>NC_062219.1:61719092-64119092 GCF_902686445.1 Sciurus carolinensis
GGAGAGAGGAGCGAAAAGAGAGAGAGGGAGAGGGAGAGAGAGGGAGAGGGAGAGAGAGAGAGAGAGAGGGAGAGAGAGAGGGAGAGAGAGAGAGAGAGAGGGGAGAGGGGGAGAGAGAGAGAGAGAGAGAGGAGAGAGAGAGAGAGGGAGAGAGAGAGAGTGAGAGAGAGGGAGAGAGAGAGAGAGGGAGAGAGAGAGCGAGCTCTGCTCAGCAGGACAAAATATCAACTCCAAAGGCATGCCCCCAGAGATACACCTCTTCTACCTCCTCTAGCCACACTCCACCTGCATATAGTTACCACCAGGTTAATCTCTATCAGGAGGTTAATGCACTGATTAGGTTAAACCTTTCATAGCCTAATCATTTCATCTCTAAACTTCTTTGCATTGTCCCACACATGACCTTTTGGGGGACACCTAATATCCAAACCAAAACAGTAGAGTAGAGGAAAGGGACCAGGAGGAGGGAGGAGGAGAGGGAAAGGGAAAATACTGGGGACTGATATTGTCCAAATTATATTGTTATATTTTGTGCACGTAAGAATGCCTAACAATAAATCTCACCATTATATACAAATATAATGCACCAATAAAAAATATGGAAAATATATATATATATCAATTCTTGACTTAGGGGCCCATATTCATATAAGTAAAATTTATATGTTTCCTTAAATGAACTGATTAGTAGCATATTTGAGAATAATCAAACTTTAATACTTCTTTAGCCTATAGAATTTTAAAATGCAAGTAAAACTTTTTGAATTTTTTTGAAAATATTAGGAACTTTTTTTCACATATCTATTCCTATAATAAAAATTCTCTTAGAACATATTCATTGTAGTGGTTAATCTGAATTGTAAACTTGATTGGATTAGAAATACCTAAAATGAAGAGGCTTCTGGTGTGTCCATGATGGTCTTTCTAGAAACTATTGACATTTGGGACAGAAAACTGAGGGGGAGACCATCCTAAAAGTGAGAAGCACAGTCCAATAGTTTGGGGGTCTGGGTGGAAGAAATGGTGAAAGAACAAGGAAGATAATACAGATGGAAGCACAGTTCTTCTTGAGCAGGTGCTTCTATTACTGCTGTGATTGTCTGAGGGCATGGGACTCCTGCTCCTTCACTCTTGCAAAGCAAACTCTGATCAGTACCTCTCCAGGGAGCATCCAGACCTTTAGCCCCTGACTGGGGCTATGTCATTGGTCCTTCTTCTGAAGCTTCAGCTTCCTGGACTGAACAGATCCTGGTTCCTCTAGCTCTCCAGCCTGCAGATGGGCATATTATATATATATAATGTGTATATATATATATAATGTGTATATATATATATAAAAACATATGTGTATATATATATAAAATTATATATGTATGTGTGTGTATATATATATATATGTGTATATATAGTTGCTTCTGTTCCTCTAGAGAACCCAAACTAATACATCCATATCTGATCACATCACCAAACAATTCACTCTTTTCTCATCTTTGTGAATTTAGCACTACAGAATTTTTATAGTTTTTTATAGAAATTTACCATTAATAGAACAAAAACATACAACAAGAATTGTGTAGTAAGATATAGTGTAGAGAGCCATCCATGACTGGTGTGAGAACCAGGTGAAGTTGAGCCATTAACCAGGAATGCACCACCAATAAAAAATATCTGGCCTCAGGAACTCATAGTCAGATATTGACTGAGAACACCTGAGTCAGCAGGTATCCTGCGCTAACTCACCACTCAGATTCAAGTACAGGCACCTGGAAGATGACAGTGACCCACTAGGGCCAAATGGCCTACTTACCTCCACCCCCCATGTTGTTTTTCTCCAAGAGCTTCTATTGATCCCTTTATCTCTACCACTATAAATTAAGCAAGTGCAGGCTCCTTCCTTTGTTAGAGCCAGACCCTTCCGGACAGCTCAATCAATCATACCCCTACTTCAAAAATATTCTTGACTTTTTGTCTTTATTTCTGATATATAAATTTCTTAGCTTTATTTTCACAACCAGCCCATCCCTCAGACAGGAACCCCTTTCCTCACCCATGTGGGATGTGTGTGAGAATATAGATATCACGTTTCCATGTCTCTTTAATAGCTTCTGGTACTTTTTTCAAAACTATTTTGATTCATTATTGCAACGTAGGTAGTGATATATGTAACTTGCTCTTTTAAAAAAAATTTATTTTAATTAATTTCCTGTGGATGGTTACATTCACTATGGTATAATCATATATGTAAAAAGGAAAGTTATATCAGATTTATTTATTTTCTACTATCTTTCCTTTACCCATATCCCCTTCCTTCCCTTCATTCCTCTTTATCTATTCCATTGAACTTCTATTCTCCACCCCCCACCCTTACTGTGGATTAGTTTCCACATATTAAACATTCAACTATTGGATTTGGGAAATTGGCTTATTTCACTTACCATGGTAGTCTCCAGATTCATCCATTTACCAGCAAAGGTCATAAATTATTCTTCTTTATGACTGTACTCCATTGTGTATATATAACACATTTTCTTTATCCATTTACCTGTTGAAGGACATCTAGTTTGACTCCATAGCTTAACTATTGTGAATTAAACTGCTATAAACATTGATGTGACTGTGTCACAGTAGTATGCTGATTTTAAATCCTTTGGATATATACCAAAGAGTGGGATAGCTGGTTCAATTCCTAGTTTTCTGAGGAATCTCCATACTACTTTCCAAAGTGGTTGCACCAATTTGTAGTCACACCAGCAATGTATGAGTGTAGCTTTTCACCCATATCCTTAACAACATTTTTATTGTTCTTGTATTCTTTTTCAAAAAATATATTTTTAGTTGAAGATGGACACAATACCTTTATTTCTTTATTTAGTTTTTTAAATGTGGTGCTGGAGATGGAACCCAGTGCCTCACATGTGCTAGGTAAGTGCTCTACCACTGAGCCACAACCCCAGCCCTTGTTGTTTATATTCTTGATAATTCTGAGTGAAGTGAGATAAAATCTCAGTGTACTTTTAATTTTTATCTCTAATTGCTAGAAATGTTAAACATCTTTTTATAAATTTGTTGATCATTTATATTTCTTCTTTTGAGAAGTATCTGTTTAGTTTCTTTGCCCATTTATTGATCAGGTTACTTTTGGGTTTTGTTGCTGTTGTGGTTTTGGTGTTAAGCTTTTGGAGTTCTTCATATATCCTGGAGATACCTGAGGTGCAGGTGGTAAAGATTTTCTGCCGTTCTGTAGGCCCTTTCTTCACACTCTGGATTGTTTCCTTTCCTGTGAAATCTTAATTTGATGCCATTCTGTTGGTTGATTTTTTTAAATTTCACTTCTTGCACTTTAGAAGTCTTGTTGAGGAAGTCAGTTCCTGATCTCATATGTTGGAGTGTTGGGCCTACATTTCCTTCTAGCAGGTGCAGTGTTTCTGGTCTAATTCCTAGGTGTTTGATCTATTTTGAGTTAAGTTTTGTGCAGGGTGAGAAATAGGGGTTAAATTTCATTCTATTACATATGGATTTCTAGTTTTCCCAGCATCATTTGTTAAAGAGGCTATCTTCAATGTATGTTTTCAGCACCTTTGTCAATATGAGATAACTGTATTTATGTGGGGTTGTCTCCATGTCTTCTATTCCATTGGTTTTTATGCCTGTTTTGGTGCCAATACCATGCTGTTTTGCTACTATAGCACTGTAGTATAATTTAAGGTCTGGTATTGTGATACCTACTGCTTTGCTTTTGTAACTAAATATCGTTTTAGTTATTCATCAACATACTCAGGACTATAACAAAATATTATGATTAGAGTCAACTGCAATAGACTGCATTAAATATGCATCAAATTATGTACATTGAATTTAATTTTGTATTAAGGGCATTAACCAATAATTATCTATTTTACTGTCCTTTTCATCTTCCTGCTGGCTTTATGGCAACTGTTCAGTCCATAATAGCTGCATTATTTGTGCTCACCCACTCTTTTATTTCTTCTCCCCCACCCCTGCTTTTTTTTCTTTCTTCTTTTTGCTTCAATTTCTTCATCTGATTCTTTGTTGTTTTGTATAGTTGTCTTGGACACCATCTCAATTTAGTTGTAGATTAAGGTAAAATATAAAGTGGACCTTTATTTTTGTTGGAATTTTTCAAAATAATTTAAAAGGTAAGACTAGATTCAGAGAACTAATAAATTAGATGTTATAATATAAACAAAAGTTTTATTTCTATTCTAAGAAACTTGCTTTCTACAAATAAGAATCAGCATTTGTTATCATTTTGATTGTTGTATCTTCTCCTTTATTCATATGAATATATGAACTGTTCCTGTGAGATCTTTTATCATTTAGGCTTGGCTTTAATCCTTATGAAATAAGGTGAATCAATATACAGAAGATTAGTGTCCGCGAGCCTGATTCCTATAAATAACCTATCTATTTGTCATTTTTATTTTTAACTGGAAGCACAAACATCTCTCGCAGCTGGAAAATGGCATCAAATAATATTTGCTGTCATAATATATTTATTCATTAGTTTAAACTCCTAGTGTTGAATGTAAGTTGAACAATTTTACACATATCAATTCCCCCTAATTGTGACAGGAAATCAAATAACATATGCTTTATTGCTATGGGACAATCCAGTATAATTTTTTTGTCAACACATCCACTGCAAAGAATGAATTTTAGTTACAGTACTTACTCTGACTGCTTTTGTCTGTAATGAATCATTTCAAAAGTATCATGACATTTTGCTCTCTCAGATAATTAATCTGTACTTTTCCTAAATGTTCACTGCAATTCTATGAATCATTTCATGGTTAATAAAAAGATACTGTATAACAAAAAACTGGAATGTGTGAAGATATGCTATGTACCTGTGCTTGTGAGACTTAAGGCAACACATTCTTCCGGCTGCATTCAGATGTACTGTTTGCATTAGGGACTGCAGCTAGGGCTACAAAAGAAGAAAAAGCAGAAAACAATGTCTGTTTTTAAGAAGGCAGCAGCCTAGTCAAGAATAATAGTGAATTTTTAAAACATGTAAAAAAAAGTTGTGTAAGAATTATTTACTGTGGAAGCCCACAGCAGAGAGTGACTAATTGGAAGATTTAAGAAATCACTGGACATAACCTGTGTATCAGGTTCTACAGACTAAACAGGTTTCTCTTGATATCTAAGAAAGGAGACATTGCAGGTAGATGAAAGGCACTATGGACCTACCAAAACCATGGAATTTCTAGAAAAGAGGAATGTTACCTTGTACTAACAACAAATATCCCTCATAGAACTACACTCTTTTCAGTTTGTAAATCAAATAATGGCATCAGGGCCCTCAAGTAATCCTGCATTATTTGGAATGGAGAAACTTTCTGAAGGAATTTATCTCCTGCCAGAAAACTGAATTTATTATTAAAGCCATTAAGGCGAGGCGCTTAAGCAGAACAATTGCAAAGTGTGTATGTCAGTGATCTTTGAAAGATGCTAAAGGGCCTTTTTCTCTGGATTTAATAATCCAATTAAGGGATGCAGAGTTCGACTCTATAGGAGAAAACTTTACTCTTTTTGTTCCACATGTTTTCTTTTGTCCCACACTGCTATTTTAAGACCATTTATGTTGAATGCAGTGTGGTCTTATTCTGTGTGGTTTAGCTTATCCAAAGAGTGAGATGAGGATGAAGGGGATTGTGGAAGAAAGGATGCTGTCTCCAATAATTTCATTAGCTGTGTCTTATTTAAGCTGGACTGTATGCTTTAGGAAAGATAAAGTGGCAACTGTTTCTGAGAGCAAGTTTTCAGTAATTTTTCATTATAAGTGTTCGATCAGGTTATCTTTACATCTTCTAAATGTCATCATATCCAATAACACCTCACCCATGGATTTCAGAAAAATATATAATATGTTTGATATGTGAAGTTGTATATCATTTGTAAAATAAAGGATTAGGATATGTACCCAATATAGTATACTCATAAAATGTCTTTATTGTTCTTAAATGTGAACTATTTTTAAATTAAAATGTTCAAAATAAATTTTTAGCGATCAATTTTTTACAATAAGTTCACAAATAGAATATGCCCAAATCTAATACATGATCTCTTCCAGGATCCTTTATGTGGGAAATGTTTATACATTAGGAATAGATGTAACCAGCACATGAGAGAGTATCTACTATAATACTATTTCACTGACTGAAATATGAAAAGCTCCTACCTACCCTTCCTGTGTGGATCAAACATGTCATACCAGTGTGTCCCTCATTCAGCCTCACTTGCCTTTCTCTCTATTTCTATCTCTTGAACATATTGAATTAAATTTCTACCAAAGGACAGCTGTACTTGCTGTTTCCTATGCATAGAATAAATAATCTTCCATCAAATTTCTCTCCTTTTTCTCTCTATTTCTTGGGCAACTCCTCTGAGAACCTGGGTGCCATATGAAATAAAGTGCTTCAACCCATAGCCTCAGCGAAGTTGTGGCCAACATCCAGACAAGCAAGAAAGGCTTCATGGCTCTTGTCCCTGGCCTTTGAGCCAGTCTCAATAAAGCTCTCGCTATCAATCAACCTCTACCCCAATTTGGAGCAAAGTAAATGTTGTAATCATTTTAAGTCACTAAGTTTTGGTGCAGTTTGCTTTGCAGACATAGTAACGGGAACAGATTTTTGGCACACACATTATACAGTGTGATTGCAGACATACACATACACAAAAACCACAAACACGGTCAAAATGAATATTATGTTCTCCTATCAATATTCATTTACTCATATTTTCCCTTTCTGATGTTATTCATTCTTTTCTGAAGTTTTATGCTTCCATTTTTTATCATTTCCAAAGCCTAAAAATTCCCCATAGTATTTCTTCAGTTTGGGTCTGCTAGTGACATTTTTCACTTTTTGTTTAAAAGCATAAATTAATTTTTGCCTTAATTTCATGGGACATTTTTTACTAAGTGCAAAATTATGTATTGAAAGTTAATTTCTTTTGGTAATAAGAAGACACCATTTTATGACCCGTCTGTTACTCTGTTGAAGATAACATACCTTTTTCTCCTTTATGACGCTGCCTCCTTGACTTTTTCAACAGCTTAAACATGACATACCTAAGTACGGTTTTCTTGTATTCATCTTGCTTGTGGTTGGTAGAGGCTGCCTCAGAGTGATTTAAAGTCTTTCTCAGCCATAATCTCTTCAAATGTAGTGTCCGCCACATCTTTTCTCTTCCAGTCATCTGGAACTCATCATATATGTGTTGAATCTTTCCATCATGTCCCATATGTCATGATATCTTTCCTCTCTTTTCTATTCTTTTACTTCTCTATGTTTCAGTCTGAATATTGTCTCTTGACCTATCTTCCAGTTTACCAATTGTCTCTCAACTTGTGATTAATCTGCTGATAAACCATTCATTTATTCTTAATTTTAGTTATTTTTCCAGTTCTAAAAGCTATGTGTATTCTTTTAGTATAATTTCCATTTCTTTATTAAAATTCTTTTTTTTAAATTTTTTTTTTACGTTTACATAGGGTAATGATGTTTATTTTATTTTTCCCCTCGCCCCCACCCCTCCCACCCTCTTTTCCCTCTACACAGTCCTTCTTTCCTTCATTCTTACCGCTCTCCTTAGCCTAACTCTAAACCTAACCCTAAACCTAATGCTAGCTCCTCCCACCCCCCATTATATGTCCTCATCTGCTTATCAGCGAGATCATTCGTCCTTTAGTTTTTTGAGATTGGCTTATCTCACTTAGCATGATATTCTCCAATTTCGACCATTTGCCTACAAATGCCATAATTTTATCATTCTCATTGCAGAGTAATATTCCATTGTATAAATATGCCACAGTTTCTTATCCATTCATCAACTGAAGGGCATCTAGGTTGGTTCCACAATCTGGCTATGGTGAATTGAGCAGCAATGAACATTGATGTGGCTGTATCTCTGTAGTATGCTGATTTTAAGTCCTTTGGGTATAGGCCAAGGAGTGGGATAGCTGGGTCAAATGGTGTTTCCATTCCAAGCTTTCTGAGGAATCTCCACACTGCTTTCCAGAGTGGCTGCACTAATTTGCAAACCCACCAGCAATGTATGAGTGTTCCTTTTTCACCACATCCTCGCCAACACCTATTGTTGCTTGTACAGAACACTAAAGAAAGAAATTCAAGAAAACCTTAGAAGATGGAAAGATCTCCCATGTTCCTGGATAGGCAGAATTAATATCGTCAAAATGGCTATACTACCTAAAGTGCTATACAGATTCAATGCAATTCCAATTAAAATCCCAATGATGTACCTTGCAGAAATAGAGCAAGCAATTATGAATTCATCTGGAAGAATAAAAAACCTAGAATAGCTAAGCAATCCTCAGTAGCAAGAGCGAAGCAGGGGGTATTGCAATACAGATCTTCAACTCTACTACAAAGCAATAGTAACAAAAACGGCATGGTATTGGTACCAAAATAGACAGGTAGATCAATGGTACAGAATAGAGGACATGGACACAAACCCAAATAAATACAATTTTCTCATACTAGGACAAAGGTTCCAACAATATGCAATGGAGAAAAGATAGCCTCTTCAACAAATGGTGCTGGGAAAAACTGGAAAACCATATGCAATAGAATGAAATTAAACCCCTATCACTCACCCTACACAAACTCAACTCAAAATGGATCAGGAACCTCGGAATCAGACCAGAGACCCTGCATCTTATAGAAGAAAAAGTAGGTCCAAATCTTCAACTTGTTGGCTTAGGATCAGACTTCCTTAACAGGACTCCCATAGCACAAGAAATAAAAGCAAGAATCAACAACTGGGATAGATTCAACTTAAAGCTTTCTCTCAGCAAAGGAAACTATCAGAAATGTGAAGAGAGAGCCTACAGAGTGGGAGAATATCTTTGCCAACCATACCTCAGATAGAGCACTAATTTCCAGAATCTATAAAGAACTCAAAAAACTCTACACGAAGAATACAAATAATCCAATCAACAAATGGGCTAAGGAAATGAACAGACACTTCACAGAAGAAGCTGTACAAGTAAAATTCTTAATTTTATGTTTAAATAGTAAGCATATTAACCCAATTTAATTTCCAAGTTTGATAATGCTATACTTCTGACATTTGATTTTTTCTGTGAATATGCTATATTTGTCCATAGTTGTTGTTTTTTTTCCTCTGTTTTTCATTCAGTTCTGATCTTTTTCTATATCTAGTTATTTTAATGATTGCCAAATATTTGGAAAGTTCTAAATGATGTTCTTTTCCATCAGAGAGGATATACTACTGATATTGGCAGGCAAATAGGCTCAAGAGATCTCCATAATTTATTTGGATATTTAGCACATTCAAAACTAGACCACTATCATTTTAAGGGGTGGTTTGTTACTAGTAAATCCTCACTTTACAGATTATTTATTTAGTGTCCCAACTAAAAAATTCAGGTTTTGAACAGGGTACCTCCTTCCTAGAGAACCCTGCACTCTATTTTTTGCCCCCCAGTATCCAGAGAGTCTACAATCTCTGCTTAGTATTACACTCTAAGACAGCATTTTAACTTGTTTCACAGCTACCACTTTTTATTCAACAAATGCCTCAAGGGGAAAACTGGTGCCAAATATTGGACTTATTTCTGAGTATTTCTTTACATATTTTTCTATCTTGATATCTCTCTAACATCAATTTGAAAAATTCATTCCAACTACAGTTGTTCCAGTGGAAAAATGGTTGAAAACAAACAAGTCTGCCATTACTGAAAATTGATCTCAGGGTGGCTTCTTCTTAAGTGTTAGATGACTGTAACATATATTCCGTTTAGAGAGGTCTTATTTCACTATGGATAAGCCAACTACTCCCCACCCTCTCTGTCCTTTGCTGTCTTCATACTTCCTTACTTATTTCCCTTATATGTTTATTACAGTTTGAAATTATTGTTAGATCATTTGTGCATTCATTAATTATTTCTTTTAAAAATTCTGTTTCTCCAACCAAAATATAAGTTTCATGTAGGAAGGACATGACTCTCTTGATTATTACTACAACACAATGCCTGGCACTTGTGTAAAACATTCAATCAGTGTTATTTGAGTGACTGAATGAATGAATAAATTGATTGACAATGAGCCAGGAGATTCAAGAGGTACTTTGCAGAAAAACACAAATAAATACAAAGCTAAAAAGAGCATAAGTATTATTAGTTGTAGTGAACATTTCATCCTGTGCTTTCATTACTAATGCAAAGAGCAAGAGTGTTTCTCCTATTGGGTTAATAAATTTGAGAATTCATATCTGGATTATGTGATTGTCAACCATGTCAATCATTTAAGAAGTATTTTCTGAGTGACTATTGTACTCTGTGCTAACAAGGTCCTTTCTTTGCAAATTGTAAGAAGCCATGGGAGTATTTGAAAATAAGCACCCCTTCATATTTTTTCTTTACTTAGATTAGTAAGTGTTATGGCTACAACTATTTGTCTCTTCAGATTACTCTACAATTACTATTACTCTAATTGCAAGTTAATTTTATCCTCCAATATTATTTTCTTTACTTTTTAATTTTAGAACTTTTAAAGTGACTTTGAGATAATATAATTATAGATTATCCTTGACATATGTTTCAAATTAACATTAATGTTTTCTTTTAAAAATTGTGTTTCTCCAACTGGAGTATAAGTTCTATGTAAGAAAGACATGACTCCCTCATTATTACTACAACCCAATGTTTAATTCTATGTCTAAATTACTAAAAAAGTCGAATGGTGCACAAACAGTACACATTCAGTAGAAAATGTACTTTGAATTTTGAATTTTGATCTTTTCCTGGGCTAGCAATGTACAGTATGATACTCTCTCAAAGCTGGGCAATATCAGGAACCAGCAGCTCTCTGTTATGTGATCATGAATGTAAGCAAACTGATACTCTAGTGTACTGGGTATAACTCTAGAGTATCTAGTATGACGTTGGGTAGATAGGTTTAACTACATTTTTTACTGAAGAAATTTTCAGTTTATGATGGATTTATCAGGATGTAACCCTATCATAAATTGAGGACCATCTGTATTTTTATTTATGTTCTTTCCATAAATCTATTTTATTGTCAGAATTATTGTGTATGTATGTGTATGTATACATGCATGTATATAAGGGATAAGGAGAGGGATAGAATCAAACAATGGTGGAGACTCTGAAATATATTATTAAGAAATTCATTTTTTTAAAAGCTAGGTAGGTATTGGTATTCAATCTGCCTGAATCTTGGGACCATGCTTAAGAAGACAAGGGCATTTTAATGGAAGTTTGTTTTCAACTTTCCTAATATTCAGGGGGAAATATGCCCTTCAGCTAATCTGAAACTTTATGTTTCTGTGTGAAAATCATGAAGATGTCAATTGTTTGAGGCTGCATATAAGATTTCACTTCAGGGTGGACTGTAACAACTGACTTTAAAGCTCTGTAGATTTGTGCCAGGTGAGTGTCTCAGTGAAACCTCTCAACACCAAAGTGGTGGAGACTGTTAAGTATAGACATAGGTACAATAACTCTTCTCAGATACTCTGCTCTAGACAGGTCTTCCAGAAGGGGAATGTTCTACTTACTTTTTCAGAAAAGTTAGCTCTTTCCTATTATATCTGAATGGGTAATGGAAATGCAAGATGCTGGAAACCAATCTAGTATTACTAATATTATTGGAAGGCAGATGGGGGTGGTAAAGACATAAAACATGTCATCTTCCCTTTATTCTCTTCTAATCAGAAATTTAGCCTTTAAAATATTAAAGACAAACTTGATTGATGGTTTGAACATAGGACAGAAGTCAAGATTCTAGAATATAATTAATAAACAGGCACCTATGCCATGGTCTTGGTTTAACAGTACATATGTCTTGTGTGACTGGTACATGTGCTTAATAATGTGAATGCAGTGCCTTTGGATTTGAAGTTTTCTTCTCTCTACCAATCTTCCCACTTCCATGGCCTCCATTTTATATAAAATATAAGTTCCTGGCCTCTATGGACATTTTAGTTTGAATCTTCAATTTTATAATGTATATATTGAGGCTTTTAGAATAAAATAAATTATCTTGTTAATAAAATGTATCAGTTTTTAACTCATTCAAGGATATGCAGTAATGATCATTTTAACTTTTATTTCAAATAAATATTTAATCCATTTGTCACTTACGTGTAAGAATTGCTGAAAACACACAATCTGGAGTTAGAACTCTGGAGATACATTTCATATTATTCTATTGGATTGTCCAAGGCTCCCCCCAAATCATAAAGTTCTACATTATTATAATTTTCATTCTAATTGTCTTTACAAACTATTACTACCTGTAAAATAAGAATAACAAGTAGCCACAGTAGCCAAGTAAGATACAGTAAGTATTTGTGCCCAGTACTCTGTGAGTTGACAGGGTCATTTTCACTGCTTTGAATGAGTTCAGTAGGAGGTTAACCAGGGTTCTGCTGGTAAGTTAAGCAGGAAAATCCTGGTCTAAGGCGATCTTAGTTGGGACAACTGGTCTCTCCCACTGCAACAGACTGATTTGTGAATGCAGTCCCAAAAGAGGAAAGCAGAAAAGCACAAGTCTTCTCAAGCTCTAGACTCAGAGATGATGCAATCACAAATGAATTGACCAAATTAATCCCCAAGACCAGTTCAGATATAGGGGTTAAAGGATTGAACTCTACCCTTGATGAAAATAACACTGCAAAAGATACAGCTACAGGGAGGGGTAGAAAATTCAGGCTATTTTTACATCAATCCACCACAGTAGCATTTTTTAAATGTATCTCTGGATCCTTAGAAATAATTAATGTCTTCCATAAGTTTCTTAGGAAAGCTCTAATTTAATACCATAGAATTTTTATGTGCCCTAGGATCTAAAGATTCATGTTATAAGAATATGTTTAACTTCTCATCACTTTAAAGCTCACAAATATAAAGACTGAGAGGACCAAAAAAAAAAAAAAAAACCAAAATAATTTAGTGGCAGAACCAAAAATCCTCAGCACCACTTTGATCCTCCTCAGACTTTGTGGTATCTTCCCCCCTTTTTCATTATTAAGTTTATGGTAAACATTTCATGAGACACACTTTTAGTAAGTATGGTAATTCTGTCATCATATACTCAATTACTAAAGCCAAAGTAATAACAAAGACTTATCCTAATCCTGAAGATTGTTATTTAATTTATAATTTTGAGGTAATTTGTCCTCCCCCACCCCAATTAACTAGATTCCTAATGGGCTTCTTTTTCAGACAATGAAACATATAATTTTTGAACAAAGAATTTTCTATCATGATTCTTGGAAGAGCTATATGTGCACTCAACGCAACTCCATTATGCATTTAATACTCAAATTTCCAAACTATTAATGTTTGTATGAGGAAATACAAAAGAAATAGATAGTAAAGTACAGTTGCAACATATCTTAATAATGTAGTTTAATTCTGTAACATGAGGGGATTTATTCTTCAGCATCTATTGAGCATCACACAATTAGCTAAGCATGAAAGACACAAGACATAGTCCTTCCCTTGAGGATATTCAATAGGAAAAGAAACTAGCACGCTTTCCCCTAGCTATAGCACAGTGGGAATCTTACAATGGAAAATGTCTCCCTGCCTCCTTTGATCAAATAGAAATTGTAATACATTTATCAAGAAGAACTTAAGAAATGTTCACCAATACAATTATCCTCATAGACAATGGTGACTTTACTTGGGTAATTCAATTTTTCCTGGAGTCACTTATTCTTTGACTAGCTTTTTATAGACTTTGCTGCCAAGCTAGGCCATACGAATCCATCTGAAGAGCTTGACTTTTCGGTTACTTTGGAAATATTATTTAAATAATCAGTTATTACTAACATTTTGGAAAACAATGGCAGGCTTCCCATTATTTACTCCAGCCTCCAAATGAGGGGTGAACAGGATCTACAGCAGACAACAAGTCCTTTGTGCTATGTCACTCCAGAGATTTTACCGAGCCTGCCACAAAGTCCACTATCTCAGTTTGACAGGGATTCATCATGGAGTAAGGGCACCTTCTATATGTGAGGGTGCTTTGCTTTTCAATCACAATATTCTATTCTTTAATTGTGATGTGTAACTCAAGTTCTAACCAGAATGTTATATCTACTGGCATTGTATTCTTTCAGGATTTTGGTATGAAGATAAACTAATGAATATTCCCAGAATAAAGGAAACCCAAAACACACCACACACCCACACACACACACACACACCACACACCACACAATTTACTAGAGCATCAACCTTTTAATATAATTTCCATTGTCATCTTTCAAGTGGGTGATTTCTAAGCATTCAATCTCTCTGCCTGCCTCTCAAATTTTTATCCTTGAAGGTTCTAGTCGCAGTGTCATTTTCCTAAATTCACATGCAGGCAGAACTCCCTCATGAGTTTCATATCCCGATGTCTTCCTATCTTCTAGGCCTCTCAGTTTAAGTTTTCCTTGTGCCCCTTCAAATTCTAACCCATATAAAAATGAGCTTTCCACTTTTCCACTCCACCCTCATCTTTTCTTGTATTATCTCTAGTCTAACTGCTTCACTGAGTCAGGGAATGATTCCTAGACAAAGTAGTTTTGACAACACACCCAATACACTCAGTTCCATAACAATTATGCTTTATCTTCCATCCCCAGAGTTCTGACTGACTTCAAGTCCTCATTGCCTCCTATCAAGAACATAATATTTCATCATGCAGATATTTCTGCCTCCAGTATGGAAATATCTAGGACAAAAATGCCAAAATGACCCTTAAAAAGATATCAGACCACTTGATTATATTCTGTAAAATCCTTCAAAGGTTTTTGAGTTCCCTTAGGACAAGGTCCAAATCCTTCATACCCATCATGCATCCATACACACCATAAACCAGTCAGAACTATCTGGTTTCTTCCCAAATCTAAACTCAACTCCTATCAGGTCCACATCCTTCTTATGTTCAAACTGCACCTCAACATTGTAAGAATGTGCTGCGTTGCATCACATCTTTAAGACTTAGCAAATGATATTCTCACTTATTGCCTATAAAATTGACAAAAATGCAAATGAAGATAAGGTGTAGAGAAATAGTTATACTAACATTTTGGAAAACAGTTTGGTAGCATACTAATTTTTATTTTATTGTCGAATACAAGATATTTTCATTTTAAGGAGGAAAATTATATTAAACCTGATATTCCTGTTTCTACTACTAAAATCAAATGTAAGAACAAGAATGAAAACAATGAAGTGAAGTTTATCTAAAAGTTGCTGAGAAATAACATTGTTAAATAAGTGATATGCTAAGTACCCAGTGTCTTATAGCCTGAGAAATCAGAATTATAGATACTTTTACCACTGAATTTTTAAATATTTTTCTCAGTAGTTAGGAGACTTTTACTATCTCCTCCAAGAATCAGCAAATATAAGTGTATTAAAAGAAAACTAAAAGCTTGTAACACATATTAAAAGAAATGACCCTAAAAAGCCAAGCTATTACTGGAAATGACCCCTAAGCAACCCTATTCCTCCTTGGGCCCTGATTACAGTTTCTTTATCTTTTATAAGAGACACATTGAAGGTCCATATGCTGTACTGAGTAAATTCAATATGGTATTCCTCACATTTGGTTGTGTAGAGGACTTGAGCCATTCTACAAAATGTAACAAATTCACTGTGTTTGAGAGATGGAATAGTTAGCATCTTAGTGAAGTTAGCAATTCATAGGCAATTTGCTGCTAAGTTCATTCCAATGACTCAAATGGACAGTCCAGTCTGAGAAAGGGTGAATGATGGACAGATGAGGGACTCATGATCAGAGTATTCCGAGAGAGATGCTGAGGTATTTGCTGACCTCCTGGCTTGGTGTATTGAAATCCTTGAGTCATCAGCTAAATGGGGAGAGGAGGAGCTGTAACTCTTTTTGAAACTGAACCCACATGACCTTATTCATTACCAACCCCCATGGGGTGGCCTACTTACCAATACTTAAAGCATCTTCTTTCAGTGCAGGTTTTGGATGTTGGACTAACATAAAACTATTTTAAGCAAGCTTTATGGGAAGTACACAATCCAGAATTTATACAGATCGAATAGAAATGAATTGCTCCCCTACAACTGGAATTGATTTTTATATACTTTTATGGTTTTCTTAAGCCTTTTCAAAAATATAAATAAACAATTCACTTCAGCTTATAGGCAAATACAATTTGACTGTGAAGTGCAGACATTTGAGGCAAACATTTGCTGATAAATAAATCATTTCTTTACTATTAGCCCATGACTTCAATACAGTTGAGAACTAGAAGTTAACAGCCTGGATATCAGATGTAAGCAACAAATTACATAAACAAGAACCTACCTTCAAGTGTGTCCACAGAGAAAACCATATGTCAATTGTATAGCAAATTATCAGCAATAGTTTTACAAGGTGAAATCAAAAGAGGGGGAAGAAACTTGTTTCTCCTCTCAGAGAAAAATACACCAGCATGTGTGGACAATTATCTAAAACAGGGTTAAAGTTCAAAATAAAAATCACTCAATGATTTTGAGGGAGACTAAAATCTATGTCCTTTATTTTTATCCTATTCCCTTTCTATTTGTTAGGATCGAAGGGTTGTTTCATTACTACTCAATTCAGGAGTCATGTTTCAATTTTTTGGAATGAAGAAATATGATGTTTTTAACTAGAGCAGGAAAAGACATTACCCAAAACGATCCTTCAGACAAGACAGCATAATGCAGATGAAGCCCAGCTCATTTAATTTGACTGCAGAATTTTTGTGGGATAGGCAGTTCATTTCTGAATTAAGGACTGTGACTTAATCTCATAAGGAAAATATGTATCATTTAAGAATTATTCAAAGAAGAAAATACCTTGCAAACTAAACTAAAATCTTTTCTCCTAGATATTATAAGTTTACTATTGTCAATACTTTTATACATGTGGGACTCTCCCATTCCTCAGTGTGGGAGGCAGAATTCTAAAATGACTGGAAGATTCTTATTCCTTTCTGTAGATACTGTGCTCAATCTCTCCTCTTTGAGTATGGAAAGGAACCTAGGACTATGATAGGATATCACTCCTGTAATTCAGTTATGTTATATAGAAAAAGTGAAAGGATTCTCCAAATGCAATTAAGTTCCTAATAGGTTAACGTTAAGTTAATTTAAAGGGAGAATATCCAAAGTGGACCTGATCTACTCAGGTAAGCCCTTTACAAAGAAGAGGGTGGAGAGATTAGAAGTAGGAAAAATCACAAAGATTTGAAGCAAAAATATCCTCCAGTTGACCCAGAAGAAAATAAGATGTTGTACATGTTGCAACATGTTCCAACTGCATTTGGAGAGGGGACACCCTGTAGGGGTCAAGGGCCTCAGTCTTAAACTTTGAGTAACTGAATTCTACCAAAAACTGAATGACCTTGGAAGAAAATTCCAAGCCTCAGATAAAATTACAGCCCCAATTGACATTTGATTTCAACCTTCCTAACCTACAGAAACTGGGAAACGATAATTATACTGTTTTAAACTGTTTACACTTGTGGAAATAAATTACACTTCAATGAGATATTATATATCCAGTAAAATTGTTGGTCAAGTTTAATAGTATATCCTTTAGTAGAAAGGGAACTAAAGGTCAACATTATTCAATTGGGTATGTACATACTTTCCTGATTTTAGAAATTAATTAATGTGTCCTTTTTTTTTCTTTACTACCTGCTTGATAGGTCATTTATCAAAGAGTTGTATAGACCTTAATGAACTGATCTCATAATGCATTAATTTCCTTAGACATCCTTTCATGTTTACCCATGTGGTTAGAACCAATAGGGATAGAGAGCAATATTAAGGCACAAAAAGGTCCATTTTGCTGCACAGAGGTTCCTATTCATCTCTTTCCAGTGATTGGGTCCCAAAATGGACTTGAGATTTACCTACAAAATTTAATTCATTAGGATGTGACAATTGTCAAGAATCTGAACATTGAATGTGAGAGCATTCCAGGTAGTCAATTCTGAATATGGGAGGAGGGTTATAAATTCACATAATTATGAATCAGGAGTTAGAAGACTCAGGAGCAAATTCTATCATTGTAATAATTCGTTGTGTCATCTCAAGTAAGACCTCAATCTCCACACATAATTTGTAAAATTATTCGAATTATTAGAGAACACTCTCTAATGTATCTAGTACTACAAATGCTCTAAGATTACATTTGTGTAGATATACACATTTATATATCTATAACTGTATGCATCACTTAAAGTAGGGCTATTCTTATCACTTTAGTCTACTCACTGGAGATGTCCTTTCTCTTTTGTTTATTATAAATGAAGTGTAGCAACAATGAAAACATCAGACACTTCAGCATCTACCTAGCTAATATGCAAGATTATATAAGAAAAAAAAAAATGAGAGGCAAAAAAGGAAAGGGCCAAAGGGGAGAGGAAGAGCAGAGAAATAGGAATGAAACAACATAAGTTTTAGAGATGGGACCTAATAATGTGAAGGGCAAATCCTACCAGCTTCCCCTAACTCATCTCATTTTAGAAAAGGAATTCCAATGATGAAATTGCTCAAGATGCCACATAGAGAGACTTTTATGCAAATCCCCACAAGCCAAGAAAACTATGAACAGGTTTCAGGCTACCTACAATTTTAACTCAGAATGTCCCTAGAAACAATTATAGGATAGCCATACATAGGGTCATAAAGGTATCTCATATTTCATCTACAAAATTCTAACCATATTAAAGAACATTTGTCCCTGAGAGGTACCCTGACACAATTTCACTAAGATCCTAGAAAGCAGAGTCAATATTAAATAATTTTCTGACACTGCACTATCTGGGACACTGATCCCTAAAATATCTCTTGTTTAAAAGATTTTTCAAAATCATACTGAGGACAGAATGATCCAATAGGAGATCAGTAAACATCACTCAGAAAGGGACGGTTAACTATCCCTTTTAAACATTGGTGAATACATCTTTAAAGATCCATAAAACAAATTTTCAGACTGACCATTTATATTCAGAGGGCACAATAGTCCTTTAATGATATCTAAGTCCTATGATCCACTGGATCTCAAGGTATGTGAACCAAAAGCAAAGTACCTGGTACTCTTCACAGGCATCACTTTCAAATGATCCAGTAACTAAAAGGGAAACAAATGTATTCATTTTATTAGCAAATGGTTCAATACAAAGTCAATGGAAGCCATTATTCATATGATCTACACCTGTAGGGTTCTTGTTGTGATAAAGAATAAGGCAAATGGGGGAGTCTAAGGTGCAGATACTAACAATATTATGAAAGACTAAAACAAAAATTTTAAACCTTGTAGTGCCAATCAAAACCAAAATTCAATAGAGGGAAAGTTGTTATTTCCCTGAAATTTTAACCTAGCTCTCCATATCAGATTAAAAGTAAGTGCTATATTGAGAAAGTCTTTTATGGGAGAGAGTGCTAAATCTCCAATTACATCTAGGGAAAAAAAACTCAATGTTACTCATCACAGAAATGACACATATTTGAGATCAAGAGTCACCCACTTGCCTGGTGCATAGAGTAAAAGAAAGATTAAAAATATCTATCCTGTGCTCTGCGGTAATATAAGTTTGATTTTTAAAAATGATATAGAAGATAATACAGAGCATGCTCACAGTTAAAATTAATGGCCTTCAGAGTTCTTTTCTGACTCGTGGGTGTCCATTAAAATTCCTTTTGATGTCTCATGATGCATTTGGGGTCACAAGGTTAAAAAAATATATATACATAATTTTGCAGTCATTCTTTATTTTACACGAGTAAAAATCATATGTACATGTATTTGTATATGTGTGACTATTATGTACATATATAGTTTTCTAAAAATACTTATTATCATGCCCCTCCCTTTAATCCTTATAAATAAAATTTTAAATATTAAGATTTGAAAGAAAAGCACCAAAATTGAAGGACGGGTATGTGTATGTATACAAAAACATATTTTTCTAGTTGAGAAACTTTGTCCAAACATAACTTATGCAGCAAATCACAATTTGTCAGGTGTGGCACTGGGCATCTTCAAGTTATTAGTCTTGGTTCAATGCTTGAGCCTTAGTAACGAAGGCGTTATTTCTTTGCACATTCCAAAGCAATTTCATAAACTTAAAATGCCAATAGTTTCCCATAAATGTTGCTTTAATTATTTTAAATCACTTAATAATTATTCCAGGAAAAACATGACTTAACTGCATTATGCCCAAATCCATTTGATGGAACACAACAGTATGGCATAGAACTGGGTGATTTTTTTTTCTTATTTTTGTTTTTAAACCAAGTTATTTGTCATGTTTTAATTATATATATTTCAACAACCATCTTCAGGCAAGCATAGAAAAAGATTCAACTGATTTAAACTATGCTGACTAATATGGAAGATTGGTAGACTAGGGAGAAATACAAAAATCTAGTTTTGTGGGCCAAAAATCTCCAACTTGAATAATATCTATCAGCTTGGGAAAATCACAAAAGTTTATTTTGCATTCAAATCAGTTACCATTTCATTGTTAGACTATATATGTTTTCTTTAGGAATATCATTTTCACAAGTGAAAATAATAAGAATATGATCTATGCAAATAAGAAGAAAAGTCTAAAGTAATGATCTCCTGGAGGCTTTTTTCATAAAAGCTTCAGAACTTCTGAATAAGAGAATATATATCACACTCAAAACAATCAAGTTGTTTTGTTGGTTTGTATTTCATTGTTTATGAAGCATTTTTCTTGCTGGGTTTATAGTGACAGTGGATGAAATGTATTTAGATATCTGTGTTATGCCTCAGGATCTTATCTTTGTGATCTTCATAACCAGTCATATTCACAGGTACTGGCCATAATACTTGAGTTTGTAGTGTTTAGGAGACCAAAGAACCGTCATTACCCTCAGCTCAAGTTCACCTGCCAAGGTACACTAGGTAAATAAAATAAAATTCCTGTTTGGTAGCTATAAAACAAATGAATAATGTTGTCAAAAAAGAAAAATCTTTCACCTTTGCTATATATACATGAAATTTTTCATAATAGAAAGTTGGGGGGAAACAATGGTCAAAATGATCATATTCATTTGCTTCAACCTAATAGTATTCTGTAATTCTACATTTTAAATGTCTGAAAATAGATTCTGAAAACTTTTGTGCCTTAACTCACAAGATCTAGTGACTTCTACTACCTATCAATGTCTCAGATACTAGACTAGGCATGACAGATATGTGGCATGCATACTGCCACACACAACCTGTGCAAAACACAGCTATGAAGTTGAATGGACACAGCCTCCTCGTTTCCAGAAAACATCCCTTTAATTGACTTCCTGTATTTTCCAAAGTAGCCCATCCAAATATTATTCCCTGTGTCATGCTGCCTGTAGTCATTCACATAGAGATCTTCCAGGATCTTGTCCACAGCCAGTGTTGCAACTTCAGCCCCTCCCCTCCTTTCCACAGTCATCTAAGTGTTTCATCTGCCTGCTTCTCAGCATTTGTTTCCTCCATCTCACCCCTGTCATACTTGAGGTCCCTTCTGCATCATCCTTGAGGATATTTCCAGTTGAGACTTTCCTTTTGATAATTCCATCTAAATTCTACACTAGTGAAAAGATCCTCTCAGGTAACTCTGTTTATCCTGAAGACTATATGTTGTATTTCAACCAATGATACAACCTGTGTTGAGTGGTTGTAGCCCATAGTCCCACAACAGCTACATACAGTACAAAAAGGTGCCACAGGGAAAATGAAAAAACTGACTACTGGTTAAACATTCAGTCAACATTTATTGAGTTCCTAATATGAACCGAGAGTCTACCATGTTGGCCAGTTTAAAAAAGTAGTTAAGTTAGTTTCTCCTCAAAAACTAATGACTCCCAATGAATTCCAAAAAAGGTGGGGGTTAAGTTAGAGTTTCAGTTATTACTTTGTTTCTATTTTTATTTTATCCAAGTTTCTACATTCACATAGTTATAAAGTCTAATGGTATTATGGACCTTCTAACAAAAATTAGCAATATTGCAGCCCCACACAATACCCACTTAAAATTTCCAACAAAAGAAGAAACTTCTTTCAACTCATTCATTGAATGACTTCATGAATTCAGCTCATTATTTTGTAGTTTAAGAACATTTTGTTTATTTTAGTAAACAAATACTTTCATGATGCTTATTATGTGCCACATTTCAACTGCAAACAATATTAACCTTTGAGTCCTCCTAATAACACAAGGCAGCAATGCCTCTTTTCTAGATAGGAAACTGAAGCAGAAAAAGATCAAGTAACTTGCCCAAGGTTACAATGCCAAAGAGTCTAACCCAAGAAAGTCTGGTTCAAACCTTTACTTGCAGTCACAGCTATATACATATCTCTAAGAAATAGTCTTGGGTACCTATTTATTAATTTTTCCACTTTTGTTTGTGCTGTTGATTTTCAATGATGAAAAATATAGTAATATGGCTATCTTACACCATACAGAACAAAAATACACATACACCTTTTGCCCCCATATTTTCCCCAGTATGATCTTTTCTTAAATCTTATTCAGTTTGTAATTTTTAACAGCCAATCATGTACATGTACATGATTACCTTTACATTCTCATATAGATTTTTATTTTTAAGATTTTATATCCAAGAAAATTCTAAATCTTGGACACCACACCTTGTGATATTGAGTTGTTGTTAGTCATCTAAAGTTGCTTAATCTCTGTGATTGTAATAGGTTTAGATCAGTCATTTCTCAACCTAAACAGTTTTTAAAAAAATTATTACTATATAAAAAGAGGCTGACTTTCAGGATCACAATTGCCCAATTATACTGTTAAAGAATATAGATTTAAATGAAGACTATACAAATTGCCTTATTTATATGCATAACTCCTACTTTTTATCAGAAGATATTTTATTGCTAAACTTAATGAAACTGAAATCATGCACATTTCTCTGACTAAAGCTGATCAGACACCTAGAAAACTCCAGAATTTCCACAATTCTCCTCTGAAGAATGTTTCTACTTCCACCCCCAACTCCACATAGAGTAGCTCTGAATGCTTGGAAAGAACAATTGAAGAACACTTACCTATTTTTATGTTTTGTTTTGTTTTTTAACTTTTACAAAAAAAAAAAGTAAAGTGAAAATTATTTTGTAGCTATTATCAAGCGTTGGAAATCATATAAACACAAAGCAGGACTTATAACAGAAAAGTCATGTATTGAATTCAAAATTTGTGGATAAGAATATATGACATTAACACTTAAGAATATATGACAAAATTAGAGGCATATTAAGTTGCACTGTTTATGGTATTACTGAAAGATTTTTAAAATTCATTGCATTTACAATTTTAATGTATACAGTAACTTGAACGAGGTTAACTTATTTTGACAAATAAGCTTTGTAATGCAAATAGACAATTGTGAGCAAAAATCCCTTAAAAATTTCTAAAGAAAATATTTTTCACAAATAAAGTTTCCCTTAGTTATTTTTAAAATGTATATTTTAATCTTGCAAAATTAATTGCCATCTAGTCTGCTTTCTCATAAACAAATCCTGAATCAGTAAAGTCTATATCCATTGTAACAAATCAAAATAACTGAATGGCTCTAAAATAACATTTTAACAAATTCACATGGCCATTCTTCAGTATTTTCCTTTCTCAAAATCACTTTTCATTCTTCAACTTGAAAATCAAAATGTAGTGAAACATTAAATATGTATTAGTAAGAAATATTTAAAATTATAAAAAATTTAGCTTCAAAGTTTTCAAAATTCTAAATCTCAATATTTTATTTGTAGCTAATTTCTTCTAGACCTCATTATGGTGAATACCTCACCTACCATGGAAAAGTAATAATTTAATCTTGTATTCAAAACCAATCTTCCTGTGCTGCAAACTGTGAAAATCTTAACATGTTCCTCCAGTATCAGCTCAACACAGTAAAAGAAATAAACCATGTAGCATCATTCATTCTGTCAAGAAGAAATCAATCAAGTCATCCTAAACTAGAAAGACTCAGCAAGAGGACATTAGTAATGAATCAGGCCCAAGAACCTAAAATGAAGATTATAAAAACTGTATACACAGAAATTAGCAAGAAGACAGAGGAGGAAGAAAAATAAGGGAAGTGCGACACATTTCTGAAAATCCATCTGTATAAGTATTTGCATCCTTTATACAGACTTGAATTTCAACAAGACAGAGTACAAAGGGCAAATTTAACAAATGTTTTAAAAAAGAAAAATCAAAATAATTGACTCAATAAATTTTCAGCTATTAAACAATTTTAAAATAAGCAAAATGTTCTTAAATTGTCAAATAATTACTAAGATTTATGAAAAAGGTTGCATCTTATTGTTGGAAATTTAAGTGGGTATTATGTGGGATCGCAATATTGTTAATTTTTGTTAGCTCATAATACCATTAGACTTTGTAACTTTGTTCCTCAGAAGTTCCTGTTTCTCCATGACTATCTAATGCCAAACTCAAAAATTACATATATTAGTAGGTTTGTAGGCTTTACCACAAGACAAAGATCTATGCCAGTCATGTACCTAATCGACAGGAGCAGGTAGATATGGTTTGTATGTGAGGTGTATTTCGAAAGCTCATGTATGAGACACTGCAAGAAAGTTTAAAGGAGAAATGGTTGGATTATGAGAGCCTTAATTCAATCAGTGGATTAATCCCCTGATGGGGTTAACTGAGTGGTAACTGAAGGAGGTTAAGATGTGGCTGAGGAGATAGGCATGGGGGCATGGCTCTGGGGTATATGCGGAATCTCTCTGTGACAACTGACAGATTTGACTCCATGGAAAACTTATCGGCCAGGCTATATGGGCAATGACTAAACAGACTCCATTTTGCTCTGAAAATCCTTGTTACTTAGGAAATGCTTCTCCCGTGGGAATGCCTCACCTCTGTACCCGTCAATAGTTAACTTGCATGACTTGTTTGGCAATACAAAAGGACGAAATGACAATTCTTGTATAATGAAAAGTTGTTCTTTTTTTGCTTCCTATTTTCCTAAGCACTGTACCATGTCAACAGTGATGTCAACAGCGATTGTCTAGATGTTAGTAACCATTCTTTAATTTGTACCTAAGTAAGGTCATTTTGACCCACTTCCCCTCTGCTAATGATTTCAGATCTCCTGATGTTAGTTTGTAATTTTGAATCATAGCAACAGACACTTACGATTGATGTACCAACTTATGGCATAAAAACCCCTGCAACCCTATGGTCGGGGCTGTTCTCCCAATAGCCATTTTTGGGGCATTGTGTGAGACAGTCAGCCAGTTGGCTAATAAAGACCCTCAAATTTGGACTTCTCAGTGGTGAACAGTCTGTTCTTTAGTTGTGCCCCATAACATCTCTCTGCTGCTTAATCATCACATGAGCTTCTTCCTTTCACCAAACTCTTCTGTCATGGTGTTCTGCCTCACCTGGAGCCCCGGGGAATAGAGCCAGCTATTTATGCTGAGAGCTCTAAAATGGTGAGCCTCCAAATAAACCTTTCCTTCTCTACAATTGTTCTAGTCAGGTCTTTTAGTTACAACAGCAAAAAGCTGATTAAAACACAATTAATATATCTTTTGAGGCTGGTACACTTGATGAAGATCAAGTGAGTTCAAATCCAGCAGCTCAGTAACAGCTACAAGAATTGTGGTCATCTTATTAACCCAGTCCAAACCACTGCCAGGTTCAGTTGTTTGTAGACCTGGAATCTGGAACATACCTTTGAAGTGAGGTTGCTTTTCCAAACTTACCTGCCTGCCAGAGGGTGGAATTCTACTAATATCCCTATATTGTAGAATTCCAGACCACAGCACATCTGAGGCCTAAACACAAAGACCAGCAATAATAGATAAATGAGTGACAACTCTAATAATTTGACTAATTACTCTACAGACTCATATTTTAACAAAGAGGAGAAAAAAAGAAAAAGAATGGTGTGAAACTTACTAATAACTCATTGACGATGTAAATAGGAAAGAATAGAAAACATGAGTGAGATTTTCACTCTGCCCATAATGAATAACAGAGTCCAGGCTCATCCTTCTGCAGTAAATGACCTAGAAAACAAAATACTTGTATCAGTTCTTACTAGGCATTAGATGGTAGGCAATGCAGGCCATGATAAATCAACTTGAGATACAAAACCACCAATAAATTAAAACTGATTTATAGAGAAAATATATAATGCACAAACTAGAGAATCTATTTTAATATCAAGTCTAACTGAATTAAGAAACAGTTACTACTAGGATAAAGAGGGATGTTAATAATGGTAAAGAGATCAATTCAATAATAATATGACAAGTTTAGGTGTTCATGAACTTAATAACAGACCTTTATACATGGAGCAAAAACTATCTGAACTGAAGAAAAAAATCCACAATTATAGATCACAATACTTTATGTAATTGTTCAAAATAGAAAGTTAGTAAGGATGTAGAAGACAGGAAAAATAATATGAACCATCTTGCCCTAAATGGTATTTGTATAAATTTCCACTAAAAAACAAAACAAGCAAAAGTCACATTGTTTTTAAATGCCATAAAACATTCACAAAGATGGGATGTATACTGGGACACAAAACAAATTTCACTGACTTAAAAGAATTTAAGTCATGTCGAATATGTTCTCTGACCACAGCTGAACTGAATTTGAAGAATTAAAAACCTATAATGAATTTATGCTTAATAATGAGAAAATGTGCTGGGTGTGGTGGCACACACCTTAATCCCTGTGACTTGAAAGACTGAGGCAGGAAGATAGCAAGTTCAAAGCCAGACTCAGCAACTTAGTGAAGCCCTAAGCAACTTAGCAAGACCCTGTCTCAAAAAAAAAAAAGGTCTGGGAATGTGGTTCATTCATTGAGCACCTCTCAGTTCAATCCCTGCTATAATACTACTATAAATAATAATAAACATATGAATACTTCCCCTAAATCAGAAACAAGATAAGGATCTCCACTCACCATTTTATTCAAAATTAATCTCATGGTCCTCACTATAAAATAAGGCAAGAAATCAATACCTATTGTAACCAAAGAAGTAAAACTATTATTTCCAGGTGATAAGCTAATATATTCAGAAAACCCTAAGAAATTTACCAAATATTATTAGACCCAATAAGTAAATTTAGCAAGCCACATGATACAAAGTCAGTATGCAAAAATAAATTGTTTTGCTATATACTCACATTGAAAAAACTGAAAAGTTCTAGTATTTATTACTTTAAATAATAAACAAAATCATTAAGGAAAATTTAATAAAATATAATAAAGATCTATATGCTAAAAACTTTATTAATGAAAGAAATTAAAGAAGACAAATTAGTAGAAATATACCTTATTCATTGAATGGAAGATTTTATTAAGATATCAATTTTCTCTAAATTGAACTTTGGTTCAATTCAATCACAGACAAAATCCTAGGTGGATTTTTAAATAGAAATCAAGAAGCTAATTCTAAAATGAATATAGATATGTAAAATTAGAAACAATAAAAAGACAAAGTTCAAAGATTTAAATAATCAAGTCAGTGAAGAATTGATGTAAGGATAGACCTATAGATCAATAAAAAATAGTAACCAGAAAAAAAATGTGTATATAGGCACTTTATTCATCAAGGTATGTCAAGTTGTGTCTTGGAGAAAGAGTAGTCTTTCAAAATTGGGCCTGGGATTCTGTCTATCATATTTAAAAGAGAAAAATGAATGTTCACTCTTATCATACATCATATAAAAAAATCTATCTCAAAATGGATCAGAGATATAAATATAAAAGTAAAATTATATATTCTAGAAGAGAACTCAAATAAAAATTCCTACAATCTTGAGTAGCCAACAATTTCTGAGCTAGCCACAATAATCATGAGTCATAAAGAGAAAAAATGGGAAATTGGACATCAAAATGTAAGACTTCTGCTGTTGGAAAGACACCACTAATCAAATGAAGTCCAGTCAATGATTGTATGAAAATATATTTATAAAACATTTAACTGTCAATAAACTTGTATCCCAATTGTTCTAAAATCTAATATGGCTCAATAATAAAAAGATAATCAACTTTTTAAATGAACAAAATATTTCAATAGAAACTTCACCAAAGAAGATATGTGAATGTTTAATAAGTACCCAAAAGTTTGTCATTGTATTAGCCATTAGGGAAATGAAAGTTGGAAACAACACAATTACCATTACACATTAATTAGAAAACATCAAGTTCAATGAGGTTTTAAAGCAACTGGAACATTCATGCCTTGATGATAGAACCACTCATTCTCCTAAAGTGATATGTATACCTACCATATGACCTAGTAATAGTACTCGGAGAAATAAAACATACTTAAATACTTATTCAAGAATGTTCAGATATTTATTAAAAATAGAAAAAAATCTAGAAAATTCAAATCCCTATCAATAAGCAAATGGATAGATTATGATCTATCTGAATAATGAACTCCTGCTTAACGATAAAATAAAACAAATTACTGATAACATGCAAAAAGTATGGAGGATCTCAAATACATGCCAAGTTAAAAAAAGTTTTCAAACCAAAACAAGTTCAAAAAAGTTTATGCTAAATAATCTGACTCATATGAACTCTCTAAAAGTCGAGGATTACAGTGACAGAATGCATGTCAGTGTTTATCTTGATCCGGGAATAGAAGATTGACTTGAATGTCTAGGGATGATGAAAATGCTCTGTATGTATCTGTTGATTACAAAGGGGTAAAAAAAATTTCAAAGACCATTAAACTAAATGCTAATGGGTATATTATTATGCACAAAATATACTCCAATATACCTGACAATATAAATAATTAAAATAAGAAAATAAAATTAAAAATTCTTAAAATGAAAGGTTCTTATATAAATATCAGAGAAAATAAATTCAAGATTAGAGGCATGAATAGAGTTAAATTGGAATCAAAGTAATAAATGGTTCAAGTCACCATAAAATGTAGCAACTTTATATTTCACTTAATTAAAATTACAATGCCTACAAATTATACAAGATAAAATTGACAGAACTATAAGATTATATGAACAATCCATACTCATTATATATTTTTCAACTTCTACTTGAGAAAAGACAAAAATATCTATAACAATATAGATTTCACCAATGTGACTAACAATGTCATGAATATATACAGAACACTTTAAACAATTTACACAAAATGTTCTTTTCAAATACATAGGAAACATTTACAAAAATTGAACATATTTGAAGCATATATAGATATGCAGGCTATAATTATCACTGAAAATAAATGGTGAATCCAGCAATGTAAAAAGATAATACCTCACTACTCAGTAGGACTTATCCTGGAATGGACTTAACATTCAAAACTCAATCAGTGTAATTCATCAGATTTCCAGTAAAATAAAAACTATTGAATTTTCTTAATTGACATAGAAAAATGATTGACAAAATTTAACATAAATTCATAACACTAACAAACTAGTGTTAGAAGGAAATCTTCTCACCTTGATAAAAAGCATCTGCAAAAACATTATAGCCAACATCTCACTTAAAGGTAAACACTGAACGTTTTTACCCTCAGTTTAGAAACAAGTATTGGAATGATTTTTGAGAAAGAAAAGATGGGAAATTACCCCAAGTTCTTGCCTCTATTGGAATGTCTTTATTTTGCTCTTATACTTCACTGTTTGGTTTGTTGAATCATATTTCAATAACCTTAGGAGACTATTCTCCATATATCAACTTATAGAACCCTCCTCTCCTTTCAGTCTCCCATCGTTAAGCCTTTTCTTGTTTTTTTCATTCAGGAAAGTTGTCTTTATCCACTGGCTCTGCTCCTGTCCTCTTAATTATTTGATATCCAACATTTTCTGTGTCATGTGAAAGTTGCTTTTGCAATTTCTTCTTCTCCTGGTCAATTAAATGCTCCTAAAAGAGAGATGCTTTGTCTTTACTATCTTTTCCTCACAGCACCCACCTAGCACTATTGTGTAAAGTTCATGATTAGTTAAATTTCTTAAACAAGATAGAAATCTGCTACTGAATATTAGTGAACATTTCACCTTACCTTAATCTAAAAACACTGAACCTTATTAATTTCATTCATTTTACAGTACATCTTGTCATTTACTGCACCTCTACTGACATAGTTGTTAAAATTCAAATGAGGCACTAATTAACTGTCACTCGATTCCTTTTTACAAGCATCTGGTGTTTTGGTGTAGTCATATAAGCAAAGAACCATAGCAGTTAAGTAAGTAGAATGAAAACACTTTCTCCAAAGAGTAATATAATTAACAATATCTCTTCCAACTGAAATTCAAAAAACTTTTAGTTTTACTACTAAGGAAATTACTAAACTGATGCTTCACAAAACTGAGCAATATCAGATATCAAAACAGAATTACAAAGTGCAGGAACAGGTAATATATTTTTTCCATTCATCTCACGGAGATTAAGGTAGAGAGTTTTTGAGTTTATCAGAAATGAAACTCAAAAGTGATTAAAAAATTATATCGTTTATATATAAGGAACTTCAACTAAAAATGCAAGTGCTTGTCTTAAACACATTTCCAATATGCTTTTTGAATCACTATTCTGAGGCATGGAATTTTTAGAAAAATATCAAAACATGCAAAGAAGATCAAAGTCTTCCACCAATACATGATCTTTTCCAAGTTGGTTATATTCACGATCATTTTCAGCAAAGATTCATTTGTTATATTTGGCGTTGAAATTTTAAAATAATTATGTACTCCATATAGTTAGCATTGTACACTGCACATACGCTTTGACAAGATTAGAGTATAATTGCTTTTTTTAATAAGTACCAGCCTTTTCTTGGAAAAAGGAAAAATGAAAAGACATCTAGTGCTTAGCACAGTTCATGGCACAAGGTAATCACCCAATAAATATTTGATGACAGAAGGAAGGAGAGGGAGGGAAGAAAGAGAAGGAACAAGTGAATCACTATCTTTCCAGCTCTGGTCAAAATAGATGTCTTGCCATTATAGTTGTAAATAAAGATGAGTCGTTAAAAATGAAAGCAACTATTTAGAATGAAGGCAGATTCTTCACAGAGGCATAAATGAATTACTGCAATTGTATTTCAGATCCTTCAAATGAGTTCTTTCTAATCTCAAACAAACCTCCATGGGTTTAATTAAGATTGTCTTTTTCCCATTTTTTAAAACTTCTTTCTTTAATCAGAGTAATATCCTTGGTTTTCCTTTTAGGTAGATCTACAACAGCAATTTTTTGAAGTCACATCCTACCTGTCACTACACCAAAGAATTAATGGTGTTTGTAGGGAGGACTTCATCTCTTAACAACAACAACAAAATTATTTGATTTGATTAAATTACAAAATTCTGCTCTGCTCAACCATATTACCTCAAGCCTTCAAGGCAAACAAGAATTATTTGACAGAAAATTGGACTATAGGTAAAGGGTTAGAGAAAGATGAGCACCTTTAGTCTAAGGAATCGGAAGGTGGTGCCTCTTCAACAGAAGGGTGTGGTCCTGTCAGGAATGTTTAGCTCCTCAGTCTAACTCCTGCAATTCTGAGACTGTAAGTTCACTTAGCTGCTGTCTGACCTAAATGCAGTTTCCCAAACAGAGATCTTTACAGGAAAGTCAATTGCCCAGAATGGCTTAAATTAATATCAGCAACAATCTTACCTCATTGTAAAGGACTGCTTTTACTTTTTCATTTATCATATTCTTGTGAGCTTGGAGTCTGAAAGTTTTGCACTGGTACTAGTAACTTGAATGACCTGGCCATTCAAATTTCAGAATTGCAGAAAGGAAAGGACACCTGAAGCACAGGGAAGTAACAGCCACTTTCTTGCCATCAACCCATTTTTTCCCTTAATACATTCCCATGATTTTGTCTTGTGCTGAGAGAAGTATGACTTCAAGGTCAGCAAGGATGACAAAATCACTAATAAAAGCATTTTTGGAAATTCCCTTACATTCCTCAAGGTCTTGTATTTGAATGATAAGAATTTCCATGAGTGAGAAAAAAAAACTTCAAAAATATTAAATGCAAACCAAGTTTCTGGGATGGCCAGAAGCATGATCTAAAATCAACATTCCTTTGAAATTCTTCATTTGTAACTAAGTAAAAACTATGTGGTAGAAACTCTTGCTACTTCCCTCACTTAACTACAAAACTTAAAAAATTTTGCATGCACCAAGTTATATACTGCTTTTATTTATAGTAGTAAAATATTGGAAATTAAAGTAATTGCCTATAAATAGAGAATTGACTGAATTAACAATGGTACCTTCTTAAAATGAAGTACTATTATGCAACCATAAATAGGAGGAAAATCTTAATGTTTTCAAATGAAGAAATATTCAAGATACCATTATTAAGTTGGAAATGCAATTTAGAGAATGATATGTACTGCTATTTTGTGTAAGGAAGGTAGGGAATCAAATAGACATACATTTGCAAAAAGAAAATAGTGGAAAGATAAACGGGAAAACTATCAAACGGTAACTTATAGGGAAAAAAGATGGGAAAGGGAAAAAGACACAATTAAGACTTCCTTCAATATGCCCTGTTATATAGTTTAACTTTGAAATTGTGAAAATGACTTACATATCCAAAAATATTAATTAAATAAAAAGGAAAAAATAGTCCATGAAATTTTTAAAATAAATGTCAACAAAACAAAAACCTCTTTCAAGTTGATGGCATACCACCAGAATAAAATTTCTATAAAAGTCTTAGAAGGCAGTGTTTTTGCTGTATGCTCTTAGTAGAGCACACACAAAAGATTTTTTTGTATCTTTTGTTTGCCTTAAATATTTCATAACACAATTTTTAAAAAAACACTTGTTAAAATTAGCTTGTGTCATATTTGGGGGCAAATTTATCATCTTTCTAAAAGAAGAAATAAATTCAATTGTGTAAATCAGAAAATAAACTAAATTTGCTCAAAAGCAGATTTTAATGAGAAACCTGCTGTTGTTGATCATTATATGACATCTTTTTAAAAGAAGCTTTTTTCTAATGAAGGGGTTTCCAGATACCTCATGAATTTTTAACGACAGATAAATACAGGTGAGTACCTGCCGCTTTGTTAGATTTGTGCTTCCTCTGGAAAGAACCTGCCATCCAAAAGTACTACTTTTGAATTCTATTATGTTTACAAAAACAAAACAAAATAACATATCCAGGAGTCAATTACAATGCAAAAGGAAAAAAAATAACTTTAAGATCAGTTTCTGGAGCATTCAAAAAAATTTTAACTGTCAAATTGAATCTCTTACTACCCAGGTCTTTACAAAAGAAATATTGGATAGATTCCTACAAGTTTAGCTGAGAATAAAACAAGCTTGCAACTGAGCTTTGGCTGGAAACTTTCAAAATTATTTCTATTTTTCAGGGCCAAAAAGAGAAAGATTACTTTCAGACACACACACATGACATATAGTATATTAACCAAGAAGTTATTTGAAACCTACCCTAACAATCAATTAAACGTTACAATTTCATAATTATTTTATCTCAAATGAGAAGAATGGGGTATCAGCCAGACTGCCACACCAAGGAAGAAGTACTCAATATGACCCAGAGAGAGGTTGCCTAAATAAGTCAGGGCACATCCTACCAGAAGGCAGGAAAGCAAAAATCACAGCAGAAAGAAGACAAACTTGTCAGGAAAGACAAAAACTTGCACTGAATCTAAGACACAATGACAACATGTGACAATGACCTGACTGGCTGAGAGAATGTAGAAAACCAAGCCAAGGAAGTCAGGGTTGACTTGCGTCACTAAGAAGCTGGCTGTCAGTGAGGGCAGATGTCATTTACAGTACACATGGGCATGTAAGTCAAGGGAACAATCATGAGCTTTCTTCTCTCAAATTCCTGTTTATTCTTTGATATGTTATTCAAATACATTGAATAAGAAGAAATAAATGATTGCAGAAGGACAGGTATGCAATGCGATGCTAGTTTGGCTGTCTTTACTTTTCAGAGCCTGGCAGCGCCACCATTTCTAATCTGTCATATTATCCTAGCCCTAGGAAGAAGGCAGCGCAGCATTTCAGAGGGAGCAGAAATCAATCCAGTTGTACAAGTGAGTCTCACTTTTTAAAAAATTTTTTGCTCCATTTAGCTATACATGACAGCAGAATGCATTTTGATTTATCGTATAAAAATGGAGTACAACTCTTCATTTCTCTGGTTGTACACCATGTAGAGTCACACCATTTGTGTAATTGTACATGTACATAGGGTAATGATGTCTGTCATTTCATCATCTTTCCTACCCCTGCCCCCTCACCTCCCCTCATTTCCCTCTACACAATCCAAAGTTCCTCCATTCTTCCCTTATTCCCCCACCCTCATTATGAATCAGTATCCACTTATCAGAGACAACATTTGACCTTTGGTTTTTTGGGATTGGCTTATGTCACTTTGTGTGATATTCTCCAACTCAATCCATTTACCTGCAAATGTCATAATTTTATTCTTCTTTACGGCTGACTAATATTCCATTGTGTATATATACCACAATTTCTTTATCCATTCATCTGTTGAAGGGCATCTAAGTTGAATCCACAATTTAGCTATTGTGAATTGAGCTGCCCTAAACATTGATGTGACCAAGTTACTATAGTATGCTGATTTTAAGTCCTCTGGGTATAGACCGAGGAGTGGGATTGCTGAGTCAAATGGTGATTCTGTTCCAAGTTTTCTGAGGAATCTCCGTACTACTTTCCAGAGTGGTTGCAATAATTTTCAATTTCACCAGCAATGTATGAGTGTGCCTTTTTCCCCACATCCTCACCAACACTATTGTTGCATATATTCTTGATAATAATCATTCTAATTGGAGTGAGAGGAAATGACTTTATGAATCAGAAGGTATATTCCCACAACAGAAAGAGAAGCAGGTATTTATGAAGCTGAAGTATATCATCTGTCTCATGCAGAGGGAAAATAAATGCCAGATGTCAGTGAGGATCCTGTGAAATGGTAGCATGCATTGAATTCTGTACATATTTTTTAATAAGCAAATAGCATATGCCAATGAAAAAAGTGAGTCTTCATCATCTAGCTATCAGACTGGGTTAGCTCACATGGTGGTGAGTCAGGGCACCATAAGCACAAGTAGAAACATTCAAGATCCCTTGAGGATGATTTTTGAAACTAACAATTTCACCACATTATCTGTTCAAATCAAGGCACAAGATGTTCCAAGTTTAAAGAGATGAGGGAGAGGACTCTACATGTCGGTGTAAGCAGCAGAAAAGTCACACTGCAAAAGGCATAGATTTAGGAAAGATGAATGCTTCTGGTCATTTTTATAACCCATCACCACACATCAAAATACCAATTATTGCTGAAAGCGCTAGTATCCATAGTGTACACTATCTTCTTGTTCATATTGAAAACTTCCAGTGAAAGGGATGGAGGTACAGCTCAACAGGACAACATGTGATTAGCATGTCCAATGCCCTGGGTCCAGTCCTCAGTATGCATGTGCACAAGTGCACATGCACCCAAACACACACTCACACACACACACACACACACACACACACACACACAAACACACAGAATCAGAAGATATGGAGTGTTAGAATAAACTCAGGATAATGGTGATGGTGAACTGCAGTAAGAAAGATAAAATGGGTCAAGTATCAGAAATCCATTGAATTTGTTTCCCCTTCTGTAGTAATACATAAATTTGTAGTACTTTATGAGATCTTGGAATGATCAGTAGGGAAAATATGTTGTTCAAAAGTCCATATTCTAGAGTACTAAATGTATGTTTTATTAATGTGGGATAGGAGTAGTTTTTCTATAGTGTAGACAAATTTTTCAGACTTGAAAGGTATAAAATACACCGGAATGCAGTACTAATACTTGGTGATATAAAGGTACATGGTTCCTGGAACACATCTTGTGTAAGATGGTAGAAGACTTGATTGAGCACTGAATAAGTTATAGGTCATCTAGAATAACTTGAACTAGAATAAATGGACAAAAGAGAATATAGCCTTAAAGGTCTATAATCAGAAAGTCAAGGGGCAACTAAATGAAAATTAACATTTCCAAAAAAGATCTCAATGGTACATAAATGAAACATCACCTCCTCTTTTAAAAACTCATGGCTTGCTTGGTGAAGTGACTTGGAGGAGTTCTCTGCACCACTCATGTGGAACCTGCCACACAGCACACGGCCCTCCCTTCCCACCTCTAGAGGTAGAATTAGTCACTGGTGCTGGTCTGAGGAAGACATTTTGTTTTAAAACTGCAAGATGTCAAAGAAACACATTTAGAAACAACAAATTTAAATCAAATGCCTGAATTTAAAAAGGAAACTAATTCTATCTTTGCTGAAAGAGTTAGAAATCAATTGCAAATCAATCACCATACTAGGCTGTTTCAAAAATGGGTCAAGTAATAACTTATTTCATAGCAAATTAACTATATAAATATACACTCATATAAATAATAGAAATTCATGACAATTGTTACCCAGAGTGTTGGGTCCTTTAGTCAGACCTTTCCTCAGATAAAATGTACAACAAGATGGGAAGAAGAGGCAGTTCAATCCCACTCTTCTGCTGATTTACTGCCACTCACAAGACCAATAGAACATCCTACCTAAGGCATCAATATTAACAATTCTGTAGTTGTTCTCAACGTAACTCATGAACTTCCCAAATGTTAATAGTATATACAAGTCCAGAATGGCAAAAACAAGTTGGAGTAAGGATTTAAATGCTTATTAGGAAAGACATAGATACAGAATACATACGAATTACAAATCAAGAAGAACAAATTTGTAGAACTTGTTTGTTTCTACATTTCAATTCTAAACCACATATAGAATTAATGTGTTTAAACACTATTCTCATACTTTCAGATGCTACTTAAATGAATTGTTCTAAGGTTTTCTACAATACTGAGGAAATTCTTTGACAGTTTTCATTAAACAGTTTTTTTTTTCTGAACAAGGGAAAGTTGGTCACTCTTTTATTGCTCAGGTTACAAAAAAAGAAAGAAAAGCAAAAGACTTGGTGAATTTAGTATTTACTTGTGTCTGATCAACAGAAGAAAATAAGAAATCACATGGGTTATTTTTCTAGAAAATGAAATAGTTTACTCCTATCTCTATTTGTATTCTTAATAAATTTCCTTTTAGTAATAGTTGATAAGAGGCTTTAAGGTGGGGAGGGGAAGAATAGAAATTTAGTAGATTAGACAAAGTGAAATGAAGAGAGTGGGAATAGAAATAGGAAAGATAGTGGAATAAATCTGACTTAATTTTCCCATGTACACATATGAATACACTGCAGTGAATCTCACCTTCATGTACATCTACAAGACTAAGGTCCTAATCAGAATAAGAGATATTCCATTCTTGTATATTTATATCAAAATGGATTCTGTTGTCATATATAACTAAAAAGAACCAATAAAATAAAAAGAAAGAAAGATATTTTAAAAAGAGGTTTTCAGAACAATTTGAACCTGAATTCCTTAGAAAAAAAAGACTAGGTAATAAAATTCAACATTGCCCACTCCCTCTCTAGTCTGCTGAGAGTTTACAGTGCTCCAAAATTAATTCTAAATATGAAAAATGATTCTCTTCCAAAGTGACTTTAGAAAGCCGTGAGTCAGGGAGGTGGGCAGGGAATAAAACCTAGATTGGTAGGTAACTCACTTAATCTGTCTCTAAACTTTAGTTTCCACATCTGTAAGATAAAAAATAATATTACCTTTCTCATAAGGGTTTCTGGAAGGACTGAATATGATATTATATGTTTTAAAAACCTGGACAAATAGTAGTCAATTTGTCTGGAATAAAAGTGGAAATAAGAGCAGTTTTTAACAAGAATGAACACAATGATTTTTGCTTTAGTCTTTGATTTAGTCTTTAGATTTTGATTTAGTCTTTGCTGACTAGCTGGCCAAAGAAATACATATCCAACTTCCATGTCCTCACTTTTTCTTGTCTTGCTCGGCTCCCATTGCCTCAGCAGAAGCCAATGGGCAAGGTCGATGCATATTAGGCCACCCTCATGGGGAGAAGAGCAGGGTAGAGAAAAGCTTGAATTTGGGATGGCAAATGGGATAGTAAATTGCATTGTTCACTATTTCTTAAACATGAAGGATGTGGTATTTAAGCCATGACACACTGACACAACTCTGTGTTTTCTCTCCCATTGACTTCACTCTCACACCACAACTCTTATCATATCATCCTCTCCCAAACTACCATAAGAAAGTATCCTGGAAGTTCTTTCTCAACCCATTCCAGCTCTAGCCTCTCCCTCTTCTCCCTATTACACCTAATAACAGCCCAGATGGGGCCTTGCAATGGAAGAAATCTTAGAAGTGATAAGTAGAGAAAAAAACAAGTACCAAGATCAATAGTCTCTATCCTTGTAACAACATGGAGAAAAGACTCATAAAATAATTGATATAATTTTTCCAAGGAAAATTGCAAAAGCCCTCTTTGTATTTTTTATTGATGCATTATAATTATACACAAGAGTAGGATTCATTATGATTTATTTGCATATGTACATAACATAATTTGGCCAACTTCATCACCCATTATTTTCCTTTTCCTTCCCCTCTTCCTCTACCCCCACCCCCATCCTCTACTCTACTTATATCTCTTTTTTGCAAAAGCCTTCTAATAATGATTTTTTGGTTTTTTCCATTATATCTCCTTTCCATTTCTTCTACTATTGTTAGAATGATTCCTCTAACAATATATTTGATCCTACCATTCATTACAAAAAATTTAAATATCTTTCTGCAGTTAGATTGCAAAAAAATGACTATAATTCTCCACTTTTTCCAATACCCAGGTTCCTTTGCAATGTGATGTGCTTGTCCTCTTATGAAAAGGTAGAGTGTCAGTCCTCACTCTCAGGAACACAGCCTCCATCTGTGAACAAGCCTAATGTGACCTGATGGATAATAGAAAGTACACCACCCAATAATCTTATCACTGAGCTAACAGCCAGTCAAGCAACAGACAGGTGAGTGGAGACACCCATCCACCCAACCACAGACAGAGCAAGTATAGCTGGATCAACAGAACCTCATCCAGGCTTGCATTACCAGCCAATTCACCCTCTGGCTTGTATTAATAAATAGTTGTTATTTTAGATCACAGTGTTTTGTGATTATTTGTTAATAATGTATAATTGTTACAGTTCTCATTGAAAACATTTAAAATCTGCATTTCTCAAATGTTAATGTCTCTTCATAAAGCCTAATTTAAATGTGCAGTCTTATACTCTGACATCTAAACCTGTCTATATTATAGTTGACCCTTAGAGTCTGAACAGTGTTTTGCACATAAGTATATATGTTTACATCTCTGTGCTTTGCATACTAGTTGGACATCAGAAAAGGAGATTTAAACTACATGTATCAAATACATACAATGTCCCAGGATTTTACATATTTCTAATTATGCTTTCATAATTTGTGCTATGGTTTGGATGTGGTTTGTCCCCCAAAAGTTCGTGTGTTGGAGGCTTAGTCCTTAGCATGGTGTTGTTAAGATATAGTGGAACCTTTAAGAGGTGAGGCTTAGTGAAAGGTAATAATATCATTGGGGGCGCTGCCCTTGGAAGGAATTAATGCTGATCTCAATAGTGGGTTGTTATAAAAAGAGCAGACTGGCAGGGCGCAGTGGAGCACACCTGTAATCCCAGCTCCTTGGGAGGCTGAGATAGGGAGGAGCACAAGTTCAAGGTCAGCCTCAGGAACTTAGTGAGACCCTAAATATAACAAAACGGGTTGGAGTTGTAACTCAGTGGTAAAGTACCCCTGGGTTCAGAAAGAGAAAGAAGAAAAAGAAAGAAAGAAAGAAAGAAAGAAAGAAAGAAAGAAAGAAAGAAAGAAAGAAAGAAAGAAAGAAAGAAAGAAAGGAAGGAAGGGAGGGAGGGAGGGAGGGAAAGAAAGAGAGAAAGAGAGAGTGAGAATGAGAAAGAGAGAGAAAGAAAGAGAAAGAGAGAAAGAGGAAAGAAAGAGAGAAAAGAGAAAGAAAGAAAAGAGAAAGAAAGGAAGAAAAGAACGAGAGAGGGAGGGAGGGAGGAAGGAAGGGAGGGGAAAGAAAGATCATGAGAGCAAGACTGACCTCTCCTCACTCTGCCTTCCTATATCACCATGCAATCTCTCCTTCTCCTATGCATAGTCACCATTTTGTGATGTGGCCCAAAGGAACCTCATCAGAGCAGAGTAAAAGACAGCATCATGCTCTTGGACTTTTAAAACTACAAGCTAAATAAACATCTCCTCTTGGGGCTGAGGTTGTAGCTCAATGGTAGAGTACATGCCTAGCATGTGTGAGGCACTGGGTTCAATTCTCAGCATCACATACAAATAAATAAAATAAAAGTCCATCAACAACTCAAATAATAATAATAATAATAAGCCTCTCTTCTTTATAAATTACCCAGACTCAAATATTTTGTTGTATCTACAGGAAACAGACTAAGATACCCTTTAAAGTTGTAATTATCCCCACTTCATAGATTGGCACAAAATGTTTAAATTTTTCAAGGCCACACTACTAGTAAGTGATATGTCTGCATTTTGAAAAAAACCATAATCTGTATGATTTCAAAGTTCATGAGGTTCCTATTGCCCAGTTAGATCCCAGTTTGGTGGCCAAATGGGTAGTGAGCAGGGGTAGGATTCATTTCAGGATTAACTTAATAGTGCTTTCAAAAGCTAGTTTTATTCTATTCATTGTTTGGACATATAAGAATTTATCAGGGATTGAAATAGGTTTCTCTAATATAGCTCGGCCCCCTCTATACTTTCTTCTTTGAAAACTATCATACTTCCTTTATTTGTGCTATTTTTTCCACCTGTAAAACCTTTTCCTCACTTTAATATATCATACTCATTAAAGTTTCAGGTAAAATATAACCTTCTTGATGAAGGTGAGATAAAATGAACACCCACTCCTCTGAGATTCTTTTGCCAATGGATTTTTCATAGTATATTGTATTTAGCTGTGTACCTTTCCCTTTTTGATCTTGTAAGCTAATTGAAGAAAAGGGCCATGTTTTATTCATTTGCATCCCTGCACATAGTACATACTCACTAAATAATTGTGGATTATATTGAATAGTTTTCCACATGCTTAACAAGATATGAGAAAATAGGTTTCTTTTTCAAACTTAAGGTAATAAAGTTGGTTTGGGATAGGAAAGAGAGCAAAATTCTATTACCATTCCTAAGGAAAAAATGTGTTTCTGACTTATCTTATTAAGGAACTTACAACATAATTAATGTCAAGAATTAAAATATTAAGCCCCCTAGAGAAGGCAAATGACGACAGCAGTGTCTAGAATAATTGGGAAATACAATCATGAATCTACACAAGAGATAAATAAAACTACTGGGATACCCACCCTACTAAATGCAGTTATTAGCAAAGCAATTATTAGTCTTCTCTTGTCTGATAAAACATTGTATGTAAACTTTTATCTAGTTGTTATTTAGCTGACAAAGCCTTAATTACCACAGCAAAATTTAAAAGAAATGTCAAGGTATCAAAATAGTCTGGTCTAGCAGTACGAAAATTCTTCATTTGCTTGTGTCAACCAATTTTCGCAGATGGTGCCCTTTGCAGAGAATAAGAATGGCAATGGAAGGGCTGGAATTGTAGCTCAGTGGTAGAGAGCTTGCTAGCACATGTGAGGCACTGGGTTCAATCCTCAGCACCATGTAAAAATAAATAAATAAAATAAAGGTATTGTGTTCATCTAAAACTAAAAACAAATTTTTAGAAGGAATGATAATGGAAAGAATATAGGTTTTAACTAAGTTTCTGAACTCTTTCCAAATATCCTCCTAAATCAAATCCCACCTTCCAACTGGAAAGGCCTCTAATCATTACCTCCTTGAAAGTTGACTTTCTGAGGAATAGGAGTTTCCTAGAGATTGATCTGCATTTTGACATGGTGATAGATATTTCCAAGTTTAATGATGTCATTTATAAATGTTTATGATTGACACTTGTACCCCATTCATTTCAGTGATGATTACAATATTATAATCCACGGAAGTACAGTTGGGAATTACTTACTGTAAAGAGACATGAAGATTGTTGCCTGTCTTCAGTGGATTTCATATAAATGTCTGTTGTTATGAATAATAAAATAGGCTTGTTATATGACATGATTGATGACCACAGTGAGTATTATGATTTGGATCTGGAATGTTCCCCCCAAACCTTATGTGTTGAAGGTTTGGTCCCCAGTGCAGCAATGTCCAGAAGTAGGGTTTTTGGAAGAATGATTGGGTTGTGAGGGCTCTGACTGCATCAGTGGATTATAGTAGCTTTCCATTTGCTTAATAAGATGTGGAGAAAAATATTTCTTTTTCAAAATTTAAGGTAAGAAAGCTGGTTTGGGATAATAAAGAAAAGTTCTGTTGCTATTCCTAAGGGGAAAAAAGTGTTACAAATTTCTCTTCATGGATGGACTACTGAGAGGTAGTAGAAACTATGGACAGATGGGGCACAATTAGAGGAAGTAGGTCACTGGGTGCCTGCCACTGGAGACTATATCCTGTCCCTGGCTCCTTCCCACCCCTGCCTCTCTCTCTCCTGGCTGCCAAAAGCTGAACTGCTTTCCTCCACCACACCCTACACCATAACCTTCTATGTCATGTTGGGCCCAGGGCATTGAAGTCAATCAACCATGAACTGAGACCTCAGAAACCATGAACCAAAATAATTCTGTTCTTCTCTAAAATGTTCTTAACAGGCATTTTGACCACAGTGATGAAAAGCTGACTAACATAATGAGGTATATTTAATTATTAATCTGATTTGGGCTATATGAAAAAATTATATGAGCATAAAGATCTATATAATATCACATAAACAAAGAAGGAAATTCTAAGGCAAAGTGATTTAGGCAGTCACATCAATCACAAATCATGAGAAAATGATCAGTTGCTAATGAAAAATAGGCCTGAAAATGGACATGATTCTTTAATTAGTGAGCTGTACCAGGATCAAGGCAATGAAGAGTTCAGGTCCTAACAAGCCTCTACCAGGTGCTAGATCAGACACTTATAAGCAAGGTGACTTCTGGCTGTCTGGGAACACAGTAGTCACAGTTCTGGTTCTCAATAACACTGGCTTATTATAAATGCCTAATCAGGAATTGCTACTCAAACTATGCAGATCTCCAAATTTTAATCTTCAACTAAGTCAGTATGGGCATATGTAAGTATGGATTGATTCATTTTTAAAAAATATAAAATAATAGCACCTTAAAAGTTAACTATTTTGTTAACACTAAAGTTAAATAATGAGAAAGCAGTTGAGGAAATATAGTGAAAAAGTTCTTCCTAAACCATATATTTTTATATGTCTCTGAAGAATAATGATGGCTTAAGGGGAAATTCTGAAAGATAATTGAAAACTTGGGATCAGTTCTACATGTTTTCTTGTATTTTCCTCCACTGAAGATTTTGGTTTGAGTTCTATTTCCTTTGCTACTTTCACCTGCCTGAAGTCATAATCTTCCAATTGTAACATAAAAAAAACCGTTTCCCTAACAACCAACTGTGATGCCTCAAACAGAGGACTACTCTTTGAGATTTGAAAAAGCAGCAGGAAATGACTGTCAAAAGTTTTTTTTTTTTTTTTTTAAATCCCAGCAAAGAACTAAACAGTCAAAATTCAGAGACTATAATATAGAAAGAGAAATGACCTTCCAGAGAATGTCTAATTTTTCCAAAGGGATTTTACAAGTTCTGTTAGGACACCTTCACAAAATACATTCAATCAGGATTCATTTTGGAAATAGTGACAAACCTTTAGAATGCAGAGAATTTAGGGCTTGGGAATTGTTGAAAGTTCACAACTCTAAAAATAAAATCTTATTATTTCAACTAGAACTCTCATGGAAACCCTGATTTGTTAAATATGATTGAGTAAATAGTAAGTCAGAACATGAGACAGACATGAAAGAAATAGACTACAAACGGTAGAAATAAGTTATCACTCTCTTTTAAGTTATTTGATGCCTCCGTTTATTAAAAGAAATTTTAACAATCATGGAATTGGCAGATTAGACAACAAAATGTTTGCCTGTAACAAAACATGAAATAATTTTGAAATTGAGGCATATTAAAATGATGCTTAGGGACATGCCATGCCCTGGTGGTGAGGCTGCAACCCCAGCTCTCAGGACCTGGCAAGTAGAGTGGAATGGTCCTGTCCAGGACGGCATGGCCTCAGCAGTTTCACCTGGGACCCGGACTTGTAAGGTGAAGAGGATGCCTGACCACAGGCTCCCTCAAGAGTGGAGGGCAATGGATTAGAAAAATCTGCCATGGGAGAGGGAGACCGAGTATTCTTTATATAAAAAGGATTATAATAATCACTGGGGAGTTGACACAGTAATTACACATGCAATTTTCAGCATTTTCATAATATATTTTACAGAATCCTGAATCTGACTCTTTCAATCCAAATGTGTTATGTTCTTGGGATTTGCTGAAAAAATATTTTCTTTTTGCCTTGAGGACTACATCTCTAGGGAATATTTTAAGAAAGTATACTAGAGTGGGGGAAATCTGTTTCCTTCTTATCTAGCTCTTCTAAAACGGCTTGTAACTCTTTTAATTTGGATTTTGCCAAAAAGAGAGTCTGGGATGAGAACTTGTGTGCAGGGGAGTTTATTGCAGAGAGAAGCTGAGATGAAAAGGAAGACATGTTATTAAAATGTTGGGATTGTTGAAGTAACTGCTGTATTTACCTACAGGTTCTGTCCTATCACGATTTCTGTGGAACATTTGGAGATGTCCATTTAAAGAGACTTAAACTGGAACTTTTACCTACAGATTTTAGCCTCCACTGAGTTAATGTTTCCCAAGAGCAAGAAGAACCTCCTACTTCCAACCTATGATTGCATAGGACCAAGGAGGCTTCCGCTGCATTGGAGAAGATGCTAGGGTAAAAAAAGGATGAACACGTAGTAAATCCATGAGATGGGCTGCCAGTATCAGGTGAGTCTGAGCTCAAACAGAGCTATCTGAAACAGTTAAGTATTAGTATATCAACTTTCTATTGGTACATAATAAATGACCACAAATAGCAATTTAAAAGAACATCAACTAAGCTCATAGTTTCTGAAGGTTAGAAGTCCAGATGTTACATAACTAGATTCTCTGCTCAGGTTCTCTTAGGACTGAATTTAAGGTACTTAGGCAGGACTGCAGTTCCCATCTGGACTGAGTCCCTTCCAAGCTCATTGATTGTTAACAGAATTCATTTCCTTGTAGTTATAGGACTGAGGTTCCATTTTCCTGCTACATTTTATCTGGAAACTACTCTCTGTTCCTAGAGGCTGCTCGCCTTCCCTGCCACATCCCTCCAACCCAACCCCATGACTATGGGCAGTTCACAAGATGGATATTCGCTTTATTCCAGGTCAGTAGGGCCAATCTCTCTGTCTCTCTTCTGCCAAAAATAGAGAAAGCTCTCTGCTTTTAAAGAGTTCATGTAATTAAGTAAGATACTATCCCAATGTTAAGGTCAACAGATGAGGACTTCAATCGCATCTGTAAAATCTCTTCTCAGCAGCACCTAGATTAGTGTTTGGTTGAATTACTGGAAAAAGGAGGGTGTACATCAGCGTCCAGTAGCTTGAGAAACATCTTCGAATTATGCCTACCCAAGACTGAACCCAAAATTGTTTAAGAGCATATAAGATAAAACACCAAAAGTATCTGCTACAGCAATTTTTCTTTCCTCTTTTCATTTTTCTTTCTCTCTCTTTTTTTTCTTTTTTTTTTTTTTTTTTTTTTTTGGTACTGAGGAGTGAGTGAATCCCAGGGTGCTTAACCACTGAGCCACATCCAGAACCCTTTTTTTTTTTTTTTTTTTGTATTTTATTTAGAGACAGGGTCTCACTGAGTTACTTAGGGCCTCACTAAATTGCTCAGGCTGTCTTTGAACTCTCGAACCTTCTGCCTCAGCCTCCCAAGTTGCTGGTATTAGAGGCATGTGCCACCACTCCTGGCTACAGGAGTTTTAAAAGTGAGTTTGATTTTTGCTTAACGGTTTTAGTAAGAGATAAGCTAAACTCTAGCAAGATGGGCCTGAATTAAGAAGTATTTCTTCAAATTGATTTATTGAATTAATCAATCATATTTTTTCTGGTACTCAAATATTAAGAACCAAATAGAATAGATCTCAACATCCATCATAATCTAGATTTTCAATTATTTTCAATGATATCTTCTACATAGGGCACTTAAATAAGTATGTCTGTTAAGGTCTATGCCATAAAACTGTCCTGAAGAACTGTGAAACTACTAAAAAAGGTATAGTGGGAGATTTTAAAAGATTTACTTCCCATTTACCCTGTATTGTGAACATTATTTGAATGAATTACAACAGACTCAATTAATTTTTTCATACATAATTGTTACATTTTATCTAGCCTATTAAATCTAACATTTAAATTAAAAACCCAGTTACCATAAATTAAATATCTGCCAATTTTATGGATATAAGCACATGCTAATCTTCACGCTAGAAGATGAGCCATGAAGATTGTGAAAAACTGGGCTATATTTAGAAGCACATTACTAGAGATGGGTATTGAAATTTTAGTTCTACTAGATATTGAATGAAGTTATTTTCCATTTTGTAAAAAGTATGTTCAACAGTTCTGCTAATTGTATCATTTAAATATGGTGAACCTAAGTGACATTACCTATTTTTATGCAAACAATAGCAGTGTTGCATTTTTGGTTAGTGACACACGAAAGCAGACTCTGGTCTTTCTGAATACATTTCCAGCTCTATATGGTATCTCTGGTAATCTCTGCTGTAGCTTTCTGAGCAGTTTCCTAAGCTATTGGTGAGCAAAAGAGAAGCAAATGAAAATACAAACCACAGGGGACCCTCCCTTACTCTCTGTGTACCCTTATCATTTCTCTGCTCCCTGGCTTGAAAGAGGGACTATCAAACATCTGTGTGAGACTTACTATATGCAAAGTGCTATGCTGAGAACTTTATTTATATGCTGTATCCTCATTTAATCTTCATAAAAACTTTATGAAATAGGCATTAGCAATATTCTTATTTTTACAGATGAGGTGACAAAAGAGATTATGTGACTTGCATACAGCAAATAAAATCATATGGCTAGTAATAAGCTAATAAGAATTCAAACCAAGGCAGCCCAAATCCATGGCCAATGTTCTGAACCTTATGCTATACCATCATGAAAGTGGTGAATAGATCAATTTTCCAAAATTGCTACTCAAGGTCCAGAGAAATTAGTAGAATTTCCCTCAGGTCCTTAAAACCAAAATGACTGGAAGGTTCAGCTTCATAAAGTGCTATAAAATGCTGCACATGTATATGCCACCAAGTTCACTTTAATATGAAGTGTGTGAAGATCCCAAGGCTTCTTTTCCTCTTATACAACATGACATTTATTAAGATAGCAATAGAGCTTTTATTATTAAATGTTGATTTCCCAAATGGGACAATGACTCTAGAATTATGTTCTACCTTAAAATTTTAAAATGTGACCATCAGAACAACTTTCTCAAGATCAGAATTTATTTTCCATTCACTTTTTTTAAAATGTCTCTTTTGAAAAGAAAGGCAAAAATGATCTTGTATCCCGTATACCTAACAAGTGCTCTGTGATAATCTCATGGCAACACCTCTCAGACCTCTGGCTTCTATTCTACCAAACTCACTAGTCAGTTCTCATCATCCTCATTCAGGCAGGATTCAGGATGGATTTTAGGCCTAATCATTTACAGAGGCAAAATGATAGAAATGGCAACCTTGCACACTTACTATTATTTATCATAGAAACTATCCTCTTGAAGGGCAGTTCTTATTTAGAAGAAACATAGTGTTCTCAAGAACTAAAAGTCTACCAAATGATAATTCATAGTTCAAATAGCATGGTTTACATAGTCTAAAAGTAGAACACTAAGCCAATTCTTTTAATTTCCCATGTGGATTTTGTAGTAGGACAAAGCAGGCTAGATGAAACTAAGAACTGAACCCCTGAAATATATCATGGACAGATTTCCACATGCATTGTTACAAGCGTCCAGTTCACATCTTATAGAATATCATATAATATACAGAAACAAACAGTTGAGCTCATGCATCTCTTCTTCATTTTGAAGGGTCCTAGAATTCTGGGACTAGAAATTGTATTCCAGTAGATGGAGAGGATCACCCATATTTCATCATGCCATTTAATTCCACTCCTGCTGAGTTCTCAGAACTGCTCGCCAAGTATAAAATCACTCCTTTCTTGTGCTTATGAATAAATTTTATTTAACAGAAAAATTTAGGAGTTAGTGTTAATAAACAATGACAATGTAAGAATAAAACTACTAGGAAATTTTTTCAGTTTTCTGAGTAATATATTTAAATATTCAAAATAAGAATTACAAAAACAATAAGAGTAATATATTATCTGTAAAGATAAAAAAATTCAAGTTAAATAAGTGACCTGCACTATCAAAAAGCTCATTATGCGCATAATTTGTGTAAATCCCTGTTCAAGGCTGTACTAAAACGGAAAAAAAGTATATCATTATGTTTTCAGGAGATTATACTCTACAGGTAAATCATTAACACCATAGTTCTGGGAGAGTTATATGTATAAATTTAAAGATCTCTTTTAAATGAAGCAAAAAAGTTATTTTGTTAAAATTTTACAGCATTTTTCTTTAGAATAGCAAATATTTCAAAATATAAGCTCCAAAATATTTTACTTGAGTGTTACAGTGAGATGACAAACATATATCAAATTTTAAAACACAGAACAATGCCTTATATGCCAAAACTTGTTGCATTTTGAGGAAAAGAAGAATTGTCTTTTGCATAAGATATTTGATGGATTATTTCCCCATTCAATTTAATATGTAGGCATTAGGTAGAATTCTGATAATTTTGTTATTTAATGCCATATTGATCTTTTTAAAATCATTTTCCTGGAGATAACCTTAATCATGAGAGAGTCATACTTCCTTTGGTTCAAGCTCCTTTACCGAAACCAAGGAAATTGCCCAGTAAACAAACTCAAGTCAGAATATAGCAAAAATATGAACATATGACTATATATGACTAAAAAAGTAAATGCAACAAACATGGTTTTCTCTAGGCAGAGAACCCAGGGAAGTGGGTAGTGTAAGTATCTGTGACTTTAGCCTTAGGATGATAAGCCAATGTGCAAAAATATCTCTGATTAAATGAATGATCCATGAGCCTAACCTCTTTTACATAAATGGAAATAATACAGGAACTCATTGGTTGCTGGTAAAATAATTCAGATCAAACCATGATTATTAGCATTTTACATTTTTGAAACAGTAAGCAAAATACTATATTATTTAATCAACATAAAAACCATATAAATTAAATACCATTTCCCTATTTTTTCAACAAAGATATTGTGGTTCAGAGAAGCTGGATAACACTCAGGACATCAGAAATAAGTGAAAAATTGACAGATTTGGATTCAAATCTTAGCTCTCAAATAATATTGAGGAACCAACTATTGAGTTCATGAGTCTCTTCTTTTTACCTGGTCTTAAAATCATGGGAATTGAGATGAAATTCCACAGATGAAGATAATCATTTATTGTCCATTGTGCCATTTAGTCAAGCTAAGATTTGAATCCAGATCTGTTGAATTTTTCACTTATACCAGGCTGCCAGCTATATTCTACAATTTTGACAATCCTCCAAGGAAAGGATTTTTATTGTTGTTTATTTTCTCATTGTCACTTATAATTCCTGAATTGGTTTACTGGCAGTGCTATAACCAAGTATCAAAACTGGGTGTCTTAGAACAACAGAAAATTATTTCTCTCCATTCTGGAGGCTGGAAGTCTGATATCAAGGTGTTCAGGGGGTTGGTTCCTTCTGAGAATCATGAGGAAGAATCTGTTCCAGTGTCTCTCCTCACTTCCGGTCCTTTGCTAGCAATTTTGCCTTTTCTTGTCTTCTGCTGTGTCACCACATTCTCCATTTTCATCTTCATAAGATGTTGTTCCTATGTGCATGTCTGTGTCCACATTTCTCCAGTGCTCTAGACCTGAGGTGAAACAGAACATCATGGCAGAAGAGTGTGGTGGAGGAAGGTAGCTCAGGACTTAGCCAGCAGGAAGCAGAGAGAGAACTTAGCTCAACAAGGACAAAATACATACTTAAAAAGCACATCCCTAGGGACTCACCTCCTCCAGTCACACCCTACCTGCCTACAATTACCACCCAATTAATCCCTACAGGGGGATTAATGCACTGACTCGGTTAAGGCTCTCATAACCTAATAATTTCACCTCTAAACTTTCCAGCATTCTCTCACACTTGAGCTTTTAGGGAACACCTCATATCTAAATCATAACGATAATGTACTAGGACTAAGATGGTTGCATCTGTGCTGAACATTTACAGGTTTATTTTCTCTTGTCATTACCCTAAATAATACAGAGTAACAACTATGTATATAGCATTTACATTGTATTAAATATTATAGCATCGAAATGATTTAAAGTGTGTGGGCAGATGCACACAGATTACAAGTAAGTTCTACATTGTTTTACTTAAGGAACTTGAGCATCTGTGGATTTTGGTATCTGTGTGGGAGTTCTGAAAACTATCTCCCATGGATGCCAAAAGATGACCATATGTGAATTTGAAGGGCACAAAATTCAATCTTATAACAGTCCCCCAAAGAGTATAACATATATATTTTTCACTTAGGCAGGTAGGGGGAGCCACCAACCTTCACTGATAGGATTTTCCCACAAAGTGGTTGGTGTGTTGATGTGGCCATTTTGCTGCTATGTGATCTGCTGACTTGGGCTGCTCATTGCACTCTTATTGTCTCAGATTTGGAGCACTGTAAACTCTCAGCAGAATAGAGAGGGAGTGGAGTGGTCAGTGTTGAAAGTGATTAAGTCACATAGACTTTGCCTCATTTATAGGATTAGTTCCCATTTTATAAAAGAGACTTGAAGGAACCTGTTTACCCCTTCGGCCATGTGAGGATGCAGCAAAAAGGCACCATTTATGAGGAATGAACTTTTTCAGACACCAAATATGCTTGATCTTGGACTTCCCAGCCTCCCAAATTGTAAGAAATAAATTTCTGTTGTTTATAATTACCCAATCTAGAGTATTTTGTTATAGGGACTGAATGGACTAAAACAAAGAGTTTGCCATTCAGGAAACCACCATCATCAACGACAACAAAGGGAATTCTCTTTCTGTTTAAGTTGAAAGTACAAGTTCGTGAATTCTAAGATAGATTTGTAGATATGTCAGTAAGACAGTGATTGCTAGACCTACAGGTAGAGCCAGAAGAGCACTAATTACAGACAGATCAGATCTTGCTAGCTTTTTAGTACAGTATTTAGGCTCTCATAAAGTAGGGATAGGGATTGAATCATCAGAAGATGCTGGTTAGGAAAGGATATATGATCAGGAAGTCAGTTTTGGTGTCATAGTTCACCACACAATGAGAAAATTAATTGTTCCCAGTTATTTAGAAGTTTTGGTAAAAGCATAGTTTTTTTTTTTTTTCTAATTAATAATGTTAGAAAAGAAAAGAGCCATTAAAATTATCACCTTCATTTTGTAAGTAGGGAAAATGGCATGGTGGAAAAGGACTTGGTTGAGAGCCAGGTGAACCATGTGCTGGGTTCAGTTCCTTACAGTTTGAGCAAGGCACTTAGCTTCCTGGCTTCAATTTGCAATCTATATATTAAGGGAATGGGATGATATTTTATCTTCTCACTCCAGGATTCTAACAGTTCTATATGCTTATTAAGTACTATTTTAAATTTTAAAATATAGATTGATAAAATAACTATGATTTCTCCATAAAGACTAAAAAATTCATAGGATATCCTGAATTAATACCAAGAGTCTAGTATTATACTCAGCAAAAATATAACAAAATGAGCCAGTTTAAATCAATATTAATGAATTATGGCAAAACTAAAATAATGAACTCTTTCTTAGAATCAGTTGTAATGGATTTTGTCTATATTGCTGTCTTAAAGATCTATTATTGAGTATATATAAATCAGTTTTCCCCAGTACCTAGGTTATGACATGGGCATGACTTAGGCACATAGAGAAAGTGAACTTTTTCTATTCACCACATTACTACTTAGTGCACAAAGGAATTAGATTGTTAAATGATAATGATGATTTAAAAAAAAAATAACTACGCGGCTTTCATAGTGACATTGCAGTAATATTACCAACAAATCAGATCTGTCCTTATCCACTATAAACTTTAATAACTCTTTTCTCAGCATGAAATCTCTGCCCCTTTAGTCCTAAGTAAAATTGTTCCCAAAGTACCACCCCTAGTCCTACAACCTGTGCAAGCCCATGTCGTTTCTTTGAATTAGTTCATGCCTCTTCTGCATTCTATAGGTGGAGTCTCTGTTTCATTCCTCAGCAAAATAAATGTAAAATTCAGGGGCTGCTTCTCACATTTTCACAAAAACAACATCAAAGCATTAGCAAGAACATCTAACTGAAGACCAGGGATCATGGCAAGGACTCTCATAGCAATATTGTTTGTAGACATTCCTTCTTGCCAAACACACTTCAACTGCTCTGTTCACTCAGACCTGTTCATATTCTGTGGGTGTCGGGTAGTATGGTGATTGGCAGCTCTTGAATATATCTTTATAGCTCACAATTCAGGTGGAGCAGAAGACACATGATTTCTGTTATTGCCATTCTTCAGAAGCATGATGGATCCTTACTCAAAGTTTGGATCAGACGTCAAGATTTCTAACACCAAACACACACACACACACACACACACACACACACACACACACACACAAAATATGAATAAAACTTACTACTTACATAATGGAATTTGCTGAGAAAAGCAGGAGAGGCCTGTTTACTTGACTTGAGGCAACAAGAAAAGGAGAATGACTTGAGGCCATTGTGGTTCAGAGGTGGATTATGGGTGAGAGTTTCTGTACTTGGGCAAGAACTTCTGTGACTTGAATCTTCCACAGCATCAAAGTAGAGAGCTCTGGCTTGTTAAAAAGTCAGTTTTCACAGAAGAAGAAGGAAGGAGGAAGTGTTGAGGCTGAAAAACTTAACAGTGCAACACTGAATAATGGAGTCTAGTTCTTCATTGCAATTCCTCAACTTGAGTCACATGTCCAACCCTGGAGTCACCACGCATCCAGTTGAATACAACTATATGACAGATCTTGTGCTCATATGTTCACACTGTGGTATGAGACCAAGATGCTGAAATTGGCAGCCCCACCACTCATCAAATGTAATGGGTGGTAAGAAAAGAATAGTTTCTTAAAGAAAAAGGGACATGCTCATGGTAGAAGAAGTTGAGATGACATACTGAGCAGGGAAAAAAAAACAAACAGAACATTAATACCATATCCCAATAAAGAGACCATGGAGCCACCTGATAAGATTAAAAATGTTTCCACTTTTTATGTGTGATTAGTAACACAAGTAATCTGCAGATGTGCATATTACACAAAAGCACTTGACTTTGTATGTATCTATGTTGCACTAATTTTAAAAACTATGAATAAATTTTAAAAACTATGAATAAATAGAAGAAAGATTGAAAGAATTGAGGAAAGGAAATGGGGAGGGGATAGGGGAGGGAAAAGGGAATACTGGGGACTGAATTGGAGCAAATCAAATTCTAGGCTCATATAATTATTAGAAAAAGATTCTGTGTAACTATAAAGCACTACAATTTGGATTAAGAATGAACAAAGTAAGAATATGAACCTTTTCACTAGCTCTGGGAACTTAGGCAAAAGTAGAAAACAAAAAAGAAAGAAAAGAGAAAATTATGACTTGGAGAGTGTATATCAAGTGCCAGTTACCGTACTGTTTCCTATACTATCCTCTTGAATCTCCCCAAAGAATCTTATGATTTTTTATGCTGTTACAGTCTCCACATTATACATATGAAAACTTAAGATTGAAAAAGTTAAATAACTTTCCCAAATCCCACTTTTAGAAAGATGTGGGTCCTGAATTCAACTCAAATGTAAAGCCTGCATGATGAACAACTGCAACTTAACTTTTCTAAACCTCAATTCATTCCACTGTAAAATAAATATAATACCTACTTCATAAATTTGTTGTAAAGAGTAAATTATACAAAGAGCATCCAATATACAATCTAACATGTAGTCAATACTCAGTCACTAATAAATTTCTTCCATCTCCAAATCTATTTATAGATATATACATATATTTATATATTTTTACATATTATAAACATGAATTTTAAATTATAACTTTGAAAAAATAAATATTTCATGATACAAATAACAATTGTGGTTGAGAAACACAGTATTTGCTAAGGAATAAACTGAACACATCTTGTCTAGATGTCAAATGATGAAGTGTTAAAGTTAAGAGTTCACTTTCAGGCCCAAAAACTTTTTCAAAATAAGATAATTATCCCTCTGAAAGGAATTTTCGTGCTGTTAAGGTAATATACTTTTTATAATTCTAAAAAATGTTCAAAACAAAAATTATAAACAATAGCATTGTTACTGTTTCACATCAGCATGGTAAAACAGCATTTTACTAGAGAATTTTTTAAAAATCCAGTAAAGCCAAGGTTACCCTTAAAAATCTATCCAGACACCCACTGAGAATAACATTCAATTCATAATTTAATAAATCCAGCACAACCAGATCTTCCTCTAACTCTGGAGAATACCACTTCTTTTGATAGAGCACCTTGGAATAGTGGACTTGTGTTTAAGAAAAATACATACATTTAAGCACTAAAATTATATTCAACACAGAAAAATACAACAAGAGAGGTATGAATAAATGAGGACCAGCAGTGACAAAAGTAGATTCCATGTGCCTAAGAATAAACATGAATGAAAAAGATTATACTGGCATTTTAGAAAAGTATTCTTCTTTCAATATGGGAAACAATTGAGAGGAAAAAAAACAGTAAAAAGACTACTTTAGAACTCCAAATTGAATATGATAGTAGTGCAAACTCAGGTGGTAAGCAGTGGGGTTGAGAGAAGGAGCTGACTCAAGTATTGTTAAGCAAATAGACTCAACAGAATTTGGTGTATGAGTAGAGGTAGAGGTTAAAGGAAAGAAAAAAGTCGAGGATAAAGATTGTATATTAAAATGACTTGTGTATCATATCACCAACACAGAAATACCACTTTAGATCACCTGGATAACCACCTTTCCATCAAAGCAGCAGAAGATGGGTACCAGATCTTTCTTTTTATATAAACTTCTGCTAACTTAATGCTCCCCAATCCTATATTTTACCGTCAGTTTTTCAACTCACTATTCCAATTTGTGGCTATTCTTGGTTTTAATGTTTTTGTTTAAAAATTTGTAAATTATGGCTGCATTTGTGAAACATGATTACAGGTATGGATTATATAAAATGTTTAGTTGTTGGTTCTTTTTCTCTTTTTTGTGGTGAGCTGAGTCCATCTGTCAGGTGGAAAACGAAATAGAATTTCCTCTGGTTTCAGAACAAGACAACACCTCTGAATGACAGGAAGATAAACCTTAGCTCTATCTTAGAAAAATCTTCCTAGTGTTTGTAGCTATACAAAAATGAAATGGGATCATGAATACGCTATCTCTGATAGTGCTCAAGAGAATCAAAACATTATTAGAATAATTAGACCAGTTAATCTCTAAAACCTTTTCAATAATAATAATAATTCACAAAATTACATTAATATCAAAGTGTATACTATCATTAAGATGTGCAAAAAAAGAGAAAACAATTATTTACTATAATTGGATTTTATTTTGCTCTACAGCTAAAATTCCTGCTGAATGCAGTAGAGCACACAGCTTCTTTCACTTTAACAAAAATATCTTCTATCTTTAACCCTGTAGAATTCTTACTCTTTCAAAAGGTTTCAGTCTTCCTCACTTTCCCAAAGTGGTGCCTGGGAATATAGTTGAGCATAATAATCCACAGGGCAGCAGGGTTAGGAAGCTTCTCTTTGTGCTGACCTCCCAAGTTGTGCTAAAATGTCCCCAATCCTGTATGGTACCATATCTCCACAATAGGTATCGACTGATACATGGGTGACCCCTTCTCTTTTGGGAGGGGAGCATTGCACTGAAGCCTGCAGTTGAAATTTGTGGTCCTATTCAAATTCTCCTTTGACTCTGCAATTTCTTTGTCTTGTCCCAGTCCTGTTCATGTCCTCCAGTTCTCTCAAATCTCCTTACCTACCCTGGAACATATGGAAATTCTGGATCCCTTCATGCCACATGTCATCTGAGAGCAACCAAAAGAACAATCTTGGCCCATCAAATGCTTCCTTCTACCAATGCTACTTTACTGCTGCACTCTATGTCAAATGCTACATTGCATCACTCAGATGAGTTGTCTGAGAGACTTGTGATCTTCTTAGGAGACACATGAGAAAGTAAAGAATTAGTTTGCAAATATTTTGATTCACATAAAAATACCTGGTATTTATACCTGCCCCACTCCATTCCCAGGGTTTCTCTTACAAGGAAAAGGATGGCCAAAACTTTGCTTCTTGTTGCTTGTTATCTCTTTCTCCTTGACTAGTCATCAGTCATCCATTGTCATAATAATGCTGTGCAACAAGTCAGTCCAAAAGCTAAGAAACTTAAAAGAGCCATCATATAGTCTCACTTAAATGCCTACGGGCTGGGGTTTGGGTATCAGTGAACCTAGGCAGGTTTGATCAGCTTACTGCAAACTGAAAGTTGCATGCAAGTCCACTTGTGCTGCTTCCCATCCTCCAGTGAATACCCCAGGTCAGGTTCTTCTCATGGACATGGAAGAAGTGCAAGTCAAACCCAAACACATGTTCAAATGTCAAGCTTCTGTTTTTGTCACATCTGTCTGCTTCTCATTGAACAAAGTACTTTCCACCTGCTATGAGACCAAATCGAGTCACATGACCAAATTCAACATGAATGAATCACTGATGTATATTCCACCTACAGAGATAAAGAAGGGACAGGTAAATGTATGTGAACAATAATCTAATAGAACATACTCCCCCTTACAGCACCAGAAAATTTCTCTATTCCTTCTTTTTGTCTGGTAAAAAGATACAGAAACAAAATAGTGACATTGACTTTATTGAAGGACTCTTTTGGGTTGCTGAGAAAAGAAACAATACTGGGTAATATTTCAAATACATTATCTCTAAAAGAATTGCTAATTTCATTTAGTCCAAGCCTTTGATAAACCCTTTACTGATTCAAATCATTGCAATCTTACCAAAACACAGTGTAGTCATTTATTAATTCCTATTCTACAACTATGGACAATGACCACATTCAGAAACTTGATCAAAGTTACCCAAATTAATGAAAGAAACAAAAATAAACCAAATTTTATGTGAGTCAAGAATTTGTGACCAGCAAGAATTCAAGTTGGACCATGAAAGCTAGTAAAATATTTTTTAATCTCTACAAATGTAGCAGAAAGAGAATGGTAAGTGTGTTAGAATTTAATGACTAATTCTTAACATTTCCTATAGACTCATTGTTTCAGTGAGCATTCATCATTCTGTCTTAGTGGTCATTGGCATGCCACTAATTTGTTTTGCTTAGTGACCTTATGTTTTGCTCCAAAATTCATGGTCTGTGATTCAGAAACTAGGACATTTTTTATTTAGTACCCTCTCGTCTCTAGATATAAAGCATTGCTATCTGTCATGGTAACTTTATATCTTAATTTGGGAAAATCATTAAGAGCAATAGGACCAGTAGTCCTATCAGCGATAGAGATCAGGAATGAAAATGTACTTGTGTGAAACAAATAACAAAAGGGCCACAGAGACAAAAAAAAAAAAAAAAAAAGACACCCACAAACCATAGAATACCAAAGGAAGTCCCCATAGCCACCACCATAAGTTATTACTATCACAAGGAATAAAATCAGTAATGACAACAGCAATGATTCAAGTTAATTGAATTCTGAGTTCCCTTATTGTTATCTTCACACCCAAATTGGTGCTCAGACCTCCTTTTCTCTGACTGAAATCATCTATATAAAACTTCCTACCTTCTCCTTACATGTCTTGCATATTACACAAGAAATAAAGTCAAATTTCTCTTCCCATAAGCGGTTCATAAAATGGTTGAGCAGATCCTATGCCCTTTTCTCACTTTTTCAGTAAAACTGTTCTCATTTCAAAATGATCTTTCTCATGCTGTGAGTTAGGCACAGTTCTAGGTTTTGGAATACAAAGGTGAACAAGAAAAACAAATCATTGCTTTACAAGTTCAAAAAGAAATATAAACAACAATCAATAAATGAAAAATCATTTTATACATTTTCATTTTAAACAAATGAAAAATCACTTATTTTACATATAATAATTGCAATTAATTACATGATAATGGCTGAGAGTGGGGGTTGGCAACTTTGGGTGTAAGAAAAGATCTTTCGAAGAACATGTATCAGTCAGAAGAGTCAATATTCAGCTGTGATAACAAATAGCTCCAAAATCTCAGTAGTGCTCTCTACTCCAGATCAGAATAACCCTCCAGGGTTATTTTGTAGACTGTCATTCAGTGGCACAGGCTGGTGGTGGCTCTACCTGCCTGCAATTGCACCATCTGAAAGAGTCCACTTCCTTCCCTCTTGTGGCAGGGAAAGAAAGGTTGGAAAGTTCAGGGTGTGTTACTGTCACCCTTCCTCACAGCCCATTGACCAGAAACAATCACGTAACCCTGCCCAACTCCAAGTATTCAGGGGTTTTCTGTCATCAAGATATTTATCCTTTAAATTGGTACACAAGGATTATCTTGAACCTTGAATGTCCCTGTTCATCTCACTAATCTCGTACCTGATGCTGTCCAGTGGAGTCAATTTGGCATGGGAGACAAATGAATAGCAAAGCTTCTGAATTCAGAACGGTTTATTATAGATTCAGGAAACCTGGGAACTCTGTCACTGGAGGAGAGTCGGTTTTTATCCCCTCCAGGGGGCGAAGGGTAGGGCTGACGCCAATTGTGTGAAGATTAGGCGCAGAGCTAGATGTCCGAGCAGGCACAATTAGGAGCACTTGGGAACACCTACACATGCATTGTGTGCGTGGACTTAATTAAATACGGCCAATGACAAATCACCTGGGTGTACTTATGTTAATCAACCTCCTCACTGCCTATGTGACCAAAACAACTTTTGGCTAACTGCCAGGCGACATCTTGGGTAGTCCATATGGCATAGCCCCCAACACTTACCCTCTCAAAGAAGAGTGAGGTGTGTTCATATCTCTACACTTTGCTTCTACTTTCTAAAAGCTCTTCCTGCTACCATTCACCTCCCTTGTTTTCTCTGATATAATTCCTACCTGTGTTTCATAACTTAAGATACTAGTTATCTCCTCTGGGGAATTTTCTGATTCTTCAAAGCTGGCTTAGTAACCTCTTCTAGGCTCCCAGAGTAGCCTACACTTACCTCTGTGCTCATTCCTCTTCCAGGTTCTCCACTAGATCGCACTCTTATTGAGAGAATAACTATATCTTCTTAATTAATGTACCCCACCACAGATTCTGAAAACAGAAGAGGCAGTTGGATATTTGTTCTAAGAAAAATCATTGAGAAAAAGATAAGCTGTGTGCTAGATTTATTAAGTGTAGTTTACTAAGAATGTGGCATCATCTATGAAAAATTGAAGAGAATCATGGGAAAAATAATTTGATGTACAAAGAAAGAGAACTGGAGTTTTTTGAGTGTCTATTGTATGGCAAAAACTGATGTAGAACTATTATGAATATTCAATTCAGGTTTGGACATAAACAAGATGCTACTGGAAAATTTATTGAATATATTCCAAAGATAGTTTATATTGCAGTCCAGTTTTTAAGGATGAAGACACAGATATTTGAGAATCATCCACCCAATTGATCAATGGTGTGCTAATGTGGCACCCCACATCTCAAACTCTGCACGAAATACTTGATAGAAGTGCAGGCAAAGTCGAGTCAACAACCCGGAGCAGGCAGGTAACCGTAAAGGAAAAAAATGCATCTGATATCCTGAAGCAAGATATCACTGATAATCCTAAAGAATATGTTCTATGGCAAACAAAAACTAATGGAAAATAATTCTTTTACACTCTCTATTCATGTTCAGCTTGATTCTGCAGTCCTGATCATGTACCACATCATTTTAACATCCCTCATGATTTCATGACACATTAAAGCTGCTTCCATTTCTGAAAGTAACAGTCAAAAGAACTTTCTGATTAAGAAGAAAAGAAGGGGAAAGAAAGAAGTGGAAGGTAGGAGAGGAAAATTAGCTAAAATCTTCACAGGATAAATGTATTTCAAAGCAAGAGAAAAATAACTGAAGGACTAGAAAAGGAACAGTTATACAGATATGAATTTTATCATGGTATTTTTCTAATGATTAATTCCAAATTCATTAAAGAAAGGAGAGAGCCAGAGAGAGAGCAATAGAAGAGGAAAAATTCAATAGGAATAAATGTAAATTAGATATTATTTGTTTAATGATAATACAAACAATCTTCAGTTTACAATTAGCTAGTGGGAATTCTCTGAAAAGAAAATTGTTTTATTTGCCAGTTGAAATGCTGCTTCCATTTGATTTTACTTTTCTTGTCATTCTTTTTGATGCGAATACTAGTAAACTGTCAATAGAAATCTGGCAGTTGCAACATAGCTGCTGGGTAGGCCTGACTACAGAAATATGGGGCTGAAACAGGCAATTCAATATAAAGTAATTCATGACAACAGTCCCTTGAGATCAGTGTTCACAACCTACCCATTTCATGCCATTTGTGGAGCTATACAGATTGTGGTAAACTGGAGGAAGAAAATATTTTTTCTGTGTCAGTTGAACCCCAGTCCTGTAAATATAGCTGTAATGGAGCCTCTTTGATTTTCTTTTGCTCCACCAGAGTATGCAATATATTAACTCATACTGGAATTGTTTAATTTTTCCTAAACCCTAAAATCTCTCCAAGTTTCTATATCTAGAAAGTCCTTAAAGAAATTTTTCTGAAGTGTATCTTCAGGATGAACTTTTTTAAAATAGCAAATTCAAAAATAAGCAAAGTTAAAACAGCTTTTTTAAATTATAAAATTCCTGAAATTTTTAAAATATGTTAATGCCCACTGTAATTTTCCCTAACACAAATACACTATGAGATTTTTCTAAAAGCCATTTGACCTTAGAACCCTCTTTCCATGCAACACATTTTAGGAAGTATTGATCAAATTACTGTAAAAGAAAAATTTAGGGGGATCTAACCTAGGCTAGGAAATAGCTAAATGCTTCTCTCTGAGAGCTTTTCTATATTTAAGCTAAGATAGGTAAGATGGGTGTGAGATGGTTAGATAAAGAGAGGCAATAGGATTATATCAGGTGGAGGAAACAGTAAGGCCATTGGGTCCAAGGCAGGAGAACAATTGATAACAATCTAGTAGATCCTAAGAGCAGGAAAGCAGCCCTCCTGGAGCATATTTTCTATTTGAACACAGGTTCTAATCTCTACCCTTCTAATTCCAAACCATGAGAAATCTCATTTTCCAACCAATGTTGAACTAGCTATTCAAGACTGGTGTACTTACTAGAAATAACTGGAAAAGTGGGAATAAACACAAAATCATTGCTTTGAAGGTATTAGGGAGCTACCAAAGTAATGACCACCTAAAAAATATGACTTTAGAAAGAAAGAGTAAGCCAGGAGGGGTGAGGCAAATGTTGGGAGCCTCTTTTACTGTAGAAGCATTAGCCCGTTTGAAAGCCTCAGCAAAGAGGCTGAAAAACTTAGTAGAATTCTCAGCAACTTCACAGGATTGGAGCGTGAAGCAAAAATTATATACAGAGCCCGTCCAAGTACAGGTCAAAATACTGAAGGCTTCAGTTGGGAAAACCAAAGGACCAAAGGAAAACCTTCAGTTGGTAAAAATCAAAGTACACCCTCTGACTAAAGTGTGCTCTGACTAAAGGCTAAACACATCTTCAAATTGATTCAATCTCTGTTTAGATTAAAATGGTCTACTCTACCCTAACTGCCAACCAAAAAGCAAAGGTAAATTCTCTAGGATGAAGAGAATTATTATTTTAAGCCTAAAATCATAATTACAAATTGTAATTCAGAATGGAAGCTAGAAGAAAGCACCCAGACTGATGAAGAAAAGGGGAAAAGGATGGAAAATTCAGACTACTGCTTAACAAACATTTGGGACTTCATAAAATTATCTAACTTACCTTGAAATCTGAACACAAGAGTAGTGAGGAATGCAACAAAGCACTCTTTCAAGATTTAAGGCCCATAAATTCTCTAAAACTAATGAAAAATAGTAAACCACAGATATAAGATGCACTCTAATTCCCAAGCAGGATAAATAAAAAGAAAGCCACACATAGACATACCATAGCAAAACAGAAAATAAGAGAAACAAGCAATGTTAAAAAGAAAAAAACAAAACAAAAAAAAGCGGCAAGAGAGAACAGGAAGCGTTACCTCCAAGGAATAAGCATCAGACTGAAAACTGATTAGAAATTGTTTTAAAAATCTTCAAATTGTTAAAAGGACTGCCAAAATAGAATTATATATCCAGCCAAAACTTGATTCAAAAAGTGAAGGTAAAATTAAAACAGGTTCAAATAAATATCTGAGGAAGTTTTACTCTAGCAGACCTATACTAAAAAGATGCCAACTTGAGGGTTTCAGACAGAGGTATAATAATTATAGATGGAGGCGTGGAAATAATGAAAGGAATGTAGGCTAATTAAAAGGGTAAATGTGATGTTCAGGATAATCAACTTTCATTGCTTTCTCTTTTTCTTGTAGAAAGCGAGAGTAGTTATTATCAGTGAAAAAGAAACAGAATACTTAGAGTGCCATTACCCAGTAGAAATTTAACACAAGTCACATACATAATTTAAATTTCTTTTTGTGATCACAATAAAAATAAATAAATAAAATTGATTTTAATAATCTATTTTATTCAACTCAATGTATCCAAAATAGTAAAACTTTAGCATGTACACAATTTAAAATAATTGTTGAGATTTTTACATTTTTCTTGCAGTCTTCAAACTACAATGTATATTTTCATTTTCAGCAGTCTCATATAGACAAGTTTCAAGCGCTATACAACCATATGTGGCAAGTGGCTTCCATATTGAACATTGCAAGCCTAACGCAGAAGTCACAGATGATATGCCAGTTATATCTGGAATTCTCTAGGAAAGCCAGACCTGGGGACCCTGAGCCTGTAATTGGTTGTATCCCCTTCATCCAGGAATAGAAAGTCATTATTCTCTTGGGAAAGACACCATTAGAAGCTGAGTTTGGGTGCAGCCCCTTATGATCTTCCAGCATTATTTTTGGGCAAGCATATGTATCACACCATAGAATGATATTGTTCAGATCTAAAACATTTAATTTATGTGTCTATCTTTTTTATGGCTCTATAAACTATAAAAGCCTATGCAAAGAAATATTATAAAATTAGGTGACTTGTTAGCATCTCCGTCCTGGAAAAGCACAGCTCCTCTTAGTCCCAAACCCTATGGGTCATGCAGCCTCAGAGGATATAGAGCTAGGGGAGGGTAACATTATCTGAGTGGAATAAAGCCCAGCCCTGATGTATATTACTATTTTCTATTTTCTGTTTTTCTATTATGTAAGTTTGCAATAGTCCATTATATATAAGCTATAACAGCTGACCCTGCTCAACTTTTTCTCAAACTTACACTGTTTTCCATTGAGGCTGTGAATTTATTTTTATCTGTCCTTCACAGGTCCAAAAATCATGTTACAAAAACTGGTGTCAGGACACCGCAGTAGGGACTTTCTTGCTTTTCTTGCAGAGCTATGCTCAATCATTCCCCTGAGAACTTGCTACAGAAAAAGTTGTGATTTTGTCATTGAAAACTGGTGAAATTGGATCAAGGGCCATAAGTGTAGTTCTTGTTCAAGAGCAGGAAAGTGAAAGTCTTTTATACAAAAGGCATTGGAAAAAAGTCAATTAAATTTTACTGGGGGCTGGTGTTGTAGCTCAGTGGTAGAGTGCTTGCCTAGCATGAGTGAGGTACTGGGTTCAATCCTCAGCACCACATAAAAATTAATAAATATATAAATAAAATTTAAAAATATAAATAAAATAAATATGTTGTGCCCATCTACAACAAAAAATTTTTAATTTTACTGGATAAAAAAAATTCAACCTGTTTTTATTAATGTTTATATTTGATATGAGTCTAGTACTCTAATATTAGGAGAATAATGATCTTCACACCCATACTTTCAATTAATTATGAGTATCAGTACCCTTTCCTTAGCTTAATAGCTAAGTCTTTCTTAGGCCACTCAATCCTATTTCTGTTTAAGATTTAATTAAGATGTTTCTGTGGTGTTTTTTAAGCCCTTGATTAATGATCATTTATCACTAGATCATTGCTTCCATAAAAAATGCCGCAACTTGACTTTGACAAAGGAGCTATTAACCAATGAACACCCATGCCAAAAAGAAGTAGAAACTGAATAAAATACAAAATAAAATCATTTTGGAGGTACTGGAGAGCTTCAAATAAGACAGAGCTTGAGGAACCAAGAGCCCAAATGACAAGTTTATTATCATGAGCTCAATATTTTGTGTGCCAGTTTCTCTCTTTCAGACATTTATTTGCCAAATCTTTAGAACCTTGAGGCAAAGAACAAAAGACTGGTCAGTAGAGAAAGCAGAAAAGAAGTGGATGAGTATAGTTTTTAGTGGTCTCAAGGCGCTGGGGAAATAAAACTTTGAGCTTAGGGTTGACAAGACAGTCAGGACTTTAGGGAGCAAGAATCTAAGGAGAACTTGCTTCACTGATTATTCCCTCAAGATATTTGCCAAATCTTAAGCTAGGCAATTTAAGAGACTAAAAAGCTAAAAAGAAATTCACTGAAGAGCATAGCAAGGCTTTCTGTAGGATGTGCTAAGAAGGATTATGGACCATCTCAGGATTTATTTGGAGACCCCTGGAGGGCTATAATCCCAGAAGCCAATGCAAAGATCCTTAAAAGAATGTACAAACCTTAAGACACTTGTTCTCTGTTCAAACTAACATGATTTGATTCCATCCAGCTTTTTTCCAGAGGACAAGTTAAATCCTATAGAGGAAGGTATTATCACCCAGTCATCCACAGTTTTTCATATAGAAAATCTGGCATTCACCACCAAAAAGGAGACAGAGAACAGTACGGGGAGAAACAGAAATTACCCACAGGTGACTCCGGTTTTTGAATTACTAAAAATGGAATTTAAACCATGCACAGTGGTACATGGCTGTAGTACCAGTTACTTGGGAGTCTGAGGCAGGGGGATTGTTTGAACACACGAGTAGGAGGTCAGACTAGCAAAACCCCATTTTAAACACAGAAAAGAAAAACAACGTTTAAAAACAGCTGATTAATATGCTCAAGAAGATCAAGCACAGAAGATGGTTTTATCAGAAAACAGGTGAGATAAAAAAAATAACCAGTAAGAGAGTATGTGTGTGTTTAATTACATTAAATGTAAACAGAAAAAATAGTCAGATTAAAAATAAAATGTCATTAGATTATTGAAAAAACACTCAAGTCTGGACTGCCTACAAAATGTTAACAGGGCATTACAAGACAGGAAAAGTATAGTCTTATCACTCAAATAGATAGAAATACAAAAATCATTAACAAAATGTTAACAATTCTAATCCAAATTATATAAAAAGAAAAATAGATCATAAACAAATTGAGTTTATGCAAGGAATGAAATTTTGATTTAGCATTGAAAAAAATCTATGTGATTCCCAACTTTTAAGGGAAAAGGGAAGATAGAATCAATAGATTTAATGATCTCCGTAGATGTTAAAAAATCATTTGATGAAATTCAAAATTCATGCACAATTTTTCAAAATGTTTGGTAATGTTCTAAAGTACTATTATCTGGGTATAGATTTCTAAAGAAACCTATAAAATCTCATGCTTTCCAGTGAAATGTTTATAAATTGTGAACATATTCTGGAAAGCCTTGTATGCTCAATAAGATAATAAAAAGGAATAAGAACTGTAAAGAGAGAAATAAAATTATATTTACTTATGGCATGATTACATATGCAGAAAATCCAAAATAGTTTAGAGAAAAAGTATCAGAATTAGTCAATATATTAGACAGTTCAATATAAAATTCAATTAAATGTAATACTAGCAGTAAACAATCATAAAATAAAATCTTATAACATTTTTTACAAAAAACGATATCAAACATCAAAAACAACTTCAAGACATAGGAAAAATCTAATAAAGATTTCAATATGTATATACAGAAAAAAATTCTGAGACTGAAATAAAACCTAAGTAAACAGAAAATCATAACCTGTTTGTATATTAGAAGACCAATATTATAAATATGTTATTTCTTCACAAATGGTTTTAAAAATTCAAATACAATCCTACTCAAAATCCCTCTAGAATGCATGGGTGAATGTGTGTATGTATGTGTGTGTGTGTGTGTGTGTAAATTTAATATTTAATCTAAAATGTATAGGGCAAGGGATGTAGTGCAGTGGTAAAGCACTGGCATAGCATGTGCAAAGTCCTGAGTTCAATCCACAGTATCATAAAAATAAATAAATAAGGAACAAAATAAATGCAGTTATTTTTGAAAAAGATCAAAATTTGAGGATTAACACTTGCAGACAGACAGTGAGATATTGACCCAAGGATGTATAAATAGACCAATGAAATAGAATAGAGAATCCAGAAACAAGCAAACCATATGTGGTCACCTGATTTACAACAAAGATCATTACAATACAGTGAGAAAAAAACAATTTTTGACAAATGATGCTGAGACCATGACATACCTACATGAGAGAAAAGGAAAAAAGAATTTTGATCACCAAAAAAATCACTTCCAGGTGCATTTTAAGTTTTAATGGAGAGAATAAAACTAAAAGATTCTAAAATGTGACATAGAAAAGTATAATAAGATAGGTAAAAATAATTTCAACAATCTCTCAAAAGCACTCACCATGAAAAAAAAAAACCGATCAGTTGAGTTACATTAAAATTAAGGACTTTCTTTTTCAAGACACCTTTATAAAGTGAAAAAAGTAAGCTATGAAAAGATAAAACAGCTCAACTCACATGTCTAATAAAGGACTTGTATCTAAAGTTCCTACAAATCTGATAGAAAAAAATACAATTTAGTTTTTTTTTAATGAGTAAAAGACTGTACACTTTATAAAATATAACCTCAAATGGATAATCACATGAATATGTGCTGATAATAATTATTCCTCATGGAAATGTGAAGCAACACTACAATGAAATAACACAAGAATGACTAAAATTAGAAGGGATAATACAAAGTGTTCATGAGAATGAACAACTCGAATTCCCATAGACTGATCTGTGAGCTTAACTAGACACAACCACTGCTTGGTAATATCTGCTTAAACCAAATATAGGCATAATCTGTGATTAAACACTTCTACCTCTATTTAAATACACAATAAAAAGGCAAAAATATTTTTACTAAAAGAATTTTACAAGAATTTTATCAGGCATTTTGGCACATACCTATAACCCAAGCTACTCAGAAGACTGAGGCAGAAAGATTGCAAGTTTGAGAACAGCATGGGCAAACAATTAGCAAGACACTTTTTCAAAATGAAAAATAAAAAGGTCTAGGGATGTAACCCAGTAGTACAGTGTCCCTGAGTTCAATCCTTGGTAACACACATACCCAATTTCATTTTAGTACTATTTGTATTATCCCCCCAAAAAAGGAAACAACACAAATGTCTTATAACAGTAGAATAAATTCAAAGAGTATTTATAATAAGTAGTAAAAATACTTAAATAATATTGTATAAAACATTGATAATCTCAATGAACACAAAAAGCAAACATAGTAAATACAGATTATATAACTTAATTCACTTTAAATTCAAAAACAGAGCTGGGAATTAGTTCAGTGGTAGCATGCTTGATGTCCTGAGTTTGATCCCCAGCACCACACACTAAATAAATAAATAGTTCAAAAACATATAGAATTAATTTTTGGCATAAAGTTGGAAGAGAATATTAGTAACTGGAAAGAGCATGAGGGAAGATTCTGGAAGACTAGAAGTTATTCTATTTCTTGATCTGTATAGTGGTTACATCACTGTGTTCATTAGTGAAAAAATGTAACTGAGTTGTACACTTATAATGTGTGCACATTTCTTATGTATGCTATATTTTAGCATAAAATTTATGTTCTAAAAATTCCATAGTACATCACATGACCAAACAATGATCATGTACTTGGTGGTCAGTTTGCAAAACTCGTGGAAAGATACTGACTGGCAAACAATACTCTTAAACCAAAAGATTACGTTACTTTCTGGTCTTCTCCTGATGGTACCTTCATTGTGAATATGAAAGATAAAGGGGTTATCTTTCAGGCTTTAAAATTTTTAATTACTTAATACCCGTTTCATGCATGCTAAAATCTGAAATTATTGAGGACTTACTGTTCCATCTGTATGAATATCAAATAAAATTTAAATGAAAGTGTCCATAGCCACTAATGACTACAATGATGGTCAAGTTGCAAATAGAAATTCCAACCTCAATAAGAATTAATAATGACATCAGGATATCATTTTCTTACTGTCATTTGCAACAACATGGATGTTGTTTCATAGATGAAACTGAAAATTTTGTGTTAAGTGAAATAAACCAGGCATAGAAACACAAGGATGGCATAATCTCACGTGTGGAATCTAAAAAAGTTGATCTCATTGAAGTTGAGAATAGAATAGTGGTAACTGGAAGCACAGGAGAGTAGGAGGTTAGGGAGAGATGGAGAGAGGTTGATCAGTGTGTACTAAGTTACCATTAGAAGCAAGAAGATCTGGTGTGCTTATTCACCGTAGGGTGATTATAGATAACAATATTGTATTGCATATTTCAAAAATCTAGAAAAAAGAATTTTTTGCAGGGGTGGGTACCAGGGATTGAACTCAGGGGCACTCTGCCACTGAGCCACATCCCCAGCCCTATTTTGTGTTTTATTTAGAGACAGGGTCTCACTGAGTTGCTTAGGGCCTCGCTTTTGCTGAAGCTGGCTTTGAACTCGCCATCTCCTGCCTCAGCCTCTCGAGTCGCTGGGATTGCAAGCGTGCACCACAGCACCGGGCTAGAAGAAAGAATTTGGGAAGATTTTACTACAAAGAAATTATGTGTTTGAGGAGACAGATATGTTTTACATGATTTAAACATTATGCAATATACATGTATCCAAACATTTCATGCTAGCCTACTAATGTGTAAAATTTTACGTTTTATGTTCAAATTTTTTGAAATATATCCTTTTATTCTTCCTACCACATATATTCACCACTTGACTTTATATCATGAAGTAATTTTTAATACCTCCCCCCCATCCTATAACTATCTGAAGGCAAAGAGTTTGTCTATTTTATTCATCACTACATGTCCAGCATCTAAAATGCTACATAAAAAATTCTTAATAAATATTTACTGGATGAATGAATCAATGAATGAATGATTCTAGGTAATTATAGTCATCAATGGTCACTGGTGCTTTTACTTGAATTTCGCAAACACCAAACCTAACAGTGAGCCCTCAAGAATTTCAGGTATTAAGCAACTTGCAAGAAACAAGCAATAAGTAATCAAGAATTTTAAAGTTCTGAAAAGACAATCCCTTAATACTGTGTCATAGCTACCATTAAGACACTATAGGGAAAAGACAAGAAGGCTTTATAAAGTAATCTCCTGATTTGAGGGAGTTGCTTACAAACAGATGGTTTTCTACAAGCTAAAATTTCCTGAAAGGGGAAAAAAATTCTTCCTGCCATTCAAAGAAGAGGAGTTAAAAATGGATCAGTAGTCAGAGCATAGCATAAAGACTGGACCAATGATCAGAATCACATGACCATCTGCCAACTGGCAGACACCCCCGCCTAAACTGCAAAGGGAAACTGGAGTATTACATGGTGGCAAACCTAAATAATAGCCCACCCACCCACTTCAAGAAACAGGTGGCATAGCCTTCTCCTTCCAGGGCAGGTGGCCCCAGAGCATGTAACCAGTGAGGCCAGATGAGTTCCAGAAAGGGAGGACTTTACTAGAGAGCTCAGGGAAAGCATGACAGGAACGAGGATGAGCTTGTGAAAGTGACCCTGAAAGGGTATGGTTGCAGAGTGAAGGAGCAGTATTGGTCAGAGATAAAAGGGGCAGCAAGTAATTTAAAGTAAAGAATAAAAGTGAAGCAGAAAAGAGAAAGCTAACAATTGCAGGAGACAGGGAAAAGGAACACATGTCTATCTTTATCCAGGGGAGGAAGCCCCAGTTACGTTGCTGAGCATCTAGTAAATAATGGGCCACTTCATATAAAAGGATGTGGGAAGAGGAAGAAGAAAGCCAGTAATGAAGTTGGCAGTACAAATGCTGAGGCTCTGTCCTCCATCTAGGAGGCAAAACTAAATATTTATTTTTTTCACATCATAATGTCATTGATTTTTTTTAATATAAAAGTTAACATTTTATTTCAAGAGCTTTCTCTGTCTAGTTGTAAGCTATATAAGCATTGAAAAAAATGTTTTTTTTAGCTTATATAATCATATTTTTATTTGTTCCTTTCAGTTATACATAATATTAGGATTCATTCTGACATAATTATAAAAGCATGGAATATAATTTGCTGTAATTCAGTCCCCACTGCTTTCCCTTTCTCTCCTCTCTCCCTCCCCTCATTCCCTTTCCTCTACTCTACTAATCTTTCTACTGTTTATTTAGTTTTTTTTAAATTAGTGTCTATGGATATACACAAAGGTGAAATTAATTGTGTCATATTGATATACGTACATAGGAAAAGTAGGTCAAATTCATTCCACCATTCCTCCATTTAGCTGCTTAGTAAACTCAGCTTATATGTCATTTTTTAAGCTAATTTTAAAGAAAATTAGTAAATCTCTCACAAAAATCTAAAAGATCATTCATTTGTATTTTCTAATTATCAAATTGTTTTAAATTACCAAATTCAGGTCTGGTGCCCAGTAAGTCTGTGCCTGACAGAAGTATGTACCCTCCCTACCCATCAGAGAGGAAATGGGAGCGTTAATGGCAAACTCCCTAAATAATGGTGCTTTATAATCAAGATTATATTAGAATGGCATTCTTGTCACTATATAAGCAGAGTAAAAACATACTACATAATTTTTTTGTATTCTAAGTTCACAGAATTAGGTTTGGTCTTTCTTCATGGCTCAAACTAAATATTAAAACTTTCAGAGGGTCAATAGACACTGGTAAAAATTCAAAATTCAAATCCAATGTTAAAACCTAGCAGAATCTATTTTTTAATGCAGACTCACAGAAAACATACCCTAGGTAGGTTGTTAAAGTTCTAATCTGAAATATTTTTTTGCATATAAGTTAAAATATTAATGAAATATGTCTACCGGGAGCAAAGGACAGGAAAGGATTAAACAAACTACTGTTGTGTGACTCTGACTTAAGGGACAATATCCGTGATGAACCTATTATCTCATTTCCCAGGCAAGATATTTACTGAATCCACTTTTTAAACCACCTAAAATTGCAAAATGCAATTCATTCTTTAAATAATTGGAAATCAGTATTATGAATGGATTTTGATTACTAGGAAAAAAATGTTAGCTTTTTCTTATTAGCAAAGTACAGCTGAAAATGAAAAAGGAAGACAAATTAAAATATAGACTTGTTAATGGAACCTGGAAAAATAAATGAGGTTTTCTTAATTTCTTAGTGACTGTGGAGAGAGTGTTTATATCACAATTAAAAAGACAGCTCTGTCACAGCTCTGAAAAATAAGAAGGCATATAGAAATCAGAACTGAATTAGGTCATGTTTTCCCCCCAGCAACTTTCTAAAGAAGGCTTTTTTTATCGTTTGGATAAGGACTTTGCAGGACTATCCCTGCAAAGTCTCATGATTCCCATGTAGCAATGTCCAGAGATGGGGTATTGCGAAGTGATTAGATTACAAGGGCTCTGATCTCATCAATGGATTAATGATGGATTATTGGGAATTGAAGGACATTGTAGGAAGTAGGGCCTACTTGGAGGAGATAGGTCACTGAAGTTGTGCCTGGGAAGAGTATTCCTTATCCTTTGCCCTTCTTCACACATGTCCCTACTTCCTGGCCACCACAAGACATATAACCTCCTCTGCCAAATGTTCCCACCACCATGATTTTCTACTTTTCTTCAGGCCCAAAGCAATATAGCATGCCAACTACAGGAACCAATACTATCTTTGAGCTTAGACAAGAGATGCCACTGTGTTGGCTCTGTACTTTAAGAACCATCTTCTGGGGCATACAAAAGGCATCTCCTTCCCAGTTTCATCCTGCCAAGAGTAGATTATGCTGCAGTTGTGTACCTTGTAGTACTGAGAGATGATCAAGAAGTGACCAATTGTAGGAAATATGGAAACTGATGGACCGGTGGGCCAAACTAACCAAATCTGTGGGCATAAGACACTCACACAGCCAAAGATGGGAAGAGAAATAGGTAGGCTACCTTATTTGAGCACAGAACTGCATGAAGTCTAAGACTTCTAACTTCAAATATGGCCTTCCATGAAGGTCCATTGTCAAAGGAATTAAATAAAACAGTTTATTCAACAGTCTTTTGACTTGATTTGTAATTTTAAATATTTAAGCATTTGGTATATGGGCCTCCATTTTTATTATTCCCTTCACTCTGTGATCTTAGAGGCAGGCAGGAAAACTATGATCTTTCATATCCTGTGCCAGAAATAGAGATAAAGGGTCATGAAGAAAGGTGATTGATTGGTGAAAATGTATGTAATTCACCATAAAAATAAATGAATAGGAGATTCCTTAATAGATATTCTCTGCTTTTTTTTTAAATATAACCTTTTGTTATATTTAAGCCCATCTTTTAAACAGATCTAACAGGTGCCTGCTACTCAATTTCCCTGTCAGTCCTTGTCTGTTCTAGGAAATATGAGCCCCACAATCCCAACTGAACAAGCAGGGGCTCTCCACTTGGTTTAGCTGACTGGATAAGATTTGATGTGTGATCAGAGCAAAACAAATTATAATATTCTCCCAAAATCATTGTTGGCCCTTAAACTGACAAAGGATATAATGCAGGATGGGATAGATATGATAGGCTCATGAGCAAATGGAGCTAAGTCTAACGACAGAAAGAGAATCATGAAGTAGACAAACACAAAGAGATGCTTAACAGAGAGGTTTTATAATCTACAAGACAGTGAGATAAAGAGATGCTTCATTTGTTTCTTCTTCTTTCCAGATTCTGCTTCCAGACTGTGTTAGTCAGCTTTTCATCCTTGTAACCAAAACACCTGACAAGAACAACTAGAGGAGAAAAGACTTATTTTGGCTCATGGTTTCAGAGGATTCAGTCCCTGACCTTCTGGCCCCATAGAAGATGGCAGAGAAAAACTGCTCAGCTCATGGTAGCCAGGAAACAGAGGAGAGAGAGCTGGAGACAAGATAAATCTTTTCAGGGCATGCCCCTAGTGATCTACTTTTCTCCAACTAGATTCCACCTCCCCATAGTGCATTCATCTAACAGTGATGAAATTGGAACCTTCATGATCCAATCATTATTTAAAATCCACTGCTAAACCTTCCTGTATGGAGGACCATGCTTTCAAAACATGAACTCCTAGGGAACATTCCAGATCTAAATCGTAACATACAGATAGTGATTGACAGATGCATTTGTTACTTTAAATTATAAAAAAAAAAAATGTTCTTTTATACTTATAATAAGTTAGGCATTTAATTTATGCTGATTTAAGTGGGTTTTTAAAAGCTGTCATCTTTCAACAAAGAATAGGTTTCCACCTCTAATTCCCTAATTCTAGGATGACATCTGCATACAACTCATATACAAAAATGAAGTCAAACCATACTTTTATACTCTTAAAGGATCTTATGATGCAGGCACTGTTACCACAATTTTAAAAATGAGAAAACTGAGGTACAGAGAAATTAAGTAACTCACTCAGTGAATTCAACTTGTATTTAATATCATTCAGTAAGGATTCAAACACTGGGTGTGAAGCTCCAGGAACCACACTCTTAAAAAATTTTAATCAACAAATCAGTAATATTTCTATAATTCTAAATAACTGTATTTTATAAAGGCTTATAAAGGCTTATAATAACTCAATTTATTTAGAATTTATAGCAAACAGAGTAAACAAAACAATACAGACATTAAAAGGAACAAGAGAAGACCATAATTCTAAGACATTTGGAATTATGATCTCAATGTGCAAATTTAAAGTCGTAAAACCTTTAACCTTCTTTATGGAATGCCTCATTGACCACCCTTTCTCAGAATAGTTAAGAAGAAGATTGATATTTAATAAAATCATTATGAAAATTAGGGGGATTTATTTTAATTTTCCAATGAATAATCAAACATGAGCTAGAGAGTAATAAGACCAAATATTTATTAAGCACTCCAGAGCTAGAGCAACAGTTCTGCACAGCTGAGAATTGCATTGTAGTTTAAAATAATTTTGTACATAGACTTTATTCTTCTATAACTTACATTTACTCAAGACATAAGAGTTAAGATGGTTTATGAATTGAATTTGAATTTTTAACATATTCTCTTCATTAAAATCAATACATTCCAAGAAAAAAATCAAATATAATCTCTTAAAAGGTTAATGACCAAGAACATAACAAAAATAAGCAGTGCTATGTTTTGGATCATTAAGAATTAGGCACTAGCATCTACTGTTAATTCTGAATCCAACTCTACAAGAAACTGGAAAAATAAAGGGTAAACCTCTCCTACAAAGACTACAGAAACTGACTTGGAAGGCAAAAGGGACGCACAAGTGCCACATGATGTAGGAGTATTTCTTATTACTTATTTATGCCCTCAACCCAGCTTTTTAAAAAAGTTCCTATTCAACTTTAAATAACAGGATATAATCTAACTATATATCATGTAGTATAAAAAAAACTAACAAAGAGGAAAGAGAATGGGTATGCCACAATCAAGAAAGGTATCTCGTAGTAAGAAGATACAACTTTATCTTCACAAGATGAGAAGTTTTCAAAAAGCAAAAAGAAAGGGGTGGTCAACATTTAATTCTAGAGAAGCATCATAAACATAAGTTTGAAGACAGGTCATACTGTACTGTGATTTTTCTCCCAGTATCTATTCTTGTCGCCAAATGGTTAAAAGACAGCAGTTCCAGTTCTAGAAATGAGTCCTGAAATGATCCAGGCAATCCAAGTAATCCTATCTTTCCTTAGTCATTGAACCAGATTATCCAAGTCAAAGTCAACCAGCTCATGGTGTCCATTGATCTGAATGGTTAAAGGGAAGCCATTTGATTTCCATGTAGAAAGGGATACTTTCTGTCACATTAGTAATAAATGAAGCAGTAGGTAGCCCTTCTAGGAAGACAGTCTGTTTTAGTCAGCTGTCACTGTGACCAAAAGATCTAAAAGGAACAATTTAGTGGAGAGAAAGTTTATTTGGGGCTCATAGATACTAGCCATAAACCTCTTTTAGTCCATCAGAATTCCCTTGAATCACTTTCTTTTTCAACATAGTTGAAACATTTGAATGGCACAGCATAGAAAAAGTAAAAATAAAAGTAACTTCACATAATTCCTATTTCAAATAAGTATAATACAACTAACCCATACTCCTTTGAATTAAAGTCAGCTAAAATATTATCATTATAGCTAAGTTTCTTATTTTCTCCCTTGAAATCTAAACAGTTTTTTCATTACTTGAAGTCAGTAGTGTTTAAGTGAAATTCAGTTCGCCCAACTCTCCTCTTTTTTCTTCTAGTTTCTGAATCTCTAAGTTGCATCATTTCACTTTCAGTCAGCACAATATATACATACACAAAATCAATACTCATTCTGATAGAGGACTAATTTTAACAAACTTTATCTCTAATGAACTATATCCCAAATGTTATCCTTATTTTACATGTCCCATATTACTCAATTTTTAAAGTTTTTTTCATTTTGTTCTCAATATATCACTTCACTTTATCAATTATATTTTGTTCATTCTTTTTGTTTTTCTATTTTTTACTTTAATCGGCATATTAATGGGATACAGTGTGCTATTTCAATGTGTATTCAATGTATAATGAATGATCAGATCAAGGTAATTGGCATATCCATCATCTCAAATATTTATCATTTCTTTGTGTTGGGAAAAGTCAAAATCCTTTTCATTAGCTATTTTGAAATATATACTGAATTTTTGTCAACCATAGTTATCCTACTGTGCTACAAAACATTGGAAGTTATTCCTCCTGTCCAAATGCACCTCTGTACCCACTAAACCATCCTCCTTTCTCTCTCTCCCTCTCTCCTTGCCCCTCTACTTTCCACTTTCTGTCCTTCCCAGGCTCTGGTAACCACTACTCTATCCTTTATTTCTACAAGATCAACTTTTTCTGTTTGCATATATAAATGAGACACTATTTTACTTATTCTTATAAGATGAGAAGGATAGTAATCCCTTAATATCCACATATTAAGGTAGGCCTGGACAATCTAGTCCAGCAACTGTGGAAAACAAGCTTTGTTACCTGATTGTTGGGCTTTTTCAGGACTCATTCCTAGAATTTTGACTATATCTCCTAATCCACATAGTGGCAGGAATGGATAATAGGAGAACAATCACAAGAATATTAGGTATTTTTCTTTCTGTGCATAACTTATTTTACTCAACACAATGTCCTCCAGACTTTTCAATGTAACTTCAAATTTCGTTATATTTATGACTGAATAACATTCCATTGTATATAAATACCACATTTATTTTATCTACATATCCCTCAATGGACACCTAGGTTGATCCCATATCTTGGTTTTTGGAAAACAGTGCTGCAACAAAAAAAGGAAGTGCAGATATCCCTTTTACATATTCATTTTATTTCCTTTGGATAATATAGTGGAATTGCTGGAGCAAATGGCAGTTCTAGGTTTTGAGGAACATACACAATGTTTTTTGTAATGACTATACTAATCTATATTCCCACCAATAGTATAAGAGAGTTCTCCTTTCTCTGCATTCTTACTAACATTTTTTTGTCTTTTTGATAATAACCATCTTTACTGGGATGAGATGACATCTCATTGTGATTTTGATTTGCATTTTCCTAATGTTTGAGATGTTGAGCAATATGAATTCAAAAATTCAGCAGTATTATCAGATAAATTTGCCTGTCCTGTCACTTGTTTTCCCCACAAAAGGGGACCACTACAAAGAATAAACAAGTATTTTTCAATTAGAGTGACCAGAAATATTCTGGAAAGTAGTAAGGACGCTTCTTAGTAGCTTATGGATACCTGTGGAATTCAAAAACCCAGCATAACATTATAGGAAGAATAAAGCCTCTTGACTCTCCCACATTGTCTCCCCTTATTTCAATTGGCTTGAAGCCAAAATAGGTTTCCTATTACAGAGTAAAAGTAAACTGGAGACCCCCAGTTGTCCCTATTGATACTTCAGATGTCTATAGTCTGTATCTCAACAGAATTCCAAACTCCTCACAGGCCTGAAACATAGTTTGGAGAGTTGTCTGGGGTTCATATAATTATACTATCCCAGAGAAAGTGCCTGGGACACAAACCCATGACCTAAACTTCTGTGGTTTAGTTCTGTCTTGAAATTGGACGCACACCTAGAGTGGGACTGTAGCTACAACATTATCTCCATTTTTTATATAAGTTCTCATTCTACCATGCTTATCTGGGTGACTGCAGTACCATGATCTTGGCTGCTTAAGGTCTAGACCCAGTAGAAAGGAGAATCCATGTGGTGCCAGGTTCCCTGAGGAAAAAGTAGACTTGCATAGAGAGAAATCAAATATCGAGTGCACAGCCCAACCCAGGTTGTGTATACTTGCACCTGACCCAATGGTCAGCAAGACCTTGGCCCCATATTCCTGGAGTTCCCATCATACAGTTTACCAGCCCACAGTGCCCATACTGCATTTCAAATTGCTGACATCATTCTCATTTTCCCTTATTTTTCAATTTGGACATTTTTGACATTGAATATACAGCAACAATGGGTTTGGGTTTTCTTTTCACCTCAATCACTTTTTTTTTAGTATTGGGGATTAAAACCAGAGGCACTCAACCACTGAGCTATATCCCCAGCCTTCCTTATTTTTTATTTTGGGCCAGAGACAGAGTCTCACTAAGTTGCCAAGATTGGCCTCAAATTTGTGATCCTCCTGCCTCAGTCCCCCATAGAGCTGGGATCAGGGGCATGTTTCCCCATGCTTGACTTACCTCAATTGCATCTTCAAAAAGTTTTAATATATGGAAATAACTCTTACCTACTACAAGTAATAATTAACCCTCAGAGACCAACAGTTCTTATTTATTAGACTTCCAAAACATACTTAGATTTTGAACAAATATTTAAAGAGAAATGAAGAAAAACAATAAAAATTTCTTTCAATCTCTATAAATAGTAGTTTTCCTAAATTTCCAAAGTAATTCCCTCCACAAAGTATGAAATTTAAAACTTCACAAGAAATATAAATCCTATTTTTTTCAAAAGGCATTTGTAGAGCTCTTGTTGAACTTCCCAAATTATCATTCATTGACTTGTGAATATAACAAAACCAAGTTACTTGGACTCACTGCACTAAGGAAGAATATTACCTTTACAAAAATTTTAGCAAGGTTTCAGGAGAAAGATGCCAACAGTGAAATATTTATAAGATGCCAGCCCAAGTACTTTAATGTTGATCATTCAAGACAGGGAACTGTTTAGGAGTGGATAAATATATGATGGTTTATAATTGGGAGACACAGTAAACCAAGGGTCTTGAAGTGAGTCTTGAAAAATACACTTCTATGTCACAAGTGAACTGTTTTCCTAAGTGATCAGATTGTTAAATAAATTAATGTATAAGGAATTCACAAAACAAACAATGAAGTTAAATATTGGTTTATAGTTTTATTGATTCCCAAGTTTATTTATTTTTTTTTACATTTTGTGAATGAGATAGTTTTCCTGATTTCTTTCTCAGAAGAACCACTGTTGGAGTATAGAAAATTTATTGAGTTATTAATGTTGATCTTGAATCCTGATACTTTGCTGAATTCAAGAGTCTTCTGGTGGAGATTTTGGGTCTTCTAGATACAGGATCATGTCATCAGCAAACAGATAATTTGACATCTTCTTTTTTTCCTATCAGTATACATTTAATTTCCTTCTTTTGCTTGACTGCTCTAGCTAGAGTTTCAAGAAGTCTATTGAATAGAAGAGTTGAGAGTGAACATCCTTGTCTTGGTCCTGATTTTAGAGAAAATATTTTCATATTTTTCTCCATTCAATATGTTAGCTTTGTTTTTGTCATATATAACCTTTTTAAGATTGAGGTAAATTCCTCTATTCATAGTTACTTCAGTATTTTAGTATGAATGGGTGCTGGATTTTATCAAAGTTCTTTTCTGCATCTTTTTAGATGATCATGTGATTCTTATCATTAATTCTATTTCTGTGGTGAATTACATTTATTGATTTATGTATGTTAAATTGACCTTGCATCCCTGGGATGAAACCCACTTGATCATGGTATGTTATCTTCTTGATGTGTTTTTAATGTAATTTGCTAATTTTTATTAAGGATTTTTACATCAATGTGCATCAGGGATATTGTAGTTTTCTTTCCTTGATATGTTTATCTGGTTTGGGTATCGGGGTCATAATGTCTTCATAGAATGTATTTGGGAGAGTTCCTTTCTTTCAACTTCATGGAATAATTTGAGAAAGACTGGTGTTAGTTCTTCTTTAAATGTCTTATGGAACTCAGCTGAGAATCCATGTGGTCCTGTGATTTTCTTTGTTGGAGGACTTTTAATTGCTATTTCAATTTCATTACTACTATAGGTCTGTTCAGGGATTCTATATATGCCTGGTTCAATTTGGGCTGGTCTTATGTGTCTAGAAATTCATCAATGTCTTCTAGATTTTCCAGTTTATTGGAGTATAAATTTTTTAAAATAGTTTCTAATGTGCCTCCATTTTCCAGAAGTGCCTGTAGTGATACCTTCTTATTCATCTCTAATTTTCTCTATTTGGGTCTTCTATTTCTTTTGGTTGGTTTGGCTAAGGGTTTGTCAATCTTATTTATCTTTTCGAAGGCCCAACTATCTAATTCTACCTTTGGTCTCTGAATCATACATAGCATGTTAAGCTTTCCTCAAAGCTGGGTACAGTGGTACCAGCAGCTGGGGGAGCTGAGAGTTCAAAGCCAGCCTCAACAACTTAGAGAGGACCTAAGCAACTCAGCGAGACCCTGTCTCTAAACAAAATATTTTAAAAATGGCTGGGGATGTGGCTCGGTGAGTAAGTGCCCCTGGGTTCAATTCCCGGTATGAAAAAAAATTAAAATAAAATAGTTTTCCCCACCATCCAAACTTGTAGTAATATGTGATTTTTTAAAAGAAGAATTGAGGACAAAAGAAAAGCATTCAGTTTCCCATCAAATGGTTTAGATTTCATATCTTAATAGAAGCCTTTCTATCCTTCTTGAAACAAGTTACTTTGTTATCTTTCTAAGGGAGTTAACTAAATGAAATCAAAATAAATCCTAAATGATATAAAAAATGACCTGACTGCCTTGAAACAGGGTCATTCTACTAAAATAGGAAGTTCCTGCTTAGTTTCTAATTAGTCAACAGTCCTTTTACTAGAAATTCAATACCTGTAGCAGGCAGTTGCCCAAAAGTAGTTTCTTACCAAATACTCCCATATGATGCCAAATTTTATTTTATAATTTGGGCACTATTCAGAGATAGTTAGATGCTAGTCGGAGAATATATAGTAAAGATGCCATGAAATGAACAAAATTTTATATTTTACAGGGAATCCAAAGATTTGCCTATACAGCATCCTTATTTGTAAGGTCTGTAAACATGAGTCAGGTATTAAATACATTCCACAGTTTCCTTTTCTGAGTCTAACTCAGTAAAAGTTCAGGTATGTAGAGGTGCATGCTAAAAGTAATAACTGGGTGTTACCAAAACCTCTCTTCCTAGGTATAATATAATAGGATATTTTCATTTTGACTACCTGCCTGATGTGCTCTCATCAACCAAAAACAAACAAATAGTAATGAGCAAAATGGCTGGGGAAAATGTTTTTAAATGTTTTTTTGTTTGTTTGTTTGTTTGTTTGTTTGTTTTTTCAAGGAGATGGAAGTAAAAGGAGCTGGTTGACAGAGGAGAATGATTGCAAACCCAGCAGTCAGTTTGATTATATGTATTACCCAAATACAAATAATAAAACTACATCCAGATATTAAACTTGTATATAGGAATTAATAAGAATATAGAAAGCAATATTGATCATAGATACTTCATAAATAACATATTAAGAAATAAAAAGAGTGTTTGTTAACAATTCAGAACTTTAACCAGAAAAGGGTAAATAAAAGTTACTAGAAAAATAGAGAACAAAAACACATTGGAGTAGGGCTTCAGCATATCAATTTTGAAGAAACACTATTATTATGGTTTAATGTGAGGTGTCCCCCAAAGCTTGTGTGTGAGACAATGCAAGAAGGCTTAGAGGTGAAATGATTGGGTTATGAGAGCCTTAACACAGTCAGTGAATTAATCCCCTGATAGGGATTGAGCGGTAACCGTAGGGAGGTGGCTGGAAGAGATGCATCCCTGGAGGAGTGCCTTCAGGGTATATATTTTGTCCCTGAGGAGTGGAGCTCTCTCTCTATTTCCTGGTGCCATGTCCTGACCTGCTTTCCTCCACCATTACCTGCCTCACCTTGAGCCCCAAGGAATGAAGCTGCTGTCCATGGACTGAGACCTCTGAAACCATGAGCCCCTAAATAAGCTTTGCCTCCTATAATTGTTCTTGTCAGGTCTTTTTGTCACAGCAGTGACTACAAACTGGTCAGTCCATAACATTGAGTTAAATGCTAGGATGGAAAAATCTTATTTGTTAACACTTCACATTCATTAGGATAGCTGTTCTCAAAACTTGGAAAATGATAAGTGTTGATGCAGATGCAGAGAAATGGAAACTTCATGAATTGCTGGTGAAAATGTAAAATAGTTCAGCCACTGTGAAAGATAGTTAAGCTATTACTCAAAAAGGTGAATACGATTCAGCAATTTCACTACTAAGTAAACACTCCAAAGAATTGAAAGCAGGGACTCAGATAGTTATACACCAATGTCCATAGCATTGTTTAAAAAAAATAGTTGAAAGGTGGAAACAACTCAAGTATCCATCAACAAGTCAATGGATAAACAAAATGTGGTATGTCCATGTAATGGGATATTATTCAGTTGTAAAAAATAGCAAGATTTTTACTATATGGTATGTGTTAGTCAGATTTTCATCTCTGTAACCAAATACCTAACAAGAACAATTTAGAGGAGGAAAAAATTATCCTGGTTCATGGTTTCAGAAGTTTAGTCCATGGTGAGCCGACTCCATTGTTCTTGACCCAAGGTCAAGCAGCACCTCATGGTAGAAGGTGTGGTGGAGGAGCACTGGCCTCTTCATGGCAGCCAGGAAGCAGAGAGAAAAGGGGAAGGAGCTATAGGAAAGAGGAGCCCTTCCAGGACAAATGCCCAGTGGCCCATCTCCTCTAGCCATACCCTGCATGCCTACGGTTACCACCCAGTTAGTCGGTTCAAACTGGGATGGACTGATTAGGTTACAGCTCTCACAATCCAATACTTCACTTCTGAACATTGCTTAACATAGGAGCTTTCAGGGACACCTCCTATCCAAACCATAACATGCTATGACATGACTAAATCTTGAAAACATCATGCTAAGATAAGTGGACACAAATGCATAATTACTCTTACAGGAGGTACCTAGAATAGAACAATTCATCAAAACAGAATGTAGAAGAGAGATTCCCATGACTGAGGGGAGGGGAAAATGGTTAATAAGTAGTTTCTATTTTGGATGATGAAAAAAATTCTGCATGGTCATGGTTATACAACATTGTACATTATGTAATGTCACTGTACACAAAAATAGTTAAAATAGAAAATTTTATATATAATAATGTCACTGCATATTTCTCCCCCTGCCCCAGACACACACACACTTTTGATTCTAAACCATTCAAAAATTATAGATTTCTCCAGTGTCCTCCCTGCTATGAAAGTACCTACCAACTCTTCTCTCTTACTAATTGGCAAGTTGTGACAAGTGCAAAAGAATTCTCTCTGGCTAAATTTACTTCTAATTAAGGACTCATATTCTTAAGAGTGGTTTGTGATCTGCCATGGCATATGCTATCTAATATTTTCTAGTTTCAGAAGTAAGAGATAAACCATCAACAATTAACACCAAATTGGGATTTTATAGGGAGATTTATGATTAATCTCTTCAAGGCTTGGTCAGTTCTCGAACAGAAACTAGACAATTATGGGGTCTTCTTTATTTGCATAATGAAAGGAAATTAGGATTACAAAATATTGCAAGAATGGGCAGAATTTATGAAGGAGGAAGTAAAATATAATTTGATAGGAGGTAAGCCTGCTTGCTGAGAAATGGCATGCATTTTCAGTAAGTAACAAAGATTACACAGCATGAAACAACATCAAGTTCAGGGAAGACCTAAAACAAAGTCAGTAGAAACCTACATGTATTTGGTTACTGCTGCTTAGACAGGATTATGGGTGTAGGGAGTGCCTTAAATAAACAATTTGTCTGTGATGATAACTGTCATTTTGCATCTAAACACTAAGGGATTATCCAGAACATTCATCTGAAAATAGGTAAAAAGGTTTAAAGTTAGGAAGACCCAAGTGTATGAAGCATTTGAAGAGGTAATTTTTTTTTATATCATAAAATACCTGTCAATATTTACATTTCCAGGAAAATGTTTCAGCTACCAAGAGCTAAATAAGTCTTATAGAAATGGGATGATTTTTTTTGTAAAAGGGAACCAATTTTTTGAAGGTTCTGGTGAAAAACAGCAAGTCTCTTATTGTCTCTTAGTAATCTAAGAAACTTTTGAGTGATTTTTGTAAAAAATTCACTACCTTTAGAATAAATTATGTCCCATATAATGTACCATGTTCTAACAAAGTTATAATTTTTGTTTGGAAGTGATATCACTTTTCAGAACTAAAATGGTAAATGAAGAGGAATCTGTCTTCAAGCTCAACTCATCTGTGCAGTATAGCAAAAAGTCATTCATATGTTGGATAAGAAAAATTCACAATACTGGAGGTTCTGATTAAGTATTTATGAAAAATTAAGTAGATGTATCTATAAACTTCTTAAGTATAAATGCCTTGGTAAATTGTTTCATTTCCTAGAGAAATAAAACAGGTATTGAAATTTTGTTCTAAGTAGAAACTAAAGAAAGCACATAAAGTAATAATGATAGCATTAAGTTAAATATTATTAGGATTTGATACCCTAGGAAACCAGAGGATGACTCTTTAATTTGGGTTTAAAATCCTGAAAACTGTAAATTCTCACCAATTAGTTTTCCTGACTAGGAGAACTAGAGTGTTATAAGATAACATAGTAAAGATACGACTAATATTCTTTATGTGTTTGGGTTTCAACTTTTGACTTAAGAACATTCTTAGCTTCTGGCTTGGAAAGATACTATAAAAGCCTAGGATCATTGTAAACCTTGATGAGCTCATTACCAATAATTCTGCCATTATGAGCAGAATTTTTGTCCACAGAACCCTATGTGGTGATTGTTATTCTGGGTTTCATTTGGATAACAAAAGTACTGAAGAGTCATACAATCTAGCTAGACATCTGTGATGTGATTATTAATAAGGAAATTCTAAGCAATTAATAGGGAAACTCTGAAGAAAAAGGCTATTGGGAGAAATTTTATCTATTTCACAGTTTTTCTGAATCTTGGTTTTCTGTACAATTCAGTTTTCTTAAACAACCCTTATGGTTATCCCTTCTTCTTTTTTCATCCAAGTTTTGTACATAAGATTAATTTAAACATATGACACAATTGATATTGATCCAGAAGACTGAGTTTTATGTTCTAAGAACTATTCTAAATGCCTGTATAAATTTCTATCTTATCTAGACATATGAAAGTCTTTAAAAATGACTTTCATCTCATAGTTGTGATACAGAGCCTTAGTGCAGGAAGCCATCATGGCTTATATGAGAACCAAGCATAGCTGAGCCATTAACGAGGAGGATTTGGCCTCAGGAACTCACAGTTCCTAGGATTGTTTAAGAACACCTGAGTCATGTGGTTGTCCTGCATTGGCTCACCACTAAAGTTCAGATACAAGCACTGGATGTGGGAGTGGTCCAATAGAGCCAAATGGCTTGCTTACCTTCACCCCCTATTCTGTTTTTTGAAGAAGAAACTCATACTTGTCCTTTTTGGTATCTACCGCTATAAATAAAGCAAGTGAGGGCTCCTTTCTTTGTTAATGCCAGACCCTCTGGATATTTCATTCAGTCATGCCCCTGTTCTTAAGAATTCTGTCTTTTGTCATTATTTCTAATAAATAAATTTCATAACTTTTATTTCTCAGCCAGCCCATCCCTCCAACAGACATCCTTTCCCTCCCCAATGTGGGATGTGCAGTGTGCAGTGAGATCTTAAGACTTAAAATTAACCACAGGGGTTTGCCTTTTTCTAAAAGAGCTTAATTTTTTAAAGACTTTCCAGACTTCTAGACACCCAGAAGAAAAGAAAAGACAGAATAGAAAGAGAAATAGGAACAGAGGGTTGTGGAGAAGCAAAAGATGAAGATTAATAGAAGGCAAAAATCATTGGGCTCAAATTGTGATTGAGAATATAAGAAAAATAATTTAAAATATTTTTACATTTCTTGTCTTCTCCAAGGAATTTTTAAGTAAGCAATTTTGAAGTTGAAATTTCATTTGAAAGCTTTTTCATAGCAATAAAAATCAATGTATATCATTAGATGTTTGTGATTTGCTGCTTTTCATTCTAAAGTGCTTCTTTTTTAATTTTTTAATTTCTTCTAATTAGTTATACATGATAGTAGAATGTGTTCTGACATATTATACACATATGGAGTATTGGATTATAACTTCTCACTCTTCTAGTTGTACATGTAGAATAATAACATTGGTTATGTAATCATGCATGCATATAGGATAGTAACATCCATTTTACTGTCTTTCCTATTCCCATCCCCCCTTCCTTCCCTTCATTCCCCTTCATCTAATCCAAAGTACTTCTATTCTTCCCTAACTACCTCCCCTTATTGTGAATTAGCATATACAAATCAGAGAAAACATTCAGTCTTTGGTTTTTTGGGATTGGTTTATTTCACTTAGCATGATATTCTCCGCTTCTATCCATTTACCAGCAAATGCCATATTTCATTCTTCTTTATGGCTGAGTAATAGCCCATTGTGTATATATACCACAATTTCTTTATCCATTCATCTGTTGAAGGGCACCTAGTTTGGTACCATAGTTTAGCTATTGTGAATTGAGCTTCTATAAACTTTGATGTGGCTGTGTCACTGTGGTATGCTAATTTTAAGTCCTTTGGATATAAATCAAGGAGTGGGATAACTTGGTCAAATGGTGGTTCCATTCCAAGTGTTTTGAGGAATCACCATGCTGCTTCCAGAGTGGTTTCACCAATTTGCACTCTCACTAGCAATGTAGGAGCGTCCCTTTTTTCCCACATTCTCTCCAACATTTATTGTTACTTGTATTCTTGATAATTGCCATTCTGACCGGAGGGAAATGAAATCTCAGTGTAGTTCTAATTTGCTTTTCTCTATTTGCTAGAGATAAGGAACAATTTTTTCATATATTTGTTGGCCAATCTTATTTCTTCTTCTTTGAATTGCCTGTTCAATTCCTTAGTCTATTTGTTGATTAGGTTATTTGTTTTTTGGGTGTTAAGTGTTTTAAGTTCTCTGTATATCCTGGAGATTATGCTCTATCTGATAGACAGATTTTCTCTCATTCTATGGACTCTGTCTTCACGTTCTTTTTTTTTTTTTTTTTTTTTTTTTGCGGTGCTGGGGATTGAACCCAGGGCCTTGTGCTTACAAGGCAAGCACTCTACCAACTGAGCTATCTCCCCAGCCCCACATTCTTGTTTGTTTCCTTTGCTGTGAAGAAGCTTTTTAGTTTGAATCCTTCCCAGTTATTTTGATTTTACTCTTTGCACTTTAGGAATAGTCAGTTCCTATGCCATCATGATGTAGATGTGGGCCTACTTTTTCTTCTGTTAGGTGCAGGGTCTCTGTTCTAATGCCTAAGTCCTTGATCCTCTTTGAGTTGAGTTTTGTTCAGGGTGAGATAGGAATTTAATTTCATTTTATTACATATGGATTTCTAGTTTTCTCAGCACCATTTGTCGAAGAGACTATCTTTTCTCCAACGTATGTTTTTAGCACCTTTGTCTAGTATGAATAACTGTATTTATGTGGGTTTGTCTCTGTGTCTTCTATCTAAATTGTTTTTTCAAATGAAAAATTTCATTCATATATAAATTCCTCAAAGTGACCACATAATTTGAATTATTCTTAGTGAAATAATTTCATTTAGAAAAACAGTCACATAAGCTAAAGTGTAAGATATTTAAGGATGAGGGGAATATGAGAATGATGAGGCATTAACTTAATTTTAGAATGATATAAACCCATGAGAGTCTAGCAGCAATCCATCAAAAGCATTATTGATGCACAGCATATCTTGTACTACAAAATATTTGACCTACACTCTGCTACATCACACAGCTTCTCCCTCAGAGTCAATCAACTACACAAACATAGAAAGCCATAAGGGAAGATAAAACCTCTGGATAAAAGACATCTTCCAGAATCAAGTTTTCATGTAAAAAAAAAAATCAGATATGACTCAGGAAAATTCCCATAAAAACTTATTGATAAGTAAACCAAGGCAAAATTTCTCCAAATGAAACTAGTCTAAGTGAAAATTCTCTTCAGTTCTCAGGATTCGAGGCCAGTTTGAGAAACAGATTTATTTATTGGGGTTTATGCCCATTGATTTTCCTCTCACAGACTACATGCATACATACACATGCACAAACACACACAAGCACATACACACATACACACACACACACGCACAACAAAAATGAAGACAAGTAGCCAAGTTATTAGCAGCGAAGCAGAGTTTCAATAAGGATAAATGCTTTCAAATCTGAACAGATAATAAAGGCATTCATAAAAATAACTTCATTTCCTGGAGGAGAAGATAAGCTTAGAATTTCAATCCACAAGAAAAAAATATATCAAGATCTCCTCCTTCACCATCACAAAGAGACCACCAAACAGAAGACTCAGCAAAAGGATCTCAATGGGGAGTTCTGTTTCTGAATCAAGCACCTTGACTTCAGTAATGAAACAGAGACTCAAATCAATCTCAATGGAACCTCTGGTTCTGCTCTATACAATATGCCAGACCATATCCATATTGGATATTTAAATTTAAAGTTTGATTTGAATTAAATGAATTTAGTATTATTTCCCTAGTTACCCTAGCCATGTTTTAAGTGTACATGCAGCTAGTGACTAGTATATTGGATATTTCTATTATTGTGTAAAGCTTTCTTAGACATCACTGTTTCAGATTGTTGAACTCACCAATATTTCATCAAACAACTTAATAGTAAACTAAATTTATTTGAGCTCACTTTAATAAGGAGAACCTCTTGATAGAATCTTAGCAGTGTGTCAAAAAAGAGCAATCAAAAGTGAGTCTGGGACCCAGTGTCTAATGCAAGGTTTTTGAGGCAGGGAATTGGTTAGAAGTGGGCAAAGTTTATGGTATAATGGTTCCAACTTAGTAGATACAGCAACGTGAGGGTTTTGAAGCCTGATAAGTAAACTTTTATATAACAAGGAGAACTTTACCTGCATATGAGCAGACTATTGTCTTTGCCAACGTTGATCAATAGAAATATGTTACAGTAAACACTGAAATCATTTTGTTTTTCACAAGGCAAAGTAAACTGGAGCAAGGGCAATTAAGTCATGTTCACAGAATTCTCACACTGTTTAAACACAAATTAGCACAGTTAATATTTTTAAAATAACATCAAAATAGGAACATTTTCTTTCTTTAAAACTAAATTAAAATGGCACTCAAAAATATTCACATTTTACTTTGTAAAATTTAATTTATAAAATAGTACCATGAAACATGGAAAAAATTGTAATAAGATCTGAAATAATAATATTAAATGATATAAATCATATAAATAAAATAATAATAAATATTTACACCTTTTGCTTGAGCAGACTCTAATTCTATAGACTATAATTCTGGTAGTGGCAACTAAAAAAGAATCCATGCAAATAGAAATCATACATTTAAGAGAATTCCAGTCAACTCACTCAACATTCTGTAATTTAGGCAAGCAAAATGAAGTCTTTTCTAACTAGCACTTCTTTAACAACATCACCGTAAGGTTCATCTCTAACTTTGAGTGCAATTAGCAAACCCAAGTCAGCTGGAAGAGAATTTTAAAATAGCATCTTGTAAGATCAAATCTTCACAGACCAAAAAATCCCCATAAGATATGGGGAAAATATTTTTAATAATGAAATGACACTTTTGAGAAGAGTCTCCATTTAAGCCAGGTGCAGTGGCACACACCTGGGATTCCAGTGGTTTGGGAGGCTGAAGCAGGAGGATCGCAAGTTCTAAGCCAGCCTCAGCAACATAGTGAGGCCCTAAGCAACTTAGTGAGATCCTCTCTCAAAATAAAAAATAAAAAAGGGATGTGGCTCAATAGTCAATTGTCCCTAGGTTCAATCCTCAGTATTAGAGAAAGATAGAGAGACAGAGAGAGAGAAAAAGAGAACATTCTCCATTTAAAATAAATAATGAAAAGGAAAGGAATAAAGCAGAAGAGTGAGGAAGTCCATCTTACACCAAAAGAAATCTCTTAGAAGTATGTGAAAATACTCAACTGTTTTGAAGAATTTTTATCATTTTATTTATTGACATATTTTGTAAGAATGAAGAATCAAAAAAGAAAAAAGAGAACATTTTAAGTGTGGCACATGGAAGATAAGATATGATGGAGTACTACTATACAAAATTGTGAAGACTGGAACAGAGAATAAAAGAAGTAATATCAGATTTTATATCTCATATTATCAATGGCTCTCCAGAGAAGAGTCAATGACATAGAGACATAAGAGGAGATTTTATGGGAACTGGTTCACACAATTATAGAAGCTGAGAAGGTCCACTCTTACAAGGTAAAGACCCCAGGAAACCAATAGTGTATTCTTTCTGAGCCCAAAAACCTGAAAACTAGGACAGCCAATGTCCAAGGGCATCAAAGGGAGATCAATGCCTCAGCTAAAGAAGAGAAAAAAATCATTCTTTCTCTTTCTTTTTGCCTTATCCAGGTACCTGGTAGATTGGATAGTCCACACGTCTTAGTGAGGGAAGATCTTTACTCACCTTACAGATTCAACTGTGATCTTCTCTTGAAACATTCTCACAGATACATCCAGAAATAATGTGTTTCCAGCTCTCTTGGCATCCCTTAGCCTAGTCAAGTTGACACATAAAATTAACTCTCACATGCTGTTAAAAAGAAATATTTTATTTTATAGTCATATGATGCTTTTGAGAGAAAAAAGGAGAGACTTCTAGTGACTGGGAAAAAAAAACTGTCCCAAGAAAAATGATGAGGAGGATTATTAAATGAAAAGTAAAACCAGATATAAATTTAAACTTTATTCTGATTGCATAGAGGCAGCCACATAGTCATACAAGGGTAGGGTTCTGGGAACCAATGTACACAGTCTAAAGTTTGAAATAAACATCCTAATTTGGCTTCTGTCAGGCCTTTCTTTGCAGTACTGAGACCTAGATCAGTAGTTTTTAAATGGGTCTCAGTAATATCAGCAAGAAATCAGCAAGAGTGATCAGATTCAATTCTGAGGAAGTATTTATATTTGAATAGTAGGAATCATTCAATCCTATCAAATGAACAGAAGCAACACATTGAAATGACATTACAGAAAATCTTATTAAAATAAGTCATCAACTTAAGAAATGCACATAGAAAAAATTAACAATTAAGGAGAAAAATTTCACGAAGGAGATAACATTGTAAGAATTGAAGACAAAATTGAAGATATTACCTAGAAATGTGTTTTAAGGACCTGAAACCTGATAGGTCTTATGATGCCCCCAAGTAGAAATAAAAGAAGAGTCATGTTGAGACACAATCAAAGTTACAAGTATCAAGGAAGAATTCTCCAAGCTTTCAAAAGCTTTTTCAAGGAAAAACAATAATTTAGACTAAGTCAAAATAAAGATATTGTTACATTTCTCCATAATAAAACCAAAGGCAAGCTTATATTCTCAGAATTGTCAAACCAGCATTCTTAACCTGACCATGTTTGCAAAATGTCATTAATTTGTGAATAGAGTCTTGTCATTTGCAGAAAAATGGGTGGAACAGGAGATTGTAATGTTAAGTGAAATAAGCCAGACTCAGAGAAGTATCACATGTTTTCTATCATCTAGAATCATCTAGAATCTTCTAAAATCTAAAAAAAAAAAAAAAAAATGACTTGAAAATAGAAAGGAGGCTATTAGAGAAGAGGAAGGGGATCATTGGGAAAGGGGGAAAAAAAGGAGAAGGGAGGAAATGGGGGTGAGAATAATCAAAGTATATTATATATATATATATATATATATATGTACAAAAATTACCACAATGAAACTCATTATTCTGTATAATTAATATACACTAAGAAATGCATCATGCATTACATTTGTGCCTTTTCCAGTAGGAGTTCATAGCTTTCATTAGATGAAACTGTACAACCATTATTTATCAAAATGCTCTTTCAGTCTTCCTCTCCCTCTTTTCTCTCCCTCTCCCTCTTCTTCTCCCTCTGCCTATCCCCTCTTAATTTTTACTATTTGCAAAGGCAGAAAATACTAGTATAATAATAAGGCTCTTCAAAAGATAAGCTAAGAGAATAGAAAGAAAAGTCACCAATTGGGAAAATATTTGCAAAACACATATTTAATAAAGGACTTTGTTTAGAACATTTAAAGATCTCTCAAAACTTAATAATAAAGAAAAGCAGTCCAATTTTTATGAGCAAAACATGTAAAACTATAAACAAAGAAATGCAGAATACAATTACAATAAAATACTTTCATTTATCAAACCGACAAATTACTTGCTCCACACTTTAAAGAAAATGTGAGGATAAGCACCCACACTTTTGTAGGAAAATAAACTGAAAAAAACTTTTCTGGAAGGAAATTTTGACACAATTCATTCTAGAACCTTAAATATATTAATAGTTTTTGACCTACTTGTTCCATTTTATGAACCTAAAATCAGGAAATAATTATACACATAGTTAAATATTTATGTCTGAAAATATTATTTAGATTCTTTATGATGGCAGAGAATGAAAATGAACTAACATAAGTGAAATAACAAGGAAATTATTGTATAAAATTGGTGCAGAGATTCAATAGACAGCATCCAAGAATATTGTCTAACATGAGAAAATACTTATTTAAATTTTACGCAAAAATGAATTTACTTGCTTAAGCATAAAAATACAATCTAATTCAACATAAGAAATCATCAGAACTGAAATAGGGAAAATATTACTTCTTATGATTTATAAAATATGGAGTTCTGGATAATATTTTTAGAATATGAATAGTCTTTCATCTTCTTTATATTTTATTGCAATATTTTTTAAATGAAGAGTTTTTTTTTAATAGAGTGCTCAATTTCCAAAACTTTATGTGAATATATTTTTAAGGTTGAGTTTGGGCATGAAGGGTAGGCAGGCAGCATAAATCAAAGATCTTCCCTTTTACATTGGAGAACAGATGAAAAACATGTATGATTAAGTAATAGGTGAACTAATGGATTTATACAAGAAGTAAAATTAAAGATTGTTTTGTCCAACCCTCTCATCACATAGATGAAGCTTCTGACCTTGTTTCTACTCTCACATTTTAAAAAAATCTATTAATTCCAGCTACTTAATGTTTTCTATCCCCAAATTCAAAATACTAACCACTATTCAGAATTTTGTTGGAACTTGGGACACCCAGTAGCCTTGTCTCTTTGTTGTGGTAAAAAGACAGATATGGATGCAAAGAAAATCTGTATTTTATTACTCATGGTCACAAAAGTGGTCCAAAATTTTGTGGAAGGACCTATACAGGTTTTATTGCTAGAAACCATCTTCCTTCAAACTATTCCCCTAGATTATCTCCCCAGATGTGCTCTCATGTTCTATCATCAGTTTCCTTTGTCCAGCGCTGCTGTCTTTGATGCTGATGCCCCTCTAAGAATGTCTTAACCACTGACCATAACTGTCCTAACTTGGTGCACTACCAGCATCTGGCTTTGGAAGAACAAGCCCTGCCCGGTCATTGCCTTTTATCACCAACACTTGACAAATACTTCTATTTAATTCCTCAGAGCATGCCATCGGCCTCGTAGTTACGTGGAAATTCAACTTTGTTACAAATCTTTATTGAGGGTTCAAGAATAACAAGAAACAGAAAAGAACATACAATAATCCTATAAAATCTATAAAATCATCATTTAAGCATATCATAGAAAAGTAGAACCAATGAATTTTCACCACCACCCCTGAAACACACAGAAGTTGTTACCCACACTACTTTATTTTCCCTGCCGCAGCATATACTCCAGAAAACAAATAAGAAGCCATGCTCTTTCCAAATGTCCAGATTTTGTTTCTTCCTAGATGCACATTTCCTTCCCAATAAGATTTTCTTACAATACATTTAGGCCTAAGATAAATGTGTTTTGCCCATCACCAAGTTTTGTCTCCTTGGTTCTCCTTGGTATTTGTCCTTTTTAATTGTTAGAATATTTACATTTTCAACACTATAACATAGATATTGTATTGTAATTGTTTGTCTTATATTTCTTTCATTTATCTAAATTCTATCTCCATAGTTAGATGACTAGCATTTCAGAAACAAAAATCCATCCTCTTTTTAATTCCCTATAATACTTTGCAAAGCACTTGACAAAGAGTAGAGTTTTGAGACCCAAAGATTTGAGTGAATTTGACTCACAACATTAGGATAATTTGAGATTTGAGATGTGAAGGTAATGATCTTCTTCAAATGTTTATTCTCTTTCTTTGGTGATTTAATTCAAAAGCCTTAGCCCTAAACACAAGAGTGAACATAAATCATTGTAAGCACTATCAGAAAACAATAAGGAATGGAATTCAAGATTAGAGAGGAAATAACTATAACTATATTTATTAGTTTTACATTGAATTTTACAATTCAATGTTATTTTCTTTCTTTGTGTCACTTGCTTAAACTTTTAAAGACAAAAATAGTCTTTGAAAAATATATTCTTTTTTAATATCAGTCCAAGAAAACACATGGAACAGTACTATTGTAAGCACATTGACCTGCTGACTAGGGACTATTTTAAAAAACAGCAGTCTAACATTCATTCACTGGACCAAGGACAAACAGAATAGAAAAACTGCTCACCTCTAGACTTGGGCAATTAGTTTTAAGTATGACTAGTTGAGTGCTGCTCTGAGAAATAAATGCACTGAATAATAACTATGAAAAAAGATAAATTGCAAAAGAAGCCAAGGTAAAAGTAAATATCCTAACAGAAGGTATTTGAAAATAAATCCCCACTGGTATTACTAGAGGGTTCAAAATATAAAGACCTATTACATTTTATTTTTTAACTTCCATAACTTTCCCCATGACAACAATCCAGGGCAATTCAGATGGAAAATTGAAATTAAGACACGTAGGTTGGACACAAAGAGCAAATGTCCAAAGATTCCTAACCTAATTGAGCAAATGAATCTAGCATTTGCTTTTTAAAATGCAATAAGCCTTCTGTCATGATTAGAAATGGAGTAATATGAAGATAATAAGCTGATTATTTTGTTTAAGGCTGTGGATATAGAACTAAACATGACAAATATTCTGAGGATAATGTTTATCTTTCTTCAGAATGCCAGATATTCCTTTATAAAGTCCTTTTATTTTATTTTTATCTTAACAGTTAATAGATGCACACAAAAAATTTCAAAAAGGATAGATGAGCTTTAAATAAAAAACAAGTTTTTCTTCCCTCCCACTCCCAATTTTAGCCTCCAAAGACATTTAATTACTATGATTTTTAGCTATAGTTCTTCCAGAGATTATCTTTATAATTGTAAACAAAATAAATACATCTTTACTCTTCTATTTCTTTTGTCAGCTGTGCTTTTTAAAGGAGGGACTTTCATTTATTCCAACACCTCCCCTCTTCATTCACTCTTTATCATATTGATTTTAGTTGGTTTAATTTAAAACATTAAGGGAACTACTTAAACATCTTTTCACTTAACTTTAAAGAGCTCTTCTTCTTACTGCAAATACCAAAGACTTAGTATTCCTGACCTCATTCTACCTTTCCCTTTTCCTTCCACCTCCCCACCTTGGTATAAAAATACCATTATTTTACCATTAAGTAAGTTTATAGAATTTACATTTTATTCTCTAACCATAAGTTATTTCATTCTTTGTCTATAGTTGATTCTGAATGGAACTAATAGAAAGTATTTACATGATTATTCGTTACAGACTCGTATGATTGAATTTAAAGAAAAATAAGCCTAATATATATATAATTAAAATACTCCAAGAGTGTGGGTCAAATGAATTCACACTGTTTGCTTGACCACTTCTCAAATCCTTTAATTGAAATGAAATAGTTAAAGAAATGAAATTAGATTTTCCAAAATTGAAAAGAAAGGTAAAACACTTCAGACTGAAAAGACCCATAAAACGACAAAAATGAGAAATAAGGAAAAACACATCTGAGACACATTACAGTGTCATTTATAAATATCAGAAACAAAGAGAATTTTTTATATTTAAAAGGAGAGAAAATAGGTTACATACAAAAGAACAAGAATTAGACTAATTTGAGATTTTTCAATAGCATTATTAGATACAAAAAGACAACAGAATGAAGTTTCCAAAATATTAAAGAATGGGAACTTAAAAATCTATATAGTTTGCTATACAGTTACTTAAAACGTAAAGACATGATAAAATATTGTCAAATATATAACACCTCTGAAACTTTGCTGCAGTAGAATTTCTCTTGAATTATCAATTGTTCCCATAGTGGTTGATACAACTCATTAGGTCCACAATATAGGAAGAGTGTTAGAAAGGAAGAAGGGCCATGGGGAAGGAAGGAAGGAAGGAAGGGAGGGAGGGAGGAAAGAACGAAGAGAACCTTAAATTAAGCATGGTAGTAGGTTTCACATGAAAACACAGAAACACAAACATGATTTTGTATGTGGTTGACAGTATTTTCTACACTGAAAACACCTTTGGATACTTAAATAAGAGGAGAGACAAATTAAAAAGACATTGTGAGAGCTTAGGATATAGCTCAATGGGAGAGCACATGCTTAGCATGCACAGGGCCCTGAATTCAATCTCCAGCACCTGTGTGGGCAAAGTTCACTGTTGCATTTTTTTAAATATCTGGTATTAATTTGGTCTTAAAAAAATAACTATACTACAACATGACTGACTCTTGAGGGCATTATGCAAAGCAAAATAAACTAGTCACAAAAAGCAAATACTGTCGTGATTCCAGTTATACTGAGGTATTCAAAGTAGTCATACTCTTAGAAAGTAGAATGGCACTGGTCAGGGGTTGAGTGGAGGAGGGAGGAGATGGGTTGTCATTGTTAAATAGGTAGGGTTTCAGTTTTGCAAGATAAGAAAAGTTCTAGGAGCCTGTTGCTCAAGTTGCACATAGTTAACAGTACTACACTGTACACTTAAAATGTTCAAAATGTTAAATTTATGTTTTGTTTTGTTTTTTGCCACAATAAAACTGCCAAAACTAGAGCTTTTGCCTCAGCCATGAGCTAGCAACACAGAGTAGCTACCTCCAAAGTCCACCTTAAGAAACACACGGTAGTTGTTAGGCTTCTGTAATACCTAGCACTTTCCTCCTATCTTCTGAATTCCTCTTTCCTTGGTATTCTGACTTTTATGGCCAGAGCCCAAACTAAACTAATCAGATTTTCTTTTTCAGTGTTAAAGATTAAGTACACATCTCCCCAAATTCATATGTTGAAGCCCTAACTCCCAGTACCTCCGAACATGACTATATTTGGATATTGGGTCTTTTAGAGGTAATTTAAATAATGTATAACTGTTAGTTTGAACCCTAGTCCAATATAGCTGACACCCCTATAAGAGGTGTGTGCAAACCAGGAGAGATAGTGCATGCCTATAATCCCAGCAGCTCAGGAGACTGAGGCAGGAGAATTGCCAGCCTCAGCAACTTAGCAAGACCCACATATAAAAAAGAACTGGTGATGTTGCTCAGTGGTTAAGTACACTGGGTCCAATTCCTGGTACAAAAAAAAAAAATGTATGTGCATGCACATATGAATGATCATATGAGGACACAGAAGAATGACTACAAGCCAAGGAGAAAGGAGTAATATGTCTGGAGAATACAACCTTGTCAGCACCTTGAGCTTGGAGTTTTAGTCTCTAGCACTTTGAGAACAGGTGCCCATCCTATGGAATTTTCTTACTGCAGCCTTAAGGAACTAATATACTCTGAAATTTTATTTTGAACTCATTAAAAAAAAAACAAACGTGGTTTATGCAGAAAAGGGTGGAGCAGTTTCACGAGAAGATAACATTTGAGTTTGAGGTGGGAGGACAAGGGATAGATAACCCAATTATGTACAATTTAATTTCAACAACCATTCAATTCTATGAGGAAAACTAAATGAGGGTAAGGGACTATAGTGATGGAGGATGAAGACCTACTTTAGGGAAATTAAAGAAATAAGCATTGAGAATCTTGTTCAATAAGTATTTTTCTACAGGCAAGGGGAAAAATATTTTCTCCATTATCAGAAATAGTTCTATGTTCTTTCAAAAGCAACTGGTTTGTTTTCACTATGTTAAAGCCATAACATGTTTAACTGTTTACATTATTCACATAACATTTGTGATTTATGCTTGGTAACCAGAGAGAAAAAACAGGTTGCTGACAACAGAAAGACAAGTGGACATACTGCTGATGTCTTAACAGTAACATCAGAAGACAGAAAACAAGGAAAATATGTTCAAAGTCATAAGAGAAAAGATATGTCAGCAGTAATCACATAATTGAAATCACATTTAAATTTAATGCACCTGGTCCTAATAGCAAGCATGTCCCTGTTATGAAGATGACTATATCAGGTTACTGATGATGAACATATGAAGTAGGATAATAACTAATAAAAATGACATTTGTAATGCACCACTTACAAACACATGATTTCCAATCATCAATACATTCCTAAAAATAGACATTACCATCTTTATTTTATAAAATGGAACCAGTCTCAAAAAAGTGAACACTGCTAATTAAAAGCAGAGCTAGGACTCAAAGCCACTGTTGGGTTCAAAAATCCATATTCTATGTAATATACAAAGAATTCTCCCAATTCTTCTTGCTTTAAATCTATGTTTATCAAGAAAACTTTGTGTTGTTATATTTATTCCTGCATAAATTTTCTACTTTTTTCTTCAGAGGATAAAATTGTGTAGTAATCTTTTGTCCATTCCTTTTGAGTGATATATCTGAAATATTAGGGAACATATATCAATCTTACTCATACAAATATTTAGAAGATATGATAAAACTGTACTTATAGCCACAAAAGTATGAATCTTATAAAACCTACTATGTCTAATTATGAGTAAAGTATAACTTTAATACATAAAGTTCTGAACTATTATCATCAGAAGGACATGCATACTCAGATTTTTCTTTAATACAAATGATATTTTAATATTACTCTATCTTGATTTCTCACTTGATTTTCTTTATACCTCTTCCAACCACCACCCCCTCATTGCAAAATGATTGGTTGTGATTAAGTGTTTAACTCATGGAATATTCTAACCCACAAAGAAATCAAATTCATGTCCTTGGCCTCATTAGAACAGTTTCACTAATCATCATTATCCAAATTTATTTTTTTTAAATTCCAATAGCAATTATTGTCTGTAGAATTCTCTTGGCAATTAATCAAGTACTGCTTTGTGACAAAGCAATTGTTCTCTTGAACTGTTATTTAACTATTCTGTTATTTACCTTCTGCTGCAAAAATCTTTCACATTATTACAAAATTGTCTTCCCAAAGTACAGATATTGCAGTCATGTCTTTGAACTGCTCAAAACTATGAAAGGTACATTCTTATCAATCACTCCCTCTGGCTTCCGACCCCTTGCCTACACTGAGTTGGTTCATTTAGAGATCATCACACTGTTCCTCTGTATGCTCTCTCTTCCTCGTGTGGATCCTGTGGTACACACTGTAGAGGACACCAAAGATGTCCACATACCAATCCCTAGTCCTGTGTATGCTACCCTTCATGGCAAAAGGGACTTTGTTGATGTAATTAAGTATCTTCAGATGCAAAAATCATCCAGGATTATATGGATGGTCCCGCATAATGACAAGGAGAAAAGCAGAAAGCAGGTGAGTCAGTCAGACAGATGTGATGATAGAAGCATAGGACAGGGAGAGATTTGAAGATGTTATGCTGCTGGCATTAAAGATGAGAGAAGAAGCCACAAGTCAAAGAGTATGGGGAAGTCTTGGGAACCTGGAAAAGTCAGGAACAGATTCTTCCCTATGCCTCTACCACAAGGAACCAGCCCTGTAGACATCCTGACTTTTAGTCATAAAGGTCCTTTCCTCTTTATTTTGACTTTTTCGACTTCTAACACCACCAGAACTGTGAGATAATAAATGTGTATTGCTTTAAACTACTAAATGCATAGTAATTCTTTATAACAGCAATGGGAACATAATACAAACTCATTTGTGAAAATAAGTCCTTTTTCTTAAACTTATAAAATGGATTCCCAAAACATTACTGAGGATTTGGAGGAGACTAAGCAGGCAATTTACATTTCAGAACAATGAATATCAGGGATCAGGGACATCTCTACTTTGGGGAAAAAAATATGCTTTTCCTGCCCCTCTCTATGTTCTTCCCCCTTACCTGAAATTTTTACTTATATGTGATAAATAGAAGTTAGACTTCTGTTTGACTCTTAGTCATACTCTTAGGTTTTTTCTTGTTTTCTCTTGTTTTTGGTGTTCAGGATTGAACCCAGGTTCTTGCACTTCCTAAGCAGAAACACTACCACTAAGCTGCATCTATACTCCCTCTATTAGATGATTTTATCAAAATATTCCTCAACAAAATAAAAAGAACTAACATTAATCAACTATTACTATAATAGTTTTTAAAAGATTTTAAAGAGATAATAGTTTTTCTACTTCACTATAAAAAGTACATGAAAACATATTTTATTATATATTTCACTTCTTCCTATGCAGTTCCTTTCTCGTGGCAGATGAGAAAGCATATTTCTATAAATTCACTTGATCAACAATATTATAATCTGATTTTAATATGTAAATTATAGTCAAATATATGGCTGTATAACTTTTAAGCTCTTTCTGCTGAAAGTTCCTGGAATTGCTTTTTAATATCCTATCAGGAAGCAGTCAATGGATCTAAATTTGTAAAATACTACTTTTACTTTCTCCACTTTAAAGATGATGTTGTATATAGAATTACAGGAAACTACACCAAATATTCTCTGTGATTTGTGGTATATATTTGTAGTTCCAAATGCTTACCCGTAATTTTCTCTTGATTCTCTTTGTTTTCTGCACCACTTAAAATGAACAGAGGTCTCTGAATTAGAATTATGACCATGGCCTAGGTTTTCAAAGAAATAAATATGCCAGAGACCAAGGGACTACACCATATTCTACCAACCAAGGTGTCTAGAAATACAGATAGCTAAAAAAGTCAGCCATAGAGTATGGCTATTATTAAATCAAGCTCTTATCCTTGTTTCCCAACTCCTTAGAAAGTTAGTAGCAAGATCACTGAATGTCATGAATATGAGACAGGTTTATGTCACTCATGATTTTTCTTGTCTTCTGTAATTTGGAGAAAACTAGATAATTAACTGACAGGAAGGAAGTAAAAGTGTGATACTAACTGCCCCCTAATAGAATTTATTTCTTAAATAATTATGCTTCAACCCAAGATACAGCAGTGACTGCACATTAGCCAATGTCAACATATTTTTATTGGTGCATCTGAATTATTCAGAATATGGGCATCAATGTTGCATATTTGCACATATGTTAAAACAATTTGATCAATTTCTAATTCCTAATATCATCCCAATCCTCCCCTTCTCCTTCCTGTCATACCCTCCCTCTACCCTAACGTTTACTCTTCTACTTTCAAAGTGTCCCTTTTTTCCAGTATTTTTTACTTCTAGCCTCCACATGGAGGGAGGAAAATAATAATATTCTCTCTGATCCTGGCTCATTTCACTCCAAATTATGGTCTCCAGTTTCATAGATTTTTCTGCAAATGACATAAATTTGTTCAACTTTATGACTGAATGAAACACTATTTGTTATAGTTTAGATATTTGTTGTCCCCTAAAAGCTCATGTATGAGACAATACGAAGTTTAGAGATGAAATTATTGGGATATGAGACCCTTAACCCAAACAGTGAATTGATCCCCTGGTAGGGATTTACTGAGTATAACTGAAGGGTGTCCCTGGAGGAGGTGGGTCCCTTTGGACATGCTTTTAGGGTATATATTTTGGGGTATATATTTTGTGGAGATCTCTCTCTCTCTCTCTCTTCCCCTCCGCCCCCACCCTCTCTCCTTCCTGGGTGCCACTTTGCCAGGTGTTTTCCTCTATCTATTTTTCCACCATGATGGTCTGCTCCTCACCCAAGAAATGAAGCCAGTTGTCTATGCACTGAGTCCTCTGAAACCATGAGTCCCAAAATAAACTTTTCTAAATTTATGTTCTTATTGGGTCTTTTGATGACAGCAACAAAAAAGTTCATTAAAACATCATTGTAGGGGGGTTTTTCAAGATGGCAGACTAGAGGGTGGCTGCATTTCATGTTGCTCCAGGACTCAGGATTCAAGAAGAGGAGATATTGAGAGACTTGGGACCAACTCAAAGCCGCCGGGTGAGTCTCTCCCGTAGGGAGATGTCCCGGATGGGGCGATAGCCCCAGAATGCAGGGAACTTTGTGAAGTAGAGTTGCCCAATGAGACACCCCTCCCCCCACTGGAGCAGTGAACTCAGACAACTGGGAGCATTCTAGAGGAGGGTCGCTCAGCACAACGCTTGGACTCGGAGCAACTCACCGGAGCTCCGAGAGGCTGCCCAGAGGAGGAGGCGTGTGGCAAGTTGTTTGGACTCAGAGCGATCGCACCAAAACTCCAGGCGGCTGCCGGGAGGAGGACATGGAGCATGGCGGGTCACTACTTGGAGTCACCCCACCGGAGCTCTGAGCGGCTGACTGGAGGAGGAGGTGTGGGGCGGGTTGCTTCCAGGCAATTAGGTGCAGAGCAAGGTCCCAGGACCTAGGTGACTTCTTGGTGGAAGAGCTGCACAGAGACAAGCTGAGGGACAGAGCGAAGATTCCCTGAGGAAGGGCAGCCTAAGGAGATTCTTCTGCGCAGGGTGAGGCTCCCAGGCCCAGAAGGTAGGTCAGGTCTCTGTGAACATTGCAGAGGAAGGCTGCCCAACCCAGGAGGAGCTGTGGATTGAGGGGAATCTCTAGGAGGGGAACTGACCAGCAAGACCTCCCCAAGGGTGAGTCTTCCCTGCCGGGTGAGGTTTCCCACAAGGATGGTAAAACCAGAGACACAGGCCCAAACAGGCCTTGCCTCAGCCCTCAGCCTAGTTACCCCTTGGATGAACATTGGTCAACAAGTGGAGGCACCTCTGCCCATTAGGAGGGAATATACCCCACCTGAAGGCCACCACCCCTAGAGAGGCAGCTTCCTTGTGGAGCACCACATTATCAACTTCCTCCAAGATTTCAGGCTACTGAAGACTAAGAGGGGATATATTAGAAGTCTTCAGGAACACTATAAGTCAATAGAGGAAATCTGCAATATCTCAGCGATCCACTGATACCTGAACAATATGAGAAAACAAGGGAAGAAAATGCCCCAAACAAATTTAGATGTTACATCAATAAAATCCAATGAAAGCATGGCAGAAGAAATGACAGAAAGGGAGTTCAGAATGTTCATAATTAAAATGATCAGAGAAGCAAACGATGAGATGAAAGAGCAAATGCAGGCATTGAATGATCACACCAATCAACAGTTAAAAGAGCAAATATGGGAAACAGAGATCATTTCAATTAAGAGTTAGAGATATTGAAAAAAAACAAACAGAAATCCTTGAAATGAAGGAAACAATAAACCAAATTAAGAACTCCATAGAAAGCACAACCAATAGGATAGAACAGCTGGAAGACAAAACATCAGATATTGAAGAAAAAATGTTTAATCTTGAGAACAAAGTTGACCAAACAGAGAAGATGGTAAGAAATCAAGAACAGAATCTACAAGAATTATGGGATATCAAGAAAAGGCCAAATTTAAGAATTATTGGGATTGAGGAAGGCACAGAGAAACAAACCAAAGGAATGAACAATCTATTCAATGAAATAATATCAGAAAATTTCCCAAATCTGAAGAATGAAATGGAAAATCAAGTTCAAGAGACTTATAGGACTCCAAATACACAAAATTACAACAGACCCACACCAAGACACATTATAATGAAAATACCTAACATACAAAATAAAGACAGAATTTTAAAGACTGTGAGAGAAAAGTACAAAATTACATTCAGGGGAAACCAATATGGATATCAGCAGATTTTTCAATCCAGACCCTAAAAGCTAAAAGGGCCTGGAACAACATTTTTCAAGCTCTGAAAGAAAATGGATGCCAACCAAGAATCTTATACCCAGCAAAACCTTCAGATTTGACGATGAAATAAACTCCTTCTATGATAAACAAAAGCTAAAAGAATTTACAAAAAGAAAGTCAGCATTACAGAACATTCTCAGCAAAATATTCCATGAGGAAGAGATGAAAAACAATGATGCAAATCAGCAAAGGGAGGAACTATCCTAAAGGAATTGTCAAATAAAAGAGAAACCAAGTCATGTCAAAAAAAAAAAATGAGCCAAATGACTGGGAATACAAATCATATCTCAATAATAACCCTGAATATTAATGACCTGAGCTCATCAATCAAAAGACATAGACTGGCAGATTGGACTTAAGATGAGGCAGTAGTTGCAAAGCCTCTTTGTGAGTGAGAATTGTCCAACTTCTCTCAATTTGCTGGTGGAAAATTTCAGTAAGCAGTCATTTTGTATAGAACATGCCTAAGCCTCAGCTCTGGAAGGAATTAAAACTCTACGGCTTCATTCCACCTAGAAATGCCAGCAGATACTATCATAGGGAATGAGTTTGAAATGGGCCATTTCATTCATCTGTGTAGCAGGATCACTGTGAGCTGAAGGCCAAGCTTCTCCCCCACCACACCTCTGACAACAGCGAGGTGGAACAGAACAGAGAACATAACATTGACAGGGAGTGCAGCATCTAGGGAGCAGTGAATGCTCCAGAAGAACTCTTTCACTGCATTTTCTGCAGCCACCAGCTGCAGATGTGCACACTGAGGGCATAGGCTGTAGCCAGAGTTTGCCTCAGCTATGGGACAACTCACACCTCTGTTGCTGGAGCCATGCCTTTGCTGCAGGCTGCCCTGTGACTCTTCTATCAGGTTGATGCATCTCTACCAGAACCCACTGTAGCCTGTGTACTCCTAAGTACATATGGGTAATCTCAGCTGTTTTGATTGCTCTAGGTGCATGAAGTATTTCTACAGGTGTACACACAAGTATGCAGTACCAATCAGGGAGATTCCTGTTCACCAGTCCACCAAAAATCAAAGATTATCTCATTTGGCCCTTTAGAGAACTCTAAAGAAACAATAAGAACATCCTAGTTTTGGACCTGAGGTGGTTGGAATGAGGTCTGTGTGGATAGATAGATATCAAGACCAGAGTTCTCTAGAGTTTTTGAAGTAGAATATTGAACTAGACCAGAGGGGTGGGTGGAGAAAAACATACAGCTCCTTTATACAGCAGAGAGAAAGCAAGTGTAGGGATTAGAATATGCAGGCTGTAATGAAGAATAAAATTTAGAAACAGAATGTACAAAGCTCTGAACAACATTAAAAGGGCCCTTCAGTTTTGAGGAAAGAGAAGAAATACAGATTTCTTCTTTCTTCTATATTTTACTAAATAAGTATTCTTACTTAGTGAAGTAATAACAGAAAACGTCCTGAATCCTATAAACGAGGAAGATATGAAGATGCTGTATGCATGTAGAACCCCAAACAGGCAGATTCAGAAAAGAACCACTCTATGATGTATCATAGTTAAAATGCAAAAAATTCATAATAAAGAAAGAATTTAAAAAGTTGCAAGAAAGAGGCAGCAACTCATTTATAAAGTCAAACCAATTAGAAAAACAGTAGATTTCTTAGCAGAGACTATGAAAGCCAGGAGGGTGTAGAATGATGTATTTATAGCTCTTAAGGAAAATAACAACTGCACTAAATTACTATATCCAGCAAAATTATCTTTCAGAATCAAAGAAAAAATAAAATTCTCCAAAATAAGAATAAGCTAAAAGTTCCTATAGAAGACTTCTAAAATTGATAAATAAATTCAGCAAAGTAGCAGGATACAAAATCAACATGCAAAAATCAATAACTGTTCTATAAATCAAAATTGAAACAGTAGAAAGAGAAATAAGGAAAACCATTTAATTCAGAATTGGCTTAAATCAATAAAATCAACCCGGGTGGTGAAAGATATCTACAATTAAAACTGTAGAATACTAAAGAAAGAAATTGAAGAGATCACTATAAGATGGGAAGAATTTCCATGTTCTTGGATAGGCAGAATTAATATTGTCAAAATGGCTACATTACCAAAAGTTATCTATGATTGAGTACAATACTCATCAAAATAGTAACGACACTGCCACCCTGCCACCCCATCTCCAAACTTGCCTGTCTCCATCTTGGGACACCAGCCAGGGACTGGAAACCCAACATCGAGGTGTGTGCAGGTTTGCTGCCATTGCTGCCATCTTAGGATATTACCACCTCCATCTGGGGACACCAACTAGGGCCTGGAAAACAATTATCAAGGTATCTGTGGGCTTGGTTACACCTGAGGTCTTCCTGCTGGGTTTGCTAATAGCCACCATCTGGCTGTAGAGGTGGGAGAGAGCTGGGCTCTAACCAGCTCTGATGGATAGGGTTGGAAGTGGGTGTGAGGGCATTTTGCTCTCAGTTCACCCAGCTGGCTGGTCCAGAACCCACTGAGTTCCTAGGGTCTATTTGGCGTGGCACTAGCTGGGCTCAGGCATCAGCCTGATCCCTGATTCCCTCCTGAGTTGGGCATCCACCAATACCCTGGTTCTACCAGGTTCAGCACCCAGTAGAGCCCTCTGGCTCCCCAATCCCCAGTTTCCCATCCCCTTCTTAGCCACCAACATGGCCCAGCACTCAGAATTACATGGCTGACCCACAACTCTCAGCACCTTGTCCGGATCCATCTGATACAGAACAGCTCTCCGCAACAGGTGCATAGGTCCTGGCTCTCAGCCATCAGGAGTTCCTGGGAGAAAAGTGCCTGATGTCTTAAAGGGCTATTTGGTTTAAGGTTGTACATTGGTTGCATTGGGTGCTGTTAATATCGATCCCCACCTTAAAAGTGAGGTACTGGAAACCTTCAGGGTCATTATAAATCTAAAGGGTAGAATAGAAATTTTACTACCACAGATTCACAATGCTAGATGGGAAGACACAAGAACAACATGAAAAAACAAGGGAAAAAAGTGCCCCAAACTAAGATGCTCTAATAATAGAATCCATTGACAACATAGTAGAAGAAATATCAGAAAAGGAGTTCAGAATGTACATATTAAACTGATTCATGACATAAAGAATGATGTAAGGAGTGAAATTAGGGATAAATTTCAGGAGGTGAAAGATCACTTCAATTAAGAGAGAAGATTAGGAAAAGAAATCAAGTAGAAATTCTTGAAATGAAGGAATCAATAAACCAAATTAAAAATTGAATGGAAAGTATCACAACAGACTAGAACACTTGGATGACAGAACCTCAGGCAATGAAGATGAAATATATAATCCTGAAAATAAAGTTGAATACACAGAGAAGATGCTAAGAAACCATGAACAGAAACTGCAAGAATTATGGGATAGCATAAAAAGACCAAATTTAAGATTTATTGAGGGGTTTCAAGATGGCGGACTAGAGGGTGGCTGCATTTCATGTTGCTCCAGGACTCAGGATTCAAGAAGAGGAGATATTGAGAGACTTGGGACCAACTCAAAGTCACTGGGTGAGTCGCTCCTGTTGGGGAGGCGTCCCAGATGGTGTGGTAGTCGCGGAACGCAGGGAACTTTGTGAAGTAGAGTTACCCAATGAGACACCCCTCCCCCCACTGGAGCAGTGAACATGGACAATTGGGAGCATCGTAGAGGAGGCCGCCCAGCACAACGCTTGGACTCCGAGCAACCCACGGGGCTCTAAAGACTGCCCAGAGGAGGAGGTGTGCAGTGAGCTGTTTGGACTCAGAGTGACTGCTCCTGAACACCGGGGGGCTGCCCACAGGAGGGAGAGGAGTGCGGTGGGTCGCATGGACTCAGAGTAATGCACCAGGGCTATGGGCGGTGGCCCAGAGGAAGAGGTGCGCGGTGAGTTGTTTGGACTCAGAGTGACTGCTCCTGAAACACGAGGGGGGTTGCCTGGAGGAGGAGGAGGAGCACGGCGGGTTGCTTGGTCTCCAAGTGGCCGCACCAGAGCTCCGGGTGGATGCCTGGAGGAGGAGGTGTGCAGCGGGTCGCTTGAACTCACAGTGACCGCTCCTGAACACCCAGGGGGCTGCCTGGAGGAGGAGGAGGAGCCCGGTGGGTCACTTGGACTCAGAGTGACTGTACCAGGGCTACGGGTGGTTGTTGGGAGGAGGAGGTGCACAGTGAGTTGCTTGGAATCCTAGAGACTGCACTGGAACACCGTATGGCTGCCCGGAGGAAGAGGAGTGAGGCGGGTCGCTGGGACTCGGAGTGACTGTATGGGGCTCCAGGTGGCTGCTCAGAGGAGGGACTGCATAGCCAGGCGATTAGGTACAGAGCAGGGTCCCAGGACCTAGGCGGCTTCTTGGTGGAAGTGCCACACAGAGACAAGCTGAGGGGCAGAGAGAAGTTTCCAGAACTGTGGGGAGATTCTCTGAGGAGAGGCAGCCTAAGGATACTCGTCTGTGAAGGGAGAGGCTCCCAGACCCAGAAGGTAGGTCCAGGCTCTTGGGAATGTTGCAGAGAAAGGCAGCCCAGCTCAGGTGGTAGTTGTAGATTGAGGGGAACCTCTAGGATGGAAACTGACCAGCGAGACCTCCCCACCAGGTAAGTCTTTCCTGCTGGGTGAGGTTTCTCCACAAGAATGGTAAAACCAGAGACACAGGCCCAAACAGGCCTTGCCTCAGCCCTCAGCCTAGTTACCCCTTGGATGAACATTGGTCAACAAGTGGAGGCACCTCTGCCCACTAGCAGGTAATATACCCCACCTGAAGGCCACCACCCCTAGAGAGACAGCTTCCTTGTGGAGCACCACATTATCAACTTCCTCCAAGACTTCAGGCTACTGAAGACTAAGAGGGGATATATTAGAAGTCTTCAGGAACACTATAAGTCAATAGAGGAAATCTGTAATATCTCAGCAGTCCACCGATACCTGAAAAAAATGAGAAAACAAGGGAAGAAAATGCCCCAAACAAATCTAGATGTTACATCAATAAAATTCAATGACAGCATGGCAGAAGAAATGACAGAAAGGGAGTTCAGAATGTACATAATTAAAATGATCAGAGAAGCAAACAATGAGATAAAAGAGCAAATGCAGGCATTGAATGATCACACCAATCAACAGTTAAAACAGCAAATACAGGAAGCAAAAGATCATTTCAATAAAGAGTTAGAGATATTGAAAAAAAACCAAACAGAAATCCTTGAAATGAAGGAAACGATAAACCAAATTAAGAACTCCATAGAAAGCACAACCAATAGGATAGAACAGTTGGAAGACAGAACCTCAGATATTGAAGAGAAAATATTTAACCTTGAAAACAAAGTTGACCAAACAGAGAAGATGGTAAGAAATGATGAACAGAATCTCCAAGAACTCTGGGATACCATGAAAAGGCCAAATTTGAGAATTATTGGGATTGAGGAAGGCTTAGAGAAACAAACCAAAGGAATGAACAATCTATTCAATGAAATAATATCAGAAAATTTCCCAAATCTGAAGAATGAAATGGAAAATCAAGTTCAAGAGACTTGTAGGACTGCAAATACACAAAATTACAACAGACCCACACCAAGGCACATTATAATGAAAATACCTAACATACAAAATAAAGACAGAATTTTAAAGGCTGTGAGAGAAAAGAACCAAATTACATTCAGGGGGAAACCAACATGGATATCATCAGATTTTTCAATCCAGACCCTAAAAGCTAAAAGGGCCAGGAGCAATATTTTTCAAGCCCTGAAAGAAAATGGATGCCAACCAAGAATCTTATACCCAGCAAAACTTACCTTCAGATTTGACGATGAAATAAAATCCTTCCATGATAAACAAAAACTAAAAGAATATACAAAAAGAAAGCCAGCATTACAGAACATTCTCAGCAAAATATTCCATGAGGAAGAGATGAAAAACAAAGAAGCAAATCAGCAAAGGGAGGAATTATCCTAAAGGAATTGTTAAATAAAGGAGGAACCAAGTCGTGTCAAAAAAATAAATAAATAAATAAAATTTAAAAAAGGAACCAAATGACCGGGAATACAAATCACATCTCAATAATAAACCTGAATGTTAATGGCCTGAACTCATCAATCAAAAGACATATACTGGCAGATTGGATTAAAAAGAAAGATCCAACAATATGTTTGCCTGCAAGAGACTCACCTCATAGAAAGAGATACCAATAGACTTAAGGTGAAAGGATGGGGAAAAACATACCATGCACATGGACTCAGCAAAAAAGCTGGAGTATCCATCCTCATTTCAGATAATGTGGACTTCAAGCCAAAGTTAGTCAGAAGGGATAAACAAGGACATTTCATTCTGCTTATGGGAAGCATAAATCAGCAAGACATAACAATCATAAATATCTATGCCCCAAACAGTGGCTCATCCATGTATGTCAAACAAATCCTTCTCAATTTTAGAAACCAAATAGACCATAACACAATAATACTAGGTGATTTTAACACGCCTCTCTCACCACTGGACAGATCTTCCAAACAAAAATTGAACAAAGAAACCATAGATCTCAATAACACAATCAACAATTTAGACTTAACCGACATATATAGAATATACCATCCAACCAAGAACGAATACACTTTCTTCTCAGCAGCACATGGTTCCTTCTCTAAAACAGACCATATTTTATGCTACAAAGCTACCGTTAGCAAATACAAGAAGATAGAGACACTACCTTGTATTCTATGAGATCATAATGGATTGAAATTAGAAATAAATGAAAAAGTAAAAAAACAGAAACTACTCCAACACCTGGGGATTAAACAATATGCTATTATATGATGAATGGACAGAAGATATTAAGAAGGAAATTAAAAAATTCTTAGAGGTAAATGAGAACAAAGAAACATCATATCAAAATCTCTAGGACACTATGAAAGGAGTGCTTAGAGGAAAATTTATTTCATGGAGCGCATTCAATAAAAGAAGAAAAACTTAAAAAATAAACGACCTAACACTACAGCTCAAAGCCCTAGAAAAAGAAGAACAGACCAACACCAAAAGTAGTAGAAGACAGGAAATAGTTAAACTCAGAGCTCAAATCAATGAAATTGAAACAAAAGAAACAATACAAAAAATTAACAAAATAAATAGTTGGTTCTTTGAAAAAATAAACAAATTGATAAACCTTTAGCAATACTAACAAAGAGAAGACAAGAGAAAACCCAAATCACTAAAATTCGGAATGAACAAGGAAATATCACAACAGACATGACTGAAATACAAAACATAATTAGAAGCTATTTTGAAAATCTATACTCCAAAAAAATAGAAAATTTCAAAGACATCAACAGGCATCTAGAGACATACGAATTGCCTAAACTGAACGAGGAGGACATACACAATTTAAATAGACCAATTTCAAGTAATGAAATAGAAGAAGTCATCAAAAGCCTACCAACAAAGAAAAGTCCGGGACCAGATGGGTTCTCAGCTGAGTTCTACAAAACCTTTAAAGAAGAGCTCATTCCAATACTCCTCAAAGTATTCCATGAAATAGAAGAGGAGGGAACCCTCCCAAACTCATTCTATGAAGCCAGTATCACCCTGATACATAAACCAGACAGAGACACATCAAGGAAAGAAAATTTCAGACCAATATCCTTAATAAACATCAACGCAAAAATTCTAAACAAAATATTAGCAAATCGCATACAAAAACATATTAAAAAGATAGTGCACCATGATCAAATGGGTTTCATCCCAGGAATGCAAGGTTGGTTTAACATCAGGAAATCAATAAATGTAATTCACCATATCAACAGACTTAAAGTCAAGAATCAACCTCGAAGACATCAACAAATTTCTAGAGACATATGAACTACCTAAACTGAACGAGGAGGACATACACAACTTAAATAAACCAATTTCAAGCAATGAAATAGAAGAGGTCATCAAAAGCCTACCAACAAAGAAAAGTCCAGGACCAGATGGGTTCTCAGCCGAGTTCTACAAAACCTTTAAAGAAGAGCTCATTCCAATACTCCTCAAACTATTCCATGAAATAGAAGAGGAGGGAAGCCTACCAAACTTGTTCTATGAAGCCAATATCACCCTGATACCTAAACCAGACAGAGACATATCAAGGAAAGAAAATTTCAGACCAATATCCTTAATGAACATCGATGCAAAAATTCTCAACAAAATTTTAGCAAATCGCATACAAATTTATATTAAAAAGATAGTGCACCACGATCAAGTGGGTTTTATCCCAGGGATGCAAGGTTGGTTCAACATTCGGAAATCAATAAATGTCATTCACCATATCAACAGACTTAAAGTTAAGAATCACATGATTATTTCAATAGATGCAGAAAAAGCATTTGATAAAATACAGCATCCCTTCATGCTCAAAACACTAGAAAAAATTGGGGTAGTGGGAACATTCCTAAACATTATAAAGGCCATCTACGCTAAGCCCATGGCTAATATCATTCTAAATGGTAAAAAACTGAAAGCATTACCCCTAAAAACTGGAACAAGGCAGGGATGCCCTCTTTCACCGCTTCTATTCAACATCGTCCTTGAGACTCTAGCCAGAGCAATCAGACAAACCAAAGAAATTAAAGGGATACGAATAGGAAAAGAAGAACTCAAACTATCCCTGTTCGCTGATGACATGATTATATATTTAGAGGAACCTGGAAATTCCACCAGAAAACTTTTAGAACTCATAACTGAATTCAGTAAAGTAGCAGGTTACAAGATCAATGCTCATAAATCCAATGCATTTTTATACATAAGTGATGAATCTTCAGAAAGAGAAATTAGAAAAACTACCCCATTCACAATAGCATCAAAAAAATAAAATACTTGGGAATCAATCTCACAAAAGAGGTGAAAGACCTCTACAATGAGAACTACAGAACACTAAAGAAAGAAATTCAAGAAAACCTTAGAAGATGGAAAGATCTCCCATGTTCCTGGATAGGCAGAATTAATATCGTCAAAATGGCTATACTACCTAAAGTGCTATACAGATTCAATGCAATTCCAATTAAAATCCCAATGATGTACCTTGCAGAAATAGAGCAAGCAATTATGAAATTCATCTGGAAGAATAAAAAACCTAGAATAGCTAAAGCAATCCTCAGTAGCAAGAGCGAAGCAGGGGGTATTGCAATACCAGATCTTCAACTCTACTACAAAGCAATAGTAACAAAAACGGCATGGTATTGGTACCAAAATAGACAGGTAGATCAATGGTACAGAATAGAGGACATGGACACAAACCCAAATAAATACAATTTTCTCATACTAGACAAAGGTTCCAACAATATGCAATGGAGAAAAGATAGCCTCTTCAACAAATGGTGCTGGGAAAACTGGAAAACCATATGCAATAGAATGAAATTAAACCCCTATCTCTCACCCTACACAAAACTCAACTCAAAATGGATCAAGGACCTCGGAATCAGACCAGAGAACCTGCATCTTATAGAAGAAAATGTAGGTCCAAATCTTCAACTTGTTGGCTTAGGATCAGATTTCCTTAACAGGACTCCCATAGCACAAGAAATAAAAGCAAGAATCAACAACTGGCATAGATTCAAACTAAAAAGCTTTCTCTCAGCAAAGGAAACTATCAGAAATGTGAAGAGAGAGCCTACAGAGTGGGAGAATATCTTTGCCAACCATACCTCAGATAGAGCGCTAATTTCCAGAATCTATAAAGAACTCAAAAAACTCTACACGAAGAATACAAATAATCCAATCAACAAATGGGCTAAGGAAATGAACAGACACTTCACAGAAGAAGATGTACAAGTAATCAACAGATATATGAAAAAATGTTCAACATCCCTAGTAATAAGGGAAATGCAAATCAAAACTACCCTAAGATTTCATCTCACCCCAATTAGAATGGCGATTATCAAGAATACAAGCAACAATAGGTGTTGGCGAGGATGTGGTGAAAAAGGAACACTCATACATTGCTGGTGGGGTTGCAAATTAGTGCAGCCACTCTGGAAAGCAGTGTGGAGATTCCTCAGAAAGCTTGGAATGGAAACACCATTTGACCCAGCTATCCCACTCCTTGGCCTATACCCAAAGGACTTAAAATCAGCATACTACAGAGATACAGCCACATCAATGTTCATTGCTGCTCAATTCACCATAGCCAGATTGTGGAACCAACCTAGATGCCCTTCAGTTGATGAATGGATAAAGAAACTGTGGCATATTTATACAACGGAATATTACTCCGCAATGAAGAATGATAAAATTATGGCATTTGTAGGCAAATGGTCGAAATTGGAGAATATCATGCTAAGTGAGATAAGCCAATCTCAAAAAACTAAAGGACGAATGATCTCGCTGATAAGCGGATGAGGACATATAATGGGGGGTGGGACGGGCTAGCATTAGGTTTAGGGTTAGGTTTAGAGTTAGGCTAAGGAGAGCGGTAAGAATGAAGGAAAGAAGGACTGTGTAGAGGGAAAAGAGGGGTGGGAGGGGTGGGAGGGGTGGGGGGGAGGGGAAAAATAAAATAAACATCATTACCCTATGTAAACGTAAAAAAATAAAAAAAAAAAGAATCACATGATTATTTCAATAGATGCAGAAAAAGCATTTGATAAAATACAGCACCCCTTCATGCTCAAAACACTAGAAAAAATAGGGATAGTGGGAATATTCCTTAACATTGTAAAGGCCATCTATGCTAAGCCCATGGCTAATATCATTCTAAATGGTGAAAAACTGAAAGCATTCCCCCTAAAAACTGGAACAAGGCAGGATGCCCTCTTTCACCACTTCAAATCAACATCGTCCTTGAAACTCTAGCCAGAGCAATTAGACAGACCAAAGAAATTAAAGGGATACAAATAGGAAAAGAAGGACTCAAACTATCCCTATTTGCTGATGATATGATTATATACTTAGAGGAACCAGGAAATTCCACCAGAAAACTTTTAGAACTCATAAGTGAATTCAGTAAGGTAGCAGGTTACAAGATCAATGCTCATAAATCCAATGCATTTTTATACATAAGTGATGAATCTTCAGAAAGAGAAATTAGGAAAACTACCCCATTCACAATAGCATCGAAAAAAATAAAATACTTGGGAATCAATCTCACAAAAGAGGTGAAAGACCTCTACAATGAGAACTACAGAAAACTAAAGAAAGAAATTAAAGAAAACCTTAGAAGATGGAAAGATCTCCCATGTTCTTGGATAGGAAGAATTAATATTGTCAAAATGGCCATACTACCAAAAGTGCTATACAGATTCAATGCAATTCCAATTAAAATCTCAGTGACGTACCTTACAGAAATAGAACAAGCAATTATGAAATTCATCTGGAAGAATAAAAAACCCAGAATAGCTAAAGCAATCCTTAGGAGAAAGAGCGAAGTAGGGGGCATCACAATACCAGATCTTCAACTCTATTACAAAGCAATAGTAACAAAAATGGCATGGTATTGTTACCAAAATAGAAAGGTAGATCAATGGTACAGAATAGAGGACATGGACACAAACCCAAATAAATATAATGTTCCCATACTAGAAAAAGGTGCCATAAATATGCAATGGAGAAAAGATAGCCTCTTCAACAAATGGTGCTGGGAAAATTGGAAATCCATATGCAACAGAATGAAACTAAACCCTTGTCTCTCACCGTGCATGAGACTCAACTCAAAATGGATTAAGGACCTGGGAAAAAGACCAGAGACCCTGCAGATTATAGAAGAAAAAGTAAGTCCAGATCTTCAACATGTTGGTTTAGGAGCAGACTGCCTCAACAGGACTCCCATAGCACAAGAAATAAAAGCAAGAATCAATAACTGGGATAGATTCAAACTAAAAAGCTTTCTCTCAGCAAAGGAAACTATCAGCAATGTGAAGAAAGAGCCTACAGAGTGGGAGAAAATCTTTGCCAATCATACTTCAGAAAGAGCACTAATCTCCAGAATCTATAAAGAACTCAAAAAACTCTACACCAAGAATGCAAATAACCCAATCAACAAATGGGCTAAGGAAATGAACAGACACTTCACTGAAGAAGATCTACAAGCAATCAACAAACATATGGAAAAATGTTCAACATCTCTAGTAATAAGAGAAATGCAAATCAAAACCACCCTAAGATTCCATCTCACCCCAATTAGAATGGCAATTATCAAGAATACAAGCAACAACAGGTGTTGGCGAGGATGTGGGGAGAAAGGTGCACTCATACATTGCTGGTGGGGCTGCAAATTAGTGCAGCCACTCTGGAAAGCAGTGTGGAGATTTCTCAGAAAACTTGGAATGGAACCACCATTTGACCCAGCTATCCCACTCCTTGGCCTATACCCAAAGGACTTAAAATCAGCATACTACAGAGATACAACCACATCAATGTACACAGCTGCTCAATTCACAATAGCCAGACTGTGGAACCAACCTAGATGTTCTTCAGTTGAAGAATGGATAAAGAAACTCTGGTATATATATATGTACAATGGAATATTACTCAGCCATAAAGAATCATAAAATTATGGCATTTACAGGCAAATGGATGAAATTGGAGAATATCATGCTATGTGAGATAAGCCAATCTCAAAAAACCAAAGGACGAATGATCTCGCTGTATGAGGATGATGACACCTAATGAGGGGTGGAAGGGGTTAGTGTTAGGGTTAGAGTGAGGGTTACGGACGGGGGCTAGAATGGAGGAAGGACTGTATAGAGGGAAAAGAGGGGTGGGAGTGGTGGGGGGAAGGAACAGAATGAATCAAACAATATTACCATATGTAAATTTATGATTACACAAATGGTACACCTTTACTCCATGTACAAACAGAGAAACAACATGTATCCCATTTGTTTACAATAAAAAAAAGTGAATTTTAAAAAAAGAAAAAAAAAGATTTATTGAGATAGAGAAAGACACAGAGATACAAACCAACAGAATGCACATAATCTTTTCAATGAAATAACATCAGAAAATTTCCCAAACCTGAAGAATGAAATGGAAAATCAGATACAAGAGAGTTACAGGACCACAAATGTACAAAATTACAAGAGACCTATACCAAGTCACATTATAATGAAAATGCCTAGCATACAGAATATGGATAGAATTTTAAAGGCCACAAGAATAAAGTATCAGATTACATATAGAGAGAAACCAATCTGGATCCCAGCTGATTTTCAGCCTAGATTCATACAGATAGAAGGACCTAGAACAACATATACGAAGCTCTGAAAGAAAATGGATGCCAACCAAGAATTTTATATCCAGAAAAATTAAGATTCAGACTTGAAGATGAAATAAAAACCTTCCATGATAAAAAAAAGTTAAAAGAATTCACAACTAGAAAGACTGCACTACAGAACATTCTCAGCAAAATATACCATGAAGAGGAAATTTTTTAAAAAGTTGAAAACCCACAAAGGGAGAAACTACACTAAAGGAAAAGACAATCAATGGAGAAACTAAGTCAAATTACAAAGGAGAAATACACTAAAATGACTGGGAATACAAATCATCTCAATAACAATGCTGAATGCTAATCACCTAAATGCATCAATCAAAAGACATAGACTGGCAGATTGGATTTTTTAAAAGGACCCAACAATATGCTGTCTTCAAGAGACTCACTTCCTAGGAAAAGACATCCACAGATTGAAGGGGAAAGGAGGGGAAAACACATATCACTCTCCTGGATCACATAAAGAAGCAGGATTTTCTATCCTTATATCAGATAAAGTGGAATTCAAGCCAAAGTTAGTCAGAAGGGACAAAGAAAGACATTTCGTAATAGTCATATATATGTATGCCCCAATGGAGCATCTATGTATATCAAACAAACCCTTCTCAGTTTCAAGAATCAAATTGACTACAGCACAATAATACTGGGTGACTTTAACACACCTCTCTCACTACTGGATAGATATTCCAAACAAAAACTAAACAAAGAAACTATAGAACTCAATAATACAACCAATAATTTGGACTTAACAGACATACATAGAATATTTCATTCATCAATGAGTGAATATACTTTTTCCTCAGCAGCACGTGGATCCTTCAATAAAATAGATCATATCTTATGCCGCAAAGCAACTCTTAGCAAATTCAAAAGAATACAGAATACTACCCTGCATTCTATCAGGTCTATGAAATCAGAAATCAAAGATAAAATAAAAAATAGAAGCTACTCCAGCTGCTGGAGACTAAATAATATGCTATTAAATGATGAATGAATAGCAAAAGGAATCAGGGATGAAATAAAAAAATACAGGTAGATGAGAAAACTGATGCAACATTTCAGAATCTCTGAGACACTATGAAGGCAGAGCTAAGAGGAAAGTTCATTGCATTGAGCTGATTCATTAAAAGAATAGAAAGTCAACAAATAAATGACCTAACATTATATTTCAAAGACCTAGAAAAAGAAGAACAAACCAACACCCAAAGAAGTAGAACAGGAAATAATTAAAGTCAAAGCTGAAAACAATGAAACTGAAACAAAAGAAAACATTCAAAAAATTGATAAAACAAAAAGTTGACTCTTAGAAAAATAAATAAAATTGATAAACCCTTAGCCGTGCTAATGAAGAGAGAGAGAAAACTCAAGTTACTAAAATTCATGGTGAAAAAGGAAATACCCCAACAGACACTACTGAAATACAGAAGATAATTAGAAACTATTTTGAAAATTTATACTCCAAAAAAATAGAAAAATCTCAAAGATATTGACAAATTTCTAGAGACATACGACTTATGCAAACTGAATCAGGAGGACATACACAATTTAAACATCTCAATTTCAAGCAATGACATAGAATATACCATCAAAAGACTAGCAATTAAGAAAAACACAGGGGCTGGGGAGATAGCTCAGCTGGTAGAGTGCTTACCTCGTAAGCACAAGGCCCTGAGTTTGATCCCCAGTACCGCAAAAAAAAAAAAAAAAAAAACACAGGACCAGACTTTTTCTCAGTCTAGTTCTATAACACCTTCAAAGAAGAACAGTCTGTACTAATAAAAAAAGAAAAAAGAAAAGAACTAATATCAATACTCTTCAAAGTATTCCATGAAATAGAAAAGGAGGGAACTCTTCTAAACTCATTCTATGAAGCTAGTATCACCCTGAGACCAAAACCAAAGACACATTAAGGAAAGAAAACTTCAGACCAATATAAATTCTCAATAAAATTCTGGCAAATCACATACAAAAACATATTTTTAGTGCACCAAAATCAAGTGGGGTTCATCCCAGGGATGCAAGGTTAGTTCAACATCTGGAAATCAATAGACTTAAAGACAAGAATCATATGATCATTTCAATAGATGCAGAAAAAGCATTTAACAAAATATTACAGCCCTTAACATTCAAAACACTAGAAAAAATAGAAATAGTAGGAATACACCTCAACATTGTAAAAGGTATCTATGCTAAGCCCAAAACAAACATAATTCTAAATGGAGAAAAATTGAAAGCATTTCCTCTAAAAACTGGAAGAAGACAAGGATACCCTCTATCATCACTTCTATTCAACATAGTCCTTGAAACTCTATCCAGAGCAATTAGATAGATGAAAGAAATTAAAGGGATACAAACACAAAAAGAAGAACTCAAACCATCACTATTTGATGACATGATTCTATACTATAGAGGACCCAGAATATTCCACTAGAAAACTTCTATAACTAGTAAATGAATTCAGCAAAGTAGCAGAATATAAAATCAACACATAAATTAAATATGTTCCTATACATCCGTGATGAAGCCACTGCAAGAGAAACTAGGAAGACTCTTCCATTCAAAATAGCTTTAAATAAAACAAAATACTTGGGAATCGATCTGAAAAAAGAAGTGAAAGACCTCTACAATGAAAACTACACAACACTAAAGAAAGAAATTGAGGAAGACCTTAGAAGATGAAAAGACCTCCCATGTTCTTGGATAAGCAGAATCAATATTGCCAAAATGGCCATACTACCAAAAACACTACGCAGATTTAATGCAATTCCTATTGAAACTCCAATGACATTCCTCATAGAAATAGAAGAGGCAGTCATAAAATTCACTTAGAAAAATAAGAAGCCCAAAATAGTCAAAACAATCTTTAGCAAGAAAAGTGAAGCAGGAGGCATCACAATACCAGACCTTAAATTATTCTACAGAGCTATAATAACAAAAACACCATGGTATTGGGCCAAAAGAGACAAGACCAATGGAACAGAATAGAAAACAGAAACAAACCGACACAAATACAGCTATCTCATAGGAGACAAAGGCACCATAAGCATACATTGGAGAAAAGAGAGCCTTTTCAACAAATGGTATTGGGAAAACTGCAAATTCATATAGAGCATAATGAAGGTTAACCCCTATGTCTCACTCTGCACAAAAATCAACTCAAAGTGGATCAGAGACTTAGGCACTAGAACAGAGACCTTACACCTAATAAAAGAAAAAATAGGCCCAAATCTTCACCATGTCGGCCTAGGAACTGACTTCCTCAACCAGACTCCTAAAACACCAGAAGTCAAATCAAGGCTCAATGAATGGGATGGCATCAAACAAAAAAGCTTCTTCACAGCAAAGGAAACAATGCATAATATGAAGAGAGAGACTACAGAATGGGAGAAAATCTTTGCCATGTGCATTTCAGAACACTAATCTCCAGGATATACAGAGAACTCAAAAGAAACTTAACCAAATGACCTAATGAATAAATGGGCAAAGGAACTGAACAGGCACTTCACAGACGAAGACATCCGACCAGTCAACAAATACATGAAAAAATGTCCAACATGTCTAGCAATTAGAGAAATGCAAATTAGAACTACACTGAGATCCATCTCACTCCAATCAGAAGAGCAATTATCAAGAATACAAGTAATGACAAATGTTTGTGAGGATGTGGGGAAAAGGGAACATTTGTACATTGTTGGTGGGACTGCAAATTGGTGCAACACTATGGAAAGCAGTATGGAGATTCCTCGGAAAACTTGGAATGGAACCACCTTTTGACTCAGTTATCCCACTCCTTGGTTTATACCCAAAGGTCTAAAAAGCAGCATAGTACAGTGACATAGGCACATTGATGTTTATAGGAACTCAATTCACAAAAACTAAACTGTGGAACCAACCTAGGGACCCTTTAAAGGGGAGAGGGGAAGGAGATGAGGAGAGGTTGTTTAGCAAGTATGAAGTTACAGTTAGCTATCAAGTATAAGTTCTGATATACTGTTGCACAATAGAATGACTCAAGTTAACAATACTGTGTTTTATATTCTTTTTATATTAGCAAACTCAAATTTGTAATATGTAAAACATAAAAAAGATCATATTCCATGACCAAGTGGGATTTATCTAAGGAAAGCAAGATTGGTTTCAAATCTTCAAATCAGTAGACTTCATATATCATATTAATAGAATGAAAGTTAAAAACATATGGTCATCCCAATAAATGCAGAAATCACATGTGACAAAATCCTGTGTTCATTCACAATAAAAATTCTCAGTAAACATGGAATAAAAAGAAATTCCTCATTCCGATAAAGAGCTTCTTCCGACAATTTAACCAAAGAATTGCAATAATTGTGTACTACACATTATACAACATTCTTTAGAAAAATTAAAGAAAATTTAAAATAAAGACATTCTATAATCTTAGACTAGAAGATTATTGCTAAAATGGCAATTTTCTTCTAATTAAACTACAGATTTAAAACAACTTATATCAAAATGTCAGCAGGCTTTTATGTGGAAATTAAGAGGTTGCTCCTCAAATTGATATGCAGAGAATCTAGAATAACCAAAATAACATTTTTAAAAAGGAAAGACAGGGTCAGAGGGTTTCTGATATCCACTTTCAAAGCATATTATAAAGCTATCTTAATGGAGACAGAGTGGTCTTCATACTTGCATTAAGATACATATATACACTAATGGAACAGAAAGGAGTTCAGAAATAATTGCTTATGACATTTGACAAAGATAGAAAAACCAAAACAGAGTAAAAACGTAGTCTTTTCAATTAGAGATACTGTTACAAATGGATATCCACATTTTTAAAAATAAGCTTAGATAACCTCACCCACACTCACAAATTGGCTCAAAATAGATCATGGACATAAATATACAAGCAAAGACTATAAAATATCCAGAACAAAATCTAGGGTAAACTTTTTATGTCCTTGACATAGGATGGTGTTCTTAGATATGAAAACAACAGCATCTGCCATTAAAAAAATCATAAATTGAACTTAATCAAATTTAGAATACTGTGTGCTTTAAAAGACAAATCACAAAGTGGGAAAAATATTTGCAATATCATATGCATGAGGAAGCTTGTGTGTCCAGAATACAAAAGCTTACAACTTATTTATAAGAAGCCAAGAAAAAAAATAAGACAATTCAAAAGAGATGGAAGACTCCTATACTCAACAACAACAAAACCAAATAACTTGATTAAAGTGTTCAAAGTAATTGATTAGACATTTCTCCAAAGAAGATACACAAATGGCTAATACAACATGAAAAGATATTCTTCCATAATTAATCATTAAGGAAACTGTAATTGAAACCACAATGGGATTCCACTGTATATCCACTAGAATTTCACTGGGGATATTTTGGTCTGACTGGAAACACAGATATGTAAGTAGCTTCTGTTTGCATTGTCACAATGAGCACCATGGGGGTAGCAGACACACAAAGACCAAAGATGAAAAGATGTGGCAATACACATGCTGGGTGCCTCTCAGGAGGCTCTCCTTGGTGTTTCCACTCCTGGCTTTAGGAAGGTCCTGGCCCCTATCAATGTCCCCATCAAGAAGTTACCAAAAACAACCTCACCTCACCTCATCCTTTCTTTCATGTCCCCAGTTTCTTCAAAAATTATCTCTTAGGGGGTCTACTTTATATCTCCTGATTGCTTTTCAATTCTCCATCCATATATCCATCTATTTATTTAATACTTTATTTAGTCATATAATCAATAAATATCAGTTAAGCATCTACTATGTCTTAGCATGGTTCTAGTCACTTGGAAATTGAAAGCAAAAAAAAAAAAAAAAAAGGTGAACATAATCTCCTAATGAAATATAAATGATGTAGATACTGGAAGGTTTGAAGTGTTGATCTTTTGGAAGAACAGCACATCACTTTTATTTGTATTTGCATCTATCTTTATGTCTTTCCCATATTCTGTTTTATATTTCAAAATAGCTCCAAGAAAGGACTCTGAATATTTCAATGCAGAGTGATAAATGCTTGAGGTGATGGATTTACTACTTATCCTGGTTTGATTATTACGAGTGTAGATATTTATCAAAATATCACATAGTATCCCCAAAATAAAATTTTTAAAGAGTACTTTTGGCTTCATAGAATGAATTTGGAAGTATTCCCTCCTTTCAATTTTCTGTAAGAAATTGTGGAGAATTAGTGGTATTTCTTCCTTAAATGTTTGGTGGACTTCACCAGTGAAGTCACCTTAAACTGAAGTTTTCATTTTAGGAAGGTCAGTATCTACAAATTCTACTTCTTCATAGATATAGGTCTATCCATTTTATCTATCTTCTTTAATGAAACTTGTACTTTATATCTTTGAAAAATCTGTTCATTTAATCTAAGTCATTTAATTTATTGGCATAATATTTATAATTGTTAAGTTAGGAACTGTCAGAGGTCAGATATCTTACTCTACTTGCAACCCAACAAGTTGGCCTCTCACAGGAGATAAATACCTTGAAAGAAGAAACAAAGGGTAGGAGAAATAATTTACTGGAATAAAATAGTAAAAGCAACTTCTTAGCATTGATTACCTCAGTTCCAGTCTCTAAAAGGAAATATGAATGAAAGTCAGATATTACTTGTGCATGTAGCAGGGATACATCAAAAGACAAGAATCTTAAAATTATGATATTTGGAGTTCAAAGGGGGACTGTTGTACATATGGACATTCTCCCTTCTGGAGAGTATGTCCATATACTCCTCAGAATGTGAGTATGAATTTATGTTTTATTCTGAAATGTAAACAGATCCTCTCCTGGAAAGGCAAAGAAAGATCTTTATTACCTTGCAGTATAAGCGAATGTCTCCATAGAGGACACATCTCTAAATTTCTCACTTCCAAGGCCATTGCTATTCTAACTTGTACCCTTACTTTGAAAACCTGAACCATGCAGAAATGTGAAAATACTTATGGAAAATTGGTAATACCAGATATCATATATCTTATTATAAATACAATCTACTTGGGTCCTAAGGAAGAAGCTACTTCAAAATACACTGGCTGCTGAACCAAGAAGCAATGTCATGAGACCAGAATTATCTGAAGGATGCTCAGGTCTCTTCTAATTTGATTAGAGGAGTCTAATTTAGAAATACAGATTCAATCCTTATTGTAGTTCTTACAAACCCTAAGACCTTGTCACCATCTTTATAGTCTAGAATGAGGTTCCACATCCAGCTTCCAGACAAAAGGAGAAAGAAAATGTGGGAAAGGCCTAGCTTCTCTCCTAAAGGACTATGACAGATCACCTCTAAGATGCTCCTCCACCAATGAATCTCATCTCTTATTATCCATACCCTTGAATTATCAATGCCCTCTCCTACATTGAAAGAAACAGACCTTTTTTATCCAAAATGACATTGGGGAAAAGATATCTGCTGTGGCTTAAATACGGTTTGTCCCCACCAAAACTCATATGGAGGTTTAATTCTTTGGTCCAGCAAAGTTATGAGGTTCAACCTAATGGGAGATGTTTAGATCACAGGGCAAAACCACTCATGAATAGATGAATCCATTTCATAGGAGGAAGTGATTACTCACTCTTGGGAAACTGGATTAGGCACTGCAAGGGCTTACTATTATAGATTGTGTTGGCTTCTTCTGCTTTCTCTAGTTTTTTCTCATGCTCTGTGACTTCTGTTGCATATGACCCCATTTGTTCTTCCATTTCCCATCAGATTCCCTCGCCACAATCTGAATAGATGGCAGTACCATGCTTTGACTTCCAAAACTATGAGCCAAAGTAAATCTCTTCCCTTCTCAAATTACCCAATCTCAGTCTGTTACAGCAACAGAAAGCAGACTAAGACAATGGCATATTATTTTTAAGACCCAGTCACAAAAATTTATTGCAGCTTCAGCCTTGCTCTCTTAGGTCACTTGCTATGACAAAAGCCAGCTGCCATATCATGACACTCAAGTAACCTTTTCAGGAAGTTTATGTGATGAAGATGTATTCTGCCAAAGACCATGTGAATAAGTTATCTTGGAAGTGGAATCTCCATCCCCAGTCAAACCTTCAGATGACTGCAACCCCACTGCCATCTTGTCTGCAACTTCATGAAAGACATTCATGTAGAATCACAGAGCAAAGCCAATCTTGAATTTGCAATCCCATAGAAACTTTGAGGTAATGTGCTTATTTTTCTCTTACACTATAATTTCTTACATAGCAAGAAATAACTAATATAATGGTGTTAATTATGTCCACTCGTTTCATTGGTACTCTTTCAGTCATTCAGACATTTTAGGTTTGTTTTGACCCACAGTTTTGGAAGTTCCCGTTTGTGATCAATTAGTCCCATTATTTTGGGCCCATGGTAAGACATTAAGGTAGGAGTGTGTAGCAAAACAGAATAGTATTTACCAGAGCCTCCCTTGAAAAGAAAAGGAAAAGGTTGGGATTCCACAATCCCCTTAAGGAACATGCCTTCAATGATGAATCAAATTCCCAGTAAGACCCACCTCTCAAAAGTTCCATCACCTTCCAGTGGCACCACCCTGGGGACTATGTCCATAAAATAAGGGTTTTGGGGGACAGTCATTGTTTAAACAATAACTACATCAGTCCTACAAGATATCATATCTTATCAACACACTACACTGTGGAGTGAATTGTTTACCCTTGTGATGGTGTGACTCACTGGGAGCTGCAGCTCATTGCCTCTGCCCACCAACAGGAGAGAGTATTATTTTGCATATGAACAGAATAAGAAAAGATCAAAATTCAAAATTTGCATTGTGATTTCTATTGAATGTATACAACTTTTACTCCATTATAAAGTCAAAAATCATTGGTCATATTATTTTAAGTCAGGAAACATCTGTACTGTTAAGTGATAAACATGAATTATAGAATATTCCGTATAAAATGAACTCATTTGTTTCAGTCAGCTTTTTTGCCACTGTGACAGGAACAATTAGAATAGGAAAAGTTTATTTTGGGGCTTACAGTTTCAGAGTTCTCAGTTTGTAGAAGGCCAACTCTTGCTCTGGGCCTGAGGTAAGGCAGAACATCATGGCGGAAGGATGTGGTGGAGGAAACTAATTCAGAACATGGCCACCAGGATGCAGAGAGAGAGAGAGATTCCTCCTCTCACCAAAGACAAAATATATACCCCAAGGACATGCCCCAATAACCCACCTCCTGTAGCCACACTCTACCTGCCTATAATTACCACCCAGGTAATACCTATCAGGAGATTAACAAACTGATTAGGTTAAGGCTATCATAACTCAATCATTTCACTCTGAACTTTCTTGCATTTTTTCTCACATGAGCTGTTGTAGGATACCTCATATCTAAACCATAACACCATTTGTAAAATGAAACACATGAATACAAATAAATATATATTCATGAAAAGTTTGGAAAAAATATACTTTAAGGTGTTAATAATAGTTGCCTCTGAGGAACTCGCTTTTTCTTTATACATTTAGTTATTGGTTGAATATTTTACTGTCTATTTTATACATACTGCATTATTTAAATTGTTAAATTGTTTACAATAAATGTCTTTTTCTTTTATAGGGATACGTAGTAATAAAAAGCAAAAAAGCAATAAAAAAGACATATTCTTTGGGAAAAAAAGAACTCTCCAAACAGCTTCACAAATCTGTCTTTTTCTCCAAAGCATACTATTTCCTTTGCTCAGGCCTTTGTTCTTTATTACCCAAACTAGCATTCAGCATACTTTTCCTGTAAGGAACTATATCATAAATACATTGAACATGTATTTTGCAGCTACTCATTTAGGCTGTTATAGCTTAAAAGCAACTAAATGATACCTAAACTAATGAGTTGGCAATGTTCCAGTAATATATTGTTTACTAAACAGGCCAGTTTTGGGGCCATTGTTTGCTAACATTTCAGTTACACTACTAAAGCCCTCAAATTATCTCTCTGCCACCAAACCCTTTCCTTTCTTTCTTTCTTTCATATTATACATTGTTCCTACCAATGTAATTTTTTGCACACTATGATACTGCTTAAGTGTATAGGTCTGAAAAATTCTTAGATATCTGGTAACCTCAAGATTATTTTTTAAGACCCAGAATAACCTTTGTCACCCAGATAAAGCTGACTGCTTTTTCTTCATTACCTTAATTGATTCTACAGTCTTTGTACATATCTATTTTTTTTATACTGGAAATTGAATCCAGGGATGGTTTATCACTGTGCTACATCCCCATCCCTTTTTATTTTTTGAGACAGGGTCTCACTAAGTTGCTTAGGGCCTTAATAATTTAGTGATGCTAGTCTCAAACTTGAGATCCTCTTGCCTCAACTTCCCCAGTCTCTAGAATTTCAGTCATGCACCACCAAGCCCAGCTTTGTACCTATCTTGATTAACACCTTGTGTTGTTATGATTTCTATGGGTATCTTCCAGTTAGACACACCATCCTGTGAGAGATAAGATTACACTTTTGAGTTCCTGGAACATAACACAAGACATATCAGAAAGTAGGTATTTAGAAACATTTGCTAAATAAATGAACAGAAATAGAGGTACCCATTTGGCTTCCCTGACTAGCAAACAAGGTGCAGAAAATTGTTTCTCCCAAGAGTTCTCATTTTCCATTCTCAATCAGAACAATCAATACCTGGCAACTTGAATCTTTCTTGCTTGCTTTCATATCTATGCCCACAACAAATAAGACCATACTGATAATATCAACTTTTTGAATTTCTTTTGTTATCTAATCCAAAACATTACTGTAAACATTTACAACTAACATTCAAGGGATGGTTCATCCATACCCTCCAGTCCTAATTTTAGGATTTTCCCCAACCCAAATTCACTAGATGGTGAGCAACTTGACTATGAGGAGTTCACTTTTGAGAGACTAAGAAATATTCAATCATAAATTAATGATTCCCTAAGGCAAACCTGCAATATTAGAATATGCCTCAGCTCTGTCTGGGACTATTTCATGGAGTTTCTACATAGAAGGAGTCTTGCCTTATATAAAATAAACTATCAAAAAAAAACACTTTATAATGTACTCACTATATGTTAGATACCATCATTTATACTATATTATTTGATTCAATCCTCTTCAGCCCCTTAGTATTATCACTACTTGGTTAATGCAGAAATTGAGACACAGGGAGGTTAAGTATCTTGTTCAGTGTCATAGCAAACAAGAGGGTAGACCTAGGTCTCAAAATCAACCCTTTAGAGTTTAAACCTTGTGTTCTTTCCTCATACATGGCTTACCTTCATCTTCCATTGATTCTTAATATTTGTAGAAATTCATTTGTATATCATTTATAATTAGTTATTGAAATATCCTATCTAGTCTTTGGAGTTATCAAAGAATAAGGTTGATATCCAAAATCATCACTAAAAGTAGTTTGAAAAATTTGTCTGTTGGACATTTTTTAAATATTTAGGATAATTAAAAGTTTACATACTACTATATGCAGGGTTTTATTTGTTTGTCCGTTTGATTGGTAGTAAGATGGACCAGACTGAAATGACCTATAACTAAAATACTGAATAAATACACATCCATAGGCAAGGCAGGTAAATGGTCTGAAACCTGGGCAAGTCAGTCATGGTCAGCAAAGATCAGTATCTATTTCAATGTCAGGAAAATTCAATAAGAAGTAAGATCTCCAGTGAACACACAAAACATAATAACAAAAGAATCAGAGGTCTACTCATCATTCAGAAGATCCTCAAGCTGATAAGAGAAATCTACTCATAGAGGACTGAATGGTAAAAAAAGAAACAAGAAAGAAGGTTGGTTTCATAAGAACAAGCATACTCTGTCTTAGAAGGCAGAGATTCAGGCTCAGGGGAACCCGACAACATATCAGGGACAGGGAATGGGTGCAAGGTCAAAGTGATACCAATCAGCTTCACGACTCAGAGCACCTCTCATTCTCTTGTTAGAATGGTTAAAATGTTCTGAGAACAGGATATATAAAGAACTCAAAAAACTTAACACCAAAAAAAAAAAGCAAAAACCCAATTAATAAATGGGCAAAGAAACTGAACAGACACTTCACAGAAGATATACAACCACTAAACAAATATATGAAAAAATGCTCGATATCTCTAGCAGTTAGAGAAATGAGAGTCAAAACTACTCTAAGATTCTACCTCACTCCAGTCAGAATGGCAATTATCAAGAATATGGTAACAATAAATGTTGGCGAGGATGTGGGGAAAAAGTTACACTCCTACATTGCTTGTGGGACTGTAAATTAGTGCAACCACTCTGGAAAGCAGTATGAAGATTCCTCAGAAAACTTGGAATAGGAATACCATTTGACCCAGTTATCCTACTCCTCGATATATACCTGGAGGACTTAAAAATCAGCATACTACAGTGACACTGCCACATCATTGTTTATTGCAGATCATTTCACAATAGCTAACCTATGGAACCAGCCTAGGTGCCCTTCAACAGATGAATGGATAAAGAAAATGTGGTATATATACGATGGAATGTTACTCAACCATAAAGAGAAATGAAATTATGGCATTTCACAGTAAATGAATGCAACTGGAGAATATCATGCTAAGTGAAATAAGCCAATTCCAAAAAACCAAAGGTCAAATATTGTCTCTTACATGCAGATGCTAACTCACAACAAGGAGAGGGATAGGGAAGAATAGAAGTACTTTGGATTAGACAAAGGGGAATGAAGGAAAAGGAGGGGAAATGGGAATAAGAAAGAAAGTAGAATGAATCAGAATTTACTTTCCTATGTTCATATATGAATACATGACCAAGGTAATTCCACATCATGTACAACCAGAAGAACAGGAAGTTGGACTCCTTGTATGTATATAATGTGTCAAAATACATTCTACTGTAAAGGATAACTAAAAAGAACAAATAAAAAAATAAATAAAATTTTTAAAATGTTCTGAGAAGTCAAACAATTCAAAATCTATAAATAAAGGATACACCCCTCCAGCTGTGAAAAACAGGAAAAAGCAGCATAGATTACAGTACTCATCCACATGAATGTCTCTCTTCCAGCATGCCCATTTTCTCACCCCTCTCCTGCCTGTCTCTCTTTTGTTATCGTTGCTATCGTTTTTAACTGTTCAAAACTTTATGTAGTCAATGTATACTTTGGGAGTATTTTTCTTAATTATGAAATAAGGTTTGTTGTTCTTGTTCTGAATTTTTAAATAATTGAATATTTTATAATCCACTAGGTGAAGAATATAATATTCAATTTATCTTTTTCCTTTGATTTAATGGTCTGCTGTAGAATTCCTAATCCTGCTTTAATAACCAACTCTTTTGAATTACTGGGTTTAAAACTGAAATTAATCCAAACTGCACAGACAAAACTCATGTTTTTTAAAGTTCTCTATGCATACTCCTAATTATTAAAAAAATCATGAAATAGTTAATTATTGACATTTACTACATGATATATGATACTGATTAAACTGATATTTTAAAATGCTAAGAAGACCGGTAAACAAATTATTACTTTAAAAACAAATCTGAACCTATGACTACAATTAGGTAAAATTTTTGTAGTCATCTGTGCAAAAATGCCAGAGAATATGGAAAAACAAGAAGTATGGGTTCATAAGGAGACAGAAAGAAAGATAAATGGTGAATTACATTTTATTTTGAGTATTATAATATTCCTTGGGAAATTAATCATATTTCTTGAAAAGTATAGTGTACATATATTTTATATTTAACTTTTAATTTATTGATATGAGGACAGAAACTCACAAAACATACTTTATTTCACAGAGCCATTACCCTAAAAATATTCAGCTGTTCAATTGTGGCACTGTTAAAATAAAGCATTTCAAAGAACATGGTATCTTTTGGAAAGAAAGCTATAATTTAATGTCCCTTAAAAAAACAAGAACAAAAAAGTCCAACCATGATGGACATGATAAAGGAAAACATCATTTAAAATAGACTAGAGTGAGTTCCAGGTTTACTATCCATGACCTCCTCAACACCCCTATTCCTCAACTCTTCCTTTCCCCATCCTCATGAAATAACTAAGAACCATTGTTACATTTGAGGTTTGAAATTGGTAACTACTTCTCAGTATTCCTGCAGTGAACACCAAAAGCCTCATTTTTTTGTCCTTTCTCTTTTTTCTGATAAGTCATTTTTGGTTTCTAATTTGAGTATACTTAAGTCTTGAACAAAATTAAATTCTGATTGTGCATTCACTTACTTTATTCCTTAAAAGTGAATTCTCTTCCCTTGAGTTTTTAGTAGCAGCCTGATAAAGGCCTGCTTACATGTACAATTTATTAAATTAATACATAGTCAATAGAAACATTCAGATATGACTATTTTGCTATTCATATATATAATTTGTTTCCTTTGAGAAAACATTTATTCTTTCAACAAATAACTTTAATAAAATACAATAGCATAAGATTGACTACATGGATAGACTCTTTTCATTATAAGGAAATAAAAATGCTTCTTAAAAATATAGACTTTTCCCATAAGAACATCAGTTCTTTGAGATGATGTAAATGCATTTTTATAATAGTATTAAAATTTGTAGTAGCTTAAACTAAAATAATATTTTGATATGAAAATTATTACTTTTTATTGTCTATAGCTTCAGATTCATTGCCATGATATTGCTTTAGCTGCCTGCTATGACCTAGATTTTCATTTATTTTTATGCTTTATTGTTTTTTTAATCTTATGGAAAACACTAAATTAAAAAAAAAAATAGTGCCCAAGATTTTTATGTCAATCATACTAGAAAGATTTTGAGTTTTAATGAATATAAATTTGGGGTAGTAATTCTAAGGCATGAATATGCTTGACATATTCAACAATAGCAAGAAGATAGGATTGGAGCAAAGTGAGGGAGGGAAAAGGTGAGTGTAGGAGGTAACAGAGATAACCAGGGGCAAGACAGGGTTGTAGAGAGAGGTCTTTGGATTTTATTATACATGTGATAGATGAGGGGTGAGCACAGAGTGACATGATCTTAATTAAATTATGTTTTCAAAGGCTTACTCTGACTGTTATGAGATAAGCAAGAGTGGAATCAGGGTAGTGACAATGGAAGCTTGAGGAAGGTTGTTTTGTGCTAAATGGTAAGGCATGATCAGATTCTTGTGTTATATCTATATAGCTGTACATAACTATATCTATATAGGTAACTATAGATATACCATTCACCCATTTTCACCTGTTGTTTATATTATATCCTATCTACTTTATAACTTATATCTCTCTCCCTGAATATATTCGTGTGCATGTGTTGTTCTTTGCATTATTTGAAGGTAAGTTACGTTTCAATACACATCATGAGCCTTTGTTTCTAAATTCTTCGATGCATATTTCCATATTTCCTAAGAATAGAATCATCTCTTACTTGGTCATGGTACAATTAACAGTTTTATTAAATTTAACATTGATAATTTGTATATAATATTGAATATTGAATATGAATACCTATATATTGAATATATATGTATACATTATATACATGTATATATTATATAAACACACATACATTTGGGGGGTGTACTGGGGAATGAACCCAGGGACACTCAACCACTCACCCACATCCCAATCCCTTTTTTTACATTTTATTTAGAGACAGGGTTTTACGGAGTTGCTTAGGGTCTCACTAAGTTGCTGGGGCTGGCTTTGAACTCTCAGTTCTCTTGCCTCAGCTTCCCAGGGTGTTGGGATTACAGGCGTGTACCACTGCACCAGGCTGATAATCATCTGTACTTTAGTCTTGTCAGTTAACCCAGTAAGGTCCTTTACATAATCCAGTCCATTTATTTGCCATGTTGCTTTAGACTCCTTTTATATAGAACATTTCAACTAACTTCTTTTGTTTTTCTTTTTGATATATTCTTAGAACCAGCTGATACAATCATACTCTTGTACAAATGGTTTTGATATGGGTTTTGAGAGAACTAAGAATGATGAAAACATTTTTGGCGAGAAGTTGAACTGAGAAATTTATTTATTTTGATTATTAATACAGTAAAGATGGGAAACAATTGTTAGGAATACATATCACTAAAGTAGTGACTCTTTTTGAAAGAGAATTCTAGTGCCTACCAATCTCTGGTTCTCCTCTTCATGAAAATACTGTGGGATTATATTTCCCCATGACCTTACTGCTCTTACTATGTGATCAGTTCTGAATCATGGATTGTGAACTTTAGTAATGCAGCTGCCCTGGAGAATGTTCCAGACCCACAGTTGACTTTGCACCAGCAAATGAACATTTCTTCTGTTAATTCTCTGCAATTTGGGGGTGATTGAAACCTAGCTTGCCCCAACTCATCATTAGATATTGAAGTAGAAGTAGTGAACATGTTGGATATAAGATCCCAGATTTGGGTCCAGGACACAGCCGGGATGTTTGGGATATAAATAATATTTGGAGTCATGAGACCCTCCATGTAGCAAGTGTAGATGTAGGTAATTGATTGACAGGTGATGACAGATGGATAGATAAGATAAACCAGCCCTCAATCACATGCCATAGATGATTGATCCTGGAAAAGGTAACTGATGTAAGCTAGCCACTCAAGGTTTTCTGTCAGATTTTTAAAGCTAGCACTACGGAAATACAGTCAGTCTCTTTTAGGTGGTTGGAATCATAGGCTATTACTTACAAGGATCAAGAACTATTAGATATCATATTCCAAGCTACTTGGAGTGATTTGTTTAGGGAGTATCATCAGACAAGTGAGGGAAGTAGAACAGGGCAGGAAAAGAAAGTTAAGCATCATTCTGGTCCCACAGAGCACTCTAAAACATGACTTGCAGCACAGTGTGGGTCCTACCTTGAGGTGTAGTAGCCGTATTTTGGTATGTAAGTGACCACTGGTTGTCCTTGAGGTAGTGCATCTAGAGGTAACTTCCTACATGTGGCAACTCCACTTAAGTGAGATAATTATTCACAGGAAGGAGCATCAAAAACTTTGTATCTAAGAATGGATATACATGCCCCGAAAGATATTCTGAGCAGGACATCAACACATTCACTGCACTTCTATTACAGTTGTATATATTAATCTAATATCTAGGCATAAACTGAGAGGAGAATTTGGCCAGTGCATAAGTAGATAAAAAGTCAGTGGTAAGCATTATACAATGTCTATATGAAGATGAAAGTAAAAAAAGAAAAATTAACGAAGTGTTTATGAAGGAAATTTCAAGATAAAATGGATTATATCAAATTGAATAAATAGTGGATCATGGGAAAACTACTACATAAAAAACTTGAAGGATATAGTTCAGTGGAAGAGCACTTACCTAGCTTGCACAAAACTCTGGATTCAATTCCCAAGCACTACAAAAAATCCAAGTATTTTAATAGTTTTTAAGATTTAATATATACATGATAAAAGTAATTGATTGAAATGAATAAAAAATGTTTTATATTTACAGTTGTACAACCATCACCTCAGTGTAATTTTAGAACATTTCCATCATTAAAATAAGTCACATGCCCTGTTACTCCTATGTCCATCACCCCATCCCTAGTACTAGATAAGCATATTGTAGCATGTATCAATATTTCCTTTTTATTGCCTTTTGTTGATGAATAACTTTTATTGTCATACTTGCCCATTTATCAGTTGATAAACATTTGAGTTGCTTCCATTATTGGCTATTTTGAATAATGCTGTTATGAACATTTTCGTACAACTCTTTATGTGAACGTGTTTTCATTTCTCTTGAATAGACACTTAAAAGTGGAATTACTGAATAGTGTTGACTGTTTCTCTTCTTAAGGAATTGCCAAACATTTTTTTCCAAAGCAACTGCTTAATTTTATATTCTAACCAGCAGTGTATGAGGGTTCCAATTTCTCCAAATCTTCCAAAATTTATCATCTGACTGTTTAATTCTGTCCATTCTAGTGCACAAGAAATAGTATCTCATTGTTTATTTGATTTGCCTTTACCTGAGAGCTAGTATTATGGTTTACATATGAGGCATCCCACAGAAGCTCATGTATGAGACACTGCAAGAAAGTTTAGAGATGAAATGATTGAGTTATGGGAGTTATAACCTAATCAGTGCATTAATCTGCTGATAGGGATTAATTGAGTGGTAACTGTAGGCAGGCAGGGTGTGGCTGGAGGAGGTGAGTTATTGGGAACACAACTTTGGGGTTCATATTTTGTCCTGGTGATAGTAGGGCCCTTCCTCCCTCTCTCGCCCTCTCCCTCCCTGTCCCCTCTCCTTCCTTGTGGCCGTGTTCTGAGCTGTATTCCTCTACCACACCCTTCTGCCATGATTTTCTGCCTCACTGTGAGCACAGCAACCAAGCTGGCTGAGTGTGGCTGAAACTATGAGTGCCAAATACATTTTTCCTCCACTAAAATTGTTCTTGTCAGGTCTTTTGGACACAGTGGCAAAAAGTTGACTGAAACAGCTAGTGGTATTATTTTGTGTATATATTGACCATTTGTCTATTGTCTTTGGAGAAATGTCTATTTAGCTCTACATTAGTGTAGGATTCTCCAAGACACAGAACCAACATAAAGCAATTGGCTCACGTGATTATGGAGACTGGGATATCTAGATCCAGGACAGACAATGGTAAAATTCCAGTCTAAGCCCAAAGACCTGAGAGGGAGGAAAGTCAGTGGTGTAAATTCAAATATAAGTCTGAAGATCAATGTTCCAGCTCAAACACAAGAAAAAAGAAAGATTCAGGAGAGCCAGAGGTTTAATTCCATCCAAACCCCAAAGGCCTGAGAATTAGAGCAGATGGTGGTATAAATCCTAGTTCAATGTAGGAGACAGTGAGTAAGATGCCCCAGGTTGGCACTAAGAATTTTTAAAAAGGGAACGGTCCTCCTCCCTTTGCCTTTGTTTTATTCAGGCTCTTGAGGGATTGAATGTTGCCCACTCAAATTGGAGATGGCATTCTACTTTACTGAGTTCACCAACTCTAATAGGAAACACCCTTGCATATGCACCCACAAATAATGTTTAATCTGGGCACCCAATGGTCCAGTCAAATTCACATAAAATAAACCATGGCAAGTGTGTTCACACTGTTGGGTTATCACTAATTTTCCTCCTAAAGATGTAGGACTGAAATCTCGTTTCCTTATTCAGAGAATGTAATCAGAGTTTTCATGCAAAGAGTAATTTACTAATGGGAAAAGAAGGTGAGTGCTGTTTAAATAAATCTTTATTTAGAATTAGGGTCATTCAAAAATATAATAAGAAGCACAAGATTCCAAGTTTTTGTTGCTGGAAAGCTCCCTGATGCCAATTCAATAATGAGGACACAGTTTTGAGAAAAAGGAAAAGAAGGTTTATTGCTTTGCTAGCAAAGGAGAAACACAGGGGACTCCTGTCCCAAAACTGTGATTCTCCCATCAGGAGGAACAGGGGGATTTTTAAAGGTGCTCTTCAAAAGTGACATTCCAGAGGTGTGCCCTGAAAGGGGTCCCAGGATGCCCTGAAGCTGTGTCAACACTCACTTGTTAATATGGGAGATAGTCATCGCCCAGATTCTCAGCAAGCATCTCCTTCCTGTAGAGCACAGATAGCTCAGGGTAATTTTGTTCCCTGCCCCCATGATAGGGTCGGGTAGAGGGAGAAGAGAAAAAGGAAAACTTGTCCCTTTTAAAAATAAGCCTCAGAGCTATATTCAAAAGGGCAAGTGGACTACTGTTACGCTCTGGGGTTGACTGAAATTTTACTTAAAGTGCAGTCACAACACATTGATAGATTTCCAAGTAGTCTAATAGCTTCAAGTTTCTTCTGATTCATTTTAAATCTTGCATCCAATATCTTCACTTAGATGTTGACATCCATCTCAGATTCTGAAACAGTCTTCACTAAAGAGTATCATGAGGAAACCTAAGTCAATTAGATTTAACTGGGCAAACTTTTTTTCATATGTACTCTAAGTTTGACACTGTGTAAGTCACTGATAAAAAGATAACCACAAAGATTAATAAACTATAGGCTTTAGTCTTGAAGTGACTGTAGTCCAATGCAGTGTTCCCTTAAATATTAGCATGCATCAGAATTAACCAGGATGTTGTTAGAAATGTAGAACCTGGACCCAATTCCAGAGACTCTGATTCATTAGTACTTTCAGGTTCACCTAAAGCAAAGGTCTCTTTTTGGAGACATTTATCTAGGGGCCAGCATGAAACTAGTATTTTAACATAACATCAAAGCATTATTTGAGGAATTGTTAAAATCATAGACTTTAGACCCTGGAAGATCTGTATTTGATCTAACACTAGTACTTACTATAATATAATATAAAGCTGCTCCCCCACCATTTACGCTGCAGCCATTTCTTCACCTCCCAACTTACAACCTATCTTGTCAGTTTGTGAACATCCTAGCTAGCTATTGGCTCATCAGTCAGCCTGCAAGTATCCCTCTCAGTTATTGGTCCCTTGTTAGCCCATGAAATTCCACTACTTAAAAATAGCTCCCCCACCACTTTCTCTCTCTCTCCTCCTCGCTTTCATGCTCTCTCCTCCTGGCTTTCACTCTCTCTTGCATGTTCTCTCTCTCTCTCTCTCTCTCTCTCTCTCTCTCTCTCTCTCTCTCTCTCTCTCTCTCTTCCTCTCATTTTCTCTCTTACCCTGCAGGGAGATACTTCTACCTGTTTGCTTAATAAACTCTCTTATGTGAGTTCCCACATCTGGAGTGGTTTCTGGGTTCTTACATTGGTGCCATGACTCAGATGGGCTCTTCTACCACCACTTAGGTGGGTGGAATCCCATCAATCGCCCCAGACCTCCAGTCGCTGGTCTCCCCTTCCATTCACCCGGACGCTCTCCACATCCACCATCGGCCTTCAGATTGGTGAGTATTCCCCTAGGTCAGCTTAAACACTCCTCTGCTGACCTGAGACACAATTGTTGATGGTCCAGTACCCTCAAGGTATTTGAAGAATGGGGGCTCCCCCACCCACGACTTTTTTGCAGTTACGGCTGACCCCCTTAGTGGACCTTATCTGATGGTGAGACCCTTCTCTTTATGGTGGAGATTCTCTCTCAGGGTTGAGGCTCCTCTTTGTGCTCACTCTTGCCCTCGAAAATCCTGACATCAGGTCCTCAACTCTCTCAGCTTTTACCTGGCACACACTGATGCTTGTGTGACGACCCCATCACTGTCCTGCATTCTCGTCTCCAGCCAACTAGTCTGTGACCTCAGGATGCCCTGGACACTGGCTCGGCTGTATCAGTCTCCATCATGGGATCTGGGTCCTCCATTCTGGCAGATTCACCCCTGGGGCATCTACTAGATAATCTTAAACCCCTTTACCTGACCCCTGGCCTAGGTAATCAATCCAAAATGGTCACATAATGGCACACAATTCTGTGTGCGAGCAGACAGATGGAAAGGGAATCCTTATCTTCAAGTTTTTTTCTTTCTTGCACTTCTTTGCTCTTTCTGCAAACTTGAATGCCTCCTTTTGGCTTCTTCTCCCCCTCTTAATCCCTCCTCCTTCTCCAACTTCAACTCAGCTACCAAACGACCCCCATACTGGTTCGCTGTGTCAGAGGCCCCTCCAGCCACTGCTTCTCCATCTCCTTTTCCCCGTTCTGTTTCTGCTTCCGTTCTCCTGCCCAACCCACCCAATCCTCCTGCCATGAGGTCCCAAGCACATATTCTAGCCCCTCATGGGAGGTGGCTGGTGCGGAAGAAGTAACCCTAGCCAGCCCAACGGTCAGTGGTATGTCACAGGAAGGAGTATGATATAGCAGCCCCATTCCTCAAAAGTAGTGGGAGATAATGTTTCATAATTTTCTGCATCCAAAACTGACCTGATTCCCAATGAGGAAAAAAAGTTTAAAAGCCCTAGGCAATTCCCCCTGCCTAGGCTTGCTGAAGCCTACATTGGAATGTAGACTGCAGCTGGCTCAGCAAGGGACCAACCTGAGATTGAAGGGAAAAAAAAGTGTCCATTTTAAATTCCCCCTGGACTGCAACACAGAACATAGTATCTCTCCTTCTTACCCCTTCTCTCTGCCCTTCTCTTTCTCATTCTCTCATGCTATAATTAATGGCCATTATCATTTTTCTTCTAGGACTCTTGTTTTTCTTAAATGCTATATTTTTTGAGCTCACAATTTCAATCCTACATACCTAGGTTAATGATTTTTGATTGGTTCTTTTTATTCAACTCTAGAGTTATTTTTGAACATTTGTTACATTGCAATGGAGATAAACATTACGAGGTCTTTGCTTTTGTGTTATGTGTTATGTGTGTGCAACTAAATATAAGTGTGCATAAAATTAAAATTTGAAAAATGGATCCAAATACTTTTAATTCACATGATTTAAAAAGGTTCAATTTAAATTGGGTAAATTAATAAAAGTAAAATGTCTTTAAAGTTAACGCACAATTCTCTAGGTGGTCAAACTAATAAAATGTTGATGTTTATAAAATATCTAACATCAATTTTTTCTAGGACCTTTTTTCAACAGGAAAGAAACAGCAAATACTGTTAGTACACTTGTCTGATATCTTTTTTTTTTACAATAAGATGAGTGAATTAGACTTGACATATATGGGATTACTCAAATGTGTTAAGAGACATCTGATTAATTTACAAAGTTAAAATGCTAATTATTAAATAACATCGAGTACTTTTAACTCCTAAAATTCTATGGAGTAACATACTTAAACATTATTGGTGTTTTCATAGGTTGGTAAATAAAAAATGGTTTAGAATTGCTTTGTGTCATTACTAAAAACAAGGTTACTAAGAATTATGTCCTAACAGGTACAATTCTATATACAAAGGGTTCCAAAAATTTCAACTGTGTTTCAATTAGAGTACTATAAATATCAAAACATTTAATCTTATTAAAAAGTAGTAATTTATCTAAATTCAGAAATTTCATAAGAGTTGTTTCAGAATGTGAACAGAAAAGGGGGTCAACAGATAGGAAAGGTTCTAGGTATGAAAATATATTTAAAGTTCTTGTGTGATGAAATATATGTGGGTCAAAGCAAGTGCTAAGAAAGTCTCTGTAAGTAAAGGGCAAATTTCAACAAGGTTGTGTGTAACTAAGTTGGTTACAAGTATGTGAGACAATCAGTTAAATCTATTTGAGGTTTTTCCTAAGGTCAAATACTAATGTACTGATATAAACCAAAGTTTAATCTAAAATGACAAGGATTTCTTAAAAAAAAAAAAAAAAACTGATTACTCTTAATATTATGTCTGTTAAGTTCTATTCTTTAGAACAATTAGTCTTAAAAATTAGGGTTTATACAATTATGGTTAAGCAACAACTGTGAGAGTATTGTACTACATTACAGAGTCTAAATTTTTCTTTAAAAACTAAATTTAGAATGGTCATTCTTTGATTATTAAATGTGTTCATATTTTCCAGGTATACAAGCCTTTAAAGTAGAAAGTGTATCAAGCTGTGATTCTCCAATTAAACTTGTCTGTAATGGTAATTTTAAACTTATAAAGAGTAAATTTTATTGGGGATTTATTTCTATCATTTAATGTTCTATTACAGGACCAGTTATCAATAAGGTATATGTAAAATTTGTTACTTTTTACACTGAGATAAAAAAAATTTAAATGTAAATGTATTTCTAAAAGTTAGTGAAAGCCTAATTTGTTTGAAGGTAAATATCGTGAAACATGAAAGCATTTTTCCACTTTGCCACACAAAAGAAAAGTTAAAAGCTCTCTCAGCCTTTCTTTAATTCATGTCTTAGATATAATGTTAAATTGTATTAACTAATGTTCATATAGACTCAGGAATCAATATATGTAAACTTCTTAAAATGACATTTAAGAAAAAAACAAATATTAATATCAGAATTAAGAGCCACAACTTACCTGAGATAAGGCTCTGCCTCCCCTCCAACCTTACTGCATGTTAGAGTGACTCCAAAATAAGCCAAACTCTAGCTTCTTTAAAGTTATATTCAAAAGATTGGTTCTTGTTGTAAAACTACTGTGATCTCAAATGGGATATAATGTAGAGCTCAGCCAAAAATTCAAGAGAGCTATTATACAAGCTGAATATATTTTTACTCTTGCTAATTTCATTTTGTAAAACTGTTACCTGTTTTGCAGAGGTACTGCTTCAAGAACACAGAACCTAGGTAACTTGTGATAATAAGCCATCACCTACAGAACAGATAGTATATAATGGTAACTTCCAGTGCTAATACAGACTCCAGTTAAATAAAAGGGTAAATAACTGTAAAGTTATAGACATTGAAGTTAAAGCCCAGTACTCTTACTTTATGACTGGTGAGACTGGCTTGCTGGATGGTCAAATCAAACTTAGAGATTGAAATTAAATACAGAGGCCAAGAAAAGTCAGTATTTGGATCTTGCCCTCAGTGTCAGCCTGAACCCAGGGAACAAGAGGACTTCTCTAAGGAGCTTTGCAACTTAAGGAGGTTACACGACCTCCTGATCAGGGAGATTGATAAGACCACTAGAGGATAAAAAGTCAATCGGTGCACCTGCTGCAGAGGAGAGTCATTCAAAAAGTGAGACATCCCTGATGCTTCCAAGGGAAGCCATTTCACCAAGGAGACCCTACCTAGGGAATGGCACTAAGGAGCTAAGAAGCTGCTCTCAAGTTCCCCATGAGTGACCCCTGTGAGAACTCAGCTGACTCTTTAACAAGACAGGAACAGGTCAATTTGACCAGCTTGATCTTAGACACCTAGCAAAACAGTTAAAACCAAAATATAGCCATTCTTGGGCATTCAAAAGAAACAATAGTTAAATGTAACTTAAAATATACACTTGTGTTAGCCCACTACAATAAAGACTAGAAGCTACAAAAGAGAGATTCTTAGGTAAATGTGCCTGATAACTATCAAGAGAAACTGCCAGAGTCAGAAGATTTTAGTCAGTTTAAGGCCTACAGACCTTCCTAAGCTACACAGGTAGGCTTAATCTATGTTTGCTAGTATGATTATCTAGCCCTAAGTAACAGAAATATAGAGATCTCTACTAAACACAGTTTATACCAATAAAAGGATATTTTACAAAAATCAGATGATATTAAGTAGCTTAACTATATTTTCTGGGGACATCAATGACATTAAGTGTTAAATGTTGTGTTTACATTCCTGATAGCCTGGACAATGTTAAAGTTCCCAAATAAAGGCCTTGTCCTCTCCAGTCTTTGTTAGGCTTTGTTATGGGAAAAATTTCTCAGTTCTTCCACCTACTGGTGAGGGATTATTGACTTCTGCCATCTTCATGATATTCATTGACATGTTCCAGATTCTGCAACATTTATTTTGTATTAATCTCATTTCAGTACTCATGTCTTTTGTTCTTCTCTCATAGAAGCACCCACCCCCAGATGCCTTTACAACCTGCTCTTCCCCAGTCAGACTTCTACCATGGACCCCTCGATTGACCTGATTTCTAAAAGGGAACTCCAAACTGCTTGCCCCATGCTGCCCCCTTCCAGCTCAAAGAAGCCAGAGAAGTCATCGCCCCCTTTCCCTACAGCAATAAGGAGTTCCTAAAACTAGAGGGAGGAGTGAAGCCAGGATTGGGACAGGCAGTTAGTGTAGAAATAGGGGATCGACCAAATCAAGGAAATGAAGTCCATGAAAGCCATCTGCCTCTGGAAGTCTGGAAGTTGGAGACTGCCCCTGGGAGAATGGAATGTCAAGGATCTTTGGAGCCCATTGATTACCAAATTTCCCTGCCCTTATCAAGGACTGCAAGCAAGGAGCTGCTAATTAATGCCCCCTGGGCCCTTGCCTGGCTGAATTATTTTGGCTCTCCCCCTGCCCCATCCGCTTCTTACTTTTTACATCTCATCTGCAAAACCAGGCCTAGTCATGTAGGCAGGAAGGAGAGATAAGGGGGGAGAGAACTGGAGAACAAAAGATCTTCTTATAAAAACAAAAATGGGGGAATATAATATAATATAAAACTGCTCCCCCACCCTTTATGCTGCAGTCATTTTTCTGCCTCCCAACTTACAACCTAGCTTGTCAGTTTGTGAACATCCTAGCTAGCTATCGGTTCATCATTTGGCCTGCAAGAATCCTTCTCAGTTATTGGTCCCTTGTTTGCCCATGAAATTCCACTACTTAAGAATAGCTCCCCGCCATTTTCTCTCTCTCTCTCCTCCTGGCTTTCACTCTCTCTTGTGTGCGCTGTCTCTCTCTCTCTCTTGTCCTCTCATTTTCTCTCTTACCCTGCAGGGAGGCACTCTGCCTGTTTGCTTAATAAACTCTCTTATGTGAGTTCCTGTGTCTGGGTTCTTACACTTACTATTAGTGTGACAATGAATATGTTATTTAATTTTTTGTCTATCCATCAACACATTGTGATATATAAAATAAATGAGTTAACAGGTTTAAAAGAATAAACTGCAGCTATTGTTTTATATATATATTACCATTAAAAAGAAGTCTCCTTTCAATAAATAAAATCTTAAGTATCAGTATAGGTAAACAGAAAAATGGGAAGATTTAGGTACTATATGAAAGAAGATATTTACAGAGATATCTGATAAGGAAGTTTTACTAGTCTATTCTCTGTTGCCAATAACACAATACCACAGGTGGGTTATAAAGAGAAGAGATTTGGCCAGGTACTGTGGCACATGCCTATAATCCCAGCAGTTCAGGAGACTGAGGCAGGAGGAGCAAGAATTCAACCCCAGTCTCAGCAAAAGCAAGGTGCTAAGCAACTCAGTGAGACCTTATCTCTAATAAAAATGCAAAATAGGACTGGGAATGTGGCTTAGTGGTTGAGTGCCCCAGAGTTCAATTCCCAGTACCATCCTCACCCCACAAAAAGAGGTTTGTATTGGCTCAGTTCTAGAGGTCTAAGATGGAAGGGCCATATGCGAAGATGGCCTTCTTGTTGTCAGAGTCCCAAGATGGTATCAGACATTGCATGACAATAGATATGTAGATGTGTAGATGTGTGTGTGTGTCTTCTGGCATCTCTCCAAAACCACCAGAATTCAATCATAGAGGCTCTACCCTAATGATTTTACATAATCTTGATCACCCAAAGGGCTTACCTCTAAATACCACAGCCAGATTAAGATTACACTTTCTTAATGAAGCCAGAATTGAGGACAGGCAGTTAATGTAGAATAAGAAATCTGGTCAAACTGAGGAATGAAAATCATCTGGGTCTGGGAAGTTGGAGACCACCCTGGGAGATTGGAATGCCAGTGTCTCCAGTGTCTTTTGATCACCAGGGTTACTGCCTAACTGACCCTCCCTAAAAGCTACTGGCAGGGAATTGCTAATTAATGCCCTTACCCCTGCCATCTGCTTCTCACCCTTTTGCCCTGTCACTGGCATCTCCTGGGCCTAGTCACTTAGGCAGGAAGGAGAGAAATAAGGGGGGAGAGAACAGAAGAACAAAGAAGACCCTAATCTATAAAAGACGCAGGGCACACTCACTTCTTAGAATTCTAGAATATAAGCCATGGCCCCCTTCTCCCTCCCGGGAGAAGTCTGTACTACTATATTTAGATAAAATCTGCTTAAAATATGCTTGCTTTGGCATGCTTCTCTAGCGTTATAATAAACACCTGAAAGAGCAGAACTCGTCACTGATAAACAGTGGTATCATTAATATCTGACACGGGATTAAATTTCAACATGAAACCTTCGGGGACACACTCAAAAACCATACAAAAACCATTGCAGAAACTTACATACATTTTGCTGTGTATGTAACATTGTTTCCTCAAGAAAACTTTGTAACATTTACATTAGTATGCTTTTGAAGTTGAACTTGATTTCCTAGGAAATGGTAGAAGTGTTCAGTCTGTTCTCCAAGTGGGCTGGGTACAGGAGACTCTTCAACTTAAAGGCTTCTGTCACCTTTTTTTTTTCTTTTACTTGAGTAAAAAATTAATAGAGGTCAACACATAATAAGCCCCCAGTAAATGGTAGACATTATTCTCATGATGCATGTACTCTAAGAGGCATGTAGTGGACTGAATGATGACCTTCGTGACCATATTCAAATCCCCAGACCTGTGAATATTTATTTAAATGGCAAAAGATGTATTTAAGGTAAGAATCCTGAGACAGGGAGTTTATCCGGGATTATCTAAGTGGTCCCTAAATACAATCGTGAACTCTCCTATAAATATGAGTAAGAAAGTTTTTGAGACATAAGAGAAGGCAATGTGACCACAGAGCCAGAGATTGTAGTGACATGACCAGAAGGTAGAAGATGTACCCAAACCTCAATCCTTGTCCCTGATGCCAATTCATTAACAAGAACACGGGTTTGAGAAAAAGGTACAAGAAGTTGTATTGCTTTTGCTAGCAAGGGAGATGCACAGGGGACTTTGATTCCAGAAGACTGTGATTCTACCCATCTGCAGGAACAGGGAGATTTTAAAAGAACTCTTCAAAGACTACCTTCCAGGTAGGCCCTGATGGGGGATCCCAGGGCGCCTTGATGCTGTGCTAACATTGACTTGTTAATTTGGAAGATGTTCACTTCCTAGATCCTCTGGCAGATATCTCCTTCCTGTGGAGCACAGATAACCCAAGGTAATCTTGTTCCCGGTCCCCATGTTAGGGAGGGGGCAAGAGAGAAGAGGAAAAGAAAACATGTCCCCTTTAAAAATAAGCCTGAGAGCTGTATTCAAAAGGTGAAGTGGACCACTATTACAAAGAGACAAGGAACACCATCTCTGTTACAGACATTGGCAGAAGAATTGCTCTGCTGACACCTTGATTTCAGACTTCTGGCCTCCAGAACTGTGAGAGAATAAACTTCCATTGTTTTAAGTCACAGTTTATGGTTTGATATAGTAGTCATAGGAAACAAATGAAAACACTAGCCCTGCTTGTGAATATGAGAATTGTTTTCTGAGCTGAAATAAACATAAGGGGGGGGGGGGAGATCCCAACCAGTTACTACTGAATGTAAAAGATGAATCAAAGCGTGGAATACCATGATTTTTCCCCTAAGAACTCTATGATGTTAACAAAGTATAAACTGTGGCCAGGGAGAGAGGTAAGAAATTAAATCAGAGATATACACAAGTTCAATTAGTTTTTGCTAAGGGGTCAAATTTTTTTGTATGCCTTTGATATCAGCATCACCTCAGAACATTTTAGAAATGCAGACCTGAGGGACACACTCCATTTTACTCCATTAGAATCTGCATTTTTTTTTTTTTTTTTTTTTGGTGCTGGGGATTGAACCCAGGGCCTTGTGCTTACAAGGCAAGCACTCTACCCACTGAGCTATCTCCCCAGCCCCCAGAATCTGCATTTTAACAATATTTCTGTATCATTTCATATACTCTAACATTTGATAAGTTTGTCCTAGGGAAAGGCCACTAATGATTCTTGAAAGATTCAAAGCAGAGAAGTAATCAGTTGGTATTTGCAGTTTAGATTGATACAATTTAGGTGTGAGGTATCCCCCAAAAGCTAATGTATAAGACAATGCAAGAAAGTTTAGAGGTGAAATGATTGGGTTATGAGAGCTCTAACATAATCAGTGCATTAATCCCCTGATAGGGATTAACTGGGCAGTATTGTAGGCAGGTGGGGACTAGCTAAGCAGGTGGATCACTGGGGTTGTACTGTTGGGGTTTATATTTTGCCCCTGATGAGTGGAGTTCTTTCTGCTTCCTGATTGCCATGACCTGAGCTGCTTTCCTCCTCCACATCCTTGCACCAAGGCGTTCTGCCTCACTCAGGTATAGAGCAATGGAGTTGGTCATCTGTGGACTGAGATTTCTGAAACCATGAATGTCAAAGAAACTCTTCCTCTCTAAAATTTCTCTTGTCTTGATCACAGTGATGAAAAGCTTATTAAAGCACACATCAATCAACCTGGGGTAATATCCCAGTCAGAGACAAGTGACAGTAATAGTACCAGTGAGAGATTATGACATTTTGAACAGATACAGTAATATTGATAGGGGAAATGACACACACTAAATAAGTTCATGGAAACTGGTCTGATAGGTTCTAATGTTGCTCACATCCTGGTTGCATGATGTGCCTGCTTCTTTGAGCCTCTATTTCCAGTAGGATCTTAAAATGGAATTCTTCTGTCTTCATTTCTTTTATTTTTTTAAATAATTTTTTTACTTTTACAGACTGCATTTTGATTCACTGTACACAAACAAGGTACATCTTTTCATTTCTATGGTTGCACATGATATAGATTTATACCATTCATGTAATCATATATGTACATAGGGTAATGATGTCTGTCTCATTTTGACATTTTTCATACCCCCCCTCTCATTTTCCTCTATGTAATCTAAAGTTCCTTTATTCTTCTCTCACCCTCAACCCCTCCCCCCCAATCAGGGATAGTAGGAACATACCTCAACATTGTAAAGGCTATCTATGCTAAACCCATGGCCAACATCATTCTAAACGGAGAAAAACTGAAAGCATTCCCTCCAAAAATTGGAACAAGACAGGAATGCCCTCTTTCACCACTTCTATTGAACATCATCCTTGAAACGCTAGCCAGAGTAATTAGATAGACCAAAGAAATTAAAGGGATACGAATAGGAAAAGAAGAACTCAAGCTGTCTTAATTTCTATTGAGGCACCAATGGGTAACAAAAAACTAAAGTACAAGATCTATTCTTTTTTTTTTTCATATGCAGATTTACATAATAAATGGGTCTAAGAAATTTTGCATGATTATTTGAGCCTTCAACCAGATCAAGGATATAAAACGGTGGCAGAAAAGCTAAGAAGCTTCTTTGGAGAGCTGTGACTGTGACTGTGTTGTGGGTACCCACTCCCTCTGGGCAGTAGGTGAAAATGAGTACCACTTTCTAACCTCAAATCAGGTCAAGGGTGCTGCAAGAGGACCATAGGAGATATTAGAAATATGTTTCATGCAGTTTGAAAATTTGAGGACTTAGTATTGCCCTGACATCAGGTAAAAAACTTAAGTGAACTGCATACTGGTATTTGATTTCACCCCAGGAAATCTAAAGGCCAAGTTAATAATGAATTGCTTGGTGGTGGAGACAGGCAAAAACTGTCACTTTAGGCCTGAACTTTATTCTCAAACTTATCAGACCAAAGGTGTAAGCAGGGGAGAAGAGAGCTAGGATGTGTCATCCTGGGTTCTGTATTAGTCAAGGTTTTCCAGATCTCCAGAGAAAGACTTTTCAGTTATATAGAGATTCATAAGAGAGGATTTCTTATTGGAGTTGCCCCACATGGAGGCTAGAAGTCCCACAATATACCATCTGTAAACCAGAGAACCAAGAAAACTGGTGGACCAAGAAAATTGGTCATGTAATTCAGTCTGGGTTCAGAGGTTTAAGGGCCAGGAAATTGAATAATGTAACAGTCAGTCAAAATCTGAAATCTGGGGAGAGGTGGGAAGTAGGGGTAGGGCACCCGCATAAATCCAGCAGTCTGAAGGCCTAAGAACCAGGATCATCAATGTCCAATAGCAGGGTAACATGAATGTCCCAGTTCAAAAAGAAAGCAAATCACTCTTCCTACACATTTTTATTCTATCCAAACTGTCAACAGACTAAATGTGCCCACCCACTGTCGGAGTCTTAAGCCCCCTTGCTCTTCTTGACCAGCGACAAGGGAAGGGGACACTCCCCAACAAGGTCAGAACGGGATAGGTAGGGCCGACTGACCGCCCACTCCCAGCCCTCCCGGCAGAGGACAATCAGACGCATCAGGGAGACCTGTCACAGCAGGAACTGTTTACTGAGGAAATCACACAGCTTTTATGTAGGGTCAGGGCTAGGTGGGAACCAATCAGCTTAAAGGTCAGCAAGGCGGGGGGGTTCACGCAGGTGAGAGTCCCATTGGACTATATGGCAAGCAGGAGCTGATCATGTTCGCAGAACTGTTGTTAACCAATCCCGGACGGTGGTCCCATTCACCATCATTAACTATTGAAACCGCCTTTGAGGCCTTGATCTTGCTTACTCGCCAGGGAGTAAGGAGTCAGCCTGAGTTAGTTAACGTGTCATTAGTCCCAACAACTAGGAAGGTCCTGATACAAGTTAGACACCCACAAAGATCATGAAACATGTACTTGGGGAAGTCTCTGATCCCCGCTGAGACTCTGGGAAAAGACCCTGAAAAAAGACCTTGAGCCAGAAAGAGACCCTGGGAAAGGCCTAAAGACCCACTGAGAATTGGGAAAGATTTGTAGAAATAACGTGTCATTAGTCCCAACAACCCACTTGGGTGAGGACAGATCATCTTTACTCAGATTATTAATTCAAATGCTAATCTTTTCTGGAAATCCCCTCACAGACAAATCCAGAAAAAATTTATTACCATCTGTGTGGGCACTACTTAGCCATGTCAAGGCAACACATAAAATTAAATCCCATGAGTTCTGTCCAATAAAACCATCTGAAGGAGTAAGTAGTTTCCTCAAAAAAGGTGCACAACAACCTGGTCAGGGACTAAAGAAGGAAAGATGCATCACTCAGGAAATTGCAGGAGCTGGGTGGATCTTTTTGGGAAACTGCAAACAGTCCTCAAGAGAAAGAATCTGCATTAGTCATTTACCAGGATTAATTAAAGGCCTCCTATCTTCAGACCCAGAGAAAGAAATCACTGGACTTTGTAACCAAATAAGAAGCGGTCTCGTGTCTCTTCTCAGTCCTCCACCTACTAAGGATATGTGTGACGTTGGAAATGACAGACATAAGAGGATGGGAAGCTATTGTAATGTGAAGGGGCACTCCACTTACTTCAGGCTTTCAGTCTCAGGCTTAAGATGGTGGGGGAATGGAGAAGAAATAATACTAAATCTAATTCTGAATTTTCATTATTACACAGTAGTGAACAGTCTTATTACAATAGTATTTGTGACCTAAAATAACTTTGAAATAGTATCTCACTTCCAAGTTAACAACAACAAAAAACTCATGGATCACAGCAGAGTTTTCATCCAGGAGGAGAAAATTTCCACCAATCAATCCCATTCGCATCACCATGCCCACCAAATATAATTGAAAGGAACTGTGAGAGAAAAAAAATTAAGGTTTAATTTTAGATATGTCAAAAGCTTTGCTTATTAAATATATAGATCTGAATTTTTAGTAAATGTTACTCTTTAAAATGATGTCCTTTGATCTTGTAAGCCCTGCAAAGCTGAGTTGATTCTGTTAGGTGAGAAGATGGCTAAACAGAAAAGGATAGAATCCTGGTATTGGTGTCAGTTGAGGGCAATGAGTAACCCTCATTCATACCTGGGGAAGACAATCTCAACCCACAAGCTTTCTATAGCTAGAATGTAGTTCTTTACTTCTATAGTCTCAAAGACTATAAGAGATGTTTTACTACTTCTGCTCTTATAAAAGGAAACACTATAATTAGTGCTTATACACATAATAAAAATTGTTGCCTTGTCTTGTTTTGCTTATATGTGTACATATAATTCCTTGCATGTCTTTGTGAAAGTTAGAAAGGAGAAATTCTCCCGAAGAGCACACATGTCAGCTTTTATTTGTAAAGACTCCATACAGTGGTTGTTAAATATTACTAGGTCTGTTCAGAATTTGTAAATCTGAGACTTTATCTTTTGGCAAAGGACAATTTTTCTCTTTGTTTGTTAATTGTTGCAAGATTTTGAATTTTAAAATGATATGTTGATGAAATCAACATCACACTTTTAAGGATGAACTTTTTAAATGTTAAACCCGAACATATATTTTAAGTACTAATATAATAAAATTATCTATCCCTAATATTCTCTCTTGCTTCTGCATAAGAACAAAATAAATACTGAGTGACAGAGTTGTTACCAAACTGAGCCCCTTCCCTTGGTCTTAAAAATTCCTAGAGGAGGAAAATGTTTATAAAGAAAACAAGGTAATTCTTGATTAGTTTGTCCTGTTTCGAAGTCTTTCTTCTTTATGAAATTCCACATCTGGCCAAAAGATGGGGCTCTTGTATCCAGCACAGAAACTGAAAGTGAAAGAAGAGAAGGTATTTTTTTTTTTAGGTACTGAGAAACTGTGTCTACCACAACTGGCAACCGTCGTTTGACAAGAAAGTTTCACTTTAGAGGATGGACCAAGTGGCCCTGAGACATTCTCTTCCAACTAGATGGCAAACCTCTCCAAGACTCAGTTTCCTTATCTGGAAATCTAGATAATAACTCCTAAGCTCTCATAGAGTACAGGAAGAAGTGCTTAACACAATGCCTGGCAAATAGCAGGTAGGTGTGTAAAGGGTTAGCTGTCATCTCTAAAAGCCAAAGCAAGCAGTGTTTGTGTTGTCTGCTACTTTGCTGACTCCATAGAGAGCAACTGAATGGATGAATGAACATTCAAATCAACCAACAGTGTGAGCTAAATATAGCTTTTAGTCTGAGCCACTTAAGTTTATGAGATCAGAATTCTATGCCTGACTTGAACCTTGCTCTTCCTCAGCTGAGACTCATGACTCTGAAATAGCTGCCTGCATGACCTGTGATTTGATTAGCATCAGCTGCTCTGATCCTACTTGAGTGTCTAAGGTGGCACTTCAGTCTCCAGCCTGCTTCATCAACTTAGGTTCCCTATCTCCACTTTTTCTTAACTATAGCAAAAAACTGAAACTCATACCTACATTGGAAGCACACTGAAACTATAAGTGAAAATTATTTTATACAGGAACTTGACATCAATGATAAATAGCAACACCTTAATCTTTAATATTGTTGTTTTTGTTTTTGTTTTAAAATGAGATCTTGCTATGTTGCTCAGGCTGGTTTCTTAACTTCCTGGAATCAAGTGATCCTTCTGGCCAGGATTGCCAGCACATGTCAGTACACCTAGTTATTTAGTCTTTATTTCTTTTGAGTTGAGTTCAAATGTTTGTAATGGTATCAGTACCACAGTGGTGATTCCTCAACAGGTGTATGTAAAGAAAAGTTTCAATGTTTAGGCACAATTTTTGAGAAGTTCACTGTTACTTCTAGGGGTTTTAGAGAGTTTCACTCTTTCTAGGGAAGTTTTATACACTTGCCCAAACCCCAACACTCAAAGTCACTTAAATGTTACTTGGTTTTCATTCACTGTCAGTTTTGGAATCAAGGTATACTGGGAAACTCTTAATTTTACTTTGTAACTATTTTATTTGAAACTGTTCCTTAAAAAGAATACTGCAATTCAGTAATCTTGATAGAATTCTTTTATATATATATAAAAGCATTATATATATATATATATATATATATATATATATTTAAAAGAATGTGAGTCATACTACTCAATCTTAATTCTCTTATATATGTTGAGATGCTTCTGAATCATTCAGCATTTTTAAAAATACAAACTCATGAAATGAATCGATGAGAAAAATATTTTTGTAGAAACAATTTAATTACATAGGTTGGAACAAACAAATCTTCTGGATACAGAAGTGCAGATATAGAAGATGTATAGTAAAGAATTTGGCTTTGTCCTGGCCTTCACCCTCAACCCTACATCTCTCAGGGGCCTTGAGTCAAACTGGGTAGTCTAACAACATGATGTAGAGTGAGGACTAGCCACACACATATAATCTTAGGGTAGGAGATGGCCAACCCCAAAACCCAACAATGCAGGAGCTTTGGGTCACATGGTATCAGTGCTTCTGAAATTAATAAAAGTATGCAATTGATCAATCAGTCATGCCTTTGTAATGAATCCCTCCTCCCCCAAATTTTGGACACCAAGTTCAGGTGAACTTTGCTGATTGGCAGTACTCTGCATATTGTCACATATGGATGTCAGATCAGTGATAAGTTAATTCCATGGCTAGAACACAACTGAAACTTCACATTTGCAACCCTCCTGGTATTTCTTTCTTTGGCAGAAATTATGTATGTAACTATTACCTTCACTAAACCTTCACTGTATGACAACTTTCAGTGAGTTTTGTGTTTCTGGCAAATTATCAATCCTGAAGCAGGTTGGGAACCCTCAAACTCACAGCTGGTGTCAGAAATGAGGATGGGGACTCTGTTTCTAGCTTTGTAATTGGCCCAAACTTCTCACAGGACATTTCCAGGTCTGTTTGAGTGAAAGACCTCAGCAAGTTGTCACTTTAAAAGTACATGGCTGCACTAATGAAGGTACAGGGTGGAAGTTGTGCTGACTTGGTTATCCTTAAGCTAAACCAACCAGTCTTTAAGATCAGAGACATTTCTAATGTGTATTACCATGTAATTAAAAGAAAAAAAATTTTCCCACAGTTTTACTGACTTTTTCCTTAACAAAATACTTTAAAAAATGGGGAATGGAAATGGATTATATTTTTTCCAGTGTCAACTAATCTCACAATTTAAAGTCAGGATGGCAACAGGGAAAAAATGTTGAGTAGCATTCTGATTTCCTTTGTATGAAGTTCAAAATAAGAAAAACTGACTTATGTTTATGAAAATCAGAATACTGCCTACTATGGGGTGGCTGGAGTTGGGGTACGGATTTGGGCGAGGACAAGGAAGGGCCACAGGGAGTATGATGGAGTGTTGGGAATGTTCTAATTCCTGATTTGGATAGTGGGTTATATGAGACAGTGTATAGCACTGTTCATTTATGATTTCACCACTTTGGTGTATGTCAATTCTTAAAAAGCTACATCTCAGATTTTTGAAAATCAAGTCCATGACCACATAATAAAGGAAATGCTGAGTGTAAAAGGAAATTATTTAACAAACACTCAGGGGATACTCTGTGTCAAGCATTCTAGTAGTATTGTGGATACAAAATAAAGCAAAAAAAGAGAAAAGAAACCCGGGGACTACATCAATTTAGCTATCTTTAGCCATTAAATTACTTCTATTAACAACTTAGAATTTAAAATTAAACATGCCTTTATTATCTAGACTCAATTTCACAAATAAACTCATGATTTTACATATGAAATGTTTTATGAATGAATTCTCCCTATTCATATGGGCCCAATTGAACTTTTACTTTTTCTAAAAAGGCTTTTAATCTTCTGCAGCCTACAGTGGCCTATCTTTAATTTGGACTCCTTTGTATGAATAAAAAGTATCACATAACTCAATTGTTCTTTAATAGTCTTGTGAGTGTTAAATTTGTCTTCCACTTTCTGTAAGTTCCTCTAAGCTCCTTAAGAAAAGAGATCCTATATTTCTTTGAAATGTTTCACAATGTTTAGCAGTCTGTGGGTTATGTGATATATATTTAATTAGATGTGAGCAGTGTGAATGAAAACTTCACTTGACCATATTAAACATGCTTAAGAATAGTTTAAACTTCAGGAAAAATTGGTCCTTAAAATAATTAATGTCCTGCATTTTATTTTGTCATTTTCTATTAGTTCACTTTTCACATGCTTAAAAGAGATTAAAGTTATTCTTGGCATTCTTTTCTGTCCCCGAGTTCCCTTCCCATAGAAATTGAAAAGTGGCTATCATTATCTGTTTGCTCTGTGTAGGTTTACTTTAATTGAGAAGAAGAAAAATTCTAAGTCAAACAATTGTCTCCAAGTATCTCTAAAAGCAATAAAGTCCCTGCTTTTTAATTGAGTACATCTATCCCTTGGTATCTGTGGAGGATTGGATCCAGAACTGATAAAAAAATATAATAAAAACCGTGGATGCTCAATTCCCTTGTATAAATGGCACAATATTTACATATAATCTATGTCCATCTTCCTGTATATTTTAAATCATTTCTAGGTCACTTTTACCTAATACAATGTAAATATAATATAAATTATTATTACACTGTATGTTTAGAGAATAATGACAATGATAACAATCTGTACATGTAAAAATACTTTTTTGAATATTTTGTTTTACTGTTGATTGCATCTATAGATGTGGAACCCACAAATATAAAGGGTCAAGTGTACCTTATTAGCTGCCTACAGTAAAAACTATATTTCCCATTGTCCCTTAACTAAGTGTGGTCATGTGATTAAAGTCTAGTAAATAAAATGTGACTGTGTTGATTTAAACATTATTCAGTGCCTCAGAAAGCTTGCAATGATATAGAAAGTTCTGTTAAAAAATGTGGTATGGAGTTCTCCAGTGCTGGGCCAGGGGTCCCATGAAGATCTCAGCATGAGCCCACCATACACTGTGACTCCCCATCTCCCAATACATTGGGATGCCCCTGCCACCATCTTGGATTATCCCCAATGCCACTGTCACCAACTTTAGTTAGGGCAGCTTCCATTCTGGGACACCTGCCAGAGAAGCTAATTATTAAGGTAACTACAGGTTAGCCACTGCTGCCACCACCAATTTGGGATGGCTGCTTACAGCAAACCCTGAAAGATCATCACCAAGGACCCTACAGGCTTGTTTACATCTGAAGTATCCCTGCTAGGTGTACTAATAGTCACCATCTTGTTGCAGAGGGAGGAGAGAGCCTTGCAAGGGTCAGTAGGTGGAAAAAGGATGTGAGGGCATCTTGATCCTGGCTAATCTAATCAGCCCAGCAACCACTGGGATCCCACAGACAACTTGGGAGCACTTGTTGGAACCCAATATCAGTCTGGTCCAGGACTTTACCCAGCACCTGGTCCTGATGGTTAGGAAATCAATAGGGCCCTCCAGTGCCCCATTTCCCCACCTCCCAACCATCCCTTGGCCCCAACCGGGCCAGTTCCTGCTGCTACATGACTGGCACACAGCTTTCAAGGCCTGGTCCTGACTTACCCAATACAGAACAGCTTTCCCAGATAGGCCCACAGGTCACACAGCACTTAGCCCTCAGGACCACCGAGGAGACAGGTTCCTGTGTGGGAAGTCAAAAGGGCAGGTAGGAACAGGAGAGATACAATTTACAGACTAAATTATAGACCAGGAATTGTGCCATCCACAAGTGGGGGAAGTTGCTAAGGCCAGTATGCCAGTGGGACTGGCAATTTCTATTCCCTGCCTCCAGGAGTTCCACCCACCTCCAAGTCTAAAATCCTCCCACCTTACTAACTGTCACCATTCTGAGGGTGGAGTTACCAGCAAACTCCAGACAACTCCAGTTATCAGATGAGAAGGGAAGCAGAGAAGATATTAATCTCCAACAGAAACAACTGTTCAATTTTCCTTCAAGACTATTTCTTTCTTTTCTCCTTTTTTTTTTTTCCTGTTTTCTTATTTCCTTTCCCGCTCTCACATTCCCATCATCTTGGAAATCAAGCACTTTCATGCATCAGGCTAATGAAGACTGGAAAGTTTGAACAGTGTATTACACTTTTGTTGTAGATTCTCTTTTTTTATATTATTATCTTTTAATATTTTTTAATTTTCATTTTATTTTTTTACTCTCTATTTTTCTCTTATTTGTTTCCTCAGACTCTCTTGCTCTCTTTTCTCCTGCTTACAACCAATGTCTTTTGATTCCACATTCAGTCTTCCTATGATCTAGCACCTCTTTGTTCTCTCTTCTCACCTCATTAACATTATATCCTACACTCCTCCCTCATCCTCTTTGTCCAACATTAGAAATTGTAGACCTTACTGCAAACCTACTGTTTATGCTGTAGATAATAATCAAACACATCATATATATTTATTACAAAAATACTGTTAACATCTTAATAGGGGCTGTTTGGTTTAAGGCTGCATATTGGTTACATTGGGTGCTGTTAATATTGATCTCCCCCTAAGAGTGAGGTATTGGAAACCAGCAGGGACACTATAAATCTGTGGGGTGGAATCTGTAATCCCTCAGATACCCACTGCTAGTGGGGAAGATACATAGGTAACATGAAGAAACAAGGAAAGAAAGCGCCCCAAAGTACCAAATAAAATCCATTGACAGCATGGTAGAACAAATGTCAGAAAAGGAATTCAGAGTGTACATAATTAAAATGATCTGCGAAGTAAAGGATGATAAAAGAGAACTGTAAGATTGGCTGCTGGCCCAAAGGAAACAGACCAAAAGCAGCTAAACAGAGCTTTATTGGGATCAGGTCTCAGGCAAGATTCACTGGTCCACCAAGGTAAAGGGCCAGGGAAGTTGCGCTGCAACTCGGATGGGGCGGCATTTTTTGACTGTGGGGTAGAAGAAGTGTAACAGTAGGTAAAGTTTTCAAGGAGTTGTGAAAAAGGGAAACCCCCTCCAAAGGTAGGGAGGGGGCTCCGTGAGGTGCTGAGGAAGAGTCAAGGGTAGCACTGATAGGTATGGCTGTTAGGGGGGGTCCGATCCAAACCTGCACAGAGAAAGCAGTCTGTGATGTTGTTGATCTTGAACAAATTGAGAAGCTGAAGGCCTTGATGTATCAGGGTGAGCCATGAGAAGAGGTTAACATTAGGATGAGCAGCTGCATCGAGTTGGCGTTGGATCTCCTTTTCTTGCTCTTGGATGGTTATGTGAACCTGAGGAACCACCTGAGTATAGGCTCTCCAGATTCTAAGTGAAGCTATGGAACATTTGGCTCCGTACCATGAGTAGATTTTGTCATCAACCCCCAAGGTCCACATAAGGGCCCAGGGGTCTTTGATATTGATGGTTATAAATTGCCATTCACCATTTGGGCCAATGATTAAGTTGCCCTTTGGGTCCCTCACAGTGCCAACAAAGTGCTTTTTACACTGGTTGTAGAGGCACCCGCCCATAGATGATGGGCTCTGTCACGCAGAATGCTTCCGTCTGGCCATAGAGAAAGCAAACTGTAGCAGGGGATTGAGAGGAGATATATATGGAGATTGAAGGTGATTTCCTGGTCACATCCTGTGGGGAAACAGATATTTTCCACTATGATCTGAGAGTGGGAGGTTCCATCCTTCTGTCATGTCTCCTGGATGTAGAAACACCATCTTGTAGGCTGGGATAGAGGCCTGAGAGAGATTAATGAGTATTATCCTCATTAGGAGTAATAGAGAATTGGCGAGAGATTTTGAATTTAGTATGCCACAGCACAGTGGAGGCCCAGGACTGGGTATCTGGGATGGGTGCTTTTTTAAGGTGGGAGACATGGTACCAGGAAGAGTGGCCTATAAGTTTGGCCGTGGTTGGGGTGGTAAGTATAACTGTATGGGGTCCAGTCCAGCAAGGTTGCAGTGATTGAGGATGTAATTCCTGGAGCAAAACCATGTCACTTGGTTGCAAAGGAACGATGGTTGATTTTGTGGGTGGTTCAGCTGGAGATGAGGCCGTGGATGGTGCAAGGAGATAGTGGTACGAGCACTCCCTTAAGAGCTTGTACAAGAGTGTGAGATAGGGTAAGTAAGATGCCAAAGGGGGAAGGGTGCCTGGGAAGTTTTGGTTGATTAAGAAAGGGCGCCCATAGAGCAACCCAAAAGGGCTAAGGCCTGAGGGGGCTCTAGGGGCTGCCCAACTGCTGGTGAGGGCCAATGGAAGGAGATTGGGCCTGGAGAGTTTGAGTTCAATGATAAGCTTAGTGAGATGATCCTTGATGATACTGTTAGCCCTTTCGACCTTACCCAAGGATTGGGGTCGGTAGGGAATGTGGAGCCTCCAGGTGATGTTGAGGCCTTTGGAGACTAATTGAAAACCTGAAAGGTGAAGGCAGGACTGTTGTCTGACTGGATAGATGCAGGAAGTCCAAATTTGTGAATGATCGGCTCAATGAGGATGGAGGCAATGGTGTCTGAAGTTTTCGTGGAGTTAGGGAAGGCTTCTACCCAGCTTGAAAAAATATCAACCAAAATAAGTAAGTAATGGAACTTTTTGTGTCTAGGCATTTTTGCTCCAGGAATTACATCCTCAATCACTGCAACCTTGCTGGACTGGACCCCATACAGTTATACTTACCACCCCAACCACGGCCAATCTTTTGAATCTGCCAATCTTTTCCTGGCTGGTGACCTCTCATCTGGTGTGTTGGGAGTTTGGGTTTGATGCCCCCTTGTGGGGATACTGTGGAGCATACAGGGCAAGTGCAGTGGATCTGCTGGAGAATGGTTCTCATTCCTGGAAGATAAAAGAGGGGTTGGAGAAACTGCAGAAGAGACCCGGGCCCAGTATGAAGAGAGTTATGAATGTCCATCAGGAAGTTGTAAATTTATTTCTTAGGAAGGGCAATATGGTGCCCCAGGAAGATCCAGTCGTCATCCCCAAGATGGTCACCCTGGGTTATTAGGTCTTCCTGCTCCTGTGAAAAATATTCAGGTTAGATTGCAGTGGATAGGAATAGGATGGGGGCTGCTGAAGACTTTGTTGCCAATCCTCGTGCTATAGAGTCTGCTTTGTTGTTACCATGGCTATAGGGTCTGAGGAATTTTGATGTCCTCAGCAATAATGATGGCAAATTGGGATGGCAGTTGAAGTGCCTCTAAGAATACAGAAATCAGGGAGGCATTGACCACTGATGACCCCTTTGTGATTAGAAACCCACTTTCCTTCCAAACAGCTGAATCTGAGTGAGCAATTAAGAAGGCATAGTTAGAATCTGTGTAAATGTTAACCTGTTTTCCTTTGGATAGAATGAGGGCCCTAGTGAGGGCAAAGAGTTCAGTTTTTAGGGAGGTGGTCCCTTCTGGAAGGTAGCTGGCTTCCAGAACTGAAGCAGTGGTGACTACCGTGTAAGCGGCTCTATGGCATCCATCAGGACCTAGCACAGAACTGTCATCTACTAACATGGTTAAGTCAGGTGAGGGGAGTGGGTAGTCAGAAAGGTCCTCATGGGGTGAGTGTAGCAATGGCTGTGGGCAGGAATGACTGGCAGTTGAGGGAGGCAGAGATAGCAGAAGAAGTGTAGCAGAAGAGGAAGAGCAGAAAGTGATGGTAGGGTTTTCTATAAAGAGGAGATGAAATTCTTGAATCCATGGTGGGCTGAGGAGGGGAAGGTATTTATGACTTAAGAGGTCCTGGAATTGGTGGGTGGAGAATACAGTTACTGGTTGGAATAATGTGAGTTTTAGGGCTTCCTTAGTTAGTTCAGCTGCTGCTGCCAGGGCCTGGAGGCATGGTAGCCACCCATGAACTGTAGAATAAAGCTTCTTAGGGAGATATGCCACCAGTCTACAGGAAGGTCCAGTTGGTAGAGGAGTTGGCAAGGAAGCCCATGGCAACACCCTGTTTTTCATCCTTAAAGAGGTGGAAAGGACGGTCAGGTTTAGGGTGACAGAGATTGGGGGAGGATGTAAAAACATCCCTGAGCTTGTAAAAAGAGTTAACTATCATATTGGGGGAGGCAAGGGGCCCATGGGAGGTCTCCTTTGCTGCCTCTACAGGGGTTTGACAAGGAGTGCAGTTAGGGACCCACTGACTAAAGAAGTCAGCCAGACCCAGGAAGGAGAGAATGTGATCTGCCATTTCAGGTGACTGTAGGTCATGGAGGGCTTGGATTCTGTCTGTTGTGATGCTCTTAGAGGTAGGAGTGAGGAGTATGCCTAAACATGTGACCAAAGAGGTGGTGAGCTGGGCCTTGACTGGAGAGACCCGATAGCCCTGAGACCCCAGGAAGTTACGGAACAGAGAAGTGTGAGTTTGAGAGGTCTTGAGGGATGGGCTACATAGGAGAAGTTCACCCACATATTGGAGAGTGCTATCTCCTGTCACAAGTAACCAAATCCTGAGCTAGGGCTTGCCCAAAGAGGTAGGGGCTGTCCCCCTGGGGTAAAACTGTCCATGTCCAGCTGTTGAGACCTAAAGGCTATAGGATCCTCCCATGTGAAGGTAAAGAGGTCATAGGAGTCAGAGTGAAGAGGAACTGTAAAGAATGCATCTTTAAGATCCAGGACTGTGAAGTGAGTGGTAGAAGGGGAAATGTGGGAAAGAAGAGTATAAGGGTTAGGAACCACTGGGTGGATAGGAATAACTGTCTCATTAATTAGGTGGAGATCCTGGAATAAGCAATAGGCCCCTGAGGGTTTGCGTACTGGCAATATGGGGGTGTTATAGGGGGAATCAGTAGGGATGAGGAGTACCTGAGTAACTGGTCTATGATGGGTTTAAGTCCTTCCCTCTGGGTAAGGGAGATAGGAAATGGGAGACATGAAGGAAATTTAGTTTGAGGTTTCAGTTGGAGGACAGGCTTGTGGTGGGAGGCTATGACAGACTTGAGGGTCAACCAGGTCTGAGGCCAGTGGTAGAGTAGGTGGTGTGAGGTTGCTAGAGAGTGTAAGAATCAGAGATAGGAGAAGGTGAATAGTAGTATCTCTGGGGAGAAGTTGTAGGGTGGCTCCCAGGAGTTGAAGAACATCTCTATCTAGGAGGGGAACTGAACAGGAGGGAATGACCAGGAAAGAGTGTGTAAGTGGATGTCCTTCCAAGGTACAGGCTAGTTTAGCTGTTCTGTTTGGGAAGGAGGGCCTCCCATCAATTCCCATAACCAAAATCTGGGAAGGAAATAAAGACCCAGAGTGGGCAGGCAAGACAGAATAGGTAGCCCCCGTGTCCACGAGGAATGTTATGGATTTACCTGCTACCTGGAGGGACTTACCCTGGGCTCTGCAAGGGTGATGGGGGTCTTCAAGTCCGGGCTCCTTCAGTCCTCTGTGAATCCCAACAGCTCAAGGGAAGGAACTGCCTGGCTGGTCACATCCCCACATGGAGAGACTGGAGAGGGACTAACCATAGGGCAATTGCTCTTCCAGTGTCCTGCTTGTTTGCAGGTGGGACATGGCCTGGAGGGGGGTCTTGGGTTTGGGCACCAACAGGGCCAGTGACCTTTGCGACCACACTTGAAGCAAGTCCCTGGTGGAAAGGATTACTGATGCCCCTTTGAAATTCTCACTGAAGACGCAGGCTGCAGGGCAGATACCAAGGCTTGGAATTGGAGTGCCACCTTTTTCTGTAAATGAACCTGCCTGACCAGTTTGGCCGACTCCTCTCCAGCATTATATACTTTGAAGGCCATTTTTACCAGATCTCGGATAGGGATTTGAGGGTCCTCCTCAGTTGTTTGAGCTTTTTTCTAATATCAGGGACTGATTGAAAAATGAAGTGGGTTGCTAACACTGTAGCTCCAGAGGAAGATTCAGTTTAGTATATTTGTCAAGGGACTCTGTAAGGTGGTTAAGAAATAAGGCTGGATTCTCATCTGGATCCTGAGTAATTTCCCTCAGTTTATCCAAGTTTACTTTACTGGAGACTGCCTGCATGCCTGCTATGAGATATTGGACCATTCGAGCACAATAGCAGCAATCCTGCTGGCTTTCTTGGTAGTCCCAATTTGGTTCAGTTTTTGGGACTGCTGCTGCCCCTGTGGGTAGGGTTATGTCCATTAGGTGGACTTGTTTGGCATGATCTTGTGCTGCCCGTTGAATGCAGGCTTGTTCATCTGGGGTGAGAGTGGAAGAAAGAACAACATAAACATCATGCCAGGTGAGATCATAAGCCTGAGAAAGGTACCTAAATTCCTTAATGTAAGTAGAGGAGTCAACAGAGAAAGACCCTAGGTGCTTTTTGATCTGGGAAAGATCCTGAAGTGAGAATGGGACGTGGAATCACACAATGCCCTCCTCGCCAACTACCTCTTGGATAGGACAAAGGAGTTCTGAGTTGGGCGGTGGAGGAGCCTGATGAGATCAGGTGTGAGAGCTAACAGGAGAGGAGAGAGAGAGTGAGGAGAAGGGATAACCCCGGGGAAAAGAGGGGGAGGAGCGGAAGCGGGCAGGCCCAGGAGTGGCACTGGTGGTGGAGGAGGAGCCGGGGGGAGAAGAAGAGGAGGAGTTGTAGCTGTAAGAGGAGAAGAGAGAGAGGAGGAGGAAGTTCAGCCTGAGGAAGGAAGGGGAGGATGGGAGGGTGGAGCTGAAGCCAGAATTGGGGACAGGCAGTTAGTGTAGAAATAGGAAATCGGGTCAGATCAAGAAAATAGAGGCCATCAAGTCATCTGCCTCTGGAAGTTGGAGACTGCAATGGGAGAATGGAATGTCAAGGACCTGCAGAACCCATTGATAACCAAATTCACCTGCCCTTGCCAGAGACTGCAGGCAAGAAGGTGCTAATCAATGCCCCCTGGGCCCTTGCCTGTCTGAGACACCTTGACCCTCCCTCTGCCCCATCCCTTTTCGCTTTTTACATTTCAAAACCAGGCCTAATCCCGCAGGCAGGAAGGGAAGAGATAAGGGGAAAGAATGGGAGAATGAAACCCATAAAAAGAACGAGATTTGCTCATCCCACGGATTCCGCCTTTGGGTCCCCTTCTTCCACCCAGGAGAAGTCTGCTTTTCCTTTTCTTTAATAAAGCTGCATTTTCCACTCTACATTTGCCTCGGCGTGCTTCTCCGGCGTTATACTTCAACACCTGAGGAAGCAGGACTCGTCACCGGGTAAAAAGCGGTATCAGAGCTGCAAGTAGTTCCAGTGGATCTAAAAATGAGGAAGAAGATGCAGGAGAACAATGGGGGAAAGGCTTGGGACCATCTCTGGTGAGGAAAACTTGGGCCATGGAGCAGGTGGAACAAAGGGAGGGCTGAAAGCATAAATCCCAAAAAATCCTGAACATAAGGCATTTCCGACCATTTCTCTGCCTGGCGACAGTGATTGTCCAAATCAGTGAGGATTTGAAAGTCAAAAGGTCCCTCTGGTGACCATTTTGAGCCATTGTCTAAGACATACTGAGGCCAGGTCTCAGTTGAGTAAAAGACCAGCCACTTATGGCGTAAGTCTTGGGTGAGTCCTAATTTAGTGAAATTAAGGTATAGACAGTCCAAAGGAGTCTTGGGGTCTAGGGAGGACTTGGTGTTTCACATGGCCTTTCAGTATTACTCAGGGGGTGAACGGGAGCAGAAAGAGGTGTCCCAAGTTCTGGTCATGATCACCTGAGGAACGGAAAGTGCGCAAGCTGGAGGCCAGGATGTCTCCTGAAGCTCAGAACAGAAAAAGCGGGGGGGTGAACTGGAGCCTGGGATGTCTCCACAGTCTACCAGGGCCCAAATGGAATGGGCAGGGGTCTGTAGCACTTGCGACTTACAGACAGACCCCTGTAACAGAGAGTGCAGCCCTAAGACCAAGGGGAAAACAAGGGAACTTACCCCACTTCTGTCAGCACAGATGAAGAGAAACAGAGTGGTGCAGGAGTTTCCTGGTTCATCTGAGGGATAGGGTGAACCTCAACTCCAATGGGGGAGGCCCAAAGACCCTCCTGGGTCTTGGCACCAAATGTAAGATCGGATGCTGGTCAAAAGGAATCAGCCAAAAGTGACTAAACAAAGCTTTATTGTGCTCAGCTCTTGGGCAAAATTCGATGGTCCACCAAAGTAAAGGGCCGGGGAAATTGCTCTGCGGCTCTGACAGAGTGGCATTTTTGTACTCTGGGGTAAACCGGAGAAGGCTCAGGAGTGGATGTGTCTTCCTGCAGTTGGCCAGAGATCCTGCTGGGACCGTGTCCTTCTGCGATTGGCTGGGGATCCTGCTGAGTGGCAGGCGGGTGTGAGACGCCATTAGGATTTATCTGTCAGCATCTGATTTATTGCTCTTTGGTGCACAGGCTGCCTGATGCCCTGTACCCATCCAGTCACCTCCGACTGCCCCAACAAGAACAAATGCAGGCAACAAAAGATCACTGCAATAAACAGTAAAAAGAGCAAATGTAGGAAGCAAAAGATTATTTTGATAAGGAGATAGAAATTCTGAAAAAAACAAACAGAAATCCCTGAAATGAAGGAAACAATAAACCAAATCAAAAACTCAATAGAAAGCATTGCCAGGAAAGATTACCTGGAAGACAGAACTTCAAACAATGAAGACGAGATACTTAATCTTGAAAATAAAGTTGACCACACAAAGGAGATGGTAAAGAACCATGAACAAACCTCCAAGAACTATGGGATAACATGAAAACACCAGATTTAAGACTTACTGGGATTGAGGAAGGCACAGATATACAAATCAAAGGAATGCATAGTCTTTTTTTTTTAATATGTTAACATACAATTTTTTTTTATTATTGTAAACAAATGGGATACATGTTGTTTCTCTGTTTGTACATGGAGTAAAGGCATACCATTTGTGTAATCATAAATTTACATAGGGTAATGTTGTTTGATTCATTCTGTTATTTTTTCCCTTTCCCCACCCCTCCCACCCCTCCCACCCCTCTTTTCCCTCTATACAGTCCTTCCTTCCTCCATTCTTGCCCCCCTCCCTAACCCTAACCCTAATACTAACCCCTCCCACCACCCATTATGTGTCATCATCTGCTTATCAGAGAGATCATTTGACCTTTGTTTTTTTGAGATTGGCTTCTCTCACTTAGCATGATATTCTCCAATTTCATCCATTTGCCTGTAAATGCCATAATTTTATGATTCTTTATGCCTAGTAATACATTGTATATATATACCATAGTTTCTTTATCCATTCATCAATTGAAGGGCCTCTAGGTTGGTTCCACAATCTGGTTATTGTGAATTGAGCAGCTATGAACATTGATGTGGCTGTATCTCTGTAGTATGCTGATTTTAAGTCCTTTGAGTATAGGCCAAGGAGTGGGATAGCTGGGTCAAATGGTGGTTCCATTCCAAGTTTTCTAAGGAATCTCCACACTGCTTTCCAGAGTGGCTGCACTAATTTGCATCCCCACCAGCAATGTATGAGCGTACCTTTTTCCCCACATCCTTGCCAACACCTGTTGTTGCTTGTATTCTTGATAATCGCCATTCTAATTGGGGTGAGATGGAATCTTAGGGTGGTTTTGATTTGCATTTCTCTTATTACTAGAGATGTTGAACATTTTTTCAAATGTTTGTTGATTGCTTGTAGATCTTCTTCTGTAAAGTATCTGTTCATTTCCTTAGCCCATTTGTCGATTAGATTATTTGTATTCTTGGTGTAGAATTTTTTGAGTTCTTTATAGATTCTAGAGATTAGTGCTCTATCTGAAGTATGAGTGGCAAAGATTTTCTCCCACTCTGTAGGCTCTTTCTTCACATTGCTGATAGTTTCCTTTGCTGAGAGAAAGCTTTTTAGTTTGAATCTACCCCAGTTATTGATTCTTGCTTTTATTTCTTGTGCTATGGGAGTCCTGTTGAGGAAGTCTGTCCTAAGCCAACATGTTGAAGATCTGGACCTACTTTTTCTTCTATAATCTGCAGGGTCCCTGGTCTGATTCCGAGGTCCTTAATCCATTTTGAGTTTAGTTTCGTGCATGGTGAGAGATATGGGTTTAGTTTCATTCTGTTGCATATGGATTTCCAGTTTTCCCAGCACCATTTGTTGAAGAGGCTATCTTTTCTCCATTGCATATTTTTGGCCCCTTTGTCTAGTATGATAAAATTGTATTTATTTGGGTTTGTGTCCGTGTCCTCTATTCTGTAACATTGATCTTCCTGTCTATTTTGGTGCCAATACCATGACCTTTTTGTTACTATTGCTTTGTAGTAGAGTTGAAGATCTGGTATTGCGATACCCCCTGCTTCACTCTTCCTGCTAAGGATTGCTTTAGCTATTCTGGGTTTCTTATTCTTCCAGATGAATTTCATGATTGCTTGCTCTATTTCTGTAAGTTACGTCATTGGAATTTTAATTGGAATTGCATTGAATCTGTATAGCACTTTTGGTAGTATGGCCATTTTGACAATATTAATTCTGCCTAACCAAGAACATGGGAGATCTTTCCATCTTCTAAGGTTTTCTTTAATTTCTTTCTTTAGTGTTTTGTAGTTCTCATTGTAGAGGTCTTTCACCTCTTTTGTTAGATTGAGGAATGCACAGTCTTTTTATGAAATAATATCATAAAATTTTCCAAATCTGAAGAATGAAATGGAAAATCAAATGCAAAAGTCTTACAGGACACCAAATGTACAAAATTACAACAGATCTACACCGAGGCACATTATGATAAAAATGCCCAACATACAAAATAAAAATAGAATATTAAAGGCCATGAGAGAAAAGTACCATCTTACATATAGGGGAAAACCAATACAGATATCAGCAGATTTCTCAGCCCAGAAGTTAAAAGCTAGAAGCACCTGGAACAATATATACCAAGCTCTGAAAGAAAATGGATGCCAACCAAGAATCTTATATCCAGCAAAACTAACCTTCAGATTTGTTGATGAAATAAAATCCTTCCACAATAAACAAAAGTTAAAAGAATTTATGAATAGAAAGCCTGCACTACAGAACATTCTCAGAAAAATATTCCATGAACAGGAAATGAAAAACATCAATGAAAGTCAGCAAAGGGAGGAACTACACTAAAGGAAAAGCCAATCAAAGGAGAAACCAAGTCAAGTTAAAAACCAAAAGTTAAGCCAAAATGACTGGGAATACAAATCCTATCTCAATAATAACCCTGAATGTTCAATGGCCTCAACTCATTAATCAAAACACATAGGCTGGCAGATTGGATTTTTTTAAAAGTCCCAACAATATGCTACCTTCAAGAGACTCATCTCATAGGAAACAACATCCACAGACTGAAAGTGAAAGAATGGGAAAAAAACTTACCACACACACGAACTCAGTAAGCAGGGTTTTCTATTCTCATATCAGATGAAGTGGATTTAAGCCCAAGTTAGTCAGAAGGGATAAGGAAAGACGTTTTATACTGCTTAAGGGAACCATAAATCAGCAAGACATAACAATCATTAATATTTATGCCCCAAACAATGGAGCATGTATGTAAGTCAGACAAACCCTTCTCAATTTCAGGAATCAAATAGACCTCAACACAATAATACTAGGTGACTTTAACATACCTCTCTCACCACTGGATAGATCTTCCAAACAAAAACTGAACAAAGGGCAGTAGAACTCAATAATATAACCAATAATTGAGACTTAACAGACATATAGAGAATATTCCATCAATGAGCAAATATACTTTTTTCTCAGCAGCACATGGATATTTCTCTAAAATAGACCATATGTTATGACACAAAGCAACTCTTAGCAAATACAAGAAAATAGAGATACTACCTTGCATTCTATCAGATCATAATGGAATGAAATTAGAAATTAATGATAAAATAAGAAATAGAAACTACTCCAACACGTGGACACTAAATAATATGCTATTGAATGATGCATGGATAGCAGAAGACATAAGGAAAGAGATAAAAAAATTCTTAAAGGTAAATGAGAACAAGATACAACATATCAAAATCTCTGGGACACTATGAAAGCAGAGCTAAGAGGAAAATTCGTTGTATTGAGTTCATTCAATAAAAGACTAAAAAGTCAACAAATAAATGACATAACATTACATCTCAAAGCCCTAGAAAAAGAAGAACAGATCAACACTGAAAGTAGTAGAAGACAGGAAATAATTAAAATCAGAACTGAAATCAATGAATTGAAACAAAAGTAACAATTAAAAAAAATGACAAAACAAAAAGTTGATTCTTTGAAAAAATAAATAAAATTGATAAACCCTTACCACTCTAATAAAGAGATGGAGAGAACTCAAATTACTAAAATTCATGATGAAAAATGAAATATCATGACAGACACTATTGAAATACAAAACATTGAACCTATTTTGAAAATCTATACTGCAACAAAATAGAAAATCTCTAAGACATTGACAAAAGCTTTCCAACCAAGAAAAGTCAGGGACCAGGTGGATTCTCTGCTGAGTTCTACTAGACTTTCAAAGAAGAATTAATACCAATACTCCTCAAAGTATTCCGTGAAATAGAAAAGGAGGCAAACTCATTCTATGAAGCCAGTATCACCCTGATATCAAAACCAGACAAAGACATTAAGGAAAGAAAACTTCAGACCATTATCCCTCATAAACATTGATGCAAATTTCTTAACAAAAATTCTGGCAAATCACATACAAAAATTTATTAAAAGGTAGTGCACCATGATCAAGTGGGGTTCAACCCAGGAATGCAATGTTGGTTCATCTTCTGGAAATCAATAAATGTAATCCTATACATAAATATTCTTGAAGTTAGGAATCATATGATTATCTCAATAGATGCAGAAAAAGCATTTGATAAAATACAATACCTCTTCATGATCAAAACACTAGGAAGAATATGAGTAGTAGGAACATATCTCAACATTGTAAAGGTGTCTAGCTCAGCCCACAGTCAACATCATTCTAAATGGAGAAAAATTGAAAGCATTCCCTCTAAAAACTGGAACAAATCAGGTATGCCCTCTTTTACCACTTGTATTTAATATAGTTCTTGAAAATCTAGTCAGAGGAATCAGACAAATAAACAAAAGGGATACGAATAGGAAAAGAAGAACTCTTTATCACTATTTGTCAACGACATGATTATTTAGAGGATCAAAAAAATTTCATCTCAAAACTTCTAGAACTATGAAATGAATTCAGAAAAGTAGCAGGATATAAAATTAACACTCATAAACCTAATGCATTTCCATTCATTAGTGATGAATCCTCTGAAAGAGTAATTAGGAAAACTACTCCATTCATGATAGGCTCAAAAAAAAAAACAAAAACTTGGGAATCAATCTAACAAAAGAGGTGAAAGACCTCTACAATGAAAACTACAGAGCACTAATGAAAAAAATTAAAGAAAACCTTAGATAGAAAGATCTCCCATGCTCTTGGACAGGCAGAATTAATATTATCAAAATGGCCACACTACCAAAGGCGCTATACAGATTCAATGAAATTCCAGTTAAAATCCCAATGACGTTTCTCATAGAAATAGAGAAATCATGAAATTCATTTGGAAAAATAAGAGACCCAGAATAGCCAAAGCAATCCTTAGCAGGAAGAGTGAAGCAGGAGATATCACAATACCAGATCTTAATCTATACTACAGACCAATAGTAACAAAAATGGCATAGTATTGGCACCAAAATAGACTGGTAAACCAATGGTGCAGAATAGAAGATACAGAGACAAAACCATGGAAATACAGTTATCTCATATTACACAAAGGTGCCAAAAACATACAATGGGGAAGAGATAGCCTCTTCAACAAATGATGCTTGGAAAACTGGAAATCCATATGCAGCAAAATGAAATTAAACTCCTCTCTTTTACCCTGCACAAAACTCAACTCAAAATGGATCAAGGACCTCAGAATTAGACCACAGAACCTTACCAAATAGAAGACAAAGTAGACCCAAATCTTCATCATGCTGGCTTAGGACCAGACTTCCTTAACAAGGCTCCCAAAAGACAAGAAATAAAAGCAGAAATCAATAAATGGGGTGAATGCAAATTAAAAAACTTTTTCTCGGCAAAGAAAATAGTAATGTGAAGAGCAAGCCTATGGAGTGGGAGAAAATCAGTACCACACACACTTCAAATAGAGCACTGATCTCCTGAATTTTTAAAGAACTCAAAAAACTTAACACCCAAAATACAAATATTGTATATGGGCTAAGGAACTGAGCAGACACTTCACAGAAGATATATAATTGATCAAGAAATATAAGAAAAAATGTTCAACTTCTCTAGTAATTAGAGAAGTGCAAATCAAAACTACCCTAGTATTTTATCTCACTCCCATTCAAATGGCTATTATCAAGAATACAAGCAACAATAGGTGTTGGCAAGGATGTGGGGAAAAAGGTACACTCTTACATTGCTGGTGGGGTTGCAAATTAGTGCAGCCACTCTGAAAAGTAATATGGAGATTCCTCAGAAAACTTGGAATGGAACCACCATTTGACTCAGTTATCACACTCCTTGGCCTATACCCAAAGGACTTAAAATCAGCATACTACAGTGACACAGCCACATCAATGTTTATAGCAGCTCAATTCACATAGCTAGATTGTGGAACCAACCTAGATGCCCTTCAATAGATGAATGAATAAAGAAACAGTGGTATATACATACAATGAAATGTTACTCAGTCGTAAAGAAGAATAAAAGTATGGCATTTTCAGGTAAATGAATGGAGTTGGAGAATATCATGGTAAGTGAAATAAGTCAATCCCCAAAACCAAAGGCAGAATGATTTCTCTGATAAGTGGATACTGATACATAACGGGGGAGGAGGGGGAAAGGGAAGAATGGTGGAGGTTGGATTGTGTAGAGGGAAATGAGGGGAGGGGGCAGAGGGAAGGAAAGATGATGGAATGAGACAAACATCATTACCCTATGTACATGTATGATTACAGGAATGGTGTGACTCTACATTGTGTACAACCAGGGAAATGAAAAGTTGTGCTCCATTTATGTACAATGAATCAAAATGCATTCTGCTGTCATGTAGAACTAAATAGTACAAACATTAAAAAAATATGTGGGATGGAGGGAAAGTGAGAACGGGAAGCTGGCCACTCCCCTTTGTATTTATCCTTAGGAGAAGATCTGAAGACAGCAACGGCGTTGGTTTTTAAGTAAAGGAATATACTCATAAAAATCTGAAGAAAGCTACCTTTGCAGGGGCAACCTAGCTTATATATTCCTCTAATATGTAGGCATAGCACAGCCCTCCATTGTATCCTGGCCCACTTTTCCAAGGAGTGAGTAAATAATAAGATGTCCAAAACCTCTCCGTTGAGTCCTCATGTTCTCTCTTCAAGATTGGTAAAGAGTATGCTAAAGCCTTACGGTCCTTACATGGTTGAATAGTAAGTGATCGGTATACTTTCAACTTAAGATTCCAAAGGCACACCACTTTTTTCCTCCTCTTCCTTTGGACTTCTTGGAAACATGGTTGAAAGTTGACTATTATGTGACAATAACACCCTGGGAATGACAGGGTAATTAGAGAAGGTGCCTGGGTCCCTAGATGACTAAACAGAGACTGTGAGTTTATCATTTTGGGATTACACATCACTAATTTGTTATATGAGAAGACAATTCTCATGTTTAAGCTGTTATTTTGAATCACATTATATAACCTGACAAATATTCTAGCTTTTCCATTGGGAGAATTATGGAATGGCAATAGTTGCCAAGGAATTGTTTTTTCTTTCCCAAACAACGATTTAAAGAATAAATATGTTTCAGACTCACACTTTGGTGGATTATTTGTTTGTATAAAAACATCAAATCCAACTTTGTTTTGTTTTGTTTTTAACCAGGAATTGAACCCAGGGGCACTTAACCACTGAGCCACATTCCCAGCCCTTTTTATTTTTTAATTTTGAGATAGGGTCTTGCTGAGTTGCTTAGGGCCTCACTAAGCTGCTGAGGTTGACTTTGAACTTGTGTTCCTCCTGCCTCAGCCTCCCAAGCTGCTAGGATTACAGGTGTGTACCATTGTGCCTGGCTCCAAGTTTGATAGTAAATGGCTAAAAAAAAAAAAAAAAAAAAAAAAAAAAAAAATGATTAAAGTGATTATTCCCAATCTTCTTTCCTTCAACAAGTCCCGTTCTCACACACAAACACATATTCACATGCATACTCACACTTATCATGGCATATCATCTGACTTTGGGGCCACCAATTGGATACCAATTGAGAACAGTGTACTTTTAGCTTTCATTTCATATATTTGTGTTGACTGTGAGTGGTGTTGCTTTTCGAAACCTAACCTACGACTGAATCCTTGAAGTTGGCTTTTGTCTGTATTTTATTTCAATGAAAATTTAACTTGTTATACTACCTTCTAAGAAGTAGCTTAAAATATGTACTAAACAATTCATAATTGTTTACAAGGAAATATACTTTCATATTGCATATTTAACTTTAAAATATTTATAGCTATATATTCATCAGTACCTTAAACTTTCCTGTATTTTCAAGCATCCACTATGTCTTCCTTCTAGTCTCATAGGCATTCTTTTGCCAAATTAAGAATAGTTTCACTCATTATCTTCAGTGTATCCTTGTCTGCCTTCACCTCATGATTTCCTTATTTAACTCATCTCTTTCTTATAGATTCTTTACTTCTACAGTCAATATTTTAATTATTTTCTATCTAAAAACAAATACATAGATAAATTTTTTTTCTGGACCCTATTGTTTTCTCCCTGTATTGCCCTACTTTTCTGTTCTTGCTCTCATCTATACTGCTTGCTCTCTAGACTTGCTGCACAGTTGTTCTTTTGCCTTTTTCTAAGGCTGGTACATTTTTTTCCTGAGCCCCACATTTGTCCTTCTTGTCCTGGAGTATATGGTTTAGTAATCTTCTAAAAATCACCAGGAGGAAAATGTTCTATGTTCTTTCTAATTTGAAAATAATATTATTTTGCTGTCATAGTTAATTGATAATTTGAACAAGTACAGAATTTTAGACTGAAGAATATCTGTCATTAAAACTTTGAAAATATTCTGTAATTGTCATCTACTATCCATTGTTACTGAAAGTACTGATCCTCATCCTTTGTTGTAACATGTCCTTTATGTTTAAAAACTTTTGGGATTAATGACAATGGTGATGATGATGGTGATGATGATGATGATAACACCATAATGTCTCCAATTATGAATCTTTTTTCATCTACTTTTTGGTACCTTGTGAATATCCTCAGTCTGAAAACTAATTTTCTTCTATATTAAAAAAAAAAAACAAGAACAAACATGATTTTCTTATTCCATTTTGAATGTTATATCTGTTAGATAGGCTGTCTTTGGTTAATCTTTTCTCTCACATTTTCTACCTGTGTCTATGTATGCTATCATCTAGAAGATTTCTTTGATTTAATATTTAGTACTTTAATTTTTAAAATTAAGTAATCCCAGTACTTACAGTATAAAAAAGAACTCTTCATTTCTGCTCCTTTTTTCAAAGTAACTTGTTCATATATTACAGATACAACATGTTCCAAATACCAGAGTATATGAATTGGAATTCTTCCAAATGTTCTTTTTTATTTCATGAATTATATTTGCTTTTTTTAAAGTTTGTTTTCCATTGTCTTTCTTTTTTATAATGCAGATTTTCCTAATAATTCTTCATCTGGTGTTTATGAATAACTGGTAGTTGATACAGTTTGCCTTTAGTGAGTAGGATGTCTGCCAGTTTTCTCTCCTATGTAGTAATTGTAAATAAAAAACTGGGATATATAGGGCAGGGTCAGGAATGCCAAATACCAGACTTTGTTTTATTTTAGGATGAATAGTCAAGGAGCAAGTTCTCAGGATGCTTTCCCTGAATACCAGAAAAAAAAAATGACTTTACTCTGTGTTACCAACATAAAAGCTTTCACTTTCTCTATACTATTGCTAGTTATTAACTATTGCTAGCTTGGAGGCTGAGACAGGAGGATTGGAAGTTTGAGATCAGCCTGGACAATTTAGCAAGACTCTCTCTCAAAAAATAAAAAGAACTGGTGATGTAATTCAGTGGTAGAGCACTTGCCTATAATGTGCAAGGCTCTGAGTTCAAAAAACAAACAAGCAAACAGTGCTAGGAAAATTGAACATCCACATGCAGAACATTGAAATTTGATCCCTCTCATATTGTATAAAAAGCAACTCAGAATTGATCAAATATCTAAAGGTAAGACTGACACTGTGAAATTATTAGAAGATAGGTGAAACAGTTTGAACCAATGGTACAATGATTTTGTGGATAGGACCCCAAAAGGACAGGAAATGAAAGCAAAAATGAATAAGTGGGATTACATCAAATTGAAAAGGTGATGCACTGCAAAGGAAACAATCAACAGAGTAAAGAAAGAACCTCAGAACAGGAGAAAATATTTGCCAACTATTCATCTAACAGAGGTTAACATCAGGAATATGTAAGGCACTCAAAAAACTTAACATAAACCCTTAGCAATTCAATTAAAAAGTTGGTGATCTGAACAAACATCTCTCAAGAGAAGAAATATGGATGGCCAACAAATGTATGAGAAATGCTTAATATTACTAGCTATCAGGGAATTGCAAATCAAAACCACAATGAGATATTATCACATAGTAGTTAGAATTTCTATTCTCAGAAACCCCAAAATAACAAATACTATGAGGATGTGAGGTAAAGCAACTCTTACACTCTATTGATGGGAATGGAAACTGGCACAGTGATTATACAGAAGAGTATGGAAATTTATAGAAATATTAAAAAATGGGGTTGGGGATATAGCTCAGTTCGTAGAGTACTTGCTTGTCAAGCACAAGGCCCTGGGTTCAAACCCCAGAACTGCGAAAAAATAAATTAATAAAAAATGTATCTACCATGTGATTCAGTTATTCTATTTTGGGGCATATATCCAAAAGAAAATCAACACACCAACGGATATTTCACATTTATATTTATTATGTCCATATTCATAACAGTTAAGATATGGAATCAGTTTAGGTGTCTATCAACAGATGGATGTTTAAAAATATAGCTTATATGCACCCTAGAATATTATTCAGTCATCGAGAAACTGAAATCCTTTTATTTGCAACAAAATGAATGGATATGGAAGATATTATTTTAGGTGAAATTATCCAGACAAGCTACATATTCTCTCTCATAGGCAAAAGCTAAAAATAGTTGACCTTAATGTAGAATAGTAATTAAAGAGGTCTGGATGTGATTGGTATACCCTGTATGTGAAATACACTGATCCCTATCATTATGCACATTTAATATGTTAACCAGATATCAAAAGAATATTAATAAAAAGGACCTACCATTATAGACAAATTGGTTACTCATTATCAGTAATATATCTGCAGTCTTGTTTAATCATAAGCAAAGCCCAACAGTTTCTGGAACATCTTTCTCCTCTGTATGAGGGTCCATCTTCATTAGAGTGGCTTTTCATTAACATTTGGGATACACTCCTAGGCCTAAAAACAGGCCAAATACAGTTTTTAGAGATCAAGAGATCAATGAAATATATTTTCTACTAGAATTCCTAAAAGAAATATAATACAAACCACCTATGTAATTTTAAGTTTTTCAGGAGTTATATTTAAAAAGTGAAAAATAAACTGATGAAATTAATTTTAATGTTTTATTTGAACTGATATGTACCAAATATTATTTTAACATGTAACCTGTATAAAAATTAAGATGTTTTGCATTTGTTTTCCTACCAAGTGTTCAAAATGCAAAATATATTTTGCACTTATTGGTAGCCTCAATTTAAACAAGTCACATTCCCAGTATCAATTTTGAATAGGAGAAGTTCTAGGTAGTCTGTTTCCTACTTTCTTTTCCCTTAACCTTCTGGAACTCTGATGGGACCTATCTGTCAAGCACCTGCCCATTATCATGTGCCATCCTTTCATTATTTGCTTTTCGATACATTTGTTTTATAAGGTAAATTGTCTCCTCACAAGGTACTCATTAAATATCAAGGTTGGAAATGACTTTAACAAAACTATCAACTAATTCTTCTCTTGACATGTGACTCTTCTGCAACAAGTCCCTAGTAAATGAGCATTTGGTTTATCTGGAGGCAGAAAGACAAATCTAGTGGTGGAGGTATTCACACATGTTAAGGTATGTATACTTCCTTTGCTTGTGCTAGAAAAGGATCTTCTCCAAATCTGAAATCTGTTTCCTTGAACTTTACATGAAACAAATGTAATTCACATGATGGTTCTTTTTGTATTTGGAGATAATCCTGTAGCTTTCTCTCTTCTAGGGGAATCCTCTGAAATTCCATCAATGACTTCTAGTTATTTTCATGATTTTTCACTTATCTCAAATAATTCCAACTTGACTGATTTCTTCTTAAAATGCTTAATCTACAACTGAATACAGGACTTCAGATGTGGTCTGGCAAGTGAAGAGTATATTTGGATCTTTATTGGTTGCTTCTCTATAAGAGAGTTCAACTAGGCACCAGGACACAATACCATAGGAAGAAGGCGAATTGCAGTAAGAGAATCACAACACATTCACTCATATCATCTCTGGGTCCTTGCTGTTTAGTCCAGAACTCTACACACATACACCGCACAGTTCTTTACATCAGTTTAAAATCATTACCTGTATTTTCAACTGAGCTAAGGCATCTTTGGGCTTTTGTTTTTGGCAGAGGTCCCTGACCAATGAATTGAGTGGCAGAGGTAACTTTAGAAGTACTGAGCTGAGAATCCACAAGTTAGGGGAAGAGGGACTTGAGACCAGAGAACCTTGTGTAAAGTGTCCAGTAGTCCGAGGGCTCTGGTTTATGACCACGGTGGCAATTAACCCAGTTCTTCATTCGTATTGCTGTTCTTTCACCTGCAATAGGCATTATTCCCTCCGTGCATTCATCAGAGATGGGCGGTCGGGAGACATGGCAAAATGAAGCAATTCCAGGGGAAGACTCACACGTAGAGAGCAGATGGCCGCGTTGGCCTGGTGCAGGCGGGAGCGCGCACCCGCGCGGAGCGCGGCCTCGGGCCTCTACTCCTCGAGGCCGCGCGGGCGGGAGGCGGGGAGGAGGGGCGGTGGCGCGCGTACGCGGGCGGGGGCGGAGGGCAGCAGAGACGACGTGTCGACGTTGGCGCCGGTGCGGGCGGGTGACGTGTAGGCCCGCGCCGGCTCAGCGCCGTCACTCCTTGCCGGGTCTGTGCGTCTGTCCCGCGGTGGGGCAGCCCTCGCGCATGGTGCGGGGTGACTGGGAGTGACCCCAGAAAGGCCTGCGGGAGACGTGGAGGAGAGGGGCGCGCAGCTGCCCACCGGCATCCTCGTCACGGCCCTCCGCTCCCCACCAGGAGTGGGAAGTAGAAATAAAACCGAAAGGGAGGGAAGCGCGGAGGCAGGAGCAGGCGGAGTGATGGGAACCGCGTGAGCGTGGCCGAGAGGTGAGGAGGTGGAGGAGTGGGTGGGAGGAGGAGCAGGGTGCAGCGGCGGGGGACGCGCGGGTGCGGGACCGCAAGACCCCTGGGCCGGCCTGCGTCAGCCCGGGCAAGCCCTGAGCTGTCACCCCTCTCTCAGCCTGGGACGCATCTGCCTGGACCTATCCCGGCTCAGCCCTGTAGTTTGTAGGTGGGGGTGGGGATCTGAAGAGAACCGGAGCTACTTACTTCCCAGGTGTAAAGGCCACAACGTGGCCACTTGGGGTTATTCATGTGTCATGTGCGGGGGTAATTTGTTTTCATTATTATTATTATATTTTGGTTACAAAGCCGTGGTGACAGTTTCCTTTGGGTAGATTTTGGGAGGAAAATCTGCCTCCTGGTATATCCCTCCTGGCACGCACACACAAAGAAAAGTGAACAGACTGGGTTGGGAGTTGACTATGGCGAATTGTGGATGAATTTAGCACTTAAGAGATCTAGAATGACGTTTCGAAACAAGTAAACGTGTATGTGTGTGCAAGGAGGTGACATGGGTAGGAGGGTGGTTTTTAAAGATAGATTACATATCATAAATTAACTTATTAATGGAATTCAGTGTTCTCCGGTATTTGTTATTCTTTGGTTTAAAAGAAAAGTAATTTTAGTGACAGTTAAAAGTTTGACATAAATGGTATCACATGTGCCATTCAAATTGATAATCTGTTTTCAGTCTGTCTTTCCAAAAGTTAAGGTTAGATTGAATAGTAGATATCTCCATAACCAGATTTTATGTTTCCTACTTTTCTTTTTTTAATTTTCACAGAAAGAATGTTCACAAAAGTTGAGAATTAAGCTTTTGATTCTGGTGTGGATTATGCTTCAGTCCATGTTATATATCTTTTATTTTTAATGATGGCTATATATTAGTCTTGCATGAAGAAAATGATCCCTAGAGATGACAGTTAAGTGTAGGCTAAATAATCTTTGTCTTAAAGTGACTTAGTTTTTTTATAACTTAGCTTTCTTGAGCTCTGTCAGTTTTTTTTTTTTTTTTTTTTTTTTTTGTCATTCATGTCTTCATATGTACCAAGACTGTGCAAACCTAGCAAATAGATGCAGTCTGTGCTCATGGAACTTTGTATAGTGTGGCACCCTTTTAAGAGAAAATCTTGACTAGGATTCTTTTTCATACCATGGATATCTAGTTGATCAAGGCAAGACTTTTTTTTTTACAAGAATAAACTATTGTAGATGTTTATGTGTAATTGGCATTTAAAGAGAAACAGACATTTTACTTGAACAGCCTGACTTAATATTGTCTTTGGTTAAAAAGACGGTATACATGCCTTTAAAAGTCTTTATTCCCACACTTGTAATCCCAGCAGCTTGGGAGGCTGTGGCAGGAGGATGAGGCAGGGGGGTGTTGAGTTTAACGACAGCCTTAGCAAAAGCGAGGCACTAAACAACACAGTGAGACTTTGTAAATAAAATACAAAATAGGGCTGGCTCAGTGGTCAAGTGCCCCCGAGTTCAGTACCCAGCGCCCCCCCAAGTCATTATTTTTCCATTCTGTATATTGGTCTGATTAATTTCCCATAAGTTAATTACTTGTGATTCATGAGTTCTCTGCATAAAGCATATTTCTCAGACATGTCTTTATTGACTTAAGTAAATGTATTACTTGGTAACACCTTCCTTGAGAGAGTTGGCATAAATTCTTTCAGTACTAAATATGTCATGATATAAGGTGGTATAGTTTTCAACTTTGAGATGTCTACTTGAAATTGAAATTTTAGCAAGAACAGCATTTATTGATAGAGAAAGTACAGGATTACCAAGGAGGAGATGCATGTTGAAGATCCCTAATCCCCAAATCAAAAAATCTGAAACTTTTCCATCTTAAGTGGAAAATTCCACAAACAAGTGTCATGAACAAAAATATTGAAAGTACTATATAAAATAATTTTCAGGCTGTGCTTGGTGGTGTGCACCTGTAATCCCAGCTATTCAGGAGGCCAAGGCAGAAAATCACAAGTTCCAGGCAGCCTTGGTAATTTAGCAAGACTGTCTCAAAATAAAAAGGGCTGGGGTTGTAGCTCAGTGGTAGAGCAATCCCAGGTACCACAAAACAAAAAGTACCATCACATTTCACATTGAAGTCCTACATTTTACAAGTGGATGAAGAAATGAATATAAAGCTGCTGTTTCATTTTTCTATCTATTCACTATCAAGTTTTCTTATTTCTATGCCATCTCTAACTCTTGATTCAGAGATAATACAGTTTAATTCATGTTTGAGCATTCTATTTAGTAAGATTTTGCAGTCTGAAAGGGGCATTAAAAGTCATTTTGTAAACCCTTTTTATTGATGAGAAAATTGATAATAGAGAGATTGGCTGATTTTTCTACCATGAAGCAAAAAATGGCATCTGAACTTAGTTTTCCTTATTTTTGTTTTACCTCTACTATGTCTACTATGCCCCTCCTCATTTTTATTTAACTAGACTTTACTCTTGGGGACCTTTTTAAATCAAGATTGAGTATCATTTATCATGCTGGTTTTGGTATATTTTGGCTAGTTTTCCTCAGCTTCTGTGATTAATTCTCCAATAAGTATTCTTAGGAATTACATTCATGACCAGAGGTTTATAGTAACATGGAAAGTTAGGTTGAAATTTAGAGAGGCACATAATTAAAAATCCTAGTAATAAGTAAGAAATTTACAGTTAGCATTAAGAAATCTTCAGATGTATTTTAATAAGATAATTGTGGGATTGGTGAATATTTATATATGAAGAAGGAAAAGTTTATACCTACTTTTTTAATCCCTAGACCAAAGATTGTCTTTTAAACTATTGAATCAGAATTTCTAGGGATGGTGTCTAAGAAATATGAATTTTCAAGAAACTCCCCAGTGATTATGAACAGTTTGTATTTTGGGAAAATTCTACTTTAAACCTATGAACTCAACTTACTTTTGGATACTATCTGTCTCACTAAACCTGAACTTCAAAAGAGGCAAAATAACTTTCCTCAGGATTGTGGAGAAGAGAAGCAGTTGCTAATGTTTTCCACCATTTTCAAAGCTTTGTTAGGTCATTTTTAATTAATAATGGCTAGGTATTCAGTTATGGGTAGCTAATAAATATGATATATAGAATTCCATGAGAGAAAGTGCAAATTCCTTTTTTTTTAAGAGAGGAAATTCATGCTTACTGTGGAAATAAGTCCTCTACTTGGGAATATTTCATTTACTTTTTTTAAAAAGTGAATAGAATGCCCTTTAGGTTAATTAGATGGAATTATGTAAAAATGTTAAATTCTTCTCTTAATCATAAATAGAAGTAAACACACCAACTTAATTATGACATTCTACATAAGCGATATTAAAGAAGAAATTAATTTGGGGCTGATAACTCAATTTACAAAAATAATTGTACATCTTTTCCAGTGTGAATGTATTTTCTAAAATGAAGCCTGCTTTTGAGTAGTACCTTTAGCACTAGGGAGTCTTACTGAACATTCTTCAATGAGTGAAGGAAACTTTGCCATGATATTAGCATTATCTGTATGCTGAGGATTGGAGTGGTAAGAAATAACCTAAAAATCACTTTTGGGCAGCTTTATGGTTTGATGCTGTGAATACACATCACCCAACAAATATTTATTGAGTTCCTAAGCACAGGCCAATAACCACACAAGGTACTGGGAAAAAGCAAAAAATATACTACTTCTGCACTCTTGAAGATCAGTGTGAGGTTCCTGGCCTTGTAGGACTCTTCAGTGTATTGACCTGAGGCAAGGCCTTGTCATTTTTTGAATCTGATCACCAGCTTGGAAAGAAAATGAGTGCATTATTAAGAAGTTTGATGAGTGGCTGATGTAACTCCAGTTATTCAGAACTAATGTGTTCATACATTATTTATTAAAACAGAACATTAGAAGAACATTGCTGAAATGCTAAATCCAATGGGTATTTGACCTCTTATCTTATAGCATTTCGCATGGTTAACTACTGCCTCTTTTTTAAGACTTTCTCTTCTCTTTGTTTTGATGACTCCACAATTCTGGATTTTTCTGGTCTTTTTGGCCTCCTACTATTAACAATCTCTGTTATAGACCTTTTCCCTCATTTATTCCTTGTGAGTCCTGTGCTCCTGCACCTTCTGCTGTCTTCACACAAATCTGTGGGTAATTTTTCCTGCAGTATTTACAAGGATAGGCACTAGATTGATTTTTGCTAGCTTGGTCTACCCAGCATGGTGTAGTAGACATACCAGTTAGGAAATACCGGTGAAATGAGTGACAGCTGTTGCTACATTCATCTACTGTGATTTATCCCCAGCCCATCTGTCTCCTAGGGTTTAGCAATTATTGACTTTTCTTTTAACCTTACTTTTTCTTTTCTGCTTTATTAGTTTGAGATTTAAAAATGCTTGCCTAAATATTAATTTTGGAATTAAGCATCTACATGTACAATTTTGAGTTCTTTGGAGGAATGGCATCATGAATTGAATAAACCACAACATGTTCGATTTTTGGGAAAGGCATAAAATCTTTTCTTCCATGTTCAAGGAAATTTACTACTCTGTAAAACATTTTATTTCTTAATATTAAATAATCAAATTTTTGTGAAAAAATATTTTTGAGGCTTTGAAGATGATATAAATAGATGTATAGGAACCTAAGTAAAATACTGCCCTTTTTTTTTTTTGTGGCAATTTTGTCTTTCCTTTATGCTTTCTGTCAATTCCTCCATCCATTATACAAGTATTTTTTGAGGATCTACTATACCCTAGACACTGTTAAGTGTTTTGGGTATTGTAGGGAGCTAGGCTCATAGTCTGTTGGGTAAAGCTGACATAAGCATGGAAAGTGAGTCATATGATAAATGCTGTGGAGTAAAGTGGGTTGGGTTCAAGAGAATGATCAAGGAGGGTGGTATTATTTGAATAGGATGACTAAGACAGTCTTCTCTGTTAAGATATTTGAATAAAGACCTGAAGGAAACGAGGGAATTGTCTATGTGGCATCTCCAGAAGGAGTTGATATTGTTGATATTGTTATATCATTGGAAGGAAGGCCTATGTGATGTACCTTAATGAACAAGGAGGCGCATTTAAGGGATCAATTAAAAACATAGAACATTCTTTGGGGCCTTTGAAGATAATCCAGATGAGAGAGCAGCAGTGTTACTGAGGTTTTAAAGAAGAATTATTCTAACAGGTATGCAGTGGTTCAGGAGGTTGAGGCAGGAGGATCTGAAGTTCAAAGCCAGCCTCTGCAACTTAGCGAAGCCCTAAGAAAATTAGTGAGACCCTGTCTCAAAATAAAAAAATAAAAAGGGATGGGGTTGTGGGTCAATGTTTAAACCCTTCTGGGTTCATTCTGCCAGTACCAAAACAGAAAACCAAAAACCAAAAAAAAAAAAAAAACCCCAAAAGCCAAAAAAGAATTATTTTAAAATAAAAGGAAGAGAACCATTCTTGTTCATATGTAGAAACTTGATAGAAAATTGTGAAGCACCACAACATTTCTTTACAGAATTACAGAATACTTCTGACACCATATGTGCATTTTTTTTAAACCTCATTGACCAATTCTTGGATACTTGCTATGTATGTCCTACAGTTAAATTTAATTCTGCAACTATCTATCTGGACTTATCCTCAGATCCTATAAGTTAAAGGTCCGTAAAACTAGCCCCACTTCAGATGCCATCACAAGTCTGGGCCTTCTAAGCATCTGACTCATTTGCTATAAATCCAGGGTTCCCATTATGTGTTGCATGAGTTAAAAAAATTTGCAAGAGTGACTCAAAGAACTCAGGGAAACACTTTATTTGTATCTATTTATTATAAAGGATATTGTAGAGGAGACAGATGAAGAATGCCTGGTGCAAAGTCTAGAAGGGACCCAACTCAAGGAGTTTCTGTCCCTTTTGGAGTTGGGGCGTGCTACCTACAAGCTGGTAGGTGGTTTTACCAACCTGAAAATTCATCGTTTCTTCTTCAGGTATTTATTTTATAGAGTTTCATCTACAGCCTCTCCACCTGCTCCTCCCAGAGACTAGTGGGTGGTGCCGAAAATCCGAGCCCTCTAATCACTTAGTCTTTTTGGTTACTGGCCCAACCTGTCATTTTATTAGCATAAACTGAGGTATGATCAAAAAGGACTTGCTATGAACGAATGTAAGACGAGACTTCTCCAACTCAGGAAATTCCAAGGGTTTTAGGTGCTCTTTGCTGGAAACTCAGGACAAATACCAAACATGTTTCTTCTTTGGGGTGTGGGGTTCTGGTGATTGAACCCAGGAGTGGTTCATTGAGTTACATCCCCATTCCTTTTAATTTTGAAACAGGGTCTCATTAAGTTGCTGAGGTTGTCTTCAAACTTGGGATCTTCCTGCCTAAACCTCCGGAATCTTTGAGATTATAGGCATATGCCACCATACCTGTAATAACTGAGAAATAACATTGGAGTTAGCAATGCTAAGGCTATTTGTGACCTTAATAGCTGGAATAATAAAGGAAAAAGCTTATTGGAATGGAATTTTTGCTATAGATAGGAAGCAGAAAAGTGAAGTGGTAAATGAAGAGGATAGAGCAGAGGTTTTTAAAATATGGAAACCACTACAGTGTATTCTTATGTTTGGGGAATGATTTAATGGGGAAAAAATATTACAGATAAGGAAAGAGGGGATAGTTTCAAGGCAGTATCTCTGTATCACTGTATTCTTAGTACTTAAGTAATTTTTTCTTGAATCAATTAACAAACTCATTGATAAAATTATCATCAGATGCATTTTCTTAGATCAGTGCTAGATAAAAAGTGGAATAAAGAACATTTTCATAACACCTTTTTTAGATTGTTGTGAGATTTAAATTATAGCTTTCCTTGGTTGGATTACTATCTTGAGATAGAATAGAGAATATGGAGTTAAATTTAAATTTCAGGTGAACAACAAATACATATTTACTTACTAAAATATTAGGAAATATAAAAAATGTAGCATTTTAAAATTTTCCAAAAAAAGTTCTTTACCTGAAATTCAAATTAATCTCTATATTTTGTATTTTTATTTGCTAAATCTGGCATCTATAGTTTAGAGGAAAGATTTGTATGATTCTTGGTGTGAGAATGAGTGCAAAAGTATATTGTCAGAGCTGGGGATATAGCTTAGTTGGTAGAGTGCTTGCCTAGCAAGCACTACACAAGGCCCTGAGTTCAATCCCCAGCACTACCAAAAAAACAAACAAACAAAAAAAAAGTGTATTATCAGTGTTTGGGTTTTTTGAAAGTGTAATCCTGATAGTGAAATCACATATAAATGAAGATTAGGAAGGGGCGTTACTTTAAAAAACTGATGTTGCTGTGCCTACGTACTTTAAAGTATGAAGTGAATGTAGAAGAGTATACAAACCAGGGACACATGAAGATTTGTAAGACCTGGGATGCCTGTCCTTGAGGAAACATTAAAGTTAGCAAAAAAAAAAAAAAAAAAAAAAAAAAAAATTTAAGCTGCCGTTATCAGTCTGTTCCTTTATTTGCATTGGAGCATTCTTTTTTTTTTTTTTAAATAGCAATTATATTTTTCCTTTTGTCACTTCACTCCTTTCCTCTCAGTCCTTGAAGCTGGTGTATGAGATTTTCATGTATGTTTCTACATTTTTCTGTGCAATGGGATATAAATCAAGGCATACTGAGGGGGATTGATAGAAATGGAATTGACCGATGTGGTGAGGAAAAAACTTGGAGTAGGATGACAGATGTCTTCAGCTGTTTAGAAGTCATTCATGGAGAGGAGTGCTTAGGTGTGATAACTTACTGACTTTAGATAGTGCAGATAATTTTTCTAGAAGTATTTTTAAGATCAGAATGCAACATACATTGAATTAGTAATTTATTTTTATTAAAAAGTTTAGATATTTTTATTAAAAAGTTGTTTTGTCAGTTACGATTTTCATAATATCTTCTCCATAAAAAAAAAGTTAACCTGCTACCTTTAGAGAGATACATGACATTACTGTTTAGAAATTTGTGAAAGCCTCATTCTGTAATTTTTAAAACATCAAAATGTGAATTTAGGCCAGGAGCAGTGGCACACACTTATAATCCTAGCAATTTGGGAGACTGAGGCAGGAGGATCGCAAGTTCAAAGCCAGCCTCAGCAACTTAGCCAGGCCCTACATAACTTAACTAGACCCTCTCTCAAAATAAAAAGAGCTAGGGATATGGCTCAGTACTTAAGTGCCCCTGGGTTCACTCCTTGGCACTAAAAAACAAACAAACAAACAAAAAAAGGTGAATTTAAAAATATTTTCCTAATGTTTGATACTTTTTTAAAGCATGTTGATTCTTTCAGTGATTCAATTTTTTAAAAATTTAAAAATTCTTTTTGTTTTTTTAATTTTTTTAGTTGTAGATGGACATAATACCTTTATTTTATATATTTATTTTTACGTGCCACTGAGGATTGAACCCAGAGCCTCACAGGCAAGCACTCTATTGCTCAATCCCAACCCCAACCACAAAACCTGTTTTTGCCCCCAAGTTTTATTATTTATAATTCATTGCAAAGAAAAATGTCTTGGAATTTAAAAATGTGGGAAACAATGAGGAAAATGGTCTTGACCCTTTCAAACATCTTTCAGTTTAGGAAGCTGTAACTAGATGGAGTATGATAGGAAAGTGGTATGTCAGCTGAGAACAAGGCACAGAGAAAATATTTCTATGGACTGTATTTGTCACGGCACATTTCTGACTGATATAACAGAGGGAAGAGAGTACCCTGTTCATATGATTAGGTTATAATAAATCACATCATAAACATTGAATATGTACTAGAATGTCATGTAATTTTAGGTTATATGCTACATCCTTTAAGAAAGATCAAGTATGTTTTAATTCTCTTTTTCACTGCTGTGACCAAAAAATCCTGGCAAAAACAATTTTAGAGGAGGAAAAGTTAAATTGGGGCTCACAGTTTCAGAGGTCTCAGTCCATAAACAGCTGACTCCGTTGTTCTGGGCTGGAGGTGAGGCAGAATGTCATGGAGGAAGGGTATGGAGGAGGAAAGCAGCTCAGGGCATAGCACCAGGAAGCTGAGAGGGGAAGGGAGGATTCTAATTTGTAATGCCCTGTCAGTTCTTTCTGTTTTTCTGTTTCTTGTTTACTGTGTAGATTGATTTGAGTCCTGATTTATGAAAATTTAGCTTCCAGTTACCTATATTTGAGAGGCAGAGGTAGATATTTCATTCTTTATCACCAACTGTGCGTCAGCCTCTTACATGGTGTCAATATTAGACCTATTTATAATGAAAGATTAAGGCCTTTGCTAATTTTTTAAAAATTTGGAATAAATAACACTGATTGAATGTAAAAATGAGCCAAATTTTCAGATGCTTCAGGAAAGGAATGTTGCTCTATGTAATTGTGACACAGAAGACTGATGTATAAGGTCAGGAAAACCCTTTTCTTCTCAACATCTAAGGCTGATTCTAGAGCATCACTAGAGTTTTCATTTGCTATTAAGAATGTATCTCTTGAGATACATTCAGAGTTTTGATTCAGATAAGTTTTTCAGGGCTTATTAAGGACCAGGCATATGTTCTTTGAATCTTTGGAATGAGAATTATGCATTTTAGATATAATCTGTTTCAGGTCCTTTTCCACTAGACTGATGTGGACAGTTTTAAAATAAGCACATGTGTAGTGGGTCTGCTCCAGGTTTTCTTGAGAGTTATTTGAGTAATTATTTGTTCTTTGTGAGATGTTCTTTCTGACTCGTCTTGTCCTCATATGAAGCTGAAATACTCTAGCCAATTGTTTTCCTAAAGTCATTTAAAGAAAATGATTTTCTTATGCTTTGTTAAAAGAAATATTACTATAACTGTAGGGGATCTTCTGTAATATAAAGACTGATATGTGGTAATATGCTTGTCAAGGCTTCCCCACTTCCCCCAATCTTTGGGTAGGAAACTTAGAGTTACACATAATTAGTTGAGTAAATTAAGAGAATAATAGCCCCATACAGTTTTTTTTTTTTTAACAAATCATTATATGTTTTGTATTACATGAAAAGTGCATACATAGGTATTGAATTATCTTTTCTATGCTTCCTCTATTCTCCATGCTCCAATGTGTTTTCTAGCCTGAATGGGAACTGTTTTAGTTAGCTTTGCATCATTGTGACCAAAATACCCAAGAACAGCTTGGGAGGCGGGGAGTTTGTTTGGGGATCATGGTTTCAGAAGAATTAGTTTATTCATAGTAGAATCCATTGTTCTGGGCCCAGGGTATGAGGCAGAACATCATGATCGATGGACATGGCAGAGAAAAGCACCTCACCTCATGGTGGCCAGGAAGCAGACAGAGAAAGCAGGGAAAGGGGACTACAGGGAAGAACAACTCTTCAAGGACATATCCTCAGTGACCTACCTTCTCCAGCCATGCCTTATAGTTATCATCCAGGAAGTCCGCTCAAAGTAGGATGGACTGATTAGGTTATAGCTCTTACATTTTACTTCTGAAAGTTCCTGCATTAACACAGGAACTTTTGGGAGCCACCTTGTATCCAGACTTTAACAGAAGCTGTTCAAGAGCACTTGCTTTTTGCTTAAGAATTACATGGGATCTAAAGTGACCTTGTTAAGTAGGAATTATGAATAGTTAAAATTACCCATGAAAGGTTGACACAACATACTGTCTTTCAGTGTATTCTACATAGCTGTGGCTTTTTTTTCCCCCTCTCCAGACTTGAAACATGTTACAGTTTTCTTCAGATAAACTCCAGATGAAAAGTTGACTTGTGTTAATAGCCGTGTTGTGCATTTTTCTTGTAAAAAGGAGATATGTGTCAAACTCTGGGGCCATGCACTGCAGCAAGATACTTACAATTTGAGGTATATGTGGTGATTTAAATAGATTAGGGACCTTGTTTAAAGTTTCCTTTTAGTGAGTATGTAACAATGTGACCTCATTACCAGGCCCTGCTAGTAGATCTCTTCTCAGAGGTTGAGTGTATTATCTGATTTGTTATGATTTTCTAGATTTATGAATTAGAATACAAATCAATGAAATCTTACTTTTTTAAAAGAAAAGGACAGGAGATTCAGGATATTACTGTGATATATGTCAAATTATGGAAATAGTGGAACCAAGTAACCTATTTGTTTATAAGAACATGCCTGAGGCAGAATATTCCATATATCATGTCTCTTGTTCTGATGTTATATTTTGAAAACATTAATTTATGTGGTAAATGGGTAGGTTCTGAGGCAGAATATTTTCAGTTTAGTGTCAGTGTCTTTCTTTGAAGGCTTTAGAATACATCTTTGCAGCCTTTCAGTGTGGGTAGAGAATTTAAACTCTAGTGTCCTAAGGATTTATTGTATGCCTTACTTATTCTGTGTTTGTGTATTCTGGGAATTAAACCTAGGGGTTCTTTACCTCTGAGCTACATTCCCAGCCCTTTTTTAATTTTTTGTTTAAAATTTTTTTGAGACAGGGCCTTGCCAAGTTGCCCGGACTGGCCTTGATCTTGTGATCTTCTGCCATAGCTTCCCGAGTTGCTGGGATTACAGGTGTGTGCCACTATGCCCAGCTCCTTATTTCTCTATAGATAATACTAGCTGTGTACATTCCTTGTGAGAATTGAGGGAAAAGGCCATTCAAGATACTTTCAGTATAATTTAATTGTCTCACAGAACCAAGTTATTAGAGACTGGTAGGAAGTATACTGCACATAAATTCTGACTACTGATTTCTTACTATATGGATTTCTTTTTCATTATTGACTAGGGTCAAAATTGGTGATTTAAGAATGAAGGACACCATCTCTACAACAGTGGTTCTCAGAGTGTGGTCCTGGAGTTTTTGTTTCTTCTTTGAACTTGTTAAAAATGCAAACTTTTATGCCCTAACTCAGTGCTGTGTGATCTGCCAAATCAGAAAACTGGGGTGAGGAGTAGGGTGGTGGGGCTCAGTAGTTTGTTTTAAAAAGCCCTCTAAGTGACTTTAATACATAATAAAATTTGAAAATCTCTGCCCTATTCTGTCCACTAATTCCTGATTTCATTTTTTTTCTTCCTCATGCTTCAGGAAATATGTTACTCATTGTTAGAAAATTTCATTTGTAACTTCCTGAATCATCTTATTTCTGCAAATGTGCTCCTAAATTCATTCCCAATGGGTAGTCGATATCTAAAGTTGGCTAGATAGGGAGTTTATTTGCAGATTTTTTGGATTGAAATTGTCCAGTGTGAAGTAGAATCCAGCTGTTCTTTTTTTCATTTGTTTTCATACCAGTTTCTTACTGTTTACAGTATAATCACATATGTTTATAGATCTTATTATTTTGTTTCTGATTTATAATCTAATAGTATTTTGCTCAGAGAATGACTTATATTAGGGGTCAGCAAACTAATTTGGTCACTCTGAGCCCAAATATACTTTTTATTTCTTTTCTTTATTTACTTATTTGGCTGTGCTGGGATTGACCTCAGGGCATTCTACATGCTAGACAAGCACTCTAATATCTGTAATGCATGCTAGATTATTTCTTTAGCTTTCTCTTTCAGGTCACTACTTTTCTCTTTAGCTGTGACTAATCTGTTCTTCAATCCATCTGTTGATTGTTTTCAAATTTAACAATTATATATTTTATATATAATTTCAAATTTAACAATTATATATATTATATATATTATTTTTTTTTTTTAGTATTTAAAAATTTTTTTTCATACATGTATGTAGGGTAATAATGTCTGTCTCATTCTACCATCCTTCCCATCCCTGCCGCCCCCCCATCCCCTCACTCCCTTCTGCATAATCCAAAGTTCTTTCATTCTTTGATACCCACCTCCTACTATTGAACAGCATTCACTTATCAGAGAAAACATTCAGCCTTTGGTTTGGGGGGATTAGCTTATTTTGCTTAGCATGATACTCTCTAGTTCCATTCATTAACCTGCAAGTGGCATAATTTCATTCTTCTTTAAGGCTGAGTAATATTCCATTATGTATACATACCACATCTTCAGTTAATCTTTTGAAGGGCATCTAGGTTGGTTCCATAGCTTAGCTATTGTGATTTGAGCTGCTATAAACATTGATGTGGCTGCATCTCTTAAGTATGATGATTTTAAGACCTTGGGGTGGAATGACTGTGTCAAGTGGTGGTTCCATTCCAAGTTTTCTTAGGAATCTTCATACTGCTTTCCAAAGTGATTGAACCAATTTGTAATCCCACTGGCAATGCATGAGTGTACCTTTCCCCCACATCTTCACGAACACTAATTATTGCTTGTATTTTGGTAATTGCTATTCTGACTGGAGTGAGATGAAATCTTAAAGTAGTTTTGATTTGCCTTTCTGTAATTGTAAGAGATGATGAACATTTTTTCATATGCTCATTGATTGATTGTATTTCTTCTTCTGTGAAGTATCTGTTCAGTTACTTAGCCCATTTATTGATGGTGTTTTTTGTTGTTAAATTTTTTGAGTTCCTTATATATCCTGGAGATTAGTGCTCTATCTGAGGTGTGTGTGGTAAAGATTTTTTCCCCATTCTGTGGGCTCTTTCTTCACGTTATTGTTTCCAAAGCTTTTTAGTTTGAATCCATCCTATTTATTGATTGTTAAATTTATGTCTTGCACTTTAGGAGTCTTGTTAAGGAAGTTAGATCCTAAGCTGACATGATGAAGATTTGGGCCTATTTTTTCTTCTTTTAGGCACAGAGCCTTTGTTGTAGTGCCTAAGTCTTTGATCCACTTTTGAGTTGATTTTTGTGCAGGATGAGAGATAGATGTTTAATTTTATTTTGCTGCATATGGATTTCCAGTTTTCCCAGCACCATTTGTTGAAGAGGGTATCTTTTCTCCACTGTATGTTTTTGGTACCTTTGTCTAGTATGAGATAACTGAATTTATGTGGTTTGTCTCTGTGTCTTCTGTTTTGTACCATTGGTCTACATGTCTATTTTGGTGCCAATACCATGCTGTTTTTGTTACTATTGCTCTGTAGTATAGATTAAGGTCTGGTATTTTGATGCTTCCTGTTTCACTCTTCTTGCTTAAGATTGCCTTGGCTATTCTGGGTCTTTTATTTTTCCAAATGAAATTCAGTATTGTTTTTCTAGTCTTATGAAAAATGTCACTGGGATTTTAATAGGAACTGCATTAAATCTGTATAATGATTTTGATAGTATGGCCATTTCGACAATACTAATTCTGCCCATCCAAGACCATGGGAGATCTTTCCATCTTCTAAAGTCTTCTTAAATTTCTTTCTTTAGTGCTCTGTAGTTTTCATTGTAGAGGTCTTTCATGTCTTTTGTTAGATTGATTCACAAGTATTTTTTTTTTTTAAAGCTATTGTGAATGGGGTAGTCCTAATTTCTCTTGCAGTGGATTTGTTGCTTAGGTATAGAAATGAATCTGATTTTTGAGTATTAATTTTATATCCTGCTACTTTGCTGAATTCATTTATGAGTTCTAGAAGTTTTCTGGTGGAATTTTTTGGATTTTCTAAATATAGAATCATGTCATTTACAAATGGTGATAGTTTGAGTTCTTCTTTTCCTCTTTGTATCCCTTTAATTTCTTGTGTCTGTCTGATTGCTCTGGCTAGAGTTTCAAGGATGATGTTGAATAGAAGTGGTGAAAGAGGGCGTCCCTGTCTTGTTCTAGTTTTTAGAGGTAATGCTTTCAGTTTTTCTCCCTTTAGGATGATGTTGGCCATGGGTTTAGCATAGCAAGCTTTTTACAGTGTGAGATATATTTCTACTATCCCTAGTTTTTCCAGTGTTTTGAACATGAAGAGATGCTGTATTTTGTCAAATGCTTTTTCTGCATCTATTGAGATAATCATATGATTCTTCTCTTTAAGTCTACTGATGTGATGTATTACATTTATTGATTTCCATATGTTGAACCAACCTTGCATTCCAGGGATGAACCCCATTTGATCATGGTATACTATCTTTTTAATATGTTTTATTTTTATTTCTGCAGTGCTGGGGATTTAACCTAGGGCCTTGTGCTTGCAAGGGAAGCACTCTACCAACTGAGCTATATCCCCAGCCCCAATTTTCCAAAATTTTATTGAGAATTTTTGCATCTATGTTCATCAGGGATATTGGTTTGAAGTTTTCTTTTCTTGATGTGTCTTTATCTGATTTGGGTATTAGAGTGATAATAGCCTCATAAAATGACTTTGGAAGGGTTCCTTTTCTGTTTCATAGAATAATTTGAGGAATATTGATGTTAATTCTTCTTTGAAGATCTTGTAGAACTTGGGTGAGAATTCATCTGGTCCTGAGCTTTTCTTGGTTGGTAGGCTTATAATGGTTTCTTCTATTTCATTGCTTGATTTTGATCTGTTTAAATTGTGTGTGTCCTCCTGCATCAGATTGGGTAGATCATATGTCTTTAAAACTTTGTCAATGTCTTCAACTTTTTCTATTTTGATTATACATTTTCAAATAGTTTCTAATTATCTTCTGTATTTTAGTAGTATCCATTGCGATATTTCCTTTTTCATCATGAAATTTTAGTAATTTGAGTTTTCTTTCTCTTTCTCTTTGTTAGCTTGGCTAAGGGTTAATCAATCTATTTTTTCAAAGAACCAGCTTTTTGTTTTGTCAATATTTTGAATTGTTTCTCTTGTTTCAATTTAATTGAATTCAGTTTTTATTTTAATTATTTTCTGTCCTCTGCTGCTTTTGTTGTTGATTTTTTTTCTTCTTTTTCTAGGGCTGTGAGATGTAAAGTTAGGTCATTTATTTGTTGACTTTTTATTCTTTTAATGTATGAGCTCAATGCAGTGAACTTTCCTCTTAGTACTGCCTTCATAACATCCAGAAATTTTGATATGTTGTATGACTGTTCTCATTTATCTCCGAGTATTTTTTATTTCCTTCTCCTTGATTTTTTCTTTTATCCATTCATTATTCAGTAGCATGCTGTTTAGTCTCCAGGTGTTGGAGTAGCTTCTATTTTTTATTTTAATGTTGATTTCTAGTTTCATTCCATTATGATCTGATAGAATGCAGGATAGTATTTCTATTTTTTTGTATTAGCTGAAAGTTGCTTACTGGCATACCGTATGGTCTATTTTAGTGAAGGATCCATGTGTTGCTGAGAACAAACTCTATTCACTCAATGATGAATGAAACATTCTATGTCCGTTAAGTCTAAATCGTCGTTGTATTATTTAATTCTATAGTTTCTTTGTTTAATTTTTATTTGGAAGATCTATCCAGTGGTGAGAGAAGTGTGTTAAAGTCATCCAGTATTATTGTGTTGTGGTCTGTTTGATTCCTGAAATTGAGAAGGGTTTGTCTGACTTACATACATGCTCCATTGTTTGGGGCATAAATATTAATGATTGTTATGTCTTGCTGATTTATGGTTCCCTTAAGCAGTATAAAATGTCTTTCCTTATCCCTTCTGACTAACTTGGGCTTGAAATCCACTTCATCTGATATGAGGGTAGAAAACCCTGCTTACTGAGTTCGTGTGTGTGATAAGTTTTTTTCCCATTCTTTCACCTTCAGTCTGTGGATATTGTTTCCTATGAGATGAGTCTCTTGAAGGTAGCATATTGTTGGGACTTTTAAAAAAATCCAATCCGCCAGCCTATGTGTTTTGATTAATGAGTTGAGGCCATTGAACATTCAGGGTTATTATTGAGATAGGATTTGTATTCCCAGTCATTTTGGCTTAACTTTTGGTTTTTAACTTGACTTGGTTTCTCCTTTGATTGGCTTTTCCTTTAGTGTAGTTCCTCCCTTTGCTGACTTTCATTGATGTTTTTCATTTCCTGTTCATGGAATATTTTTCTGAGAATGTTCTGTAGTGCAGGCTTTCTATTCATAAATTCTTTTAACTTTTGTTTATTGTGGAAGGATTTTATTTCATCAACAAATCTGAAGGTTAGTTTTGCTGGATATAAGATTCTTGGTTGGCATCCATTTTCTTTCAGAGCTTGGTATATATTGTTCCAGGTGCTTCTAGCTTTTAACTTCTGGGCTGAGAAATCTGCTGATATCCGTATTGGTTTTCCCCTATATGTAAGATGGTACTTTTCTCTCATGGCCTTTAATATTCTATTTTTATTTTGTATGTTGGGCATTTTTATCATAATGTGCCTCGGTGTGGATCTGTTGTAATTTTGTACATTTGGTGTCCTGTAAGACTTTTGTATTTGATTTTCCATTTCATTTTTCAGGTTTGGGAAATTTTATGATATTATTTCATTGAGAAGAGTGTGCATTTCTTTGGTTTGTATCTCTGTGCCTTCCTCAATCTCAGTAAGTCTTAAATCTGGTATTTTCATGTTATCCTATAATTCTTGGAGATTCTGTTGATTTTTTACCATCTTCTTTGTGTGGTCACTTTTATTTTCAAGTTTAAATATCTTGTCTTTATTGTCTTTATTATCTGAGGTTCTGTCTTACAAGTGATCTAGTCTATTGGTGATGCTTTCTATTGAGTTTTTGATTTTGATTTTGGTTTATTGTTTCCTTCATTTCTAGGATTTCTGTTTTTTTTTTTTTTTTCTCCAGAATCTCTATCTCTATTGAAATAATCTTTTGCTTCCTGCTGGTTTCCAGTACCTCACCTTTAAGGGGAGATCAATATTAACAACACCCAATGCAACCAATATGCAGCCTTAAACCAAATACCCCCTATTAAGATGTTAACAGTATTTTTGTAATAAATATGTATGATGTGTTTGATTATTATCTACAGCATAAACAGTAGGTTTGCAGTAAGGTCTACAATTTCTAATGGTGGATAAAGAGGATGAGGGAGGAGTGAAGGATATAATGTTAATGAGGTGAGAAGGGAGAATATAGAGGTGCTAGATCATAGGAAGACTGAATGTGGAATCAAAAGACATTGGTTGTTAGCAGGAGAAAAGAGAGCAAGAGACTCTGAGGAAACAGATAAGTAAGAGAAAAATAGAGTGAGTAAAAAAAATAAAATGAAAATAAAAAATATTAAAAGATAATAATATAAAAAAAGAGAATCTACAACAAAAGTGTAATATACTGTTCAAACTTTCCAGTCTTCATTAGCCTGATGCATGAAAGGTGCTTGATTTCCAAGATGATGGGAATGTGAGAGCAGGAAAGGAAATAAGAAAACAGAAAAAAAAAAAAGGAGAAAAGAAAGAAATAGTCTTGAAGGAAAATTGAACGTTGTTTCTGTTGGAGATTAATATCTTCTCTACTTCTCATCTGATAGCTGGAGTTGTCTGGAGTTTGCTGTTAACTCCACCCTCAGAATGGTGACAGTTAGTAAGGTGAGAGGATTAGATTTGGAGGTGGGACTCCTGGAGGCAGGGAATAGAAATTGCCAGTCCCACTGGAATACTGGTCCCCAGGACTCCTCTTTGGGGTCCACTCATGTGACAGAGGAGGCTGGTCTTAGCCCCTTCCCTCACTTGTGGATGGCACAATTCCTGGTCTATAATTTAGTCTGTAAATTGTATCTCTCCTGTTCCTACCTGCCCTTTTGACTTCCCAAACAGGAACCTGACTCCTCGGTGGTCCTGAGGGCTAAGTGCTGTGTGACCTGTGGGCCTATCTGGGAAAGCTGTTCTGTATTGGGCAAGTCAGGACCAGGCCTTGAAAGCTGTGTGCTAGTCATGTAGCAGCAGGAACTGGCCCGGTTGGTTGCCAGGGGATGGTTGGGAACTTGGGGATTGGGGAGCTGGAGGGCCCTGTTGGTTGCTCAACCTGTGAGACCAGGTGCTGGGTGGAGTCATAGACCTGGTGATGTCGGGTCTCAAGTGCTCCCATGTTATCTCTGGGATCCCAGTGGGTGCTGGCCTGTTGGCTGGATGAACCATGGTCAAGATGCCCTCACACCCTTTTCCCACCTCCAGACCCCTTGCAAGGCTCTCTTCTTCCTCTGTGGCAAGATGGTGTCTATTAATACACCTAGCAGGGATACCTCAGATGCAAACAAGTCTGTAGGGTCCTTGGGTGATGATCTTTCAGGACCTGGCTGTAAGTGACCACATCTCAAGTTGGTGGCAGCAGCAGTGGCTAACTTGCTGTACCATGATAATGAGCTTCTAGTGTCCCAGAGTGGAAGCTGCCCTAATGTAAGATGGCAATGGCCATCTTCAAATCTGAAGCCTAATTTTGCTAGATATAAAATTTTTGATTGGCATTCATTTTCTTTCCTAGTTTGCTATGTGTTATTCCAGAACCTCATGGCGTTGAGGGTCTGGGTTGAGAAATCAACTGAGATCCAAATTGGTCTTCCCCATGTGTAATTTCTCTCTCACAGCCTTTAAAATTCTATCTTTATTCTCTATGTTAGTCATTCTCATAATGTGCATTGCTGTGGTTCTGTTGTAATTTTGTACATTTGGATTCCTATAAGACTTTTGTAGTTGATTTTCCACTTCATTCTTTAAATTTGAGAAGTTTTCTGATATGTCATTGAAAAGATTGTGCATTTCTTTGGTTTGTATCTCCATGCCTTCATCTATTTGGATAAATCTTAAATTTGGTCTTTTCATGTTATCCCATATTTCTTGGAGGTTCTGTTCATGGTTTTTTTTTTTTAAGAGTATATATTTTGTCTTCGTTGTCTGAGGTTCTGTCTTTCAAGTGGTCTAGTCTGTTGGTGATACTTTAATTTGGTTTATTGTTTTCTTCATTTTGAGTATTTCTGCATGATTCCTTTTTATAATGTTTACCTCTTTATTGAAGTGATCTTTCACTTCCTATATTTTTTCTCCAATACCGTCCTTTATTTCAAAGATCAATCTATGTATTTTGTAAACTCCTTCTCTGACATTTCTTCTACTGTGTTGTCTATGGATTCTTTTGTTGGAACATCTTGGTTAGTTTGAGGCACTTTGTTCCCTTGTTTTTTCATGCTGTTTATGTGTCTTCTCACCTAGCAGTATGGAACTGAGGCAGTCCAGATTCTACCTTGTCTTCTAGTGTCCCTGAGGACTTCTAGTACCTCACCTTCAAGGGGGATACCAATATTAACAGCACCCAGTACAAACGGTATACCACCTTAAACTAAATGGCTCCTATAAAGACTTTAATAGTTTTGTCAGAATAGACAGAAATGAAGTGTTCAATTATTGTCTGTAATATAAATAGTAAGTTTGTGAAAAGGGTTTTTGATAGACAGTGAGGGAACAGAATTAGTGTAAGATGTGATGTTTATGAGGGAGGGAGAGAAGGTAGAGGAAAAATTTGTAGTAAGAGTGAAGGAGGAATTAATAGAGATTGACTTAGTATGAGAAAAGTGAAAAAGAGAATCCAGGGAGATAGGTAGGTAAGAGAAAAAAATAGGTACAGATTTTTAAAAAAAGTAAAAGTATAAGAATACATACATGTGTTATACTATTCAGACATCCCATTCCTCCGTAAGTTGATGCATGAAAAATATTTGGAAGTAAAGATGGTAGAGATGTGAGATAGAGGGCAAAAAAAGAAAAAAAATGGATGCAAGTCTCAATGGAAAATTAAATGATTGCTTTTGTTGACTTTCAAAAATTTTCTCAGCTTCCCTTCTCGTCTGATAGGCGGAGTTGTCTGAAGTTTGATGTTAACTCTGGTCCAGTGGGTGCCAGACTTGTTGGGTGGGTGAACTGATAGTAAGGTGCCTTCATACCCTCTTACAGTCTTCCCACCCATTTTGGCTGGCCCCTTCCGTCTCTGCACTCTTCAGGGGTCACTGAGCTGGAGAGAGCTGTTTTCTCTAGTTTCTCCAACCTGTGCTCACCCCAGTCCTTAGTCTCCGACTTTCCATAGACTTGCCAGACCCAGACTGGCCCACACAAAACTAGCTGCAAACTGATGCACCTGGGCTTCAGCTTCCCTAGGCCTGTGTCTTGCTGCTATCCCAAGATCTCAATATCCTTTCAACTTGTAGGGAGACCACCAGGGATATGCTCATACAAAGGAGTGACCCTGCAAAGAGACAGCCAGATGACAGCCACTACCACACTGAGCAGAAGGACATCAGTTACAACCAGACCTGCAGTTACCCCAATATATATCCAGGCCCTGGCCTGAGTCCCTAGTCCCTGCTGAGTCCCTGCAGCAAAACTGCAGGCCCTGGCTGGTGTCCCAAGATGGTGGCAGCCATGTATAACCAAACATGTGGGTACTATGACAATGGACTTCCAGGCAACAGCTGGTAGCAGGCAATCTGCTGGTGATCCGTGAGCAGTCTGGAGGCTAACAGTGGATGATTGGCGGGTGGACATCAAGCAATGGGTAGATGGGCAGTGAAGAGGTGGGCAAATGGGCAAATGGCAGATGATAGGTGGTGGTGAGTGAGTTATCCACACTTAAACAGCAGGTGATGTCCTAACTGACTGTGGGTGATCATGGCAGAGAAATGGGGTAAATAACAGGGGACCAGTGGGCAGTGATGACTGCTTCACCAAGAAACAGTATTTCTTCTGCTTGAATCCTGAGTTACAGAATGACAAGGAATGTAGCCTCCCTCTAGTCCGCCATCTTCGATCTCCTGTATTTTTATTTCAAAAAATGTATTTTCAAACCCTGCTAGTTCTTATTCAATATTTTAAAATTTTGTCTTTTATTTTTTCAATTTTTGTTATGTTTTATCTAATTATGTTAATATATGAGTCAAATTTTTCCAGGTATTAAGTTTTGTGGAGACTTAATCAAGAGGAACAGCAGAAGCAGGGAGTGATCTAAGACATCTTGTATGCCCCTTGTTCCCCATCCCTCTAGTTTTTTCCTTCCTATGTAGGCCATTTTGGGTCAGATAATTCTTTGTTGTGAGGAGGCTGTCCTGTGTTTTGTAGATGTTCAGCAACTTCACTGACCTCTACCCACCAGAAGTCAGTAGATCCCTTTCACTTCCTTTGTGGTGAGATAACCCAGAATTTCTCCAGATATTGCCAAATGTCCTATTTTTTGCAGGGGACAGGAAGGGAATCATCCCTAGTTGAAAATTATTTTAAAGACTTAGATAACTTATTTGACATCTTCTAGGGATCTGTGCCTTATAACTATAAATTGTAGTTTTGTTTAAATAAGCAATCTTAAGTCAGGACAGTGTTAAAAGAAATAGATAAGGACTCTCCTAATAAATATTATTAAATCTGTTTGCCTGGAGGTTGGTTGTTTAATTACCAGCATGTTAACAAAGACTAAACTTGTCTTTTTCCCTCGAAGTTTTCACCGGCTTCTTTAAATCTTTTTTTTTTTCTTTCTTTTTTTTCCCCTCCAGTCTCCTGTTCCTATTATCTCCTTTTCTCTATTTTTCTTACTTTTATTCATTGAAATAAAATTATTGAGTACCAAAAATATTCCATGTTAAGAAGCCAGCTATATGAACATCAATGGGAAGAGCACCGCAAACAGAGAAAACCAATGGAAAGTTCTGTAATTTGAAATCAGTGCATGTAAAATAAAATTGGTGAAAATATTGTCAGTTGTCTTCATCTCTTAATATTATTGGTAGTGTAAAACAGTATTTGATACTTGTACTCAGGAATGTGTAGAAGTCATTTTGAGGTAATATTATACTAGTATCCAGAAACAAGTGTGTGGTTTTTCCTTTTTCTTTTCTGCAACCATAGCAAATATATTATTAAAACAAAACAAAAAACCTTTAAGAGTAGAAAATGTTTCAGGAGAATTTTTAACATTGGCAGCTATTGCTGTTTTAACTAACTTCTTTTTTTCCCCTTGCCTTGTACAGGTCAGTTTGTTGAATTTAATTGCACTTCCCATCTTTGAACCAGATAAATATCATCTTTTTTGTTTTGGTTTCAGGTTTCTCATTGCAGGGATCACTGATTGAATAATAGATGGCTTTACCTCGCCTCACAGGAGCCTTGCGCTCCTTTTCAAATGTTACCAAGCAAGACAATTATAGTGAAGATGTGGCTGACTTAAAGGTAAATTTTTTAGATGAGAACTGTTGTAGAGTATGGATGTATATTTAACATTCCTTCTTTGTTCTTTGTGCTAAAACAGAAGGTTTATCTTGTTTGACCTGAGACCAAGGAGAGCAGGTGTACTGATGTTCCTATGGGACAACGTAATATTAAGCACCTCTGACTGTATTGGCAAGAGGAATAATCAGAACTCTGATATTGAGTCCATTTTTAATTTTTCTGTTACTGAGGTCTCTGGATCAATTTATTTTGTGATATAATCCAGTACTTTATTTTTGAATCATCTGAGTAAGTTTTTAGGTCTTTGCTAAATTTTTTATCAAATGAACAGAAACAATGTCTATACCTTATCATGGGAAATATAAATATTAATCTCTTGAGCTCAATAGTTGGTCTTATAATTGGCCTGTGCTTATAATTGGGCTTATACCTCTTATGAGAGGTATATAAAGCTTAAGAAAACACTTGTTATTTAAAAAGTCACTTTATGATTAAAACTTCAAAAATAAATATGAGTAAGAAACAAAAATTTACATGGACTGCAGACTATTATAGCTTTTATAGTAAATACCAACTCTTGCTTTTCATAATAACTATGTTGTGAACAAGCTTCCTAATAAATCAGCTTATACAATAAATAATATTAATTTTACCTTTGCTATAAATATAGATTCCACCAGGGCAAATGGTGATCATTTTGGAATGTCACTTTTGTCCCATGGAAGGAACTTCTTCAGTCTCTTTCCTATAAAGGTTCAGTGACTATATTTTCTGTACCACAAATTAGGGTATATGGTTTGACAAAGAATTTTCCCTGATGAATAAACTTATGTAAGTTTAAAAAGATATCAAATACATTGCATGTTGTTACAAATGTAATATTATATAAAAATAAAAGTATATTATGTCAAAACTTGCAAAAAATTCTATGTATGTAGTTATAAAATATTTAGAAGAGATTCTTAGAAATGCCTTTGACATGTGGTTAATTAGTTTTCAAAACAATGTCATAGATTGGGAGGCTAAACAAAAAAAAATGATTGTCTCACCAATCAGAAGCTAGAAGTCCAAGATAAGGTGTGTTGGCGGGTTTGATTTCCTTTCTTCTTTCCTTGTATGAGCATGTTCCTGGTATCTCCTTAAGTGTCCAAATTTCATCTGATTGTATGTTTATCAGTCAGATGGGATTAGGCTCCATTCTAATGGCTTTAAGTTAATTTCTCCTGTAAAGGCCCTGTCTCCAAATACAGTAAAATCCTGAGGTAATAGGGATTAGGACTTCAACATACGGCTTTTGAGGGGATACAGTTGAGCCCATGAAATATAAATTTTGATCAGCTGGTAGAGGTGAGGATGTTGGTATTACTACGATGAATTTATTTATAATTTTTAGATTACTATATTTCTTTACATATGTGATTTTTGTATAGCAAAAACTGTAGCTGTTCATACCAAAATGTATCTTGATAATTTTAAAATAACTTATCTTTAAGTTGTTGAAATTTATTAAAAAATTAAAATATTATTAATGATGAGTTGAAACCTGTAAGGACATTTCAACACATAAATAATGAATTGACTTTTCACTAGGAAAGGATGAATATTTCAGAAGCTTAGCCATAGTATTGTGAACTCTGTAGCCCTGAAGCTATACATGAACTGCACATATGAAGAAATGAACGATATATTAAAGTTTGTGAAGGACCTGGCTTTATGATATTCCTTTAAGTCAGGTGTTGATTCCTGACTTTATATTAGGATAATAATACCATTTCCTAGTAGGTTGGAATTTTATTGCTGGAAGTCCTTATGTAGTTTTCTTCATAGCCTCACTTAAAGATTGATTCTAGGAAGAGCAGTTTTTAGATGTTTTTCCTCTAACAGTGCAGCATTGTGTCAGACACAAAGCAGTAAACCTTTACAATAGGAGATATTTTATAATTTTTCACAGTATATAAAATAAGGGTATGTTCTATACCATTAATTAATATTGATAGTTTACACCTAAATAATTTTCTTCTCTTTTCCTCAAGGCCTTTAGAATGTTATTCAGAATTTATCATAAAACAGAAGATTTTAAAATTTGAAAGTGAATAAGGACTATATGCTTATGCCGTACCATTTTATTTATTCCTTTTGACTTTTAGACCTTTTTTTTCCCCCAAAAGTGGTGTATATTTAATAAGCTATAACTTTTTATCCCAGAAAATGCCAAACATGACTGGACATGGTACACACACCTATAATCCCAGTCACTCAGAAAGCTGTGGCAGGAGGATTGAAAGTTTGAGGCTAGCTTTGTTCACACTGCTAGACCCTTTAAAATCAAATTTAAGAAGTGTTTGGGATGTAGCTCAGAGGTAGAGCACTCCTGAGTTCAATACCCAGGACTGGAGGTGGGGGGAGGACAATGTCTAACACATTGAAAAGTAGAGATAAAAGTAATATGAATCATCGTGGACCTATGACTCCATTGTAACAACCTTTTATGGCTAATCTATTTCATTGATATCCTTGCCCATTCTTTTCCCCCTGAACCCAGATTGACCAACCCCATTTTAAATTAGAAAATGGAGGGCAGGAAGGTAATTTTGAATAATGAATACCTTGAATATAACCAACAGTAAAATTACAGTTTTCTACTTGACTTGCCAGTTTTTCATTTGGTTAGAGTGCTTCATGACTTTTATCTATGGATCAAAGCCAGTGATCCGACCTAAAGTTTGTATTGCTTTCTGTAGTCAGTTCTAATGAATGAGAAGAGTTTTAGTCTGAAACAGAGTTCTAGTGTCATACTTAGGAAAGCAGTATTGACTTGACTATGTTGAGATTACTATGGAAATCTAATTATCTTTAAATGCTTTTCATTAAAATATAGGACATAAAGTTGTTATTTATATACATTATAGTCCAAGTGATTTTAAAAACAGACAGAAAAAATGGGAAGAGGTACATGGGATGTTACCAATTATTACCATCCTCTGGATGTTGGTTGAACCTTTTCGTTGCTATGTGAAATTTGTGATGAGTATGCATAGTAACTAAAACTATAAAAAAGTAATCTTTTATTAAACATCTTTTAGACAAGTGAGATTCTGTGAGTATACATTTAAATAAAGTTCATTCTGAGAGCAAATAGAATCTGAGTAAATACAATGTCAAAATCTTATGGGTAATGCCAACTTGTATTATGTAATGCAGAATATATGCAATAAATGATGGCTTCAAGAAAAACTTTAACCAGTCATTTCTATATTATGCTGTTTGTTTCAGCTAAAGCGATCCAGACTTCATGAACAAGTTTTAGATTTTGGACCAACATGGAAGAATATAGTAAAATTTTTGAATGAAAACCTGGAGAAGAGTAAAATGCAAAGTATAAATGAAGACTTAAAAGATATATTACAAGCGGCAAAACAAATAGGTATAGTGTTTTTTTTTTTTTTAAAGAACCAGAAAGGTTCCAAATTAGAATCCTTATAAACAATATACTATATGGGGGAAAGCTAAAATTTCTTAGCACGTATTCATAATTATGAAAAGTCTTTCCTATCAAGGAGTTTAGTATAGACTGGTGGGGGTGAAAGTAAATTATTAATTACAGTACAATTGGATGTGAGGGATTTATAGGAATTTAGTGTGTGGAAATCACTGTCTGAAGTAAGGATAAGGTTCATTAAAAATTTAATCTAGCTCTAAGAAACATTAAAAACCATGTAGCTCAATTTCTTATTATAGATGACCACCTAGTACATAGTCAGTGGTGGCACTTAATCTTTCCTATGACTGTTTCAGTTTCCAGCCCACACTAGCATTCTCATTATTAATGGATTATAATTTGAAATTGTAATACTCTATACTTAATGCAGGTTATTTTTCCAAGGTTAAAAACAAAACTAAGTGAAAGAAAACAACCTGGTAAAATAACCTGTTTATACATTGAAAGTCAGCATGTTATTCTAAATTCTTGATTAACTAAAAGGCATAGTTAACATTGCTGTGGTTGTAAAATTTCAAGTTTAGCAGGTTTGTTCCTACATAAATTCCAAACTCATTCTCTGACTCTGTGGAATGTGGTCTCCACCCTTCCTTCCCTCTGACTTTACATCATCTCATCATTGCTTTCACCAGTTGTTCTTCAGACACATCACTTTTTCTTATTTCCTCATACCTTCCACACTACTGCCTGTACTGGGGACTTTGCACATATGGCTGTCTGTGCTGGGAGTGTTCTTCTGTCACAGTCTTAGTGTGGGTAGATCTTTTCTTGTCATTCTGAACTCAGCTAAAAAATCATTTCCTTAACAAAGCCTTCACTGACCAATCTCAAGTTGTCACCTTGTTACTATTTATTATAAAACTTTCCATAACATCATTATCTGACACTTTGCTTGTTTATTGCCACTCGGATATAAGTTTCATGATAACAGTGTTTTATTTTTCTTGATAACAGTTCATCCTTAGTGCTAGACTAGTGCCTTGCATATTTTAGGGTCTTAATGAAGATTCATTTGACAAATAAATGGAAAAAAAATTTCCCAGGTGATTTCTTGAGGGAAAATTTAGATCCCTATCTTACTGTATACTGGTTGGTAATTTTCTTCTCTTACACTAACTTTGACAAGTATTTCTGTTTCATATACACACACACACACACACACACACACATATATACATATATATGTGTACATGTATATATGTAACTTGAAGACTTAGCAAATCTTCAGATTTAAAAAAAATTTTTGATATGTCATTTAACTATTATTAGTCTGTGATGTGATGTAATGTTGAATTGAATATCCTCATTGTTTTAGATTGTGAAAGTAAAAAATAAATGTCATGCATGTTTTTCTGAAGTTGAAGAGTTTTAGTAAAAATTTAGCTTACTTGAGCCTAAGAGAAATAGAGCATACCTTGATGAGTTTTGTGATTAGTATTTGACATAGAATCACATTTTATATTTAAAAAATTCTGAGGTTTTTTTATTTATTTTAGTAGTAGTGAAAATGCAGACTCTGTGGTCTACCTTGACTTGATCTGAACCCTTCTGCTCTCTTTCATTAGTAAGCTATTGGTGTTACCAGCGTCTGACTACAGTACTTCTCAAAAACTGTAGCAAGTATTCTTCCTGTTCCTTGGTTCCATTATAAAATTGCTTCAGAACATGTAGAAAAAAACAGTAATGGAACATATTGATACTGAATATTTTTATTATTCAGTATCATGACTAAATTATTTTTATATGTTGTATGCAAATAAGATTTTTAAAAAATAACTTACCGTTTAGGCTAATTCTCTAAATACCTCTGTTCATAAGTCAAAAAAACAGTTTTTAACATGCCAATCAATAAATGTAATCCGGCTGATGCAATAGCTAATTCATACTGAGGGACTAATCAATCAACTGTTGTGTTTAAAGTATCAATTGTTTTGAGATGTAGAATAAAAGAATATTTCCCAAATGGATGAAATCTTGGTATTGGAAATTTAGTCAAATGCTCTATTATATCTCTTTTTTTGGGGGGGAGGGGTTGGCGGGCGTGCTGGGGATTAAACTCAGGGGCTCTCAGCCACTGAGCCTCATCCCCAGCCCTATTTTGTATTTTATTTAGAGACGGGGTTTCACTGAGTTGCTTGCTTAGTGCCTCACCATTTCTGAGGCTGGCTTTGAACTTGTGATCCTCCTGCCTCAGTCTCTCTAGTTGCTGGGATTACAGGCATGTGCCACTGCACAGATAATTTTGATGTAATTATATTAAAAAGGTAGAGCAAAAGAATAAATAAAAAGAATAATTGAGTATAATGTAGTATGAAAAATATTTGTTTAAGGCTATATATATTATTATTGATTATTGGCTATATACATTGATTATTATATATTAAATATATATATTTAAATATATGTTATATATTATATATTAAATTAAATATTTGTTTAAGACTATATATATTGATATATATTATATTATTGGCTATATATATTGATTATTATATATATTGATTATTCAGAATAATAAACAGGAGGAAGGAAACATCAGGGAACATCTTGTTTAATCTATTGATTTTGTATTTGAAGAAACAGAGCCCAAGAAGATTCAGTGAATCCGATGGTTGGCATATAACTAATATAGGCCTAGATAGAAATTCTGAAATAGAAACATGATAGAAATTTTAGATTTTACCTTTTTTTTTTTTTTTTGTAGTTAAAGATCATGTCCTAGACAGGTCTACTTTCTTTTCAGCTACTCTTAAAATTTCTTTCTTTATGTATATACCACTGCTCTATCTCAAGCTTTGGCCATCTCATGTCTGAACCACTGCAGTGAACTGTTTCCTCTGTTTTTTTTTTTTTTTCCTCCTCCAACTTCTTCACTGTCAATTGACTGATCTATGTAAAAGGGAAAGCTCACTTCTTTTACTACCTGACCCTTTAGATCTAATTCTTTAAAATGACACATAGCTAAAGCTCTTTTATTAATTGACAGACTTTACTTCTTCTTTTTTTTATGCAATAGTATCATATGTTATCTTTCCTCCAACTTATTTGGTGCTTACTTTCTGAATTTCCTGAATAATGCATACTGCTTTTCTCTGTCTTTCATGTTTTAAAATAACCTTCCCCATTATGTTAAACTGGTAAATGCTTCTCATCTCTGAAGAAATGGCTTCAGTGTCATTCATTCATGTCCTATTCCTTTCTGATTTTAATGCTCCATTAGACTATCACTATCTTTTTGAAAAGATACCACATTTTTTAGAGTACTTTTCTCATTACTTGATATATTCTTACCTCTTATTCTTCCCTAATACATTGTTTGAATGCCTTGTACTCTAGTGCGTAATATGCTGCAAGGGATACAGTAGATATTCTCAGTAAATAAATGAAATATTGAGAAACCAACTATAAGTCCTCTGTGGTCTTTATTACCAGTAATGATGATGATGTCTTACAGGGCAGCTTGTCATTTACATATAATGTATCCCCAAGTCTTTTATAATTTGTTTTTCATTCAATATTATTTTAATAATAAAGCCTGGTTTTAGGGGGCAGAAATTATAAGTGATTTAAAAGTAGTATTCTTGCCCTTTGGTGTATCCAGATATTCAAAGTAGGCAAAGTCATCTCCTTTATGAATTCTGATGGGTAATCATACTCAGATTAACCTATATTCTTGCTGCAACAAAATTTTGCAAATATAATTTTTGTATTGCAAGTAAGAACATTTTTTGAAAATAAAGAGATCATGAAAGTGACAGTAAAATGCACCATGTGTTAGGCATATAGCTCTGTTGCTGAGTTTTAAATATTTTAGGAGACAGATAAGATTTTGTATAGTACAGATAGGTAGATGCTAGAATATGTGAGTCAAGAATGGTAGGCAGGGGCTGGGGTTGTGGCTCAGTGGTTGATTGCTTGCCTAACATGCATGAGGCCCGGTTTTCAATCCTCAGCATCACATAAAAATAAAATAAAGGTATTGTGTCCACCTACAACTAACACACACACAAAAAAAAAAAATTTAAAGAAAAAATTAATGGTAGGCAGGTGGATAACAAGATCCTATAGTTCTCTGATCAGTTTCTTAACTGAACATTTCTCCCAGAGCCAGAATAGAATGTTTGAAATATTGCAGAGCGCAATGATCTAATGATTTTACAGATACAGATGAAGTCAGAATTATGTAGTTTTTTTCAGTATTTAGTTTTCTATGCAAGACGTATTTGTTTTGCCTTCTTTAAATTTTAACCACTGATGTATTGAAATTTTGCCATTTCTGTGCCTCTTACCTTTAATAACTTTATGAAAAGTATTAGTTAGAACGTAGGTTGGGGGATATAGCTTAGTGGTAGAGCACTTGTATGGCATGCTTGAGGACTTGGGTTTAATCCCTAGTTATTACAGAGAAGAAGGTAGGTGGGGTTGGACAGGAGTGACTTACAAGGTGTGGTTTAGGCAAATTATCAAGGAAATAAGATTTTACTATTAAAAAATAGAGGACTCAAAAAAGGGATGGGAAGCAATTTATAAAGCAAATAATGTGAAAAGGACATATAAAATATTAGCTTCTCAGCACTTCAAAAAAAGAAGAAAAAAAGATACTAGCAGGAGCTACTATTCTGTCTATGGAAGGGTAAACATTTGGATTATAAAGGCAAATGGATGTTGTTTATGGAATATGATAGGCGGTTTTTTGGGAATATTTGTGGAAAATAGCTATTTATGAACATAGCAGATTCCAAAAAGTCTAGACAAAGGTACTTTGTAATAAGACTCTGCTAAGAATTAGAAAAACTGTAAAATATAAAACTATTTTACATCAGACAACTACCAAAGCAATGAAGAAATATGGGGCCAAGATCTGGAAGCAGGAACAAACCCAGAAAATGTTATACTGGCATTTGGGCCACTTTTTCCTGAGGTGACTATTCATTCCAGAAGAGGAGGTGGTGGAAAAGAGGAGGATAAGAAGATGTACAAACCTTCTGTCAGACTCAAAGGACTTAAGATGACAGAAAGGCCTAAAATGGACAAAAGAGGAAATAGAAAATCTGAATATTTGACTGTTAAATGAATCCAATCTGTAATTAAAAATGTTAACAACAAATGTACATATTTCTTGATGATCTTACTGGGAAGATAATGAGGATACTGTTGTAGGTTAAAACACGTTAAAGGCATGTAATAATGAGATGTAATGTAAAATCTTTGACTCCTAAATCAGAAAAAATATTATAAGGATATTTTTGTGGTCATTGGGAAAATTTGAATGTGGGTGGGACATCATTACATAATGTTAGGTATTAGATGTAATAATGGAAATCTTAAATCTCAGGAGATAAATAATATTTACAGTGAAATGTAATGAAACTATGCTATACTATTAAGAGGTTCTCCAAAAATATGCATACATTATATGTGTATTATATATATACATACACTTATATACACACATGTATACCTGATTGTGTGATCAAGAGAGAGTGCAGATTCATTTGAATGTATAAATTGTCAACAGTTATTGAATTACCACTTGGGAGAGTAGTTTGATTTATGATAACATAATGAAGGTTTAAAAATCTCATGAATAGGTTGTAGATGAAGCAAAAGCATTTTATCATCTGTTTATGATTACAGGGAACTTCCTTAATCTGATAAAGTTTATCTATTAAAAAACTAGCAAATGTCATACTTCATAGTGCAATATTAAAATGTTCTCTGAGAATAGTGATTACTTGAAGAGAAGAAGGGTAGGTAAGAGGGGAAAGAGAGGAAGGTTAGATAGCCTGTACCAAAATACAGTTAGAAGGAATAAATTCTAATGTCCTATAGAATAGTACAGTGGCAATAGTTTATTATAATGCACATTATTTCATAAAGAATAGGGGAGAGGAGTTCTTAGGATCCAAACAGAAAGAATTAAATGTTTGAAGAGATGGAGATGCTAATTATCCTGATTTGACCATTAATACATTATATATGCACTGAATGATCACATAAATAGATACAATTATTATGTGTCACAAATAATTTTTAAAAAAGCTTCTCCTCCAAGGTGGGTAATTAGTAAAGAATGCCTATCACTGCTTCTATTTTTCACATACTAAAAATCTTTGCTATTATTATATGACAAGAAAAGGAAGGGGTATAAATACTGAAATTAAAGCTGCCATTACCAATTTGTATCTGTAGAAATTAATTTTAGCAAGGTCAAAGTAAAAATCATTTGTTTCTATTTACCAGCAGCAAAGTTAAAAATTATATTAAAACAAATAGTTTACAACTACAAAAGCATTAAAATAATCAAATCCTATGAGTAAATTTAATGAAAAATGATCAAGACTTCCTCATGGAGAAATGAAATTTTGTTGAGGGACATTACAGAAGACTTAAGTAATGGAGGGATAAACCAAGGATTAGAAGTTTCACTTTTATAAATATATTGTTTTTACTCAAATTTATCTATAGATTCAATGTTATCCCAATCAGAGTCTCAGCAGGTTTGTGTTTGAGGGTGTATGTGTGTGTTTGTGTGTATGGAAATTGACAAAATGATCAAAGTTATCATGCAAATTCAAAGGCAAAGAGCAGCCCAGTCAGCCTTGAAAAATATAAGGCAGAACTTCCGGATATTACACTTGATTTATGATGAAGACCATGGAATAGTGTGACAAGTCTGCTTTTTCAGTATATGGTATTGGGTCAACTGAATATACAAATAATTCTAAATAGCTTATAGAAGTAAGCAAGAAGTATACAACAATTTATCTAAAAGATTATATGGAATAGCTTTATGATCTTGGTATATAGTAAAATACATTAAATGGGAAATAGAAGGGACAGTCATAAATGGAATGCTCAATAAATTGAACTCCATTAAAATTAATACCTTTTTCTTGGGACATTATAATGAAAAATAGTGGGATACGTTGTTATGTATTCATACGTGCACATAACATAATTTGCTTAGTTTCATTCCTCAGTAAATTAATACTTTTTTATTCATTAAGAGTAAAGAGACAAGCCACAGAGTGGGAAAATATATCTTCAAGATAAATAATCAAAAAGAGAGCTTTTATCTAGATTAAATAAAAACTCATATAAATCAATAAGTAAGATAATCCTGTGTAAAAATAAGCAAAAGCCTTGAATAAACATACACAGAAGCTAATTTCTAGCAAACAGGAAAAAGTGCTCAACTTCATTGGTAATAGGGGAGATGCCAATACATGTCCATCATAATGTCTCAAACTAAAAAGCCTGACATACCAATTGTTGGCCAAGATCAGGAATGTGAAACAAGAATTCTTACCCACTGCTGCTAGAATTGAAGTTGGCACATCTATTTTGAATAACTATTTGACAGCATCTACTGTGGTTGAACAAATAGAAGTTTAAATCCAATGAAAATGCTTGTACACATATACTGAAAAGACAAGTACGTTCATGGCAGCATTATTTGTGATAGCCTGAGAGTGGGAACAGTTCACTATTAAATAGTGGCTTAAAGTAATTGTGGCATATAGACTAACTTATATTAATAATACACTATAGCTACATGTCACATTGTAACTTAATTTTACAATGTTGCTAAAAGCAACCAAATATAAGAGAACATTCTATATATGTGAAATTGAGAACTGTGTATGACTATTCTTTGATTTTAGAAGTCAGGATAGTGGTTACTTTTGATGTGACAGGGACTGGATCTGAGGTAGATTTCTGGGGTGTGGCGATAATGTTCTATTTTTGGAAGTAGTTAATCAAATTACACAGGTGCGTTCATTTCATGATAATTCTTTGAGTTTGTAGTATACTGTATATATTCTTGGTTTATTAAATGAAAGTAAAAATAACTATGCTTTGTAATATAAAAATTTTAATGAATCTTTTAGGTTGATGAAAATATAAACAACAAATGCCTTTGTATTCACCTAAACTTCATACTTGGTTATCATATGATTAGAACTTTTGTCAGTGTTACTCAGCCCTTGGTAACTAATATCATATATATAATAACTACATAATGAATATCATCACGCCTGTCTTTATGTTTTTATTAACATTCATATATCATAAATCGAATGTTTCAGCTCAACTATCACTACCTACCACAGTGACAAGGAAACAAAATGTGTGTGTTTTATCTGACAAATTCCCTATGTAGTTCAGCAGCTAATAATGTTCAGACCCAAGTCTCTGCTGATGATTTGACCTTTACTTCACATTTATTGCCTTGTATTCACCAGATGTCAGCTCTACTACTAGATATCCTTTGTACTTGATTTCTTTTTAAGTTTTAAAAGGTATATTTGATTATATTGAGAGTAGATTATTGTTTCCAGTTCTGTGATAATTAAACCATCTTTGGGTCCCTAAAATAAACTCTACTTGCTTATTATTTTATTTTAGTTCTACAGATGGATCTAGCAATCTAATAATTTTGTCAGTGTTTGTAATTTTTTTTTATTATTTTTATTTGTTTTTCAGTTTCAGGGGTTCATAAAATTATTTTTTATAACCTGGCATAATTTCAGATTATCATTTAATATATGAAGGCATAAATCCAGTTCTGTCAGTTACTATTGGGTAGCCAATTAATATTACTAAATCTGTTCCTGATCTATGACTATGATGATGGCAGTTCTTCCCTCATAGTTTTTGTGAAGTGAAGCAGTACTACAAAATGCCTAGGTTAAAACCTGGTAAAGGCCTATCAGTGAGTAATTTTATTTTAACACAGATATGCTTGTAGTCATTTGTAAACAAATAGTTGTTCTGTTTAGGTTAAGTGTTAGGATAGATACATGTGCTCAGGAATGTAGTAATACAAAGGGCAGGGAACAAGGAAGGTAGGACATGAAGAATTCATAGAGAAGGAAACTTTGGACATAATTTGATTGTGTTTTGAACATTTTGAAGACAGAAGTATTTCATGTATATCCATTTCACAAAAGAAATTATAAAATAAAAGTGTGAATAACAATGGAAATCATAAGGACTTTGAAAATGCAATAGCTTGTATAAGTAGCAATTCAGATTACGTGGGGATTTGACAAAGCATCTATAAATTGGATATCATTATCAGTGCCTGAGTTGGGAAAAGATCACAGTTTCTTGATAGTTTGCTTTAGTTTATCAGATTATTCATTACTCACAAATTATCATTTCTCTAAGAAAATTTATACTGCATTCTTTAGTACAGGCATTTTTAAAGTTTTGTATAAATTTTCTTTGTGGTATAACCAGTGTATTAGAGCATTTGATATATGGATGCAGTATTGAAGTATCTACTTTGAATTATCTTTTTTAAAATGCTTTTTTCTTGGACTTTAAAAAATAAAACCTAAAATGGCAGTTAAATTTCAGTGAGTTATGTAATTTGTTTTCTGTAGTAGTTTATTTCCTTAGCCATGCTCAAAATAATGTTTTTATTTAGAAAACTTTTATATAAAGTCTAATCCAAAGTTTTATGTTAGCTGTTTCGCTACTTGGGAAGTCAAGTTGAATTTGATGTAGGATTTTATAGTACTAAAAATGTCAGTATAGTGACTGGATGCTGCCTTAAAGTCGTAAGATGAGTATTCACATTTTGTAATGAATATACATAAAATTAAGTGGCTGTTTTTAAAACATAGGGAAGAACCTCAAACCAATTTTAATCCTTATACTACTCTTTCTCTACCAACTGTACATCTTCATGTGCTTTACTTTAATCATTTGCTCACCTTAATGGTCAGAGTTTGTACATAAATGTAGGAATAATCTTAGCATTTGAATAACCCTTTCAAATGACTATTCTTGACCATTATGCCTATTTAGTGGAATGTATTGCTGGAGGTACTTTGCACAGAGTTACGTTCTTTTTTTTTAGTGAGGTTCATTACATTAGATAACATCATTTAGGCAATTTAAAAATATATCACATAACTTGTTTATTTCCCAAAAAATCTCATGGTAAAGCTTCCTTCTGTTGCATCAAAAGTTTGTTCAACAACTTATTGATCATTTGAAAAATGGTATTTAGTGTGCTCCCTGCTCCCAAATTATACCTGGCTTATTTTTTTAGTCTCAGTATATTATTTAATTTCCTTGTTTCTAATTGTCTCTGTAAAATGAGGAAAATATAAGCAAGATTCATGAGGTTATTTTATAAACTGTACTCGTTTAAAAATTACACTAACAAACATTGAAAGTAAATGCGTAGAGAAAGTAAATTATGGGGACGTGGAATGGTATATGCTTAATTTGAATAATTATTTTTGTATTTTGTTATGTGTAATGTACTTTGTTGTATGTAATGACAGCACATTAGGTTCAAATATCATTTTTTAAAAAAGAAACCATTGTAATTATCAAATAAAAAATGTCAGGTATCATAACTTTTTAAAAGAAACCATTGTAATTATCAAATTTAAAAAGGTCAGGTAGCTATTCTGTATTCATATATAACATGTTTATACAAGTTTCCTGTCTTGCTGATAATTTTTAATAAATGGAATGAGCCTATGTAAATAACGCAGGATTGTAGTGCTTTGTTTTTCACAGTTTTAGATCATTTCAGGTTAAAACTGACAGTTAAAGTTTGGACATAAAAATGAAAAAAAAATTTGAATGTTTTGAACATTTTCAGTATTAAAATATAAGTAAAAAGATATTTGTAAAACATTTTCTACTAAACAGTGAAGATTTAACCGGACGGGGAGTTTGTTGACAGCTTCTAAATTGAATGCTTATCAATTAATATAGTTAATATTTTTTCAATTTTCAGTTAAAATTTTTTATTCATCCTTTTCAAGGATTATATAACTATTAGGGCAGGCTCTTGAAAAGACAATTTATAATTATTTTATTCTTAGTATTTTGTAATCAAAGGAAAATAGAGACATAAATTGTGTTGAGAATGATTTAAGATTGTAGCTATTACTCAACTCTTTAGTTTAAAAAAATTCCATTTTATAACTTGAAGTAATAAAATACCAGTTATATCACTTTGTATATTAAGGTTCTACATAAGGTTAAGGGCTTTTTTAAAGGTTGAAGATGACTTGCAATGTGAAAGCACCAACCAGCCAGCTAAATTGAGTTCAAATCATGCTCCTCCACTTATTTTTGGCAAGACTATTTCACTTATTTTGACTTTTTCTTAGTATTCTGAGAAGTACATTATAGTTTACTCTGCATTGCACATCTCATTTGCTCTCAATATAACTGTGAAGAAGGCAAGACAAACATTTGTTCATAAAAAAGTTTTCCAGTATTCTTCTAAGTGCATCTCTTTAAATGTGTTGCAGTTGAAGTATTAATTGTATTGAACCAGTTCTGATTTTTAGGCTTTTTCATTGGTTTATGGATAGAAAATTGATATCCAAGTGGTTAGGTTTCTAGACTAACTTCATTAAAAGCATTAATTTTTTAAAATATTTTTTCATTAAAAGCTTTAAGTTATGAAATATCAAACATCTTTGCTAATTATTTAATGTTTTGGTTAAAACATCTCGTGAACAAAACTAAACTTAAAATCCCAATTCCTTTTAGATTACAAGAGTATAAGCAGACAGAAAAAGCTTGAGGAATTGAATGCAGATATTAACTAAAGACCATTTAAAAAAGATGATTCAGTACTAAATTTTGTGTAAAAAATAGGGAAGTAAACGAGTTCATTGGGAGCAAGAGTCTCACAATTAATGTAACATGTACGATTTTGAATGTAGTTTAGAAAACAAAGGCATGACTAATTACAGATTTGTATTATGGAAGCATACTACTGAAGCCGCCCCTTCCTGAACCCAAGTTTTCTGTTTTGCCCTTTGCAGTGGTGGTTCATCTGGCTAAGAGTAAAGCACACAGTTTTCCTCTTACAGTTCCCTTTCTTGAGTGAGGTGGGGCCTGCCGGAACTTTGGCACATTAGATAATTGGCCCCTCAGACATTTTATCTATTTTTTCGAACACTTGTCATACATTTCAGCCGCCAGAAGACTGCTGGCTTAATGGGTTGGCTGTACCAGCCAGCTGGGGTACCACCTTTGCCCGCGCCATGCTGGGGTGTTGTAATTCTCCAACCCCGAGCAGCCCTTTCATCCGGGCAGTGGGCTGTCAGTGGGTACCGTGGTCACCTACGTCATCACATGCGGACCAAGCGAGAGAGCTCAGGTCCCCTTGCCCAGCTGGAGATGCCCCTGCGTGGCTGCCAATGCGCAGCGTGGCTGCCGATGCGCAGCGTGGCTGCCGATGCGCAGCAGGACCGCAAGTCCTGCTTCTTAGCCCTGGGAAACCGGTCCTTTTCAGAAAGCAGTAGTCAGCGTCTTTGTTGGGTCGCCATTCGTGGCAACAGATGCTGTCTGCTAATGAGGTTCTCAGAATTTGAGCTCCCAGAGTAGCATGGTGCAGGTGCATAGAGATTTGTTGAGAAACGCCTTATGTGAAGTGAACCTGTGCCGGTTTTAAACCTACCTTGGACATCCGATTGAGTAGGTTGCGCAGGAGAGTTACTTATTTTGTAAAGCTGTGAACATTTATGAAGCACCACGACTCAACTAAGTTTAAAAATTTTTAAATATTTTTCAAATCTTATAGATATGTCAATGTACATTAAAAATTATATTACTAAAAAGTTTTTCTTTAACGTTCAGAATCTACGTTTATTTTCTTATTAAAAAATGGACTTGTGTCAGACCTGGTGGCACATGCTGGTATCCCTTCGATTCAGGAGATTGAGACAGGAGGATCCCAAGTTTGAGGACTGCCTGGACAGTTTAGTGATACCCTGTCTTAAAATATTGAAATAAAAGGGGTGGGGATGTATTCAGTGGAAGAGTACCCCTGGGATCAATCCCTGGTACCACTAATCAAATAAATAAGTAAAATGGACTTATTACTTTTTAATGAATTTTCTTTGTGGCAAGATATGTGCATCCTCCATATTATATTCAAGGAATGCAATTTATGGCTATACCATAACCCAACCATTAATTTATTAGTGTATATTTAAGTGAATTCCATTTTAGTAATATAGTAGGACTTTATTAAGTTTATTGCCTTTTTTCCCAAGATCTATTTAAATTTATTTTGTAAACAAGAATTCTAAATCTACTTTCTAGGAATTTACAGGGAATCAGTGTGGTGTAGTGAAAAGAACTTTTATGTTGGAATTAGGATTGCTGTAAATCTTGTTTAATGATTTAGTTGTTTGCTATCACCCCAAGTTTCAAACTGTTTGCATTTTAGTATCTGTAAAGTGGAGATAATATCATAGGAGTTTATAGTATATTGCTGTATAAAGATACAACTTGGAAAATGATGATTATGCCATCTTTACAAAAGCCTATATATTTATAATTTGTATATAGAATGAGTTTGTAAATGTGAATTTCATATTTACTCAGTTTAATATCAGTGGTACCAAACTTGTTTAATTATCTGTAGAATTATCACAATCCCTAAATTATCCTAAACATAAATCTCCAAGAAATAAAATTTACATTATAAATAAATGAAATGTATGAAGTACTATTCAATTAATTTAAAAGCAATGTATAATTTATAGAATATTTTTTCATGTGTTTTCTTAAATAGAAGAGGATCTCAGTTTTTGATAAATTACTTATAATAAAAGTCAAGATTTAATATTTAAAGAAAGTGGGAATAATATTATAAAATTCTTTATTTTCACACATATAAGCTGTTACTCTTCTAAAACAAAATGTCAACATCCATATAGTAAAAATGTTATTGAGGCATTGTGCTGTAGTGTAAACATGTAGCCAGTGGGACCTGGGCTTAGTGTAAATCAACCAGTCTTTGTCATATGTAACTAGGTACAGTGAAGGAATACAAAAAACAAAACAAAACAACAAAACACAGCACTGTCCTTGAAACATGTTGCTGAAATTTAGAATCAGAAACATGGGTAGGATTTGGAACCATTGGAGGCTCTGGGAAAAGAGAAATAAGCATATGAAGGGATTTAAGCATAGAATAGGACCTGTTTTTTTTTTTTTAATCCCAACTTTAAATTTTTTTAAATTCTTATTTTTACAGATTGTATTTTGATTCATTGTACACAAATGGGGTATGACTTTCATTTCTATGGTTGTACACAATGTAGATTCACACCATCCATGTAATCATACATGTACATAGGGTAATAATGTTTGTCTCAGTCTACTATCTTTCCTTCCTCTACCCCCCCCTGTTTTCCTCGACACCATCCAAAGTTCCTCCATTCTTCTCTTGCCAGCACCCCATGGCACCCCCACCACTGTTATGTATCATCATCCACTTATCAGAGAAAACGTTCAGCCTTTGGTTTTTTGGGCTTGACTTATCTCACTTAGCATGATATTGTCCAGCTCCATCCATTTACCAGCAAATTCCATGATTTTATTCTTTTTTTTTTTTTTTTTTTTTTTTTTTTTGCGGTGCTGGAGATTGAACCCGGGGCCTTGTACTTGTGAAGCAGGCACTCTACCAACTGAGCTATCTCCCCAGCCCTCTCCATGATTTTATTCTTTATGGCTGAGTAATATTCCATTGTGTATATGTACCACAGTTTATTTATCCGATTGATCAATTGAAGGACATCTAGGTTGGTTTCACAATCTTGCTATTGTGGATTGAGCAGCTGTGATCATTGATGTGGCTGCATCATTGTAGTATGCTGATTTTAAGTCCTTTGGGTATAAAAGTGGGATAACTGGGTCAAATGGTGGGCCCATTCCAAGTTTATGAGGAATCTCCATACTGCTTTTCAAAGTGGCTGCACCAATTTGCAACTCTACCAGCAATCCAACTTTAAAACTTTTAATTTGATTTTTTCAAGACAGTGTCTCACTATGTTACTCAGACTGGCCTTGAATTCCTTGGCTCAAGTGATCCTCCCACCTCAGCCTCCTGAGAACCTATGACTATAGCTGTCACCATGCCTAGCTAGATGATTTGAGTGTTAAGAAATCCTTTTTGACTGAAACGGAAAATGTATAATAGCCAATGAGGCTGAAAAGAAAAGATGGGGTCAGTTTCCAATTGTGTAGGAATCTGGATGCATTTGTATAGCTGTTCAAGCTTTGTGAGTAATAATATCAGAGCCGTGCTCTCAGGAAACTACCAGTGTTAATTGTATTACTAACTTTGCCACTGTTACTTCAGGTAGGTCACATTGACTTTAGGACCTCTTGAAGGTTTCAGTTCTTTTTTTTCTGCTGTAACAATAGTCTTTGAAATTATCTGTCACAAATAACAGGTTCTTTTCTTCCTTTGAGAAAATTGGATATGAGAAGTTAAGGCTTCAAGAAATTAGGAGCTGTTCCTTTACCTTCTATTTTAATGAGGAATTTCCTTCTGGTCTCTTTTGAATAGCAGCTTTCTCTTATGTTTTATAATATAGCTGTTTAGTTATATACAACCTTGATGGTATTACATGCTTTTGAATGGGAGCTATCTGTATCTGTCTGTTTTTTGCCATGTAGATTTATAGTATGAATTGGAAAGACAGCTATATATTATCGGGATGTGTTCCAGCTCAATAAGTCTATAACGTAGATATTTTTTGCACTTATTATAGTTTATTTAAGTATCATCAAATCAGACTTTAAAATTTGGTTTCAAATAAATTTAAGTTACTGTTCTAAATTGTTTTAAGAAAGGATTGTTATTAGTTAGTTCCTATACTTATATATAGATTAATTACTGATAATGGTTTATTTACCTAAGTTCGTTAGGAATTCGGAAATAGATTTTTCAGCTCCTAAATTGACTGTTTCCTTAGTATGATTTGACTGTTGGGATTTAACTCAGAATGTTTGTACTTACTTTATTTTTAAAATTGTAGATTGACCCATGATTCAGTTGAGCTAATAATGTTTTTTTTTTCTTTTTTATCTTTGAATAGTTGGAACAGATAATGGGAGAGAAGCAATTGAAAGTGGGGCTGCATTTCTCTTTATGACATTTCACTTGACGGATTCTGTTGGTCACATGGAGACAAAGGCTATCAAGCAGATGTTTGGCCCCTTTCCATCATCATCTGCCACTACAGCTTGTAATGCCACTAATCGAATCATTTCTCATTTTAATCAAGATGATCTTACTGCTCTTGTCCAGATGACAGAAAAGGAATCTAGTGATAAAGTATTTTTTGGTAAAAATTTAGCATTTTCATTTGACATGCATGATCTGGACCACTTTGATGAACTGCCAATCAATGGTGAAGCCCAGAAAACTATAAGCTTAGATTACAAGAAGTTTCTGAATGAACATTTTCAGGAGCCTTCCACCCCAGAACTCAAGCCTGTGGAAAAAACTAATGGCTCCTTTTTGTGGTGTGAAGTTGAGAAATACCTAAATGCAACTTTGAAGGAAATGACTGAAGCACCAAGAATAGAAGATCTTTGCTGCACTTTATATGACATGCTTGCTTCTGTTAAAAGTGGTGATGAACTTCAGGATGAGGTATAGTTGAAGTTATTGAAATTTTATATAAATGTGAACAATCTTAATGAAACAGGCTTTTAAAATTTGTGTGTGTGTGTGTGTATGTGTGTGTGTGCGCGCACTGTAATTAAACATAGGGCCTAGGGCATGCTGAGCCCAAATTGTACCGCTTAGTTGTAGTTCAAACCCAGGGGGCATTTGACCACTAAGCTACATCCTCTTCTTAATTTTTATTTTGAGACATTGTCTCACAAAGTTCCTGAGGCTGACTTTGAACTTGTGATCCACCTGCCTCAGCCTCCTGAACCATTGGGATTACAGGTGAGAGTCACTGTTCCTGGCTCAAAATTGGTTTTTTAAACATAGTTAACAAAAAAAGTACTCTCTTAATGTTATGTTGTAGTATTCAATTAGGTAGCCAGTGATTTTACAGAGCATGCATGTATATAATTTTCCAGTGTGGAGTTACAAAAGGACTCTCAGAATAATGGATAGTGGAAGAGTTACAAGGCAGTAGTTGAGCCTGTGTGTGTGTTATTGGGACAGTCCTGTTAAAATCTCTTGTCCCATTGTGATGATTAGTACATTTACTCTGAGAAGAGTATAGATTTGGACAGTAAATTATATGGTCGCTCTAGTAATAACACCATACAGCATTTTATGTTTCTAAGAGTTCTGTGAATGAGAACAATAAACTTCAAAATATTAGAAATTTTATCACATATTAAATTACTTAATGATTTAGAAAAAGGTTTTTACTTATTTCTGTGTTTGATACAGTAACTTGAAAAACAGATTGATCTAGAAAAAATTGGATTGATGAATTAATATCATTTGTTTAATAAAGTATAGTATCTTTATAAGTTTTCTCTTTTCGTGAAGGAAAACATGATTTTAATTCCTTTCTGTGCTACGATTTGATTATATTTGAAGTGGTGAATTACTCTGTCACATGAAAAGTTTTATCTTGAGGATTTTAATTTTGCCCTTAATCTATCATCATTTCATAAATTTAAAATTATGGTCAACCCAACTTTAATACTGGACAGATTGCATGAGTAATATATTTGATGAAGAATTAAGACATACTGTTATAGGAAGGGCAGAGGCTTTGAAATCAGATAATTCTTCCCTTCCATTTATTGCTTGTGAGACTGGGTAATTCAGTCTCTCAGAAGCTCAGTTTTCTTGTTGGCCTATTCAAGTCAATAGCACTATCAAGAAAAAGGATTTGTGTAAGCATTAAATATGATACCATTTATGAGCTGGTAAGTAGCATATGGTAAATACTCATTACATTATAGATGTGATTATTTGTTGTTATTATTGGAATTAAAAGTTTTTAAATCATTTTGGAGTATCAGGAATACAGGGAAAAATAATTTTAAATTAGGGAGTTAGCTAGTTACATTTTGATGGACCAGTCCCATTATAGTGATAAATGTTATGCTGATTAACCTTAGTTTGGAAGTAAGATATCTTACTTAATTTCTTAATTCTGTGGTCAGTCTTATATACCTTGAATATTTCAGACCTGATTTAACTTATATCAGATTTGTTCCACATGATTAAATGAATTTTATCTAATATTGTAGAAATAATAATTGTTTTGTAAGTTGTGATTTAAACAACTTTACTGATATTTGATTATTAAAATTGAATATATAGTAGATAGCCTATTATTTTAGTAAACTGAAACTTGTAGACATCAGACTAATGGATATTTTGTTGAAAATAAAAGAATAGTAGAAAACTATTCTTTCTACTTCTGAATATCTAGAATAAAGTTTGTATTTGTTAGTTTGTCACCACACCCTTAAAATAACTGAATCTCATGGTTGAGGGGAGAATATTTTCCAGTTATCAAGATTTTTTCATAATTGGTTTCATTGCAGTTGAAAAAGTGCAATTCAATTGCAGTGAAACTCAAATTGAATTGGCACATCCATCCATTCGTCATGTTTATTTAATACTTACTAAGTTCTAGGAACAATGCTAGTTAAGCACATAAAAAAGAATAAGACAGCAACCTTGCTTTTATGGAATTAATTGTTAAACAGGAGGAGACATGTCAACAAATAACTTTTATTGCTCATGCTGACCTTGAACTTGAGGTCCTCCTGCCTCAGCTGCTCAGCTGGAGTTGGTAGGATTATAGACATATGCCATTATACCTAGTCATTTTCTGTGTATCTTGAATTCTTAAAGCTCTCTTCCTTCTTATGTTCTTATATGTAATTAAATTTACTTGTTTACTGGTTTTTTTTTTGCAATGCTGGAGATCGAACTCAGCACTCTACCTACTGAGCTATTTCCCCAGCCCAATTGTTCTTCTTGCTAATTTGTAAGCTCCCCAAAGAACATGTTGCCCTGTTCAAATAGGAAAGTGTTTGGAATTCATTAAGAGACTAATAAATATTTACTAAATTAATGAAAGCTTCACAACCAAAAATATTCATTTTTAAAAGATCATAGATATTTTATTATATACAAATGAGGACATAAAAGAACAAGTCATAGACTCTGTAGAGGGATTTGCTTTGTAGGAACAGCATTTGTAGAGGAGTTTAAACTTGAGCTAACTCTTAAAATATGACTACATTTAACTTTTCCAAGTGGATCAGGAAAGTAGGGAGCAAATTTCAGGCTTGAGAAAGAAAGATCACTGTGTGTTCACACATCTGTAGGATGCAAAGGCGTGTGAGAAGAGACAAGGGAGTACAGATAGTAAAGAGGTAAATAAGAGAAGACCCTGGTATATCTTCTTTTTTTTTTCAATTATTTTTTATATGTTGATAGACTTTCATTTTGTTCATTTATTTATATGTGGTGCTGAGAATCTAACCCAGTGCCTCACACATGATAGCAAGCACTCTACCACGGAGCTACAGACCCAGCCCCTATATCTTCTTAAAGTATATTGTAAGTTACTCTGAAGCTTATATGGTCTGGTTCATTGATTTTTCAACTAGATTTTAATGGATAGTTTAACACATAAGTAAATATTTTACAATCCACCGGTGACTTGAGTTGTAGAGCTTTAAAAGGTTCATCCCTCCAATATTTTGGTTTTCTTATCTGTGAATGAAAATGAACAGGAGTGGAGCATTTGCCTAGCACATGTAGGTCACTGAGTTCCATCCTTAGCACCACATAAAGAAATAAATAAATGAAATCAAGCTATTGTGCCCATCTACAGCTAAAAATATTTTTTAAAACTGAAAATGAATAATCATTATAATATCTTTTTGTTTTATACTGTAGATTTTTCCTTTTGATGCTTTAGGTTCATTTCTGTGCATTCACATTACCCTCTTTCCAGGGTAATTAAAAGATAACCAGTTCCTATGATAGCACAGTAATTTTCATTTATTTTTAAGCTTTTGATTAAGAATTTAAAAAAAAATTTTAAATTTATTTTTTTAATGTGGTGCTAAGGATCAAACCCAGTGCCTCACACATGCTAGGCAAGCACTCTACCACTGAGTTACAACTCCAGCCCCACTATTTACATTTAATATAAAACAATGACCTCATTCTGTGAAGCCAGCATCATCTTCATACTAAAGTCTAATGAAAATATCAGAAGAAAATTATAGATACATTTGTAAGCTCTATTATTGTATATTTTAAAAAGAATGTTTAAATAACTGTGTTGTTTGCTATTGCTCCAGAAATTTAACAGAGCCATGGTAATGTATTTTCACATATAAATTAAAAGAAGCATGCAAAGAACTACTATTATGCTGAAAGTATTTTTGTTCCTTAACACATGAGTTGTTGACCCTTGAACATCATGGGTTTGAACTGCCCAGGTCCTTTTATATGCCGATTTTCTTGAGATTTGCAATAATTTGAGAAAACTTGTAGATGAACGATGTAGCCCAGAAAAAAATCAAGAAACTTAAGAAAAAGCTATGTCATGAATGCATCAAATGTATATAGATAATGGTCTTTGTTATCATTTACTACTATACATATACCCAACTCTATGATTAAAAAGTAAAAATTTATCAGAACTTAGACAAACACACACCACACATGGCATCATTTGCAGATGGGAGAAATGTAAGCCATTATAAAGCTGTAGTATTAATCGTATATGTATAAAATTCACTGTAATACACACTACTGCTATAATAATCTGGTAACCTCCTACTTACTTTTCCTGATTTGGTGAGCTCAAGTGTTGTGAGTATCCACTTAAAATACTAATTATCTTCTTGTGAGCAGTTCACCTCTTCAGTAAATTTTATATGGCAATAAAAAGGGATCTCTTGAAGTTCTTGCGTATTTTCCACCGTCTATAATATATATATAACTTGCAAAATATGTGTTAACCTACTGTATATGTTATCAACGGCAGACTATTACTAGTTAAGTTTTGGAGGAATCAAAAGTTACAGGTGGAGTCCTATTGGGAGTGGAGAACAGCAGCAGGTTTTACAAAACCCTGGGCAGCCCCTCTGCTGCTGGCCTTACCTTCATTGCAGCCTGCCCAAGTCACTATCACTGCGACCAGGAGCAGTGAGGCCAAGACCCAGTAGCTGACTGTTGCCCCTCTGCCCCTTCATCAGTGCTTCTGACACCAAGCCTGGCACCAGACAGTGGTATAGGACTTTGGTGCAGTTACTTTGGGAAGATTTTGTGAACTGTAAAAAAGGTTCATTGTGAGGAATAGATTTGTTTTAATCAATAGGAATGATGCATTTGCATACTATACTGCCATAAAACAGTAACCTCAGGAAGTACCTTTGCAGCGTAGGAGGTGGAGAGACTTTGGAGTTTGATGCTATTGAAGGAAAAAATAATGTGGAGGCAGAAGATGTTATAGGCCCTGGCAAAGTTTCAGTTCAATGCTATAAATACACAGCAGTCTTCAACCATTGTAGATACTGTCTACATTGTAGGCATTGTCCATGCAAATACCAGCAGAATTACCAGAATTGTGAGTGTGGGGGAAAGAAAAAAGGGATCCCAGAGTGCTTGTAAATGCCAGGCCAAACAAAGCTGGTCCTACTGCAGATGAAGCTTGTCACTTTACTTCCTATGGAGACTCCACGGGCATGAACTATAATATTCCAACCTTCCTGTGCAGGGAGAGATGAGGGAGGCTGCTGACAACCAAGCTGCAGGAAAACAAGAGAGACCAGTGAGACAGAATATATATTAGGCATAATGATTCTTCAGGGACCCTCCTTACCAAAGACAGCCTAGAGAGGACAGCAATGAAAAGGATAAGGAATACCAAGGAGCTAAGACTAAAGGTCAGTAGCCACCTCCAAACTGGTACCACTGCAGTTTCAGTTACCAGAATACAGATGTTCTGAAACCCTAAGCCACAAGGTGGCAGAGTTAAAAGCAACAAATTCACCTGTTTAAAGTTCATTCACTCCCAAGGCTCAGTAAGACAGGGATGAGTGAATGTTGTTTTTATCATCACTGTCAGCATCCAGAGGAATAAATATGAAATTCTACCAATAAGAAATGAACAAAAATGATTGGAACAGAAGATCTTAAGGGTTTGATTTCTGTCTCTTACCCAGATAACTAGGACTGTCTGCATTATCTGCCCAGCCTCGAGTTTTTATCTTTTTATTTTTACCTAAAGATGTTACTTTGGTAGTGGCAAGTGTGTGTGTGTGTGTGTGTGTGTGTGTGTGTGTGTGTGTGTTTTAAACCTAGTTTTTCTCAATATACTTTAAAAGTTTTTAAAATAGTTCATATCTGTTAAAGTTGATATTTTTAAGAATTTCATTTTCATTTGTACTAAAAATTTATAATTTAACTTTTTTAAAACTCAGCAAACTGTAAGCAATTGTTAATAAAGGTCTTAAGTAATTTTTTAAAAAAAGTTACGTGCAGATTTTTAACTCTGTGAGTGGGTTGGTATATCTAAGCCCACATAAAGGTCAGTAACAAGCTACTTCTTAGCTTTTCCTAATATCATGCTGTTTTTGTTCCCTATCTTGAACATCTAAGTAACTTTCTCCTTAGGACTTTTCTTCTTTTGACTCAGTCTGATACCAAGTAATTTCTTTAAGACTATATAGTCTTTATGATTAAACCCTTAGCATTTGATTGACTAGAAAATCTTCAAGGTTCTTTAAGTTTTTGAAATTAATTACTTTAAAAATATTTGTTAAAGTCAGTGTATTTTAATCTCCAGAGGTAAGACTTGAACATTCCATGTTTTCTTAATAATATTTTTGGTACAGATGTCTTCCTGTTTCTGCTTGCTGTTTCATAACCAGAATTGTTGCAGTAGTGTTAGTTGTGTTGGGATTGTATAGTTCATGGGCTTTCAACAGAAAATTTCCCCCTAGGAAGTGATAGTATTTAAAGTTCCTGTTATGTGTAGATCTGTACCAGGCTGTCTTCCTTGGTACAACCAGTCTTGCAAAGTATAGGAGTCATATCCTTTGTAAAGAGGAAAAGTATTGAGCATCAGTTGTTTATGAAAGTCACAAAGCAAGACAATGTTACAAATTCTGGGACTTTTTCTCCAGCATAGACCTCCTTTCTATCTAGTATACCATGAGATTTTTTGAAGAAAGAGTACTAACTGAAAAGATTCTTTGAGGGAATTTCTTTTTTATAAAGCTAGGACAAATTCTGTCTTCTGCCTTGGTGTTGTTATGGTGGGCAAATTACCAAGCCCTTGGGAACCAAATGTGGTTAAATATTTGCTTCACAATGTTGTTGCAAGAATTTGTGAGGTAATGTATATTAAACACCCATCATAATGTTTCACAACTATAGGCTTTCCAATGTTAACACCAATGTTTGCCTATATCAGTTTTGACTGTACTCCTTATAGATTAGAAAACACATTTTTATCTCTGCCTTATATGTGAATATTTTAAGTAATTACTCAAATGTTGATTGAGGACCGAATCTTGAGAAATATGAAAAGTGGGGTCTGAAATACTGGCATATTATAGATGTATTAGAGTATACATATTTCTTAGTATTATTTCAATATTAGAAGGTATTTGCAGAGCTATCAATGCCAATGTAAATACTGATGGAGTTATAATCAATTCTTAGAAAAGGGGAATTTTGAGTTTTATGATATGATCATGAGTTTGCTTTTGTGCAGATGAGGCTCCTTCTTTATGGCATTTGTAATTTGACATTTGCTGTTAGTGTTTTCTCTTGTCTGTAGGCAGATGGTGTTACTTGACCCCGGCAAGTTCATTTCTGAAACTTCCAGTTAAGTGCCTGATCCCAAGAAGTAGGAGATATTTGGTTAGATTGTCTTCTGAGGAAATACTTTTTATTGCTTATTTGTTTCACAAAAATTCTAGCATCCTGGAAATTTTCATGTAGAATACCTAGCATTTTAATGCAGTGGTTCCCAAACTTTTTGTTTTCAAAATTTCTTTATAATCTTAAAAATTACTTTTAAGAGCTTTCCTATATATTACTTAGCACTACTGAAATGGTAATAGAGATTAAAACTGAAAAATTTTTAATATACTAAATGATTGAATCAGTGTTTGTTTCTAAACCATTTAAAATAATACTAAACCATGTATATTAAAATACTTTATATAAATAACAGTTTCTGAAATATATACTATGAAGAATGGAATTGTATTATATTTTTGCAAATCATTTCAGTGTTTGACCTAATAGCCCCTTTAGACTTCTGCATTCCGTCTTTTCTGATATCATATATTACTTTGTTTGACTTTGGCAAAACACCACTTACTTTATACTCCAGAGAAATTGAAAAAAGGCAAATAATGTTTTATATTAGTATGAAATATTTTGACCTTATGGACCTTTTGAAAGGCTTGTAGAGATTCCAGACCACATTTTGAGAATCACTAATTTAATGTGTGTTATAGTTTTGCAAAGAGGATGTAGTGATTTCATTTTTACATATGATAAGTATTTGAAATATTACTGTGCTGAAACATGGCAATATTATTATTTTTAATGCATTATAATTATATATAACAGTGGGATTCTTTATGCCGTATTTGTTCATGCACATAAGTTGATCAGTCTCATTCCTTAGTACCTTCCCTTTCCCTCCCAATATTATTATTACTTTTATTAATCTCATTATTAATATCATTGCTTTATGAAAAGTTTCTCTGTCTGTAGGTGCCATACATTCTTTTTGGTGGAGTTAGCACTACTGAGCAATAAGGAAGACAATAATATCAACTTGGATGGATTAAAACTGTCTCTTCAGCTAGGAAAGACAAATATGTATTACTTTTCTTACAGTCTTTCTATCAAGTAATCACAAGATCCTCTACTCCCTATCCACAGTCAAAAATTGTACCTTTAAAGAATGTTTAAAATCATAAAATTTCTTAACTCAGTGTAGTATTTGTGTCTAGCATTCTATCCAAATGATGATCAATCATGTTAATGAAGTTTCCTTTATTCAAAAGGTATTGTATCTATTAGAGTATTATCTAGCTGCTGTTCTCCAAACTAAACTTGTCTGTAATGGTAATTATAAACTTATAAGAATAGTGACTTTTATTGGGAATTTATTTATATCATTTAATGTTCTGTAACTGGACCTGAACCTTCTGTTACCTTCTACACTAGGATAAAAATGTAAATGTATATCTTAAAGATAATGAGAGCCTGATCTGTTTAAAGGCTTATATCATGAAACAGGAAAGCATTTTGCCACTTTGCCACACAAAAGGAAAGTTAAAAATTCTCTCAGTCTTTCTTTGATTCATGTTTTAGATATAATGTTACATTGTGCTAACTAACGTTCATGTAGACTCAGGAAACAATATATGTAAACTTTTTAAAAAATATTATTTATCTTTTAATTTTTTACAGACTGTGTTTTGATTCATTGTACATAAATGGGGTACATCATTTCTTTACTATGGTTGTACATGATGTAGATTCATACCATTCATGTAATCATACATGTACATAGGGTAATGCTGTCTGTCTCATTCCACCACTTTTATACCCACCCTCCCTCTCATTTTCTTCTACATAATCTAAAGTTCCTCAATTCTTCTCTCACTCCCTACCCCACCCCCCAACCCATTATATATCATTCTCCACTTATCAGGGAAAACATTTGGCCTTTGGTTTTAGGGATTGACTTATTTCACTTAGCATGATATTCTCCAATTCCATCCATTTATTTGCAAATGCCATAATATTATTATTCTTTATGGCTGAATAATATTCCATTGTGTATATATACCATAGTTTCTTTATCCATTCATCTGTTGAAGGGCACCTAGGTTGGTTCCACAATCTAGCTATTGTGAACTGAGCTGCTATAAAAATCGATGTGGCTGTTTTACTGTAGTATGCTGATTTTAAGTCCCTTGGGTATAAACCGAGGAGTGGGATAACTGGGTCAAAAGGTGGGTCCATTCCAAGTGTTCTGAGGATTCTCCACACTGCTTTCCACAGTGGTTGCACCAATTTGCAACTCCACCAGCAATGCCAACATCTATTATTCTTTGTGTTCTTGATAATAGTCATTCTAATTGGAGTAAAACAAAATCTTGGAATTGTTTTAATTTGCATTTCTCTAATTACTAGAGATGTTGAACACTTTTTCAAATATTTATTAATTGCCTGTATGTCTTCCGTAAAGTGTCTGTCCAGTTCCTTGGCCCATTTATTGATTGGGTTCTTTGTATTTTTAGTGTAAAGTTTTGTAAGTTCTTTATAAATTTTGGAGATAAGTGCTCTATCTGAAGTACATGTGTAAAAGATTTTCTACTCTGTAGGCTTTCTCTTCTCCTTCTTGATTGTATCCTTTGCTGAGAAAAAGCTTTTTAGTTTGAGTCCATCCCATTTTTTGAAACTTGCTTTGATTTCTTGTGCTTTGAGAGTCTTGTAGAGGAAGTCTGATCCTAAGCCAACATGATGAAGATTCGGGCCTACTTTGTCTTCTGAGTTTTGTGCAGGGTGAGAGATAGAGGTTTAATTTCATTTTACTGCATATGGATTTCCAGTTTTGCCAGCACCATTTGTTCAACAGGCTATCTTTTCTCCCTTGTATGTTTTTTGCTCCTTTGTCTAGTATGAGGTGACTGTATTCATGTGGTTTTGTCTCTGAGTCTTCTATTCTGTACCATTGGTCTGCCTGTCTATTTTGGTGCCAATACTGTGACATTTTTGTTACTGTTGCTCTGTAGTATAGTTTAAAGTCTGGTATTGTGATACCTCCTGCTTCACTCTTCCTGCTAAGGATTGCTTTGGCTATTCTGGGTCTCTTATTTTTCCAAATGAATTTAATGATTGCTTTCTCTATTTCTATGAGGAACTTCATTGGAATTTTAATTGGAATTGCATTGAATCTGTATAGTGCCTTTAGTAGAATGGCCATTTTGACAATATTAATTCTGCCTATCCAAGAACGTGGGAGATCTTTCCATCTTTGAAAGTTTTTTTCAACTTCTTTCTTTAATGTTCTGTAGTTCTCATTGTAGAGGTCTTTCACCTCTTTTGTTAGATTAATTCCCAAGTATTTTTATTTTTATTTTTTTTGAGGCTTTTGTAAATGGAGTGGTTTCCCTAATTTCTCTTTCAGAGGATTGATCACTTATGAATAGAAATGTGTTAGGTTTACATGTATTGATTTTATATCCTGCTACTTTGCTGAATTCATCTAGTAGTTCAGAAGTTTTCTAGTGGAGTTTTGGATCTTCTAAATATAGGGTCATGTCATCAGGAAATAGTGACAGCTTTGTTTCTTCTTTTCCTATTTGTATCTCTTGAATTTCTTTTGTCTGTCTAATTGTTCTGGCAAGTGTTTCAAGGACATTGTTGAATAGAAGTGGTGAAAGAGGATATCCCTGTCTTGTTCTAGTTTTTAGAGGGAATGCTTTCTGTTTTTCTCCATTAAGAATGATGTTGGCTGTGGGTGTAGCATAGATAGCCTTTACAATATTGAGGTATGTTCCTATTTTTTCTAGTGTTTTAAGCATGAAGGGGTGCTGTATTTTATCAAACACTTTCTCAGCATCTATTGAAATAATCATGTGATTCTTAACTTTAAGTCTGTTGATGTGATGAATTACATTTATTGATTTTTAGATGTTGAACCAACCTAGCATCCCTGGGATGAAACCCACTTGATCATGGTGCACTATCTTTTAAATATATTTTTGTATGCAATTTGCCAGTATTTTGTTAAGGATTTTTGCATCTATGTTCATCAGGGATATTGGTTTAAAGTTTTCTTTCCTTGATGTGTCTTTGCCTGGTTTGGGTATGAGAGTGATATTAGCTTCATAGAATGAGTTTGGTAGGGTTCCTTCCTTTTCTATTTCCTGGACTACTTTGAGAAATATTAGAATGAGTTCTTTGAAGGTCTTGTAGAACTGAGCTGAGAATCCATCTGGTCCTGGGCTTTTCTTGGTTAGTAGGCTTTTGATGGCTTCTTCTATTTTGGTGCTTGAAATTGTTGTTTTGATTGTGTACATTTTCCTGATTCAGTTTGGGAGGATCATATGTGTCTAGAAACCTGTTGGTGTCTTCGAGATTTTCTATTTTGTTGTAGTATAGATTTTCAAAGTAGCTTCTAATTATGTTATATATTTCAATGGTGTCTGTCATGATCTTTCCTTTTTCATCATGGATTCTAGTAATTTAAGTTTTTTCTCTCTTTCTCTTTGTTAATGTGGCTAGGGGTTTATCAATTTTGTTTACTTTTTCAAAGAACCAATTTTTTTTTTTACAGTAAACAAATGGGATACATGTTGTTTCTCTGTTTGTACATGGAGTAAAGGCATACCATTTGTGTAATCATAAATATACATAGGGTAATGTTGTTTGATTCATTCTGTTATTTTTTTCCCTTCCCCCACCCCTCCCACCCCTCTTTTCCTTCTATATAGTCCTTTCTTCCTCCATTCTTGCCCCCCTCCCTAACCCTAACCCTAACACTAACCCTCCCACCTCCCATTATGTGTCATCATCCACTTATCAGCGAGATCATTCGTCCTTTGGTTTTTTGAGATTGGCTTATCTCACTTAGCATGATACTCTCCAATTGCATCCATTTGTCTGCAAATGCCATAATTTTATCATTCTTTATGGCTGAGTAATATTCCATTGCATATGTATATACCACAGTTTCTTTCTCCATTCATCAATTGAAGGGCATCTAGGTTGGTTCCACAATCTGGCTATTGTGAATTGAGCAGCTATGAATATTGATGTGGCTGCATCTCTGTAGTATGCTGATTTTAAGTCCTTTGGGTATAGGCTGAGGAGTGGGATAGTTGGGTCAAATGGTGGTTCCATTCCAAGCTTTCTAAGGAATCTCCATACTGCTTTCCAGAGTGGCTGCACTAATTTGCAACCCCACCAACAATGTATGAGTAAGAACCAATTTTTTGTTTTGTCAATTTTTTAAATTGTTTCTCTTGTTTCAGTTTCATTGACTTCAGCTCTGATTATAATTATTTCCTGTGTTCTACTATTTTTGGTGTAGATATCTTCTTCTTATTCTAGGACTTTGAGATGTAATTTTATGTCATTTAGTTGTTGACTTTTTGTTTTTATTAATGTATGAGCTCAAATCAATGAACTTTCCTCTTAGTACTGCTTTCAGAGTGTCCCAGAGATTTTGATATGGTGTGTCATCATTCTTATTTACCTCTAAGAATTTTTTATTTCTTCCCTGATGTTGTCTGTTATCATTTAATGATTCAATAGCATATTATGTAGTCTCCAGGTATATGAGTAGTTTTTCTTTGCTATTTTATCGTTCATTTCTAATTGCATTCCATTATAGTCTGGTAGGATACAGGGTAGTATCTCTATTTGTATTTGCTAATGACTTCTTTGTGGCATAGCATATGGAGAAGGATCTATTTTGGAGAAGGATCCATGAGCTGCTGAGAAGAAAGTATATTTGCTAGATGATGGTTGAAATACTCTGTAAATATCCATTAAGTCTATATCATTGATTGTATTGTTTAGTTCTATAGTTTCTTTGTTCAGTTTTTGTTTGGAGAATCTATCCAGTGGTGAGAGTGGTGTGTTAAAGTCCCCCACTATTAATGTGTTTTGGTCTGTTTGATTCATAAAATTGAGAAGGGTTTATTTGATATACATAGATGCTCCATTGTTTGGGGCATAACTAAAATTGTTGTATCTTGCTGTTTTACGCTTCCCTTAAGCAGTATGAAATGTCCTTCTTTATGCCTTCTGAATAACTTAGGTTTGAAGTTCACTTTATCTGATATGAGGATGGAGACCCCTGCTTTTTTATTAGGTCCATGTGTGTGGTATGTTTTTTCCCCTCCTTTCACCTTTAGTCTGTGGATGTCTTTGTCTATGAAATGAGTCTCTTGAAGGCAGCATATTGTTGGGTCTTTCTTTTTAAACCAATCTGCCAGTCTGTGTCTTTTGATAATTGAGTTTAGGCCATTGACATTCAGGGTTATTATTGTGATATAATTTGTATTCCAATTCATTTTGGCTTACTTTTGGTTTTTAACTTGTCTTGTTTTCTCCTTTGATTGGCTTTTCCTTTAGGGTGGTAGTTCCTCCCTATGCAGACTTGCATTGTTGTTTTTCACTTCCTCCTCATGAAATAGTTTGCTGAGAATGTTCTGTAGGCCACGCTTTCTATTTGTAAATTCTTTTAACTTTTATTTATTGTGGAAAAGTTTTTATTTCATCTTCAAATCTGGAATGTTAGTTTTGCTGGGTATAGGATTTTTGGTTGGCATCTGTGTTCTTTCAGAAGTTGAAATATATCGTTCCAGGCCCTTCTTGCTTTTAGAGTCTGGGCTGAGAAATCTGCTGATATCCATATTGGTTTCCCCTTATATGTAATCTGACACTTTTCTCTTGTGACTTTTAAAATCCTATCTTTATTTTGTATGTGAGGCATTTCATTATAATGTGTCTTGGTTGTGGATCTGTTGTAATTTTGTGCACCTGGTGTTCTGTAGGCCTCTTGTATTTGATTTTCCATTTCATTTTTCAGGTTTGGAAAATTTTCTGATATTATTTCTTTGAACAGGTTGTTCATGCCTTTGCTTTGTATCTCTGTGCCTTCCTCAATCCCAATAATTCTTAAATTTGGTCTTTTCATGATATCCCATAATTCTTGGAGGTTTCGTTAATGACTTCTTAACATCTTCTCAGTTTGTTCAACTTTATTTTCAAGATTAACTATTTTGTGTTCATTATCTGAGATTCTGTCTTCCATGAGATCTATTCTGTTGGTGATGCTTTCTATTGAGATTTTAATTTGGTTTATTGTTTCTTTCATTTCAAGTATTTTTTTTCTTTTTTTTTTTTTTTTTTCAGAATGTCTGTCTCTTTGTTGAAGTGTTCTTTTGCTTCCTGCATTTGCTTTTTAACTGTTTACTGGAATGGTCATTCATTGCCTGCATTTGCTCTCTTATCTCATCTTTTGGTTCACAGATCTTTTTAATTATGCAGATTCTAAACTCTTTTTCTGTCATTTCTACTGCCATGCTGTCATTGGATTCTATCACAATAGCATCTTGGTTTATTAGGGACACTTTCTTCCCCTGTTTTTTCACATTGTTTCTATATATTCCCCTCTAGCGGTGAATATCAGAGATACTGAAGTTCCCCCTCCCTGCAAGCTTATTATGACCCTGCAGTTTTCCAATACCTCTCCTTTGAAGGGGAGATCAATACCAGTAGCACCAATACAGAGAAAATGCAACCCTGAACCAGATAGCCCCTATAAAGACTTTAACATTATTGTAATGAGCAGGATGAGTTTGATTACTCTTTACAGTGTTTCTAGTTGTGGACAAGAGGATGGGGAAGGGTGTAGGATGTAAGTGAGTAAATAGAGGTACCTGCCAAAGGGCTTCCAGTCTCCTGTAGGTGTCTCAGGAAGGGAGCTGCTCTTCCAGTGATGAAGATCACGCCCTCAGGAATAATTCAAAATACCTACACCAGCCTCCAAAGAAGCTGGGGAGCACCAGCGAAGGTGCATGTCCCTCAGGCACAGTGTCCCTCAGCAGTAGGAGGGCAGGTGGGCAGGCTCAGCTACTGGCCTCCATCCTCAGTGGGGGGGCAGTGTGATGGGCTCAGCAACCCACGTCCATCCGTGGTGGGGGGGCAGGCTCAGCGCTGGCTGTAAACTTCTTAAAAAAGAGGCAAAGATGAGCTTCAGAACTAGAACACTTTACCTAAGATTTTTGAAGGGCCCCATCTTACCTGAGATAAGGCTTTGCTCCAAAATAAGTCAGACTTCAGCTTATTTAAGGTTATATTCAAAAGATTGCTTTTCATTGTAAAATTACTGTGATCTCATGCAGGGGATATAATGTATAGCTCAGCCAAAATTCAAAATAGCTATTACACAAACTAAATGTTTTACTGTTGTTAATTCCATTTTGTATTTTCTTTGTAAACTCTATAACTGTTGCTTGATTAATGTTTTGCAGAAGTACTACTTCAAGAACAAACAACCTAAATGAATTTGAGATGATAAACCATTACCTGTAGGACAGATAATATAGACCCCAATTAAATAAAAGAGGATAAATGACTGTAAAGTCAGAAACATTGGAGATAAAGCCTAGTACTCTTACCTTATGACTGGTGAGACTGGCTTGCTGGATATTTAAGATCATGTTTAAGATCAAGATTAACACAAAAGGGCCAAGAAAACCAGTATTTGGCTCTTGCCCTCTTAGTCAGCCTGAACCCAGGGAATGGGAGAGCTTCTCTAAGGAGCTTTACAACGCTGGGCCACATGATCTCCCGATCAGGGAGATTGATGAGACCTCTAGAGAATGAAAAGCCAGTCAGTGCACCTGTTGCAAAGAGGAGGGTCATTGAAAAAGGGAGATATCCCTGATGCTTCCAAAGGAAGCCACCTCATCAGGGAGTCCCTATCTAGCAAATGGCACTAAAGAAGCTAAGAAGCTGCTCTCAGATTCTCCATGAGTAATCCCTGTGGGAACTCAGCTGACCCTTAACAGAGAAAGGAACAAAGTTAATTTGACCAGCTTGGTCTTGAACACCTGGCAAAAATAGTTATAACCAAAATACAGCCATAACTGGGTTTAAAAGGAAAGACAATAGTTCCTTTATTGGAACTTAAGCCCTACAGTTGTGTTAGCCCCAAGAATAAGTAAGATTGGAAGGTACAAAGAGATTATTAGGCAGGAGTTCCTGATAATATCAAGAGAAACTGCCAGAGTCAGAAATTTTTGGTCCTTTTAAGGTCTACAGATCTTCCTAAACAGGACCATGCCTGCTAAATTGCCTACAGAATTTCCTACAAGATCAGATACACAAGTTCACCCACTAATTGGTCAATCAGCTGCTTCTCCTTCAAGACTACCACCCCCAATACCCAAAGCTGAGACCTGTGATTCACTATTGACACCTCCGGCTCCAAAAACTCTGCTCTCTCCTTAAGCCCTCCCTAATCCCCTTTTTTTTACAGGAATGAGACTCTTTGCCCCTAACTAGCAGGAAGAAGCTACAGAAGAAAGGCCATTGTCCCACCCCCGATATCTATAAAAACAAAAAAGGGAGGAATATTGGCATGAGATCTGCCATTTTGCTGCCACCAGTATTCTGTCCCCCCCACACCATTTTACAACCCAGATTGTTAGCCCATAAACTTCCTGATCAGTCATTGGTCTGGTGTTATTTGTCTACGAAATTCCACTACTTATGAATGGCTCCACTGCCATTCTCTCTCTCTCTCTTTCTCTCTCTCACTCTCACTCTCACTCATCTTCTCTCTCTCTCTGTCTCTCTCTCTCTCTCTCTCTCTCTCACACACACACACACATACACACACACGCACACACACTCATACATTCATCTTCTCTCTCTCTCACCCTGAGGGCAGACACTCTGTCTGCTTAATAAAATCTCTTGTGTGAGGTTCCCCGTCCACAGTGGTTTCTTTTTTTTTTTTTGGCGGTACTGGAGATCGAACTCAGCACAAGCACTGTACCAGCTGTGCTATTTCTCCAGCCCCAGAGTGGTTTCTGGGTGCTTTTCAGTATCCCTTTCTAGAGTAGTTCTCTTGTAAATGATTTGTTTTGCTGAACTGATAACTACTCCTGTTACTTTGGCCATTTAATCCTGTATGTATGCAGTGGGACAACAAAGTCATGCACACTTACTTGGTCTTATGTTACTACATTCTTGATGTATGATGTCATTTAAGTTTTTCATTCCTTAGTCTTTTTTTAAGTGCAAACCTTCAGTTTTCTTCCATGTTGATATTAATCCATTATCAGTAAAATTTAGAAACAGTTGTTCAGTGTTCCAGTAGTACTGATGTGTGGAATACTGTCTTTTCATCTTCAAAGATGTTATACTTTCATTTGCTTTGTTGGTCTTACGATGACTATCCTCATAGTCTCATAGGAAACTAATAAAGATTGTTTCACAATGACTTTACTTGCAAATCATGTGGTCTGTTGTTACATTGCCATGTGTCAATGTTAAGATAAAACCCTTAAGTAGCTTTCATAAACCATTGACTTATTTTTGTTTGTTTATTTAAGTTGGAGACTTTGGCCATAATCTAGCACTTATGTTTTTTCTTATTATTTCTAGAGATAGCAGTGATTGTGATATCAAATCCATATATAGTTCCTGAACCTTTCAGTGTCTGAAAATTTGAGTTTTTTCAAAGAGGCCATTTCTTATTACTTTGTTCCTTATCATAGATAGTGTTCAGTGTATATGGCTTTTGTTCTGCTTGAAAAAACAGTTTCAAGCCACTATTTTCTGTAAGAGAATATGGGAGTCGTTTGAGACTTGATTATTTCTCCCAGCTTCTCCAAGGAAAAACATTTTTTTGGTTTCCTTGTTTGTGCATTGCTAAAAGGGCTTCATTATTTCTCATTTTTGTGTGCCCAGGTTTTTTTTTTTATGAGATTTAATCTTGTAGACATAAAAATATGTTTGTTTTTACTGTGATTTTGCTGCCATTTTTTCTGTCATATCCTTCTGGGTTTTTTTTTTCCTCCATAGTTTATGATTAAATGTTTAACTGTTTTGTGTATTAGATACCAATTTTTTCTCTTAATTTTTCCAGGATTGTGATGGGAATTCTAATGCCTTTGCAGTTATTAATACCACCTATCTTTAAATACAACTTCATTTCTTTAATTTCAAAAGATATATCATCATTGTAGAAATTCAGAACATTATAAACTGTGGGATCTAAAGAATCTGTGATGACACCATTATCCATTCATAAGCCACCATAAATATTTAAGAGTATGAATTCTTTAAATATAGATTCTTTGGGTAAGATTTGGATCATATAATGTATATAATTTTGAACCTGCTTTTTTATTAGTTAAAATTTTCTAATATACATGTTTTTATGAAAATATTCTATTATATAATTTCAATAGTTGCAGAATATTACATTTATCATTGTTTCTTAAATTTCCTAGTCTCTCTTTATCTCCTTTTTCTTCCCACCATCTTTTTTTTTCTTTTCTTTCTTTTTTTGAGCTGACTTTGTATTCCTAGGCACAATTGATCTTCTTCCACCTCTTCCTCCAAAGTAGCTGAGTGTATAGGCACATACCATGCCTAGTGAAATTATCTACTACCAAAGATTTAAGTTTTACTTAACATTTTACTATTATAAATAATGTTGTACCAAAGACTCTTATGCCAAGCAATTATTTAGATATATTTTTTCCTGAATATGTTCTTGTCAGTGAAAATTTCATCTCTGAATCCCTCCATGGATATCAAAATCCAAGAATATTCAAATCTCTTATATAAAATTGCATAATATTTGCATATAATATTACGTATACATCCTCCTGTATAGTTTAAATCATCTTTCATTTACTTATATTATTCTAGCCAATGTAAATACTTTGTAAATAGTTGTTACACTGTATTGTTTAAGGAATAATAGCAAGAATAAGAAGTCTGAACATGGTCAAGAAAGATGCATTTTTTCCCTCAAATATTTTTGATGTATACTTTGTAGAATTCAGAGATCTCTTAAGATAGTGGGCCAGTTGCCCTGACTTTCTTGAATCTGCCACTTTACATTTCTGCCTATAAGCAGTGTCCTTGTACTTAACTTCTTTTTTTTTTTTTTTTTGATACTGAGGATTTAACCCAGGGAAGCTTAACTACTGAGCCTCATCCTCAGTCCTTTTTATTTTGTAGTTCAAGACAGGATCTTGCTAAATTGCTTAGGGACTTGTTAAATTGATGAGGCTGACTTTGAACTTGTGATCCTTCTGCCTCAGCCTCCCAAGCCACTGAGATTACAGACCTGTGTCACCCACCATGCTCTACTAGCATTCTTGACGATTATATATTATATTAAAAAAAAAAATCTTGCCTATTTAATAGAGGGAAAATAGTATCTTTTTCTTATTTTAGAATCGGTACTGGTAATTGAACCCTGGGCCTCATTCATACAGGCAAGTGCTCTACCACTGAGCTATACTCCCAATCCATTTTATTTTTATTTTGAAATAGGTTCTCACTATATTGCCTGGCCTCAAACTTGTAGTCTTTCTGCCTCAGCCCACCACACCTGTGTATCTTACTCTCTTAATTACATTTTAAAATTACTATTGAGGTTAAAATTTTTTTTATGTTATTTGTAAACCTCTTACTGTTTTTCTTGTGAGAGTTGCTCATTTTTCCATAGATGGAGTGGAGTTACTTTTTCACGTAGAAGAAGCATATTAAGATTTGGAAGTTTTTATAAGTAGGCAGTCTATTCATCTTTTCATGCAAGAATCTTCTGTTGGTGTTATGCTAAGAAAGGCAATCCCAAATACATGATTGAAACTTTCATCATTTTGTACTTTTAAAAAAATTTTAGTTTCAGTGGTTTTGTTTAGAATGTTACTTGGATCAGATGTATTTATTCTTTTTTCTTAATTTGTGGGTATATATCTATCCTAAAGTGACATGGTCATTTTCTCCCAAGGTTCTTATTACTTCCATGTTGTCTACTACTTTAGATTCTTTATTCCTACTTAGAAGAAAGCATTTTAGGGATGAGATTTTCATGAAGAAAACTCAAGAATTATTTCTTTTATTTTTACCTGAGTGTAACATTTAGAGACGGGTAAGAGTGAAGTATTTTACCTGCTGTAACAGATTTCTTAAGTTTTATCATCTATATTAGAATAGTCCTGGCTATATAAGGTTAAATATTTATATCTAGAAATACTGTTAATCCAGATAGGAAGATTTGTTTTAGCAGCTGTATCTATAAAAAATAAATTCAATGTGACTCATTGTGGGAGCTATAAATGCAAATGATTAAGGGCACACTAAGGTTAGATATATGTATGTCCCCTAGGTCTTCTATTTAAAAACTTACCTTAGCCAAGTCACTTCTTTGAGTCTCAGTTTTATTACTTGTTATGTGCAGACCATATAGTGAATTGCCATCTAAGTTGACTCTGAAGATATAATGCTCATGAAGCCCTTAGAACAGTGCTTAGCATATGGTATGTGCTCCCTATATATTGACTATTGTAAATAATACTATATAACTAGCTAACAATATAATTTTATAGCTAAAAGATAGCCTTATGCTTGGGTGATGATAGTTCTTTTTATTTTTGTGCTCTTCAGATTACTGCATGCTTTAAAGGAAGCTGTAATCCTACTGATGTTATGTAGAGTAGAGTTACCAGGTTGGCGAAGGAGGTAGAAATCATGTATTATGATGAGCACTTGAAAGAAATTGTAGTTGGGTATCCTTTTGAAGGGAAAGCTCTGGTGGGATTAGGGGGTAAGCACATTATTTGAAGAGCTATATGTGGAAGAGGAGGTTCAGGGGTTATAACTAGTATGTGTTGAAAAAGGTACGTGAGGATACATCTCAGCTCAGGCAGACCTTTTCATTTTTCAGAGTCCTTCAAAATAATGAGCTCTTTCGGTGAGTAATGTGATTTGTTATTGCAGATATAGAGGCATTTGCTGAATTTGTTGAAATTTGTAGAAAATTCAATTTTGATGACTTTTAAGGTTCCTGTTCATCTCACAATTTTTTGAGGTTATATGTTATGGTTATGGGTGAAAATATATTATTCATGTATTAAGCTCACAGTGAGGACTTAGAAATGTTTGTCATTACCAACTTACAGCAATAAAAGATTCCAAACCATCGTGCTCATAATTGGAATGGTTGTCCTATTTATTATTTTTAAGTTGTAGAAAAAGGATCATGTGTTATTTATAAATCCACCATAAAATAATTTTTAAAAGTCATAAATACAACAGATATGTAAAATCAATTTGGAGTCAGATACTTCTCAAATATGCTGTAAATCCTTGTATATCCCTGCTTCTTTCGAAACAGATGTGGTTCAAAACCTGTGAAAACTGTAATTTCATATTTGGTAAGAGGTGAACAAAACTGACAATAAATATGCCAACAATTTTTAAAAATACTAAGTGGTAAATGCTATTTTTAGTTGTAAAATACTCTTACTCAGACTGAAGTTAGTAAAACGTTATGTAAGATTTGTATTTACATATTGAAGATCCTCATTGTGCTTTTCTTGACTAGTGATACACACAAAAACAAAGGATTGATAAAGAAATAACTGAAAATCCCAAGAAGTCACTCAGGAGATTTTATTATAAACTGAACACAAAGATGCATAAAACTTTTTTTTTTTTTTTTTTGGTACCAGGGATTAAACCCTAAGAGTGCTTAACCACCGAGTCATATCTCCCAACTGTTTGTTTTTTTTGAGGAAGGTCTCGCTAAGTTGCTTAGAGCCTCAGTAAGTTGCTGAGACTGACTTTGAACATGTGATTCTCCTGCTTTTAGCCTTCTGAGCCGCTGAATTATAGGCATTTGCCACCACACCTTTTCTTTATGGAAATTATTGTAGTACCTTATCAAGTGGCAGCAAAGCCCAGACCAGTGATTCTCAAACTCATGTGCATAATCTTCACAGGTTTATAAAATGTCCCTATTCCCATAGTCTGAGTTCTTGTTACTGAAACTGAGGAACCTATACTTTTATCAAGATCCCCAATGAGTTTAAGGAAGTGTACAAGAATGGCACTTATGCTGGGCGAAGTCATGCATGCCTATAATCCCAGCAGCTCTGGAGGCTGAGGCAGGAGGATCTCAAGTTCAAAGCCAGCCTCAGCAGTTTAGCAAGGCGCTAAGCAACTCAATGAGATCCTGTCTCTAAATCCTGCGCAACCGTAGAAACAAAAAGATGTACCCCATTTGTGTATAATGAATCAAAATGCAATCTGTAAAAATAAAAAAAATTTTAAAAATATTTAAAAAGGACTAGGGATGTTGCTCAGTGGTTAAATACTGCTGGGTTCAATCCCTGGTACCAAAAAAAAAAAAAGCCATTTACTGAACATTTGAATTCTATTGCCCAACCCAAGCTCAATGCTATCGGTTGGAAATCTGCCTCTGAGCAGCTTGTTTACCGTGTTATATTTTTATTTATAAATTAGTCAGTCAGACTGATGCTCTCTGAAGGCCCTTAAGCCCTAAAAGGATAACCCCAGGTGTAGAAGAAATAGTTTCAGACCAAAACCTAGTCTTCATTCAGACAGAAAGCTAGTCTTCATGTCAGGTGTAGTTTTTGTAGGTAACAGGGTTTCTGTCTTTTCAGGACCTTCTATATCATGCTTTTTCAGTTCAGTTTTTAGGACATCTGAGTAGGAGAAGTCTGACACACATCTATGTTAATGTGGGAGACTTTTCCCATACAAACAAGGATACTTCCCTAAATCCTGGGAGAACTGCTTATACAAGGCCTATGCAAAGCCCTGCTTGGTTATGAAAGAATATCCACAATGGTAAGCAGGCTTCATATCCTCCTGTAAAACTTCATCTGTGGAGCTGGAAAACTCAATAGATCTTAACACTGATTGAACCTGAAGAGTACGAATTGAATTTCTTTGAGGTGAGGGATATTTGCACTCGTTTCACAGTGTAGAGGCTTCCTCAAAGGAGAGCATTCTTCACATGATCCCTGAAATCTTGTGAAACAATGTAATAGACAAAAGGGTCATTGTAGCTTTTGAGGGTGGACAGATAGAGGGCTATAATACATAGGACATAGACATGGCAATGGCCTCAGCTTTTAATCAGGAAATAATGAACCATGAGCTGATCAAGTACATGGCAAGGACAGTGACTGGAGTTTGATGGCCCTCTGCCTTTTTTTTTTTTTTTTCTGGTTGTTCATCCATGGCAGAAGATGGGAGCATCTGATCATGAGTACATAGGCAGAGGCTGAGGAAGGCTGGGAACACAAAGACTCCAATGACAAGAGAGAGGAAGCAGTTGAACATGTCTCCCACCAATACCTCCTCAGCCAAAACATCATGACAGCTTGTAATGTTAAGAACTAGAATGTAGTTGGTCTGCTTCTTGACATATAGGGAACAGTGACCAGCAAAATCAATAGCCATATTCCCAGGGAGATACCAATATCAACGTGTGCTTTCTTCCTGGTGTGCACCATGGGGTTCATGATACACCAATACCTCTGCACACTGAGGCATGTCATGAAGAGAACGGAATAGTACATATTGCCATAGAAAAAGGCCAGTGAGCACCTTGCAAAGAGATTCCCCATAAATCCAGTTGTTGCCATGTATGTGTGGAAAACAGTCTTCAAGGGGAACCAATTAATGGACAGGAAGTTTACCAAGGCCAGATTGACCATGTAAATCACAGCAGGATGCTTCTTTGTTTGGAAAAGGAAGACCCACAGAGCCATGCCATTACTTGGCAAATCAACCACAAATACAATTGTGTAGACAATTGGAAGAAAGATGGTAGCAAGCTTTCCATAGAAAACACATCCACAGAAAAACCTGGTTCCACTGGAACTCCTTTTCTGGTGATTGGAGTGGAGTCATAATGCTTACCAATAAGACTTCTTCCTTTAGAGATTCTGTTGGATCCTCTAGTAGTCTGACTGCAGGAAGCAGAAGCCACCAGTGGGATGGCACTCCTCCATTTTCTTTTTGACTCTATTCATTCATTCACTCTAGTTGTGCTAAGAACTCTTTTAAGTGTTGAACATAATCTAATGAAGTTTCATCAACCTATACCTATCATCTTGCTTTCTTAAGTTTCTACCTCTTAGGACTTTTGTGTGTATATGTGTGTGTTTATTAATTTATTTAAAAGGATAATGGGCCATAATATTTTATTTAATATAGTGAATGTTAAGACTAATTTAGATAAAACATATTGAGAATTACCTAGAATGTATTATGAGTTTGTTTACATAAATATAATTAATAGATTTAGAAATTTGCTGTAAGCATTCTTTTAAATGCTTGACTTAATACATGTATTTTGTTCAGTTTTTATATATGCACATATGTGGTTATAACGTGTTTTCCTCAGAGGTAATTAAAATTAGCATATCTTCTTTGTTAGAATCAAACTATCAATTTGACATATGTATGAAAATGTAAAGTAAGCTTTTAAATATACATTGATTCCTAGTTTTAACTTTATTTACTATACATCTAATTAATCATAGTATATGGGTATAATTAGTGTTCATATTCCAAGATGTCTTAATTTTAAGTGTTGAGTGACCTTGGTTTTAGCTTTGGTAAGTTATTACATTAGATTAAGTACCTGCAAATAATGAGCATTAGCTATTATGAAAATGTAATTTATCTAATTCTCTGCAAGCAACAATTTGCATAGCACATTTTTTCATAGAATAATAAATGCTGTCTTAATTTTCATGGTTATTTTCTTTTCTTATTCATGACTATTTTGCACATGTATTTGAAATACTTATTAATTTTCTATGCTACAAACCAAACAGAATAATTTAAAATTGTTAAAAAATATTTTCTTCTTATTGTAATTATTCAATATTTATTTCCACATGAATTGTCAATTCAAAGCTTTTTTCACAGTTACTCAGCTTTTAACATTTTCTACTTTTATTATATTTCATTATTCTTAGTTTTAATATGTACATTATTTACATTATATGCAAATCTAAAGTTGTATATTATCTAAAAGATTCTCTACTGAATAGTTTTTCTTTGCATACTATGCTTGTTTTAATGTAGCTTATATACTATTTATTACTTTAATGTGTAGAACAACTCTAGCTTTTAAAATGTGTGCCTCTGTATAATTCAAAGGAAAATGCATGGGTTTTCTTTGCTTTATGAGAATCAGAATTCTTCTCTTTTTCTTGAGGCTTTTTTGGTCATGCACTGATGCATTATATAGGTTTTATACTTTGCTTAGAATTCCAGCCTGAGTAGAGAATTTGTAAATTATACTGTTTTAATGCCCAACATTATTCCAGCTTCATAAAATCTGCTTCTGGAGCTTTTCAACTTTTTCTGTTTTAAGTTTATACAAGAAAGATTATCTGTTTTATGAAGAAAATACTAGTGTACATCTAAAACTTTATGGCTTGGTGCCTTTTTATGGAGGGCTGACTTAAATTGCCAATTCAGAATTTCCAGTAGTTGTTGGTTTATTCAGACACTTTCTTCTTAAGTTTGAAAATTATATTTTTCTAAAAAATTTGACATCTCTTCTGAGGACTTAGCCTATTCTTACAAAGTAATTCATAATATGATTTGTCTTTATTTTCACACTATTTTTTGTTTATATCATCCCTTACTTTGTATTTGCCTTTTTTCTACTATTCTCCTCATATTTGCTCAATTAGTATTTGTTTTAAGAAATCAACTTATAGTTTTATGCTTTTTATTTTTATTTTTTCCACATCTCAGCTTTTATTCATACAGCATGTGTTAGTTTGAAATAATAAGACATCTGACAGTTTTCCATTCTTTAGATTTACAAGATATTAGGATAAGCCTGAAGGTCTGGTTGTACTCATTTAGAACAAGGGTATTTGTTTCACAATTTAAATGGGTTTCTTTTTAAATTTTTTAAGTTGTTCACAACTGCTTCTTTTCTTATGCTATTGGAGATAACATTTGAAATACTCTAAAAATTTAGTGACTTCAGGACATTGATTTTATTGTATGTGAAGTATAAAGATTTCAATGGTAAATTATCAGAGATGTATATGTTGTGGCCCAGTGTCTAAAACTGATAGAAAACAACATAGCATTGATCACTGATTCTTTTTGTTGTTTGCTCCACAATGATTTGTTAAGCATCTTTTACATAAAAAACATTTTGCTAGATTTTTTTTAAATCATGAGTAGATGTTCTTCCAGCTTTATAAAAATTTATCAATTGTAAGAAAAAAACTGACTTGATCAATAATAACTTCAGAGTTCTTTTTCCTTGAATTTTATACAATCTTATGTTTTTAATTAATTTTTTAGAGCAGTTTTAGGTACTGAAAAACTGAGCAAAATTTTTTCTTCATGTATATATCCTCCTTCCACTGTTATTAATGTCTTGCATTAGTGTGATAGTTTTGTTAAAATTGATGACACAGTATTCATACATTATTATCAATTAAAGTCAGTAGTTTATTTTAGGATTCACTCTTGATATTACCCAACTTGTGAGCTTTATTTTTAATTCATTAATTAATTTTGTGCTCCTGGAATTGAGCCCAGTCCCTCATGCATGTTAGACAATCTCTATACCATTAAGTTACAACCCTATCCTTTGTCTGTGGGTTTTGACTAAAGTGTAATCATATTGTAATGATATATACCTACTATCAGTATCAAAGAGAGTAGTTTCACTTCCCTAATAATTCTTTGTGCTCTGACTTTTCATCCTTCCCTCTCCGTAAACCCTTGGCAACCACTGATCCTTTTTAATACCTCTATAGTTTTTCATTTTCTGCAATGTCATATAGATCTAATCATAGTGTGTAGCCCTTTCAAGCTGGCTTCTGGTTACTTAGCAGTATGCATTTAAGATTTCTTTTATGTTTTTCATGGCTTGATAGCTCCATTTCCTTTTAGTGCTGAATAATATTACTTTATATGGATGTACATAATTTGTTTATCCATTCACTTGTTGTAGAACATCTTGGTTGTTTCCAAAGTTTGTCAATTAAAAAACTTTACTTTTTATTTACTGAAATTTTTCTTTTATTACCATCTTTCTATTTTCTTTGGTTTTGCCCAGTTCTGTTTCTTTGTGAATATTTTCTTCATTTGTTTCCTCTTTTTTCAAAATTTCTACTAAGTGTTGCTTTAACTTTATTTGATCTAATATGCACTTCTCATAGTTTAATTGTAGTTCTTAAACTATGTAGATGAGTATTTTCTAGTTTCTCAGCTTTTATGTTTACTATTTTCTACTGTCTGTTGGATGACTCAAGTTTTTATATTCCTTTTTTTTTCTGCTTTGGAAGCTAATTGAATTTCACTTTTAGTTGGTGCTCTTGAATTTGTTTTAAGCATAAATAAGTAACTGTAAATATGACTTCCATTTACTATATACCTTCCTCTTGTCCATTTTACTATTATTGTTTAGAGTTTTATTTCATTTTTTAAAGGTAAAAATGGTTTATTTGGTTTAGAGTCTCTACTTTGTTGGCTTATTTTATGAATGTGTTCACTGTTTCTTATATTTCATTTTTTTCCTTCTTCAGTACTTTTCTTTTAAATTTAACCTTTATGTATTTATTTTTTATGTGGTGCTGAGGATGGAACCCAGTGCCTTACCCATGCTAGGCAGGCCTCTGCCACTGAGCTACAACCCCTCTTTTTAGCACTTTAAGGATTCTGTTAGTGAGTTTCTGCGTGTGATATGTTTTTAGCCTTTTTATGTCTCAAGTTGTTTTAGTTTGTCCTTATTCCTTAATATTAGTTTAGTTGGGGGGTTACATTTTAGGTGGACAATCATTCTTTCAGTACTTAAGTTTAATACTACAGCACCATCCAGTATCATTTGTGACTGATCAAACACTTGCTGCAGCCTAATTTTTCATTTGTTTATAACCACTCAATCTGACTATTCATGTATTTCTATAATACTGGATAATTCAAGGCATTAATCATTTCAAATATTGCCTTTTTGCCATTCTTGCCAGTCTTCATACTTAAAAATCTTAATTAAGATGTATTGGAACTTCTCTATATAATGTCCATGTCTCTTAAATACTTAAAAATTTTTTTTTAATCTACTTACTGCTGTTTTTCATTACAGGTGAATTTTTAGTACTCTCTAGAATTATATTTTAGTGACTGTTTTTCATTTCTAGATTTCTTCAATGTCCTTTTTTTGTATCTGTCAGTTCTTATTTTGCATTTTTATTTTAAAATTCTTTTAACCAACTGTTTTGCTTATCTTTTTGAGCTTCATAATACTACTTGTTTTTAAGTTTTTATCACAATGTTCTCTATTACTTTCTTCTGGAAGGAAGTTTTTTTTTATTCTTTTTAGTTATATATGACAATAGAATTCATTTTGACATAATTATAAAAGCATGGAATAGATCTTGTTTTAATTCAGTCCCTAGTACCTCCTCTTCCTCTCCCCTCCTCCTATCCCCTGCTCCTTTCCCTCTACTCTACTGATCTTTCTGCCACCTACCCCTAGTTATTTATTTGTTTAAATTAATTTCTTGTGGATGTGCATGGTGAGATTCACTATGGTATATTCATATATGTGCATACGAATGTTATGTCAGATTCATTCCACTTTTATTCCATCTCTCCTTCTTTTCTTTCATTCCCCTTTGTCTACTCCACTGATCTTTATTCTTTTTTCTTACCCCTATCCTCCTTATTGTGGATTAACTTCTACATATCAGAGAAAACATGTGACCTTTGACTTTCTTTGGTCACAAAGAAATAAGTCACTTATTTCACTTAGCATGACAGTCTCCAGATCCATCCATTTACTGGCAAAAGTCCTAAAGTCATTCTTTATGACTAATACTGCATTTTATTTATCCATTCATCTGTTTAAGAGCACCTAGGATGACTCCATAGCTTAGCTATTATGAATTGTGCCACTGTAAACATTGATGTGGCTGTGTCACTGTAGTATGTTGATTTTAAATCCTTTTAATATATCCTGAGGTGTGGGATAACTGGCTCAAATGGTAATTCCATTTCTTGTTTTTTGAGGAATTTTCATACTGCTTTCCAAGTGGTTGCAACAATTTGCAGTCCTATCAACAATGTATGGGTGTGCCTTTTTTCCCACATCCTTGCCAACATTTATTGTTACTCTTATTCTTGATAATTGCCATTATGACTGAAGGTAGAGATACTGTATTATTATTGAGACATTCAATTTATTTCCTAGTCTTCATTGAATTTTTTTGTTGATGTTGAGTTTGCAAAAAACTTCTATTTTTGCAAGTTCTCCTGTAGTTTATATGTGAGACCAGGTTTCATCTTATACAACTACACATGAGTTTTTCAAATCAGACTGTGAGGTTTTATATTTATCTCTAACACTTCTTAGGTTTGTCCGGATTACAACAGATATTTTGAAAAGTTTTGATTTTGATTCTATCATATTAACATTCTTAATATATGTGACAATTTCTTCTAATTTACTTATCATTGATACAATTGTGAGTACAGAACCATGAACAATCCTTGAATAAAAACTGATCTCAGTACTGAGATTAATCCCATAATTCACTTAACCATAAATGTTATTCCAACAGATACCTCATTAACATCAAGATATTCTGCTTGCTGTGCATCACTAGCTGTTTTTTAGAATGCCCATTGACTATTTGATGTGAAAAATGCTTGTCCACTCTTTTATAAGAGGTTTTTTTATAACTCCATATAGACTTATTTATTTATTTATTTATTTATTTTACTTTTAATGAATTCCTTAATATTCACTAGTGGAAACAGAATGGAGCTGAAAAAACTTTTGTAAATATTGAAATTTTCTTTGCTTTAAAGCCTGTTTTAGGTGATTATTCTTTTATGACTGGTCTGAAAAGCAGGATTCACTTTAACATGAGCAGAATTGTGTTTTACTAGGAAATAATGTTTTGCTAAAACTTTAGTAAATTCATAATTCAAGTGGGTTTGTCTTCTTTTTCTGTGTTGTCAACTTATCTCTGCATAATTCATTTAAAAATTATGGTGTTTATTTAGACCCATTATATCTCTTATCGCCAATTTTTATAGAATTTATAGTATAATTTCCATGATATTTTATTTGGAAGGTATAACATTACTTTTTATGGCAATATAATATCTGTGATACATTTGATAATTATGTTGGGAATATAGCACCCATTATAACACTGTTGCTATTGGAATAATAACGGTTTAATTCAGTATGTGATGGCAAGTGGAGTTTACTTTTCTTGAGATATTCAAAAACTGCATTCATCTGTTTAAATGTTGCTTTGTTAATAAATGAAATAATGCTGTTTTAAATCTATTCTTGTACATGTTCTGAAATAATTTTTGTCACCTTTGAAACTTAGTCTGTTGGTTAATTTTCTGTTTCCATAATTAATTTCATGAAAAGCTACTATAACCTGATAATTCATTTTAATCAAAAAGTTTTACAATAGCAAGAACTCTAAAAACCTTTTGTCATGCAAGAATACTTTAAAAGATAATGGCTTTAACAGTATTCACATGGAAAAAGATGTTACCTATCTCTATGTATTCTGTTTTCATTAAGTCTCATATCCTTTATAACCAGGTAGTGAAACTTGCTTCTTCATTGTTAGAGAGCTTCCGTCTATTTATTTTTTCAACCTGTTAGTACATGACCCTTTCTGTGCCCATAGCTAACTTCTTTCCTCTTCTTTTCCTCCTCCTCTTTCCCCGACTCCTACCCCCACTCCTCCTCCTCCCCCTTCCTCCCCTCCTCCTCTTCCTTCTTCTTCTCCTCTCCTCTTTCCCTCCACCCCTCCTCTTTCTCCTCTTCCTTCTCCTACTTTTTAATTTGATAGCCCCGGAAACTTGTACCAGTGTATAGAGCAGTGATCCAGACAGCTGCACCTTTACAAACAGTCACTCTGAGTGCCAAATTAGTTTGTAAGGCAAATCTTGAATGAGAACTGCACCTGCTCTCCAGTGTGGATGAAAATGGCAAATGTAATGAAAAGCATAATTTTGGGATTTCTTTAAATCTAATAGCAGCTGATGTCAGAACTCTGCTGGGGATACTTCATCTTGGAATTGTGGAAGTTTTGCTATCCAGAGCAAAGCAGCTTTCTTTTCTCTTTTGCTAGGACAGGCCTTGTATATGGCTAACAATTCAAAACACTGATTTAAAAGACTTTAAGGAAAGTCAACCTGAAAGTACAATGATTACTAGAGGTTGGTGGAGGGGAGTGAATAAAGTGTGGCTAGATTTGATGAGTGTACATACATTGATATCACACAACCTCCATTAATGGATACAATTAATACCTGTTACTCTAAATAGATAAATATAGTTTAAAAATGCTTTTAGGGAAATTCTATTTAATCTTTACCTTTCAACCTTTAAGTGATTTTCCTCGTTACTTTAGTATTTCAAGTCAATCTTGTACATAAGTTTCTTATTAGCTTTGTTGATACATAATTCACATACTATAAAATGCACCCATTTAAAGTATATAAATTATTGTTTTATGTATATGCATAAATATGTGCAATCATTACCACACTTTTAGTTAACTTAAATAACATCAAAAAGAAATCTAGGACCATTAACTATCATCTTGCATCCCTTCCCCCCTCCTACCTTTCCCTCTAAAGAACTAGTACTAATCTACTTCTGTCTCTATGGATTTCCTATTCTGGACACTTCCTGTAAAGGGAATTATACAATGCAGTCTTTTGTGACTGATTTCTTTCACTTAGCAAAATGTTTTCATAGTTCATCTACTTGTACACTACTTTATTTCCTTTTATGGCTAAATAATATTCTATTACATAGATATGCTATCTTCTGTTTATCCATCTATCAATTGATGAATATTTGGGTTGTTTCCAACTTTGGCTGTTGAGAATAGTTAAATTTATGTATGTGTTTTTATTTAGACACATTTTTATTTTCTTGGGTGTATAGCTAGGAGTATTATTGAGTCATATAGTAATTTTATGTCTGACTTATTAAGCATTCAGCAAACTGATATCTATGGTAACTGTACAATTTTATATTCCCACAAGCAGTGCATGAGGGTTCTATTATTTCTACATTACCAGTCCTTCCTTTTTTTCATTTTATAGCTTTTTTAGTGGGTGTTCAATGTTATGTCATTGTGGTTTTGATTTTTATCTTGCTGATGACTAATCATGCTGAGTATCATCATGTTTAGTGGCAGTTCATTTATATTCCATAGAGAAATGTAGATGCTTTACTTTTAAATTGAGTTTAATTATTGATTTATAAGAATTCTTCATATATTATGGATATAAATTCCTTACCAGATATGTGATTTGCAAATATTTTCTTCTATTATATGGGTTGTCTTTTTACTCTTGATGGCGTTTTTTGAAGTATGGCAGTTTCTTATTTCAATTTTTTTCAAATTGTCTGTTTTCTATTGTTGCTCATGTTTTCAGTGTCACATAGAAAAATCTTTTACCAAATCCATGTTCATGAAGATTTACTCTTATGTTTCTTCTAAGAGTTGTATAGGTTTAGCCCTTACATTTAAGTCATTCATTCATTTTGAGTTCATTTTTGTTTATAGTGTGAGGTAGTAGTTCAGCTTTTTTTTTTTTTTTTTTGCATGTGGCTAGCTAGTTATCACTGTATCCTTTATTGAAAGACTTTTCTTTCCTCATTTTTCTCTTTATTCTTTAAAAAATTGTTTCATTGTCTTTAAATTTTAGCTTTTTTACTATGTTGTGGCTGATCATGGATCTCTTTGTGTTTATCATACTTGGAATTTATTGAGCTCCCTGGATATGTGTTTGATGTTTTTCAGTAAGTTTAATAAATTTTAATCCATTATTTTAAAAAATAATTTTGTGCTCTTTTCTCTCCTGTCCTTTGGATACTCCTCTGTGTTATTGCACTTACTTGTGTCACACATTTCTGTTAGTCTTTATTCATTTTCCTTTCCATTTTTGGAGGTCATTACCTCTATCTTCTAATTTTCTAATTATTTTCTGCCAGCTCAAATCTACAATTGAGACCTTCTAATGAATTTTTAACTCCAGAATTTCCATTTGGTTCTTTAAAATATTTCTGTATCTTTATTTCTTCTCTGTTTAATTTACACTTGTCTTTACTTCTTTAATCATGGTTTCTTTTAGTTTTTTGAGCATATTTATAACACCTACTTTGAAATCGCTTTTCTGTTAAATTTGCAATCTGGTCACTTTCTAAGGTAGTTTCTGTTCCTTGCATTCTCCTCACACCCAGTGTCTGGATCAGAGGATCATACTTTTACTTATTATTTATTTATTTTTGCGACAGGGATCTGATCCAAGGCCTTGATCATGCTAGGCAAACACTTACCACTGAGCTTGATTTTATGGAGCTTCAGTCTGAACCAAATTTTTAGATGTGACTGAGAGCTAAATTATCTGAGAAGGGGTAAAATACATGGTAAATATTTAATCAATTCAATTTTTTTTTTCCATTTGAGTTGCAGGGTAATTCAGAAACACCAGATTATTTTATAATAGAACACAAAGAGCATCTTCATTCTATTTTATACATGAATAGTATTTCCTGGCCCAAAGGGTATGTGCATGTGTAATTTTGGTAGATATTGCCAAATTGTCCCTTTCTAGGGATGTGCAAATTTACACTTCTTCAAATATGCAAGCATTTGAGGTTGCTTGTTTCTCTCCACACAGGATAACAAGGAGTATTAATGAACTTTGGTTTTTTGACAAACTGAAAATCAAAGTCAGTGTAATTCTAAGTTTTTAAATGACAAATAAGACTGACGTTTTGGAATGTGTTTTGATAGATCTGAGGATTATTTGTTGTTTCATTCTGTAAACTGTACTTTGTATATTTTTCAATTTCCCTGCTTTTCTGATATTTTAAAAGAAAGATCACATGACTTTTCATATGCTTTGATATTAAGTATAAGGAGAATAAAGAATCCTCATCTGACATCTTTCAACTTGAATTTTAATGAGATTGATGTATCATTAACAAAAATGGTGATGCGAGGAGAAAGCTGATTTGAGAAATGAGATGATCTCAGTTGTAGATTTTTCCATTTTTGATCCTATTAGAACTATAATCTTCTATTAGAATATTAACATTTATAAGAAAAGACATAGTCAGGTGGTACTAAGAACAGAAAATTACTGAATATGCATTTTGGATAGGTTGATTAGAATAAGGCCACTCTGCTATGGTGACATCTTCTCTGAAGGAAGTAAGGGAGTAATATATGTAAATATCTGGGAGTAGGGTATTTTAACTATGGGGAATAGCAGGTGAAAATGTGGGAGTATGCTTAAGGAAAAACAAAGGAGTGGTTGGGATGAGAAGCATGAAGGGAAACATGGAAGGAAAAACATGAGATTAAAGAGAAGTGACTACATAGGGGGAGGTCTTATCATATTTAAGGATTTGGGTTTTAACTATGAGATCAGAAATCATTGTGGGGTCATAAACTGAGGAAGGGTGTGAGGTAAAAGGATCACTCTGGCTACTGATATGCTGAAGATGCTAATAGTTAACAAATGCTAACCACTCATGTGCTAGGTACTATTTCAAGTATTTTATCTCAAATGAATCCTTCTGGGAATGAATGCTGGGTGGTTTATTTCCATGAATGCCATTCACACTGGAACCCGTGTGTTCATTATCAGGGACAGCATATATAAATTGAATATGGATATTGTCCCTAGAGGTCTGTGTGTTAAGGGCTTGATCCCTAGGGTGGTGATATTGGGAGGTGCTGTAGAGCTTTAAGAGGTGGGGCCTAGTGGGAGGTCCTTACAACATTGGGGTCATGCCCTTAAAGGTGGTTGTGGGGCCCCACCCAATCTTCTCTCCCTCTGCTTCCTGGCTTATGATGGCCCCTTCCTCTCTCCCTCTGCTTCCCTTTCTCTCTCCTTCTGCTTCCTGGCTTATGATGCAAGTGGTTTGCTCAGCCCCATGTCGCTGTCATGATGTGCTGCCCTCACCAGAGGCCCAAAGTGATGCCTCATGATGGACTGGAACATCCAGAACTGTGAGCCAAAATAAACTCTTTCTCTGTGTAAGTTAATATTCTCAGGTATGTCAAGTAACACCATGCCAACTAATATAGTTGCCACTTTGGAGACTGTGTGTTCATTATCCTGAGTTGTATAGGGCGAAGATTTTGTGGTTCTCATGTGTGGCCCTGCACACTGAAAATGGATGAATTCTTTTTTTGGAAGTGGGGAAATTGAATGAATGACTATGCCTGAAGCTAGGGAAGAGACCAGCAAATTTGAAGCAAGAAAAGCTGAGAAAGGAAAAAGAATTGTGGCCAAGGAGATTTAGTGTCAAAAGCTATGGCTAGTACTCAGGAAAAAAAAAAAACAAAAACTAGATTTTTTAAGAAAATCATTGGTAAACTTAAGACATGATGATTTAGAAACTTGTTTTTGGTGTTAAGGGATTATTTTCTATGTATTGTTCAAATGACAAATCAATAGTTATTATTTAAAGCATAGAATATCTTTTATAAAAGTAACCTTTTTAATGACCGTCTTACAGTGTTGATTATGATCAGAATAGTCATTTTCTTATGGTGTTGATGAATATCTTATACTAAGATGAGTGCTTAATACTCAATACAAACAACATTGCATGTTTATGTGGAAATTCTTAAGGCATTGTTCTTTTATTTTAAAATATATTCTTGATACATATTCTACTACAACTAGAGATTTTTCTAAATGAATAGTTAGATTTTCTAACTTATTTCCTAGAAGTTTATGATGATTGCTATGAATTTATAAATCTATTAAGAAATATTTGAGTAATTAACACACCTTCAGCATTTTTAAGGATGCTTGAAGGATGTTAAGAAAGGAGGATCAAACATGGATCCTAAGTTTATTATTTTTGTCTAGACAATTTGCCCATCTTTAGTTTTTCATAGATCTGTTAGTACTTCTTGTTATTATTCTTCATTCTTCTAGATAGTCTATTAATGTGGATTTAGTTATATTACTTATATGTGTTATAAATCATTTTCATAGGATGAGGGTCATTAAGATGTTTAGCTACAATATATGAAGGAGAGTAAACATCAAAAACACAACAACAAAAACTTAATCTTCATCCTGTGTTGGATAATATCTGGCAAAAGATTTCTTTGTGTCTTTGAAAGCAACCCATTTTGGATTCTTTCTGTATTTTGAATTATATTTAGAGACAGTTTTGACTTTCATTTAGAGAGTTTATTTAAACACAACTAGTACCTCTAATAATTCCCTTTAAAAAGTGATTCATTGAAGGGTTAAAAATGGGAGAGAATATTCTGTTATATGAATAAAGTATGTCTTTGATTCATTTTAGCATTTGCCTTTGTATTGTAACTCTTGGAGAAACAAAGGGGAGGGGTTCTTTGAAGGAGGATATAAACTAATGGGGAAACTTTTATTCCTACCATAAAAAATAAAGACAGATGAAGCCTCACAGAAAGAGTTATTATTTAAGCTGTACTTTGAAGATTAGAAGGAAGAGTTATCAGGCTGAGAAGAGTAGAAAGAAGATTCCATCTAGCAGAAACAGTATGTACAGACACATGGAGATGTGCAGGAGCATGTTTTAGTCCTGGAGCAGCAGAAAGCCTAGTGTCATTGGATGGTAAGGATTTGTCAGTTGGGGAAAGCCAGAATGTGATGACTGACAGATCCACTGGTGCCAGACATTAAATGATATCTTATGCAGGTGCTGAGATGTTTGGATTTTATCTTATAAGCATTGTGATGGTATTAAAGATTTTCAACCATGGTATATAATATGAACAGATTTGTGTGTTCATGTACTAGAGGTTTCCTACTGGTGTCAGGGCACATGATTTAAATTGGATGCAGGTAGGCTGGGATATTACTCTAGTTAACCGTTAACCCTCAGGATAGTTGTCTGAGGCCAAGGACTGCTTGGGCCCTCAAGTAGTCTCTTTTTGGTCACAGCAACCTTGTCCATTTCCTTTGGTATGCCTTATAAACATTAAGATCTTCCACATGTGCCATGGTATAAAAAACTATAGAAACATGGTATAAAGTAAGGAAAAGACCATTGAAATGCGTTTTGTGATAGTCTTGGGTATCAGTTATCAAACTTTATAATATTAGTACCTCTTAGGCTATTAAAAATTATTAAGGTTTTCAAAAAGATTTTGCTAATGTTTATGTCTTGATAGTTAATATATTAGAAATTAAAACTGAGTAAAATTTTAAAGTATTTAACAAATATTAAACCCATTAGAAGTTAGCATAGTTGGATGAAAGTTAACTATATTTTTCCGTACTAGAAAATTTAGAAAGAAAATTAGCATTATTTTGCAATCTCTGTAATGTCTGCTTTAATAGAAAATAAGTGGAATCTCATGTCTGGTTCTGCTTTCAATCTACTGCAATTTATATTTTGGTTGAAGTATACAAAGGAAACACAGCCTCACACAGATAAGTAGTTAGTAAAGGGAATAATAACTTACTTTTTTTTTTTTTGGCAATATTGGTGATTGAGCCCAGGACCTTGTGCTTGGTAGGCAAGCACTCTGCCAGTGAGCTACATCCCAGCCAAAAAAAAAAAAAGGGAATAGCATCTTTTAAAAAAATAAAAATAAAATAAAATAAAACCTTTTCAAGTAGTTCTTCATATTCTTTTTTGATATATTAAAACTTGATAAGTGATAGTTTCTTACAGGTTAGTTATAGTGAAAATCTGAATGTATGTAAATGAAATTTTCATGAATTGTTTCACTAAAATCTGTTGGTCTTCTCATTTTAATGGAATAATATGTGACATAATTGTTTCAGTGAATTATACCTGTCTTCCAAATGTGGACACATTTGATTATATAATATTAAAAATAGTATTAATTCATTGATCTCACCACTGATACATTCAGAGAAATCTTTAAATATTGGAAAATGATCAAATTTTCATTGGTAAATACAAGTTTTCAAAAATTTTGATTTTTCTCTTGAAAGCTTGAATTTTATGATTGGCAGCAAATACTGTTTAGTTGTTTTCCTTGGTATAGCAAAGTCACTTCTTTCGTTTTTCAGAAACTGTCAAATATCTTAGTTTGAATAACCAAACGAGAGAAGACTTCATTCATTCTCTCATGTCAAAATGGTGTTACATGAAATGATCTGACTAGCAGTTATCTTTCAGATATTTCATGGTATATTGTGTGGCAGAAGTGATTTCATATGCACTTCCTTGTGTCAGTGTTTTGTTCTGAGTATTTAAAAAGATATATGCTTATATGAGATTAGTAATTATTAGTAATTATTACCTCACTTAATGGTATTCTTAAGTGAAACTGGATTTTTGTTGTTTATAACTGTGCTTGTATGACAGTTTGACAACACTGGTTTTATTTGTGCAAAAACCCTTCCCCCACTGGTTTTGCATCATCAGTGCAAATGTCAACAGTGTAAAAGACAGATAGCACCCAAATATTGTTATGAAAATAGTGTTGACTTTATGGACCCCTAAAGAGTCTCAGGGACCCTTAGATTCCACACACTGTATTTTATGGATGAATTATTCTTTAAAGGAGTCTGAGAAAGAGAGAGACTATTAGATTTTCTTTTATAGTAGGCTTTATCCTTGTTTTTCTTAATCCCTTACTATCACATATTCTTTTTATTTGGGTGTGTAGGATGATGTCCCAAGTTTTATTTTTGCTTTCATATTTCTTATTTTTTTATTCTTTCTAGATATAATGACACTCGTTTGCATTTTGATATATTATACATATGTAGAGTAAGTATAACTTGTTCCAGTTTACAATCCCATTATTGTGTTTGTATATGATATAGAATTACATCAGTCTTGTATTCACACATAATGATAGTAGAGATGTCCGATTCATTCTGTTTTCTATTCCTGTCCCTCTCCCTTCCTTACATTCCCCTTTGTCTATTCCAATGAACTTTCATTTTCTTTTTTTTTCCCCCTATTTTGTTTTGTTTTGGGGATGAACTCAATAGAAATTTCCTTTAAAAACATTTCTTAGCCTCCCCGGGCACAGTGGTGCATGCCTATAATTCCTTGCTGCTCTGGAGGCTGAGGCAGGAGGATTGCGAGTTCAAAGCCAGCCTCAGCAAAAGTGAGGCACTAAGCAACTCAGTGAGACCCTGTATCAAAATACAAAATAGGACTGTGGATATGACTCAGTGGTTGAGTGCTGTGAATTCAATCCCCAGTATTCCCCACTCCCCGCCAAAATGTGTTAGTCTCATTTTCTTTATATTTCCTAATTCATTATCTTTTATGGACAATATATTAGTTTTCTGTATTACAACAGTTTTCTAGAAAATAGTCAAAGGTGCTTCCATAGTATAGTGGGAAATTCTTTGTGATTGGATTCTGATATGTGTCATTTCAAAACTGTTATTAGCTATGTAACAGTAAGTAATTTATGTAAATTTTCTAAAGCTTAATTTTCCTAAGTCCAAAAGTAATAACAGTATTGATTTGAAAAAGTTGTTAGGAGCAACAACTTAGTGCTGATCATAGTATCTGTTATATAATAAATATTCAATAAATGGCATACAATAAATGCTCCATAAATGCTACTGGTATATTTAGAATTGGTAGATAAGAGCATTCTTAATTCATTTTGTTTCTTTTATTGTTTCATTTTCCTTTCATACACATAACTTCAATAAAGAAAATGTTCATTATTTAATATCTCATATATACACAGCATAAATTATCTTATGACTTTGTGTGTGTCTTTGATAGCAGAATTTGGTTACTATAACATAGTCATATGCAAAGTTAAAGTACAACATTTTGGAAAGAAAGAAAAAGTATATATTCCCAGATTATACTTGAGGAAATCGAAAGACTCTCTAAAGCAGTTGTATCATATGGTTATATAATTTAAAATCTCTGACCCCTTATAGTAGTTCTGTGACTCTGAAATCAGCTTAATTTTTGACAGCAACTGCCTAAGAGAGTATAGGCATGGGAGATTTATATAAAAGTCCATAAAGCATTTGCTGCACTATGCTTTAGATACCAGATTTATTAAATGTTTAAAGTACATGTCAAACATTGACTTGTGTTCACCACTCACTAAAACATTCTTATGGTTCTTTGACTCTAAAATATAGTAAGATGTAAGAGCAATAGTACTCATCTGTACTTGGAAAACCAGAACAGTATGATTAAAAAGCAAATTAAATTAATTATAGAATTTTGTTTCTTAATGCCCAGAAAAGCCAAGCACCAAATTTGTTATTCTGTGATTTACCGTTATGGATTTAAATCATAATTATTTTTAAACATTAAATGATAATTTTTAACTATATAATTGCATATAACCACTTAGCAATGTGAAAATGTAATTTCCATTTTAAATATTTTACATTTCTTAAATTTTTGGGGTACTTTTATATTATATTGACTTCATTCCTATATTTAGTAGACTGTTAATGACATGAACAAGTTAATTTGAGGTAATAGGAATTTTGTTTTTCTCTTTCTATAAGTTATTTGAATTGCTTGGACCCGAAGGACTTGATCTTATTGAGAAACTCCTCCAGAACAGAATTACAATTGTGGATCGATTTCTTAATTCTTCAAATGATCATAAGATTCAGGCTCTTCAAGGTAAGAAAGTATGTAGTGGTCATTCTAATTTAAAAGAAAGATTCATTGGTTAACCAATTTAAAAATATATAATTTTACTTTTCTTGACCTTTGGACTTTTATGTAATTTACTCATGTCATTCTGTTAACTAGATTTTTAGGTATGGTACATTATGAAACAAGTCTAAATGATCCAAATAGGAACATATTGCAGTGTTTGGGCATGGCTTTTTTTTTTTTTTTTTTTTTGGTAAAAGGTAGAAATACTTAATAGATGATTTTGAAAGCAAATACATGTTGTATTTTCTAGGGACCAAGTATTATAATTTATCCCCAACTTTTTCTTTCCAAAACTTTAAAACCCATAGTAAAAGTATAGGAATAATACAGTGAACACTTACATAACCTTCATGTATTTTCACTAGTCATTAACATTTTGCTCCAACTGGCCCTTTTTCTAAAGACACACCTACATTTAAAATTTTTGCTGAACAATGATAGAAAGTTGCAGATATCATGATACTTCATCTATAAAATCTTTAGCAGCCAGGCACCATGTGACACATCTGTCATTCTAGTGACTAGGGAGTCTGAGACTGAGGCAGGAGGATCTCAGACTTGAGGCTGACTTCAGCCACTTGGGAAGACCCTGTTTAAAAAAAAAAAAAAGTTATAAATGGTTGATGATGTAGCTTTGTGGTACAGTGCCCCTTGGTTTAATCCCCAGTATGTATGTATGTATGAATGAATGAATGAATGAATGAGTAAATAAATAAATAGTCTTCAGCATACAGCTAAGAACAATGACAGTTTCTACTTAATTGCAGTGTAATTATCACACTTAACTTGAGTGCCGATCGTGTCATGTATTACATGTATTTAAAAATCCCAGGAAAACGAGGGACAGGTAGGAAGCCAAAATTACAAAACAAAACAAAAGAAAACAAAATCTGACATATGACACTGTGAGGCCAGACTCAGGTTTTAAGTGATAAACAGGAAAATTAGATTTTTTTAGACCTTTACCCCAATATACTTTGCTAAACTTACAGATAGTTTGATATTATAAAAAAGTGCATGAGCACAGAAATTAGACACCTTGAACATCTGCCTATTTTGGCTACCCTCCATCTTCCCTTCTTTATAAGTTATGTGATTTTTTAAATGATTTTCCCACTGAAGGAAACTATAAATAGACTTGATCTAAGTAGCCTGTTCAATCCAAAATATCTTATGAATTTCCTTTAATACTGATGAATGTTCTTAGAAGCCTGGAGTTGCTTTGGGATGGTTAGAAATTTTGAAGATTGGACTGGTGCAACTTCATCTTTTTATAGGTGTCTTGGTTCAAGTTCTTTGAACAGTTCTAAAGTTCCTTGATCCAGAAGCCTCCTGGTTGTACTCAGAAGTATATAATCAGACTCAGTGCAGTAACTCAAAAGGATTTAGGAGCTTTTAAAATTGGTGTTTGCCAGAAGAAAGGGATCAAGTAAAATATCTAGTCCTGTGAAGATGTAAATTCTGAGAATTTGGTATTTCTTTTGTCATTCTCTTAAATGTGGTTATAGAGATATTTATTGATTCTATACTTTTTAAAAGAAGTTTATTTGGATTGATGCATTATAATTACATATAAAATGGGGTTTATTTTGACATATTCATAGATTAATATAATTCCATTGATCTTTGATCTAGCTTTTAGTAGTGCTGGTTTAGTAACAAAAAGTTTAAAGATGAAACCAATGTCATATTTTTGTTTTGGAAGCTTTAGATGATGAATTAGTTTTGTTTATGTTCACTGTGTTTATTTCACAAATTTTATTCTATTAGGATAATTTCTTAGAAACAACACACTTTTATAATGGAAAATAAGTACCAAATTTAAATTATTAAAAATATATTGGAAAAATAACAGAATGAATCAAACAACATTACCCTATGTAAATTTATGATTACACAAATGGTATGCCTTTATACCATGTACAAAAAGAGAAACAACATGTATACCATTTGTTTACAATAAAAACAAAACAAAACAAAACAAAACAAAACAAAAAAATATATTGGAGTCCTGAAGTGATTTTTACTTTTCTCAAATAGCTTTTCCTTTCATATTCTATACTAGATCATTAAATATTGCTACTATTTAAAAATGATGACTATATACTAGAAAATTTGAGACATTTAAATGAATAAACAGTGTTTTTTAAGGGCTGCAATATAGAACTTGAAAGCTAGCATATTTTTAAAAATTTTACTTTGGTAGTAAAATTTTGTTGTATATGCATTAAAATTCTTTTCCTTAAATTTTTATTAAGGGAAAAGGAAGAATCTTTATACTCTTGTAATTTTATTAGTGTTCACATTTGTGTCTATATTTTGACGTTTTGCATTTAGTGATCCTTCAAAATTCTCTAATAACTGCCAAATTGTACCTTTTCTTAATTAAGGTACCTTAATGAGCCCATTATTAACCATATTCTATCCTTTTTCTTATTCTCCACAACCTTTGTCTTAAGAGAGCAATGACTTCTTTTTATCTAGCATTTTCTAGATTTCATGCTCATTTTCTTTGAGTCTTTTTATCCATTTATACATCTACCCTACTCTGCCTCTATTCTTACGATCAGTAAATGTAAAGTGAATGAGAAGTGACATGAGTGAATGAGAAATTGATCTCTAAGTTGAAGATACTTTGTGAATTAAATTCTGTCTTCAGAACTGGTACAGAGAGTGTATTATGAAGTTAAAACCTAGTCAGTTCATAATATCAAGTGACAATATTTTGAGTAGTAATAGTTATACAGGACTTTTTCTGTTATATTTACGTTGGAAAAGGCAATAATCATATATGTAGTTCTTCAGTAAAATTTTGTTAGCATTACTATTAAGGTTATTTCATTTCTGCTTGTCACTCCCTACAGTTAGCCTAACCAAACAAGAGGAGCCATACCTTTAAGCATTTGCTGCTTTACTTTTAAAAATTTTGTTATGTTTAGTCTTACAGGACTCTAGTATATTTCAATTGAAGCCTTATAAATCTTTCAGTGAGACAATATGTTTTCTTCTTATAATTTTAATTTCCTTATTTGAATGATTATAAATATGTATAGTAGTATTTAAGTATTGTCACATTTGCTTAAAATGTTAATGACACCAGCACACAGAATTTAGTATGTCATCCAAAGGAAGTCCACACTTAAAATGCTTAACACTCATTTCTGATAAGTAAGTGGCATTATTCAAATTTTATACATTCTGTTTAATATCTGTATTGTTGACTGAGTGGCTTTGCAGGCAATTTAACTTTTTTTTTTTTTAGTTCAGAGTGCATGTAAAAACTGTCAGAATGCTCCTTTCTTTTTCTGACACTGAAATTTAATCATAAATTCAGTTATAGTAAGTGTATAAGACTTCCTTAGAAAGTAAGGTATATAAGACTTAAAAATGAAAATACCTTTTCAGATTTGTAAGTTTTAATCCTAATGTACATGGGATTATACCTCATTTTGTATTTTTGAGACAACTTTCTTTTTAGGGCACTAGAGAGAGTTTTTTTTTTTTTTCCTTTCATGTGATTGAGAGTTAAATGACTCATTTAAAATCCTGTAAAGAGGCAGTAATATTTCAGTATTTCAGTTTGACTAACAATGAATCAGAAAACAAATTTTCCCAACTGGGTACTATCGTTGATTCCTTCCCTTTTCTGAATTACATCTTAGAATTTGATAAAATAACTTGGACTTTGCTTGTCAGAATATGAGCCAAGTCTTGTATTCTCTTCCTAGCCTAGCAGCAGTGCCTGGGATGTAGTATCCTCAATATAGTAAGCTTACTAACTTGGATCCTGTTGGAAGAAAATTTATCCTGAATATCAAGTTGACCAAACCACAGATCTAATTTATATTTTGTAAACATTGAGTTTTGATTGCCCTGGTACCCTTTAGTGTCTTGCCTTCTTTCAATTTTTAAAGCCCTTTTATCCATGAAAAGGTAGACCTTGCTCTTGTTTTATTTGCTTTGTGTATAAGTATGTTCTGAGTTTATGTTAATATATTTTATTTCAGTATGAATATGTAATTACATACATACAACTTAATGGAATAAAGGCTATTATATTAGGGAAAGTTTAATAATAATTTTATTTTGGTATTATACTAACAGCAAGTGCTAATTAGTATTAATAATTAAAGTTTTTGAAATATATAAACAAATTATTTCAAAATTATAAAATTGAATTTTCAGGCTCCTGATGTTATATGTAAGAATTTAAACTGTTAGTAACACTAAACTGTTGAATCTAGAGGAAGTAAATCTTACTGACTTTCCTTAAACCATTAGCTAATATTACTTAGGTATTGTGATTTTAAAAATCTGTCCTTAGTATATGAATATTTTGAATTGAATATGCCCACTTTAAAATGTGAATTATAAGAGCATTGTGCTGTTTCATTGTTGTGGGGGAAAATTAAATGGTTTTCATAATGGTTAAATGATGTTAAGAGATGTGTAGTTCATTATATTTTGAAAATTTGCCTTGTAGACAATTGCAAAAAAATTCTAGGAGAGAATACCAAACCTAATTATGGTTGTCAAGTCACTATTCAGTCTGAACAAGAAAAACAGTTAATGAAACAGTATCGACGTGAAGAAAAAAGAATTGCTAGACGAGAAAAAAAGTCTGGAGAAGATGCAGAAGTTTCTGGAGATGGACTTATGGGCTTTGATCCTAAGGAATTGCGGATACACAGGTAATAAAAGCAAGAAGCTGAAAAACATGCGTTGTAATTGCTACTGTTACATATTTTTTTAGTTTAATTTTAGCTGAGAGATTCTTACTTATAGTCCCATTTTCTTGTAACCATGAGTTTCATTGTATGACACCTTAATTTTCTGAGATTAAAAAAAATTATCCACCAATTAGAATATTATTGGTTGCATTCACATTGTTGAGAGATTTAGATTATAAGGTAAGCTATTTTTAGTTGCCATGCATATGCCACTCATTGAAGTTACAGAAAACCTACTTATATTTATTTTGATACTTTTGTTTTCTTTACCAACTTAATTTTACTTTGTGTGTGTGTGTTGTTCTCTAGAAGTAAAAAGGAATAAAATGAAATGAACTCATTATTGTACTTGATTCTTTAATTATTGTAACTTTTCCAAAAAGCAATTTTTACCTTGCTTAAACATTTTCAAGTTGTGAGAATACAAAATTATAAAAAATGAATATTAACTCAAATTTATTGATTGGCATCTAAAAGTAGTAAATAAAAAATGTGCTGAATCCTATTTGGTTATCCCCCAAATTTCTGAGTTTCTGATATCTTCCTTTGTGTAGTTTAATTGTTTTCTTTATAATGGAATGGTACCAGAAATAATTATTATAATGATCTTGCTTTAGTATGTGCTAACCTTTTCAAAATAAAATGTCAAGTTTGGCCTACCATTTTTGTATTTTCAGAGAGCAGGCACTTCTGAATGCTAGAAGTGTTCCAATTCTTAGCAGGCAGAGAGACATGGACATTGAAAAAATTCGTTATCCCCATGTTTATGATTCCCAGGCTGAAGCCAGGAAAACATCAGCATTCATTGCTGGTGCAAAGGTATGTCATTAGTTTATAACCACTCTTGGAAATATGTCAGTTGTTAGGCAATAAACACATAGATTTCCCTGTTTCCCTTGTGAGTACAGTGCGAGTTGTTTAAATTATACTTAAATATTTAACAATATTTAAAATAATAGGATAATGAGATATTGCAGCATGTATAAAGTTCTGACATATAGTAGGTATTCAGACCATATTCAGACCATTTCTCTTTCATCATTGTCGAAATTTATAATTTGAATATTATTAGTTGTATCACTGCTTGACTAAGTTTTATGCCACATATTATGCATTTTTATACTTATATATTTGTCTTCAGGGCTTCAGGGCTTGTAGTTAATGTATACTTTAAGATTCATGAACACCAGGTGCAGTGGCATACTCCTGTAACCCCAGCAGCTCACAAGGCTAAGATGGAGATCATGAGTTCAAAGCCAGCCTCAGCAACAATGAGGCAACTCAGTGAGACCCTGTCTCTAAATAAAATGCAAAAACAGGGCTGGGGATGTGGCTCAGTGGTTTAGTGCCCCTGAGTTTAATCCTCCAGTAGCAAAAAATAAATAAATAAATAAAAATAAAAAACCAAAACCAAAAAAGATTATATCAATGTACTGTGGGTGCTGTATATATCATATAACACAAAAATGTTTAGTGTGTGTGGTTTTTATTTAGGTTTGTTTTTCTTTAAATTAGCTAAATTTATTTGCCAGTGCTGTGTCATAAAACCAATAGCATTCTCTCTTTCTCTAATTAAAAAAATATTTACCAGAGCAGTTCTTTTATTTTTTGTTATTATTGAATTGTTATTTTGATATTTATAGATGATTTTACCAGAAGGAATCCAAAGAGAGAATAACAAGCTTTATGAAGAAGTAAGAATTCCCTATAGTGAACCAATGCCAGTTGGCTTGGAGGAGAAGCCAGTTTATATCCAAGACTTAGATGAGGTGAGATAAACCTTTTATAGAATTGATATTTTTGAGGCTTGGTATATTATAAATAAATTTGTATTAGAAAAAATATTTTAAAAAGTAGTTGCTTAATATAGTACAGAGATACAAATGTTTGGTTACTAAAGAGGAAAACTAGGGGAGTTTAAATTTTTAAAAACCATTTATGATTATATTTCTTTGTATATTCATATATATGTACACACACACATATATATATATTGACATCAACCTATCAATGTTTTCATGCTTATTTTGGTTATTTCAGGTATTTTTTTTGGTTTAAGTTATGTAAATTGATAAGTAAAATATTTTAAAGGATTCATGTATTTATTGTTTTATCAAATGGCACCCTAATGTAAAATAAAATACTTTTCTTGGGGGATGGGCCAAATTCTAAAGTACTTTGTTTAACTTACTTCTCCATAACTTTTAAATTTTTAGTAAGTTTCAAATAATGAAAATGTGTTTGAGTATTAGTATCCATACATCCTTTACTTAGATTCACATTTGGTAAAGTTTTGCCATACTTGTTCTAGCTCAAAATAGAATGTATTTTAATTTAAAGTACACATATTTTTTAAAGTTAATCGTTCTCAGCATCAAAATGAAGCTTGGATTTTTAAAAAAATATATAAGAAAGACATAGGTATTCAGAAATATAAAATAATGCAGATGAGCAAGATGTTTGAGTTAGCTTTTTCACTGCAGCCAAAAGACCTGACAAGAACAATTTTAGAGAACAAAAGCTTATTTGGGGGCTTACAATTTCAGAGGTCTCAGTTCATAGATGACTGACTTGATTGCTCTGGGCCCAAGTCATGGCAGAAGGTGTAATGGAGGAAAGCAGCTCAGGACATGGAACTGGGAAGCAGAGAGAGCTTTTGGGGGATACCTAAGATCCAAATCATAACATTTCATTGGGCCCCCAAATGTTCATGCCCATCTCACAATGCAAAATACATTTAGTCCATTTCAAGAGTTTCCATAGTCTTAACAATTTTAGCATTCCCCAAAATTCCAAGTCCAAAATCTCCTTTGAAACTGAAGGTACACTTTCAGCATGAGCTCCTGTAAAAATCAAAACCAGGTTACATGTATCAAATATATAAAGGAACATAGTAAACATTTCCATTCCAAGAAGGAGAAATAGGGGCATAGAAAGAAGAGATGGGAGCAAAGCAAGACTGAAATCTACTTGGACAAACAAGTCTTGTAGCTCCATATGTAGCATCTGTAGCACATGGCATTATGGTATTCTCTTCAAAGGGCTTGCGTAGCTCTGCCCTTTTGGCTTTGCTGGTTGCTGGCCTCTCTCTTGGCTTGTCTGTGCTTAATTCCTGTAGCTTTCCTTGGCAGATGTTTCTTGGTTCTGGCATTTCTTAATCTCAGAGGTTTCTACTGCAGTTGCATCTTTTTTCTTGCTTGTCCATGCAGCGCCCCCTCAGGGGCAGCCCCCAGGGACTCCAGTCCTGGAGCACTTTACCTAGCCTCCTAGACCTTCTTTTGGAATCTTGCTGGTAGCTTCCATGACCTCATATCTCTATCATCCTGTATTCCTGCAGAACCAGTACCATGTGGTTGATGCCAGTGTATGCTGCCATCTTGAGCAGCAGCCTAGACTCCTGGGCTGGCTTTAGCAGTCTCTGAGTGCCTGCCTGGGTGGCTGAGCATGAGAAACAACTTTCTAGGCTTCCCTGTGCAAGCAGGATGCCCCACTGGTCTCTTCTCAAGGGAATTTTTACTTTTAGACCCTTGAGTTTGAGATGGGTATGGTCTTGCCAATTACTGAAATGCCTTCAAGACTTGTTTATGGGGCTGGGGTTGTAGCTTAGTGGTAGAGTACTTGTCTAGCACATGTGAGGCACTGGGTTCGATTTTCAACACCACATAAGAATAAATAACTAAAATAAAGTTATTTAAAATAAAGACTACTGTTGTTTCTTGGTAAAGAATTTAGCATTTCTATGGTGGCTGTAATGTCTTTAACCATACCTTCCTTTGCCCAATTTTACTCACAGTTTTATGCCTAAACTGCAGGTTTTTCAAATCTGTCTGCTTCACTTTCTGCTCCTAATTATCACAATAAATTTGGCCAAAAGCTACCAGCAATATCCATGCCACCTCCTGATGCTGTGCTGTGTAACAAATTTCTTCCACCAGATTAAAAAGTCTATCACCTTTAAAATCAGCCTTACAAAAAGTCTTAGGACACTGGCAAAATGTAGACATTTCTTAGCCAGAACATAATATGAATGGTCTCTAGTCCAATTTCCAATAGTCCTTCTCTGAAACCCCACGAGTCCTTATCTTTACTGTTCATACTCCTATTGGCATTCTGGTCTTCTGAGCTCACACAGAAACAGCCATTAAACTGTTTATGACATTCTAAAACTTTTCCAGCTTGCATCTCTAAACTTTTCAAAATTGTTCCCACAAATTCTAAAAAGCTCCAAAAGTTTCTGAACCACATGGTCAGTTTAGTTACAACAAGGACCCCACTTCCCAGTACCAATTTCTGTTTTAGTCAACCTTTTGATGCTGTGACAAAAAGACTTCACAAAAAACAATTAGAGGAGAAAATGTTTATTTTGGGGCTCATAGTTTCAGAGGTCTCTGTCCATATATAGCCAACTCCATTGCTCTGAGCGTGAGGTGAGGCAGTCTATCATGGCAGATGGGTATGGTGGAGAAAAGCAGCTCAGGGCATGGAACTGGGAAAGAGAGAGAGGGAGAGCCAACTCTCCTCACCAGGGACAAAATATTAACCCCAAGTCATGCCCTCGATGACCTACCTCCTCCAATGACATCCTATCTGCCTACATTTACCACCCAGTAAATCCCTATTAAGGGATTAATGCACTAAGCAGATTAAAGCTCTCATAACCCAATCATTTCATCTCTAAATTTTCTTGAATTGTCTCACATATGAGCTTTTGGGGGACACCTAATATCTAAACCATAACACAAAAGGAGCAATATAAAGCAACATAAAAAATATCCAAAGAATAAGAAAAATCAATTTCATTCTTTATATATTTATGTATATGCATTTTTTTTACAAAAGTGGAATTGCATCATTTTATATATTATATAATAATATATTATATTATATTATATAAATATAATATTTATATATATTTACTTACAGTTTTCAGTGTCAATGGACATATTGCATTGGTTTTTTTTTTTTTGAGGGGTACCAGGGATTGAACTCAGGGGCACTCAGTCACTGAGCCATATTCCCAGCCCTATTTTGTATTTTATTTAGAGACAGGGTTTCACTGAGTTGCTTAGTGCTTTGCTGTTGCCAAGGCTGGCTTTGAACTTGAGATCCTCCTCCCTCAGCCTCCTGAGCCTCTGGGATTACAGTTGTGTACCTCTGTGCCTAGCTTATTGCATAAGTTTTTAAATCACCACACAATATTCCATATAAGTCTTTATTATTTTTAAACTAATTCCTCATCATCTGCAATTTTAAGCCATTTTCTACAGAAAGATTTTATAATAGGATGAAATTCTAATTATGTCTTAAAGCAGTATTTCTCATCCTATGCATCAGAATTACCTGTAAGTTAATACTAAAGAACAAAAGCCTGAATGTTTTCTCTGATATGCAGATGATAATTCAATAATGGTGTGTGGCGGGAAGGAGAATAGAGGTATTTTGGTACTAGACAAAGGGGAGTGAAGGCAGCAGAAGGGGCATGGTTTTTATTGTGCCTACTGCTTATGATGTGGATAACAACAGTTTAACTATTCATCCATCCAATGACATCTGTTTTCTCCATAGTATTTTTAGGAGTTATGCATTCCAGTAGTCTTCTTGGGTTGCCATAACAAAATTCCACAGACCAGGTGGTTGCAGTGACAGGAATTTATTTGCTGAAAGTTTTGCAGGCTGTAAGTTCTAGAGCAAGATGGTACTGGCAGATTTGGTGACAAGGGCTTTCTTCCTGGCTTGTAGACAGTCACCTTCAGTCTTCAGTCTTCCTTTTTGCATGTATAGAAAAAAATCTCAGGTGTTTTTTTCTCTTCTTATCAGGTTAGGATTCCACCTTTATAACCTCATTTAACTATAATTACATCCCTAAAGATCCCATGTCCAGTAGAGTCACAATGAGGGTTAGGGCTTCGGCATAAGAATCTGGGGTTGCAGAGACATAGTAGTGTTCAAAGCACAGATAAAGCTTTATAAAATATGTTGTCCAGGTTTTTGTGTGAATGTAAGTTTTCCTTTTTCTATGATAAATACCTGGGAATGCATTGGCCAGATTACATTGTGTTGCATGTTTAGGTTTTTTAAAATTTTAAATTCTTTTTAGATACACATGACAGTAGAGGGCATATTATACATACATGGAGTATACCTTTTTCTACTTAGGATACTATTCCTGTGATTGTACGTGATGTGGCTTTTCACTGGTGGTATATTCATATACGAACATAGGAAAGTGATGTCAGATTAATTCTATTGTCCTTCCTGACAAAATGTTTTCTAGAGTAACTGTGCCATTTTATATTCCCATCAGCAATCCAATGTATTCTTATTTCTCCATGTACTAGCTAACTTGATATTGTCACAATTTTTGTTTTTCTTTCAGTCCTTGGTATGTTTATTCTTATTTATCATTTCTATTTTTATTTTATCCATTCTGATTGTACATAGTGATTTCTCATTGTCATTATAATTTTCATTTTTATGATAGTTAATAAATTGAAAATAACACATTCAAATGCAATGTGTACATATAGTAAATAAATTTATTCCATATAACTTTAGATAACGAGGCTACCACACATCATGAGTTGAGTGGTAATACAAACCTCAGGAAAAAATATAGATGTTAACAAAATGCCTAATAGCTTAGTAGGTGCTTCTATTCACTTGTATCTTTTTAAATTCTTCTTCTTCTTTTTCTTCTTCTTCTTCTTATTATTTTTACAGAATGCATTTTGATTCATTGGTACACAAATGGGGTACAACTTTTCATTTCTGTGGTTGTGCACAATGTAGATTCATACCATTTGTGTAATTATACATGACATAGGGTAATGAATGAATCCAATTGCTATATTCCCATCCAAGTAAACCTAGAATAGATTTTTCTTTTTTTCTTAATTAAATTTTTTATTAACATACTAATACAGTGTGGTGTTTTGATGGAGGTATACATTGTGGAATGATAAAATCAGGCTAATTAGCATACCTATCACTTCAAATACTTACACTTTATTTGTTATAAAAATCAAGTCCTCTCTTATGACTATTTTGAGAAAATTGATCATTTCTAAAGAAAGTTTGAACTTATTTCATATCCCCAGAGAATGCTGGAAGCAGCACATCAAGATAACATTCCATTTTCTTTTTGCAAAGGAATTCTGGGCAGTCAGGCTAGGGGCAGGTTACAGCATGGTATCTCTTGAGTTTTAACCCTGTATCAAGGAAGACTATCAGAAAACAGTGTGGAAGGATGATGTTGTTCAGAAATCTGCAGATTGCGCTTGTCAAGTTACATTTAGGGTTATGCTCTCCATTTTCCTTCTATGGAAGCTTCAAAAACATTCTTATGGAACTGGCTGCATTATCTGAAGGGTTTTTTTAAATAATTTTTTTTATTTTTACAGACTGCATTTTGATTAATTATACAAAAATGGGGTACAACTTTTCTTTTCTATGGTTGTGCATGATGTAGAGTCATACCATTTGTGTAATCATTCATGTACATAGGGTAATGATGTCTGTCTCATTCTACCATGTTTCATACTTCTGCCTCCTCCTCCCTCTCATTTTCCTCTACATAATCTAAAGTTTCTCCATTCTTCTCTCACCCCCACTCCCATTATGTATCATCATCCACTTATCAGGAAAAACATTCACCTTTGGTTTTTTGGGTTTGGCTTATTTCACTTAGCATGATATTTTCCAATTCCATCCATTTGTCTGCAAATGCCATAATATTATTCTTCTTTATGGCTGAATAATATTCCATTGTGTATATATACCACAGTTTCTTCATCCATTCATCTGTTGAAGGGCATCTAGGTTGGTTCCACAATCTAGCTCTTGTGAATTGAGGGGCTATAAACATTGAAAACTCTACCAGAAAACTTCTAGAACTAATAAATGAATTCAGCAAAGTAGCAGGATATAAAATCAATGTGCATAAATCTAATGCATTTCTATTCATAAGTGATGAATCCTCTGAAAGAGAAATTAAGAAAACCATTCCATTCACAATAGCCTCAAAAAAATATATATATATATATACTTGGGAATCAGTCTAACAAAAGAAGTGCAAGACCTCTACAATGAAAACTACAGAACACTAAAAGAAATTAATGAAAACCTTAGAAGATGAAAAGATCTCCCATGTTCTTGGATAGGCAGTATTAATATTGTCAAAAAGGCCATTCTACCAAAGGCACTATACAGATTCAGTGCAATTCCAATTAAAATCCCAGAGATGTTCCTCATAGAAATAGAGAAAGCAATCATGAAATTCATTTGGAAAAACTAAGAGATCCAGAATAGCCAAAGCAATCCTTAGCAGGAAGAGTGAAGCAGGAGGTATCACAATACCAGACCTTGATCTACACTACAGAGCAATAGTAACAAAAATGACATGGTATTGGCACCAAAATAGACAGGCAGACCAATGGTACAGAAGACTCAGAGATAAAAACCACATAGATATAGTCACCTCATACTAGACAAAGGAGCCAAAAACATACAATGGAGAAAAGATAGCTTGTTGAAAAAATGGTGCTGGCAAAACTGCAAATCCATATGCAGTAAAATGAAATTAAACCTCTATCTCTCACCCTGCACAAAACTCAGTCAAAATGGATCAAGGACATAGGAATTAGATCAGAGACCCTACACCTAACAGAAGACAAAGTAGGCCCAAATCTTCATCATGTTGGCTTAGGATCAGGCTTCCTTTACAAGACTCCCAAAGCACTAGAAATCAAAGCAAGAATCAACAAATGCGATGGATTCAAACTAAAAAGTTTTTTCTCAGCAAAGGATACAATCAATAATGTGAAAAGAGAGCCTGCACAGTGGGAGAAAATCTTTTCCACATACACTTCAGATAGAGCACTAATCTCCAAAATTTATGAAAAACTTACAAAACTTTACACCAAAAATACAAAGAACCCAATCAATAAATGGGCCAAGGAACTGAAGAGACACTTTACAGAAGATATACAGGCTAATAATAAATATTTGAAAAAGTGTTCAACATCTTTAGTAATTGGAGGAATGCAAATTAAAATAACTCTAAGATTTCATCTTACTCCAATTAGAATGGCTGTTATCAAAAACACAAGCAATAATAGATGTTGGCATGGATGTGGGGGAAAAGGCACACTTGTACATTGCTGCAGTCACTCTGGAAAGCAGTGTGGAGAATCCTCAGAAAACTTGGAATGGACCCACCTTTTGATCCAGTTATCCCACTCCTCAGCTTATACCCAAACGACTTAAAATTATCACACTACACTTGTATCTTTTTATACCAGATGGGATCTTTTAAGTATCAGGGAAAGTGCTTCTAAAGATGGTGGGTGTTGTCTTTCTTTTTTTTAACTTGGATCTTAATTGCATGCCACTCCTAACCAACTTAGGACTCTTCCTGACTGTTACATTGAATACATCCGTCTTCTTAAAGTATTTTGTAATTTGATGTAAAAGTTCAGGAGAAATTTTAATTGCTAAAATGGTTTGTAAAAGTTTCAATGTAAGTGGGTTTTATACTTTTTTGTAATGGGAATAATCTAAAAAAATTAGATGGGGATCTCTAGATTAGTCCGATTTTGCTGAGTTGGCAGTTACAGAAGTCAAAGTGAAAACAACAACAAAGACAATTTATTGGCATTTCTAACTGAATTGTCTAGGAGTAAAGCTGCCTGTATTCCCATCTTGGATATATCTAATGATGTCATTAGATCTTTTCTTGCATCATTATCTCTTTTTCATTCTCTCTCTATTTCTCTTTATTTCCTTATTGTTTCTCTTTCCTTCCCTTTTACCTTTCTCTTGCTCATATCTCTTTGTTTTCTCTTATTCTTTTCATCTCCTGATTCCCAGATTTGCTTTCTCCATACAGCAAGGGAATAGTATATGTCAGAGGCCCAAACGTTTGTTTTCTCATACTTCAATCCCAGAAAGAAGAGTTTTACCACAGGTTCTGCCTAGAAAAAAATCTCCTGGGATAAAGTTTAATTTTCCTGACAGAGGTTAACAGTTTATTTCTGAACTATTGCCTTTTCATTTGGTGGAAGTGTGGGGTTCTTCTTGATAAAGATGTGTATCCTTATTGTCAACTACCATGAGCCACTAGGAATGAAGGAGGAGTTTCCCATAGCAAATGAGGATAATATTATTATTTACAGAAAGAAAAAGATAAAATTTTTGAGTAGTTATATGATAATGGGGGAAATTTTATTTTTAGTTTTATTGTCATGGATTCATTTATTGATTAGAATCATAGCAAAGCATTGTTTTTCTGGAATCTTGAATAAATCACTCCAGAGGAAGGATCTAAAATACATAGACTTTTGTTTCAAAAGCAGTGAAAATTAATAGTTTGGAAACCTATTGCCTGTATCATATAAGTTCCTTTAGAAAATCAGGTGATTACATTTCTGGTAGGATTATTTTTAGAAATTTGATTTGAAGCATTAGAAATTTAGAGAACGAATAGGATGAATAGGTACTTCTTTTTCTGTATAAAAGTTTCATTTTTCTTATGAATCTGTAGATTTTTTTTTAGTAACTAATGCACTATGAATGTAAAATAGGATATATCCCATACATGTGTGTGAGTTATGTGTTTTCCTTTTTTTTCTTTTTTTTTTTTTTTCACTTTTTTTTTTCTTTTTTTACGTTTACATAGGGTAATGATGTTTCTTTTTTTTCCCTTCCCCCCCACCCCTCCCACCCTTTTCCCTTTATACAGTCCTTCTTTCCTTCATTCTTACCGCTCTCCTTAGCCTAACTCTAAACCTAACCCTAAACCTAATGCTAACCCCTCCCACCCCCATTATATGTCCTCATCCGCTTATCAGCGAGATCATTCGTCCTTTAGTTTTTTGAGATTGGCTTATCTCACTTAGCATGATATTCTCCAATTTCGACCATTTGCCTACAAATGCCATAATTTTATCATTCTTCGTTGCGGAGTAATATTCCATTGTATAAATATGCCACAGTTTCTTTATCCATTCATCAACTGAAGGGCATCTAGGTTGGTTCCACAATCTGGCTATGGTGAATTGAGCAGCAATGAACATTGATGTGGCTGTATCTCTGTAGTATGCTGATTTTAAGTCCTTTGGGTATAGACCAAGGAGTGGGATAGCTGGGTCAAATGGTGTTTCCATTCCAAGCTTTCTGAGGAATCTCCACACTGCTTTCCAGAGTGGTTGCACTAATTTGCAACCCCACCAGCAATGTATGAGTGTTCCTTTTTCACCACATCCTCGCCAACACCTATTGTTGCTTGTGTTCTTGATAATCGCCATTCTAATTGGGGTGAGATGAAATCTTAGGGTAGTTTTGATTTGCATTTCTCTTATTACTAGGGATGTTGAACATTTTTTCATATATCTGTCGATTACTTGTACATCTTCTTCTGTGAAGTGTCTGTTCATTTCCTTAGCCCATTTGTTGATTGGATTATTTGTATTCTTCGTGTAGAGTTTTTTGAGTTCTTTATAGATTCTGGAAATTAGCGCTCTATCTGAGGTATGGTTGGCAAAAATATTCTCCCACTCTGTAGGCTCTCTCTTCACATTTCTGATAGTTTCCTTTGCTGAGAGAAAGCTTTTTAGTTTGAATCTATCCCAGTTGTTGATTCTTGCTTTTATTTCTTGTGCTATGGGAGGTCCTGTTAAGGAAGTCTGATCCTAAGCCAACAAGTTGAAGATTTGGACCTACTTTTTCTTCTATAAGATGCAGGGTCTCTGGTCTGATTCCAAGGTCCTTGATCCATTTTGAGTTGAGTTTTGTGTAGGGTGAGAGATAGGGGTTTAATTTCATTCTATTGCATATGGTTTTCCAGTTTTCCCAGCACCATTTGTTGAAGAGGCTATCTTTTCTCCATTGCATATTTTTGGAACCTTTGTCTAGTATGAGAAAATTGTATTTATTTGGGTTTGTGTCCATGTCCTCTATTCTGTACCATTGATCTACCTGTCTATTTTGGTACCAATACCATGCCGTTTTTGTTACTATTGCTTTGTAGTAGAGTTGAAGATCTGGTATTGCAATACCCCCTGCTTCGCTCTTGCTACTGAGGATTGCTTTAGCTATTCTAGGTTTTTTATTCTTCCAGATGAATTTCATAATTGCTTGCTCTATTTCTGCAAGGTACATCATTGGGATTTTAATTGGAATTGCATTGAATCTGTATAGCACTTTAGGTAGTATAGCCATTTTGACGATATTAATTCTGCCTATCCAGGAACATGGGAGATCTTTCCATCTTCTAAGGTTTTCTTGAATTTCTTTCTTTAGTGTTCTGTAGTTCTCATTGTAGAGGTCTTTCACCTCTTTTGTGAGATTGATTCCCAAGTATTTTATTTTTTTCGATGCTATTGTGAATGGGGTAGTTTTCCTAATTTCTCTTTCTGAAGATTCATCACTTATGTATAAAAATGCATTGGATTTATGAGCATTGATCTTGTAACCTTCTACTTTACTGAATTCACTTATGAGTTCTAAAAGTTTTCTGGTGGGATTTCCAGGTTCCTCTAAATATATAATCATGTCATCAGCGAACAGGGATAGTTTGAGTTCTTCTTTTACAATTCGTATCCCTTTAATTTCTTTGGTTTGTCTAATTGCTCTGGCTAGAGTCTCAAGGAGGATGTTGAATAGAAGGGGTGAAAGAGGGCATCCCTGCCTTGTTCAGTTTTTAGGGGGAATGCTTTCAGTTTTTCACCATTTAGAATGATATTGGCCATGGGCTTAGGGTAGATGACCTTTACAATGTTAAGGAATGTTCCCACTACCCCAATTTTTTCTAGTGTTTTGAGCATGAAGGGATGCTGTATTTTATCGAATGCTTTTTCTGCATCTATTGAAATAATCATGTGATTCTTTAAGTCTGTTGATATGATGAATGACATTTATTAATTTCCGGATGTTGAACCAACCTTGCATCCCTGGGATAAAACCCACTTGATCGTGGTGCACTATCTTTTTAATATATTTTTTATGCGATTTGCTAAAATTTTGTTGAGAATTTTTGCGTCGATGTTCATTAAGGATATTGGTCTGAAATTTTCTTTCCTCGATGTGTATCTGTCTGGTTTAGGTATCAGGGTGATACTGGCTTCATAGAATGAGTTTGGGAGGATTCCCTCCTCTTCTATTTCATGGAATACTTTGAGGAGTATTGGAATGAGCTCTTCTTTAAAGGTTTTGTAGAACTCAGCTGAGAACCCATCTGGTCCCGGACTTTTCTTTGTTGGTAGGCTTTTGATGACCTCTTCTATTTCATTGCTTGAAATTCATTTATTTAAGTTCTGTATATCCTCCTCGTTCAGTTTAGGTAATTCATATATCTCTAGAAACTTGTTAATGTCTTTGAGGTTTTCTGTTTTATTGGAGTATAGATTTTCAAAATAGCTTCTAATTATGTTTTGTATTTCACTCGTGTCTGTTGTGATATTTCCTTGTTCATTCCGAATTTTAGTTTTGAGTTTTCTCCCTGTTTCTCTTTGTTAGTGTGGCTAAGGGTTTATCAATTTTGTTTATTTTTTCAAAGAACCAACTGTTTATGTTGTTAATTTTTCCGATTGTTTCTTTTGTTTCAATTTCGTTGATTTCCGCTCTGATTTTAACTATTTCCTGTCTTCTACTACTTTTGGTGTTGGTCTGCTCTTCTTTTTCTAGGGCTTTGAGCTGTAGTGTTAAGTCATTTATTTGTTGATTTCTACTTCTTTTGTTGAATGCGCCCCATGAAATAAATCTTCCTCTAAGTACTGCTTTCATAGTGTCCCAGAGATTTTGATATGATGTGTCTTTGTTCTCGTTTACTTCTAAGAATTTTTTTATTTCCCTCCTTAAGTCTTTTGTTATCCATTCATCATATATTAGTGTATTATTTAATCTCCAGGTATTAGAGAAGTTTCTGTTTTTTATTCTGTCTTTTATTTCTAATTTCAATCCCTTATAATCTGATAGAGTACAAGGTAGTATCTCTATCTTCTTGTATTTGCTAACAGTAGCTTTGTGGCATAAAATATGGTCTATTTTAGGGAAGGATCCATGTGCTGCTGAGAAGAAAGTGTATTCGTTCTTTGTTGGAAGGTATATTCTATATATGTCGGTTAAGTCTAAATTGTTGATTGTGTTATTGAGATCTATGATTTCTTTCTTCAATTTTTGTTTGGAAGATCTATCCAGTGGTGAGAGAGGTGTGTTAAAATTGCCTAGTATTATTGTGTTGTGGTCTATTTGATTTCTGGAATTGAGAAGAATTTGTTTGACGTACATGGATGAGCCAATGTTCGGGACATAGATATTTATGATTCTTATGTCTTGCTGATTTATGCTTCCCTTAAGCAGCATGTAATGTCCTTCTTTATCCCTTCTGACTAGTTTTGGCTTGAAGTCCACAGTATCTGAAATGAGGATGGATACTCCAGCTTTTTTGCTGTGTCCGTGTGCATGGTATGTTTTTTCCCATCCTTTCACCTTTAGTCTATGGGTATCTCTTTCTATGAGATGAGTCCCTTGCAGGCAGCATATTGTTGGATTTTTCTTTTTAATCCAATCTGCCAGTCTATGTCTTTTGATTGATGAGTTCAGGCCATTAACATTCAGGGTTATTATTGTGATATGATTTGTATTCCCAGTCATTTGACTCATTTTTGTTTTTTGACATGATTTGGTTTCTCCTTTATTTGGCTATTCCTTTAGGCTAGTTCCTCCCGTTACTGATTTGCATCATTGTTTTTCATCTCTTCCTCATGGAACATTTTGCTGAGAATGTTCTGTAATGCCGGCTTTCTTTTTGTAAATTCCTTTAGCTTTTGTTTATCATGGAAGGATCTTATTTTGTCGTCAAGTCTGAAAGTAAGTTTTGCTGGGTATAAGATTCTTGGTTGGCATCCGTTTTCTTTCAGGGCTTGAAAAATGTTGTTCCAGGCCCTTCTAGCTTTTAGGGTCTGGATTGAAAAATCTGCTGGTATTCTTATTGGTTTCCCCCTGAATGTAATTTGATTCTTTTCTCTCGCGGCCTTTAAAATTCTGTCTTTATTTTGTATGTTAGGTATTTTCATAATAATGTGCCTTGGTGTGGGTCTGTTGTAATTTTGTATATTTGGAGTTCTATAAGCCTCTTGTACTTGGTTTTCCATTTCATTCTTCAGATTTGGGAAATTTTCTGATATTATTTCATTGAATAGATTGTTCATTCCTTTGGTTTGTTTCTCTAAGCCTTCCTCAGTCCCAATAATTCTTAAATATGGTCTTTTTATGATATCCCATAATTCTTGTAGATTCTGTTCATGATTTCTTACCATCTTCTCTGTTTGGTCAACTTTGATTTCAAGATTAAATATTTTTTCTTCAGTGTCTGAGGTTCTGTCTTCCAGGTGTTCTATCCTATTGGTTATGCTTTCTATGGAGTTTTTAACTTGGTTTATTGTTTCCTTCATTTCAAGAATTTCTGTTCTTTTTTTTTTTTTTATCAGTATCTCTAACTCTTTATTGAAATGATCTCTTGCTTCCCGTATTTGGTCTTTTAACTGTTGATTGGTGCGATCATTTAATGCCTGCATTTGCTCTTTCATCTCCTCCTTCAATGCCTGCATTTGCTCTTTCATCTCCTCATTTGCTTCCCTGATTATTTTAATTATGTACATTCTGAACTCCCTTTCTGACCTTTCTTCTGCTGTGCTGTCATTGTGTTTTATTGATATAGTATCTAGGTTTGTTTGGAACATTTTCTTCCCTTGTTTTCTCATATTGGTCAGATGTCAGTGGGACCCTGAGATATTGCAGATTTCCTCTATTGACTTATAGTGTCCCTGTAGATTTCCTGTGTATCACCTCCCAGCCTTCAGTAGCCTGAAGTCTTGGAGGCAATTGATAATGCAGTGCTTCCGAAGAAAGCTGCCCCTAGCCCGGTTCCAGGGCTTGGAGCTGGCTCTGTGTGGAAAGGCTTTTACTGGGGGGCCTGCTCCGAGAAGCTGGAGAAGCTGGCCGTGTGGGAGGAACCCACCGCCAGAGTGCACAGGGCTGCCTGGGGAAGACACTAGCTGCCCTTCCCTACTCTGATAAGCACCCCTATCCGGGCCTACTGCCCAGGCCGAGCTTCACCCGGTGGGGAAGACTCACCCCGTGACTCTATTTTACTGTGAGTCTCTCAATGCCTCCCCTTCTTGAATCCTGGGTTCGGGAGCGAGTGGAGATGCATGTAATCTGATGCTTTCCTCTCGCAGCCTTCAAAATCCTATCTGTATTTTGAATGTTAGGCATTTTCATAATAACATGCCTTGGTATGGTTCTGTTGTGATTTTGTGCATTTGGTGTTTTGTAAGCCTCTTGTATTTGATTTTCCATTTCATTCTTCAGGCTTGGGAAATTTTCTGATATTATTTCATTGAATATGTTGTTCATTCCTTTGGTTTGTATCTCTGTGCCTTCCTCAATCCCGAGAATTCTTAAATTTGGTCTTTTCATGATATCCCATAATTCTTGGAGATTCTGTTCATGATTTCTGTTTGGGCAACTTTATTTTCAAGATTAAATATTTTGTCCTCATTGTCTGAGGTTCTGTCTTCCAAGTGGTCTAGTATGTTGGTGATGCTTTCCATGAAGTTTTTTATTTGTTTTTTTTGTTTTCTTCATTTCAAGGATTTCCGTTTGTTTTTTTTTAAGAATCTCTATCTCTTTGTTGAAATGATCTTTTGCTTCCTGCAGGTGCTCTTTCAGCTTATTGGTATTATCACTCATTGCCTGCATTTGCTCTCTTATCTCATCCTTTGCTTCGTGAATCATCTTAATCATGTATAATCTGAAGTCCTTTTCTGACATTTCTTCTAACATACTGTCATGGAATTCTATTAATATAGAATCTAGATTTGTTTAGATCATTTTCTTCCCTTGTTTTTTCATGTTGTTCATGTATCTTCCCCTCTAGCAGTGTAGATCTGGGTATTACAGATTTCCCCCTATAGGCTTATAGTGACCCTATAAGTTTCCAAAACCCTTTCTTTATGGGGAGATCAATATTAGCAGTGCCAATTCACACGCTATGCAATCCTAGACTAAATAGCCCCTATGAGGACAATAACAAAATTGTCATAATAAACAGAATGAGTTCAAATATTATCTTCAGTGAAACAAACAGATTTGCAATAAGGTCTGCAGTTTCAAATGGAGGACAAAGAGGATGCAGAGGGATGTAGAATGTGACTGTTAATGGGATAAAAAAAGAATATCCAGAAGTTCTAGATAATAGAAAGGGTGAGAGTGTAATGAAAAGAAATGGGATGTTAGCATGCAAAAAAGGGAGAAAGAGACTCTGAGGGAACCGGTAAACCAAAGGAAAAGAGAACAAGAAAAGTAAAGAAATAAAAACTTAATTTTTTTTCAATTAGGAGAAAAAAGAAAATCTACAGTATAACAGTCATAAAGTAATGAAACCTCCCAGAGTTCAGTAGCCCGATGCATGAGAGGTAGCTGACAATGAGCATCAAGCCTCCAGCACGCGTCTCAGGATGGGTTTTGCCCCACCTAAAGATCAGAGCTAAGGCTTCCAGGATTATCCAAGATGGCCACTCTGGCTTCGAAATGTGTTGGCAGATGGGGAGCTGCAGCTCAGGGTGTGACCGTGGTCAGCAGGAGGTTCTGGAGTCGGGATGTGGTTGGTCAGGCAGGGGTCCTGGAGGTCGGATGTGTTTGGTGTGGTTGTGGGATCCTGGAGGCCGGTTGCAATCAGTCGGTCTGGTGTCCCGGTGATAGGGCGCAGTCAGTTTGTCTGGGGGTCCTGGCGGCAGGGAGGGTCAGTCGATGTGAGGGCCCCAGAGGCAGGTAGTAATCAGTTGCGCTGAGAGATTCTGGAGATTGGACTGAGTCAGTCTGGCTGGCCTACAAGGCTGTTTTCTCAAAATGGCGGCAGCCAAGTGTAATCAAACCTGCAGGTACTGTAACAGTGAACTTCCAGGCAACAGCAGGCGCCTGTTGCTCCACTGGCGGTTGAGGATCAGTTTGCTGACTGTTGTTGGACGATCGTGAAGGAGAACCTCGTGTGTTGAGTGATGGATAGGTGTAAGGCAGGCGATGGACAGGGGAGAGGCAGGCAAATGGCGGATTATAGGCGTCTGACAGTGACCAAGCTTCACTCAAAAAATGCCTTTATATGCTGGCAGACTGCAGGTGATCACAGCAGACAAATGGGGTAAACAGCAGGGGATCAATAAGCAGCAAAACCTGCCTTACCAAGAAACAGATATTCTCTGCTTGAAACTGGAGTTACGGAGCAACAAGGAACACAGCCTCCCTCTCTTCTGCCATCTTGGATCTCCCATCATTTTTAAACTTGCAAACATTTCCACACAGTATTCTACAGAGGATTATCATGTGCTCCTTTCCTGCTTAAAACAAACCTTAAATAGCAACTGTTTCTTTTTTCCTCACTATTATCTCTCCAGAACTGAGGTAGTCCTGATTTGTGGTAGGTGTTCATTCAGTGATTTGTTAGAAGAGGGGGAGTGGGGACAAGGCCAAGTTCTCTCAGTGTAATTTTCTGGTCTAGGTCTACTTTTCCATTTTCATTGCTGCCATCTCTTTCCATATCATCACACAGCTCCTTACTTTTCACTAGCTATAGGTGTTTTTGTAATAAGTTTCTTCTACCTGAAATGGCATTTATAGAGATCTCTTTTCCTTCAGAAACCTAAGGATATAGTTCCTATTTTTATTATAGAAACTGAAATGTCATATAATTTTACCATACTTTTTTTTCTTTAACAAACTTTCATTAACAAGTTTTTAGTCTAATAATACCCATACACTATTATCAATGATTGTTGAATTGAGTAGAATTTTATAAACCTCCATATATATGATTTTTTTGTTAGTATATTTTTCTGATCCTTTTATTATTAATGTTATTCTTCAAGAACAAATAAATATATTTCTAACTGAAAGTAGAATGTAGATTTTTTCCTAAGCTGTTATTATTGTATAGATTCAATTTACTATTTCTTTTGGAGACTATTGTATATGACGTGCATGTCTTTTTAACTCCCCCATTTAATTAAAATTATTTTTGCCACTAATCAGCATAAAATCATTTAATAAAAATTTATTAAGCAACCTATTATGTTACTGACAATTGATTACTAACTGGAGTAATAGAGTAGTAAAACAAATACTTGGTTTTAGTCCAGTGGGCCAGATATTCATTTAAATATATAATTTCAATGTTTACTGTTAAGGGTCATAATAATAATATATAGAGGGTTGTTTGAATGCTTAGGTTCTAAGAAATGGGAGTTCCTTCATCCTTTTGAAATATGGTGAAATGTGATAGAAATAAACATAATACTTAAGAAATTGGAGGAAACCAGAAATTACTTTTTACTGTGAAAATGAATGATAATGAAGATTTTCTATAGTTAGGAAAGGTTTTCTATGTAACATGAAGGCAGAAAAATGTTCAGACAGGTTCACATAGATGGTGGTAGGAAAAGATAATAACAAGAGTTTGTGTTTTGAAGAATCCTGTGTAAAGCATACTCTGTGTCTAGATGGATTCTATATGCTGTATACCCTGTTCAGTCAAAATTGGCAATGAGAAGACAGGAAAATTTCAAGCTAGAATGTGCAGTGATTAGATTTATAATTTAGAAACAGTAGTCTCTATTTTTTGATATGAGTTTATAAATACTTTGAAAATTTTAGTATTCATTCATAGCACCATATTAGCTTACTGAGATATGACTGTAATGATAATATGACTAATGATAATACTGATTTATTTCAACATATTTAACAAGTACCAGCTTTGTGTATGGGTATAAACATCTAATTCAAGACAGTAATTCTGAAGTTATACACTACTTCAAATCCTGGCTCCACCATGTATAGTTGTTTGAATTTAAATAAACCTTTTGAAGGCTTAGTTTTCTCATCTGTAAAGTAATTTGATATGGTCCTTAGAAATAATAATAATAAGAATAATTCATTTAAAGGACCTCCTTATTTTTGGCCCATAGTTAGCATTCCACACTTGTTAGACTATTTAAAAATTAATCTTTATAATCTCCTTATATAAACTACTTATCTTGCAGATGAGGAAATGGAATTCAGAAATCTTTAATTTCTTCAACATTATAGTGCAAACATTGTCAAAGACAGTATTTTAACCTGAGCCTCTGTCCCCTAGACCAGCATCATAATAGCACATTCTACTGACCTACCAGTACTGAGTGACCAGTAGAAGTTGATATAGAAAGCATCACTGGTAGTTTGAGGTTTGAATGACTTGCCTTAGAGTCTATGCCCAAAATTTATTTCTCCTGATCTCTTCTAATGTCTTTGTCATAATAAAGCATAAATAGATCTAATAGATTACTCACCACTTCATTTTATATTATTTTAATATTTTAATAGCTTTGTTGAGAACTAAGTATGGTAGTGCACACCTATAATCTCAGCTACTAGGAAGTCTAAGGCAGGGATATCCCAAATTTGAAGTCCAACCTAAACAAATTAGCAAGATCCTGTCTCAAAATATAATAGAAAGAGACTAGGGATTTAGCTCAGTGGTGGACCACTTGCCTAGCATGTACAGAGCCCTAGGTTCAATTCTGAGCACTACAAAAAAGATCAAAATGAAATAAAAAGCTTTATTGAGGCAAATTGTCATTCATAGATATATATCCATACATAAACACATATATATGTACACATATATATTTAAAGTAATAATTTGATAAGTTTAGCATGTGAAACCATCACCACAATCAAGACAGTGACCATCTATAATCATCACTTCTCAAAGGTGCTTTTTGCCCCCCTCTAATCCCTCCTCTTCCTCTTTAACCCTACCTACCATCATCACTATGCATCTACTAATCTTTCTTTTGTCACTTTTAAGGATTTAAAAAATTTTTTTTTATTTTTACAGACACATTTTGATACATTGTACACAAATGGGGTACAACTTTTCATTTCTATGGTAGTACACAATGTATATTCACGCCATTCATGTAATCATACATATATATATAGGGTAATACTATCTGTTTCATTCTACAGTTTTTCCGTCCCCCCCCACCCCTTTTTTCTCTACACCATCCAAAGTTCCTTCATTCTTCTCTTCCCCCCCGCTACCCCCATCGTTATATATTGTCATGCACTTAACAGAGAAAACATTTGGCCTTTGATTTTTTGGGCTTGGCTTATTTCACTTAGCATGGTATTTTCCAACTTCATCCATTTACAAGCAAATGCCATAATTTTATTGTTCTTTATGGCTGAGTAATATTCCATTGTGTATATGTAACACAGTTTCTTTATCCATTTATCAATTGAAGGGCATCTAGGTTGGTTCCACAATCTAACTACTGTGAATTGAACTGCTATGAACATTGATGTGGCTGTATCTCTGGATATGCTGATTTTAAGTCCTTTGGGTATAGGCCAAGGAGTGGGTTAGCTGGGTCAAATGGTGGTTCCATTCCAAGCTTTCTGAGGAATCTCCATACTGCTTTCCAGAGTGGCTGTACCAATTTGCAACTCCACCAACAATATATGAGTGTGCCCTTTTCACCCACATCCACACCAACACTTGTTGTTGCTTGTGTTCTTGATAATAGCCATTCTAATTGGAGTTAGATGAAATCTTAGGGTGGTTTTAGTTTGCATTTCTCTAATTATCAGGAAACCAAGTCTTGGTTCAGAAACTTTTAAAGATTTAAGCTATTGGAATAAGTACAAATTGTTACTTCAACTTTTATTTCCCTAATGACTATTGGTGCTGTGTATCTTTATATGTATGTGCACTTATTTGCCATCTGTATGTATTCTTTGCTGAAATAACTGTTCATCTTTTGTCTGTTTTTAAAGTTACATTTTTTCTGATTATTGTTTTTAGAAAATTATATATTCTGAATACCAGTACATTATGTTTTGCAAAGATTTTTATCCCATTGTGACTTCTCTTTTAACAATATCTTGAAAATCATATTTTTCATTTTGCTTAAGTCCAGTTTATCAATTTGTTCATGTCTATTTGACCTGAACAAACTTTTTCGTATAAAATTGTTCATAATGTTTTCTTATCACCCTTTAAATTTCTGTAGTACTGTGGTGATGCTACCTTTGGCATTCTTGACAGAGCAAATTTGTGTCTTCGCTCTTTTTTTCTCCTTAACGTTTTGACTTGAGAAATATCAATTTTATTAATCATGAAGAATTGCCTTTTTTAATTTTATTCATCTTTATTATTTCCTTTATTCTATTTGCTTTTGTTTTTTTATTTTATTTTGAAAGATAAAGTAGTCATTTATTTGAAATCTTTATTCTTTCTTTTTTTGGAAGGTGGGTACTAGGAATTGAACTCAGGGGCACTTGACCACTGAGCCACATCCCCAGCCCTATTTTGTATTTTATTTAGAGACAGGGTCTCCCTGAGTTGCTTAATTGCTTTTGTTGAGACTGACTTTGAACTTGCAATCCTCTTGTCTTAGCTTCTGGAGTTACTGGGATTACAGGCGTGCACCACCACGCCTGGCTTCTTCTTTCTTAATATGGAAAGTTACTGTTTTGAATTTTCTGCTAAATATTGCTTTTGCAATATCCACAAATACTTACATATTGAATTATCATTTTCCTTCCATTAAGAATATATATTAATGTCCCATTTGATTCCTTTTTCCTCAGTAGCTTATTTAGGAAGTACATGATTTAGTTTCAAATACTGGTTGACTATCCTTATCCAAAATTCTTGGGACTACAAGTGTTTCTAGATTTCAAATTAAAAAAAAAAAAAATCAGAATATTTGCATATGCATAATGAGTTACTTGGGGATAGGATATAAGTCTGAAGACAAAATTAATTTTATGTTTCATATACATCTTATATATGTAGCTTGAAGACAATTTTATACAATGTTTTAATAATTTTGTGCATGAAACCAAGTTTCATGGTATGAAATTTCCATTTATATTGGTACTCAAAAGGTTTTAGATTTGTGAGTATTTTGGATTTTCAAATTAGGAATGCTTCAACTGTATTTGGGTATTCTCTAAGAAACTTTCTATTAAGGATGCCTAATTCAATTGCATTGTGATCAGAGAGCAGATTTTATAAGATTTGCTTCTTTTTCAGTTTATCAAGACCAATGCAGGTATGTTTGTGTTTTGTGACACAGTATATATCTTGACAAATGTTTAAGCATTAGGGAAGAATGTGTATGCTATTTTTAGTTGAATAAATTCAATCAGGTGAAGTTGGTTGATAGTACTGTTCAGTTTACTGTAACCTTGCTGATTTTCATATTGTTTATTTCATATTTTTCAAGTTTTTTATTCTACAACTTCTGGAGAGGGACAATGAGACATTTTACTGTGCGGGTGGATTTGTCTATTTTTCTTTGCATGTCTTTTGTTTCTGCTTCATGTATTTTGAAGATCTGTTTTATATATATAAATATTTGAGACTTAATATTCTATTAGTTAATTCATCTCTGTCATTATGAAATGAATATCTTTATTGCTGGCAATATTTTTGGCTTCAAAATTTACTTTTTCTGACATTAATATGTCATTCTAGTTTCCTGCCATTAATCTCAACCAGTATTTTGTTTACTCTTAAACAGTTTAGTTTTCATCTCTTAGGATTCTTTCCATAGGAAGACTTAAGGAAAAATTATTTAACCAATCTCTGTGTTAGGCATTATCTGTTAAGAGGACATAATAATAACATATCATTGAATTGTTTTGAGGATTAAATGAAGAAATAATAGCAAAGTATCTACAACTGCTTTTTTTGCAGTAAAAACTACTGTGTAAATCTATGACTATTGTTCCTAATATTGCTGTTATGTTTTCTAAAAGTGTTTTTTAAAACTGTTTTTCATAAAATATTGAAATAGAATTTCCTATTGATCTATATCTACAGGAAGTATCTTGTTTGCTCTTTTACTAGTCATTTTCAATCTAAATAAACTAGAGCATTAACATGAAATTTGTAAATGAATTTGAACTTTAAATTATCTTCATGTAATTTTACTTCGATACATTATTAATTTATCATTGTTTCGTACTTACGGATTGTGTTCAAAGATGCCAATATAGTCTCATTTTCATATTTTTCATATTTCTTAAATTTTAATTTCCAAATGCATTATAATTTGGCAACAGTTTTATTTGTTCACAACTGCACACATTATAGTTTAAAAATAGGACACTAGAAACAGAACAAACTTGGTATTTTTAAACTCAAAGAAAAATTAATGTTTTATTTTATGTTTTGTATGAGTTCTTCACATTAATATAATTTATAATGAGTCATGCCTTTCTTTTAGATTGGACAGTTGGCTTTTAAAGGAATGAGGAGACTTAATAGAATCCAGTCAATAGTATTTGAAACTGCCTACAACACCAATGAGAATATGCTGATTTGTGCCCCTACTGGAGCTGGAAAGACCAACATTGCAATGCTTACAGTCTTGCATGAAATTCGCCAACATTTTCAACAAGGTGTTATCAAAAAGAATGAATTTAAGGTAGGAAAATAACAAACAAGACAGTAGCTTTTTAAATTGTAAGAATTAAAATAAGCTGGAAGTTATATATATTAAATGAAATCTGGAAGTACTTAAGGATTGTATTTGAAGTCACATAAAAACACTGCTTGAGTTACTTCATTATTAAGGCAGTCCCGGTTTGTGTATGAAAATCCTATTACCCTTGTGAAAAGCTATGAAAATACATTTAGCTTTGAAGCAGAACCAATTTTCCAAGTGATAAAGCTATGTAAACAATTCCATTGTCCTTTAAATAGCTATCCACTTATCCAGCAAAGATAAGTACTTTTCATATATCACTATTAAGATTTTTTTCCACAGGAAGTTGCTAGAATCATTTTCACAATAAATTGTGATTTGTACTGGCTACTGTGAAGCAAATGACATTATAGTTTTTGCTCATTCATTAAGCTAGTGTTCCTTTGATACAGATTGTATATGTTGCTCCAATGAAAGCCTTGGCAGCTGAAATGACAAATTACTTCAGCAAACGTCTAGAGCCACTGGGTATCATTGTGAAAGAATTAACTGGTGATATGCAGTTGTCAAAAAATGAAATTTTACGAACTCAGGTATGTCATTTACCTAGATATTTTATTTAGTACTTTTTTTTTAGGTAATTGTGAAAATTATTAAACAATTGTGTCTTAAGAAACTATAGTACATAATACAAATGTTCATAATGCAATGAGCTTCTTTTATTTGTAACCACATATTAAATCTGCACCACAAAAGAAATTTTACTGGTGCTTTGACCTATGGTATCCCTTCTAACTTGTGATACTCACTGTGTTTTGAATATTGTTAAGTTCCAAGCAAAAATTTTAAGTCTATTGATATTAAATATTGTCTTTTTAAAACAGTGGGGAATGAGAATATGGATGATTAAGATCTTAAAATTGTCCACCTTGTATTTTAAACCATTTAATAAGGATAACTTAACATATAATAAAAAATTTTAATCATTCTTTATTTCATCAAATGGGAAGTTCTTTAATTATACTCTTTTATATGGCACTACATTAGGTAAAATGACTTAAAGTAAAAAAATTTAAAATATAGTTCTTGGCTAGGTATGGTGGTGCACACCTGACATACCAGTGACTCAGTAGGTGAAGGCAGAAGAATTACAAGTTCAAGGCTAGCCTGGACAATTTAGTGAGATCCTGTCTTAAAATAAAAAATGAAAAAGCTGGGGAGGGGGCTCTGAGGATATAACTCAGCAGTATGGTACTCCTGGATTTAATCCCCAGTACCATTTAAAAAAGAAAAAAAAAAAAAAGATATACTTCCTGTCTTCAAAGATATTATTACAGCTTAGTAGAAGAAATTTTATTAGGACTACAACTAGATTATTATTTTCCCATAATATAATATACAAGTATCATGATAATCATGGTGCTTTTAAAAAATAAAATGATGGATTTTTTTTTTTTAATTTTTAAAATTTTGCTACCAGGGATTGAACCTGGGTCTCTTTACCACTGATCTACATTCCTAATTCTTTTTATTTTTTATTTTGAGATGGGGTCTTTCTAAGTTGCTGAGGGTCTCACTAAATTACAGAAACTGGCTTCAAACTAGTGATTCTTCTGTTTAAGCAACCCAGCTTGCTGAGATTACAGGCATTTACTGTGACCATATGTAGTTGGATGACCAAATATTAATAAGACAATTCAGAGAAATTTGATAGAAAATAGATGAAACTATTCCTAGGGCTGCCATAGAAAAATACTATGTATTTGATATCTTAAAATAACAGAATCTTCATTCTCTCCCAGTTCTGGAGTACAGAAGTCTACAGTATAGGTGTCTTCAGAGTTGACTCATTTTTGGTGATTATGGGAAATCCTTTGCAACCTTTGGTATTTATTGGCTTGTATGCATATCACTGTGTTCTTTGCATTTATCTTTACATGGCTTTTTTCCCTTTGTATGTCTTTTCTCTTACTCTTTCTTCTAATGCTAATCATTGAATTTTTGACATACCCTAATCAGTATGATCTCAAGAACCTTACCTTGATTAAACATATGCAAAGTTCCTTTTTCCAAATAAAGTCATACTTACATGTTTAATGTTTATACCTCATCCTAGATATCCCAATGTAATGTAATTGTATTTGGAAGTGGGACTTTTGGGAAATAATTGAGTTTAGTCAGGATGGTGATGCCTTCAGTGAGATTAGTTCCCTTAGAAAAAAGTGATTGATACCTCTCTCTCTGTCACTTTCTCTCTCTTCCTCTTTTCCTCTCTACCTCTACCTCTGTCCTTTTCTTTCTCTCTCCAACCACCAACGAAAGGCCACATGATCATATAGTGAGAAGGTGTCTGCCTGCAAATTAAAGAGCTAGGATTCATGATATCTGTAGGCACCTTGATCTTTCAAATCACTGTCTAGATCTGTGAGAAATAAATGTCTATTGTTTAAGTCATCTAGTTCATTCTGTTTTGTTATAGTAGCAACCTGAGCTAAGACAATCAAATTCACAGTTTCTGACCGAACATTATCTTTTAGCCCACCTCAGGGATATGCAACATTCTTTGAAACACATGACAAAGATGGAAACCAGGTTTCAGTTAAATTTATTTTGGAGTTAATAAAAATAGAGTGTATAATCAATACTTTTGGTCAGTTTTACTGGTTGTCCTTAAGTACACCTCTTATAAACCCTCTTGGAAAAACAGCAGATCATAGGATACAGTCATGTTCATTTTAAGATTTTAAAAAACTGTAACAAAAGATTAAGAAAATTTTAAATTTCTATGATTAATAGACTAGTTTCACAATATGTATTGCATGTTAAAGTATTTATTCCTTAAAAATGCTGTTTCATGCCAGGCGCAATGGTGCACATTTATAATCCTATCTTCTAAGGAGAATGAGGTAGAAGGATCTGAATTTCAGTACAAGCCTAGGCAACTTATTCACTGTCTCCAAATAACATATAAAGGGCTGAGGATGTAACTCAGTGATAGAGTACTTATGTGTGAAGCCCTGGGTTCAATTCTTAGTACACAAAGTGGAGTTTGAGATGAAACAAATTCTTTTCTTCTACCGGTGGGTGGAGTCTGAATAAGCTGCAGGCCACTGCAACCAACAAAGCCCATTTTAGTGTTAGCAGCTAATCACAGCAGGGAATGCCTGCTAGCTTAAGGTCCTAAGATCACAGCCAGCAAAGCCAGAGAGTGGCCAGTTGCAGCACTTAATGGCTGGTGTCACTCTCCAGTGTTGTAGCAGACCCCAGCAGCTTACTGCCAGTTTCTTTCTGGGTTCTTATGTCATGAATTCAAAGAATGAAATCCACCTATGAGGAAGAGTGAGTACAAAAGAATTTATCAAAGTACGAAAAAAAAAAAAAAAGAGCAGAACTCTTATGGACAAGAGGGAACCCAAGTTACCAGCATGAGTGTGCTAGGCTAGGGTTTAAATAGCTCTTGGATCAACACTGTTAGTCCAAATATATGCTAAACAGGTCTTGAAAAGTATTAACACTATTGTTTAACCCTTGAGTAACTTTCTTGCAGTCTCTTGGGTATGCCCCCACTTGTATTATTGTCAGGAAGTGGGAGATTGAGGTCAGCAGAATGTGGATGCTTGGGGTTTGTGGGTGCGGGCATCTATGCTGGACCCTGACTGGGTTGCCTGGGTACAACAGGTCAGTGCTCCCTGGCTTACCTTGGCTCTAGCTCACTGTGCCTTAGGCCTACTCTGGAATGGTAGACTCCACTGCCTGGACCTGTGCTCACCTCCTGTACTCCAGCATGCGTGGGCTGCACCCTGCCACTCTGGGACAAGGACTTGGCTTCACTACATGAACAATAAATAGAAGATTATGTTTTCTGGTCTTAAAAGTATAAATTTGAGGGGAAAAAATGTAAGTAACAGACCTACATACTGTTGAATTCAATTATATGTCACATACAATAACTGGATAATCTACTTATACTGGTTAGTTCTGGTTGTACAATTATGGAAGATTTTGTTTTCATTATGTGTATTTTTTGGATTTTTTTCACCTTTTCTGCTATAAGAACATATTAAGTTATACTCTAATTTAATTTTTTTTTTTTTTTTTTTTTTTTTTGCGGTGCTGGGGATTGAACCCAGGGTCTTGTGCTTGGGAGGCAAGCACTCTACCAACTGAGCTATATCCCCAGCCTCATAATCTGTTTTTAACATTACATTAGGTGTTAGTTTTTTATTCAGCATAGGTATTTTTCTGCAATATGGTAGCTTCATAACCTATCATTCAATTATCTATTGTTTTGGTAGAAACAAGAGAAAAGTGACACAAATTTCTGTCACCAATCATATTCCTTTCTTTGGCAACCTGATATTTTAGTTCTGTTAAGGAACAATTGAGGAAACTGAGACTTATAGGTCAACAATAATTTTCTGAGGTCTCATTTCCAATATCACAGAGAATTATATTCCAGATTTTCTAATTTCACAGTCTTAAGTTTTCATGAATGCTTCACTTCTTCCCATCTTTTCTAGTCACAGGTTTTGTTTTGTTTTTTTTTTTGTGTGTGTGTGTATGTTTAAAAAAAACAGTATATAAGGAGTTTGGTATTATTTGAAAGAAATTTTGTAAAATGTATACATAAATATAGATAAGGGGAGAAATATCTATGGCTGTTTAGTTTTCGCTTCAGTTCATTACAATATATGATGAGTATATGGTATAATTCATTTTTTTAATTACTGAAAATGGCAAAATCATATGATGGAAAAGTAAAGGTGTGATAATTTTATAAAGAAACAGCAAAATTGCCATAATTTATAGGTAATGACTATTAATGAGGTGTTGTTTTGGGCTTTCAGTTTTTTTCTCATTTGAGTACTTTTGAAAGTTTGGAAAGTTTTCCAAGATGAAGAGATAGTGAAGGTTTTAGTTTACTGAGCTGCCAATAGCTTTTGCTTTCAGAATAATAAAATTAAAACCTTTTTTTAAGGCTTAAAATGTATTTTAATAAGTTGATGCTGCATTACTTCTCCATTTCTCAGAAAAACTTCAAATTTAAGCTATCAGGAACAAATCAAACATGGTACACCAATAAAACTGCACAGCATAACTACCTAAGATAGGCAAGGCTAAGAGCTACTGTCAGACTATCAGCATTACAGCAGCCCTGTTCCCAAGATTTTGCTAGACTTATCAAGAAAAGCTGTGAACAGCAACATCATGGACACAAAAGGGTCCTGCTTGAGTTGTCTTTACCCAAGAAAAAGATGGAGGCAAGTTAACACAAGATTTTTTTTTAAAGATATACTAAAACAAAAAATTCTAGGAGAAAATGTCTTCCTTAGACATAAAGGGGTAATATAGGGATATATGTATGTTGTCTATGACCTCTGTGGACATTTTCCTGAATTCTCACTTGGGAGCGAATGGAGCAATGGGGCTAAGGTGCTTGGGGGATGTTTTGTTTTTGTGGTATATGTGGCAGTGTCTCTGGGTTCGAGGGGCGTAAGAATAAGAAAGCAAATAAAACATTATAGGGGAAAAAAAAGAACGGTATGATCAAGATTAGTGGGGCTGTAACTGAATCCATTTTGCTATGGTCATCCCCCAGCCCTCAACAATCACATTTGAGACTTCAGGAATGTACCACACAGAATCAATTAACCAGTATACCACACAGAACTGATTTGTTACATACCACCCCTCCCTTGCTCTTTGCCTCCAGCATATTCCTAGAGTAGTACAGGCAGGGAAGACCTAACTATTGGGAAGAATCCCTGACATTTTTCCAGGGTAGAATTCTGGCTAGTCCAAAAAGGGTCCTTCTTTTAAGGATTTTGGAAAACTAGACACTGCAACTTTATTAGTATCAGCAATGTTTGTTTGGAGCGAATTCAGCCCCAGGAGCTGCACAGATGAATGCAGGAGGGGTTCCACCAATTGCCCCAATTCCCATTGTGGCAGCTTGGCCAAAGTGTTCAGTTGTTGGTAGGGTCAGTTCCAAAGTTCCATCCAGCATCTAAATGGCAGGTTCTGGAGGAACTGGGGTACCAGCTGGCACAGGAGCAGGGAACATGTCGCCTCTGTTATTTAAGCCCATAGCTCCTCCCATAGCCATCTGACCCATCCTTATCTCAAGGTCCCCTCGAATCCTTCCTGCTGTCCCTGCATCATCTCTTCTTGTTGACGCCGCATTTCTTCCTCAGGGCGCCTACACTCCTCTTCCTGCCTGAGCTCCAGTTGCTTTCTTTTTTGCACCTCTTGGTTGTGCAGCTCTTCTATTCTTACAAGTTCTTGGTGCCTCATCAAATCCTGCTTCATTAGCATGACTTGGTGCTCATGACAAGCAGCCTCCATCTCCATTTACAGCTTCTCACAACCCTCCTTGATGTTGCAGTCCACATGATCCTGCTGCTGTTTCTCCATCTCAATGAGTGCCTTCCAACGCGTAGCATACTCATACTCAAAGGAACCAGGCTGTGCAAATCTGGGTGGCTACTCTCGCTCCTTGTGAAATTGCTGGTTCTTTATAACCAGCTTCTCTGGAAGCCCTTCATCATCTAACTGGTCCATTGGCTCCACAGTCACAGGCCAAGGAAATGTGGTTAACAGGAAAGACCCTTCACTGCATCTGTCCAGAGCTTTCTAAGCAGCTGGCTTCCCTGAGAACTCAACAATGCCTTTTCCTGAGGGTCTTCTTCAGTCATCCACAATGACCACAGCTCTGTCCACCTGGCCAAACACAGAAAAAGCTTCTTCCAGCAGTTCATTAGACACATACTAAGGAAGGTTTCAAACTGTAAAGGATGCACTATGGCAGGCAAAGTGCACACACAGCTTTTTTCCATGGAGTGGCATATTGTCCAGCTCTACTTTGGCAATTTCCACCAGGGTTTGTGTTTCCAAGTGAATAAAGCCAAAGGCTTTATCCTTATGAATGAAAACTTCACTTGCCTTCCCATAATTCTCAAACAGTTTCCTCATTTCTCCCTCAGTGATGTCAGGAGGGAGATTACCCACAAAGAGATGGATACGTTGTTTGAAGGTCTTCTCTCCTGGTTTCCTAAAATTCTTCAGGTTAATAGTCAAGCCTTCATTTTGGCTGCTGATCTGTTGCCCATTTGCAGGTATTGATGGTGGTGGTGGCTGCTGCTGTTGCTGATGGTGTTTCCTTGGAGTACGTTCTGTTTCTCCAAATTAAAGGTTTTATTGCTCTGCATTTTTGCACCCCTCTACACACAGTCCTTTCCTCAGAGTCAAATTAAAACCTTTTAAACTCTAGATTATAAAATAAAATTCTGTCACATCAATGATGATAGTATTTGTTGCTTTTCTTCATGATTGATATTCTTCTAATATGTAGATATATGACAATACTAGTTAAAATTTTATGAAATATTTTTGAATTGGTTAGTAAATGCATAGTGCCAAGAGCACTTCAAGTAATCTTTTACCTACTCATAACTCAGCAACCAAAAGGTTACTTTGAGGAACAGAAAGAGACCTCAGAGACCCTGTCCTAGCACTAAGGCATCTGTACTTACAGATGAGTTCCCTCACCAGTCACTAAAATGTTCATTTCTGTACCACTGTAGACTTCTGCATTATCCAGCATCAAGTGTGGTCTAAGGTGAGAATAAGGGAATACCCAGCCCAGCATCCCTGCCAACCCCTTTCCTGGTGAACAATTGCCTGTTCCTGTGATTGTTTAATATTTTAAGTATTATCTCTATATGTAATTAATACTATTAGCATTTAAAGGTTTGTTAGTGAAAATCAGATACCTATGCAATAGAGGTTAATTAAAAGTAATATCAGTGAGTGACCTGGCTCTGGTTATTATTATATTCATTTTATTTAATGAAATAGTATGGTGGACTAAATGTTTAAATTCTGTCACTGACAGTTTTTTTAAAACTCTGAAACTGACAAATGGCTTTATATTTTAAAAAGATACTGGAAGAAAAATTTCAGTAAAGCCATGAAATAGCTTTTATTTTTAAGGAAAAAGAAAAGGCATAGGTAATTATCATAGGCTTATTCCATACTCACATTTAGGAATTGGAGCTAGAGGTATTGCCAGGTAGTGACCTGAACACACAAATAGATATTGAAGTATAGAAGTATATTTAGGGATGACATGAGAACTCTGTTTTCTCTTCTTCCTTTGTTTGCTTTTAGCATAAAATTGATGTTTCTCAAAGTTTTACGAAATGTGATATAAATGGAGCCTCAAAGCTGTACCTCCCACACAGATAGTCATCTCATTCTTGACAAAGGTACCAAACACACATGTTGTATAAAACAATCTCTTAACATATGGTACTGGGAAAGCTGGATATCCATATGTAGAAGAAAAGATCCTTAAATCTCACCCTGTACAAAATAAAGTCAACATAAATCAAAGACCTAAATATGAGACCAGAACCTCTGTAAATGTTAGTATAAAAAACAATAAGGAAAACACTTCAACATTTTGCTGAAGGCAAAGACTTCCTGAATAGGACCAATGGAGCTCAGGAAAAAAGGGAAAGAATCAAATGGGGTGGCAACAAACTAAAAAGTTTCTGCACAGCAAAGGAAACCATAGTATTGAAAGATCCTCCAGAAAGGGAGAAAATCTTTGCCAGCTGCTCTTCCAACAGAATTAATATCCAGACTATAGAAAAAAATTAAAAATGTTCAATACCAAAAATATCAAATAACTCATTTAATAAATGGGAAAATGAACTGAACAGACACTTCTCAAAAGAAGAAGTACAAATGACCAACAACTATGGGAAAAAATGTCTACCCTCTTTATCCATCAGCAAAATTCAAATCAAATCTACATTCCATCTCAATTAAGTTAGAATAGCAACCATGAAAAATACAAACGAAAATAAATGTTAGTAAGGATGCATGGATGAAGGAATTTTGTATATACTGTTAATGAGGATGTAAATTAATACAACCACTATGGGAATCAGTATGGAGGTTCCTCAAGAAATGAAATAGAATTACCATATGATCCAGCTGTGTATCACTCCTCAGCATTTATGTGAAAAATTTAAAGTCAGCATACCGTAGAAATACATATATACCCATCTTTATCACAGCAAAATTCACAATAGCCAAATTATGGAATCAGTGTAGGTGTCTGAACCTAATGTATAAATAAAGAATAATAACAGTAATAATACACACAATGAAGAATTATTCAGCCATACAGAAAAACAAAATTATGTCAATTTAGTAAAATTTGTATAGAATTTTATTCTAAATTTGTTTTTCTAAAAATCAGTAGTTAAAGTTATTATATTAAGTTCAAAATACCTTTATTGTCCATAATTTAAATCAACCTCTGCTTAGGAATATTTTAACAATTTCTTCAAATGCCTTGAATTAAAAGAACTTTCTCAAATCTGGTAGATGAACACATTTTTAATATTCTCTTGAAATTTAAATGTGATGCTATCCAGCCTTTTCCTTGAAATAATCTAAATTGGTTTTGTCAAAGAATCAATTCAATTATTGTTTGATAGCAAAGGTAATGATTATATCTCTTAACAAATTTTTATTCTTTCCATATAATGTGTGTACTTAACACAATGAACTGAATTATATCTTAAAATTTCAGTATGTACAATAAAGAGAAGGGAGTTTTGTAGATTTGTATACCATTTATGAACACATTAGAATCCTAAGTTCATATTTTTGTTAAAGTAAGGTTATATATAAATTCATTTTATTGCTTTATTTGGTACTTGGTATTGAGCTTCTCAAGTGCATTCTCTACCACTGTGCTACTCCCAGTCTTTTAGTTTTTGATGTTGAGACCTTCTAAATTGACTAGGATGACCTCAGAATTGCTGTCCTCTGCCTTAACCTCCTGAGTCTCTTAAGAATTCAGGTGTATACTCACATGCCTGGGTATATGATTGATTTTAAGTCTTTCTTTTAGTACTAGCTAAACCTAACTACAGATGTCATTATCTCAAAACCATGTATCAGAGTGATACATAATTTTATAGAGTTTTATTTTTAGTTCATGATTACTTTTAAAGGCATACATGTTTGGGATAGGTTTTATTAAATTGTCTTTATTCAAAATAAAATTTCCTAAAATCGGAACCATTCTGAAGCATATGATATTGAACTTACAATATATTTTCCCTAAAAAAAAAAAAAATGAGGTTTGCATCCTGGTTTGTGTTAAGAGTGCCAACTGAAGAAATGCAAATACTTTATTTTCCTTTTATTGCTTGCAAATATAACTTTAAGCAATTTTTTATAAAAGCTAAGTTTGACTTAGACATTCTTGTCTCACTGCTGCTTCAAGACGAAAGTTATTCTGCTCTATCTTCTTGCTTTAGTTTTTCTTCATACCTTTAAGAAACTCATTAAAACGAACAAAAATCCTTCATTGATTTAGTCATTCCCATTGTTATAAGGCGGCAATACTTGAAATGTGATCTGAAATCTTAGAGAAATCTGTATCAGGATCAAATAATATTTTGTTTGTTCTTATACTATATCCAACTGTATTACCAAAGGTAATGAAAGAATGTTTATGTAAAGACAAGGAAAGTAACTTTTGAATTCAATTTAGCAGCCAGTCACTGTGCTAAGTGCATATGTATATCCTTCCTCAATCCTCACAAAATTCCTGTTGGAGAGTGTCTTCATTTTGCAGATGCAGAAAGTAAAGCTCTATATTTATGTATTTTAAAGGTTTACAAATATGTCCCCTCACTTTTTTCCTTTGCTAGATATGTCCTATTTCCTTTGTCAGTAGTTTTTGACTGTAAGGCCAAGGACTGTGTGCTTGACCTCAGTAATAATTATAAACAATGTCCTTTCTTATGCTTGCTTTTTAATTTTCTTCCTCTAATACTAATTGAATGCTAATTATTATAGAACTGAAACTACATAGTTACTAACCTCTTTATCCTTTCCCTCTATCCATCTCACAGATTCTAACAGATTAAAAGACTGCTATCATGGCATTTTGGATTGGGCCCTAGAAATAACAAAGCAGAAAGTAAAGCAAAGCATTTGGGAACAAACTCATATTCAACTTTTATTTTTAAAGATTTAATTCCTGCTTTCCCTAATTTTTTCAATTTTGTAGTTGTAATAGTTTTAAAAATTATTTCTATATTATATTTTTTGGTAAGTTTCCCAATACTTGATGAAATTAAATATAATTTTAAAATTTCCTGTTATTTTCCCAATTTTCTCAGTTTGAGTACTTTTATCCTCTTTTTTTTTTTCTTTTAAGTATGGTGAGGCAAATTAATCTCATTGCAAATTTCTGTCATGCTACTCTGATCATATTATTCCCTTGTTCATAAACTTTCAGTGGTTCTTTATTGCTTATTGAATTAAGTCCAGCTACTTAACTTGTTAGGAATCTTGTATTAATTAAATGTCATATGAGATGTGATCTATTTTGTGGTTCAAGAGGGACCATCAGTTCTAGCAGCAGTTATGATTTTATTGAGATTTGAATGTAAAATTTCCTTTCAAGAGACATAATTATATAATTCTAAGATATATTACCAGGTGAAACAGTTAATACAGACAGCAAATACTTTTTTGATGTTCAGCCAAAAAGCAATTTTAATAAATTTTGAATAAATTTAGTAATTTGTCATTAGTTAAAAATATGGATCTAATTTTCCAGTCTTATATTCCAACATTCTCTACCATAAATTTCAAAATTCTTTTCCCAAATATACCTTTTATGAACAGTGTTTTATTTTACAAAGTTCACTGTGTATTTCAGTGGTTCAGTTGATCAGTGTTCTTTGAACTTCAGTGAAAACACTGGTCAGATACTTTAGAATAATGATTTCTCCTGTCCTGGTAGTCGCTGTGTGTCAGAGCAAGACATTTGCAGAGTTTTGAAATTTTTCTTCTTTTTATATTTGCTTGCTTGGCTTTGGTGGTGTTTATCTCCACAGCTTTTTATTTGTTTGTTTGTTTTTGGTTGAGATGGCTTAAGGTTTTGGTTTTGTTTCTAATTTGGTTGGGAATGGAAAGAGATTATGTTCAGATCTCTTAGGTGCCTGAACAACGGGGAAGGGAAACCTGGATTTCTTTCATATTACTCTGCTAGAGAGAGCTCCAGAAACCTTGGTGGTGAAGGTATGGATGTATTTGTGGTCATCAACCCTGATATCTCACTGCTTTCATTTCCTTGTCTTTCAAGAGTTTTTTTTTTTTTTTTTCCCCTAGTATATAGTCAATTGATTATTTTCTTTGAGAATATGTATATATGGTACTTAGGGCAAATGGAGATGGATTAGATATTACATATGTTCAGGTTGTAGTTTTATCTGGATATTTGTATATTGTATGAATAACTTACTGCTAACTTTCTGCATAAATTCTGAGAATGCCTTTATTTCATCTTCATTCCTGAAGGACATTTTTGCTGGATATAGGTTTGTGAGTTGTCAATTCTCTTCTTTCAGACCTTGATAAATGCACTGCCACTTTTCTCTAGCCTTAATAGTTTCTAAAGAGAAACCCATTGCATTAAAGTTGTTGTTCTTTCTTGTGTAATATGTTTTTTCTGTTGGGTTGCTTTTAAGATCCTTTCTTTGTCTTTAGTTTCCAGAAATTTATGTATGATATGCCTCATTATAGATTTCTTTGTGCTTACCCTGTTTGTTGTTTGCTCAACTTCTGTAATCTGTAGATTTATGTCTTTTATCAGATTTGGGAAAGGTTGAGCCTTTATTTCTTGAACTTATCACCCTTTCTTCATTCCTTATTGGATCCATTGACAAGAATATTAGATCTTTTGCTGTTGTCCCACAGCATCCAGAGATTTCTTTTTTTCAGTATCTTTTTACTCTGTCGTTCAGATTGGATAATTTCTTTTGGTTTCTTTTTGAGTTCATTGTTTCTTCTGTTATTGACTGATTTGATTTTTGCGCAATGTAATGGCTACTTATATATTAAAATACTTTTAGTAAAGAAATGCAGTCCTCTGTATAAATTTTTATTAACACTTTGTTGTTCTTAATATATTTGGGTTGGAGGGGGAAAAAGAAATGCTATTTTTGATGTATTAAAAAAACTATCTAGTGAATGTAAATTATGTATTATATTAGTCACTGAAGTTGCCATATTTCTTAGAATATACTTGAAAGTTATTCAATAATCTTAATTATCTTTGATTTCACTAAATAATAAAAATAAAAAATACTGCTTACTTATGAGTATTCCTTTGTAGGAAAATACTTCACAGTAATGGAAATTGGAAGTATATCCTATGGCTGGTTTCTTTTTTTATTTTGTTCCATTTCACATTACCATTTAGTTTCTTATTGTATGATTGTTTTATATTCTTATGGACTTTAAGAAAAAGTAGAAAAGTAATCAGATAATTTATTTTAAACAAGTTCAAGGATGTTGCTTGCAAAGTTTATCATGCTATCTTAATAAAAGCTAAGGACCAGTGGAAAGCTTATTTTTTTCTTCTAGGTAAAATGTAGGGATATCTTTTATGATAGGACTATAATACAATGCACAGAGTTCTTAAGATTTATGTAGATTTCCTATAAACAATGAAGTAAAATTAAAGTAAATGTCAAATATCTAGTAGTTTCATCCTAAGTCTTCTAGTTATTTATCAAATTTCAGTTTAGAAAACCTTGCCACTAGTACATTATAAGACAGAAATTCACTAACCACACATACTACAGTTTCATTTTGAAAAATTACTTATCTTCCTTAGAAATAGAACATTTATTCAAAGGTAATGGATAGGCTATTATCTCTGTGGTCTTTTAGCTATAGAATTTATAAAATAAGAAATATTTTTCTATGTTTTCTGTTAAATTCTCAAAAAAATTAAATTCTTGAAAGACTAATGATTGTTGCTCGATAGTAGATCTCAGCTTCCGGCATTTATTTGTATCTGATTTTGGTTGTTAAATTTTATCCTATTGCTCTTAGCATTGAACCCATAGAAAGCAGTTTACATAAGTAAATGTATTGGCAGATAATGACATAGAAAAAATGAAAATGCTAACCAACATTAATTTTTTTCTGTTATATTAACAAATCTATTTAGAAAACTTGTCCAAGGATAACTTGTAACTATTATTTCTTAATGTTTCCTTTGTGATTGTATCATTCTGAATGGGGAGGTTAGTAAAGAGAAGGAAAATGTCTGCCACATTATGGGATTTTCTGCGGAATATGGTTTTTTTAAAATTATTTTATATCACCTCTCCTCAGAGAAGTTAATTCTTACTGATTTTATCTCCTGAATATTCCCCATAATTGTCTGTCTCCTTTCCATGTTCACTAGGTGTGTCTTTCTAGTCTGAGCCTCTATACCTCTCACCTTGGTTAATTCTACAATCTCCTAACTTGTGTATAAGTATAACAGTGTTCTCTTATAGATCTTTCCCAAAGGTAGCCAGAAATGCAACCTGATCATTTCACTTTTCTCCATATAACTCCCATATTCCATCTTATCAAAAGCAATATTTTTTTTTTTTTAAGCCACATAGACTTTCAGTTGCTCAGGAGTGAAACGAATATAATTTCTGGGAGTAGCTTAGACTGGGTGACCTGCCCTTCTCCTTCTCCTTTCCATCCAGCTCCACCCCTTTCATTCTCCCTCTTCTAGCCACACCTTTTGCCTGGGTTAAGTCGCTACTGTGTTTTCTCCCATGCTCTCTGTACATGGCTCTACTTCTGCATATAATGATATTTTCTACATCAACTAATTAATTGCCTTCCATCCTTCAAAGTTGATCTCAAATGTCTCAAACTTGCTCATTAAAAACTTTTTTCTCTGATTAGATTTGATGCCCTATTATAACTTGTGATAATATATGACTTTCTCTAAGAAGCTTATCACAAAAAACATTTTATATTTTACAGTATTTGCAGCAATACCTGTTGCCATTCCACCTCACTATAGTATAAACCGTATTAGATCTAGGTTATCTGCCAGATGATGAGACTTTTATCCTTCCTCATGATTTCATTCTTATTCTTTAGCATTGTACCTGGCACATGAAGAGGAGAGAAAGATAAGCAAGATAATGATTACAATAATATTAGAAAACAAAATTGACACATGTCAGACATTCTAAACATTTGGTGTGCATTAACATGTTCCATTTTCTTCATAAATCTATGACATGTAGGTATTATTATCTTCCTCATCTTAAATTGGATGGAAATTTTAGCATTTCTACTAGTACATGCACAATATGTATTTGATAAATGTATAACTGAAAGCTATTGAGTGTATTTTCATTTACTATTTACAACATATTAGAGATAGTGTATTGATAAGTGAGATATGGCCATAAGAATACTTGATTTAGTGGGATAATAAGTTTTACTTCTAGAAATGTAGGTTTGAAACCATATTAATAGAACTACACCCTCCTCTTTTTTGCTTTTGAAGAAATTAAGCCAGGAGACCTTGGTTATTGCTTTACGGGACACAGGGAAGTAAAATGCTGGTCTGTTTTGATGGGAAGGTCTAGAGTGGAGCAGGAGAGGGAGCAGAGGGTGAGAAGAAGTAGCAGTAGCAGGAACATTATTAAAAAAAAATCTGAATCTATTATACAATGTTCAAGTTGTATTTGATCCTCTTTAAATGAGACTCTGAGATACAAACTTACTCTTCTGTAAAAATGATTATGCAGGTTATTGAGTATAGCTTAGATCAAGGAAGAACTGTTAGGATTTCACTTTTCCTCAAAAATATTTCTCCTAAGGGAAATAACACCCAGACCCTGAGGCCATAAGGCTAGGCAGTAAGGGTACCACTGTCATTCTCCAGGCCTCAGTTTACTCAAATACAGCTGGATTTTTCACTTCAGTAACTGTACATAAACATATAGATTAGGGAAGAAAACATTTCTTTGGATGACTCAGAAAATTTGTATGACAGTGTCTTAAAAAGAAAACTTTTTTTGGTTTTGTTTTGATTGTTTGTTTATTTGTTGTAGTACTGGGGGTACAACCTCGGGCCTCATGAATGTTAGTCAAGCATTTGACAAGTAAGCCACAACCTCAGACCTAAAAAGAAGGTTTTATAACTACATATATAGTGTAAGCTGCATAAGTATTACTTTATTTTGTCACTTTTATTTTTGTTTGCCACGCAGACTTAAAAATTTTAAACATCGTTAAGTCTTTCAAAATTTTAAAATTCAATTGCATTTGGATCTTGTCTCCAGAAGATGTCATGGAAAACCTTTCTCGTCCTGAAATCCAAAAAGTTATTATATATTTTTCTTCTAGTACTAGTTCAATTTCATTTTTTTCTTAAATTTTTTGATGTGTTTGGGATTTATTTAAGTATGAAGAGTGAGGAATGAATCCAACTGCTGTATTCCCATCCAAGTAAACCTAGAATAGATTTTTCTTTTTTTCTTAAATTAAATTTTTTACTAGCATACTAATACAATGTGGTGTTTTGATGCAGGTATACATTGTGGAATGATAAAATCAGGCTAATTAGCAAACCTATTACTTCAAATACTTACAATTTATTTGTGATAAAAATCAAGTCCTCTCTTATGGCTATTTTGAGAAAATGGATCATTTCTATAGAAAGATTGAACTTATTTCATATCCCCAGAGAATGCTGGAAGCAGCACATCAAGATAACATTCCATTTTCTTTTTGCAAAGGAATTCTGGGCAGTCAGGCTAGGGGCAGGTTACAGCATGGTATCTCTTGAGTTTTAACCCTGTATCAAGGAAGACTATCAGAAAACAGTGTGGAAGGATGATGTTGTTCAGAAATCTGCAGATTGTGCTTGTCAAGTTACATTTAGGGTTATGCTCTCCATTTTCCTTCTATGGAAGCTTCAAAAACATTCTTATGGAACTGGCTGCATTATCTGAAGGGTTTTTTAAATAATTTTTTTTATTTTTACAGACTGCATTTTGATTAATTATACAAAAATGGGGTACAACTTTTCTTTTCTATGGTTGTGCATGATGTAGAGTCATACCATTTGTGTAATCATTCATGTACATAGGGTAATGATGTCTGTCTCATTCCACCATGTTTTATACTCCTGCCCCCTCCTCCCTCTCATTTTCCTCTACATAATCTAATCCATCTTCTCTCACCCCCACTCCTATTATGTATCATCATCCACTTATCAGGGAAAACATTCACCTTTGGTATTTTGGGTTTGGCTTATTTCACTTAGCATGATTTTTTCCAATTCCATCCATTTGTCTGCAAATGCCATAATAATATTATTCTTTGTGGCTGAATAATATTCCATTGTATATATACCACAGTTTCGTCATCCATTCATCTGTTGAAGGGCATCTAGGTTGGTTCCACAATCTAGCTATTGTGAATTGACCTGCTTATAAACATTGATGTGACTGCATTACTGTGTAGTAAAATGAAATTAAACCTGTATCTCTCACCCTGCACAAAATTCAACTCAAAATGGATCAAGGACTTAGGAATTAGACCACAGTCCCTGCACCAAATAGAAGACAAAATAGGCCTGAATCTTCATCATGTTGTCCTAGGACCAGACTTCCTTTACAAAACTCCCAAAGCACAAAAAAATCAAAGCAAGAATCAACCAATGGGATGGATTCAAACTAAAAAGTTTTTTCTCAGCAAAGGATACAATCAATAATGTGAAAAGAGAGCCTGCATAGTGGGAGAAAATCTTTTCCACACACATTCAGATAGAGCACTAATCTCTAAAATTTATGAAGAACTTAACTTTACACCAAAAATATAAAGAACCTAATCAATAAATGGACCAAGGAATTGAACAGACACTTTACAGAAGAAGATATAGAGACAATTAATAAATATATGAAAAAGTGTTCACATCTCTAGTAATTAGAGAAATGCAAATTAAAACAACTCTAAAATTTCATCTTACTCCAATTAGAATGGCTGTTACCAAGAACACAAACAATAATAGATGTTGGTGTGGATGTGGGGAAAAAGGCACACTTTTACATTGCTGGTGGGGTTGCAAATTAGTGCAGCCACTCTGCAAAGCAGTATGGAGATTCCTCAGAAAACTTGGAATGGACCCACCTTTTGACCCAGTTATCCCACTCCTCAGTTTATACCCTGAAGGACTTCTTGGAGGGCATTAACTCAGTAGTCTTTTTTTTTTTTTTTTTTTAACATTTACTCCCTCCCTCTCTTTATTTCCCTTTGTATAACCCAGTGAACTTCCATTCTCTGTTCACCCTCAACCTTATTGTGTGTTAACATCTGCATATCAGAAAGAACATTTAGCCTTTGGTTTTTTGGGGATATTTCATTTAGCATAATAGTCTCCAGTTCCATTCAGTTGGTGACAAATGTCATAATTGCATTAATTTTTTGTGACTAATATTCCATTGTACATATATTCCACATTTAACCTTTCATCTCCTGAAGGGCATCTAGTTTGGTTCCATAGCACAGCTATTGTGAATTGAGCTGCTCTAAATATTGATGAGATTGCATCACTATAGTACCCTGATTTTATGTTACTTGGGTATAAACTGAGGAGTGGAATAACTTGGTTAAATGGTGGTTCCATTCCAAATTTTTTAAAATTTATTTTTATTGTAAACAAATGGGATACATGTTTCTGTTTGTACATGAAGTAAAGGCATACCATTTGTGTAATCATACATTTACATAGGGTAATGGTGTTTGATTCATTCTGTTGTTTCTTCCTTCTCCCCCACCCCTCCCACCCCTCTTTCCCTGTATACAGTCCTTCCTTCCTCCATTCTTGCCCCACTCTCACCCCCCCTTATGTGTCAACATCCACTTATCAGCAAGATCATTCATCCTTTGGTTTTTTGGGATTGACTTATCTCACTCAGCATGATATTCTCCAATTTCATCCATTTGCCTCCAAATGCCATAATTTTATTATTCTTTATAGCTGAGTAATATTCCATTCTATATATATACCACAGGTTCTTTATCCATTCATCAATTGAAGGACATCTAGGTTGGTTCCACAATCTGGCTATGGTGAATTGAGCAGCTATGAACATTGATGTGGCTGCATCTCTGTAGTATGCTGATTTTAAGTCCTTTGGGTATAGGCCAAGGAGTGGGATAGCCGGGTCAAATGGTGGTTCCATTCCAAGCTTTCTGAGAAATCTCCGTACTGCTTTCCAGAGTGGCTGCACTAATTTGCAACCCCACCAGCAATGTATGAGTGTACCTTTTTCCCCACATCCTCACCATCACCTATTGTTGCTTGTGTTCTTGATAATCGCCATTCTAATTGGGGTGAGATAGAATCTTAGGGTAGTTTTGATTTGCATTTCTCTTATTTACTAAAGATATTGAACATTTTTTCATACGTCTGTTGATTTCGTGTAGATATTCTGTGAAGTGTCTGTTCATTTCCTCAGCCCATTTGTTGATTGGGTTATTTGTATTCTTGTCGTACAGTTTTTTGAGTTCTTTATATATTCTGAAATTAGTGCTCTATCTGAAGTATGAGTGGCAAAGATATTCTCCCACTCTGTAGGCTCTCTCTTCACATTGCTGATAGTTTCCTTTGCTGAGACAAAGCTTTTTCATTTGAATCTATCCCAGTTATTGATTCTTGCTTTTATTTCTTGTGCTATGGGAGTCCTGTTAAGGAAGTCTGATCCGAAGCCGACATGTTGAAGATTTGGACCTACTTTTTCAACTATAAGACTTAGGGTGTCTGGTCAGATTTCAAGGTCCTTGATCCATTGTGAGTTGAGTTTTTTGCAGGATGAGAGATAGGGGTTTAGTTTCATTCTGTTGCATATGGATTTCCAGTTTTCCCAGCACCATTTGTTGAAGAGGCTATCTTTTCTCCATTGCATATTTTTGGCCCCTTTGTCTAGTATGAGAAAATTGTATTTATTTGGGTTTGTGTCCATGTCCTCTATTCTGTACCATTGATCTACCTGTCTATTTTGGTGCCAATACCGTGCTGTTTTTGTTACTATTGCTTTGTAGTAGAGTTGAAGTTCTGGTATTGCGATACACCCTGCTTCACTCCTCCTGCTAACTAAGGATTGCTTTAGCTATTCTAGGTTTCTTATTCTTCCAGATGAATTTCATGATTGCTTGCTCTATTTCTGTAAGGTACATCATTGGGATTTTAATTGGAATTTCATTGAATCTGTACAGCACTTTTGGGTAGTATTGCCATTTTGATGACATTAATTTTGCCTATCCAAGAACATGGGAGATCTTTCCATCTTCTAAGGTCTTCCTGAATTTCTTTCTTCAATGTTTTGTAGTTTGCAATGCAGAGATCTTTTACCTCTTTGGTTAGATTGATTTCCAGGTATTTTATTTTATTTTTTTGATGCTATTGCAAACAGAGTTGTTTTCCTCATTTCCCTTTTAGATGTTTCTTTGCTTGTGTATAAAAATGCTTTAGATTTATGCATGTCGATTTTATAGCCTGATTTTTTTCTGAATTCCTTGATGAGGTCTAGACGTTTTCTGGAGGAGGTTTTTGGATCCTCTAAAAATAGAATCATGTCATCAGCAAATAGTGACAGCTTAAGTTCCTCTTTTCCTACTCATATCCCTTTAATTTCTTTAGTCTGTCTAATTGCTCTGGCTAGTATTTCAAGAACGATGTTTAATAGAAGTGGTGAAAGAGGACATCCCTGTCTTTTTCTCATTTTTAAAGGGAATGGTTTCAGTTTTTCTCCATTAAGAATGATGTTGGCCATGGGCTTAGCATAAATCGCCTTTACAATGTTCAGGTATGTTCCTACTATCCTTATTTTTTCTAGTGTTTTGTCACGAAAGGGTGTTGTATTTTGTCGAACGCTTTTTCTGCATCAATTGAAATAACCATATGATTCTTATCCTTAAGTCTATTGACATGATTTGTTTATTATGATTATGTTTATTGATTTACAGATGTTAAACCATCCTTGCATTCCAGGGATGAACCCCAATTGATCGTGGTGCACAATGTTCTTAATATGTTTTTGGATTTGGTTTGCCAGTATTTTGTTAGGGATCTTTGCATCTATATTCATCAAGGATAGTGGTCTAAAATTTTCTTTCCTTGATGTGTCTTTGCCTGCTTTGGATATGAGGGTGATATTAGCTTCATAGAATGAGTTTGGTAGGGTACCCTCCTTTTCTATTTCCTGGAATTCTTTGAGAAGTATTGGAATGAGTTCTTCTTTGAAGGTCTTGTAGAACTCGGCTGAGAATCCGTCTGGTCCTGGGCTTTTCTTGGATGGTAGGTTTTTAATGGCTTCTTCTGTTTCATTGCTTGTATTAATCTGTTTAAATTGTGTATGTCCTCCTGGTTCAGTTTGGGAGGAGCATATGCCTCTAGAAATTTTTCAATGTCTTCGGTAGTTTTTATTTGTTGGAATACAGAATTTCAAAGTAGCTTCTCATTATTTTTTGTATTTTAGTGGTGTCTGTCATGATATTTCCTTTTTCATCACGAATTTTAGTAATTTGAGTTTTCTGTCTTCTCTTTGTTAGTGTGGCTAAGGGTTTGTCTATTTTGTTTACTTTCTCAAAGAACCAACTTTTTGTTTTGTCAATTTTTTGAATAGTTTCTTTTGTTTCAATTTCATTGATTTCAGCTCTGATGTTAATTATTTCCTGTCTTCTACTACTTTTGCTGTCATTCTGTTCTTCTTTTTCTAGGGCTTTGAGCTGTAATGTTAGGTCATTTAGTTGTTGACTTTTCATTCTTTTCTGGAATGTGCTCCATGCAATGAATTTTCCTCTTAGTACCACTTTCATAGTGTCCCAGAGATTTTGATATGTTGTATCATCATTCTCATTGATCTCTGAGAATTTTTTTTTTCTCTTCCCTGATGTTTTCTGTTATCCATGTTTCATTCAAAAGCGTACTATTTGGTCTCCAGGTGTTGGAGTAATTTGTTTCTTATTTTGTCATTGATTTCTACTCTCATTCCATTATGATCTGATAGAACACAAGGCAGTATCTCTGTTTTTTTGCATTTCCTAAGAGCTGCTTTGTGGCTTAACATATGGTCTATTTTCAAGAAGGTTCCATGTGCTTCTGAGAAGAATGTGAATCCGCTCGTTGATGGATGGAATATTCTATATATGTCTATTAAGTGTATATTATTGATTGTGTTATTGAGTTCTATGGTTTCTTTGGTTGGTTTTTGTTTGGAAGATCTATCCAGTGGTGACAGCGGTGTGTTAAAGTCACCCAGAATAATTGTGTTGTGGTCTATTTGATTCCTGAAATTGAGAAGGATTTGTTTTATGTATAGGGATGCACCGTTGTTTGGGGCATAAATATTTACAATTGTTGTGTCTTCCTGATTTATGGTTCCCTTAAGCAGTATGAAATGTCCTTCTTTATCCCTTCTGACTAACTTTGGCTTGAAGCCCACTTTATCTGATATAAGGATGGAAACCCCCGCTTTTTTACTGAGTCCATGTGTGTGTTAGATTTTTTCCCATCCTTTCACCTTTAATCTGTGGATGTCTTTTTCTATGACATGAGTCTCTTGCAGGCCGCATATTATTGGGCCTTTCTTTTTAATCCATTTTGCCAGTCTATGTCTTTTGATTGATGAGTTTAGGCCATTAACGTTCAGGGTTTTTATTGAGATATGATTTGTACTCCCAGTCATTTGACTTATTTTTGGTTTTTAAGCGGCTTGGTTTCTCCTTTGATTGGATTTTTCTCTAAGGTAGTTCTTCCCTTTGCTGACCTCCATTGTTGTTTTTCATTTCCTCCTTATGGAATATTTTGTTGAGAACATTCTGTAGAACAGGCTTTCTATTTGTAAATTCTTTTAACTTTTGTTTATCATGGAATGATTTTATTTCATCTTCAAATCTGAAGGTTAGTTTTGCTGTGTATATGATTCTTGGTTGGCAACCATGTTCTTTCAGAGCTTGAAATATGTTATTCTAGGCCCTTCTAGCTTTTAGAGTCTGGGTTGAGAAGTCTGCTGCTATCCATATTGGTGTTCCCCTACATGTAATCTGATGCTTTCCTCTCGCAGCCTTCAAAATCCTATCTGTATTTTGAATGTTAGGCATTTTCATTATAATGTGACTTGGTGTGGATCTGTTGTGATTTTGTGCATTTGGTGTTTTGTAAGCCTCTTGTATTTGATTTTCCATTTCATTCTTCAGGCTTGGGAAATTTTCTGATATTATTTCATTGAATATGTTGTTCATTCCTTTGGTTTGTATCTCTGTGCCTTCCTCAATCCCAGTAATTCTTAAATTTGGTCTTTTCATGATATCCCATCGTTATTGGAGATTTTGTTCATGATTTCTTACCATCTTCTCTGTTTGGGCAACTTTATTTTCAGGATTAAATATTTTGTCTTCATTGTCCGAGGTTCTGTCTTCCAAGTGTTCTAGTCTTTTGGTGATGCTTCCCATTGAGTTTTTTATTTGGTTTATTGTTTCCTTCATTTGAAGGATTTCTGTTTTTTTTTTTTTTGTTGTTGTTGTTTGTTTGTTTTGAGAATCTCTATCTCTTTTTGTTGAAATGATCTTTTGCTTCCTGCAGTTGCTCTTTCAACTGCTTATTGGTATTATCACTCATTGCCTGCATTTGCTCTTTCATCTCATCCTTTGCTTCGTCAATCATCTTAATCATGTATAATCTGAAGTCCTTTTCTGACATTTCTTCTAACATACTGTTATGGGATTCTATTAATATAGAATCTAGATTTGTTTGGATCATTTTCTTCCCTTGTTTTTTCATGTTATTCATGTATCTTCCCCTCTAGCAGTGCACATCTGGGGTATTGAAGATTCCCCCCTATAGGCTTATAGTCTCCCTATAGGTTTCCTAAACCTTTTCCTTAAAAGGGAGATCAATATTAGTAGTACCCAATTCAGACAGTATGCAATCCTAGAACAAATAGCTCCTATAAGGACATTAACAATATTGTCATAATAAGCAGAATGAGTTCAATTATTATCTTCAGTATAACAAACAGATTTGCAATAAGGTCTGCAGTTTCTAATGGAGGACAAAGAGGATGCAGAGGGATGTAGGATGTAGCTGTTCGTGGGTTAAGAAAAGAATATCCAGAAGTTCTAGATAATAGAAAGGGTGAGAGTGTAATCAAAAGAAATTGGTTGTTAGCATGCAAAAAGGGAGAAAGAGATTCTGAGGTGACAGGAGAACAAAAGGAAAAGAGAGCAAGAAAAGTAAAGAACTAAAAACTTAAATGTTTTCAATAAGGAGAAAAAAGAAACTCTACACTGTAACAGTCATATAGTATTCAAACCTCCCAGTCATTAGTAGCCTGATGCTTGAGAGGTACCTGACAATGAGCTTCAAGCTTCCAGCAGGCGTCTCAGGATGGGATTTGCCCCACCTAAAGATTGGAGCTATGGCTTCCAGGATTATCCAAGGTGGCTGCTCTGGCTTCCAAATGGTGTTGGCAAATGGGGAGCTGCAGTCGGAGTGTGGACATGGTCGGCTGGAGATCCTGGAGGCCTGGTGCGGTTGGTCAGGCAGGGGTCCTAGAGGTGGAGTGTGTTTGGTGTGGTTGTGGGATCCTGGAGGGGAGTGCAATCATTCAGTCTGGGGTCCCGGTGATAGGGCGCAGTCAGTCGGTCTGGGGGTCCTGACAGCAGCAAGCAGTCAGTCGATGTGAGGGCCCCAGAGGCAGGGAGTGATCAGTCGGGCTGAGGGATCCTGGAGACGGGGCTCAGTCAGTGCAGCCAGGGGTCCTATGGGTCTTGGTTGTTGTCTCAAAATGGCGGCAGCCACGTGAAATCAAACCTGCAGGTACTATAACAGTGAACTTCCAGGCAACAGCAGGCAGCTGGCGCTCCGCTGGTGGTCTGTGATCAGTTTGCTGACTTTTATCAGACGACGAGGAGGTGAACCTCGGGTGGTGGGTGATGGATAGGCGTAAGACATGCGATAGACAGGCAAGAGGCAGGCAAATGGCAGATGATAGGGTCTTGATCTTCTTGATAGCGTCTTGGTCTTCTTGTCTGTTTTTGTGCCAATACTATTTTGTTTTTGTTACTGTAGCTCTGCAGAATAACTTAAGTTCTGGTATTGTGATGCCTCCTCCTTCACGTATTTTGCTAAGGATTGCTTAGGCCATTCTGAGTCTCTTTTTTTTGAAATGAGTTTCTATTTCTTTGAAGAACATCATTGGGACTTTAATAGAAATTGTATTCAATCTGTAGAGTGCTTTCGGTTATATGGACATTTTGACAATATTAATTCTGCCTATCCAAGAACATGGTATGTCTTTCCATTTTCTAAAGTCTTCTTCACTTTCTTTCTTTAGTGTTCTTTAGTTTCATTGTAGTCGTCTTTCACCTCTTTTTTAGATTGATTCCCGAGGTTTTTGTTTTGTTTCGTTTTGTTTTTTAAGTTATTGTGAATGTGATAGTTTTCCTTATTTCTCTTTCAGTTGATTTATCAGAAATGTATAGGAACACAATTAATTGACGTGTGTTATGTTTATATCCTGCTACTTTGTTGAATTAACTCATAAGTTTTAGAAGTTTTCTGGTGCAGTTTTTTGGGTCTTCTAAATGTAGAATTACGTAGTCATCAAATAGGAATAGTTTGAGTCCTTTTTTTCCTATTTCTATACTTTTAATTTCTTTCTTCTGCCTGGTTAACTCTTACTTTTAAATGTAGTAGTTCTTTGTTTCTCCAGCCCTAAAAAGAAGAAGTTTTACATATAGAATGTAAGCTGTGTAAGCCTTACTTTTAAATATAGAAGTTCTTTGTTCTGTTTTCTCTTTAGGCAAGAATAGTTCATGCCAGTATTATAGGGTTAATATAGTTATTTGCCAAAATTTAATATGTCCAGCTATCATGCTGCATCTGTTAGATCAGTTCATGGCATTGCAGATACAGTAGCCTACAGGAGAGTTATAATCCCTTCCTTTGCTTTGCCTGTGCATCTATTGAGGAAGGAAAACATTTAAACAAGTAATATAGAGCAGTATATGCTGAGATAGAAAATAGGCTTCCACAGGAAACAAGTGCCACAGGAGCATATGGAAAGGAAATATTACTGGGGAATTATGGTTTAAGAAAAACCTTCTAAACATTTAGACTCAGGAACTAAAGAATGTAGAGAATTATAGGTAGTTTTCTTTTACTTGAATCAAAATGAGATACTTTATATCTGTGTGCTGTGTATCAAATGAATAATACTTCACCTTTTTTCACTTAATATCAGTGAAATATTCACATAATATTAGTGATTTATTGCCTTCATAACTGTCATTCTGTGTGCATTTCTTTTTCTAGGCTAGATTTCTGAAAGTGAAATAGCTGGACCTATGTTTTGTGCATTTTAAATTTGATAAATATTGTCAAATTTACCACTCAACATGGCTCCAGTCATTATGTCTAATATCTGTACTAAGGAGTTAATTCATGCAAATGAACAATAGAATGTCTAAATATAAGAATGGGCTCTTCCTTCAAGGAAAAATGCAGTTTCAGGAAATAGGATGTTAGTCATCACTAGCAATCAAACAAAATACTAATTAATATGTGAAATTATCTGTGATAAATTAGTGAAGGCAATGAGAGCTCAAAATGTCACTAAGGGGTAGAATGCTTGCCTAACATGTGTGTTGTCTGGGGTTTCATCCATAGTACTGCAAATAACAATAATACTCGTGATGATGATGATGATGATGATGATGATGATGAAAATAGCCCTCGAAAGTAAACTTACAGTGTAACTGCAGCTCTGAACATTGCCAGTAGTATAAAATCATTTTAGAGGGTCATTTGCACAAATGAAGAATCAGTATTATAAAGAATGAATATTAAAATTCTTGGATCCTGGAAATTTGTCAGATTTCCAGTTATTCTTCAGTTGCCATATTAGAATTACTTGTGGAGTATTTTTCTACTATATACATGAAACTCTATACTTTCTAATGGTCTCTTACTTTTCCTGATAACTAGCATTGTGGGGAAAAAAAAAAAACCCATGCACTCCTTAATAGCACTTTTCTCCTTAACATGTAATATGTAATGTTTTTATATTGATTATAGGTGATTTAACCTGGAGCCTTTATGCCCTACTCTGTGATTTTATTCTGATCAAGTAGGATTGTAGGTAATGGTTCTGTTTTCAATTAATATGTTCCCAGAGATGAAGATATATCACCCAGAAGTAAAATGTGATATTATGTGTTACATCCTTTTCTAGTGTCAACTAATTTAGCAGAGGAGGTTAATTTGTTATCTAGGAGTACAGATTATTGCTACGTCAGGGCTAATATTTTGGCTACCATCTTATTTATGATTTCATTCTTTCCCTGATGTGGTAACTAGTTGTTTCATAGGCGTTTTTAATTATTTATTGGTCAGAGTAGTAATACTTATTGTGGTGTTAGTGATAGGGATGAGGGTAAGAGCAGTAATCATAGTAGTAGAAACTTATATGTTATTTTCTGTCTGATACTGTATTTTATGAGTTAATGTACTCAATTCTCACAATAATCCTAATATGTAAGTACCATTGCATCCCCATTTTACAGATAAGGAAATTAAGGTAGAGGGAGTTTAAGTATGTTGCCCACAGTCACTCTGCTAATAAGCTCTTTGCTGGTACTGAAACTATTCACAATGATTCTATAGTTCATATTTGAATAACTAACTACATGATAATGTTATAAGTAATAACTTCAGACAACTTGAACTTCTCAGACTTCATGAAATGTCTAAAATACTCATATTTTGTCAAATTTTTCCTTAGTTACATTTAAGAAATATAGTGCCTATCTAATCCCTATCTTTGATCATTTTTTTTTTTGAGTTGTGATTCAATACTGAGAATCCCCTTCATAACTACTACATGGTGTTAGCAAATTCCCTTCTTCCTTCTTAGAGTCTTTGCTTCACTAAATGGGTGGTTATGAAATCTTCCTTATTCCCACCTTACACCCAATACCTTGTACCTCTCAAAGAAAAAGAAGGAAAAGGACAGTCTTTATTCTGGATATAGTACTCTGTCTCACAAAAATAAACAAACAAATACACCACCCCCCACCAAAAAAAAAAAACACCCAGTTGCATTTGACCACAGTATGATAGCTCCTGCAAGAACCACTATCATGAGTTAGAACCTAAAGTACTTGTGCCCCATTTGTATAATTTTTGAGAAAGAATATGCATAATAGGTAATTTTTGGTTTGTCCTTTTTTGGAAGGATATGTAGTAAACAGTTCTTACTTTAGGGGAGAAGGAAAAACAGGGAGGGTGTGGGAAAAGATCATTTTACATTTTTCATGTGATTTGAATGCTTTATATCATTGTGTATTTTTCTAATTTAAAAACATTGACAAAGATAATTTCTTTCAAGACAGATTTTAATCATTGGTAGTGTGATTGTATCTTAAGAAACTATAAGTAATTATCTCTTGAGGTTGCTCATACATTTATTCTGAAAGTGATGAAGATGTTCTCTATGTCACTCAGTAGACTAGTGTGTTACAGAAGAAGCCACGCTTAAATTTGATGCCAGAAAAACACTTTTTTTTTTTCAAACTAAGGTTCTGTTTTGTCTCTGTTTAGAGCTGTGTGGCAGTTTTTCTTTTTCTTTTCTCTTTTACATTTGCACCATTTTTTAATTGTTCATTTTAGATATATATGATAGTTGAGTGTATTTTGACATATTATAAATCCATGGAGTATAACTTTTTCTAATTAGGATTCCATTCTTGTGGATGTGCATGATATGGACTTTCACTGGTGGTGTATTCATACATGAATTTAAGAAAGTAACGTGAGAGTCAATCTACTGTCTTTCCTATTTCTTTGCCACCTCTCGTCCCTTATTACCCTTTTGTCTAATCCACTAAACTGTTGGTCTCCCCCCATCCCCCACCTTATTTTGTATTAGCATCCATGTATCATGGAGAACATTTGACCTTTGGTTTTTTGGCACTGGCTTGTTTCACTTAGCATGATAATCTCCAGTTCCATCCAATTACCAGCAAAAATCATGAAGATATTCTTTTTTATGCCCGAGTAATATTGCATTGGGTATATGTATACCACATTTTCTTTATCCATTCTTCTGTTGAAGTGCATCTCCATAGTTGGCTTCATAGCTTAGCTATTATAAATTGTGCTGCTATAAACAGTGATATGGCTATGTCACTGTACTATGCTGATTTTAAGTCCTTTGCATATATACCAAGGAATGGAATAATTGGGTCAAATGATGGTTCCTTTCCTCATTTTTTGAGGAATTTCCACATTGCTATCCAGAGTGGTTACATCAATTTGCAGTTCCATTAGCAATGTGTGAGTGTACCTTTTTCACCCACATCCTTGCCAACACTTACTGTTGCTTGTATTCTTGATTGTTGCCATTCTTACTGGAATGAGATGGAATCTCATTGTAGTTTTAATTTGTGTTTCTCTAATTGTTAAAGATGTTGAACATATTTTCATATATTTCTTGACTGTTTTTCTTCTGTGAAGTGCCTGTTCAGTTCCCTTGCCCATTTACCAATTTGGTTATTCGCTTTTTTTGGTGTTAAGTTTTCTGAGTTCTTTATATATCCAGGAGATTAATGCTGTATTTGAGGTGCAGGTGGCAAAGATTTTTCTCCTATTCTGTAGGCTCTCTGTTCTTGTTCTTTATTGTTTCTTTTGCTGTGTAGAAACTTTTTAGTTTGATACCATTACATTTATTGAGTCTTGATTTTACTTCTTGCATTTAAGAGTCTTGTTGAGGAATTTGGTTCCTAAGTCAACATGATAGAGAGTTGGGTTTACAGTTTCTTCTAATAGGCACAGGGTCTCTGGGGGTAATGCTTTAGTCCTTGACCCAATTTCAGTTGAGTTTTGTTCAGAATGAGAGAAAGGGTTTAATTTTATTTTGCTACATATGGTTTTCGAGTTTTCTCAGCATCATTTGTTAAGGAGGCTGTCTTTTCTCCAATGTGTTTTTATGTGCCTTGTCTAGTATGAGATAAATATGTTTATGTGGGTTTATATCTGTGTCTTCTATTCTGTTACATTGGTCTTCATGTCTGTTTTTGTGCCAATACCATGCTGTTTTTGTTACTATAGCTCTGTAGTAGTATAATTTAAGATCCATTATTGTGATGCCTCCTGCTTCACTTTTCTCGCTTAGGACTACTTGGGTAATTCTAGGTCTCTTATTTTTCCAATTGAATTTCATAACTGCTTAAAATTGTATTTCTATGAAGAAAGTCATTGGGATTTTAATAGGAATTGCATTAAATCTGTAGAGTGCTTTTAGTAGTGTGACCATTTTGACAATATTAATTTTGCCTATTCTCACGATGGGAAATTTTCCCATCTTCTAAGGTTTTCTTCAGTATCTTTCTTTAGTGTTCTGAATTTTTCATTGGCAAGTTCTTTTACCTCTTTTGTTAAATGGATTCCCAAGTTTTTTTTAAGCTATTGTGAGTGTTTCTCTTTCAGCTGTTCATCGTTGGTTTATCCTGCTATTTCAGTTGATTTGTTTATGATTCTGAAAGTTTTATGGTGCAGTTTTTTGGGGTCTTCTAAGTATAAGATCTTTTTTTCTTTTTTTTTTTTTTGCAAATAGGGATAGTTGGAGCTCTTCTTTTCTATTCAGATCCCTTTAATTTCTTTCTTTTACCTAATGGCTGTAATTTCCAATACCATATTGAATAAAAGTGGTGAAATAGAGCAACCCTGTCTTGTTTCAGTTTTTAGAAGGATAGCTTTCAGTTTTTCACTGTTTAGAGTGACGCTGATTGTGGGTTTAATGTTTATAGCTTTCACAATGTTGAGTTATGTTCCTACTGTCCCTAATTCTTCTAGTGTTTTGAACATGGATTTCTTCATCTTAATTTATTTGTGGTTTTTAATTTGAATTGGTTTGTCCTTTGAGCGACTGTTCTTCTAGTACAGTTCCTTCATTTGCTTTTATTCACTTGGTCTATATTATTTCAAAACCTCCTATCTTTGGGGGTCTGGGTCAAGAAATAAGCTGAGATCCCGACTGGTTTTTTTTTTTTTTTTATATTTGACCAGTCGTTTTTCTCAGGCAGCCTTTTAATTCCATCCTTATTCTGTATGTTAAGCATTTTCATAATATTGTATCTTGATATGGGTCTGTTTTAATTTTGTATATTTGAGGTCCTGTCAGCCTCCTGTATTTGATTTTCCATTTCTTTTTTAAGGTTTGGGAAATTTTGATTTTATTTCATTGAAAATATTATGCATTCCTGTGGCTTGTCTGTTTGAGCCTTCATCTATCCCAGTAAATCTTAATTTTCATCTTTTCATGTTGTCCCATATTGGAATTTCTGTTCATGATCTCTTAACATCTTTTCTCCGTGGTTAACTGTATTTTGAAGGCTATATATTTTGTCTTCATTGCCTAAAACTCTACCTTTATGTGTTCTAGTCTGCTGGTGATACCTTCCATTGAAATTTTAATTGTTGTAAATTCGTTCTAGGATTTCTGCTTGATTTTTTTTTTCAGAATCCCTGTCTCTTCATTGAAATGATCTTTCACTTCCTATATTTTCTCTCTGATATCACTTCTTATATCTTTCTTTATCTCACAGATCAGTTTAACAATGAACTTTCTAAATTTCTTCTCTGACATTTCTTCTGCTGTGTTGTCTCTGGATTCTGTCATTGAATTATGTTGGTTTGTTGGGGTGGTTTGTTCCCTTGCTTTTTCATGTTGTTTGTCTGTCCACCTAAAAATAGGGATCTGAGGCAGTAAAGTTTCTATCCTGTAGAGTTAATACTGTCCCTGAAGCTTTCCAGTATCTCACAGTTTAGGGGGAGATAAATAATTAGAAAAACCAATCTAAACAATATACAATATTAAACCTAATAGTTCCTGCTAGGGCTTCTGTTTAATTGTTATAGTGAACAGAAATGATGTGATCAGTTATTGCCCACAGTAAAAACAGTAAGTTTGTACCAGGCTTTAGAATTTCAAATTGTGAACAAGGAGAGAACAGATGAGATTAGGATGTGATGATTATGAGGGAGGAGGAGAGAAAATATATGTAACAATTAAACTGGGTACATGGTGCATATCTGTAATCCTAGTAGCTCAGGAGGCTGAGGCAGAAGGATCTGGAGTTCAAAGCCAGTCTCAGCAACTTAGCAAGGTGCTAGGCAACTCTGTTAGACCCTGTCTCTAAGTAAAATACAAAGAAAGGGGCTGGGGATGTCACTCAGTGGTTAAGTGCCCCTTAGTTCAATCCCTAGTACAAAATAAATATATATATATATATATATATATATATATATATATAAAAAATAAATAATAAAAAAAAATAAAAAATTAAAAGATGAGTGAAAGAACAATAGTTTCACTGTTAGCAGAAGAGAGAAATAGAATAAAGAGAATCAGATAAGCTAGAGAGAGAAAAACTGTATGTATTTGTAAAATAATAAATAGATAATAGAATATAAAACAAAACTGAAATATACTAAGCAAATATCATAGTCCTCAAAATACTGAGTCATTGAAGATAATGGCCTTCTGAAAATGGTAGAAGTGATAAAAGGAGACAAATATGTTTCAGTGTCCATTAACCATTCAGCTTACAATTAATCAGAGAAAAGAAGAAGAAGAAGAAAAAAAAAAAAGGTTCTCAATGAAAAGAAATAATTGTTTCAGTTGGAGTTCAGAATTTCTTGGCTTCCCGACTCAGCAGTGTTAGGTAGAGTGGGCGGATGTGTGACTTCTGCTTCTCCCTCAGAGTGCAGTCGCTGGAGAGAGAGGAGATCCTATAGACAGAGCTGCTGGAGGTAAGGTTTAGGCCTGGGTAGTCTCCACGTTGTTCATTGAGTGGTGATTGGTCTGAAGATTTTAAATCAGTCCTCCTTCAGGGCCCAGCAGTTGCCTGTCCATGTTGTGAGACCCTGTGTTCCACTCTTATGGGAAGAGGCAACCATTTATCCCCTTTGCCACCTGCATACTCAGGTTCAGTCTCCAAACTCAGTCACTCCTGTCCCCACCATTATGAATACCAGGCTACGTTCCTCCCTCCCAGCTGGTCCTTCCAGAGGCAGGACTGGAGGAGGATTGGGAGGGCGGTTAGTTGGGTTTCCACGACCTGTATTACCCCGTGTAAACCTCTTTCCGCATCTGACCTCCTCCTGGTTATTTAGGCACTCTCTATGTAATATGATATGGGTTTGCCAGGCCCACACTTGGGACCCAAGTAGGTTTGCCAGGAATCAGTCCCCACAGCTGCTTTCTGTGATGCAGCTCCAAAAATGGCTCCCGTCAGTGAATAGCCAAGAAAGATGCGGGTCCTCTCCTATACAAGGGTAGTGTACAGTTTGCCTTTCAGATTAGTTCTGCAGTGTCTTTGATCTCTGATCTCTCCATACTCAAATGTGCCACAGGCCTCCTAAAAATGTCCGGTTTCTTTAATTTCCTTATCCCTCCGCTTTGCTGATAGGAGGAACACTCTGGTGGTGTTGGCAGTGTCACTGTCCTTATTTTATTATGTCCAACCTCCTGAGTCTCCAATCTGCTTTGAATGTCCAGTTTTAACTCCCAGTAAAATTCCCTTTTTATTTTTTATTTTTTTTCCACCCACCTTCCTGAGAAGTGGCCTGTTTTCTTGGTTTCATTCCAGGAAGCAGCCAGGAAAGTGATCTCCTCTATATTGCCCTCTTGGGGTGGGACCAGGTTTTCTTTTTTAACTGTGTGTCAAGAAAACTTAGACTTTTAAGTTTTATACTCAACCACAGATACTCTATTAACTAATTCTTTCTCCTTTTTTTTTTTTTTTTTTAAAAATCACTTTTTAAACCCCCATTTTCAGTGTAAGATTCTGTTAATCCATTTAAATACCAAACAGATAATTGAATTTGTTCTCTTTTTCAGTATTCTAAGTTTTTGAGCTTGTAGGAAATGGAAGGGAATGTAGAAAAATTCAGGAAAATGTATGGTTTCCCTTGATGCTACACTGTCATCACATTGGTGCTATGTAAGTAGTGGGCCTTGGGGTTGAAGCAGAGGCAGTGGTAGTTGGCACAGGTCCCCTCAACTATAGATGAGTCTTGCATCTCATGACATTGTATGAAAAATTTTAGACCACATTTCACCTCTTCTTTTTCTCCTAAAAAGTATTAAATTCTGATTATCTCTAAAATTCTAATTATCTTTTTTCCCCTAATCATAGACATATGCCTTAGAACATTGATTTAGTCGCAACTTCCATCAGGAAGCCTTCTTTGGAGCATGATAAATCACAATTTAATGGTACATATGTCCTGCCTTGGTTCTTTTCCTATGTAAAATAAAAATTATTCAAATAATGAAAACAATGGATCAATAAGTGACCACAAAAACATCTATATCCTTAGTTGCCTTCTATCAGTAGCTTTTGTCCTGCCATAATTTTTAAAATTTTTCCCATTTTCTGTCTCTCTTTCCCAAAGGTAGACCCTGAAATAAACCTTTGACTAATTGTTCTTTGAATAAATATATTGTCCTTGAATAAAGTTATGTGAGAGGAGTTTTCTGGTTCTTTTCCCACTTTCCAAAGAGAGTCTATAAACCAGATTTGAAAAACACTGCTTTATAATAATTCAAGAAAACTTGTTCTCTATAAACCATACCCTGATTGTAAAGATTAAAAGTCACCAAAGGACAAACTGCTACAAGTTGGTCTTTGCTCAGTGACAGCGTGTCTTTTTGAACATGAACAGGCATCATTGAAAGTTGATAGAAATGCCTGCTCTATGAAACTTGAATGGAATAAAATCCTGGCATATTATAACCCAGCAGAATTATGAAGGCAGGTCTTTGAGGGTTGTATACATAGAAACATGAACAATTTTGTAGTTTCCTTAGTTATATCTAATTAATTTGGTTTTAGAGTAACCAAGCATTTTAGTCAGCTTTGCTTCACTGTGACCAAAGGACATGACAAGAACAATTTACAGGAGGAAATTTTATTTTGGCTTACAATTTCAGAAGTTCAATTCACAGGCAGCCAGTTCCATAGCTGTAAGCATGCATCAAGGCACAACATCATCATTTGAAGAATAGGGCAACCTGGAAGCAGAGAGCGAGCTCTACACACCAGAGAAGAAACCTAAAAAGCACCTCTTTAGTGACCTATGTCCTCCAACCACATCCTACCTGCTTACACTTGCCATTTAATTAATCCATCAGTGGATAAATAAACTCACTAGGTTATACCTCTAAAAATCTATTTTACCTCTGAACTTTCTTGCATTTACATGAGCTTTGGGCGACACTTCATACCTAAACTATAACACTAAGCATTGTATTCTTTACTACCTTATGCTAATGAGGCTTGACTTCACTATGTTTATTCTGGAATTGTGGCTAAGTGTTTTTGATCAATAAAAAGAAAAACAAAGATAATTGTATTCCACATGTAAATCCATATAGTCTAGAAAGTATTAAATGTTCAGTTTTAAGGGTGTTTTCTCCTATCCCTAGCATGCCATGCTCTGCTTCAAAATTTTCAATTTTCGTATTGAATTACATTTTATTTAATAAATGTTACATATGAAATTTTAGCTAAAAATCAGTTTTTTCTAATACACAAATTTTATTTCAAATACAGTTCTTTATACTTTAGTTTTATGAGATCTGTGCTTTGCAAACAAACAAGTACTATGTTAATACTTTTGCACTTGAATATTTTTCAATTAGTTTTTATATTTACATTTCATAATTGAAAACTGCCAACCTTGACATAAATATAACTAGGTCTTTGAGAGGACTTTGTGCTTTACGTGTGTGAGTGCTCACTTATGCATGTGAATTGATAGGAGAGGAGTGAACATAAGAAAACGAGGAATGGAACTGTAAACAGTTGTAGTACTCCCAAGGGACAGGTATAATGTGTAATCTGTCAGATTCCATAACAGGGGCTATTGATATCAATCAGAACTGATATTTGTATCTCAGAGGTTAGTAAAACTGTAATTATGTTTATGAAACCTAAACCATGTGACATTTTAGCAAGAAAGTGTACTTTTAATTTTTAAAATTTTTTATATTTCTCTGATTTAAAAATTTACATTTTAGTAATCATCTGCCTCAATTAAATAAACTACTCTGATAATTAAAATAGTTTTTTTCTTAAAAAAAAAGTTAATAAGATTCTTTCTCCCCACTTTGTTCCTTTCACTCTTCATTTCATTTTTAATCCTCCTCCCTTTATTTTGGATTAACTTCTGCATATCAGAGAAAACACTTGATCTTTGACTTTAAAAAAAAAAGAGAGAGAAAGGAAAAAAATATGAAGAAAGATCAATAGAGTGGACAAAGGGTTTGAAGAGGAAGAGGAAGAGACAGGAAAGGGAAGAACAGTGGAATGAATCTGACTGAACTTCCATATGTGCATGCACAGATATGGCACAGTGGGTCCTGGTATCAGGTGTATCCACAGGACACTAACTTAAAAAAAAAAAAAAAAAAAAAAAGGTAAAGTGAACTGTGACTGAATTGAAGGATTGGCGGAATGAAGGGAGAAGAGTGGGGGTTGGTGGGGAAGTGCCAGAGTGCTGGGGACTGAATTGGAATGGATTGGGTTCCATGCTTTTGTGATCATGTCAAGGTCTATTCTGGTATATCATAGCTAAAAAGAATAAAAAATAAAAATAAAAAAATGTTTTAAAGTTCAATATGAGGTCAGTATGTCTTGAGTAATTTAACAATAGACATAACAGTATAGCAGACTATTTTTATGTATTACAAACATTTTAAGTATCTTAGACCAAATACATATTGTCAATAGTAAAAAAGAAATTAAGATGATATTTTCTGTATATTGAATTCATTGAAATTTGAAGTTTTTAAGAACTGGGGTGCTATAATTTGCTAGTTCATTTTTCTTTACTACAGAAAATTAGAATTCTATCTTCCAGCATAAATTTGGCTTGTCATATTCTAAGAGTTTGTTCAAGAGTTTGCAGACCTTTTCATATAGTCCCCAACTCACCTAAACATACACACACACACACACACACACACATGCACGCAAATGTACAGATGCACACACATTTTCTTTCCCTTTTATCTCCTTTTTCTTCTCCTCAATTTGTCTATTCCTCTCCCTTTCTTAATTTCCCCTTAACACCATCTTCTTCATTCAAAATGATGTCTAAAATGGTTGGTTTATTTTTTGCCATTGTTTTTTTTTAGGCAGCAATCTTTAAGCTTGTTCAATAGTCTCAAAATTGTTTGATCACCCAACTCTGATTTTCCTTCTTAGGAAAATCCTAAAAATTATATCATCAAAAAATGTTTCAAGTGACTTTGTTAGAAGTCTTACTGTACACCACATATACTGTGTCCATGGTTAACATTCTCATTGACTCTATCAGAAATGAAAATGAGGTTGAACTGATGTGGTCTTTCTTTTAAGTATTATATTTGTCCTAATTAGTTGTACATGATAGTACAAGGCAGTCATACAGTTTGCTAGGTCATACATAAATAGAGTGTAATCTCTCATTTTTATGATTATACATATACCAGGATTACATTGGTCTTGATACAATCATATTATCATCTAGTACACCCTTTTCCCAAAATACTTGAGAGATTGACCATAGGAGCCTTCAGTTGGGACCCAGAAAAAGACTGCTGGGTTAAGGACAGGATGGGAGAAGAGCTAATTTTTTAAAAATTTGGTTTTAGTGATAAAATGTATGAGAAAGCAGAGTTTTCCTGGATGACTGTACACCCAGCTGGTATAACCCTTTTTTTTTTTTTTTCCCTCTCATTGTTATGAGGTATGCAGATCTTTGGACCAGTATAAATAAATGCTAGGAGACAACTTCTGTGGTACCTCTACTTCTCCCACTTATTAGTTACTGAACTTTAAGGAAGTTACTTTAATCTTCTTGTGTTTTTGCATAAAATAAGATTTTTGTACCAGATCTTAAAGATTCATGCTTTTCCTTGAAGTTCATTTCTTTGCTGTCTCTATGCTCAGAATAGCCAAGAATTTCAGAAAGTAATCAGCAGGAGAAAAAGCTTAACTTACGTGGGATTTTATGCCTTAAAGTGATTTATAGTATTTATTAGAAATCCAAAAACGAGAGCAGTTTTTAATAGCAAAAGGAATGAATGACATTAAAAAATATGGGAATCGTGAAATTTAAATTTTAAGTCTTATTTTCTTCCTGTTCCAAAGGTTTTCTGAATTTTGTTATCTTTTTGCTATCAGTGCTTAAGGAATATGTGGGAGGGTCTCCTTCAGAAGAAGATTGTCTTCTATGTCTTAAACAAAAAATTCTAGTCAATAAGTTGAGAACTTGGATTTACATGTAATTGTGGCCCCCGTCCTCAAGAAACTTGTAGTGTACATGGAAAGTCATGTCTACATACTTCATCAGAAGAGAGATAATTTCTGATAAAAGCATATTAGAAGATCAAAGAACATTTTTCTTGTTTTTCCTCCCTACGTGAAATATTCTTTATCTGGAAAGCTCTTGATCTCCTTTTAGCAGTATAGTTCAGATGTCTCTTCTTTGCCTATTGATTTTGTTTTGTTTTTAAATATATTTTATATTATTATAATTACATTTATGTGCCCAGGTTACTGTTTTTGAAAAACAATTTTGTAAAAAGTGAAAAAATTGAAAATGAACTGTCCACATTTAGATATCTATATTACCAACAGTTCAGAGTATCTCTTTATTACCGACCCTCTTCCACTACCTCGTCTTCCTCGCAGCTTACATTAGTTTCACTTTTTAAAAATTTTAAATAAAGGAATTTATATGTGCCTGGATTCTTTCACTTAATATTAAGAGTTTTTTTTCATGTTGTTGCATATAGTTTAGTAGTTTACTAATTTTCATAAATTAGTAATTTATTCATTTTATTGTTGAAGGACATTTGATGTTTTTTCCTCCAATTTTGGAGTGTTATAAAGTATACAGCTATGAAAATTCTTATACATATCTTTGGATACCCATAGGTGCACATGTCCATTGAATATATAGTGTACCAGGGATGAATTTGCTGGATTCCAAGGCATGAGTATGTTTAGTTTTAGAAGATGTTACTTAGCAATTTTCCAATGTGGTTATGTAAGTTTATATTCTCACTGTTGTTTCATGACTGTTCCAGTTGCTTTATATCCTCTATAATGTGTAGTATTTTCTGTCTTTCATATTATCTTTCATGGTAGTTATGATCTCTGTCTCTGTGTTTTATTAATGTGAAAAAAATGTATTCATGATTTTCAGTTAATTTCTTGGCTTCTAAGTTTACTCAGTTTTATATACTATCATATAGTTATGTTCCATACAAGCATTTATATACACAGATTACTGTTTGTTCTAAAACTAGGATGTTGCATCTGTAAATTTATGTTTACTTAAACAGTTTGGTTGTCACTTTGACCTACAGAGAATATTGTAATTGTAGAGATATTTGTTTAAAGGAGAAAAAGGTTATTTATATTTCACTTATAACCAAAGAAGAAATATGGTATGTTCACCTCTCTCCAGAAAGTTAGGCAAAATAATCCGATACTTTACAGTAAGACACAGTTCTGTAGAAGACTGGAAAAGAGAGGGATTTATTTATTTTTGACACAAATCTTAAACTGTTTGTTGATGAGAATATAACAGTCTGCATTTTGAATAATAGAATTTTTATTTGTATAGTTTTAGAGAAGTCTATGCTAAGGGGAAAATGAGAAATCTGGAGAACAAATGCGCAAAGAAGAGTTGTAGGTTTTCATTTGTGGTTTTGAGTGCTGTGAGCAAAACTTTGACAGACTAACATTGGGTTGAGAGATTTATTTTGCAGCAAGGAATAAGGTAGTTTGAGATATGGGTATGGAATCTGAGAGAATTTTATTACCTGAAAGTATTAGAGAGAGAGAGAGAGAGAGAGAGAGAAGCCAAAGAGACTTGAAGTTTACTAGCCTGGGAGGGTGGAAGCAATAAGTTCATTTTATAGAATACTTCTCTAAGTTGTAGCCTTAGTGTTTAAAATAAGTAAAGGAATGACAGAACCTTTCAGTAGATAATATAATTTTATAGCTTACTATTTTTAAAAATTTGGATATTATATATTAAGATAGTAATCCATTTTTCCCTACTTGGAACAAGTATATTGTTTTTAATGTTTTTTTGCTTTTGTAAATTCTTTCATTTATGAATAGAATTATATTCTCTAGAAGATAAGAACCTCTTTGAAAAATACATCCACAATACCTTTATTACACTAAAGAATTTTAATAGTATTTTCTTAATATTATGCCCTATCAAGTTAGTCTTTTCCCTATATGTCCCTTTTGTTTTAGTTGAAATCCACACAGTACATTTGATTTGTCTGTTAGGATTCTTTCCTTTTGAAATGTTTTCAAAATGAAACACACAATCATAAATATGTAGTATAGTGAATTTTGATAAATGTTTAAACCACACTACTAATAAGACAGAAAAATTCTGTCCCCTCAGAACCATTTTTCTCTTTCCTCCAAACATTATTTTGATTTCTTTCTTATCATTCTGGCTCAGCTCTTTATCAAGCCTCTCTATGTAACACAAATCACTTTTTTCATCTTTGGCCATTGGGTAACTATTTGTAAAGTAAAATATGAATGCAAACATATTTAGGAACAGTGCAATTTCTTGCAAACTGAGAAAGCCTGGCTGGTAGGTACTGATTATCTGCCTGTAATTGCTAGCTGGTTGATTTAGTGACAGCTCTTTTACTACTGGAGTGTTTGCATTTTCTGTTTCTCAAGGAGCATTAGCCTAGTTAAACCTATTAATACGTTGAGAGAAAAAGGAACAGAATGTAAAATACACACTCAAAACTCATTCCTCTCACAGACATTATTTGGCAAGAAGCTTTGTGATCACTCTCATAATTCTTAGTTCAAAATTCAAAGAATTCTATTTGGGACAAGTCTGTGAATACCTAGATTCAGGCATGACATTTTTCATTCAGTGAAACACTCCTCCTCTGGTGTATTTTGATAAAGGGTTTGCTGTAGTGTTCAATTATTAGATTATGCACATAATTATAAAAAAGTTCAAATTTAAAAATTCACTGTTTTTCTCTTCTCCTTCCCTCCAGAAGGGGAATATATTTCACCTTTGGAAAAGAATAATTGAACGGTTATGAAACATTTATGGAATATTGAGTATTGCAATTTTACTATATACATATGTAAGGAAAGTCTTTAATAATGTTTAGGTGAATTATCAGATGAATTGTTCTAGCAAGTCTTAGGTCCTTTGGTTTTTCTGTCAAATTGATGCTCATTTTAAAATTTAATATACCAACTTTTTAGCATAATGGTGGTAAGTATCTTTACTATGCCATTTTGCCAGTGGACAAGCTAAAGTTGTAACTATTTCAAATAATGATTTTTATACTTCTGAGGAAATACTAAGTACATGTACTGAGAGAAATTTAAATTGACATTAAAAATACTGACAGTTCACCTATGGTCTAATACAAGAGCAGATGGAAATTTCTTGCATGCTTTTCAATTCATTAAGCAATGTGACACTTCCTTTTCTAGCAATTTTATTTCAGGGAATGAAAGTGCTGATAAACTGATATAAATGAGACCATTTCTTAATGTGCTGAAAGTAAAGTACAGAAAACAAATTATTAGAAAGATTTGGTGGTATATTTGATGTTTGAAATTTTTGATTTCACAATTTAATTGGTATATTATTATCTCTGAAATTCAGTTAATTGTAAAAAAAGTACTAACACAGTGTTCTAAATTTGGGGTGAGGTAGATAGCCAAGCTTTGTATTTTTTATTATAATTTAAGAGTATACTTCATAGCCTTCTTAATATTTCCTACTAATAAAATAGCATCTTTATATTTTCATGTGTCATTAATTTATAGTTTGGGAGAATTGCTGCTTTTTTAACAGATGGGCATGTTTCTCAAGGACATTAATTTTTATTAGTTCTTTTTAGTTATACATAATATTGGGGGTCATTGTCATAATTATACAAGCATGGGATATAATTCGCCCCAGTTTAGTGCCTTGTACTTCTCTTTTACCTGTCTTCCTCCCTCCCCTATTCCCTTTCCTATACTGATCTTCCTTTTATTTATTTTTACCTTTTTAAATCAGTGTGTTATAGATATAAAGGTAAAATTCACTGTGATATATTCATATGTGTACATAGGAAAGTTTGATCAGACTCATTCCACTGTTCCTCCCGTTTCCTGTCCCTCCTCCCACCCCTCAATCCCTTCCTCTGTTCCACTGACTTCTAAATTTATGAGATCCCCTTCTCACTTTTCTTTCTTTTTCTTATTTTGGTCTAGCCTCCACATCTGAGGGAAAACATTCATCCTTCTCAAGGACTTTTAATAAAAAAGTTTGTTAGTAGGTTATTTCTGTGTACATTTATGATAACGTATCTTGGGTTGTTTTGACTTTGTCAATATTCACAGAAGTTCTGTTTAAATTTATTGTAATATGAAAAAATATTAGTTAATGCCTAATAAATGTTTCATATGTTTTAAATCTCAAAATTCATAATAGGTCTGTTTATACCTAATTCTAGTAGCATATGTTTTCTGTAAAAGTTTGTGATCTCAACATTGCCATTTTAAATTTACTAAGTTAGCTATGTCACTTGAATTTGTAGTATTTCACACCTTAAATATGCATTGCTTAATGTACTTTGTTGGGCTTGCTACTTAATGTTATATAGAATGTCAGCTGCTAAATTTTGCAGTTGACATAGTTCATTAAAAAAATGATAGCAGTGATATTGCTAATTCAGTGGAATTGTGCATTTGTTAAGAATTTGTTCATTCATTTTCTAAACAACTAAGATTATCATCCCCATAAGTGACTTCCAGACAGATGAACTAATATTAAAATGAAATAATAAATTCTTGAGGGCAACAGTTTGACTCCCATCCCAGTTAATCCTGCGAAACACAGTTGAATTGTTGATTATCATCAGTCTTTTATAGTCTGATATACTGGTTAAGAGAAACTTTGGTATTTATTGGTTACCTCATGCATTCTTTGGAACCATATGTTGATGGACTATTTTCTACACCATTTCCTTCTGCCACTCTATGCTTTTAGAGGATCCAAACAATTCACTATGCAAAAAGTAATAGATTTATAATTCCACCTTCATTCTAAATGGTCTGCTTTTATGAAGTTTACATAAAAACCATGAGCCTACTTCCTGCTCCAAATTCCCTTATCTCCAGAGACCCACTGTTGGGGTTACTATGAGTGTTTGTTATGCTTCATCAAATGTGTGTGTTTAGTGTAACTACTGCATGTACCAGTTGCTATTAAAGGGCAGTATTTGAAAACTGAATTTCAATAGTAGTTTCTCCCAAACTGAAATAGGCTTAATACTGATGAGCATTCTTTTAATCTCCTTTTAAAGCTATTTTCACTTCCTGGACCCTTTTCAAATAAAAACCACTATCAATATATGTTACTTTATAATAATTTTTGTTTTTGTTTTAAATTGCAGTTTTTTTCTGTGTGTGTATGTGTGTGTAATTTGTGCATCATACACTACATTTATTCACCTTCAGAACTTTAAATAACTGTTTAAAATTGTAGCTTAAGGAAAGATTCTCTTGAATTCATTGTTGTCTATGGTGAATTAAATGTTATTTTAGGATATTTTAAGCATATTTTATTAGATATGTATAAAAGTGGCCACAAAAGTATTTATTTTTGAATGATATAGATGAAATTTAAATAATGTACGTGACTTTCCCCCCATTTTGGTTGTCTTTTCTTGTCTTATAGATGCTTGTGACCACACCAGAAAAATGGGATGTAGTGACAAGAAAGAGTGTTGGGGATGTTGCTCTTTCCCAAATTGTAAAACTCCTTATTCTTGATGAAGTTCATTTGCTGCATGAAGATAGAGGACCAGTATTAGAAAGCATAGTTGCACGTACTTTACGACAGGTAAGAGAAAGTTATTTATAAATTTATTTTGAGATAACCAATATGTTTTTAATCCTAAAATGTAGAATTCAAAGAAAAAAATAATATGCATTATTCTCAGGGATAAAGGTAATTTTAGTAGGAAGAAACACTGTTTCATTTCTATATTAAAAATTTCCTTTCTTTCTTCCAAATCTTATTTCATTGATGTCTCTTTAACTAAAATAAGTATAGGAAAACTTCTATTCTAAACCTGTGTTGCAAAGTTGATCTAATATTCACTAATCATAATTAAAATATAATAGAACAGAGGGAAATATTATTACTTTGACTCACTTCTTTGCCCTCTGCCCTCCAAAAATCTGAACATGATTTACATTTTTTTTCTGACATACTGGATAAAATGAGACACGATTGCCACATATCTATAATTTTAATTAATATTTCTTAAAGGGGCATGTTTATGTTGCCTCTAGATTTGGGCCATTTTGGTAATTCATAAAATACTCAAAAAATTGGTAAATTCACCAATGCCAGGAGTTTCAGGATATTTTCTGTCAGTTATTTATTTATTTATTTATTTATTTATTTATTCATTCATTCATTTTCAGTAAGTGAAAATAAAGAGTACTCTTAGAATACTCATGAATATTAAAGTGACATTTTCTGGTAGTTTATACACGTATTGAAAATAAACACAAGTTTTTCAAACTCATTAAGAACTTCGTTCCCTTGACTTCCCATTTGTTATTATCTTTTATTCATATTCTCTTGCCTTGATTTCCTTCCTGAAATAGCCAAGACCCCATGACCAAATTACTCTGTTGTCAGAAACCTTAACTTACCTGAGTACCTGGCAGAATTAGAGTAACAAATCAATTGAATCATGTCTGTACCTCTAGCCAGACTGTTTATCACTAGTGAAGAAGATCACACAGTGATCTACAGAATGTGATATACTACACATTTGTGAACTTAATTTACCTGAATTGCTGGGATTACTCTGTAACATCTAAGCAGCTTTCCTTCTGTTTCCCTAATGTGACCATTACTAAGCTTCCTCAGTCTCCTTTATCACTCTCCTTCACCTTGTCATGCCTCATTTTTACATGAAAGCACTTTTTACTGAAAGGAAATGGAGTCCTTCATGCTTGAACTTCTCAAATTCTGTCCTTTCCCCTAACCAGAAAAGAATCCTGCCTCTCCTCCTATCATCATGAGGATTCCATCATTACACTCCTTGACTTTTCCTCAGAGGTTCCTTTCCCCCTTGCCTCAGACCCCGTTTCTTTTACTCCTTTTCTTTCTCCTTTATCTTTAATTTTTCCCTCTTTGTGGCCACTGTCTCCTCAGCTTAATAGAATTACAAAGTCTTTTCATCTTTACGAAAATATCGCCCTCAGATTTATCCCTCTCCATTAATTTTGCTCCATAAATTTCCCTACCACCTAGCTTCTTGAAATATTAATCTATCTTCACTGTTTCCCTTTTGCTTTTTCACCCTCTGCAGTCTGGTCACTGCTTGAACTAAATCAACATAAATAAAATGTTTTTACCAGTTATCACCAGTTACCAAAAGATAGTTTTCAAACCCAGTTTTTTTTTTTTTTAACTTGTGATGTTACTAATTTTGATATTGGATATTACTCATCATTCCTTGAAACTTTTTTTCCTTTGAATCATGATGACACCCTGCCCTGATTTTTTACTTGCTTTTTTTTCCACCTGTCTGCTTTCTCTCAGGCTCCCTTACTTGTCTCTTGTTTTCATCATTAATGTGTATATTCTCTAAGACTCTGTTACCTGCCATCTTTTTTCATTCTAAGTATTTATCCAGGAAAACAATACTTTTGTGCCTCTCTCATCTAAATTTTTATGTCATTAGAGAGAGAGAGAGAGAGAGAATGTATGTATGTATACAGGTTGCCTATCCCCTATCTGAAATGTTTGAGACCAGAAGTGCTTCATGTTTTAGGATTTTTTTGGTGGAGAAAAAAATTTTGGAATATTTCTAGGCCAATAATGAGATTCTTCAGAATGAGACCCAAGCCTAAACATGAAATTCATTTACGTTTCATATATGTCTTAGACACATAGCTTGAAGGTAATTTTAGATACCATATTTTTAGTGTGCCTACATTTTGAATGTGACCTGTCATACAATTTCAGGTGTGGAATCTTCCATTTGTTGGAGCATGTTGATACTCAAAAAGTTTCAAATATTGGAGCATTTCGAATTTCAGATTTTCAGATTTGGGATGCTCAACTTATGTGTGTACATATGTAAATATTGCATTTAAAAATTTTTTTTTCCTGCTGACTTCTATCCACATTCAAATTTAGTTGTAGGTTTCTGCTTTTATATTCCCTAAATGTCTCTTGCTAATCATGTCAGAACTCTGTCATCTTTTCTGTATCTGTATATATGAGATTGTACTCCACTTATTTCCAAGTCAAAACCCATATAGCCAGATTTTTCCTCTTCCTTAAAATTCTATCCCCATCTGAATATCTAGTTTAATAACAGTTATTTTATATTTCATATCCTGAAGATTTCTTATTCATACTCAGGCATAGGAATTTAATATAAAACTTTAGGAAATGATATATTGTGCAAACCAAGTTTTAAATGTTCCTGTAAATTCCTTCTAGTAAATCAACCATAAAATTCTAGGCAGATTAATGATTTAATTGTATCAAATGAACTTTCAGTGCATTGTAGAAAATGTAGAAGAGGTTTTTCTTGGTACCCTTGGGGTACATATCTAAGCAACATCTTAAACTCCACATGTTATAAAGGAAAACTTTGCCACATTTCAATGTGTAAATAGTAGAATATTGTGGCCAGTCATGACAGTAAGAATATAACATCAAAAGTTAAAATATATGTGACCAAATAGCAGAAATGATTTGTTACACATTTTTCAATAGAAACAAAAATACTGAGAAATATTGCAAACATACTTGAAAGAAATCCAAACCAGTATTTCTATTAGATTAGCAAAACTGAAAACGGAATGTAATATGGAGGCATTCATTAAAATCAACCCTATATTTTTACTTCTAGGAATCTAAACTATGGAAATAACAGAAACTCACAAAGATATATTAATACTAGTAGTCATTGAAGCACTTGCACTCTCTCTTCCCCCATCTCCCCACACCTTTTCATGCTGGGTATTGAACCCAGCTGTTAACACATGCTAGACAAGTGCTCTACCACTGAACTACATCCCCAGCCCAAAGCTCTCTTTTTACATCACACAATTTTGAAACCAATCCAAATATTCAACACCAGAAATGGTTTAATATAGTATATTCCTACAATGAAATTCTATCTTGAAGTCTTTAAAAATAATAAGGTAGAGCCATATGAACTGGGATTAAAAATGTCTGTGTTATTATTCACTGAGAAAAAAAGATGTTCTATATCTTTGTGTGATATAAAAAGTGTGCTATATTTGTATTTTCATTCATTATTTTATCCAGTGAATATTTATTAAGCACCTACCACTTGCCAGCTCATATTTTTAGATGCTTTAGATATAATGGTAAACAAAACAAAGTTTTTGTTTTTATTTACATTTTTAAATGTTTTTATTAGTCCATTATAGTTATACATGATAGTGGGGGGCATTTTAACATAATCTTATATGCATGGAATTAATTTGCTTCATTTCAGTCCCTAGTACTTCCTTATTCCCCTCCTCTTCTCCCTTCCCTGATCTTTCTTCTATTCTACTGTTTTTTTCTTCTATTTATTTATAGTTATTTTTAATTGGCACTTTATAGATATACATAAAGGTGGAATTCAATGTGGTATATATGTACATAGTATAATTTGGTCGATTTCATTCCTGAGTTCCTTCCTTTCTCCATACCTCTTCTCACCTTATCTCCTTTCTTTGTTTCACTGATCTTTTCTGTTTTCACATGATTACTGTCCCCCAACACACTTTTTCCCCCATTATTTTGTCTAGGTTCCACATAGAGAGAAAACATTCAACCCCTGACTGAGTCTGGCATATTTCACTTATCATAATATTTTCTATCTTTTTACCAGCAAATGCCATAATTTCATTATTTTTTATGGCCAAATAAAACTTCATTGTGCATAGATACCATATTTTCTTCATCCATTCATCCATCTATTGATGGGCATGTTGGATTGATTTCATAATTTGACTCTCATGAATTGTGCTGCTTTAAATATTGAGGTGGTTGTATTTTGCTATAGGATGCTGATATTAGTTCTTTGTATAAACTCCTCAGAGTGGGATAGGTGGGTCATAGATATGATTCCAATTCTAATTTTTTGAGGAATGTCTACACTGCTTTCAAGAGTAGTTGTACTAATCTGTAGTCCAACCAACAATGCATGAGTACCAGCATCTATTATTATTTATTTTCTTGATAATTGTATTCTGACTAGAGTGAGATGAAATCTTAGTGTAGTTTTGATTTGCATTTCCCTGATTGCTACTTATGTTGAATATTTTTTCGTGTATTTATTGTCTATTTGTGTGTTTTCTTTTGAGAAATGTCTGTTTAGTTCTTTTGCTCATTTATTATTTGAGCTTTTTTTGGTGTGATTTTTTATATATGCTAGATATATATTTTACAGATTCTGGATATTAATCCTCTTGTTAGAATAGGAACTAGCAAATATTTTTCTCCCATTCTGTAAGCTCTCTGTATGCTTTTGTTTTCTTTGCTGTGCAGAAGTTTTTCATTTGATGTCATCCCATTTATTAAAACTTGGAATTATTTCCTAAGTTTTAGGTATTCTATTGACAAAGTTATTGCCTGTACCTATTTGTTGGAATATTGACCTGTTTTCTTCCAGGAGTTGCATAGTTTCTGGTCTATTTCCTACGTCTTTGATCCTCTTGTAGTTGACTTTTTTTACAGAGCAAAAAATAGCGGTCTCCGGTTGTCCTAGCACCATATGTTTAAAAGAGTGTTTTCTCCAACATATATTTTTGGCACTTTTGTCAAGGATAAGATGACTGTATTTATGTGGGTTTCTTCCCATGTCTTTTCTATTCCATTGTTCTTTCTATTTTGATGTTAACACCATTCTGTTTTTCTTACTATAACTCTGTAGTACAGTGTGAGATCAGGTATTGTGATTCCTGTAATCGCCCTTCTTGGTCAGTGTTGCATTGGCTATTCTGAGTCTCTTATTCTTCTAAATGAATTTTAGGACTGTTTTTCTAGTTCTGTGAGAAATGTCATCAGTATTTTGGTGGAGGTTGCTTTGAATCTGTAACTTTTGGTAATATGGCCATTTGACAATATTTTCTGCCTGTATGAGAACATGGGAGGTCTTTCTGTCTTCTAAGGTCTTCTTTAATTTCTTTCTTCAGTGTTCTCTAGTTTTCATTGTAGAGGTCTTTCATCTCCTTTGTTAGATTTATTCCCAAGGATTTGTTTTTGTTTTGTGTTTAGGTTATTGTGAATTGTATAATTTTCCTTTCTCAGCAGATTTATTATTGGAGTAAAGGAAAGCTATTGATTTATGAGTGTTGATGTTTTATCCTGCTACTATTCATGAGCTCAAGAAATCTTCTGGTGGAGTTTTTGTTTGTTTGTTTTTTGATCTTATAGTATGTCATCAGCAAACACAGATAATTTAAATTCTTTTTAGTCTGGTGTAAAATGAGGTGTGTATGCATGAAAGAATACGCAGCAAGCTGGAAAAATGATTTCTTAAAAGTAAAGGGGCAGTATTCTTGGGTTATGGTCACTTTTTATCATATAAATTAAAAATATTTATACATGTACATAAAATAGAAAGTTGAAGTGTTCAGAACAGATTTATTTTATAAAAATTAAATACTTTAGCTAATGTCCAATTTAAGCATAATTTCACAAGTACAGATAGTTGTAAAACAGTTGAGAAGTGTCTCCAGGCCCTTTTTTGCTACAGTGGATATGCTCTGGTACAGATTAAGACCTCAAAAAGACAAATGCAGTGCATTTCCTTTTTTCACAAAAGAGAGTTATTTTGATCATGAAATGTTTTCATTTTATACCTAGATACTTAAATAGCTTAGTTAAAATTGTTTAGGAAACCATTCTGCATGAATCCGTACATTCTACATTTATTTGCATGTCCATCCAGTTAAAAGCATCCCATGGATAAAGAATTTCCTGCACCTATAAAACATTAGAGGCCAAGTAAACAGCATTAGTACATTTTCCAGAAGGTCTGTCAGTCACATGTTTTTATAAGGGAATTTAACTGGGACATCATTCTTTTCTGTACCCCTCTGCCCCCATAGAGAAAATAGAATGCAGTTTTGCTGCTAATCCTTCTGTATGTATGTATACACATACACACACACACACACACACACACACACACACCACATGCATGCCACATGTATATGTTTAAAGCAGTCGTATTTTCATAAATACTTTTGTAAATTATAAATGTATAATAATATAATTTTATATTTATAAATATAAATGATATATAATTTATGTTATAGGATATTTTATGCATAATATAATTATGTAAATATATAATAAACCTTAACATAATATGTTGTCTATAATACGGATATACAATTCATAATTATGTATATACTAATTCATCCCCCATATTATCATCTCCATAAAGTAACCCTATTTCAATTATGTAGCTTCCTCATAATCATTTGCTAAATAGTTGTTTATTATCTTAAAAATATTTTTAAATTTCTTAACTGGATATTAAAGATGATTAAATCCTGTTCTTCTGTCTGATTTGAATCTCCATATATCTGTTGATAAGTAGACAGATACATGTTGACTACCGTGGATGTGATTCTCATATATGTATTAGTGCAGTGCTCATGAGTATTTAATAAAAGCAAAGTTCCTGGTTTTGTTTGTTGTTATTACCACATGTGCCCCGTAGATGGCAGTGTCTCACATCATTCTTATTTGTTACTAATGTAGAACTGTTAGAGTAAGCCATTCCCGTGAAGTTTCTGTCCATGATCTGAAATTACATGCTAGATTAGGGACTAAATTCCCAACATACTTGAAATGATGGGGAGAAATTTAGAAAAGACAGAAATATAAGAAGTCTTAAATCTGTTGTATTTAACAACATTGATCTGATATTAGTTGTCTTGCTAATTTTGCATTCACTGAGTAGGGATACTGTCCAAATTTAGATTTTTTTGTGAGGGGAAACATCATGAAAGTTTAGTGCCTCATCTTTGAGTTAATGACAAATCTTTAAAGCATCATTTTTATATAATTTTGAACGATTTTCTTTTTTAAATATCTGTGGTGTATAGAACTTCGGAATTTGGTTTGGAACATAAAATTCCAAATTATTCCTATTTCAAATAAAGTATTTCTCACAGGACTTCATCATATTAAAATGATGTTATACTTTTAGATTAAAAACATGGTTGTTTTATAATGGATTTTTAGCAGAAAAATGTCTCTGGTGTTTGTTAGGGGACCATGTATTTAACATCAAATGATTTAAAAATTTGTTCAATATGTTTTGTATTTTTAATAATAATTTTAAAACCAAATATAACTTCTAGTTCTTTGAAGATTACTGTGGGCACTATATAGAACTATAGTGTAATTAAAATAATTCTAATTACTGTATACTATAAAGGAGTTTTCTTAAATAATAAGTGTGATAATATCCCATTATTTTGAGTTCTTTGCTTTTGGTTCAGTTTGGTTTGGGTTTTTGCTGATATTCATATGATTTCTTTATTGGAAACAAATTGATGGTAAGGTGTTCTGTATGTGTATGTATTTTGATTTCCACCTAATTCTATCAGTTTTTGATCCTCCCTACTTATCTTCTACATATATTCTCTGCATGTGTGTCTTATTCACTTCTGCATCCTTAGTTCCTACAGATTAGGTGTTAATGCTGTGTAGATGGAAGAGTGATTCTGAAAGTATTACTATTATTCATATTGAACTAATTTGCTTATACCCATTGAGTCTCCTAGACTGAGCTAATTTGTCAATAATGTCCTCAAAAAAACTACTGTGACATTGATATCAGCATCATGGGATCATAATGGTGCATTTTGATTACCAGGTGAATGGAGGTTTTTTGGCATTTGTTTGGTACCAGGGATTGAACCCAGGGGCACTCTACTACTGAGCCACATCCCCAGCCATTTTTAATTTTTTTTTTTTTTTTAGTTTTGAGACAGGATCTCCCTAAGTTGCTTAGGGCCTAGCATTCCTAATATGCCTTCTAAGAAAAGATCAAACACACTTTAAGCTGACTTTGAATTTGGAATCCTCCTAACTCAGTCTCCTGAGCATCTGGGATTACAAATGTGTGCCACTGTGGTGCTAAATGGAAATTTTGGACCATCCATTAATATTATCTTTGTAGGTATATTACATTGTGATCAGAGAATTTAGGTTATAGATTTTTTCACTTTGGGGACTTTATGGAGTTTTTGTTGACTTAATAATACATTCCATTGTTAAAAATTAATTGTTATTTGATGTAAATTCCTATGCATATTTTTAATAGTAGGGCGTGCAGAGTTCTATTCTTTATCTATTGGATTAAGGTTGTAAATTATGAGCTATAGAATTTTGCATGATAAGACCCTCAGTTGCTGTCTGAACTCATTTCCTTTTACAGTTTTTAGAAGATCCTATTAACAAGATACATAATAATGTTTTTTTAGTTAAGTTAATGTAAACAACCATACTTAATTAAAGTATTAAAATAACCCATATAGGTTGAATCCACACAGAGTATGATAAGGATTCTTGGACTGTCTGCAACATTACCCAACTACCTCGATGTTGCTACATTTTTACATGTCAATCCCTACATTGGACTTTTCTACTTTGATGGCCGTTTTCGACCAGTACCTCTTGGACAAACATTTTTGGGGATTAAAAGTGCAAATAAGGTAAAATACTTCTTTCAATAATTATACTTTCCTAAAAAAATATTTATGTTGATTTGCTATTGAATATTTGTCTGGGGATAAAGACTGCAAAAGACCATTTCAGTAGCATTCCTAATGTGCCTTCTAAGAAAAGATCAAACACACTTCCTCAATGACTGGTTATAGAAAGGTGCTTGTAGTAGTTTGCATTGCTATTTTCAATGTATATTTTATATTCTTAGTTATTAAAATTTCAAAAAGTTCCTTTGCTTGAAACCCATTATAAGATAATAAGGCCTCTAACTAAACCAGTAATACATATTTTGATAAAGTATTAACAAAAGAATAAGACTTCTTATGTAGTTGAAAAATAATTTCATGGTAGCAACCACAAGGGGAGATATTTTGTTTAACTTAAAATGTTATATAATTATCATATTATGTATATAAATGTCATTTCTAAAATTCTGTATAGTTCTTCAAAAACTTTGCTTATTTAATTCCTTAATAGTACTATTTAGATTGTAAATCTGCACTATTTCAGTGAGTATTATAGACTAATTTTATAATATTAAGGAAAACTTTACTGTGTTTAAAATTTACTTTTTATTATTCTGTTTGACAACCCATATTTTTCTTCAGAAGAAATAACTATAGGATAATATTCACAGCCTTTTGACCTCCTAAGTAAGAGAATAAGATGGAATCATGTGTTATCATGTCAAATTTGTTCTTTATTATGTTCATTTACTTCTTTCTAAAAAATATTTCATTTGTAAGTAGAGCCATTTTTACCTTATACTATTGTAATTAAAATATTCAGCCAATAGATATTAAAAATGACTGTTACAATAGATTATGTGCACTAATTGCATTGCATAAATGTGAGAGATCTTTCAAATTGTAGGGATCCTTTTCAGATTTATTCACAAATGAATACCATGATATAATATTATGAATATTTCAACTTTAATTGTTTTAAGTGCTCTGTAGTATTAATTGATACTTGTTTTTTCAGTCATGTTTAATATATATTTGATTATTTAGTTCATTTTAATGTATCAGAATGATAAATGTAGAACTGCTTCTTTGTAGCTTTAGATTGTTTTTTGCTTTATAATTTAAATGTTAGCAGATGGTTATCACAGAGCTATTAGGAGAAGAAAATTGTTATGGATTTTTGTCAGCCATTTTAAAACATTTTCTTTCAACTGCATCATACAAATTGGTAAATACTTTAGAACTATTAAATTTTTTATTACAATATGTATGTTAGCATCATAATCATGAAAGGAATAGTGTTAGAAGTTGTGCTATCAATTATTTTGAAGGTCTAGAAATTTAGCCATTTTAAAATATTTTATATTTATATAGTATAAATAGTTAATTATGTTTTTTAAATAAATGTAGACTTTTGTCTTATTAAACTTATTAGTATTATACTAATTTGAATTATGCAGTGGGTAACCATTAAGCATTCCCCCAGGGTATTGTCAATATGTTTTATAACCAGTTGTTACCTTGTCATTTATTATAAAAAGAAATCCTTGTAGATTTCTCACTTTCATTCCAAAACTCAATATATGACCCAGTTGTTATAAAAGAATACGACAAAGTGCTGTAAGTAATATTCACAATTGGACTAATGACTTTGGATAGAATTCAAACCAAAGTGTACTGTAAAAGTTATTGGAATTTATTTGGTGATAATAGGAATTTATTTGATGATAATCACCAATGTTTTAAATCATTGGTGGTGGAAATAAATTATTCTATGATCATCTCAACCTGTTTAGCCACTATCAGTTTTAATACTTCTAGAATTTAAAAATGCTTATTTTACTGAAACAAAAAATCCAAGTCATAGTCATTTCAGACAGGCATGACCCTTCTCATCCCCTTCTTGCCTGTTTGGTTAGATGCTTCCTCATCATTAATAGGGAAAACAAGACCCTTTCTTAATTCACACTTTATATATTAGGTTTTTAATTAATCTGAAAACTGTTTCAAAAGAATAGCTCTCCTATCCATACACATTACAGAAATTGTTTCCCAGGTTCCATCTCAGTACAGCATTTGGCATTCCACCTGTAGTGTTCTTACAACTTTGAGAATTAAACAGGAAAAATGTATAGATTATAGAATGAAATAGAAGAAAAACAACCTTTTCTAGGGAAAACAGAGAGAACTTTAAAAGTTATTCTAAAATATCTATGACTAAGTAGTATATTATTCTTAAAGATAATGTCTCTTAAAAACTTCGCTCTTATCTGTGGGTACCAGGGGCAATCTTAATCTTTGAAGTATTTTTTCTGTAGCTTCAATTGCATTGTACTTGTTTCTTGTGGGAGGTTTTATGCATTTGTTGTTTCTGTGTATACTAGTCTGAGATGTAAAAAAGGATGCATTATAATTGACAGTTTTATTTATAGTTGGAAAGTTTATAACTTTCATTTGACATTTTTCATGTTTTAAAAACTTAAAGATGCAGCAGTTGAATAACATGGATGAAGTATGCTATGAAAGTGTTTTGAAGCAAGTAAAAGCTGGACACCAGGTACACTTAGTTTATTTTATAATTTTTTAAAGACTGCTTAATGATTAAAATTTCTGACTTAGATTCTTCATATAAAACTTTTCTTGAATTATGAGACAGTGACTCAAAGGTTTTATATCTTAATAATTGCCATAACCCAATGAATATTCATATCTCACAAAAATATCCACAGTTGATATTGACATCCCAATATCAATAGGTCATGTTATTTTATTTGACATTTTTAGTACAAAAACCAAAGCCTCTTCCTTTACTTTTCTGTTCCTTTTCATCATTTGAAAAAGCACACCACCCTCTGTGAGATCAAAAAATTTTAATCCATATCTTCTTACATAATATAGAAATTTTTAGTGTTATATTTTTCTTACTGTCTTCATGAATTTGTATTAATTGAAATAACATTTTATACTGTTTTATGGTGTTTATGAATTAAGCAGTTTGGGGGTTGGTGTAGCTCAGTGGTTGCTTGCCTAGTATGCACAAAGCCCTGATTTAGATATCCTGCACTGCAAAGAAAAACAAAAAGAAAGAAAAGAAAATAGTAATTTTATTTTTAAACTCCTCTTTATCTAAAACTTTTCAATTGAGATTACCAGATGAAAGGTGGAATAATAATAATTGCTTATATAAAAATGAATCATTGTTCAATTGTTTATGTTTCTTTGGGTAGCTTTATTAAAGGATTTATTTATATGTGTAATGTTAACCTTTATGGCATGTAATGTGTTTTTCTGGCCTTTTCATTTTTATAAATTCCTTTTAAGTATATGAGAAACTTTTTTCCCCCAGACTAAATCTTATTTGCAGTACCAGTATATAAAACATTAGACTTTATAGCATTGGACACCACCTAGTAAGCACCCTGGAAACATTTTGTCTATTTTCAGGAAACAGTTTTAAAATTCATTTTTCTAACTTAATTTTAGCAAAATGTGCTTAGTTTTTGAGAATAACTTTTTTTATTATTCCTTTCATCTTTATTTTGGGTCCTCTTTCTCATATTTATTTTAAACTGTTTTAAAACCTAACTCTTTGTTAATATAAATTGAAAAATAAACCCTAATTATTTTTAATTAATATTAAATTGATTCAAAATTATTCAGAATAATAATATGTCTGATCTTTTCTAGTTCTTATTTTTTCCCTAGCTCTTAATAAATGCCTAAAACTGATAAAATTCTCTTATATTCATTATCTCAATGAATTCTTTCAGCAGCCTCTGAGGCTGGTACTGTTATCCTCACTTGACAGATGAAGAAAATGAGGTTCTTTGTAAAATAAAGCATGTTCTTGTCCTCTTATTTTGTTCTTCACTTTCACTATTATGTTGGCTATTCTGGGTCTCCCATTTATTTTGAACTACAAGTTAATATTTTACATCAAAATTTTTAATTTTGATGGTGTTTCTTCCTTCACAAGAAAATTTTTTAAATCTATGATGGATTTCACTGTAAATGAGTATTGCTAAAGATTTTTTTCTTTTTAAGTATTGAAAATTAAAATGTAAACACTTTACTTTGTAACATGTAATGGATGTTTTACCTCTAGCCAGGAAAAACACTTACCACTCCTTGCAGTATCTTTTGTAATTGAACAATTTGCAAATATTAGGGAAAAAAATCATAAAAAGCTACTAATAGGAATGTTATTATAATGTCCCTCTAATTGAGGATATTAATCATTGTTTCTTCTGTTTAATTAGCACTTACCAGGAAAGTAAGTCTCTCAAAAGATACCAAAATCCATGGATGTTCAAGTCTCTTATATAAAATGCATAACATTTCCATTTAACGTATGTACATCATCCTATATATTTTATATCATTTCTAGATTACTTGTAACACCTAATCACAATGTAAATAGAATGTAAGTAGTTATACTGTATTGTTTAGGGAATAATGAAGAGAAAAAGTCTATATGTGTTCAGCATAGATGTGATTTTTAAAAAAAGATTTTCTGTCAGTAGTTGGTTGAATCATCATGTGGAAATCAGGGATAAGGAACCCATGGATCCTTATATAGTAAGAGGGCTGATTCTACTTGCTACATTATTGTGGTTCTTAGGATTGAGTCTCATTGGATTAAATTGTTTTGGGGGAGGTAAAGGGCAGTTTTTGCAAACTGTTTTTAGTAAGAATGACAAATTCATGTATCCCTGTGAAAACATATATGTAAAATATACGGTTGTAAATTCTAAGTATTGTAGGTAAGTAGCCTAATAATGCATTTACTGATAATAGCATGGCTACTTTAAGACCTTTGAACCTATATTTCACTCTTTTCTTTTTTAGAACTATAGCCTTTATCATGCTGTTTATAATTGTTCTATTTTTTTTTTCTTTTTTCCTTTTTTGTTCCAAGAATTGAACCCAGGGATACATTTAACCACTGAGCCATATCCCCAGACCTTTTTATTTTTTTATTTTTATACTGGGCCTTGCTGAGTTACTGAAGCTGGCCTCAAACTTGTACTTTTCCTGCCTTAGCCTTCCAAGCCACTGGGATTATAGGCATGCAGTACTGTGCCCTGCATATAATTGTTCTTTAAATATATTTATTATACTACTACAGATTTTTAAATATGATCTTATAATTAAAAATGTCTTTGATAAATAAAATGCAGTGCCTTATTCCTAAATGTTGGGAAAGGAAGCAGTTTCAATTGGAGAAAAAATTAAATAAATGCTGTAATTTTAGGGATCCAAGAAAAACTTTCTCTTCTTTCTTTTCTTGCATAGTTCCCTCACTGTAATAGGTACTATGAAGTCTCCTTAGAATCTTGATGTATAAAGCACAGATGCTCAATGGAGATTTTAGGTCAGTAGAGGTGGGGTCTTATTGCTAGTTTTTCCAATTTTAGTGTAGATTCATTCATTGCTTTGCTTTTCAGAATGAAAGCTGATTAAAGGCTGGCTCTTCTTGTATTAAATTTTGATTTATTTTGATAAATCTGGTGCTAGTTACTAAAGACAGACTCGGATGGGATACCAAAAGACGTCTTCAGTGACGAGGGGCTGGTTTTTCTAGAACATGGGGAACCTAGGAATTGAACACAGCTGAGGCAGAAGTTGGCAATAAGGATTATCTCTCTATCTTTGTGTCATGTCATGTCATCCATGAGTGCCAGCTCTTTAAGAAGTGTCAATGCTAAGCTTTATTCTCTTGAACTCACATCTAGCTAAAACTTCACTGTGGGTGTTTGTGTAATGTTTAATTACTGTTTGAGAGCCTGTGGACTGACTTTGATATCTGAGATTGTATCCAGATCTGTGCTGCTCCAAACAAGAATTAGAGCAGAGAACTATGACCCTTCTTCAGGCTGTTGTCCTAAGAAAGAAGGTTTAGGCTGCAGTTTCAATTTCTGTTCTTGAATGATTTGCGATGATGTTTGTTTTCCGTAGTAGGAGGATTTACTTGAGCTTTGTAGAAATACTTACATATCTCCTGCATTCTTTTGATTATAAAAATAAAATGTCATTCTAAAAATAGTTTTGCTATTTTATCCCTTTACTATTATTATTGTAATTTTATGCATTTCCTTCTAGTCTTTTACCATTCACACAGGCAATTTTTAATTTTGCTTATCCAAGCAATTTTTATTATTATTTATAATCCATTGTAAATTATAATTATACTGAATATCCACTCTTATATTCACTCTTTAATGACTGATAAACATAAATAAATAAATCATTATAAATAAAATAATGATCTTCATTATTTTATTGTCTACAAGCAAGAAAAGGGAGTCTTTTCAGGGTCTGATTTTCAGATACCTTGTAAGTCTGTTTGGACTAATTTTTCTAATCCTCTGACATACACATGATTAATTCCTTTTTCTTAAAAGGAGACACAAATATATAACATGTTAAGCAACTTCTCAAGATCATACAGCTAGTTAAGGCTGGCACCAGGATTTCAGTACAGGTCTTTTTTTAATAAAACTTCACATTGTTCCTTTACCATTAACTTGACATTGGCTATTCCTTTATTATTGGTTATTCCTCCATTATTGAGTAGTTTAAACGTTTTCAATATTCTGTTGTTAATGACAGTGTTGCTCTAATGATTATCTTTCTACCCACTGTTAGTTTTTCTGTGTAAAAATGTACTTATGCTGGGCATAGTGGCAAACATTTGTAATCCCAGCTACTCAGGTGGCTGAGGTAGGAGGATCACAAGTTCAAGGCCATCCTGGGAAACTTTGCAAGATCCTTTCTCAGAATTTAAGAATAAATGGGGTCTAAGGATGTGACTTAGAGGTAGAACACTACTGGATCCAATCCCCAGTACTTCAAAGAAAACAAAATGAATGTACATATTACAAGTTCCCTAAAATGACTACAGGTCTTACCACATGACTCTAAAAATACAAATGAATTACGTCTTTTTGTCACCACAGACCTACATTAGAATATATAAATGTATGCTATTTCTTAGGAGCAATCTTATAAATGTAGTGTGATGTAAAGTTGTGACCTAATATACCTTTGCCATTTTAATTTTTTTTCAATCCTAAGGCATGTTCAGACACAGTGGTGTCATACTAATGAGTTCTGTTCTTAATTGTCAATTATTACCTCTAATTCACAATTGTAATAACTCAGATATGGATATCATTTTTTTGTATTTTGATTTGTGCATTTATTTACAATTAGAAACACCTATCCTTCCCTGAATTTTTTTTTTTTTTTTTACATACTGTAACCCTATGGTCTTTTGACCCCTGTTCTCGTTTTATTAAAATGTGATTTCAATATCATCAGAATAAAAGAAACTGAATAAAGAAAGAATTTAACAAATTTAACCCTTGGGAAAACAAAAAAGCAATAGTTGGGGGAGAAAATAATCACTGCTAATTCTACTACCCAGAGGTAGCTTCTTTTGGCGTATGTCCTTCCATTTTTTACATGCATTTTCTCCCCTTAATTTCCTAGTCTTTTTTCCTCATATTCCCGTAGCTTCTCTAAGCTATTGTATTTTTCTGGTTCAAGACTATGACCAATCCATGAATAGAAACAATATCATTGAAGTGTAAACCTATGCTTTGCCTAAAGTTATATTTAAAAATTGTAATCCATGTGTTCTATGCAATGTTGTCCTTTTAGATTTTGTATTCCAGGAGGTTGATTCCTACTAAGAAAGACTGGAGTGAACACTTTTGGTTTGGCTGCTAGTATGGCATCATGTATTCTGTGATAAATATGATTTGATTGTGATGAATTGCCTTGTCATCAAAGACTTACCATACTTAGTGAGATAAGGAACATGGGAAATTTGAAATGCATTGGGACTATATCCCACTACTTAAAACTAGCCTCTAGTGTTGGTAGTATTACAAAGCCTTCAGATTATAAATATTGATCTAATAAGACAATGACCTTTATCATTAATGCATTCATCACAAGTTAACAGTCCTAACAGTCCTTTTACAAATAGGAGGGAGATCAGTGTAGTAGAGGAAGTAGAGGAAGGGGATTGAGGAGGGAAGAGGGACAGGAAGGGAGGAACTGTGGAATGAAATTGATCAAATTATAATATGTACATTTATGAATATACCACAGCAAATTCTATTTTTATGTATATCTATAAAGCACCAATGTATAAAATGATAAATAAATAGAAGGAAGACCAGTAGAATAGAGGAAGGAGAGTAGGGGAAGGAGGAGGGGAAGGAAAGAGAAAGCACTGGGGACTTAAATGGAGCAAATTGTATTCCGGGCATGTATGATTATGTCAAAATGAATCCCACTATTATTTGTAACTGTAATGCACTAATAAAGACATTTTTAAAAGATTAATTTTAAAAAGATCAGTGGAAGACTCTGTTTTGTTTCCTAAGAGTTTAAGTCTGGTAAATACTCTGTATAATAATCATCTGTAACTCTCTTGTCTTCTCTCTGTGGGGACCCAGTAACAAAACCTGCTAAATAAAAGCTATAAACTTTTTTTTAAGTAATTTTACAATATGATTCAAAAACACAGCTCTATCATTTTCACTTCTTCAAATTTCTTTTATTATATGAATAGTTCTAGATAAGTTGCTCAAAACTTAAATTTTCACTTTATCAGTCTTTTCAAAAAAAAGTGACTCTGTTTAAGTCTTCTAATCTGTCAAGTACTATTTGGCATATAAAATTATTTATCTTGATAAGTGGCAGCTGCTGCTGAATGCCTTTGTAATTTACTAGTACTGAAATTATGGTGTAGGTACTTATAAAGCATGACTTCTACACATTTTGATTTTGAGGTTAGGGCAGATATTGGTTCAGCAAGGTTGGCAATCTTTGATGATTAGTCATTGATATTGAGATTCACAATGGGGTTTGTTTTCAGGGATTTAGAACCCCTAAGAGGATTATTTTTCCCTAAAAAAAAAAAAAAAAAAAAAATCTTGAAGAGACATCTTAACTAAACTGTAGTATTATACCCTATGTTTTAGTTATCAAATCAGCAAACAACTTCCAGTACAGTGAAATTTCTGAACTGTGTTTTTTTCCACTCATAATTGAGGATCAAGATGATGTTATCCCAGTCACTTGCTATCTTTGTGTAGGATTCCAAATGATAATTCTAAGTAAATGAATTTATATGCATCCATCTGACAGAAAATGAAAGATAGGTAGTTTTTCTCATCTAAAAAACTGACAGCTAAATTAACTCTTCAATTATATTATTCTGCTAAACATTGTTGACTGAAGTTTACATGTGCTTCATTATGAGACTTTCTTTTTAAAAATTTTGTTGTACATGTAAATACAGCAAATTATTTGTAACATGTTTGTGCATATATAGAGATAAAAAACAAAGTCAGAAATCTGCTTCCAAAATTGAATTATAGTTATTACTAGCTGCATATTACCCATTTTTATTAAGCAGGAAACTACATATTTGATATATTGCTTTTCTTTGTTGTTAAGGGATAATCCACTTATTTCTTATGGGGCTATGTGTTTAAACTTCAGCTGTATTATGTTGCCATACAAATATATTTTATCGATTAGTAGATAGTAGTAAGAAATGTGTATGACAGTCCAATCTACACCAAGAAAACAAATTATATTTTCTCTAGTACCACATTTGCCCCTCTTGTTCCCCCAAATAAAAAAAAAAAAAAATTACTTCAGTGAAAACTCCAGGCTTTATCTGTTTGTTTTTATTTCTTACCTTCAGATTGCTTAGACTGTCTTGGATATTTTCCTGGTTTGTTTTCCCTAAGTACTTTGATTTTATCAGAGCAGTTACTTTTCAGATCAGTATTGAGATGATTAAAGTGTGTATTCATTAAAAAAAAAATGATTCTCAGGCAACTAATCTTTTTTTATGCTAAAAATTAACAATTTCCTCTTAAATATACATATGGATTCATTGTTTCTCCCCATTTGAGTTACATTAGAACAGAGAAATTTCATGTTCAAAAGCCATGCTGATAGTCTCTGATCATACTATTCCATGGACTTTAGTATACCAATCATCTAAACTTCTGTGCTCATGTACTTAATAGATTTTATGTGCAGCTTTGCCTTAAAAGTATTAAAAACAGTAGGAGGCAGTTGTGTTCCACTCAGGCATGTGTGATGACAGATGGAGAAAATCTTTTCATGTTGATTTTTCAACAGTCCTACTCTGCAAGACTTCGAGCTCTTCTTGGCTACTGGGAAATTAAAAGTTGGCGATTCAGCCTTTAATTTTGATCCATCTGCTCAAACTAATGAGACGTCTCATTTGTAAGCCTCTCTTTTTGTTATCAAATGCAAGTACAGTTTTATCATTCCTGTTAATAATTCCCCTCCTCCTGTGTAACTTGCAGAATGGGAAAATAATTGATGTTTTAACTCCATTGAGATATTTCTTATTACACAAACTTTGTTACAGCTATAGGAAAAGAAATTAGGAACTTCCTCAGATTATAACATCTTAGAAAGTTAACTTGTTCTTTTTTCACATTGTCAAAAGAGTTAAAACCTTTATTTACTATGTTTTTACTCAAAATCTACCTCCAATTTGAAGAATAAAAGACTGTTATTTTAGAGGAAAAAAATCTTCAACCTTGGATTAATGCTAAATATCAGCCTTTTAAAAAATTTATATGTGTATCTTTTGTTTTCTTTCCCTGAAGTTTATAAGTTATTAGTGGATGTTCCTGTTTTTAATGAGACCAACTTTAAAAATTGACTAATATTATTAATTTAATTAACTACTACCTGAAGGGAATTGTTTTTATTTCTTAGCATTGTTTTTTGGGTTATATGAAAGTAGTAAATTATATACAGTCAAAGCAAATTCTATCATGCTAACCTGAATGATGAAAATTTCCATTGGTCCCTGTGCTTTAAAATAGTTTTTATCCTTCAGATATAAGCATCTCTTATTGTTGGTACCAATTTTTCTGTCATAACAAATTTGTCTAACATGACTTTTCATTGTGAATTATGTGATTTTTTTTTCTTTGTTCTTCTAATCCCATGAGGCATAAGCACAAAGGAAGAGAAAAGCAAAATTCTTAAGGAGACATTAATTATAAGCACAATAACTAAAGATATTTCTCTTTCATCTTTACCACCAGGAATGGTATAACTAAAGTAATATTTCTGGTGTTTTAACTATAAGAAAATCTAAAGGAAGCATTCTCTAAATCTCTACTTTTGAAACCTCTCTCCCACTGAAAAAAACTCTGCTATATCTTATACCAAATTGAAATTACTTGATCTGTAATATTTCACAGGTAAAAGTAATTTTGGGTACTGTTAGTTCTCTGTTTTACATTTTAGTTAGTATTACAATTATCTACCTAGGATTTTTTATCTCTATATAAGAATTTCTTCAGTATATCTATGTATAACTAATGTAGTAAAAACAGTTAATACTTTATGTACATCTCTTTCATGAACAGTAGTATTCCTTTTTTGAGAGTGAGGAGGATAAGGCATTGAAGCTATTCATTTACACATTTATTCATTTCTCAATCCCACAACCATTTATTATCCACATTCTATGACTAAGGTGCTTGATAAAGAATTGGAAGTTCATTAACTTCCCATTTGGGTCAAATGTCCGGTGGATGATAGTTGATATAAAAATTTGGTTAAAGAAAAGACCAAGAGAATATCCTAGCATAGAAGGAATTGGTGGTAAAAATATGATGAAAATTTTTCAATAATAATTTAATTATAATTATAAACATAGTACTTAGATTTTAAAATTGAATATTATACTTTAAGAGTAATTTCTTTGCACTGTAGCATCATTGTACTATATATTTGGAATACTAATAAATGCATATTTTTCAGCTGAGATTAATGGAAGAACAAGATTTATTTTATTCTTTTCGTACAGAGTACTATATTGTAACTAATTATTAAGTTTTCTTTTCTTTCTGAAAGTAAGTTAATTAGATAAATATTTGTCTCATTAACTAGAATATTTTATCATTGGTAAGTGATAACATTTCTTTCAACTAGCCCAAATGTAAACTTCTTTTCCATATTTTTATTGGTGTATTATAATTGCACATAATGATGGAATTCATTGTTTTATATTAGTGCAGGCACACAGTATAATGATATAATTTGACAATATCATTCCCCAGTATTTCACCTTTCTCTTTCCTCCTCCAAATGTAACCTTTTTGCAGTGTTTAAAAGGAGTGCTTTCTGAATACTTTCAGAGTCTGATGATTAATGTCTTTTTAGATTTTTTATGTCTTTGCATTTACTTTTCATTCTACAAAATTATTTGAAAACTCAGTTACTCTTAAACATTTTATCTTAAAATAACAATGGAGAAAAATTGATTTTTGAGGTGACAAAATCACCTGTATTAAATAGAAAAAAATTCCATTTCTGTGTCTTACTTATATTATTTCTGCTACTAGTTTGATAATAAAGTATGGTTACAAACATCACATGGTCATTGGTCATCCCTGATTTGGGAACATGAAATTATGTTCATTTAAAAGAGTCTACTGTTCTTTCTGCCTTTCAAAGACCAAAGCCAAAGATGATTTGTAGATTTTAACTATCAATCCTATATCATTAATAAAATGATTATTTTTAGAAGCAAGATTTTCTGATACAAGCCCTCATAGATAAAAGCAAAATAACCAAAAGATTACATAGAAGTGAAAATAGGTGCAAAATGCTGATTTCACTTTTTATCTTTTATTTTTTAATTAATTTATGTTTTTCATGAGACAAGTTCTTACTTTGTTGCTCCAACCGGTCTGAACCTTCTGGGCTTGAGATATTATCTACTTCAGTCTCTTAAGTAGATTGGACTGCAGGCATATGCCAGTGTACCCAACTGATTTCACTTTTTACCTTACTTTTCTGACCTTTGTGATACAAAACTCTTCTTATTTTTCCTCTATTCTCTAATCTCTGACCATTCCTTCTTGGGGGACTGTGGGGTGCTGGGGATTGAACCCAGGGACACTTTACTGCTGAGTTACATCCTCAGCCTTTTATTTATTTTTTATTTCAAGATAGAGTCCCACTAAGTTGCTTGGGGAGTACAGGTGTGTGCCACTATGCCCAACTGGCCATTCTTTATTGTGTATTTCCTTGGTAGCTTCTTCCTTCTCTATCTGGCTTGGTCCTAGATCTTTTTAAAATTTTGCATTCTTTCTCGAGATTTCTTACTACTCCAGTGATGATCTTTGTAGTAATAACTCATGTATATTCCCAAACCAGAGCTCTTTTCTGAAATCTAGACACATATGATACTATGTGGCCTTTCCACAAGTACCTTTAGTGCAGTTTGTGTGAACCAAGTTTATAATCCTTCCCAAACCAGAGGTATTCCATTATTCCTTGGTTCAGTGAATGGCACAACTATAGATTTAGTTCCATAAGCAGAAAGCTAAAAGACATCCTTATCAACTCTCTCGCTCTCAATCTCAATTGTATTTCCTCACTAAGGCCTATCCATTTCACCTACTAAATATTTCTCAAGTATGCCCATTTCTCTCTAACTCCTCCTTTTCATCCACCATTACCACCATCACCCAGTCTAATCAACAGTCTTCCTGAACTACCTAGCCACTTCCCAATTGCTCAACCTACATCTATTTTGGCCCTCTTCTACCTGCTTTGTATGCTGCAGCTCCTGAAATGATTCTTTCAAAATGTAGCTCCAGTTTGGCATTAGAATGTGTCAAAGTCCTTTATACAGGCCCAGAAGTTCCCACATTACCTCCCTCCATCACATACTCTCCCTCACTTCCACCTCTCACCCCCAAAGCCTTCTTTCCTCCCTCATCATAATAAAGTCTCTTCGCTTATCTCTTGGCTTTTCTGTATTTCTTCCCTCTGCCTCACACACAGTGGTATTCTGTTTACTTAGTGATCCACTACTAAATCCTTGAGATCTCATTTCTTTTTTACTTTACTTTTTCATATCACTATAATATACATGGCAAAGACACCGCGTATATCAACTTCATATAGTGAACTATAGTTTTACACTTTCCTAGCTGTTTTTGGGGACAGTCACTTGTTATAGGAGATTAAATCCCTATAGGAAAGGTGTTGTCTCTGGGTTTCGTTCACCACTGTAATTCTCACAGCCTTACTGGTACCTGGCTCACAGTTAGTGCTTATGTAGTGGTTGATGAATAAGTGAATGGGAGGGCCGATAGTCTTTTTCTTCTTTTTTTTTTATTAAATTAAAGCATAATGACCTGGATAGCCCCTTCTAAATCTTTTAAGATGGAGAACTACATCAGCAGCAGGTAGTTGTATGCATGAACTAATGTTAATGCAATACAGAAGTGGAGATATTTGTTGATTAAAGTTCTACACAGACCTGTATAATGAGGGGCTAACAATTCATATTGCAAGCCCCACGAATTAAGTCCACACCTGGTAAATGACTAGCTGAATGGACAAACTGTAGAATGTGGAAATTCTTATAGAACAAATGGCCCAGTTTTTTAAAAATATTGTTTTTTAGTTGTAGATGGACACTATACCTTTATTTATTATTTTTATGTGTTGCTGATGATTGAACCCAGTGCCTCACATGTGATAGGTAAGCTCTCTACCACCGAGATTCCTGGGATTAATCCAAGCCCTGGCCCCAATTTTTTTTTAAATTTATTTTTATTGTAAACAAATGGGATACATGTTGTTTCTGTTTGTACATGGAGTAACAGCATACCATTTGCCTATACATACATTTACATAGAGTAATGATGTTTGATTCATTCCGTTATTTTTCCTTTCCCCCACCCCTCCCACCTGTCTTTTCTCTCTATACAGTCCCTCCTTCCTCCATTCTTGCCCCCCTCCAGCCCCCCATTATGTGTCATCATCCACTTATCAGTGAGATCATTCGTCCTTTGGATTTTTGAGATTGGCTTACCTCACTTAGCATGATAGTCTCCAGTTCATCCATTTGCCTGCAAATACCATAATTTTATTATTCTTTATAGCTGAGTAATATTCCGTTGTGTGTGTGTATATATATAAATAACATCAGGGAGGGGATTAAAAAATTCTTAGACGTCAATAAGAATGATGATACAACATATCAAAATTTCTGGGACACTATGAAAGTGGTACTAAGAGGAAAATTTATTGCATGTAGCTCATTCCAGAAAAGAATGAAAAGTCAACAACTAAATGACCTAATATTACACCTCAAAGCCCTAGAAAAAGAAGAACAGAGTAACAGCAAAAGTAGTAGAACACAGGAAATAATTAACATCAGAGCTGAAATCAATGAAATTGAAACAAAAGAAACTATTCAAAAAATTGACAAAACAAAAAGTTGGTTATTTGAGAAAGTAAACAAAATAGACAAACCCTTAGTAACACTAACAAAGAGAAGGAGAGAGAAGACTCAAATTACTAAAATACATGATGGAAAAGGAAATATCACGACAGACACCACTGAGATGCACAACATAATGAGAAACTACTTTGAAATTCTGTATTCCAACAAAATAGAAACTACCGAAGACATTGACAAATTTCTAGAGACATATGCTCCTCCCAAACTGAACCAGGAGGACATATACAATTTAAACAGATCAATATCAAGCAATGAAATAGAAGAAGCCATTAAAAATCTACCATCCAAGAAAAGCCCAGGACCAGACGGATTCTCAACCGAGTTCTACAAGACCTTCAAAGAAGAACTCATTCCAATACTACTCAAAGTATTCCAGGAAATAGAAAAGCAGGGTACCCTACTGAACTCATTTTATGAAGCTAATATCACCCTCATACCCAAACCAGGAAAAGACACATCAAGGAAAGAAAATTATAGACCAAAATCCTTGATGAATATAGATGCAAAGATCCTTAACAGAATATTGGCAAACCGTATCGAAAAATATATTAAGAAAATTGTGCACCACGATCAAGTGGGGTTCATTCCTGGAATGGAAGGATGGTTTAACATTCATAAATCAATAAATGTAATCCATCATGTCAATAGACTTAAGGATAAGAATCATATGGTTATTTCAATTGACGCAGAAAAAGCGTTTGACAAAATACAACACCCCTTCATGCTCAAAACACTAGAAAAAATTGGGATAGTAGGAACATACCTGAACATTGTATAGGCTATTTATGCTAAGCCCATGGGCAACATAATTCTTAATGGAGAAAAACTAAAACCATTCCCTTTAAAAACGGGAACAAGACAGGGATGTCCTCTTTCACCACTTGTATTCAACATTGTCCTCAAAACTCTAGCCAGAGCAATTAGACAGACTAAAGAAATTAAAGAGTAACGAATAGGAAAAGAGGAACTTAAGCTGTCACTATTGCAGATGACATGATTCTATATATAGAGGATCCAAAAACTTCCTCCAGAAAACGTCTTTTTTTTTTTTTTTTTTTTGCGGTGCTGGGGATTGAACCCAGGGCCTTAGTGCTTGCAAGGTGAGCACTCTACCTACTGAGCTATTTCCCCAGCCGTTCTTTTTTTTTTTAATTTATTTTTATTATAAACAAATGGGATATATCTTGTTTCTCTGTTTGTACATGAAGTACAGGCATACCATTTGTGTAATCATACATTTACATAGGGTAATAGTTTTTGATTCATTCTGTTATTTTTCTCCTTCAGCCCCACACCTCCCACCCCTCTTTTCCCTCTATACAGTCCCTCTTTCCTCCATTCTTGCCCCCCTCCCACCCCCAGTATCTGTCATCATTCGCTTATCAACGAGATCAATCATCCTTTGGTTTTTTGAGATTGGCTTATCTCACTTAGCATGATATTCTCCAGTTTCATCCATTTGCCTGCAAATGCCATAATTTTATTATTCTTTATGGTGAAGTAATATTCCATTATATATATATATATACCAGTTTCTTTATCCATTCATCAACTGAAGGGCATGGTGAATTGAGCTGCTATGGACATTGATGTGACTATATCTCTGTAGTATGCTGATTTTAAGTCCTTTGGTTATAGACCAAGGAGTGGGATAGCTGGGTCAAATGGTGGTTCCATTCCAAGTTTTCTAAGGAAACTCCCCACTGCTTTGCAGAGTGACTGCACTAATTTGCAACCCACCAGCAATGAATGGGTGTACCTTTTTCCCCACATCCTCGCCAACACCTATTTTTGCTTTTATTCTTGATAATCACCATTCTAATTGGGGTGAGATGGAATCTTAGGGTAGTTTTGATTTGCATATCTCTTAATACTAGAGATGTTGAACATTTTTTCATATATCTGTCGAATGCTTGTAGATCTTCTTCTGTGAAGTGTCCATTTCCTTAGCCAATTTGTTGATTGGTTTATTTGTATTCTTGGTGTAGAGTTTTTTGAGTTCTTTATATATTCTGGATATCAGTGCTCTATCTGAAGTATGAGTGGCAAAGATTTTCTCCCACTCTGTAGGCTATCTCTTCACATTGCTGATAGTTTCCTTTGATGAGAGAAAGCTATTTAGTTTGAATCTTTCCCAGTTATTGATTCTTGCTTTTATTTCTTGTGCTATGAGAGTCCTGTTAAGGAAGTCTGATTCTAAGCTGACATGTTGAAGATTTGGACCTACTTTTTCTTCTATAAGATGCAGGGTCTCTGGTCAGATTCTAAGGTCCTTGATCCATTTTGAGTTGAATTTTGTGCAGGGTGAGAGATAGGGGTTTAGTTTCATTCTGCTGCATATGGATTTCCAGTTTTCCCAGCACCATTTGTTGAAGAGGCTATCTTTCTCCATTGCATATTTTTGGCCCCTTTGTCTAGCATGAGAAAACTGTATTTATTTGGGTTTGTGTTTGTGTGCTCTATTCTGTACCATTGATCTACCTGTCTATTTTGATACCAATACCATGCTGTTTTTGTTACTATTGCTTTGTAGTAGAGTTGAAGATCTGGTATTGCAATACCCCCTGCTTCACTCTTTCTGCTGAGGTTTGCTTTAGCTATTCTGGGTTTCTTATTCTTCCAGATGAATTTCATAATTGCTTGCTTTATTTCTGTAAGGTAAATCATTGGGATTTTAATTGGAATTGCATTGAATCTGTATAGCACTTTAGGTAGTATGACCATTTTGACAATATTAATTCTGCCTACCCAAGAACATGGGAGATCTTTCCATCTTCTAAGGTTTTCTTTAATTTCTTTCTTTAGTGTTCTGTAGTTCTCATTGTAGAGGTCTTTCACCTCTTTTGTGAGATTGATTCCCAAATACTTTATTTTTTCCGAAGCTATTGTGAATGGGGTAGTTTTCCTAACTTCTCTTTTTCAAGACTCATCACTAATATATAAAAATACATTAGATTTGTGAGCATTGATCTTATATCCTGCTACTTTACTGAATTCACTTGAGTTCTAAAAGTTTTCTGGTGGACTTTCCCAGTTCCTCTCTATATATAATCATGTCATCAGCAAATAGGGATAGTTTGAGTTCTTCTTTTCCTACTCATTTCACTTTAATTTCTTTGATTTGTCTAATTGCTCTGACTAGAGTTTCAAGGGCAATGTTGACTAGAAGTGGTGAAAGAGAGCATCCCTACCTTGTTCCAGTTTTTAGGGGGAAGGCTTTCAATTTTTCACCATTTAGAATGATATTGGCCATGGGCTTAGCATAGATGGCCTTCACAATGTTAAGGAATGTTCCCACTATCCCTTTTTTTCTAGTGTTTTGAGCATGAAGGGGTGCTGTATTTTATCTAACTTTTTTTTGCATCTATCAAAATAATCATGTGATTCTTGACTTTAAGTCTGTTGATATGGTGAATTACATTTATTGATTTCCGGATGTTGAACGAAACTTACATCCCTGGGATAAAACCCACTTGATTATGGTGCACTATCTTTTTAGTGTATTTTTGTATGCAATTTGCTAAGATTTTGTTGAGAATTTTTGCATCAATTTTCATTAAGGATATTGGTCTGCAGTTCTCTATCCTCGATGCGTCTGTATCTTGTTTAGGTATCTGGGTGATATTGGCTTCATAGAATGAGTTTGGGAGGGTTCCCTCCTCTTCTATTTCATGGAATACTTTGAGAAGTATTGGAACGAACTCTTCTTTAAAGTTTTTGTAGAAGTTGGCTGAGAACCCATCTGGTTCTTGGTTGGTGGACTTTTGATGACTTCTTCTATTTCAATACTTGAAATTGACTTTTTAAATTGTGTATGTCCTCCTGGTTCAGTTTAGGTAATTCATATTTCTCTAGAAACCTGTTGATGTCTTTGAGATTTTCTATATTGTTGGAGTATAGATTTTCAAAATAGCTTCTAATTATGTTTTGTATTTCACTAGTGTCTGTTCTGATATTTCCTTGTTCACTGTGAATTTTAGTATTTTGACTTTTCTCTGTCCTTCTCTTTGTTAGTGCAGATAAAGGTTTATCAATTTTGTTTATTTTTTCAAAGAACCAACTATTTATTTTGTCAATTTTTTAGATTGTTTCTTTTGTTTCAGTTTCATTGATTTCAGCTCTGATTTTCACTATTTTCTTTCTTCTACTACTTTTGGTGTTGCTCTTTTCTTCTTTTTCTAGGACTTTGAACCGTAGTGTTAGGTCGTTTATTTGTTGGTTTTTTCTTCTTTTATTGAATGCGCTCCATGAAATAAATTTTCCTCTAAGAACTGCTTTCATAATGTCCCAGCAATTTTGATATGTTGTTTCTTTGTTCTCATTTACCTCTAAGAATTTTTTAATTTCTTTCCTGATATCTTCTGTTATCCATTCATCATTCAATAGTGTATTATTTAATCTCCAGGTGTTTGAGTAGTTTCTGTTTTTTATTCTGTCATTTATTTCTAATTTTAATCTGTTACGATCTGATAGAATACAAGGTAGTGTCTCTATCTTCTTGTATTTGTTAATAGTAGGTTTGTGGCATAACATATGGTCTGTTTTAGAGAAAGATCCATGTGCTGCTGTGAAATAAGTATATTCTTTCTTTGTTGGAAGGTATGTTCTGTAAATGTCCGTTAAGTCTAAGTCATTGATTGTGTTTTTGAGATCTATGGTTTCTTTGTTCAATTTTTGTTTGGAGGATCTGTCCAGTGGTGTGAGATGTGTGTTAAAATCACCTAGTATTATTGTGTTATGGTCTATTTGGTTTCTGGCATTGAGAAGGATTTGTTTAACATGCATGGATGAGCCACTATTTGGGGCATAGATATTTTTGATTGTTGTGTATGGCTGATTGATGCTTCCCTTAAGCAGTATGAAATGTCCTTCTTTATCCCTTCTTACTAACTTTGGCTTGAAGTTCACATTATCTGATATGAGGATGGATTCTCCAGCTTTTTTGCTGTATCCATGTGCATGGTATGTTTTTCCCCATCCTTTCACCTTTAGTCTGTGGGTACCTCTTTCTATGAGATGAGTCTCTGGAGGCAGCAAATTGTTGGATCTTCCTTTTTAATCCAATCTGCCAGTCTATGTCTTTCGATTGATGAGTTCAGGTGATTAAAATTCAGGGTTATTATTGAGATATGATTTGTATTCCCGGTCATTTGACTCATTTTTGTCTTTTGACACTACTTGGTTTCTCCTTTATTTGGCTATTCCTTTAGGGTAGTTCCTCCCTTTGCTAATTTATATCATTGTATTTCATCTCTTCCTCATGGAATATTTTCCTGAGAATGCTCTGTAGTGCCAGCTTTCTTTTTGTAAATTCTTTTAGCTTTTGTTTATCATGGAAGGATTTTATTTCTTTGTCAAATCTGAAAGTAAATTTTGCTGGATATAAGTTTCTTGGTTGGCATCCGTGTTCTTTCAGAATTTGAAAAATGTTGTTCCAGACACTTCTAGCTTTTAGAGTCTGGGTTGAAAAATCTGCTGATATCCGTATTGGTTTCCCCCTGAATGTAATTTGGTTCTTTTCTCTCGCAGCCTTTAAAATTCTGTTTTTATTTTGCATGTTAGGTATTTTCATTATAATGTTTCTTGGTGTAGGTCTATTGTAATTTTGTGTATTTGGAGTCATTTAGGCCTCTTGTACTTGATTTTCCATTTCATTCTTCGGTTTTGGGAATTTTTCTGATATTATTTCTTTTTTTAAAATTTATTTTTATTGTAAACAAGTGGGATATATGTTGTTTCTGTTTGTACATGGAGCAACAGTATACCATTTGCGTGATCATACATTTACATAGGGTAATGGTGTTTGATTCATTCTGTTATTTTTTTTCTTCCCCCCACCCCTCCACCCCTCTTTTCCCTCTATACAGTCCCTCCTTCCTCCATTCTTGCACCCCTCAACCCCTATTATGTGTCACCATCCGCTTATCAGTGAGATCATTCATCCTTTGGATTTTTGTGATTGACTTATCTCACTTAGCATGATGTTCTCCAGTTTCATCCATTTACCTGAAAATGCCATAATTTTATTATTCTTTATAGCTGAGTAATATTCCATTTTATATATATATATATATATATATATATATATATATATATATACCACAGTTTCTTTATCCATTCATCATTTCAAGGACATCTAGGTTGGTTCCACAGTCTGGCTATTGTGAATTGAGCAGCTGTGCACATTGATGTGCTGTATCTCTGAAGTATGCTGATGTTAAGTCCTTTCGAGGAGTGGGATAGCTGGGTCAAATGGTGGGTCTATTTCAAGTTTTCTAAGGAATCTCCACACTGCTTTCCTGAGTGGCTGCACTAATTTGCAGCCCCACCAGCAATGTGTAAGTGTACCTTTTTCCGTACATCCTCTCCAACAACTTGTTGCTTGTATTCTTTTTTTTAAATTATTATTATAAACAAATGGGATACAGGTTGTTTCTCTATTTGTACATGGAATCAAGGAATACCATTTGTGTAATCATAAATTTACGTAGGGTAATGTTGATTCATTCTGTTATTTTTTCCTCCCCCCCACCCCTATTTTCCCTCTATACAGTCCTTCCTTTCCCCATTCTTGCCACCCTCCTTAACCCTAACCCTAACCCTAAACCTAACCCTAATGCTAACCCCTCCCACTCGCCGTTATATGTCATCATTCACTTATCAGCGAGATTATTCGTCCTTTGGTTTTTTGAGATTGGCTTATCTCACTTAGCATGATATTCTCCAACTGCATCCATTTACCTGCAAATGCCATAATTTTATCATTCTTTATGGCTGAGTAATATTCCATTGTATATATATGCCACAGTTTCTTTATCCATTCATCAACTGAAGGGCATCTAGGTTGGTTCCACAATCTGGCTATGGTGAATTGAGCAGCAATGAACATTGATGTGGCTGTATCTCTGTAGTATGCTAATTTTAAGTCCTTTGGGTATAGGCCAAGGAGTGGGATAGCTGGGTCAAATGGTGATTCCATTCCAAGCTTTCTGAGGAATCTCCATACTGCTTTCCAGAGTGGCAGCCCTAATTTGCAGCCCCACCAGCAATGTATGACTGTACCTTTTTCCCCACATCCTCGCCAACACCTATTTTTGCTTGTGTTCTTGATAATCGCCATTCTAATTGGGGTGAGATGAAATCTTAATGTAGTTTTGATTTGCATTTCTCTTATTACTAGAGATGTTGAACATTTTTTCATATATCTGTTGATTGCTTGTACATCTTCTTCTGTGAAGTGTCTGTGCATTTCCTTAGCCCATTTGTTGATTGGATTATTTGTATTCTTGGTGTAGAGTTTTTTGAGTTCTTTATAGATTCTGGAAATTAGCGCTCTATCTGAAGTATGGTTGGCAAAGATTTTCTCTCACTCTGTAGGCTCTCTCTTCACATTACTGATAGTTTCCTTTGCTGAGAGAAAGCTTTTTAGTTTGAATCTATCCCAGTTATTGATTCTTGCTTTTATTTCTTGTGCTATGGGAGTCCTGTTAAGGAAGTCTGATCCTAAGCCAACATGTTGAAGATTTGGACCTACTTTTTCTTCTATAAGATGCAGGGTCTCTGGTCAGATTCCAAGTTCCTTGATCCATTTTGAGTTGAATTTTGTGCAGGGTGAGAGATAGGAGTGTAATTTCATTCTGTTGCATATGGTTTTCCAGTTTTCCCAGCACCATTTGTTGAAGAGGCTATCTTTTCTCCATTGCATAATTTTGGCCCCTTTGTCTACTATTAGAAAATTTTATTTATTTAGGTTTGTGTCCGTGTCCTCTATTCTGTACCATTGATCTACCTGTCTGTTTTGGTGCCAATACCATGCCGTTTTTGTTACTGTTGCCTTGTAGTATAGTTGAAATGTGGTATTGTGATACCCCCTGTTTCATTCTTCCTGCTAAGGATTGCTTTAGCTATTCTTGCTTTCTTATTCTTTCAGATGAATTTCATAATTGCTTGCTCTTTTTCTGTAAGGTATGTCATTGGGATTTTAATTGGAATTGCATTGAATCTGTATAGCACTTTTGGTTATATGGCCATTTTGACAGTATTAATTCTGCCTACTCAAGAACACGGGAGATCTTTCCATCTTCTAAGGTCTTCCTGAATTTCTTTCTTCAATATTTTGTAGTTTTCATTCGAGAGATCTTTTACCTCTTTGATTAGATTGATTCCCAAGTATTTTAATTTTTTTGAGGCTATTGCAAATGGAGTTGTTTTCCTCATTTCCCTTCCAGCTGTTTTGTCGCTTGCATATAAAAATACTTTAGATTTATCCGTGTTGATTTTATAGCCTACTATTTTGCTGAATTCATTGATGAGGTCTAGAAGTTTTCTGGAGGAGGTTTTGGATCCTCTAAATATAGAATCATGTCATCTGCAAATAGTGACAGCTTAAGTTCCTCTTTTCCTATTTGTATTCCTTTAATTTGTTTGGTCTGCCTAATTGCTCTGGGTATTAGTTTTGAGGACAATGTTGAATAGAATGGTGAAAGAGGACATCCCTGTCTTATTCCCATTTTTAAAGGGAATGGTTTCAGTTTTTCTCCATTAAGAATTATGTTGCCCATGGGCTTAGCATAAATAGCCTATACAATGTTCAGGTATGTTCCTACTATCCCAATTTTTTCTAGTGTTTTGAGCATGAAGGGGTGTTGTATTTTGTCAAACACTTTTTCTGCATCAGTTGAAATAACCATATGATTCTTATCCTTAAGTCTATTGAAATAATGGATTATGTTTATTCATTTACTGTTGTTAAACCATCCTTCCATTCCAGGAATGAACCCCACTTGATCGTGGTGCACAATTTTCTTAATATGTTTTTGGATACAGTTTGCCAATATTCTGTTAAGGATCTTTGCATCTATATTCATCAAGGATATTGGTCTAAAATGTTCATTCCTTGATGTGTCTTTCCCTGGTTTGGGTATGAGGGTGATATTGGCTTCATAAAATGAGTTCGGTAGGGTACCCTTCTTTTCTATTTCCTGGAATACTTTGAGTAGTATTGGAATGAGTTCTTCTTTAAAGATCTTGTATAACTTGGCTGAGAATCCGTCTGGTTCTGGGTTTTTCTTGCATGGTAGATGGATGGCTTCTTCTATTTCATTGCTTGATATTGATCTGTTTAAATTCTGTGTGTCCTCCTGGTTCAGTTTGGGAGGAGCTATGTCTCTAGAAATTTGCCAATGTCTTCGGTAGTTTCTATTTTGTTGGAATACAGATTTTCAAAGTAGCTTCTCATTATGTTCTGTACCTCAGTGGTGTCTGTTGTGATATTTCCTTTGCATCATGAATTTTAGTAATTTGAGTCTTCTCTCTCCTTCTCTTTGTTAGTGTGACTTAAGAGTTTGTCTATTTTGTTTACTTTTTCAAAGAACCAACTTTTTGTTTTGTCAATTTTTTGAATAGTTTCTTTTGTTTCAATTTCATTGATTTCAGCTCTGATTTTAACTCTTTCCTGTGTTCTACTTTTGCTGTTATTCTGTTCTTCTTTTTCTAGGGCTTTGAGGTGTAATATTAGGTCATTTAGTTGTTGACTTTTCATTCTGTTCTGTAATGTGCTCCATTCAATGAATTTTCCTCTTAGTAGCACTTTCATAGTGTCCCAGAGATTTTGATATGTTGTATCATCATTCTCATTGACCTCCAAAAATGTATCTCCTCCATGATGTTTTCTGTTATCCATGTTTCATTCAATAGCATATTATTTAGTCTCCAGGTGTTGGAGTAATTTCTGTTTTTTATTTTGTCATTGATTTCTATTCTCAGTTCATTATGATCTCATAGAACACAAGGAAGTATCTCTGTTTTTTTGTATTTTCAATGGGCTCCTTTGTGGCATAACATATGGTCTGTTTTCGAGAAGGTTCCATGTGCTGCTGAGAAGAAAGTGAATCTGAGAAGAAAGTTGATGGATGGAATATTCTATATATGTCTATTAAGTCTAGGTTATTGATTGTGTTATTGAGTTCTATGGTTTCTTTGGTTGGTTTTTGTTTGGAAGATCTATCTAGTGGTGACAGTGGTGCATTAAAGTCACACAGAATTATTGTGTTGTGGTGTATGTGATTCCTGAAATTGAGAAGGATTTGTTTGATGTACAGGGATGCACCATTGTTTGGGGCATAAATATTTATTATCATTACGTCTTCCTGATTTATGGTCCCCTTAAGCAGTATGAAATGTCCTTCTTTATCCCTTCTGACTAACTTTGGCTTGAAGTCCACTTTATCTGATAGAAGGATCGAGACGCCTGCTTTTTTTACTTAGTCCATGTGTGTGGTAGGTTTTTTTCCCATCCTTTCACCTTTAGTCTGTGGATGTCCTTTTCTATGAGATGAGTCTCTTACAGGCAGCATATTGTTGGGTCTTTCTTTTTAATCCATTTTGCCAATCTATGTCTTTTGATTGATGAGTTTAGGTCATTAACGTTCAAGGTTATTATTGAGATATGATTTGTATTCCCAGTCATTTGGCTTATTTTTGGTTTTTAAGTTGGCTTGGTTTCTCCTTTGAGTGGTTTTTCTCTAAGGTAGTTCCTCCCTTTGCTGACCTACATTGTTGTTTTTCATTTCCTCCTCATGGAATATTTTGTTGAGAACATTCTATAGCGCAGGCTTTCTATTTGTCATTTCTTTTAACTTTTGTTTATCATGGAAGGATTTTATTTCATCTTCAAATCTGAATGTAAGTTTTGCTGGGTATAGGATTCTTGGTTGGCAACCATGTTCTTTCAGAGCTTGAATTACATTGTTCCAGGCCCTTCTAGCTTTAAGAGTCTGGGTCGAGAAGTTAGCTGCTATCCGTATTGGTCTCCCCCTATATGTAATCTGATGCTTTTCTCTCGCAGCCTTCAAAATCCTATCTTTATTTTGAATGTTAGGCATTTTCATTGTAATGTGCCTTGGTGTGTACCTGTGGTGATTTTGTGCATTTGGTGTTCCATAAGCCTCTTGTATTTGATTTTCCATTTCATTCTTCAGTCTTGGGAAATTTTCTGATATTATTTCATTAAATAGGTTGTTCAATCCTTTGATTTGTATCTCTGTGCCTTCCTCAATCCCAATAATTCTTAAATTTCATCTTTTCATGATGTCCCATCGTTATTGGAGATTCTGTTCATGATTTCTTACCATCTTCTCTGTTTGAGCAACTTTATTTTCAAGATTAAATATTTTGTCCTCATTGTCTGAGGTTCTGTCTTCCAGGTGGTCTAGTCTTTTGGTGATGCTTTCCATGGAGTTTTTTATTTGACTTGTTGTTTCCTTCATTTCAAGGATTTCTGTTTTTTTTTTTTTTTTTTTTTTTTTTGAGAATCTCTATCTCTTTGTTGAAATGATCTTTTGCTTCCTGCAGGTGCTCTTTCAGCTTATTGGTATTATCATTCGTTGCCTGCATTTGCTCTCTTATCTCATCCTTTGCTTCGGGAATCATCTTAATCATGTATAATCTGAAGTCCTTTTCTGTCATTTCTTATAACATACTATCATGGGATCTATTAATATAGAATCTAGATTTATTTGGATCATTTTCTTCCCTTGTTTTTTTCATGTTGTTCATGTATCTTCCCCTCTAGCAGTGCAGATCTGGGTATTGCAAATTTCTCCCTATCGGCTTATAATGGCCCTATATATAGGTTTCCAAAACCCTTTCTTTATGGGGAGATCAATATTAGCTGTGCCCAATTCAGACACTGTGCAATCGTAGACCAATTAGCCCCTATGAGGACAATAACAAAATTGTCATAATAAACAGAATGAGTTCAAATATTATCTTCAGTAAAACAAACAGATTTGCAATAATTCTGCAGTTTCAAATGGAGGACAAAGAGGATACAGAGGGATGTAGAATGTTGTTGTTAATAGGATAAGAAAAGAATATACAGAAGTTCTAGATAATAGAAAGGGTGAGAGTGTAATCAAAAGAAATTGGATGTTAGCATGCAAAAAAGGGAGAAAGAGACTCTGAGGGAACAGGTAAACAAAAGGAAAAGAGAGCAAGAAAAGTAAAGAAATAAAAACTTAATTTTTTTCAATAAGGAGAAAAGAAAATCTACAGTATAACAGTCTTATAGTAATGAAACCTCTCAGAGTTAAGTAACCTGATGTATGAGAGGTACCTGACAATGAACTTTAAGCCTCCAGCAGGCGTCTCAGGATGGGATTTTCCCCACCTAAGTGCTACGGTCCAGGATTATCCAAGATGGCTGCTCTGGCTTCAAAATGTGTTGGCAAATGGGGAGCTGCAGCTCAGGGTGTGGCTGTGGTCAGCAGGAGGTCCTGGAGACAGGATGTGGTTTTTCAGGCAGGGGTCCTGGAGTTGAGGTGTGTTTGGTGTGGTTGTGGGATTCTGGAGGCCGGTTGCAATCAGTCGGTCTGGGGTTCCGGTGATAGGGCTCAGTCAGTTGGTCTGGGGGTCCTGGCGGCAGGGAGCAGTCAGTGGATGTGAGGGCCCCAGAGGCAGGGAGTGATTGGTCGGGCTGAGGGATCCTGGAGACGGGGCTCAGTCAGTCCGGCCAGGGGTCCTATGGTGCCTGGCTGTTTTCTCAAAATCCTGATATTATTTCATTGAATAGATTGTTTATTCCTTTGATTTGTTTCTCTGTGCCTTCCTCAATCCCAATAATTCTTAAATTTGGCCTTTTCATGATATCCCGTAATTCTTGTAGATTCTGTTCATGATTTCTTACCATCTTCTCTGTTTGGTCAGCTTTGTTTTCAAGATTAAATATTTTGTCTTCAATGTCTGAGGTTCTGTCTTCCAGGTGTTCTATCCTATTGGTTATGCTTTCTGTGGAGTTTTTAATTTGGTTTTTAATTTTATTGTTTCCTTCATTTTAAGGATTTCTGTCTGTTTTTTTTTCAGCATCTCTTACTCTTTATTGAAATGGTCTTTTGCTTCCTGTACTTGCTGTTTTAACTGCTGATTGGTGCAATCATTCAAAGCCTGCATTTGCTCTTTCATCTCATCATTTGCTTCTCTGATCATTTTAATTATGTACATTCTGAACTCCCTTTCTGACATTTCTTCTGCCATGCTGTCATTGGATTTTTATTGATGTAGCATCTAGGTTTGTTTGGGACATTTTCTTCCCTTGTTTTTTCATATTGGTCAGGTATCTACCCCTCTAGCAGTGAAACTATGAGATATTTCAGATTTCCTCTATTGACCTATAGTGTCCCTGTAGTTTTCCAATAACTTGCCTCCTAGCCTTCAGTAGCCTGAAGTCTTGGAGGAACTTCATAATGCAGTGCTCTACAAGGAAGCTGCCTCTCTAGGGGTGATGGCCTTTAGGTGGGTTATATTTCCTGCTGGTGGGCAGAGGTGCCTCCACTTGTTGACTAATTGTCAGTCAAAAGTGGGACTAGACTGCAGGCTGGGACATCGCTGGTCTGGGCCTGTGTCTCTGGTTCTACTGCCTTGGTGGGAATGCCTCGCCCGACCCAACGGAGAAGACTCACCTGGTGGGGAATTCTCACTGGGTAGCTCCTTTCAGTCCAGAACAACTGCCTGGGCTGGGCAGCTCTCCTCTGCAACGTTTCCTGGGGCCCAGAATTACCACCTGACCTGGGGGTCCTGGCCCTGCGAGGGACTCTCTCTCTGAGCAGGCCTCCTCTACAACATTCCCTGGGGACCGGACCTACCACCCAGGCCTCACTCTGCACTGAAACCTCCTGCTGGGCAGTCCTCCTCTACAATGCTCCTGGTTGCCCAGGTTCACATCTCCAGCAGAGAAGTCTCACTGGCCAACTCTACTCCACGAAGTTCCCTGCATTTCGGGACTACTGACACATCCAGGAATCCTCGCCCAGTGGGAGAAATCATCGGTTGGCTCTGAGTTGGTCCCCAGTCTCTCAATTCCTCCTCTTCTTGAATCCTGAGTTCTTTCGAAGGGCCTCCAGTCTCCTGTAGGTGTCGCAGGAAGGGAGCTGCCCTTCCAATGATGATGGCCACACCTTCAGGAATAATTAAAAATGCCTGCAGCAGCTTCCAAAGAAGCTGGGGAGCCCCAGCAAGAATGTGCTAAGAGCACAGAGGCAAGTGCAGTGTCCCTCAGCAGTAGGGGGGCAGGCAGGCAGGCTCAGCAATGGCATCCGACCTCCGTCGCTGGTAGTCTTCTTATGTATGAACTTATTCCTAAAGGATTAAAGGGCAGAACATCTTCAAGAAAAATCAGAAAGATAATTATTAGTATTGAAGCTGAGGGAAGAACAACTGAAGATGTGGAATACCACTAAAGGTGCCTTTTATTACCTTTTATATGTATTTAATTTCCCCCCTGTGGGCTGTAAAGAACAATGAAAGAATGCATGTATTGCCCTTAAAGACATTTCATTATGTAAATTTACTCTTATTATTTCCTATAGTTATAGTTCTTCCTATTATAAGTGGTACATTATTTTATTTCTCCTAAGTTATCTATCTGATAAAGCTATTTTGTGATACAGACTTATCAGTTGTGCCACAAGTTATTTCAAGTTAATATCTTCTTTCTTTTATTCTCATTAAGCCTTTGAGGGAATAACTTTTGAACCCTTTTAATAATTTATATTTTAAAAGCAAAGAAAATTTTCATTTTTGTGAAATATACCTTATCATAAGTACTCTGTTATGCTCTTGAAATTTTATATACAAGTTTATTAACCTTATAATATTCTCTTCAAAGGGCAGTAGTTTGTAATGAGGAATATTAGTGTTATTTTTTCCTTCATGGATAATGACATAATTTTTCTCCTTTGTCTTTGAGTTTTTTCAAGTTACTAAAGTAATGTATTCTGGTTACAAGTACGTCAGTGTAAAGAAGTGAAAATAAAAGGCTAATGAATTACCCCCCCCACACACACACACACACTGTCTTAACTCCAGTGCTCCTTCCCTTAAAGTATATTCAGTTTTCTTCTAGCACATACTGACATATACAGGTATATACACATATTTAAGCATTTGAGCATTTTAAATGGCTTTTAAACTGTAACTAGTGATTTCTGAAATTACAGCACAGACAGAATACTGTGAAACAGTTTTTCTCAAAATAATGTCTAGAAGTTTTGAGTATATAAACTCACTTATATCTCTCCTTGTACACTCACGTTTCTATCTTCTGCTTTTTTGTTGCTAAGCAAATTTTTATAAAATCTCCTAGGACAGACCTAAGTTTTCATGAAAAAAAAAATCCCCCTTTTTTTTAATGGAAAACCATTTACAGTTGCTCAAAGACAATGAAATATGTAGGCATAAAGTCTTTCTCCTGATGGGAAATAACAATTCTTTTTACCCTTCCTCCTCACTTCCCCTTGTTGCCTTGATGGGAATTGTACATCACAGGCATGTGAGTGTACTACAACAGTTCTCTTTTACTTCTTATCTTCCCATTTTAAGTTTTAAATCAAAAGGAAAAGAGTGTTATGCATAATCTTGGAATACATGTTACTAAAACAAATAATTTAGTTTATTTTTCTGAACTTGTTTTTCTTTATATAGTTACATTGTTCAGCAACAAGGAACTTAAATAAAACTGGATTTTAATTTGGACAATGAAGCTAATATTTCACCCTCTTCAAGGCTTTATGTCTGTTGTGTAGTTCAACGATATGTCTTTTTTACATGTCTCCTGAGTATGACTCCCTTGTGGAAATTGCCAGCTTTTCCATCTACTTTCTCATTCTTTGTGTCTTCTTTGTTCTCCTCTTTAACTTTACATCTTTATATTTTAAATAACAAAATGTGAAGATAATACAAGTTACTTTGCCTTCTTACTAGGTACTAATATTTTTGACCATATCATGTAATTTTCCTTATTTGTTCTATTTCAATTCTCTAAAATGCCTCACATCAAAACAGTTATTACTGTTGTACTTTGGCTATATGCTTCCTATACATGTAACCAATGCATAGAATGCATATTTTCTTAGTACAGAAAAGTAAAGTAGGTTGTTATATATGTATTTAACTTGCTTTAATTTTGTTTTTGAAACATTTAGCTGATTATAATCAATTCATAATTATCAAGTTAATAATATAAAAAACCATTGAACCTACTTTAGAATATTCACTTCTGTCAGATACCTCATACTTTCAATATTTTCATGTATTCTGGTGAAAATGAAACCTAATCTGCATATATGTTTATTTTATACTGTTTTATTTTAATTAATTACATTGGAATATAGATTGGAGTTATACTAAAACAGTGTTCAACTGTTAGTAACATTTTTCTGAATTTTCCAAAGCTTTGACAAATGCTCTGGAGTGCTATTCATAATATTTTACATTAAATATCAGCAGTTAATTTCACATCTGTTTATTCATTTTAGAGAAAGATGCATTGGCTCTCTTTTTGTCGTTCTCTTCTGGTACTGAGAATTGAACCCAAGGTCAATCTACCATGCTCTATATCCCAGTCCTTTTGATTTTTTATTTTGACATAGGGTCTTCCTATGTTGCTGAGGGTCTCACTGAGTTGTTGAGGCCGTATTTGAACTTGCAGTCCTCCTGCCTATCAGCCTCCCAAGGCACTGGGGTCATGAGTGTGTGCCCTTGATCTTTTTATTAGCTGAGATTTGGACCTAAGAAGTTGATGAATATATTTAATAAATTTAGTTACCATTATAAGCATTTGTTGACTACACAGTTATAGAAATATTGTGATAAAATCGTACAAACTATTTTTTATGAAAGCTGAATACGAAATTAAGTGTCCCCAGGAAATCTGATATAATTATCCATGTATTTTTTTCTCAAAATGCCAAAACAGAGAGCCAAATATTTCAATATAGTTTTTTTGTCCTGTCTGTATTTCAAATTTTTATTAATATTTCATTGTTTTCATAGCATATTTAATGAATGGGGTGGGGAAAGTTTATAGTGTTTTAAATAAGGTTGTGTTTAAGAGAATGCTATAAAAGTCATAGAACCATCTCTTTTTTTGATGTTATAAATAAGTACATGGGAGGCACATCTATAACTATATTAGAACAAATAAAGTGGGCATTTCCTAATTGCACAACACTTATCAAGTTAGTACATTCCCCACAAATATGATCAAACAACTGTGAAGTCTGAAACTGTAAGGATCTGACTGTACACTGAAAGTTACCTTACATTATGCTAACTTAATTCTCTATTTTATGCACATACACAGAAGTACAAGACATTTGGATTAGGGAATAGAGTGTGTATTTATTCAGAGAGCATCTTGTTTTGTTCCTTCCTTGCTCCCACAGGATAGCATGGTTGGGGAATGAGCTACCTAAATGTGCATGGATTGCACCACAGGTGAGGAGGACTAAAATTAGGAAACTGAGCTCTAGAAGAGAAAGAAATACAGTGACTTTCCCAATGAAGGAACTTATCTTTTACCCTGGAATGTTAAGAATGAGGGAAAGCCTGGATCCTGGAAAGTAGGCATTTGGCTCCTTGGAAGATTAGAGAAGAGTCTCTGGGCTTTTTTTACCATTAGAATTAGAGAAAATGACTCTGAGGGACCGGAAACAGTCTCTTTTATAGCGCAGTAGTTTGCACTGCTCAGTAAGCTCTGGGCATGTAGGAGCATCAATAATTTCAGGGAGAATTACCTTTCAACAAAGAGTATCTGGGGCAGGCATGTGCTTCACTAACTCATCTTAGTCATATAGTGTACTATTTTTAAAAACTTAGAAAAAGTATTTTAGACATACTTACATTGCATACTCTACAGTTGTTCTTTTGTCCTATTCTCCAAGGACCATGATCTCTTTTTTTTGAACTGTGGTATTTGATTCACGCTGCTTTGCAGCTATATTTTTTAAATCATATAGAAAAAACCAAATAGATTTACAAGACTTAATGGATGGTCAAATTGCTTTATACCTTTGTTGTTGTTAAATGTTCTATAATTATCTCAACTGTGGGTTTGTAGATACCTCGTATTTTTCTTGGTTCTCTTTCTTCATCATTTTTTAAATGAAGAACATCAATTGAAGAGTAAAATACACATTTGTATGGAGCCTTGAAATTTTTTCACTTCTGTATGAACGGGGTCTAAAAAAGTGAAGGAAACAGTTAAGAGACCATCTGAGAGGAATTAGAATTTTATGATTTTTCCCCTTTCTAACAGTTTAGTTTTAATTAGTAAAGTTGATTTATTAACCCACTAAGATTTCTTCTCACATGATTTTAAAAAATCTATTGTTTTAAAGAATCACTTCAAGTGTGACAGTTGAGAAAATTCAGGAATTATAAGTGGTGATCATTGTCTAAGAAAGTAAATGTGAAATACTGATGGAAGTTTTCAAAATATATTTTATGGTGTTTTACTGAAATCAGATTCAAGACAGAGCAGCTTTTAATGTTCAAAAATAATAGGCCTTCAAGTCCAATGGCATCTGTAGAAATGAAATTATTAGCTCACTAATGAATTTTATTTGCATAGTAATAGAGTAGCTGGTCTTGCTTAATTTGCTCTACAGAATAGATGTTGCTAGTCTGGGACTGTCAGAAACAAATGTAAATGAAATCTGGACTATTGGGGAGATCAGTAAAATTTTTTTTCTGAGTGTGATACTGTAATATGTTGAAGGATTCTTCATTCTGCTTATCTACCTTTATCGTATTGACCCAGGTTTAGCAAAATATGAATTAATGTGTCCAAGTATATGCTGTGAGGACTAAGTAGGAGCAGTCATTGTAACTTGGGTTCAATCTTAGTGATATTTTAGAATACCTTTGACAAAGCAGGAATTCAGGGGCTTAGAATTTTATAACTAATATATTGTTTTTCCTTCATCATTAAATTGATCATTAAAAGTAGGTTGACTTCAATACATATTTCTTAAAACTTTCTCTTACTTGTATGTATGTCTGTGTGAACTTTTGGAACTCAGTAATACCTATACTCTATATTAACAAATTAAAAAATGGAAATAGATTTTTTTATTATTTGTTGTATTTAGTTATGCATGACAGCAGAATGAATTTTGATTCACTCTACACAAATGGAGTACAAATTTTCATTTCTCTAGTAGTACATGATGTACTCACGCCATTTGTGTAATCATATGTGTACATAGGGTAATGATGTTTGTCTCATTCCACCATCTTTCCTTTCCCCTGCCCCCACCCCTCCCCTCATTTCCCTCTATACAATCCAAAATTCCTCCATTCTTCCTTTGTCTCCCACCCTCCCATTATGTATCAGCATTCATTTATCAGAGAAAACATTTGACCTTTGGGTTTTTTTGGGGATTGGCTTATCTTACCCAGCATGATATTCTCCAGCTTCATCCATTTACCTGCAAATGCCATAATTTTATTCTTCTTTATGGCTGATAATATTCTATTGTATATATCTATATATATACCACAGTTTCATTATCCATTCATCTAGGTTGGTTCTACAATCTCGCTATTGTGAATTGAGCTACTATAAACATTAATGTGACTGTATCACCGTAGTATGCTGATTTTAAGTCCTTTGCGTATAGGCCAAGGAGTGGAATAGCTGGGTCAAATGGTGATTTCATTTCTAGTTTTCTAAGGAATCTCCCCACTGCTTTTCAGAGTGACTGCACAGATTTGTAACCCACTAGCAACGTATGAGTGTACCTTTTTCACCACATCCTCACCAACACCTATTATTGTTTGTATTCTTGATAATAGCCATTCCAAATGGAGTGAGATGAAATCTTCAGGTAGTTTTGATTTGCATTTCTCTAATTACTAGAGATGTTGGACATTTTTTCATATATTTGTTGATTGATTGTATAGCTTCTGTAAAGTGTCTGCTTAGTTCCTTAGTCAATTTATTGATGTTAAGTTTGGTGTTAAGTTTTTTGAATTCTTTATAAATTCTGGAAATTAGTGCTCTAAGGTGTGTGTGGTAAAGATTTTCTCCCACTCTGTAGGCTCTCTCTTCACATTATTGTTTCCTCTGCTTAAAAAAAAAAAAAAAGCTTTGTAGTTTGAGTTCATCCCATTTATTGATTCTTATTTTTATTTCTTATGCTTTTCAGCAAAGTAGTAGGATATAAAATCAATACTCATGAATCTAATTCATTCCTATTCATAAGTTATGAATTCTCTGAAAGATAAATTAGGAAAACTATCCCATTCTCAATAACTTCAAAAAAAAAAAAAACCTTGGGAATTAATCTAACAAAAAAGGTGAAAGATCTCTACAATGAAAACTACAGAACATTGAAGAAAGAAATTAAAGAAGACCTTAAAAGATGGAAAGATCTCCCATGTTCTTGGATAGGCAGAATTAATATTGTCGAAGTGGCCATACTACCAAAAGTTGTTATACAGATTCAATGCAATCCCAATTAAAATCCCAATGACATACCTCATAGAGAAAGCAATCATGAAATTCATTTGGAAAAATAAGAGATCCAGAATAGCCAAAGCAATCATTAGCAGGAAGAGTGAAGCAGGAGGTATCAGACTTTAAACTATACTACAAAGCAATAGTGAAAAAACAGCATGATATTGGCACCAAAATAGGCAGGTAGACCAATGGTATAGAAGACACAGACAAACCCATATAAATACAGTTATCTCATACTAGACAGAGGTGCCAAAAACATATAATGAAGAAAAGATAGCTTCTTCAACAAATGGTGCTGGGAAATCTGGAAATCCATATGCAGCAAAATGAAATTAAACCCCTGTCTCTCATCCTGCACAAAACTCAACTCAAAGTGAATCAAGAATCTAGGAATTAGACCAGTGATTCTGCACCAAATAGAAGAAAAAGTAGGCCCAAATCTTCATCATGTCGGCCTACGACCAGACTTCCTTAACAAGACTCCCAAAGCACAAGAAATGGAGATAGATTTTTAGACTTATAGTCTTCTAATGCACTGAGAATGTTTGTGATTTGGGTGTTCTTTCTGTAGTCTGGCTTTAGGTAAGAGCTTGGGTGGATAGAATCCCAAATATATACACACTTACATTCTCTTTTGGTACATGAACTGCATTTGAGTCATCAGTGTTAACTTTAGTTATTGATCAGAATGGAAGTTACATTAAAGACTAAACTAAAGAAATACTAGGAATATTCAGCAAATATTTGTTTAATGCCCTGTATATGCTGAAGACAGAAAACAGAAACACTGCCTGCATTGTATTGCTTATAATTTGAAAAGGGTAACAAAATTTGTCAAAGAAGTATACATAAAATATAAGTGTACAGACTTGATAATGTTTACAAAGCATACTAAGAAAGCACATAATAGGAAAAATAGTAATGGTTTTAGTAGTCCTTTAGATTTATAGAAATTATATCAGAGTTGACTGCTGTGGTGTACTCTTGTAATCCCAGCTACTTTGAAGGTTTAGACAGGTTGATTGCAAGTTTGAGACCACCCTCAGCAACTTAGTGATACCCTGTCTTGAAATAAAAAATAAAAGGGGGTGGGGTTGTAGCTCAGTGGTAAAGCACCCCTGAGTTGAATACCTGGTACCACACACCCACAAAAAAAAAAAAAGGATTTTTTTTTTTTTTTTTTTTGTGATCATTTCAAAATTTTTTGGTTGGTAAAATCCAAGTAGTGGTAATTTTCTAATCAGATGATCTTTCAAGGTTACATGTATTTGAAATAACCGTACATCAGTAGATTTTAATTTGTACCCCCTATTTTAAAGCAGATCTTAGCATCCCCTTCCTACATCATTTTCTTGTATATTCCTTGCCCACACTTAATATTCTATGTTTTATATATTTGCTTTTCTCCTGTAGGGTAATAATGGTAATTTTTATTCTTATGCATTGCTATATTCCATTATCAGAATACCACTTGTGCTAATCAGTTTCCTATTTCTATGATGATATACCCAAGATACATAATTTATAAAGAGAAAAGTTTACTTTGCCTCAACAGTTTTAGAGTTTCCAGTCCACAGTTGGTCAGACCTTTTTATTTGGATCTGTGATAAAGCAAATAGAAGTGCATGGCAGAGCAAAAGTACCCATAGCCAGAAAGGAAAACTGTGGAAGAGGAAGGGACCAGTGACCCATAATTCACCCCCTCTTTATTTTGCTTCAAATTTGAAGTTTAATACATTAAAATAAAGATATTTGCTTCTACCATTAATATGTCAAATTTTATTGAGTAAAAAAAAACTTGTTTTTTTATTCTTTCTTTTTAGATATATATGACAGTTGTGTGTATTTTGATATATATACATGGGGTATAAGTCATTCTAATTAGGACCCCATTCTTGTGGTTATACATGATGTAGAGTTTCACTGCAGTTGTATTCATATATGAACATAGGAAAGTTATGTCTGATCCTGTTTTTCCTGGTACTGTTTTTCCTTTTCCCATCCTCTCTCCCTTCATTTCCCTTTCAAGGACATGCCTCCAGTGACTAACTGACCTCCATGAGGTCACCTCTCAAATGTTTTACAACCTCCCAGTAGTGTCACCCTGGTAACCAAATATTGGACATATGGGCCTTTGGGGGACATTCAAGATACAAAATATAATTAACATGTAATAAATACTCAATATTTGTCAAATAATTGATCATATAATTGTATTACTCTCAATAAAATCATGTTTAAGATATAAACTGGTAATATTTAATATGTTAGAAATGAGACTTGCTTCCAAGTGTGATGGGCTTTAAACTTAAAAGTTATTTTAAAATTTATCATATCAAGATTACATAGGTATTTTCTTTGGTTAATAAAATCAACACCAAAAAATTTTATACTCAGGAATCTTAGCGTCCATATAAAAATAACATTTCAAATTCAACTTTTTCACAGTAACTCATATCTTATCCTTGATTCACCAGGCTATCACTGTCTTCTAATTCACACCATTGATTTTTTTTTCATCACTTGTTATAATTTATTATTCTTAACTTAGTCTTCTTTGTGACTTTACTATCAAAAGTATAGTCTTCCTTTCTTGTTCAAGTAAGAAGATGCTTTACTATTATGCTGTACAAAGGTTTAAACTAAACAGGTACTTTCACAGTTTCCAAATAGGGTTTATTTATATTTTTGTGTATTTTCTTATATTGATTTATTGATGAGGGCTTCATTTTATTTAAAATTTCTGTTTTGAATCTCAAATTACACATCAAATATGTATACCATGTTTTTTTGTGTGTGTGTGTTCTGTACAGTACTTTACTACAAAACAGGCCTAATGAAAATGGCTTCTTCCCTTTTTGGTTACTCTTAATTTCAATACAACTTAAAATATAAATGGAAATTGCTGGAATAATCCAAAAAAACACTCCCTTTTTAAGCTAAATGTGCCAATTATTCACATTTTGCACCTTTGGTTTATCATTCTGCTTGTGTGTATGTGTATACATGTATGTATTTTTCTAAATCATTTGACAATAAGTTGGAGATATCATGACTCTGCCTTTATATTTGAGTATTTTAACATTTTCAAATGTAGAGTTTAATAGTACTAACTACACTGACAATGTTATACAACATCACCAGTATTTAGTTCCAAAAAATTTTTATCATCTCAAACAAAAACTATCTACCTATTGAGCAATATCTCTCCAACGCATCCTCCCTGTCCCCAAATCCTGGCAACCTACAGCTTAATTCTCTAGATGAATCTGTCTTTCTGAATATTTTTCATGTATGTAGGATCATATATTATTTGTTTTTTGTGCCTGGCTTATTTTATTTAGTATAATGTTTTCAAGGTTTATGCAGGTTGTATCATGTACCATAACTTAATTTCTTTTTAGGTGATTGAGTGGACTATAGTTACTCTTTTTCTCTCTGTAAGAAAATATTCCAGGTCAAAGCCCATTCTTATATGGCCAAGTGAGAGTCAAATATTCATATACACAAAACTGTTTCATTCTCAACAGAATGAACTTGGTGTGCATGTTAAAAGTAGATGTGAGGGCTTATCTCTGGGCTTATCTGAGGACTTATCTCTTATTCCATTGGCCTATATGTTCATGTTTATGCCAATAACAACATTGCTTTGATCACAATAGTTTTATAGTAAGTTTCAAAAAGTGTTTTGTCCATTTTTTTTTATTGTAAACAGATGGGATACATGTTGTTTCTCTGTTTGTACATGGAGTCAAGGCATACCATTTGTTGCATCATAAATTTACATAGGGCAATGTTGTTTGATTCATTCTGTTATTTTTTTCCATTCCCCCAACCCCTCCCACCCCTCTTTTCCCTCTTTTCCCTCAAAACAGTCCTTCCTTCCTCCATTCTTGCCCGCCTCGCTAACCCTAACTCTAACCCTAACAGCAACCCCTCCCACCCCCCATTATGTGTCATCATCCACTTATTAGCGATATCATTCTTCCCTTGGTTTTTTGACATTGGCTTATCTCACTTAGCATGATATTCTCCAATTTCATCCATTTACCTGCAAATGCCATAATTTTATCATTCTTTATGGCTGAGTAATATTCCATTGTACATATATACCACAGTTTCTTTCTCCATTCATCAATTGAAGGACATCTAGGTTGGTTCCACAATCTGGCTATTGTGAATTGAGCAGCAATGAACATTGATTGACTGTATCTCTGTAGTATGCTGATTTTAAGTCCTTTGGGTATAGGCCAAGGAGTGGGATAGCTGGGTCAAATGGTGGTTCCATTCCAAGTTTTCTAAGGAATCTCCACACTGCTTTCCAGAGTGGCTGCACTAATTTGCATCCCTACCAGCAATGTATGAGTGTACCTTTCTCCCCACATCCTCACCAACACCTGTTGTTGCTTGTATTCTTGATAATCACCATTCTAATTGGGGTGAGATGGAATCTTAGGGTGGTTTTGATTTGCATTTCTCTTATTACTAGAGATGTTGAACATTTTTCCATATGTTTGTTGATTGCTTGTAGATCTTCTTCTGTGAAGTGTCTGTTCATTTCCTTAGCCCATTTGTTGATTGGGTTATTTGCATTCTTTGTGTAGAGTTTTTTGAGTTCTTTATAGATTCTGGAGATTAGTGCTCTATCTGAAGTATGCGTGGCAAAGGTTTTCTCCCACTCTGTAGGCTCTTTCTTCGCGTTGCTGATAGTTTCCTTTGCTGAGAGAAAGCTTTTCAGTTTGAATCTATCCCAGTTATTAATTCTTGCTTTTATTTCTTGTGCTATGGGAGTCCTATTGAGGAAGTCTGGTCCTAAGCCAACATGTTGAAGATCTGGACCTACTTTTTCTTCTATAATCTGCAGGGTCTCTGGTCTGATTCCAAGGTCCTTAATCCATTTTGAGTTTAGTTTCGTGCATGGTGAGAGATATGGGTTTAATTTCATTCTGTTGCATATGGATTTCCAATTCTCCCAGCACCATTTGTTGAAGAGGCTATCTTTTCTCCATTGCATATTTTTGGCCCCTTTGTCTAGTATGAGAAAATTGTATTTATTTGGGTTTGTGTCCATGTCCTCTATTCTGTACCATTGATCTACCTGTCTATTTTGGTACCAATACCATGCCGTTTTTGTTACTATTGCTTTGTACTAGAGTTGAAGATCTGGTATTGCGATACCCCCTGCTTCACTCTTTCTGCTAAGGATTGCTTCAGCTATTTTGGGTTTCTTATTCTTCCAGATGAATTTCATAATCGCTTGCTCTATTTCTGTAAGGTAAATCATTGGGATTTTAATTGGAATTGCATTGAATCTGTATAGCACTTTTGGTACTATGGACATTTTGACAGTATTAATTCTGCCTACCCAAGAACATGGGAGATCTTTCCATCTTCTAAGGTTTTCTTTAATTTCTTTCTTTAGTGTTCTGTAGTTCTCATTGTAGAGGTCTTTCACCTCTTTTGTGAGATTGATTCCCAAGTATTTTATTTTTTTCGAGGCTATTGTGAATGGGGTAGTTTTCCTAATTTCTCTTTCTGAAGATTCATCACTTATGTATAAAAATGCATTAGATTTCTGTGCATTGATCTTATATCCCGCTACTTTTCTGAATTCACTTATGAGTTCTAAAAGTTTTCTGGTGGAATTTCCAGGTTCCTCAAAGTATATAATCATGTCATCAGCAAATAGGGATAGTTTGAGTTCTTCTTTTCCTATTCGTATCCCTTAAATTTCTTTGGTCTGTCTAATTGCTCTGACTAGAGTTTCAAGGACGAAATTGAATAGAAGTGGTAAAAGAGGGTATCCCTGCCTTGTTCCAGTTTTTAGGGGGAATGCTTTCAGTTTTTCACCATTTAGAATGATATTAACCATGGGCTTAGCGTAAATGACCTTTACAATGTTAAGGAATGTTCCCACTATCCCTATTTTTTCTAGTGTTTTGAGCATGAAGGGGTGCTGTGTTTTATCTAATGCTTTTTCTGCATCTATTGAAATAATCATGTGATTCTTGACTTTAAGTCTATTGATATGGTGAATTACATTTATTGATTTCCTGATGTTGAACCAACCTTGCATCCCTGGGATGAAACTCACTTGATCATGGTGCACTATCTTTTTAATATGTTTTTGGATGCGATTTGCTAAAATTTTGTTGAGAATTTTTGCGTCGATGTTCATTAAGGATATTGGTCTGAAATTTTCTTTCCTCGATGTGTCTCTGTCTGGTTTAGGTATCAGGGCGATATTGGCTTCATAGAATGAGTTTGGGAGGGTTCCCTCCTCTTCTATTTCACGGAATACTTTGAGGTGTATTGGAATGAGCTCTTCTTTAAAGGTTTTGTAGAACTCGGCTGAGAACCCATCTGGTCCTGGACTTTTCTTTGTTGGTAGGCTTTTGATGACCTCTTCTATTTCATTACTTGAAATTGGTCTATTTAAATTGTGTATGTCCTCCTCGTTCAGTTTAGGCAAGTCATATGTCTCTAGAAACCTGTTGATGTCTTCGAAATTTTCTATTTTGTTGGAGTATAGATTTTCAAAATAGCTTCTAATTAGGTTTTGTATTTCAGTCGTGTCTGTTGTGATATTTCCTTGTTCATTCCGAATTTTAGTGATTTGGGTTTTCTCTCGTCTTCTCTTTGTTAGTGTGGCTATAGGTTTATCAATTTTGTTTATTTTTTCAAAGAACCAACTATTTATTTTGTTAATTTTTTGTATTTTTTCTTTTGTTTCAATTTTGTTGATTTGAGCTCTGAGTTTAACTATTTCCTGTCTTCTACTACTTTTGGTGTTGGTCTGTTCTTCTTTCTAGGGCTTTGAGCTATAGTGTTAGGTCGTTTATTTTTTCAGTTTTACTTCTTTTATTAAATGCGCTCCATGGAATAAATCTTCCTCTAAGTACTACTTTCATAGTGTCCCAGAGATTTTGATATGATGTTTCTTTGTTCTCATTTACCTCTAAGAATTTTTTAATTTCCTTCCTAATATCTTCTGTTATCCATTCATCATATAATAGCATATTGTTTAATCTCCAGGTGTTGGAGTACTTTCTGTGTTTTACTCTTTCATTTATTTCTAACTTCAATCCATTATGATCTGATAGAATACAAGGTAGTGTCTCTATCTTCTTGTATTTGCTGACATTAGCTTTGTGGCATAATATATGGTCTATTTTAGAGAAGGATCCATGTGCTGCTGAGAAGAAAGTGTATTCGCTCTTGGTTGGATGGTATATTCTATAAATGTCTTTTATGTCTAAATTATTGATTGTGTTATTGAGATCTATGGTTTCTTTGTTCAATTTTTGTTTGGAAGATCCATCCAGAGGTGAGAGAGGCGTTTTAAAATCACCTAGTATTATTGTGTTATGGTCTATTTGGTTTCTGAAATTGAGAAGTATTTGTTTGACATACATGGATGAGCCACTGTTTGGGGCATAGATATTTATGATTGTTATGTCTTGCTGATTTATGCTTCCCTTAAGCAGTATGAAATGTCCTTCTTTATCTCTTCTGACTAACTTTGGCTTGAAGTCCACATCATCTGAAATGAGGATGGATACTCCAGCTTTTTTGCTGAGTCATGTGCATGGTATGTTTTTCCCCATCCTTTCATCTTTAGTCTATGGGTATCTTTTTCTATGACGTGAGTCTCTTGCAGGCAACATATTGTTGGATCTTTCTTTTTAATCCAATCTGCCAGTCTATGTCTTTTGATTGATGAATTCAGACCATTAACATTCAGGGTTATTATTGAGATATGATTTGTATTTCTGGTCATTTGGTTCATTTTTTAAAATTTTATTGATTTATTTATTTTTTGACACGACTTGGTTCCTCCTTTATTTGATAATTTCTTTAGGATAATTCCTCCTTTTGCTGATTTGCTTCTTTGTTTCTCATCTCTTCCTCATGGAATATTTTGCTGAGAATGTTTTGTAATTCTGGCTTTCTTTTTGTAAATTCTTTTAGCTTTTGTTTATCATGGAATGATTTTATTTCATCATCAAATTTGAAGGTAAGTTTTGCTGGGTATAAGATTCTTGGTTGGCATCCATTTTCTTTCAGGGCTTGAAAAATGTTCCAGGCCTTTCTAGCTTTTAGGGTCTGGTTTGAAAAATCTGCTGATGTCCATATTGGTTTCCCCCTGAATGTAATTTGGTTCTTTTTTCTCACATCCTTTAAAATTCTGTCTTTATTTTGTATGTTAGGTATTTTCATTATAATGTGCCTTGGTGTGGGTCTGTTGTAATTTTGTGTATTTGGAGTCCTATAAGCCTCTTGTACTTGGTTTTCCATTTCATTCTTCAGATTTGGAAAATTTTCTGATATTATTTCATTGAATACATTGTTCGTTCCTTTGGTTTGTTTCTCTATTCCTTCCTCAATCCCAATAATTCTTAAATTTGGCCTTTTCATGATATCCCATAATTCTTGTAGATTCTGTTCATGATTTCTTACCATGTTCTCTGTTTGTTCAACTTTGTTTTCAAGGTTAAATATTTTGTCTTCAATATCTGAGGTTCTGTCTTCCAGGTATTCTATCCTATTGGTTATGCTTTCTATGGAGTTCTTAATTTGGTTTATTGTTTCCTTCATTTCAAGGATTTCTGTTTGGTTTTTTTTCAATATCTCTAACTCTTTATTGAAATGATCTTTTGCTTCCCGTATTTGCTCTTTTAACTGTTGATTGGTGCGATCATTTAATGCCTGCATTTGCTCTTTCATCTCATCCTTCTGTGCCTGCATTTGCTCTTTCATCTCCTCGTTTGCTTCTCTGATTGTTTTAATTGTGTACATTCTGAACTCCCTTTCTGTCATTTCTTCTGAGGATAATGAAAACGTGTTAGATTTTGTCAAGTGTTTTATCTGCATCTATTCATATGATTTTATTCCTTCATTCTATTAACATGTATTACAATGGTAGATTTTCAAATGTTGAACCAACCTTACATTCCTGGGATAAACTCTTCTTGATGAAAATATACAATTCTCATATTTTGCTGTATTCAGTTTCCTGGTGTTTTGTTGAGGATTTGTGCATCTGTATTGAAAAGGGATAATAATACTGCCCTTTGTACATGAGTTTATTCTCGTCCAGGATTCAGTCTGGTATTACATGTTGTATTTATTTGTCATGTCTCTTTAATTTTCTTTAATTTAGAACAGTTCTTCAACTTATTTTGTCTTTCTTGACTTAACTTTGACATTTTCGAAGAATACAAATGACTTTGTATCATGACTCCAATAAACTGAAAAATCTATAGACATTGACAAAATTCTAGACACATATGACCTGCCCAAATTGAACCAGGAAGAAGTAAAAAACATAAACTGACAAATATGAAGTAATGAAATTGAAACAGAAATTAAAGGCCTTCCAGTGAAGGAAAAACCCAGGATCAGAGAGATTCTCAACTGAGTTCTATCAGACCTTTAAAGAACATCAGTCTTCTGTTAAATTATTCCATGAAACTCAAAAATAGGGATCACTCCCATATACATTCTAAGAAGCCAGTATAACCCTGATACCAAATCCAGAGAAGGACCCATCAAATAAATAAAATTGAAGACCAATGTCCTTAATGAACATAGATGCAAAAATTCTTCATAAAATATTAGTAAACCACGTTCAAAAGCACATCAAGAAGATAGTACATCATGATCAAGTGGGTTTCATTCCAGGGATGCAAGTTTGGTTCAAAGTGCAAATCAATAAATGCAATTCACCACTTTAAAATAGAATTAAGGACAAGAATCACATGTTCATCTCAATAGGTGAATAAAAGGCCTTTGGTAAAATCCAGCTGGATTCATGTTAAAAACGAAGGAGAAACTAGTGTTTGAACGAATTTGCCTGAACATTATAAATGTTATCTATAGCAAACCCAAAGCCAACATCATATTGAACAGAAAGAAACTGAAAGCATTTACTCTAAAATCAGGAACAAAATAAGGATGTCCACTCTCACCACTCTATTTAATATAGTTTTCAAAAACACTAGCTAGAGCAATCAGGCAAGAGAAGGAAATTAAAGGGATACAAATAGGAGAAGAAGTCAAACTATCTCATTTTGCCAACGATATGACCCAACAACAACAACAAAAAACTTCACAGAAGACTTCTAGAGCTTGTAATTGAATTCAACAAACTAGCAGGAAACAAGATCGAAACCCATTAATCAATAGTATTACTACACTCCAGTAGTGATTCTAATGAGAAGGAAATAAGGAAAAGTATTGCATTCACAATAACCTCAAAAAATAAAATAACTTGGAAATTAATTTAACCAAGGAGGTGAAAGATTTCTATAATGAAAACTATAAAGCACAAAAGAAACAAACCTTCTATGTTCTTGGATAGGCAGAATTAACATTGTCAAAATAGCCATACTACCAAAAGCAATATACAGATTCAGTGAAATCACCATCAGTCCTTAAATTCATTTGGGAAGAGTAAAAACCCCAGAATAGCCAAGGCAATACTGAGAAAGATGAGCTATATGGGGAGTATCACAATTCTTGATTTCAAATTATATTTCATAACTATAGTAAATTTGTTTAAAAGGCAGCATTGTATTGGTATCAAAGTAGACATGAAGACCAGTGAAATAGAAGACACAGAGCCAGTTGATACTTGACAATGGTGCCAAAAATATTTATATGTTGTATATGTTGGAGAAAAAAATAGACTTTTTAACAAATAGTGCTGGGAAAATTGAATATCCATATGTAGAAGAATGAAACTCCATCTTGTCTCACTTCACAAGTCAAATCAAAATGGATCACAGACCTAGGGATTAGACCAGAAACTTTGCAACTGCTACACAAAAACATAGAATCAACACTCAATCATATTTGTGCTTCCTTAACAAGATCTCTGAAGCTCAGGAAATAAAACCAGGAATCATTAAGTGGCTTGCCATTCAAATTAAAAGCTTCTACGTGGTAAAGGAAACAAGAGTGTGAAGAAAGAGCCTAGAGAATGGGAGAAAATCTGTGCCAGCTACTCCTCTGGTAGGGGATTAATATATAGAATATATAAAGAACTAAAAAAAAAATAGCAAAAAACCAAGTGACTCAATCAATAAATGGGCAAAGGAACTAACATACATTTCTCAAATGAAGAAATAGAAATGGTGAACAAATGCATTTAAAAAAAAAAAGTTCAACATCTGTAGCAATCAAGAAAATGCAAATTCAAAACTATACTAAGATGTCTTCTTACTCTAGTCAAAATGCAGTTATCAAGAACACAAATAATAAATGCTGGGGAGGATGGGGGAAAGGGTACACACGGACATTGTTGGTGGGGCTGCAGATTAGTACAACTACTCTGGAAAGCAGTAAAGAGATTCCTCAAAAAACTAGGAATGGAACCACCTTTATGACCCAGCTCTTTTGCCTCTAGGTGTTCATCCAAAAGAACTAAGATCAGCATACTGTAACAATATAGCGACCTCAATGTTTAAAGCATTATAATTCATAATAGCCCAATTATGAAAGCAGCCCAGATACCCATCAATAGATGAATTGATTAAGAAAATGTGGTACATATACACAATGGAGTTTTACTCAGCCATAAAGAATAATGAAATTAAGGCATTTGCTGATAAATGAATGGAAATGGACTATCATGGAGAAAAGAAAATGGAGTAAGAGGGAAAGCCAGGGGAACAGGGACTGAAATCAAATTCCACTCCTGTATGATTTTGTCAAAATGAACCCATCTACCATATATAACTGTAGTGCTCTAATTTAAAAATAGAATTTTAAGATATAAAATATACTTTTATCTATAGCATATACAAGATTGTTATATTTATAATAAATTAGAAAAATAAACTTGTCTCAAATTAATTACATAAATGTATATAGTTCACATATAAAATAAAGCCTGCTTAGGACATATATATCTTAAGAAAACATTTTTCCACTTAAGTTAAAGAAAAATTTTATAGTAAAGTGAAACTACATTCAAAATATTTAGTATTTTTAAAATTACATTTAATTAACTTCATCTTTTGTTAGTGGTTTTAATATTTCACAGATTGCTGAAATTTAGCTCTTATGTTTCAGAGTATGTTGTACAATGTTCTGATTATAGGGTAGTATTTTTTAATAAGGGGCTTAACTGGAGATACATATTTTTGGTACACTACATGGGGATGATTATGCCCTCTGGTTTTTTTAAAAAGTACATATTAAAGTAAATCTTTTACATCCACAAGATATATTGTGGATTTCTTTTAATCAAATATAGAGGTTAAAGTTCCTCATACTCAAACATACAGACTTATAAATTTTAGAATGATTCCTCTAGAGAAATTGGTGAGGAATATATTTTCAGGGAAGTGCCCTAAATATATTTCAGTAATGACAATTAAAATCTATTTTTTACTTAAAAGTCTAGGTTTTTTAGAAAAAAATGTATATTCTCAGCATGAGAATCCAAAATTGGCTCTGAACTTCCCATTGTAGAACCACCTCTTTCTACTGTGGATGTCTGTCCTTGACTTATTTACATAATTTAATGCATGAAGACTAATCAACAAATTATGCTATTTTCTTATGTAGTTGGCACAGGATAAATTAACCCTATTTGAGGTAGTTTATATTTTCTCTAATGATGTTTAACTAAGTCTTTAAAGAAAAAACTGCTTTAGTAATTTAGTTGATAGCCGGGAATATCTGATGATAAGTACTAGTTGTTAAATGGTAAATGTTACCCTTAAAATTAATAGAACAGAATATTTTTAAATTATAATTTTAATACCTAATTTTTAATAATAGTTTATTGATATAATTCAAGTGTAGTATAAAGTATTCTACCTTTATAATAAAAGTAAGAATGCTATTTTATAGATTTTTACTTTTTACTAAAATATATTGTACATGTTAATGGTTTTGGTGTGATATTTCTATGTATGCTTAGTTCATGCACTGATCATATGCAATTTCCTTTTATTCATTCTTCCCCTACACCACTATCCTTCCCAACCTTTACTATTCAGTGTTCTACATTCAGATCAATTCTTTTAACTTTCACATACAAGAGACATGCATTACTCATTCTGAGCCTGGCTCATTTCACTTAATATAATATCTTCCAGTTCTATCCATTATGCTATGAAAGACAAGGGTTCTATTCTTTGTACAGATGAATAATACTTCATTTTGTACATATTTCACATTTCATTTTTCCATTTATCCACTGATGGACACCTATGTTGATATCATAGCTTAGCTATTGTGAATATTGCCATTATAATCCTGGTCTTGCAGCCATCTCTTCAGTATGCTGATTTCATTTCCTTTGGTACATATACTCAGAAATGAAATAGCTAGATCATATGGTAAATCTATTTTTAGGTTTTTGAGATGTATATTGTTCTCTCAGCTGTACTAATTTCCACATATAGGATTCTTTTTTCTCCCTATCCTCACCAGCATTTGTAATTAATTTCTTTTTGAGAAAAGCCATTCTCTCTGGGGTGAAATGATATCTCATTGTAGTTTTCGTTTATATTTCCTTGATGACTAATGATCGTGAACAGTTTTTCATGTATTCGTTAGCCATTTATACTTCTGAGAAGTGTTTATTCGGATCATTTACCTTTTTAAATTAGATCATGTGGTTTTTTTTGTTGTTGTTAAGTTTCTTTTTAGTTCCTTATATGTTCTGGTTATTAATCTTTTGGCACATGAATAGTTGGCACTGCTTTGTCCCATTCTGAAGCTCTTCTCTGTACTCTGTTATTTCTTTGCTAAAGCTTTTTAGTGTGATGTAATCCCACATATCCATTTTTGCCTTTATTTACTGTGTTTTTGTGGTCCTGTCCAGTGTCTGTACCAATCAATGTCTTGAAATATTTCCCTCTTTTCTTCTAGTAGTTTCATAGTTTCATGTCTTATATTTAGATCTTCTGTTCATTTTTAATTTGATTTTTGCATATGTTGAAGGAGGATGGAGGGCTCTAGTGTGATTCTTCTGTATATGTATATCCAGTTTTCCCAGCACTGTGTATTGAAGAGACTGCCTTTTCTCCAGTGTTTTGGACACATTTGTCAAGGATCAGTTGACTTTAGATGCACAGTTTTATTTCTTGGTTCTCTTTTCTGTTCCATTGGCCTATGTGCCTGTTTATATGCCATTACCTTACTGTTTTGGTTACTATGATTCTGTAGTAAAATTAGGTATTGATATGCCTCCAGCTTTGTTCTTTTTGTTCAATATTGATTTGTCTGTTTGAGTTATTTTGTGCTCCCACATGAATTTTAGATTTTTTAAAAAGTTTTATGAAGGATGTTATTTGCATTTTGATGGAGATTGCATTGAATCTGCCAATCACTTTGGTTAGTATGGATATTTTAACAACATTAATCTGTCCAATCCATGAAAATGGGAGGTCTTTCCTTTTTCTTTCTTTCTTCCTTTTCTTTTTGTTTGTTTGTTTTTTGTCTTCTTCAGTCTCTTTCTTCAGTTTTTTATAATTTCCATTACAGGGACCTTTCACTTCCTTGCTTAAATTATTCCTAGGTTTTTGTTTGTTCAGTTATTAGTTTGGTTTCTTTGTAGCTATTGTGAATGGGATTACTTCCTGATTTCTTCCCCAGCAAGTTCATTATTAGAGTAAAGCAATGCTATTGATTCTTATATGTTGATTTTGTATCCTGCAGCTTTACCAAAACTTTTTTTATCAGTGCTAATCTTTTTGTGGGCTCTTTAGAATGCTTTCTTCATTCATAAATTAGCACATTATTTTTTTAATAAATTCAATTAATCTTTAATGTAGGTAGCTTTATTTCAGAAACTATCTTTGACTTCAGTGTCCACAATTTGGGGTTGTTTGAGAATGATTTATTTTAAAGTTTGTTTTTTTTTTTAAGTCACTAACTTTCAATCCTGCTATGGCATTAAAATACACATTTTCTCAACAACATTTTTTAAAAAACTAACCAGAGGCAATTTTAGTTTATTAAATATCACTGAAAATTTGCTAATTTAAATAAAACTACCCAGGAAAATTAATTATCTAGTTAAATAATTAGAAGTGCCCTTGATAGCCTATATTTTAATGAAGGTGTCAGTGAAAAGTATTAACTCAAGCTATATCCTAATTTATAGTCTTTTAAATTCAAATCTTTGCATTAAAAAATGGTTCTTGTGAAAGCTGATCAACTTTAACATTGGAATTTCATCATTATTTTTTGAGTGCCCACTGGTTGGATGAAGAGTAGCAGAGGATGACAAGGAGACTTCAGAATTAGTGAAATAAAACCCATGCAGCACCTATGGAAGGAATGTAACTTGATAGAAAGAAATTATTCTGTGGAATGTTAAATCTGAGGCTAATTCCCTGCCCTGCTCTTGAATGAATGGAAAATTATTAAAACTCTCTGACCTTGAGATTTCTTATCTGTAAAATTCTAATAAAATTACTTCCTTGTCATCTTGTTAGTAGTAGGATTTATTTTGTGCCTAGTATTGGGCCTAGCCACATAGTAAGCACTCATTAAGTGGTGTCTTTTTATTCTGCTTATTATAGTGGAAAAGACCTAGGTACATGTTGTGGTTACACTAGACGTAAGTATGAACAAAGTGCAATGAGTGATTAATTTTCACTGGGGAAATCAAATAAGGGTCATTAGAATTGGGCCATGAAGTTTTGTAGAATTTACACAGATAGAATTGGCAGAAGGACTAAGTGGAAAACATGGCTAAAGGCCTAGAAACATACAATTCGTGGAGGTTTTAAACAACCAAGAAGAAATTAGGGAGGAGACAAATATTCCTATAAATGCTTGGATTCCTAGTTCACTTTGCAAAACCTCCTTATAAAGGTTATTAAATTTAGGGATTTTAGCTCAGAATTCTGCAAATGGAGATTTTTGATACATTTGGACACTTTAGTGAGTCAAATAATTTTGGAGGCTTCCCCACAGCAAGTCAATCTCCTTTTCAACCCCAAACTATAAATAAAAGTGCTGTATCAGTAAATGCTAATTTTGCTCATTTTTTAACTTTCCCAAATCCTGCAGTGCTGATTTTGGAACCTTCAGTGTTTCCCAGAGTCATCAGACAACATCAACTATTAGTAAAATTTTAACAAAGCTGGTTTATAGACAGCAGACAAATATGTAGCACTTGCTAATTTCGATAATATCTTCAGTGCTGGGCAAGGTGCTGATCAAGGGAGTGGTTTTGGTACCACAGGTAAAGCTCCGGTTGGGTCTGTTGTTTCAGTTTCCAGTCATTCAAGTGCATCTTCAAACAAGTATGCAGCCCTGGCAGAATTAGCTACCTCCAGTAATGCATACACTTCCACAAGTAATGCTGGCAGCAGTGTTTCTGGACCAGTGCCAGTGGGTGCTTCTGCACAGACACAACCTGCTTCTTCAAGTGTTCCTGCCTTCCACAAATGCATTTGTTGCTGCTGGTTGTTCTTCTGTGGCATCTTCTACAAATCCATTTCATGTGAATGCCAGAGGAGCAACAGCAGCAACCTTTGGTGCTGCATCCATGAGCATGCCTGCAGGATTTGGCACTGCTGCTTCCTATACCCACCAGCATTAGTGGCAGTTTCCAGCAGCAAGCCTTCCCAGCCCAAACAGCTTTCCCTCAACACACAGCTTTTTCTCGGTAGCCCCCTAGTGCAGGTTTTGCAGCATTTTGACAAACAAAGCCAGTGGTAACCACTTTCAGTCAAGTCACAACTGCTGGAGTATCTAGTAATCCTTTATGACTGGTGCTCCAAAAGGACAATTTCCAACAGGAAGCTCATCAACTAATCATTTTACTGGAATGAACTTTTATGTGGTCACTTTACATCTCTCTGTCTCTGGCCCTGTTGTCATGTTTTACTGATTTGCTTTAAACACAAGAAAAGTCTTTAAAAAGCCTGCACTGTGTGTTAAAAACCAGGTGATATGTGCAAAACAGAGGGCTTCAGTAACAACTTTTAACCTGTGAATTGGAAAAATAAAAGGTAGAGGTATCATGTATATTATTGGCTAATATTAAGTTATTGCAGATACCACATTCCTTATGCTGCAGTTCTATACATATTTTTTTCTTAGTAAATAGCTATTTGGGCATATCGGTATTTGTAACTTTAACATACTGTTGTGTGAGAAATGTTACTGGGAAAATAGATCAGCCACTTTTAAGGTGCTGTCATGTATCTTAGAACAAATAAACCATTGTTACTAGAAAGTTACAGAGTCAAAATTGGAAGGTTTTATTTTTTCTTGAATTTTTTTCTTTATAAAGAGCTAGAAATTTGTGCCTAAATTCTTTAAAAATGTAGAGGAATACCTGTCTGCAAAATAAAACTAATCATGTTTTGCTACATTTGCAGGTGAAAAATAAATATTAGAAAATAAAAATAATACATTAATTAATTTATGTGTTTTGGATTATTTAGTGTTGTGTTAGATACACACACATGCACATAAGTGAGAAAGAAATATTTATGTAGATGTCATTTTATAACCTGCACTATTCTATATTTAGTCTTTTAGACTAAATATATTATCCTAATAATGGTGCAGTTGCTTCTTAGTTATAACAGAGGTTCTCAGAGTTCCTGAATAAGAGTAGTAGGATCTCCTAGATACTTGTTGGAAGTTCAGTTTCTTGGCTTGCCCAGACCCACTTTATCAGAAAGGGTGGTAAGGTAATCTGTATTTTTAACAAGACTGACAGGTGAGTTTGAAGCTTTTTGAAATTTGAGAGCCTTTCCTTTCATAAATATAGTGTTTTACTTACATTATATCCTTTGATCATTAGAGTAATCCTATGATATATTGTAACTCTTCATCTGTGTTCTTGGGGGAAGTAAGACTTGAAGGGATTAAATAATTCATTCTAAATCACACTGCTATTCACTAGTATTTCAAAGCAGAATTTTTGTTCTTTTTCAAATAATATGTTGCTCTTTCCTTTGAATACAATCTGAAACAATTTTTAGTTATTTTCCTGTTCTAATATTTTGAATGATTGTTATCTGATCTTTTTAAATTTTAATGGCCTTATGTGAAGAATACTTTGATAAGTTAGATAACAGGACTAGAATTCAAATTCACATACTGTTTCTGTTAGTCCAGTACTGATTCTGTCATATATTTTTTAAATGAAAGGACTTTTTAAACTAAAAATAAATATGTAAAGTAGTTTTTAAATGCATAATTTAACAATCCTGAAATTTAAAAAATAAAGAAATCTAATTTAAATTCAGCTTCTTGTGGACTTTAATCTCAGCATTTTATTTTAATGACACATGCTCATTTAACTGCTTCTCAGTTACCAAAAGAATTTCCAAGATTGATTTGGAATTATTTCTGCCAAATGAAACAATGCTATTCTGTTAGTTGTAATTTTCATGAGTCTATTTAAATTAATTAACCAAATTAACAAACCATAAAATCAAGTATGTTTATATAGACTCAAATCTTGTAATGACTTCTATTGAAACCTCTAGACAGAAACTTCTTAAAAAGAAAAATAGTTTATTTTAATGAACAAGACATGATAGATTCTTTAATATAAAGAAATTGCTATTTTAAGTTGTAACTAATATTTCTCTTGGCTGCAGAAGAATATAATTTGCAAAGTGTTAAGTTGACAAGTCAGACTGAAATAATTAATGAAGATTTAGGGTCATATTTTATTTTCCCTTATGTTCACTGCATCTTTATTTCAAAAGAATTTACATAATGTAGCATTTGAATTATGGAGACTAGAAATCTGTTCATATTATATTACCCTGACTTATCTGGTAAATGATTTTGAGGCTCTACTAGTTGCATAAAATACCTTAAAATTTTTCTGACTTTTTATAAGTATAGGTAAATTTAAAAATAGATAATTATGGTTTTTTTAAAACATCTTTATAGTGGTGGTTTTATTTTTCTTTTAAACTTATTTTGACTTTGGAGAGGATAAATATATGATGTAATTATTAAATAATTTCACATAATACTTCAGCGATCTCTGTAGTTGTTGATAATTCAGTTTCTTGACGCCACACCACTTCTTACTCAGATGGTTTTAGAAGAGGGCCCAGAAATCTATTTCAATAAGCATCAGCAGTGAAGCTGACGAAGGAGTTCCTGGGTGTCAGTGCAAAAAACCTTGGAAGAGAAAGTACTTCTTTAAGTTAACACCAAAGATACCAAAGTTAAATATTCCAAAAACTACTGTAGCCTCTGTTATGCAACCTGTTCCCTGCTTCTATAACCAAGCCAGGCTGAATATCATAGTTTTTTATTTCCTCCCCCAAAAGTAGTTTACATCTTGGAGCCTTGGAATATTGTATAACTGGTACTCAGTACAGAATTTCTCATAGTAGGTACTACATAAATATCTTAGGATGGATGAATAAAGGAGACCCAGTAGCTTCTTCTTTAGAGTTTCTATGTTATCCTCATTCCATCCTTCCTTTGTTTCAGCTGCAAAATCATATGTTTGTTTTATTTCCCTTCGTATACCGATTTTCATGGAAGGTACCATGTTTTGTATAGACATTTATGTATTTATCCTTTTAGTGGTATTTTACACATACATGGTCAGTAAATATTTGTCAACTAAAAATATTTTGTGCTTATTTAAACCATCATACTAGATTCTCACCTCAGTGATGGTGGGGACCTTATCTCTGTTTTTTACAGTTTTCTTAGGGCTTGGTAGTGACTATGCTCAGAAACATTTGAATGAATAAATAGATGAATAAAATAAGTAACTTTATTTCAGTTCAGGTTTGCTTAAAATATAATGTTGAGGGTTACTGAGGTTTTATAGATAATAAATTTTATTTGTATATGGGAGAAAAAAATCTGCTTTCTCAAACTTGCAGTTGAAATTTTCCTACCTTTTACAAGAGAGAAAATGGTAGATTGTGCATTTCTGAACTGGTGAAGCTTCAACGGGACATTATGGTTAACAGACTTTTCCTTCTTATTTAGTCATAAATAGTTTATATCAGTAATTATGAGACTATAATAATTTAAGCCTAAATGTAGTCTCAACATCCTGTGAGGTAAAGATACTTCATCTGTTCAAACTAGAGAGCTAACAAAATCAGAGTTGTTTTCTTTAGTTGAAAGTAAGGAAACAGAAGACATTTTTAATAAAAGCAGCACTTTCTGAAATAAATTCTATTAGTGTATTCTTTAAAAATATTCTTATGCATTGGGAATGTAGTTCAATGGTAGAGTATCTGCCTTGCATGTTCAGAGGCCTGGGTTCAATCTGTAGCACCAGAAAAAGAAGAAAAGCAGTTGTGCTTGGGGTGTAGCTTAGTGACAGAACTCCCTCAGCACATGCATGGCCCTGGGTTCAATCCCCAGTACTGGAAGGAAAAAAAAAACGTGTGTGTGTGTGTATAAACCCATATACACACACATACTTACATATATATACATACATACTATGTTTCTTTCAAAAATACTATCAGCAACTGGGAGCTCTGATAAAGTGTGAAATCTCAAGCATTTATACCTTTGATCACTGATTAACTTCTGTTAAATTTCTCCAGGTGACCAAAAATGCTTTTATCCCTCCCTTTTTTCTAAATGCTTTGGAGGTTTTTTCTTTGAAGAACTTCTGATTTTCTCCAGATTATCTGCTTATCTTTATATTGAGTGGACACTAAAACAGTATTAGTTATTTAAGCATTCCAGTTTTATAAATGATTGTTATGAGATTTTACTCCAGTGTGAATTTTAGTCAGCATCACATATGTTGGAACATTTTCTTTGATAATTTATAGATTGTATTAGCTTTCCATTGCTGTCACAAAATACTTAAGATAATCAACTTAAAAATAGTAAAGGTTTATTTTAGCTCATGATGTCAGAAATTTCTTTCCATGTTCAGAAGGCCCCATTGCTTTGGGCCTGTGGTAAGGCAGAACATTATGGTGGGGATCACATGATAGAATAAACTGCTGACTTCATGGTGACAGGAAGCAACAAGAGAGAGAGAGTTAAGAGACCAGCTTTGACCCATTTGAAATCATGCCCTCAGTGACCTACCGTATTAGTCCCTACCTCTTAAAGTTTCCACCACTTCCTAATATTGCCAAGCAGGACTCTAAGCCTTTAACACATGGGTGTTAGGGGACATTTAAGATCCAAAACATAGTTTTCCACCCATGGCCCCCAAGGGCTTATGTCCATGTCACCATGCAAAATGCATTCCACCTTCAATAGTTCCTTGAATTTTAACCATTCTAGCATTGCTCAAAAATTCAAGTTCAAAGTCCTCAGAGTCTCAAGACAAACTCAAACCTTGTGTCCTTAATAAAAATAAAAATAAAAAAGATTACATACTTCTAAAATAACAATGGCACAGGGTACATATTCTCATTCTAAAAGGTAGGAATAGGAAAATAATAATGAGTGGTCAGATAAAAAAAATACTGAAATGCAACATGGCAAACATTAAATCCTAGGTCTCTATGTCTGGCAACTGGTGCACCCTGTGATAGGATGTGGGCTCCCAGGGACTCAGGCAGCTGGAACCCCTCAGCTTGCTAGTTACAGCCCACATGGCTACATTTTCAGGCTGACCTTGCATGCTGCCTGTAGCTTCCCTTTGCAGTGACACCTAGGCAGAGTGTAAATTCACCTAAAGAGAATAAACTGAAGAAGCCATTAGCAGTATGTATTTGCTGCCTATGGGTATGTACCTCCTCTCCTCTCTGTTCCTTTTATTACCTCCACCTCCCCCACAATAACCTCACTACTATGATAAAAATAACTTTGCTTTTTTATTTGGTCAGATTGTTTTTTCAAATTTATATGATATGAAAAAAACATGATGAATGATGTCTTCAGAAAAGAAATGCACAAATTAAACACATTTTATATAAACCATTCATTAGCATATAAACCAATTGATAGGCCAGTAATAAAACCATGTTAAGAATTTTTGTTTAACCTGCGTTTATCCTATATATACTTTGATCTAAAATATGACAATGTGGGATAATTCATAAATTGGAATTTGTTTTGAAAGATTAATCATCATTCATACAAGATGATTTTCAGGTGGTATTGAGCTATAATTTGATGAACTGGAATATTAAATAATCTAGTTTCCTTTATTTTAGGTTATGGTGTTTGTACATGCTCGAAATGCCACTGTAAGAACAGCTATGTCTCTGATAGAAAGAGCAAAAAATTGTGGCCAGATATTCTGCTTTCTACCTACCCAAGGACCTGAGTATGGACATGCAGAAAAACAGGTAGGATACAAATTATAGCAAGAGATAAAGAACTAAAGCAAATAATGTGCCACAAATACCTGGTATTTTACATATGAAATATGTAAAGTATTTACATATTTACCATCTACAAATTATAAGACATTAATTTTACAAATTTATTGACTTTTTTCTTGACTAAATGATCTTCTGAAAGGAGCCACTACATGATGTATTCACTTATCACGCCTATCTATATGATTTTAATGGAGTACTTACTTTAAATTATAGTTAAATGTGAAATGCAGTTAAATGTCATAAAACGTTATCTAATGGGTTCATTTTTGTTCTTTTAAATAATTTATTAACATTCATAAAATAATTTTTCAGTTTTAACTTCTGAGGTTAGTATTGATAGATATAACCTAAATAAACAAAAGGTCTTAAAAAAAAATGTAAAGGAATCCTGAGGCAAAAAAGTTTGAAAACATGACCTTAGTAATTGTTGTATGCTCAAAGGACTAATGGGATCACCTGCATCCTAGTTAGAAAATCAGATCCTCAGACTCATCTCAGGCTTATCAAATAAGAATTTGCATTTCAAACTGATTTGCAGGTGACTTTATGCACATTAGTTTATAAACTGTTCTAAGTAGTTTGAGTATTGGTCCTATCTTTAAATTTATAGATTTTATTTAATTATGTCAGTTTAATAATTTAGATCAAGATTGGACAAACTATGACCTGAGGGCCATGGGTGACCATCTACTTTTGTCATTAATGTTTTTTAAGGAAATAGCCAAATTCATTCTTTTAATTATCTGTGACTGCTTTCTTGGACCATAGGGGAAGAATTGAGTAGTTGTGACAGAGACTACAAGTTACTCTCTGTTCCTTTGCAGAAAAGATGTGCTGATTCTAATTTAAAAATATGAAAATAAATTTTAAATTTAAAAATCCTTTGGCATAAATGATAGTAATTTCAAAATTTCTATATTTATAACAAAAGATTTAATTGATCATTTACTGAATAACTTCCAGTTGTCAGCTCTTGTACTTTATTAAACTTCACATTTTTGTCTTAATAAAATATAATTTTCATGACTGCACTGTAAGTTTTATTTTACAATTTCATGTTGACATTTTGAATTCTTAAGCCAATGCCAGTTGTTTTGAACATCAGATTCTCTCAATTTAGAATCATGAAATTTATTTTCTTCATTTTATTCACTTTATAAAATTTTTTATTTTCATTATATTGCTTTGTATCCTTCTGATTGTTTGTTATCATGAACTTATTAGTTTTCAAAAAGTCAACAACAAATTTGGTATTTTAAATTTTGTGTTTTTTTCTTTAGAAATAAAAAGCAGCTCTGTTGTGTTTAAAAGCCAAGCTTTGAGAGCCACCTTGTGGATTTCTTGTTACTGCATACCTCTTAGTTCTGAGAGCTATTGGTATTCTGTATAATTCATGTTTATTTTTAATTGTTGTAATAATACTTATTGAATGTTTTCATTACTTTATATAGTTAATTCAATCCTCACAACAACCGATGGTGGAGATTGGTTCTGTTATTCCTTGATTATGACATATCTGTAATTCAAACATACATGAAGTTTATTCTACGGCATCTTATTATAATTATATAGAAACATTTTTAGGTTATGTTTATTTAAGGCAGTGTCATCAGACACAAATTCATAGATCACTATGCTGAAAAAGATATAATAGAAGAAATGGAAAGTTTTAATACAGTTGGAGTAGACTCGAAAATACCTATTCATTGTTGTTATACCTTTTGCGTAATTTCATTATATTTGGTTTTTATCCTAATTCAACTGTTACTGGACTTTTAAAAATAAGAATGAATTCCTAACACATTTGTTGAATACATGTTTTCCAGAAGCATTGTCCTATTCACCATTATAATCCCATCTCTTCATGTACTGTTTTTCTGATAGTAGGAACCCCCAAATAAATTTTTTTCCTTGCTTTTATTCTTCTAAGGCAGACATTATAATAGGTGCTTTCATTTTAACTTTCTCATATGATCTGTACTATTATTCTAACCTTTAAAGATCCTTATCTCCATTTTATAAAGAAACTAAAACAGGGAGAGTAATTTTCCCAGACACTTCCATCTAAGAAGTAGTAGTTCATGATTTGAACCAATATGACTCCAAAGTCCACCCTTTTCACTTTACTGTGTTCTACTTATTCAAAAGCAAAAAAAGTTTTGTCCATTGTGGGACTTCCTAAAGTCTTGAGGGTGTTGAGTTGTTGTGTTTTCTTTTCTTTTTTAATAAAATCGAATATTTCTTAAACCTAACTATATCCCTCACTTCTGCTAAAGAGAAATTTTAAAAAGTGAATCCCTTCACAGCATATATTGTAACAAGATAAAATAATCTTGCAAAGTGTAGTGGTGCACATTTGTAATCCTAGCTGTTTAGAAGCCTGAGGCATGAAGATCCCAAGTTCAAGGTCAGGCTGGGCAACTTAGGGAAACCCTGTCTAAAAAGGGCTTTGGTTGTAGCTCAGTGGCAGAACACTTACCTCCTGGGTTCATTCCTCCATATTGCAAAAAATGTGTGTATGTGTGTGTGTGTGTGTGTGTGTGTGTGTGTGTGAGAGAGAGAGAGAGAGAGAGAGAGAGAGAGAGAGAGAGAGAATCTTTCTGAATGTTTTCTCAGAGTTCCAGAATTTATTTATTTTTTATTGGTAGTCATGTTAACTTTCTAACAATTCCAAGGAAGTTATTATTGCAATGGTAAGAGATATTTCTTCTCACAGTTTTGAAAAGTGGGAAAGTAAGCATTCAGAACATTAATATGAAATTACAGGTATATCTGAAGTATAGTACATAGAAATTTAGCCTCATGATTTCTGTTAATGGAAATACAGCTAAATTCCTACTGTGCCACACTGATACTTTACCCCCGAGTATTTAATGTACCATCTCAATTCCTGACTTACCAAGTAAGACCTTTAAAAGCACTTTTTAATAGTTTTATTTAATGCAATATAACCTTGTTTAAAAAATAAAACTCCTCTAAGAAACCCTCCTTTTTTCTTCTCATTCTCTATCTCTCAAGATTCCTCTTACTATTCTCATCTTTATTATAAAAGTCACCTCTATGAGAAAAATCACCTCTATTTTCAAATTGTCCACTGAACCAAGAAGGCAAGGAAAGAAAAGTAAAAAGTAAAGGGCCCCAAGAGTAGCTTACAAGATCCATATGGAACTCAAGTTTTCCCCTGGGAAGGGAGTATCTCATGAGTTCCAAGTGAGACCCAAAACAAGAAGGCACAATGATTGAAAAACTGATGTGACTTTACCTCTAGAAGCTATATGACCTCAGACATCTAAACATTTATGAAACGTACTCCATTAATGATAATTGAGTATTTACTACCTATTCTAGTGGGAGGTTTTATAAAAAACAAATGGGATGGCTTTGAAATTATTTTGGAAACTGACTGCAAATGATAAGGCTTTATCATATTGTAGATGTCTATTTTTAGAAAACATTGATAATGAAATTTTAAGTTTGTGAAAAGATAATGAACAATATGGATTCAGTTTTCCTAATTTACCCTGCATAGTCTTACTTTTTTACCATCCCTCACAAAGATACTGACTCAAGCAATGACTATGTAAAACAGAACATACCTCAAGCAATAGTAGCAGCTTATATTTGTAAATGTGTCAATAGGATGCAGATATTTTTATCATTGAGTCATTGTTTTCAATTATAATTTTCATTTTCAGTTAAATGGGTATTTCTGTTAGAATCTTCATATTCTTTTTCACTGAAGGTATTTGTCAAATTTATATTGTTTCCCTTTAGGGACAAAATTTTAAATAGTCTTTAAGAATTCTATTATTGTATCTAGTATTCTCACTCATCTCTGTACCTAGTTCCTCTGACTCATGGGCACTGAGTACATATATCAATGATATTGAGAGTTTAAGATACAAAAGATCTGACATGAAATAAGCCTAATGAATGTAGTTACTGGGAGTATCTATTGAACAAGGTAAAACGATAAATACCTGCAAGCTACCTTGAAGTACAGTTTTATGACTTTTTATTATCTAAATTTGCCAATAATCTTAATTTCATAAATTCAGCATAGTTTTTACCTAAGTTGATGGGAACTAACTTGATGGAACTTTGATACATGTTATGTGACACTTCATGCTAATAATAGCTTTTTCTTTTTCTGCTTCAACAACTTCAGAGAGTCACCAAGACCAAATATAATTAGAATATCCTCTTTCTGGAGTAGATGATTTCTATTTTCTAAAGATAGTAGCAAGGATGTGGGATAGTTCACTTTATCTTATTTTTTACTTTACATCCAAAATATTCTCAGAGTTTGTTCTTTCCTTTAGCCCCATATCCCACCAACCTCATTTCATCTTGGAGGCTAATATAGTAATTCTGCTGTTTCAAATATTTGTCAAAGAAAATTAGTAATAAATATCACTGACTATGTACTTGAATCTTTGGAAACGTGACTTTTCAGTTTTCAGTGGCATAAAACCTAAACTCTAGGGAAACCTGAGTTTTAATTTTGATTTAAAAACTCTAATGTAGCTTTTTGAACTTCCTTAATCCACAGTCTCTTGACATAAAAAGTGACTATGATAACTAATAAGATTTTTATAATAAAAAAATAATGTAATATGTTTCTCACCTGACACACAGAACACATTCTATAATGTTATCTATGACCTTTGAAAGTACACAATATAAAAAAATAACAGGTTTAAAGAATGTGACTCACCACATTTAAATTTAAAACTTTGGAGCAACAAAAATAGTAATGAATTATAAAAGGCAGCAAACAGGTTGGTAGAAATATTGGTTACAACTATAATAAATTAGCTAATATCAACATCTTAATATGTATACTTATTTAATTTAATAACTAAGAAATATAGCCGCCAGTGCAGGAAAAAGAAAAAATAAAATGGGTAAACAAAATTTGGATAAAATTAGATGAAATAGGTTTTAAAATATTGTATATTCTTAACCCAAATAAATCATCAAAAACTAAACATTTTAATGTTCAGTTCTGAAGATAATTTGAGGATTTGGCATACTACAAGATTTTCTATGGTATTTGAACAGTTCAATCCTGTTAAAAAACATTTTGGTTTTAAAGAAGAGAGTAAGAATGGGATTTTATCCTTATTTCTTCTATTACTTGTAAGTAAATTATATCAGCTTTCATTCATGTGCTTTAAAATGTATTTTAAATGCATAAAATAGATTTCTTTTGATAAATTCATACATCTTGTGTAGGAACCATACTGCTTTGGGGGGAAAAGTGTGTTCATTGCAATAGTTGAAAATAAATGTGCAGGGGAACACATCCAAATTAAATAAATAATGTTATAAATTCCTAGAGATACAGAAATTTGTAATGATAAAATATGAAGTTCAAAATCACATTTCAATTTGATTTTTAGAATTTTTATTTTAGTATTTATTTATGATAGCCAAATGAATAAAGAAAGTGAAATTGTAGATGAAATTTATCATTTGCCAACCAACATGCTCTCTGGAATGCTAACTTGTTTCTATGTTATTGTACTATAGTAATAATCAGGACAGCCCATGTGGGAACCAACACCACCTTTCAGGGGATATATCATGGAACAGAGCACATAGTACTTCCTTTCTCCTAAATTAAAGTGAATAATTAGCATAGTGAGATTGACATATGATAATTGGTTATGGGGATTAGGCTATCTGTGTCATTATGAATAACTTTATACACATAAACCACAAACTGTTTTTGCTGGTGGTCACTCAGCAAATATTTACTGAGTATAAAGTAGTTACCAGATCAATAGGTGTCAAGATGAATAGACTCTGCTGACAATCTCTTATAGTGGATTGAGGAAGACATGCAGTTGATCAATCAAAATTCAGTAAAAAAAAAAAAAATGCTCTAGATACAGTTTAAATACAAAAGAATTTTGTATAAGAAATTAGGTGCTTGCTAGAAATTCAGGACTACCACTAGAACTTTGGAATTTAAGAATTAGTCACCATGATGTTGATCAGCAGTTAAAAAGCCACAGCTGTGTCTACAGACAATTTCCAACATTCAAGAACACAGAACATAGTGGTGTTCCATTATAACTTTCAACCCTCATATCTCTAAGATCTTGCTTGCCAAAAAATGACAATAGCAGGGAGTAGGTTATTTTTTTACTTCTGTAATTCAACTCTTTTATGAATGCTTTTAATTAGCAGAACAGACATTTTTGTATCAAGTACTCTGACTAAAAGAGATCTGGAAAACATCTTTTTTGCCTTCCTGTCCATGCAATACAGGAAGATTCACTGGAGAGGTGAGAGATTTTGTATGCTATTTAACATTCTTTGCTTTAATTAGTCATGGAAATGTTTTTAGAAAGAAAAGTAGCTGTCTCTTTACTCTTAAAGACAGGATTCGGGAAGGACAGAGTTTAAATTACTAATTAAATAACTTACCTTACTTGCATTTATGATAATAAAGAAGAATAAAGTGCTAAGAAAAGTAAATTTGTGGGATTTGATCTAGACTTATGGTGGTAAAGGGTGGTGTTTGTTCAAAAACAATGTGACATGTATGCTCACATCTAAAAGGGATGGAAAAAGCAAGGAGGGCAGACAAGTATGGAAAGAAAAATTCCTAACATCAGAAAATAATTGAAAGAAATAGGGCAAAATAAATTTAAAACAACTAAAATGTAGAGTATGATGGCAGATGATAGCTGTGTGTCATAAGATGAACCTAATGTAGTAAGCAAGGACTAGATTATGAGGGCCATGTAAGTCATGTTCCAGATTTAGTATTTTATTTCAGAATAGTAGGTAGGTAATGTTTAGAACAGTTGGAAGAAAGACTTGACTTGAACCGTATTTGCTTTTTAAGAAGACCACTATAGGGCCTAGGGATGTAGCTCAGTGGAAGAGCACTTGCCCACATGCATAAAGCCCTGGTTCAATTTCTAGCACCCTAAAAAGTAAATTAATAAATAAATTAAATAAAAATAAGGAAGTATCACTGTACATAGTCTGGACAAGAGGAGATGGAAAGACCAATTAGAGATGTGAATTCATGGAGGAGCATTTGGGAAATATTGATAGAACTTGGTCTTTGAATTTACTGAGTTTGAGATACCTGTGTACTTAGAAATGTTAAATAACTATGTGGGTGGATACAAGTCTTATATATCAGAAGAGCATTCTGTGGAGAGAGGAAAACATGGGAGCAGTGATAAAAGATACCAGGACCAATTCTTAAGAACGCTAATATTTAAAGATTAAATATGGGAAGATGAGCCAGAAAGGGACTCTTCAAAACATTAGGGTAAACCCAAGCGAGTTTAATGTTATAGAGGCAAAGGAAAAATGTTTCAAAGAGAAGAAAGAGATCATCTATATGGAGTCCTGCTGTGAATGACCAATGCTAAATACTATGGGGGTAGTGGTTTAACAGATCATTGGATGCCCAATACCTGTTTTCATACTATGTATGAGAATCGGAATCTCTGAAACTAGATCCCTAAAATGTTTAACATGATTGTCCAAAATTTGGATCATAACCTGACTTAGAACAACTGGTTTAGATGATCTGGTGAACAGATGACTAATGAACCTTATCCTACAGGATAGGAAGCATGATGGGTTTCCTTCTCATAGCCTCAGGAGTAACAGCATTGAAGACCTTGGTTCTCTTGACTTGTCTCAAAGACAAGGTTTAAAGTATAATAAGAAAGGGGAAAAGGTGATAACATATTGCATTCCCTACATCTTTAAACTCCTTTGTCAAAAGAGAAACCAGATATTGTTTTATGTGAATAATACTAGCAGGTTTTTTAGTAATAACTCAAGTCCACTGGCTCAAGCTGATTAACTTTATAAGCATTACATGACTAAAATATCACTTAAAAAGATTATTTTTAAATTATTTTCCTGACATTGATAAGGTATAATGACTAATGATTATGGGAAACGAATGGTATCACTTGAGAGACAATATTTACCTCTTTCTGACTAGATTTTGGTTTTTAATAACTGCAGTTAATTTATTCCTTCCTTTCAGTTTAATAGACTTGATTCATATTAAAGCATACCTTATCGAGATAAATTACCTCAGAAGGCTTACAAAAGTTACCATGGATTATTGATTACATTGTAGCATGCTGTTTCATTAGGGGTTTGTATCTGAACTAAAGTTTTTGTGTTGATTCTATATATTTTTTGGTATTATGGGTTATTTTTTATGTCTGATTTCCTTTAATATCCTCAACTACTTGCTTTTATTCATTTGTAAAAATCATGTTGCTTACTGTATTTGTTCTAGTTTGTAAGTCAACTTTGGGAAGTGGTTACATTTTAACCTTACTTTTAAAGGCACTGGTACTGATTTTTCATCTCACCAGTAGGAAAAAGATATATAAATTCATGGAAGGAAGTTCTGCATGCTTTCACTGAGGGAAAAGAATATAGTGCCCTTTGTGTGCTGATGCATTATCTTAGCAGTTGCCCATTCCATTCTAATTTCACTGACTTATAAAACCCTATGTGGGAATTCACTTGTGAGAGTGGAAATCAAGCTTAGACAATTCTTTTATGCTGAATTTCCATGTGTAGAAATACTTTATCTAGTAAGCATAGTATTGGATCTCAGATGTCTTCCTGGAGAATCCAGTGTGTATTTAAAGAATGTGAACAAGATAAATTATGTCTCTGCAGCTATTCAGAGGATAAAAATGCTGGGCTTCACATAGCGCTGTCTGGCGCTGGATATCCAGGTGAAAGAAGCAGTGATGATTGTGAAACTCCACAGAGCAGCCTTCATCTTGTAACAAACAAGTTTAGCTCATGGGTCTTAATCATTTCTTCCCCATTCATTTCTCCAAGTGCAACCTCTGGTTAAAGGCTTCCTATTTTCTTATGAGGAAAGATTTTGTAAAATGACTATTGTGTTCATTTACATGTGTGCTTATGTGTGTGTTAGTGTAAATAAATTGAATCATGTTAGATACACATTTTGTCCTATTTTTTCTTATTTAATAATATATCACAGAGATCTTAAATCAACATAAAAGATTGTTTCATTCTTTTATCAGCTGCATAGAATAACACAATGTGAGTATTAAAAGAATTCATTTACCCTGTCCTATATTGATTAATACTTTTGATGTTTCCAATTGTCTTTGTTAACAGTGCTACAGTAAACATTCTTTCTCATACTTTTGGCATTTATAGTTGTATACACTGGGAAAATTCCTATCAGTGGAATTTATCCATAATGCAGTCATGCGTTTGAAATTTTGGTGAATGATCATAAATTGCCCACCACAGAGATTGTTTCCATGTACATGTCCTCAAACATTTCCTTCTATTCATATAACTTTGCCAACACTGAACAATAACAGGTTTATAAGTTTGTAACAGCTTAATAGAGAAAAATTGTATTTTGTTATTATTTTGACTTGCATTTCTTTAATTATGAGTGTAGAAAGGCATTTCCTATATTGATCATTTGTATTTCTTTTTCTGTAAATTGTTTATTCGTGTCCTTGGTTCATTGTATATTAAATTACATGCAACTGTATATATTATGGAAATTTTTCTCTAGTTGACCTTTAATTTTTATTGTTTGTTTATGTTATTTCTAACAGTGTAGAAACTCTGTATATCCATTTATGTTCTCTAGGTTTTATGTTTTATGTACAAAGCCCATACCTACTTCATCCATGATTTCTTAGGGTGCTTTTTAAATTTTTTATTTTATTTTTACTATTGAATCCTTGATCTATCTGGAACTTACTCCAGATTGTAATGAGCCCATAATCTCTTTCCAAATATATCCTGTCTTTTTTCCTTTTGATTTTAAAACTTAATGTGGAAAATACTCATTTAACTGAGTCAATTTCTGTGTCATTCATCCTACTGTTTCTTCCTTTCTATCAGGTACTAAGCAATACAAATACATCATAATGCCATTGTCGTAAGTGACAGTATCATAAATGTTGTTAAATGTGGGGTTTTAACTTTTTCCATCTGCTTCTATTGTAAACAAACCCTATTTTAAAATCATTTATTAGTCTCTCTTAGAAGTCTAGAAATTATCCAATGCTCACACTTTGTCTTAAATTTCTTTATATTCCTAGGATCTAGTATATGATAAATGTGTTTCTATTTAAATGACCTTTTCTTTGATTCTTTAAAGCGCATTTTTCTTAGTCACTATTGTGTTTCATAAATGTTTTATGAAGTACTTTTCTTAAAAATATAAATAATTTAATGCAATAATGAATATGAGGGTGTTTAGCATAAAATAGTCTCTTATACGGTCAATCATATTGTATGGTCGTAGTGCATAGATGGATCAAAATATTACCACAGATATCTTTCTATAAAAACTGATCCTTAAGGACTGGGAAGGTAGCTCAGTTGGTAGAGTACTTGCCTTATAAGCACAAGGCCCTGGGTTCAATCCCCCACACTACAAAAAAAAAAACCTAATCCAAACATTTTGGGGCCTTAAAATAATTTGAGCTGGGCACAGTGGCACATGCCTATAAGCCCAGCCATTCAGGAGGCTGAGGCAGGAGGATCACAAGTTCAAAGCCAGCCTTAGCAAAAGCAAGGTAGGTACTAAGTAAGCAACTCAGTGAGATCCTGTCTCTAAATAAAATATAAAATAGGGCTGGGGTTGTGACTCTGTGTCCGAGTGCCCCTGAATTCAATCCCTGATACCCCGCAAATGATAATAATAATTTGAGAAGGTGATATATAGGTACATTCAAAGGCATGGAAAGATGTTTAATATCATTAACTATTAGCAAAATGCAGATTAAAACCATGATATGTTACTACCACACAGGTTATGTTGGCTAAAATAAAAAATAATAACATTGTCAAGTGCAGGCAAACATGGAAAGCAACTGGAACTCTTGTTTATTGCTGATGTAATAAATGAGCCACTCTATAAATGGTTTATCTGTTTGATAAAGTTAAACATAACATTTGCCATATGACCCATCTGCTCCATTACTAGTAATTACATTTAAACATGGAACATTCACATACATACACACAAACACACACACAAATGTGTCTCAGTGTTTATAGAGAATCTATTTACAATTACCCAAACTGTAAACTGTTAAATTACCCAGTGTCATTAAGTGAGAGATCATATTAAGGAACTGATATGCCCATTGATACCATTAAGTACCATTTGGCATTGTAAATGAATGAACTATTAATATGTGCAACAACTTGGATGACTTAAAGACATGAAGCTAGGTGAAAGAAACCAGTCCAAAAAGTATATATAGTGTTTGATTCAGTATATCATACTGTAACATTCTTGAAGTGACAGAACTGTAAGGATGAAGAACAGATCAGTGGTTACCACAGATTGTAAGTACAGAGTGCTTCTTTAAAGAAATGGCACAAAGGAGTTTTTTATCCTGTTTTTTATCCTGATAATGGTAGTAATTACACATATTGATGCATATGTTATAATTCATAGGACTGTACACCAAAAGTGGAAAAATAATCAACTTTGCAGATAATTTTAAAATATCTTTAGTTGTTGATGGATCTTTATTATTATTTATTTATACGCAGTGTTGAGAATCAAACCCAGTGCCTCACACATGCTAGGCGAATACTCTACCACTGAGCCACAACCCCAGCCACCAGATGATAATTTTTTAAATAATATTTTAAACATGCATATCCTTGGACTTCTTCCCCAAAGACTGCAGTTCATTTGTACTGTGAGGTATGCCAGACCAAAAATGAAAAATTCAGATTCAAATATTAATAATAAACAACCTAGACTTATTTTAAGAATGTTGTCACACCAGCTCTCAATTGATTAAAAAAAAAAAGTCCAGAATACATAGGAATATAGATAAGAGAAGTGTCCTTTATGTATCTCCCAGCTCCTCACAGAGACCAGAGCTGTATACCCTGTGGGTTCATCGTACAACTCGGCTAGTTGGAGTAGAAGGTGCTGTATGAGCACTCCAGATCCACTGACACCTTCTGAGAAAATTCTTGCTGCAGTTACATCCTTCCAATGTTTATTTATTTTTTCCTGTGCCCCAGCAGTCTTCACCAAGTTCTACATCAACTGGGGTTTATCCAAGGAATCTAGATTTAATATAACACATATATTAATGTATTCCAATGCAGAGGATTCAGGCATCAGACCTGACTTTACCTGAAATAAACAGCAACTCACCAGTATGGTTTGTACAGAACATCTCCAAACAAATTTTCTTTCCTCTTTGAGCTCTTGAGTGGCTGTTCTTGAATATTAGAAATTAAACAGGTGAAGCACCTTATCTTTGACTTCTGAAGGAAGTCTATTCTTAGCAAATACTCCACAACATACTTTATCCCAAAGTCTTCCATTATTCATAAGAACTGATTTTAAGAATATTGACCATAATATTATTGCTTGTCTAAAGTCTGATTTAGTTAGTGTAGTTGGTTGTAACGTGTGTTATCAAATGATTTCTAAGGCTGACCACACTGTACCAAAATAAAACCAGAATATGCTTCCATTCAATTTGAAAGGGGACAGTCTTTGTTAAGTATGTGTGTGTTTTGTTTTGAATTTCAGGCTTAAAATGTTCAAGTTGTCATTTATTTAGCTGGCCACTAGATGGTGCGGTTTGCTAAAATTTTACCCTACCTTCGTTTTAGAATTGAAACTGATTTTATGGAGTGTGATTTTCTTAGAGTGTTTTCTTGATTATTATTATTAACTTAGAAGTTTAAAATTATAAAGAACATGAGAGATAGGTTATCAGTGTGGCATAGTCTGGGCTAGAACCCCTTTCTTACTGAAATCTCATTTCCTGCCAATACAGTGTTTCTTATATGACAATATGGGGAAAAGTGTTCATAAAGTTCTTATTGTTGATAATGAGATTTCTCAGAATAATAACTAGCACATAGCATGATATCCAAAAGAAGCTTTGTCTATATAAACACTTTTAAAGATGTTAATCTGAAGTCTTTAATTTTGAAAATATATTTTCTCTAATATATATATAGTGAGTCTTCAGATCTTCTGCTATAGCACTATACAAATTGCACATAAGGGTACCAAATCCCATATCTGAGCTCAGACAGGCCAAAAGAACAGATAGCAGAAATGAAATCAGTACATGCAGAGTAATTGTAAAGTTGAGGATCCAAGACGGGTGGTCAGTACCTTCCCATAAAAGCTCACCATAATCACAGCTGTAAGTGAACAGTATTGGATTTATTGATTCATCACAATGACCAAAACCATGGGGACCAATGGAGGCATCTCAGTAAGAGGAGCAAGTCTTCTAGGCAATGGGTTTGGAACAGAAAGTATGTGTGATTTGTCAGAAAAGAGAATCCAGGAAAAGGCACACCGTGGTGGATAGTGTAGGTAAATGAGGTTAAATTATTGGAATTGAGTTTTTAGGATATTGTATTGTAAGGACTCTGGCCTTTACTCATAGGGAGTTGGGACACAGGTTTTTGCTTATTTTTAAAAACAGTATTTTTGGAAGGATAATAAAAAGGTAATACTGATTAATTGCAAGAAAGGACAGCTGAATAAAGGAGATACTTGCTTTTTACTTCATTCCTTTGAATTTTGTATCATGTTCTGGAATTACCTACTTTTAAGATAGATTTTAAAAAACATGATTTTTGTATAAAGCATTATATACTAAGATTTAGTCACACCCTCAGATACTTAAACATTATTTCACACTTTTGTTGATAAACTCATTCAGCAGCTTTGTTAAATATAAATTGCTTTTCATTGCTGAATAATGCTTTTGTTTTATGTCTACTCTACTTGTTTTATGTTTTATTTCTACTCTAGGTGCAAAAGTCAAGAAACAAGCAAGTACGAGAATTATTCCCAGATGGTTTTAGTATTCATCATGCAGGAATGCTTCGGCAGGACAGAAATTTAGTTGAAAATTTGTTTTCCAATGGGCATATCAAAGTCCTGGTCTGTACAGCTACATTAGCCTGGGGTGTCAATCTCCCTGCTCATGCTGTTATTATTAAGGTAGGAGCTTACCTTCTTTTGCATATGGATTTGTGTGTGCCTTAAAACAAACCTCTGGACTGATTTATTTTTAGAAAAATATTATGATTTGGCTGTTTCTTTGACTTTGAATGTTATTTCTATAAGGGCAAAATTATTTTATCCAATAAAAATCCAGTTTATATTGTAAAAATTTAACTCTATCACAGATGATGAAGGGATTAGTTAAAGTACACTTTCGAGATCTTACCATATTTGCCCAATTTCAGTATTCAGCTCTCTAGGATTATATTTATGTGTACTTATGTAAATTTTTATTAACTTTTCCTTATCTAGGGAACACAAATATATGCTGCAAAAAGAGGCTCCTTTGTTGACCTTGGAATTTTAGATGTCATGCAGATATTTGGCCGAGCTGGACGACCACAATTTGACAAATTTGGGGAAGGAGTCATTATAACAACACATGATAAACTCAGCCATTACCTCACTTTACTCACTCAACAAAACCCAATTGAGAGTCAGTTTCTGGAAAGCCTTGCAGATAACCTCAACGCAGAGGTAAGCTCTAATCGTCAAAGACTGGGATAGAATCTTAATAAATGTTGTGTTGGTTGTTACTTTGTAGTATTTAGGAATACAGCTTATGCCATATAGTCATGAGACAAAATAGACTGAATGGCAATATTGTTGATTAACTCACAGCAGTATAAATGTAGACAAGACTGACAGGATTCCATTGTCATGTGACCATATTTTCAATCTATGAGGTTTTTTTATAGATCAGAAATCCAACCCAAACTGTACAAATCAGGGAAACAGAAATAGCAATAATAAGTGATATTTTTATTACTCAATTGATGATTGATATTTGTATGAAGTTTTTCTAAGTTTTATAAAGCTCTCTTGTCTTTATTAGGTTATTTGATTAACTTTGTTATGTAAAATGTGATTGCTTAAATTGAATGAGAGTATGATCATATATTTCATATGTTTGTGTGCAGGCATGTTGGGTATATGTGTGTGTGTGTGAGAGAAAGAGAGAGCGAGAGACTTTTATATTAGAATTTAAATAATGGACCTGAAAAGCCTAGGTAACAACTGGTAAAGAAAATAAACATTCTTAAAATTTAGAGTATATATATAAAACATCAAATGAATGTTCAAAATTCTGTGAACTGTTTTCATGACATTTTTAATGACTGCTGCACAAGTATTCAACACTTTCCTACCCCAGTATCTTTTCTTTAAAGTTGGCTCAAATAACTTAGGTAATTTAGTTAAGGTATAAATATGAAATAAATAAATGAAATATTCATAATCAAATATTGTGTGCAGTTCTGTATCGAGTACTTCTTAAAGAGCTTATAGAAATTTTACTTACATTCTATTCTTGTTATTTACAAGTCTATTTAGAAAATGAAAAACAAACTCACTATGTAGTTCCCTCTGTTAAGAAGCATATAGTCCAAAAGGGGAGAAAAAAGATATGAAAAAATTATGCAATGATATTGGAAAGAAAGCTCCATAGAAGTATTTAGTAGAAGGAGAAAATACATTTGGGCCCATACTGTCAAAAAAGGCATTATTCATGATGATAGGAAACAATCTGAGTTAGGAAGGATAGACAATTTTGGAAGATATGTTTGGAAGTTAGAAAAAAAGCATGAAGAGCCCTGGTTTATCTTAAAATTACAGAACAACGAAAAAGACTAGGAAATAAAATTTGACTCCAAAGAAAATATTATCATAGCTCAATTTCAGTCCTTGTTACCTACCCTGATTGCATGGTATAAGTAATTAGGTCTTGGGTCAAAAGTGTTTATAATGGAATAAAGTCTATTACTATAAAGTGATAGTAATAGTAGCAGAGAATAGAGACTGCTGGGTGCTTATTCTGTTATTCTGTCGGCACTCCTGCTGCGTAGATATTATCCTTAGAGAGATGTGTAACTGACCCAAGGTCAATAAGCTATAATTTTAAGAACTAATATTCAAACTGAGGTCTATTTAGCTCTATAGCAAGTCTTTTCATTGTAGCTTAGAATTCCCTTATCTTATTAAAAATGTAGTAAGTTAAAGAAAAATATATTTCCCTACATTAAGACTCTGCCTTCTTTTCTCCTAAGAACTGAACTAAATATTTTCCAAAATGGTAGCCATAATTTCCCTGATGTTTGCAATAAAAAAGAAAAAATAAGCCTATTTTTTTATAAAATTTTTCTAAAAAGTATGTCAAGGATACTAAATCTTAGCAAAACTAGAATTAGTTCCTTGATAGTTTTTTGTGATAGACATAATTTGGTGATGTTACTATGCAGAAGACTCAAACTAAGTAAAATAATGCTCTTGTCCTCAGGGAACTCTTTCCTGGGGACAATAAAGTAGCATCAGTGAAACTTGTCTATCCCTGAGTATAAAAATATTCCCTTAGTTCATCTCATGTTAATAAAGTACTTACTAGAAATGTCATTTTGAGATATGTCAACAAACTCTGAGCACAATTCCATTTAGTGATATAAAGGGCATTTAAATAATGAAACATATAGATTAAAATTTTTAGTTAATATAATGAAGTATAGCCATTGCTAAACTTTCTCATATCTTGGTTTACTGGAACAGCTCCCTGTCAGCAGTAAACTTTCCTGTTAATGAAACAAACTCCTTTAATTATAATTGAAGGTGAAATTAAATTTGGTTAACTGTGGAAAACAAGTGTGAAATGAGTTTAAAACATGAATCTGTGCTGCATTCTTAAGGTAATGGATTTTTGGGGTGGTTGCTGGATTCCAGCGTGAGAGGCTCTGTTACCTAAAAGAACTGAAGTGGTCTGGCCTTAAGCTGTGTGGTGGGGTGGTAGGTCGCTTCCGCAGCAAGTCTGGCCTACGGGCTCTGGACAGACACAGCTTTTGGCGGGATTTCAGGATGACTGACACTTCTGAAGCTGTTCCAAATTTTGAAGAGATGTTTGCGAATAGATTCACAGAAGATGATAAAGAGTACCAGGGATACTTGAAATGTCCTCCTGAAACCCCTCCAATTATTGAGGAATGGAATAGCAGAGATGGTGGAAAACAAAGAAATAAAGGCAATCGGCTGCAAGGTAACAGACAGTTTAGAGGTAGGGAGAGCAGACATGGATGGCCAAGTGACAATCAATCAAATCAGTGGCATGGACGATCCTGGTATAACAATTACCCCCCACAACATATGCAGGAACCTTACTATCCACCTCAATATGGACAATATGGTTACAACCAATGACCTCCCTATGGTTACTACTGATAGAAATGTTGACGTCTTTTACAAAAAGCATTTACTTTGTTAACATGACAAAAGGTCTTTTGTCTTCTCTTGGTTATAGTTTCCCATCCATTTAGAGAATGGATTATTAATTTTTTGGAATTTAAGATTTTTAAAAATAGATTTGACTGAAAAGATGTGATGGTTGCTAGGAATACTCTCCTAAAAATATCGTGGATTATATTCCTTGATTCCACGTCAGATTCTTCTTTGTTTCATTACTTAATAGTGCTCTGAGTTGGTGTATTATCCTTGTTTCACCTCTAGAAGTTCTACCTTTAACACAGAAATAAAAACTTCAAAATAAAAAAATTTTAAAAAAGATAATAGATTTTTAAGTACTTAGACTCCAAAAAATCTTTGCAAGACTCTAGTATCAGTGACCAACATGAAAGTCATGTTAAGTTAGGAACGTTGCGTCTATTAGATTTTGTGAATATTGATTTTGACTATGAATTTAGAAACACTGGAGAAAATATTTCATGAAGTATAATTTAATGCAAACATTTTATGAGACATCTTTGCTGATTGATGCCTAATAGGGCTAACTCCATAATGCTAAAGTCGAAGAAGTCACAAATTCCTTTCCTATAAAGAGCCACTTAATTTTGCTCTATGAGAAACACTGAGATATGTTTCAGGCTTATTAAAATGTATTCATCAGATGTTGCTGGGTATATACTCTGTTCTAACCCCTGTAGTTCAAAAGTTTATTATTTATTCTATATCCTAACATATACTCTTTACACAAAGTTCCTCTTGTCCCAGCAGGATGTTGTACAAATACTGGCTGTTGGAGTGAAGGCCTCCATAGTTCGACTGACCTTCCCACTTCTGGTTCTGGTTACTCTCAACATAGGCCTTCTGCCCTAGAATGTTATTACTCTACTCACTTCACTTAGAAAGGCCTACTTTTCTTTTTTATGGATGCTCTCATTGTGAAAATTTAATAAGTGCCTGTTCCAAGTTGGTAGGCAATGTAGTGTCACTTACCATTTTCTGATAATCCCTTCTTATTTAACCCTACTTATGCTTACTGCCAGCATTGAAATTTTAGTTGAATAAATAACTGAATGGTAGCATAAATGTTTTTTTCACATACTTAGTAAAGTAGTTCATATGTAGATATAAACATGTATATGTATCTATATACACATACATACATGCTCATGATTATATTTGCTTATTTAGTATATAAAAACTATAGAGTTGATAGAAACTATACAAATGGTTTTACCCAGTTTTTAAAAACACACATATGGTAAAAATAAATAAGATAACCATAAAGACTAAAGTTTAAATAGATAAATTAGATACGAAGTGACATGAGTCTGATTTCTGAATTACCAAATTTGGAATGGACTTTATTTTCTTTAATGAAGCATAGAGTTTTATCACACTATACACAAATACCACTTTTAAAAGTTTTACACGTTATGTTTTCTTAAAAAAAAAAAAAAAATTTTGAGTATGTTTTAGGTGCTTGACTCTACGAATGTTGGACTCCTATTTGTCATCTTAATTAGTTACATATGACTTTAGCCTCCATGACTAGAGAACTTGAGGCCAGGGACCATGCTATTTGTTACCATATCCATTGTACTTTAAATTGCATTCAGGCTTATTAGTGCCTTGTTATGATTATTGAGATAAATTTCAAAAAGAGAGAGTATGGAAAAAATACTTGTTTTATGAAAGTCTCCTGTATCAAATAACCACTAGGTAACAGCAAATACTTTCAAGGGAATTTTTATTTTTGTCACTAGGTGGCATTCAAGGATTAGTCCCAAAATAAGGTGTACCTTTACATTTATTTTTCTGGATTATCTCTTCCCTTTTGATGAATGATTAGAAGACTTGCAATACTTGATCCAGTTTTTGATACCTACTTGCTCTTTTAATCTCACACTAGTAGCAATAGGTAATTATTAATGTTTATTTGGTAATTCTGATTTTTTAAAATTATACTAAACTTACTTTGTCCTTTAAAAATTTTCTTCTTAGGATTTGTGTGGTATTTTAAAATAGCATCATAAGATCAAAAGGGAATGAACATAGGTTGTTATTTTAAAGTAATAACATAAGTCATAAGGGAATATAGGTCACTATAAAAGAAAATATGGGTTATATGATAATACAGTTTTGACTGATGAATAATGAAATCAGAAATAGGGGAAACTGTCAACTGTTTATCCATATCATCAAACTAGTTTTATTTATGTAAGCAGACTGGAAAAAATGTTTAACCATCCTTTATTGGCTCAATTTTAATTCTTACTGATTTTCATTTTCTGAAAAACCTTACAGTTTATATTTAAGAAATGTATATATTTACCTATACTGTGGGCGTTTTGGCCATTTTTAAGTAAACTAATATAAATTTAGAAGTAAATAGGCAGAATCTTATATTTTTACTTTCGGTTGTCCCACTTTTTTAGTATGATATAGTATTACAGTGAAAATTATATGTTGCTATAACTCTACTTCAGTTAACTCAAGATAGCTAAGTGTCCACTTTATGTTTTGTTGTATTTTGTTTTGTTTGATGCTGGGGATTAAACCCAGGACCTTGTACATGCTATTCATGCACTCTACCACTGAGCCACCCCCGTCCATCTACGTATTTCTTTCACAAAATTAGTTACACGGAATTAAAAATTATAATACAGGAATTAAATCAAACATGAAGATTTTCATTTTCCTCAATATTAGTACTAAAATGTAGCATTTGTTTTCTTTTCCCCCCCACCTCCTATGATTAAATAACTTTTTTTTTTTTTTCAGTTAAGGGTTCAGGAACAAATTTATAACCATCAAGTTTCACAACTTTGTGAATTTTTAAGTAAAAAGAATACCTTAAGTAAAATCATAATTACTTCCTATGAATCCCTTGCCTAAGGAAATATTTTAAGAAAATATTTCATTAAAATCTGTTAGTATCCTTATCTAATCCTTTCTCTTTGTTACACAGATCTTATATTTATTGTTGTTCTAAATTATTAACTTTTGGTTTATTTGATTAATACATCACAAGCCACATTCAAATGCTATATTAAACATTATATTTCCTTTCTGAATTTAATCTAAAGAATCATTCAGTGATCATTTTTGTTCAAATGTATAAATATCATTTTTCCCATAGCTTGTTTAAAGTTTACCAATAAAAAAACTTACCCTATTCTTGTATAATTTTGAAAGCATATGTATTAATATGTCTAAATCCCAATAAACTGTGCTTTGTTTTATACAGAAATAATTGCATTTTCCATTATATTCATATTGGATATTTATACCAACAATCCTCTAAATGAGTATCTCTAGAGGTAAAAGCAACCATTGTTCCTTCTGTGGTTTTAGTGATGACAGTGCACAGAATCAGGATAAACATGGACAGAATTAATAATATTTTGTTATTTTTATTCTGGTACACTCACATTTAGAAATTTCAGTAGTGTTATATAAAGTGAAACTAAAACAAAATGGATACAGAATATGAGAAAGAATTAACAGATGTCAAAAATATCCTTAATGTTATGTAGAATTAAAATCCATACGGAGAAAAATAACCAAATGTCATCATATTGAGTAAGTTCAGTTTTGGAAGATAGCATTTCCAATGTATTATTCTCAATTAAAAAAAACTGGACTAATATTTTAATTAATTGGAGAAGTCATGTCCTGTGATTGTGCTTACCTTCTTTTAAATGTAGCACAGTGATCTATTTTAAAAACTTTACTTCTGACAGAATGGTCTTTGCTATAATGTTTATGTTTAACTTTAATGCATTACTTTAATTTCTGTTGTATTTTTGATTTGCAGATTGCACTGGGGACAGTCACAAATGTGGAAGAAGCAGTGAAGTGGATAAGTTACACTTACCTTTATGTACGGATGAGAGCAAATCCATTAGTGTATGGCATCAGTCACAAAGCTTATCAGGTAGAAAACTCATTTATTTAAAAAAAGAACTCAAAGCTTCTTTTGGGTTCTGTAATCCTTTCATGATATGAAGATAAATATTTGCTACTGTTGCCTCATCTGAAAAGAGTTATGGACATAGAAGAAAAATAAAGAGGCTTAATCTTTTTTAAAAAAATGCTAAAGAAAATTAAATTGGTTCCCTGTAATTATTTTGCTTTATTTAAACCTCTTTTCCCACTGATACTGTTAATATTTGTGCTATCAGTTTATTTTTCAGGTATATTTCTGTTAGATGTTAATATTTTGCTATGATTTTTAACTATGATAAATTTAGTTTTAGAATTAACTAGACATAATGAAACATATAGACAATTTTTTAAAATAGGCTTATGTTGTGTTCAATCTGCTCCTCCCGTTATGTCCTTTCTATGCCCTATTCTGAAATTAAAAGGTAGCATTAATGCATTATTGTCTTAACAGTTTGAAGTTTGGAGTCAGTTTCATGATTCAATGCTTATTCATAGACTGAGGATTAGATACATGTGATAGCAGCTCTTCTTGTGAGCTTTATAGTTGTGTGGTCCATGTGGCTTACAGATCTTGTCTTCTCTTTAGAACTCTGCTTTATATACTGTAAATACTTCCTAATTACAGATAAAATCCAGTTGTGGTCTAATGAAAACATTATTCACCATCTTCATATGATATTCACTTTGGTAAAGTCAAAATTATTAAAGAGCAAAATTATAGTTAGCTCAAAATTATAGTTTTTCTCCATTTACTGATCAATATGTGTGTATGTGCATGTGTTTTCAAAGCAGTTGCCAAATTTAGGGATTTTCTTTCATTTTTTCCTTTTCCTGTGCAGTAGATTTTGCCATGGAAAAGATTAAGACTTAAGACTTAGGGGGGAAAAATGAGAATAGTAGCAGCAACTAGTTCTGAAGCTGATAATCTGAAATTACTAGGTTTTCATACTTGGGTCTTCTCTGCATAGGATTTGACTACCTTTCTGCTTCTCATTTGAAATATGTGCTAATCTTCAAATGGATTTCTTATTTTATAGGCAAATTGTTCTATTATAAAGTATAAGTGCATTAAATCTGTGACTTTATACATTTTTCTATTTATTAATTTTTAGTTGGTGCTTTATAGATACACAGAAAGGTAGGATTCACTGTGCTTTATTCATAAATGTACATAGCATAATTTGGTCAGTTTCTTTACTCAGTTCCTCCCCTTTCTCATCCTTTCTCCCTTCCCTCAGTACCCTTTCTCTACTCCACAGATTTCCCTTCTATTTTCATGGGACATTGCCCCCTCTTCCCATTGTTTTAGTGCCTTAGTTATCTCTTGCTTCCACATATGAGATAAAGCTTAAGACCTTGACTTTTTGAGTCTGGCTTATTTCACTTAGCATGATGTTCTCCAGTTCCATCCATTTACCAGCAAATGCCGTAATTTCATTCTCCTTATGGCTGAGTAAAACTCCATTGTGTATATATACCATATTTTCTCCATTCACTCATCTGTTGATTGGCACCTGGGCTAGTTGCATAACTTGACTACTATGAATTCTGCTGCTATGACCCAGCTATCCCACTCCTTGGTATTTATTTGAAAGACCTTGCACATTTTAAACAATATGTCTCTAGATGTTCTCATCACAAATATGGACATTGTGAGAATAGTCAAAGGTACAGTGAAAATTCTCTGAAGGAGTAAAAAACAACACAAACACACACGTATTTTCATGGACTAAACCATCCCTTGGAATAAGTTAAACATATCAATTGATTTTTAAGTACTAGGTTAATATCAAAAGTCATTTTTGCAGTATAATGAAAACTTTTAACATACTTTTCTGGTATTAAAAAAAGTGAATTTTATTTCTTTTCAGGATTCATAGTTTTACCACCTTCACAGTTCTATGTCTTAACCTTTTCTTTAACTTAATGTTTTGATTTTATTGCTCTATAAATTTGTAGTCACAGAATTCTTATAGACAAATGCAAATCAAGCAGTTTGACCTTTTTTAATGGTTTTATAATATGTGATTAATAACATGTTTTCATAAGTGAACCTGATACATATAGTGTATCATTTATAGCAAATATTTGCTGATAAAACTCTTGATGCCATCTTACTTATCTGCAGTTGATATCCTTTCGATTCATTTTTCTGATTTTTTAAAACACTTTTAGCTGCCATAAATATCTAAGTTAAAACAAATAGAAGAAATATTAGCTTATTGAATTTCTAAGAAGTTTTACTACTTCCCCCACACCCTATTAAAGGTCATATTTTACATTATTGCTTATGACAAGGGATTAATCTTCAAGACTTGGATGTGTACATGTATGATTGTGCAATTGTGCATGTACACACATAACAACAAGAATATTTGTTAGTATCTTTTGTTAAATATCAACTTATACTTAGAAAAAAGATAATAATAGTTTTAAAACTATACAAAAATTCATTGTGGACTTCACTTTACTCTTTCTTCTATTATTATTGTAGATAAAAATGAGCTTTTCCACCAACAGTTGTGAAAATTCCTAAAACAGTAGAACTGTATTTTTAAAGGAATAACCATGCATTTATTTTTATGTATCTTGTCCTTGACTGGGGAAAGCTCTCTTGCGATCATGTTTCCAAGTAACTGATAAAATAGAAATATGATTTGATAATTTAAAGTGACTATTTAAATGTGGGAAGGAGAAGACAATTTTTTATACCTGATTCCCTGTGTCTATAACCTTAAAGATTATAAGTCCATGGAAGAATAATATTGATATCTAAGGAGACTGTATAGGGCTGGGGAGATAGCTCAGTTGGTAGAGTGCTTGCCTTGCAAGCACCAAGGTCCCGGGTTCAATCCCCAGTGCCACAAAAAAAAAAAAAAAAAGAGACTGTATAGATTGATCATTTTATTATCCAAAGAGACTATGCAGATTGATAATTTTAATGAATTTTAAAGCTTTCTTTAATAGAATAAAATCTTTTCTAGGTATTTCTTAAATGTATAAAATGTACTTTAGAAATTATAATCGAAAAATCTTTATCAGTATCTTCACTACTGGGTATATACCCAAAGGAAATGAAATCAGTATGTTGAATAGCATCTGTTCTCCCGTGTTCATTGCAGCATTGTCCATATTTTCAAAGAAATGGAAGCAGCCTAAGTGTCCTTCAAATTATGAATGGACAAAGAGAATGGAATACCTATGCAAAATGGTGTATTATTCAGCTATAAAAAAGAGTGAAGTACTGTCATTTGCAGTAACTGGGATGGAACTGGATATCATTATGTTAAGTGAAATAAGCCAAGTACAAAAGGACAAGTACCGCCTGATCTCATCCATATGTGGTATCTAAAGAAGTTGATCTCATAGAAGTTGAAAGTATAATGGTGGTTTCCAGGAGTTAGAGAGAGGGGTGGGGAGAGATTGGTCAGTGCTAAGTTTCTACCATAAATATGATAAATGTTTGAGGAGATAGTTGCATTTAATCTGTTTTGAATATTGCACAATATATATGTGTATTGAAACATCACTTTATACCATTGATACATATAATTTTATGTTTCTGTGTACCAATTCAAAATTAATTTTTTAAAGTCTAACTAAAGCATCAAGAAAAAAATTTAACTTCCATAAATGGGCACATGTTTGCAAATTGAGAATTCTTTAGAATTCGGATATTTGTATTTTTTTCCTGTAGATTGACCCAACATTACGAAAGCATCGAGAACAGTTAGTCATTGAAGTTGGACGAAAACTAGACAAGGCTCAGATGATTCGTTTCGAAGAGAGAACTGGTTATTTTTCCTCAACAGACTTGGGTAGAACCGCCAGCCACTACTACATTAAGTACAACACCATTGAGGTATTATACTGAGGAACAAATGCAAAAATGTTTTTTTTTAGTTGCAAATACTTTCTAGACTTCAAAATATATTAACAATGCCAAATAACAAAAGCAACTTATAAGCAAATACATTTAATTTATATGAACTCAGCACTATACCCTCAGTAATGACAAGAAAAAAAAAAATGACCCTAAATAGCAACAGCACTCTCCTGCCATCCTGTTCTATGAATATACCCTAAGCACCACACACACCTGAAACAGTTGAAGCATATTATAGAGTGAATGCCCGAATGATTTTAAGTTGGAGTTAATAGCTTAATGATTTTCTTGAATAAAAAGTTGAAAATTTGCATGTTAATAAGAAACACTAAAGAAGAGTTAATGAAACTAATAAAATTATCAAGTCAGTCAATCTGTACTAGATGGGTAATTTAAGGAACTTTTAAGGACAATTTCGACCACACAATTACAATAGGTTTTTTACCTTTTAACATTGTCCTGTTTAAGATGAGGTGACACTTTAATATATATACTTTTAAAAAAGCACATACATTTCTTCATGTGTTTTTATATACATCTGTCAATACAATGATCACCTGTTGGGAGAATACTTAAATTTGATGAGAGAGAAATGGGTTAAAGTGAATTTTTACACTTTATTCTATAGATAGTCTGTGTGTTTTGAGTTTTTTCTTAAACTCATCTTTACCTTTTGTACATAAAAATGTTTTTAAAATAGGAGAATAAAGATCATCAAAATGAGATTTCTCCAAAAATAAGAAAAACTATTTATATGAAATCTAGGGTTTATAGATTTAATATTTGCTTATACATATAAAGTTTCAGAAAACATCCTCTTGTGCTTACTAGTTTTTCCCCATCTTTTCAGAGTAACCTATATGTGTATAGCACTTCAATTTCTGCAAGACCTCTTAACATATTATCTAGAGCTATGATTTGGTGGTTCCTCAGTCCAGCACCTAGTCCTTCACACCTGCTCACATGACTTCTTGTCTGTTTGGGGCAACCTTTCTCATTTATCCTCTTGCTAGTATACTGCTGCCAAACTAAAACCTAACACTTTCTTTTTTGCAGTTCTTTTTCAGGAACTCTAGCCCTGTGTTACCTTTGTCTTTTCCATATGGTCTTTAACTGATTTGCTGTCTGCCCTCCCTATTCATATTTTTAGACTCTTCGGACTACATGTTATCTAATTATTTCCCTCTAAATTTCATATGATATATGTGAGCTTATGGTAAATGGTGTAGATTTCTATATGCCTATGCTGGAGTCAAGACCAGAATATTATGATGAACATTTTTACACATTTAGTATAGATTTCATTAGATGATTTTACTGATCTTTTTGCTTCTAGAGACTTCCTTAGTTAATTATGTTTCTGAGAGTTTTTTAGTCTTTGATAAATTTGATAATGTTTAGAAAACAAGGAATACTGTGCCACAGACAACTCTGCACAATCTAGGACTCCAGTGTTCTTTAAGAATGTGTGATGTGGGCTGGTGGTATAGCTCAGTAGTAGAGGGCTCACCTTCCATGTGTGAGGCACAGGGTTCAATCCTCAGCACCACATAAAAATAAAATAAAGGTATTGTGTCCATCTACAGCTAAAAAATATTTTAAAAAATGAATGTGTGATATTATCATAATGTTAATAAAATAATATCTTTTGACCTTTCAATTTTAATCAAATATGACACTTTTGTAGACCTTTAATGAACTCTTCGATGCTCACAAAACAGAAGGTGACATATTTGCTATAGTCTCCAAAGCTGAAGAATTTGATCAGATCAAGGTAAGATTACTTGAAGTTTGAGTCAGATATGTACAACATAGACACATTTATTTATTTTTAAAAGCTTAAAATTAATTGTTATTCCTCATACGATATAAGCCATATGGCATATTTGAAGTATCAGCAGCGTTTTCCATTTTACAGGAAAATTTAGTGTTCTAGATTATAATGTTATATCATACCTAACATCATGCTTTGCTCTGTATCCCAAATGAAGAAATTTAAATAGGTTTTGTATTAATTTATCAAAGAATATAGTATGTAGATTTTGGTTTATTTTGCAATATGGTTCACTGAAGAAAATGTTGAGTATGTGCATAATTCAAACTAATACAGAAATCAATATTTCTGTACCCATAATATAATTTAATCTCATTAACAGTGAAAACTTTAATACTTTGAAACAGTACTTCATAACTTGAAGCTATGAATGTATTATACCATATAAAAATATATGACTGTAATGAATGCATTTGAAGATAATCAAGTTTGCCCTAATCCATTTGGGCAGAGGTTTTACTCTGGTCAAATAAAAAATGAAATCTCATCAGTTGAAGGATGTTGAGGTCAGATGATTTAATTTTTGTGGCATATCAAATTTTTATATGTCAATGGCAACTTTAATATTGGTGATGAATAATAAAATATAATTGTACCAGACTCAAGATAGTTTCATATTTTATAATTTACCTCTGGGAAAATTGCTGGGTTTTAGCTATAGAAGAGTGAAATATTACATTATACTAAAAGGAAATTTTAAAAACATGCAATGTGGTTTTTCAATAATTTAGCCTCAATATTACTATTAAAATATTGACTCTTCTAGGTCAGAGAAGAAGAAATAGAGGAGTTAGATGCTCTATTAAACAACTTTTGTGAACTCTCAGCTCCTGGAGGTGTAGAAAATAGTTATGGGAAAATAAACATCTTACTTCAAACTTACATCAGTCGAGGAGAGATGGATAGTTTCTCCCTTATATCAGATTCAGCATACGTTGCACAGGTAAGACTCTTACTCTTCATTTTCTCTTCTTTGTTTATCTTTAGAGACCAAGGAATTAATTCTGTTATACTGTAAATGTAATTGCTTTGAGAAATTCTACTAAACCACTATTTTACCTTAGAATAAAAGATGTTGATTCTTACGTCCTTTATATAACCTGTGCTTATAAATCAGGACTGAAGGTGAAAGTTAGTGATTGGTTTGACTTATAACAAATCTATCTTCAATAAGGCCTAATAAATATATTTCAGTATGATAGTCCCTGATTTTAAAGATTGAGGACTAAAAGAAAATTATTTCCTAAACTACAACTCATTTACTTTATAACTTTAAAAACTGCCATGGTATCTAATGTTGTTCATATGTTTATGTTCTTATATTTAAGCCCTCAAGTGAAATAAAGTATATATTTTTTTGTCTTATTTAACTTTCCTGTCTCTCTCTCTTCCTTTTTTTTTTTTTTTTTTTTTTACTAGAGATTGACTGAACCCAGAGGATCTCTACCACTGAAATATATCCCCAGTCCTTTTTATTTTCTATTTTTATTTACTTTATTTATTTTGGTACTAGGAATTGAACCACTGAACCATCAACCTAGACCTTTTTTATTTTTAAACAGTGCCTTTATTTTGAAACAGGTCCTAGCCTACTTAAATTTTTGAGAATGTCTTTGAACATGCAGTCCTCTTGTCTCAGCCTCCCAGACCACTAGTATTACAGGTGTGCACCACCCCGTGCCTGTTTTTTTATTTTTTAAGACAAGGTCTTGCTACATTGATGAGGCTGACCTTGAATTTTTATTTCTCCTCCATCAACCTCTAGATTTGCTAGGATTGCAGATGTGTTCCAGCATACCAGACTCCAAGCATACTTTAAAAAAAAAAAAAAAAAAATTCTTAACCTCTAAATATACATTTTTATTATTTTTATTTAGAAATACCTCTATTAAATTAAAGAGAATTAAATTTTAATCTTATTTGGAATATGTAATTATTACCTTATATTTGTAAATTTATTCAAAGATTTAATATTAAAAATGTATGTTTCTTTTAAATTATTATTAATGGCCATTAATACTGAAAAATGCATTGAAATATCTGAAAACACAACATATATAAACATGAACTCATGTATTTGTAAACAATTTGAAAGAATGTAGTAATTTAATCAGTATAACCAAGAAAGCAGGTGATAATTTCACAATTCATATAAAGTAAATGTAGATAGAGTAAAAACATTTAAAAATTATCTAGATCTTATAACTTTTATAGAAATCAGAATTTCTAACTTCCTATTTTCTTTTTCTGAAAATCATGTAATGTTGTTATTTATATCCCCTAATATTTTTATATTGAAATAATCATTTAAAATAAAAGATAAAATTTTAATGGGTTCTGAATGAATAGTCTGTCTACACTTCTCCTTAATTCAATATGAAGATGATATCAGAGACTGACATAGAATTGGTTTATAATATAAAACTTTGATTTATAGTATAAAACTTATATTCCCTTTATGATTGGTACCCAGGAAGTCAACCTCAGAATAAGGATATATTTTAAAGCATCCCTGGTTTTTCTTAAACAGCTATTCTGGATTTATCATCCTTGAATGCATTAAATAAACTATATTTGAATTTATTATATTTTAAATTTAAGCCATCAGTAATTCCAGAGCTCTGAAATTGTCATTTCCTTCTCTATTTCTTAAACTTTCTTCTCTCAGCACCTAAGGTAAACCCTTTCTCAGTCACCTAAACTTTTCATTTTAAAAACCTATGTGTAGTCTCTCTACACTGTACATGTTACAGACTTTGACCATTATTCTCACCCAATTTGTGTCATTCAAATTAAAATTTCTTGTTATAATGTTGTCTAGAATCAACATTCTTCACTTTCAAATACAAATATCTTAGATATTTATTGGGTGATATTTCTAAGCCCATAATTTTAACAGTTTTCAATAAGACTGACTATAGGGTTAATGATAAAGGGAAGGAGGCAAAACAAATGGAAACTAGCTTTGGTGATTTTTTGAAAGACTTCATTCATTTTAGCCTTCTATTTGTCTGTTAATGAAGTTATTCTCAAAGACCTGAGTTTAGAATCAAAGTTTGGAGTGTTTCTTATCTGGCATTGAATACATGCTCTGACACCAAATAGCTGTAAGACCTTGACAAATTTTTAACCTCCCTAAGCTTTAGTGTGTCCATCTGTAAAATCATAATATCAATAAAAAATAAATGCAATTGTTGTAAAGAGTAAAAAGATAATACATATAAAGGTAGTTACATTGCTTGGTATTTGGGAGCTACTGATATGACCCATTAATATAGGTAGCTATACTCATCAATATTTTCTTTGTCACCCCTCTGTTATTGAATTGCAAAGACTTCTTTAATTTTCCTCTAAATAGAGATAAATTTAGTCATTCCACTATATTCCTAGAGGGATCTCTGCATGTCTCTTATATTCTAGACATCTCAATAGCCTCCTAGATACTTTGCTTTCTGTCCCTTCCTATTTTGTTCCTGTTGAGAATTTGTAAGGGTAGAGCTTTCTAACACTTTGGGAATAAGGCTACCCTCCATGAGTTTAGCAAGTAACATCCACATATAAAGGAGGTGGTTACTCTTACATATAAATGATAAAGATGAGTAAGGTTATATAAGAAAAGATGTTGTCCCACAATTCAAGGATGCAGCTTGACTTGCCCTTCTTTTGAGACTAAGTTTGAATAATAAATTTACAGACCAATTTAAAAACACATTGAATCTAACAACCAATCTCCCCCCCTTTCTTCTTCAGAATGCAGCTAGAATTGTCCGTGCCCTTTTTGAAATTGCTCTGAGGAAACGTTGGCCTACCATGACCTACAGGCTCCTGAATCTTAGTAAAGTCATTGACAAGAGGCTTTGGGGTTGGGCTAGCCCTTTGAGACAATTTTCAGTGTTACCACCACACATTCTAACAAGATTAGAAGAAAAAAAACTTACTGTAGATAAGCTGAAAGACATGAGGAAAGATGAAATAGGTAAGAGGGGAAAATTGCTTAAATGAATTTTTCTGTGAAAATAAAATATTTTACTAGATATAAAAGTATTGTGAATTTTCATGTTACTCATTTTATTTTCTCTTTGTTATTTATGTTTTTATTAGTGCATTGTAGTTTACATAATTCATTTTGACTGTGAATGCATATAACTCAATATAAATTTTTAACATATGTATGAAATCTTTTTTATTTATGTAAAAGAGCAAAAATCACTCTAAATTTTATGAATTTACTTAGCAGAATTTGCATTTAAGACTGGGTGTGGTGGCACATGCCTGTAATCCCAGCAGCTCAGGAGGCTGAGACAGGAGGATCACAAGTTCAAGGTCAGCCTCAGCAACTTAGTGAGACCCTGTCTCAAAATAAAAAAAAATTTAAACAAAAGGGCTAGGAATGTTGCTCAGTGGTTAAGTGACCAAGGGTTCAAGCCCCAGTACACCCCCCCATAAAAAGAATTAGCAATTAAAATAGTTTATATTGTCAAAGACTTAAGTATCTTATATGTAGATCTTACCCGTAAATGGGTGATATTTATTCCTTAATATTTAACTAATTCCAAAGACTTTTGGTATGTATATCAGCAGTATTATAGTAAAAATTTAAGTGAACAATAAGCTCTATATTTCTCTAGAGTTTCTAAACAAGCTTAATTATACACATATGCCTTTAAACCCAGTGCATACATAATATTCAGTGTTTAGCATTTTTCATGTAATATTGAAAAGTTATTCCAACATACATTTGCACAAATCCTGATATTTTTTTAACAAATGTATAATGCATTGATTAGGCAGTATTTCACTTATGCAAAGAATAGACATTGCATATGACGGGAGTTAGTCTGAAGACAAGTAAGATGGAGGATTGCTGCTGGCAAGAATTGCAAAGATGTTAAGAGGGGCTGTGATAGTTATTACATTTGTAGTCTAAAATAGAGTGGAAGAAGAAAACTGTCAACAGAAAAAATAGAGATTATTTATAAGGAAAGTTAACTGTACATATATGGCACACTTGGTACTTTAAAATATAATCTACTTCCACTTAGTTACTCAAACTAATTAATCACATTTGTTTTGTAACAGCCTCTACCCTTGGTATACCTGTACATGTCTATATTCCAGATCCTGATTATTTTTGAAAATATGCTTAAGTAGTTAATTTTGTGCTAGATTGATTATATTTTATAGTTTTTGTTTTTTAGAAATGGGCCTGGGTAGATAGTTATATTTAATTATTGAAGCATTTCTCATGATTTTATAGTTCTGAAATAGATCCTGAATAAATCAGTGGCTATTTACATAATTTCTGTATGAATTCTAAACTAACTCAGAAAGAAGTGGTTCTGTTTATAGTAGTTTAAGCACACTATCAAGTTTCAGTAATTTTAAGAACCCTATTAATACCTAAACAAACCTCGATACTGATTTCCAGGGCTATGAATTGCTAATTTGAGTTAACTATTACAAAATATTCAAACATGCCAGGTCAAGAATGTCAGCTATTCTACATAGCAAATCATAAAACAAGCAATAAAATCACCTACTCTGAAATCCCATTTACAAGTCAGATTATATTGCTTTTTTTCTGTCTGGACACATTTCTTCTATGTGATATTTTCCTTTCAGGTCACATTTTGCATCATGTGAATATTGGACTGAAGGTCAAACAATGTGTTCATCAGATTCCTTCTGTTATGATGGAAGCATCCATTCAACCCATCACACGGACTGTCCTCCGAGTGACACTCAGCATCTACCCTGATTTCACATGGAATGATCAGGTAGAAATGGAAAATATCTATACCTATATTAAACTAAATTGCCTGTACCTTACATTTTACTACACCTCTCTACATCTGTCCTCAGGGATATAGAAAATCCTGTAAAATATACATATATATATGTTTGTGTGTGTGTGTGTATATATATATATATATATATATGTATATGTATATGTATATGTATATACTTATACATATATAATTGTTATTAAAAAACATATATAATACATACATATAATAGTTGTTAAAAACATTGTAATGGTATTTACTCTCATTCTCAAGAAAGATAGGTATATGAAGAATATTCAACCAAAGCAATTTCTTCAGAGCATCTACGGAAGTTAACACTGCAACACTGAACAATATTTTGGTGGATTCAAATCTGTGAGAATTTTACCATGTATTTTTGCCATCTCTATTGAGTCTCATTTGCTTACCAAAAATCCAAGTTTCTCTGTGCTGAAAGAGCTATTTTTAAATCTTGATGTCTCAAAATACCATTCTCTCCTTTTCTGAAATGTTAGACTTGTAGAAAAAAAATTCTACATTTTTCTTCCTTGTCAAGTTTCTTTTCTGCTGAGACTACTTCCTCCATGATCTCTACTGACTGACTGACTAGTTGCCACAATACACAAATTTTTCTGTAATTTTCCTCCTCTGATTATATATAGTTCTATACATAGCCCTTCTCCAGAATGTTCCTTCTTGCTTCTTATGTTTCTATTTTTATTTGCGTTCCTCTTTCTTTTCTTGCTTCAATACCTTAGATGTTCTTAGGTTAAAACAATGGTAAAAATCTACTTTGGTGCTGGCGAAATAGCCCATCACGTAGAGTGCCTGCCTCGCATGCTCGAGGCCCGGGTTCGAGTCCCCAGCACTGTGGGATTGCGGAAATAACAGACAAACAAAAATCTACTTTGTATCTTCTTCTTATTCTATCAACAGCTTTTAATATTTATCTTTTCACTAGTTACTATTTTAGAAATTGTAGATACAAAGGCAAATAGAACTGTCTTCAGTTTCAAAAAACTAACTGGGAAAGGCAAGTAAATCAGAAACTGTCCTATAGCAGTGCTTACATCAAGTAATCTTATAAGATTCTAATTAAATGTAGGTGGATACTTTCTGCATTACTTAACATTTGTACATCTTTAATGTGAATGAATTTTTTTCAGCAGTGTGCTCTAAAATCACCCAACCATGTTCTAATTTAATTCTATATTGTCATTAAAGTGTCCAGAACTTTAATTCCCAAAATTTCCTCATCTGTAAACATGCATAATAAAATAACTATTGTTATTTTTCTCACAGTATATAAGGATAGTTGATAATATCAAATTACATTAATATTTTCATAAATATGAAATTTTACATAAAATATAAAATTATATTTAGGTATAAGTTCATATTTGAAATTTTTGTTTTAAAATGAACGAAAGTTTGGTTATTTTTTCACACTGTTTTCTACTATTGCTTTTCATAATAAATCTCCCATAGTCTAATTAATTAGTAGGAGAAAACAATTGTTTTTTTTTAAACTATATTTATTTTTATTTCAGTAGCTCACCCCATGTAACCATTTTAATGTTTATCCTTTTATTTACATGTATTCTTGAGAACAAGTTGTTTTTAATTGTTATTTTATTTTGTTTTATGTCTCATTTCTTTTTTCTATCCAGCTAATTTATTTATTTATTTAGTTTACTTCGCAAATCAAACCCAGAGCCTTGTGCATTCTAGACAGGAACTTTACCTCTGAGCCACACCCCATCTGAATTACTGTATATTCATCCTTGCTTCTAACTCTTTTTTTTTTTTTTTTTTTTACTTTTTTTTAATTGTAAACAAATGGGATACATGAAAACAATTGTTTTTATAGTTAACTCTATTAGAATGCTGTTGGCTTCAAGAACATAAAACCTAACTTGCCTCAACCTGATGTAAGTGAGGTAATATATTCTCTTGTACAATAAGAGGTCAGACACAGGTCAGACAGGTCCTGAGGATGGTTCAGTCTTGGTTAATAATACCATCCAGGGCCCAGGATGTTTCCACCTCTTTGCTCTACTCACACTCTTGGATACTTCTCAAATGTTTTCCTGCTTCTTTTTTCACTTTTAACAGAGTAAGGGGAACACATACCCGCTTCCTCAGCCCACAACACAGACTGTAAGCCCTCCCTCTGACACACCTTTTTTTCCCCCCAGTCTAATTAGGCCAGTGTTTGTTATGGGCTTCTCCTTTACTACAGATATTGTCAGGAGAATGTCATGAGCTGGTTGGCTTATGTGAATCAAAATTATCCCAGGTGTTATGGTTTAGATGTGGTGTCCCCCAAAAGCTCATGTGTGAGATAATGCAAGAAGGTTTGGAGGAGAAATGATTGGGATGTGATCTCCTCCTCATGAGTCATCATTACATTTAACAGTGTTCAGAATAGACAAATCTGCTATTCTGCTATTACTGCTAATGAATATAAGTGTTCTCTTGGAGGTGATAAAAATGTTCTAAAATTAGATTATGTTTATAGTTGTGCAACTTTGTAATTATATTAAAACCATTGAACTGTATACTTTCAATGAGTAAACTTTGTTTTATAAATTATATACCAATAAACTTGTTAGAGTAATAGATGCTGATATGTAAATAGTACTATCACTTGAGTTATGATTTTCATATTACTAGGATCATTTTTCTTCTAGGTCCATGGGACAGTAGGAGAACCCTGGTGGATTTGGGTGGAAGATCCTACAAATGATCACATTTACCATTCAGAGTATTTTCTAGCTCTTAAAAAACAGGTGAATATAACCTTATTATTTAGCTGCTAAGAAGCAAATATAAACAATTTTTGTTTTTTCTCTGTGATTTCAAAGTGCCATAAAAACATTATTATGTTGTTTTTCCTTTTGGTTTCAAGGGAAAACAGAGATTAAGTATTACAGTATTGATTACTCAATGCAATTATAATTTGAGAAATTCAATTACAACTGAATCTTTACCATGGTTTAAGGCATGGCTTCAAGAGGTGTGGGATATGTAAAATAGGAGGAATAAAAATAATTTACTGAAGAATAATGAATCTCTTAGTGAAAAGATGATTCCTTGTAAAATTCTCTGTGAAGACTCAATTGTTCCTACATCTTTGACTCACGTTTCATTTGTAATTTCTCTTTTTATCAGAGAGAAAGCAAGCTTCAGACTGAAAATCTTGAAAGGACAGCAATAGTATTTCATAGTAATATTTTGTTTTCATGCATTTAGCTTCTTGGTAACCATGGTAACCAATTTATTTCAACTGATTCTAATATTCCACTTAAGGTACTGATCAGACTTAAAAATATTACATAAATAATAATATGGTAATTGAAATTACAGAAATGATGAAGCAATTGAGTGAATTATGTTTGGGAAATTCTGATAATGAATCAAACTGGTAACCTGTTATTACATGATAATATATATATGTAAATAATATAAAGTGAGTATAAATTTACCTTCTGTTATATCAAATAATCCTCAGAAGGAAACTCCCTACAAGTTACTGTAGTACTTGAATATCTGAGCTATTTAGAAACCCAAGATACTTTATTTTTAGTACATCTTGTATAGACACTTATTAAGAACTGACTAAGAACTTTATAATGTTAAAATACCCTTATTTATTTTAGACTTTATTTCACATTAGGTCATTAGTAAAGAAGCTCAACTACTGGTATTTACAATCCCTATTTTTGAGCCTTTGCCTTCCCAATACTATATCCGAGCAGTGTCTGATAGATGGTTAGGAGCTGAGGCTGTTTGTATTATCAACTTTCAACATCTGATTCTACCAGAGAGGCATCCGCCCCATACAGGTAACAGATTGAATGTTAATGTATTAATGTGAATCATTGACTTCCCAAAACTGTTGTTTTAATTAATGTTGAAAACTATGAAGTTTATGCTTCAAAATTGTTCCATTCTGAATCAAAGTTCAACTTACTTGACAGTAAAATTGTTTCTAAACTACATATTCAAGCTTTTCAAAATCAAAGGTGTATATGTATATAGCCAAATTGTGAACCTTTAATTTTTGTTTATTTAAGTTCCAAAAGCATTAAAGTAGGCTTAGTTAAATTCTGATAATTATAAGGAGGAGAGTATTTCTGTATTACTGGACTTTTATCTCTATCTTTGCATATAATCATTATAATTTCTCCATATAGTCTTTCTTTTTCATTACAAATGTCATATCATTTAATCTGTGTTCTCTGGGAAACATTTGAGATATCCCTTTTTCCTTACATTTATTCCAATTTACTTAAACTTATTTCTAGTACAGGTTGTCTTTTGTCCAAAATGCTTAAGACTAGTAATGTTTCTAGATTTCACATTTTTTTCAGATTTTGGAATATTTGTATATGCATAATAAAATATTGAAAAAGGGATATGTAGTAAGAGCATATAGCAGCATTTTTCATTCTTGTAATATACAAAATTATAGGTTTTCATAACATGAACAATTGCCTTTCTATTTTGATTTGTTAAAAAAGCAAAATTTCATGACTAAATCTTTACAGTGATACTTTCAAGTACCCCTGAAACCTATTTCGAAAACATCTTGAAACTAATCAGTGTACTAATTTCATTTCTTGAGAATTCCTAATTGATGAGTATTGATTTCCAGGGGTCCTTAATTTACTTTACAGACATAAATTAGGAGTCAAATTTTCTTTTCCATGTAAGTTTTGAAAGACAAACTCAGTCATGCTCTGTTTGAGTTTTCAGAATAAAACTGTTATTCTGACTACTTTAAACAACATGCTATTTGACAGTCCTTTCAGATGTGAAAGGAGACCTAACTATGACTTTATAATTTTTCATTTTGTCAAATGTACACCTTACTCATTTTATTAGTTGAGGAGAGATTATTTATACTGCATCTCAATTTCTCTTTAATGTCTTGGCATAGCACAACCAAAAATTTTATCCAAGTAGAAGAATACTGAGATTGTAATATCTAGTAGTCTACTCATTGAAGAGTGTCTTTCTGGTCTTCTTTCATCAAATGTGCTTATGTGATATTTAGAATCTCATAAATTTGAAATATGCAAACGTGTTGGTGTTTTAATTTAAAACATATGCTTCCAATATCACTGCTAGGTTTCTTTCATTAATGGACTTAATTTTAAATACATTATCATTATATGTTAATGCCAGTTTAATCATTTCCTTGTTAAGCAACCAAGTACATATCAATCTATTTATATAATTAACTGATATAGTATAAACAAACCATCTAGTTAAAATTAGCCAAGAAAAATCTTTCACAGAAATAGATCATCTTAATTTAACATTATCAATAACTGTACATTTGACATTGTACAATGTTTAATTTTTAGTTTTATTTTCACAAACTATGTTTTGATTAGCATTGCATGCCTTATCTTGTAATGTCGCTCTCCTTCCTGGACTTACAGTGCTACAGAAAATTTAAGCAATTATAATGAGGCATAGAAAGTATGAAGTTAGCTCTCAGCTACCCATGTAATAGAGTAGAGCAATGGGACAAAGATAACTTTTTAAAGTTAGCTTAATTTTGCTTACCTACCCCGCTTAGTGAAAGTGTACCCGGGATTAAACCAAGGGGGCACTTAACCACTGAACCACAGCCCCAGTCCTTTTTCAAAAATTATTTTGAAAGACAGGGTCTCACTAAGTTGCTGAGGCTGTCTTTCAACTTGGGATCTTCCTGCCTCATCTTCTGAGCTGCTGGAATTACAGGCCTGTGCCACCGTGCCTGACTAAAACAACTTTTGTTTTTCAGTACATTTTTTTAGAAAAAAATTTACCATACTTTTCATTTTGAAACCATACTGTAAAGATCTAATTCAGGGTACAGATCACTATGTCCTCTTAACTGATTTTTTTTAACTTCTTTAAACTTTTCTAATAATTTTCTAATTTCTTAGGCATCCAGTTCATATAACAAGAAGCAAACAAATCTAGTTTCTTTCAAGATTTTCTGCAGGTTTTGTTTTGTTTTGTTTTGTTTTTTAACTCAGTCATGCTGTGTTCTCAAACTCCTACCTTGATTTCTTCCTGGAATAAGCCTAAATTCATTTTCGTTTCCATTGGCTGTAACAAAAGCTCACTTACCTACTCTGGCTTGGTCAGTGTCTAACAGATCAAAAGTAATTTGTTGTTACTGGTTGTTCCAGTACTGACATTTGCAAATCGTTTTCATTGTTTTGCAAATTATGGCAGATTTATTTTTGTTCTATAACATATATACTTTCATATACTTTTTATTCAAGTTATTTCCCTTTTTGGAAGAGAAATATGTAGTTGGTTTATAGGGAACTCTTCAATAAGAGTGTTCATTATACCAGTTATGTTAAAAGTGGTGACAGAATAAGATGTGTCACTGGTGTGTAAGAACTTATATTAAGCATGTTCCCCTCTAAAGATAATTAGCAAATGTTATGATTTATTCTTTAAAATACAGTATTCAGTATTGTGCATGTTTTTCAGTTATTGTATAGCAGTACCTGTTGGATCTTTTCAGAATTACTGGATCTTCAGCCTTTGCCAGTTACAGCTTTGGGATGTAAAGCATATGAAGCCCTGTACAACTTCAGCCACTTTAACCCTGTGCAGACACAAATATTTCATACACTGTATCACACAGACTGTAATGTCCTACTTGGAGCACCCACTGGATCAGGAAAGACGGTTGCAGCTGAATTAGCTATTTTCAGAGTCTTCAACAAGTATCCCACTTCAAAGGTATGTTGAACAAATTGTGTGCTTATATTCAATTAGAAAAGACAGTTCATCATCTCTAAACTAGCCAGGTCTAAATAGCCTGGCACCACAGTGAGTAGCTTTGTTATACTCTCAGTGAATTTTCCAGGGGGTCAGATCAGTGTTAGAATAATTTGTTGCAAGAAAATTGATCTCAAACTTTGGAGTCTTTTAGGTGAATTTCTAACATATATAGTGCTCACACATCCTCCTCATATCTATAATTTATAGGTAATTCCATTATGAGATAATTAATTCTTAGCTGTATTTGTTAGATGTATAATAATTCATAACCAAATTCTTTGGCTATGAATGAAATGTTAATACTTTAAAAAAAACACATTTTGGTTAACACAAGAAATATAGACATAGTTTTTATGCTACATTTCTTCAAATATTAATTTTATCAATTAAGGTTAAATAACATTGGAATCAAATAAGTATTTTTAAATTTTCATAAATCATAATGTTTTGTAATTTTTTTCTCAATACTGTTTTATTTTAATAAAAATGATTTATATTTGAGATGTCCAGTATGATTCTTTAATATACATATACATTGTGAAATGATTACTAAAGTCAAGATAGAGAGCATATCTACTTCAGATAATTTTTTTTTTTTTTTTTTTTTTTTGCAGTGGGAACATTTAATATCTAGTCAGCAAATTTCAAGTCTGTTAATACAGTATTGTTAAGTACAGTCACCCTTCGGTACATTTGGTAGCTAGAACTTTTTTTACATAAATGAAACTTCGTATCCTTTAACCACTATCTGTACATACCCTCACTTTCACCACTCACAACCATTATTTTACTCTGCTTCTATGAATTTGACTTTTTAAAATTACACCTATAAGGGAAATTATTCAGTGTTTTTTCTTGTTGTGTCCAGCTTATTTCTCTTAGCACAATGTATGTTACTGCAAATGGCAAGATTTTCTTTTTTTGTAAAGCTAAGAAATGGCACATTCTGTTTCAGTTTCTTTTTTCATCCATCTTGGGACACTTAGATTGTTTCTTTATTTTGGCTTTTCTAAAAAAATGATGTAATAAACATAGGAGTGTACATCTATCTTTGAGATAATGATCTCATTTCATTTGGATACGTATTCAAAAGTAGAATTGCTCTATCATATGCTGTTGCTGTGTGTAATTTTTTAAGGTTCTTCATGTGTATTTTCCCCAATGGCTTCCTCAATGTACATATCTACCAACAGTGTGTGGCACTTTTTTTTCTACATTCTTGCCAACATTTATTCTCTTTTTTGTTGTTTTGATAATAAAGGTGTTGACCCATTGTGATTTTGATTTGCATTTTCCCAATGATTAGTGAAGTTGAGCACCTTTCCACATCTGTTAGCCATGTTGCATGTTAACAGAATGATGCCTGTTCACATCCTTTGTTCCTTTTTATTTTTTTCTTTAATAGAATTATCTAGGCTTTTTGTTCTTGGGTTATATGAGTTCCTTACATGTTTTGAATATTAACACCTACAAGTATTTTCTTACATTACATAGGTTATTTTTTTACTTCATCGATTGCTTCCTTTTCTGTGTAGAAGGTTTGTAGTTTTAATGCACACCCATTTGTTTATTTTCACTTTTGTTTCCTATGTTCTTGGTAACATATCCAAAAACTCATTGCTAAGACAAGTGACAAGATTTTTTCCCCTGTTTTCTTCTAGGAGTTCTATGATTTCAGATCTTATGTCTACATTTTGAATCCATTTCAAGATAATTTTTGCATATGGTATAAGAGGGGTCCAGTTTTATTCGGTTAAATGTGGAGGTTCAGTTTTGTCAATTCTATTTATTGAAGCCTATCCTTTTCCATCTTGGCATCTTGTCAGATTGGTTGACCCTCTATGTGTATGTTGATTTCAGGACTGTATTCTGTTCCATTGGCCTACATGTGTATGTTTGTGCCAGTGCCATACCATCTTAATTTCTGTAGCTTTGTACTATAATTTGTAGTTAAGAAGTAGAATGCCTCTAACTTTCTTCTTTCTCAAGATGTCTTTGGTTGTTTGGGTCTTCATGGTTTCTTATTAATTTAAATATTTTTCTATATCTAAGAAAAATGCCATTGGCATTTGATAGGGGGGTTACATTGAATCTATAGATTATTTGGGGGTAGTTTCTTTCTTCTTTTTTTCAGTCAAACTTTTAATTTTATTTTATATGCTTAGAAAACAGCTTGACATGTCTCAGATGTAGTGAAGTCCACTTTGCTGGAAAAAGGAACAGTGATCCAGAATGTGTAGATACTGTCTCAATTCTTTATGGTGGCAAGTTCTACAGCTTCACTGAATCTTCTTTCCTTGATAAAGTAGATGAACTGTGATTGTACAGATTTATTCTCGTTCTCGTGTTGTGGAATTTTCTCTGTTATTTAGTCAGTACTCCTTGAATAAGCATAGAAACAGGGCAAACTTAACCTAATAGTAGAAATTGCAAAGGAAACAAAACAGTTGTATTATGTGAAATCAATAAATGACTTCCGCTGGGATCAGGGCAGGGCAGCCAGACACCTCTTCAGGCGGCTCTGCCCACTCCGGCTGCAGGCTCTCTTCTCGGGGCGATCCAAGATGGCGGCCTAGAGGGAGACTGCACCCCCTGTCGCTCCAGAACCCAGGAGTTAAGAAGGGGAGGCATAGAGAGACTCGGACTGAAATAGAGCCACGGGTGAGTCTGCCCACTGGGTAAAGCTCGGCCCCGGGGGGCAGGCCCAGACAGAGGTGGCTTATCGGAGCCGGGCAGGGCAGCTAGAGTCATCCACAGACAGCCCTGCGCACTCCAGCGGTGGGCCCCGCCCACACAGCCAGCTTCTCCAGGTTCTCGGAACGGAACTGGCCCACTGGTGAGAGCCTTTCTGACCAGAACAAGCTCCGAGTCCCGGAGCCAGTGCAGCTCAGCGTACTCTGGCACGCAAGCAGATTCAGGGTCCAGACAGGGCAGCCAGAGACTTCCCCAAGTAGTCTGGACCCCTGCAGTGGGAGGTGCCGTTCAAGGCTAGCCTCTCGGAGCTGACCGCCCAGTGAGAGACTTTCTACATAGAACCAGCCACAAGCCCCCGAACCAACGGAGAGCCTCAATCCGCAAACAGCCTCTGGGATCAGGGCAGGGCAGCCAGACACCTCTTCAGGAGGCTCTGCCCAATCCGGCTGCAGGCTCTCTTCTCGGGACGATCCAAGATGGCGGCCTAGAGGGAGACTGCACCCCCTGTCGCTCCAGAATCCAGGAGTTAAGAAGGGGAGGCATTGAGAGACTCGGACTGAAATAGAGCCACGGGTGAGTCTGCCCACTGGGTAAAGCTCGGCCCGGGGGGCAGGCCCAGATAGAGGTGGCTTATTGAAGCTGGGCAGGGCAGCTAGAGTCTTCCCAAGGTAGCCTTCCACACTCCGGCAGTGAGCTCCTCCCACACGGCCAGCTGCACGGTGCAGGCCCACAGTGAGAGCATTTCAGCACAGAGCCAGTTCCAAATCGTGGAACCAGTAGGGGGCTAGGGGCAGTTTTCTTCGGATACGCTGCTTTATCAGATTCCTCCAGGACATCAGGCTACTGAAGGCTGGGAGGTGATACACTGGAAATCTACCGGGACACTATAAGCCAATAGCGGAAAACTGCAATATCTCAGGGTCCCACTGACAACTGACCAATATGAGAAAACAAGGGAAGAAAATGTCCCAAACAAACCTAGATACTACATCAATAAAACCCAATGACAGCACAGCAGAAGAAATGTCAGAAAGGGAGTTCAGAATGTACGTAATTAAAACGATCAGGGAAGCAAATGAGGAGATAAAAGAGCAAATGCAGGCATTGAAGGAGGAGATGAAAGAGCAAATACAGGCATTAAATGATCGCACCAATCAACAGTTAAAAGACCAAATACGGGAAGCAAGAGATCATTTCAATAAAGAGTTAGAGATACTGAAAAAAACCAAACTGAAATACTTGAAATGAAGGAAACAATAAACCAAGTTAAAAACTCCATAGAAAGCATAACCAATAGAATGGAGCACCTGGAAGACAGAACCTCAGACATTGAAGACAAATTATTTAATCTCGAAAGCAAAGTTGGCCAAACAGAAAAGATGGTAAGAAATCATGAACAGAATCTACAAGAATTATGGGATATCATGAAAAGGCCAAATTTAAGAATTATTGGGATTGAGGAAGGCTTAGAGAAACAAACCAAAGGAATGAACAATCTATTCAATGAAATAATATCAGAAAATTTCCCAAATCTGAAGAATGAAATGGAAAACCAAATACAAGAGGCTTATAGAACTCCAAACATACAAAATTACAACAGACCCACACCAAGACACATTATTATGAAAATACCTAACATACAAAATAAAGACAGAATTTTAAAGGCCGCGAAAGAAAAGAATCAAATTACATTCAGAGGGAAACCAATAAGAATATCAGCAGATTTTTCAATCCAGACCCTAAAAGCCAGAAGGGCCTGGAACAACATTTACCAAGCCCTGAAAGAAAACGGATGCCAATCAAGAATCTTATACCCTGCAAAACTTACCTTCAAATTTGACGATGAAATAAGATCCTTCCATGATAAACAAAAGCTAAAGGAATTTACAAAAAGAAAGCCAGCATTACAGAACATTCTCAGCAAAATATTCCATGAGGAAGAGATGAAAAACAACGATGCAAATCAGCAACAGGAGGCGCTAGCCTAAAGGAATAGCCAAATAAAGGAGAAACCAAATCATGTCAAAAACAAATATGAGTCAATTGACTGGGAATACAAATCATATCACAATAATAACCCTGAATGTTAATGGCCTGAATTCATCAATCAAAAGACACAGACTGGCAGATTGGATTAAAAAGAAAAATCCAACAATATGCTGCCTGCAAGAGACTCACCTCATAGAAAGAGACACCCATAGACTAAAGGTGAAAGGATGGGGAAAAACATACCATGCACACGGACACAGCAAAAAAGCTGGAGTATCCATCCTCATCTCAGATAATGTGGACTTCAAACCAAAACTAGTCAGAAGGGATAAAGAAGGACATTACATGCTGCTTAAGGGAAGCATAAATCAGCAAGACATAACAATCATAAATATCTATGCCCCGAACATTGGCTCATCCACGTACGTCAAACAAATCCTTCTCAATTCCAGAAATCAAATAGACCACAACACAATCATACTAGGCGATTTTAACACACCTCTCTCACCACTGGATAGATCGTCCAAACAAAAATTGAATAAAGAAACTATAGATCTCAACAACACAATCAGCAATTTAGACTTAACAGACATATATAGAATATACCATCCAACAAAGAACGAATACACCTTCTTCTCAACAGCACATGGATCCTTCTCTAAAATAGACCATATTTTATGCCACAAAGCTACTGTAAGCAAATACAAGAAGATAGAGATACTACCTTGTACTCTATCAGATCATAATGGATTGAAATTAGAAATAAATGACAGAATAAAAAACAGAAACTTCTCCAATACTTGGAGACTAAATAATACACTATTATACGATGAATGGATAACAGAAGACATCAGGAGGGAAATAAAAAAATTCTTAGAAGTAAACGAGAACAAAGACACATCATATCAAAATCTCTGGGACACTATGAAAGCAGTACTTAGTGGAAGATTTATTTCATGGGGTGCATTCAAAAAAAGAAGTAGAAATCAACAAATAAATGACTTAACACTACAGCTCAAAGCGCTAGAAAAAGAAGAGCAGACCAATACCAAAAGTAGTAGAAGACAGGAAATAGTTAAAATCAGAGCCGAAATCAACGAAATCGAAACAAAAGAAACAATTGGAAAAATTAACAAAATAAATAGTTGGTTCTTTGAAAAAATAAATAAAATTGATAAACCCTTAGCCACACTAACAAAGAGAAAGAGGGAGAAAACTCAAATTACTAAAATTCGGAATGAACAAGGAAACATCACAACAGACACGAGTGAAATACAAAACATAATTAGAAACTATTTCGAAAATCTATACTCCAACAAAACAGAAAACCTCGAAGACATCAACAAATTTCTAGAGACATATGAATTACCTAAACTGAATGAGGAGGACATACACAACCTAAATAAACCAATTTCAAGCAATGAAATAGAAGAGGTCATCAAAAGCCTACCAACAAAGAAAAGTCCAGGACCAGATGGGTTCTCAGCCGAGTTCTACAAAACCTTTAAAGAAGAGCTCATTCCAATACTCCTCAAAGTATTCCATGAAATAGAAGAGGAGGGAACCCTCCCAAACTCGTTATATGAAGCCAATATCACCCTGATACCTAAACCAGACAGAGACACATCGAGGAAGGAAAATTTCAGACCAATATCCTTAATGAACATCGATGCAAAAATTCTCAACAAAATTTTAGCAAATCGCATACAAATATATATTAAAAAGATAGTGCACCACGATCAAGTGGGTTTTATCCCAGGGATGCAAGGTTGGTTCAACATTCGGAAATCAATAAATGTCATTCACCATATCAACAGACTTAAAGTTAAGAATCACATGATTATTTCAATAGATGCAGAAAAAGCATTTGATAAAATACAGCATCCCTTCATGCTCAAAACACTAGAAAAAATTGGGGTAGTGGGAACATTCCTAAACATTATAAAGGCAATCTACGCTAAGCCCATGGCTAATATCATTCTAAATGGTGAAAAACTGAAAGCGTTCCCCCTAAAAACTGGAACAAGGCAGGGATGCCCTCTTTCACCACTTCTATTCAATTTCGTCCTTGAAACTCTAGCCAGAGCAATTAGACAAACCAAAGAAATTAAAGGGATACGAATAGGAAAAGAAGAACTCAAACTATCCCTGTTCACTGATGACATGATTATATATTTAGAGGAACCTGGAAATTCCACCAGAAAATTTTTAGAACTCATAAGTGAATTCAGTAAAGTAGCAGGTTACAAGATCAATGCTCATAAATCCAATGCATTTTTATACATAAGTGATGAATCTTCAGAAAGAGAAATTAGGAAAACTACCCCATTCACAATAGCATCGCAAAAAATAAAATACTTGGGAATCAATCTCACAGAAGAGGTGAAAGACCTCTACAATGAGAACTACAGAACACTAAAGAAAGAAATTCAAGAAAACCTTAGAAGATGGAAAGATCTCCCATGTTCCTGGATAGGCAGAATTAATATCGTCAAAATGGCTATACTACCTAAAGTGCTATACAGATTTAATGCAATTCCAATTAAAATCCCAATGATGTACCTTGCAGAAATAGAGCAAGCAATTATGAAATTCATCTGGAAGAATAAAAAACCTAGAATAGCTAAAGCAATCCTCAATAGCAAGAGCGAAGCAGGGGGTATCACAATACCAGATCTTCAACTCTACTACAAAGCAATAGTAACAAAAACGGCATGGTATTGGTACCAAAATAGACAGGTAGATCAATGGTACAGAATAGAGGACATGGACACAAACCCAAATAAATACAATTTTGTCATACTAGACAAAGGGTCCAAAAATATGCAATGGAGAAAAGATAGCCTCTTCAACAAATGGTGCTGGGAAAACTGGAAAACCATATGCAATAGAATGAAATTAAACCCCTATCTCTCACCCTGAGCAAAACTCAACTCAAAATGGATCAAGGACCTCAGAATCAGACCAGAGATCCTGCTTCTTATAGAAGAAAAAGCAGGTCCAAATCTTCAACTTGTTGGCTTAGGATCAGACTTCCTTAACAGGACTCCCATAGCACAAGAAATAAAAGCAAGAATCAACAACTGGGATAGATTCAAACTAAAAAGCTTTCTCTCAGCAAAGGAAACTATCAGAAATGTGAAGAGAGAGCCTACAGAGTGGGAGAATATTTTTGCCAACCATACCTCAGATAGAGCGCTAATTTCCAGAATCTATAAAGAACTCAAAAAACTCTACACCAAGAATACAAATAATCCAATCAACAAATGGGCTAAGGAAATGAACAGACACTTCTCAGAAGAAGATGTACAAGTAATCAACAGATACATGAAAAAATGTTCAACATCCCTAGTAATAAGGGAAATGCAAATCAAAACTACCCTAAGATTTCATCTCACCCCAATTAGAATGGCGATTATCAAGAACACAAGCAACAATAGGTGTTGGCGAGGATGTGGTGAAAAAGGAACACTCATACATTGCTGGTGGGGTTGCAAATTAGTGCAGCCACTCTGGAAAGCAGTGTGGAGATTCCTCAGAAAGCTTGGAATGGAAACACCATTTGACCCAGCTATCCCACTCCTTGGTCTATACCCAAAGGACTTAAAATCAGCATACTACAGAGATACAGCCACATCAATTTTCTTTGCTGCTCAGTTCACCATAGCCAGATTGTGGAACCAACCTAGATGCCCTTCAGTTGATGAATGGATAAAGAAACTGTGGCATATTTATACAATGGAATATTACTCCGCAATGAAGAATGATAAAATTATGGCATTTGTAGGCAAATGGATGAAATTGGAGAATATCATGCTAAGTGAGATAAGCCAATCTCAAAAAACTAAAGGACGAATGATCTCGCTGATAAGCGGATGAGGACATATAATGGGGGTGGAAGGGGTTAGCATTAGGTTTAGGGTTAGGTTTAGAGTTAGGCTAAGGAGAGCGGTAAGAATGAAGGAAAGAAGGACTGTATAAAGGGAAAAGGGTGGGAGGGGTGGGGGGGAAGGGGAAAAAAAAGAAACATCATTACCCTATGTAAACGTAAAAAAATAAATTAAAAAAAATAAAATAAAATAAATGACTTCCAGTTTTTCTACAATTTGTCAAAGAAATGATAAAGTGAAAGTCAGGTTTTTGTTCTACCCTTCTACTAATTTATTGTGTTATAGAAGGGATGTCACAACTTCTCTGGAACTTTTTCATAAAGTTCCTCTAAAGTCCCCATCATCTCTGAAATTCTATAATTTTGAGAAACACAATTTTCTTTCTTTTTAATTATTTTTTACATGACAGTAGAATATATTTTGAAATACTATATACACATAGAATCAATATAACTTTTTCCTATTAGGATCCCATTATTGTGATTGTACAAGATGTGGTCATGTATTTATATATGAGGATAGAAAAGATATGCTATGCCCTATTCATTCTACTGTCTCCTGTTACAGTCCCCGCTCCCTTCCTTTCATTCCCCTTTGTCTAATTCAATGAACTTCTAATCTTCCCCTCCCTTGTTGTGAGTTAGCATCCACATATCAGACAGAATATTCTGCCTTTGGCTTTTTGGGACTGGTTTATTTCCCTTAGTATGATAGTCTCTAGTTCTATCCATTTGCCAGCAAATGCCATAATTTCATTCTTCTTTATGGCTGAGTAATATTCCACTATGTATATATATCACATTTTCTTTGTCCATTCTTCTGTTGTAGGGCACCTAGGTTGGTTTCATAGCTTGGCTATTGTGAATTGAGCTGCTATAAACATTTAAGTGGCTGTGTCATTGTAGTACGCTGATATTGTCCTGTGGTTATAAACTGAGGAGTGGGGTAACAGGGTCAAATGGTATTTCCATTCCAGGTTTTCTAAGGAATCTTCATACTGCTTTCCAGAGTGATTACACCAATTTGCAGTCCCACCAACAATGTATAAATGAACTTCTTCCCCACATCTTCACCAACTTTTATCATTGCTTGTATTCTTGATAATTATCATTCTAAATCAGGTGAGAAGGAATCTCAGTGTAGTTTCAACTTGCATTTCTCTAATTGCTAAATATATTGAACATTTTTTCATTTATTTTTTTGACCATTCATATTTCTTCTTCTGAGAAGTGCCTGTTCAGTTCCATAGCCCATTTATTGATTGAATTATTTGGGTTTTTTTTCATGTTAAGTTTGTTGAGTTCTTTGTATATCCTGGATATAAATGCTGTGTCTGAGGTGCTGGTGGTAAAGATTTTCTTGCATTCTATAGGCGCTCTGTTCACATTCATAATTGTTTTCTTTTCTGTGAAGAAGCTTTTTACTGATTTTTTTGATTCTTGATTTTATTTCCTGTGCTTTAAGAGTCTTATAGAGGAAGTCAGTTCCTAAGCCAACATGGTGGAGAGTTGGGCCTACTTTTTCTTCTAGTAGGTGCAGAGTCTCTGGTCTAATGCCTAAGTCATCGATCCGCTTTGAGTTCAGTGTTGTGTAGGGTGAGAGATATCACCTTCTTGATTAAATTTATTTCTAAGTATTTTTTTGGTACTATTGTGAATGGAATTGTTTTCTTAATTTCTTTTCAGATAGTTCAGTGTTAGTTTATCAGTAGTTTTATGCCACTGATTTTGTTTTTGTTAATTTCATGTTCTGTACCTTTCTTGACTTTGCTTATTAATTTTAAGGTTTTTTTTTAATGTAGCATTTAGGGTTTTCTTGTTTTTTAAAGTATATGAGTATATTACATTTAAAATAGAGATATCTTAGACATATTGCAATTTGAATTATGTGCTACTTCATCGTCATTTGTGATTTCAGAAATATCCAGACTTCTTTTTCCATGATTTTCAGATATTGTCTTTTCTTTCTTTTTTACTTAAAGTTTCACTATTTTTAATCTGTTATGTGATTATTGATCTACAGAGACATGTTATTAAAAAATAAGAATTATACTTTAGTTTGAGACTTTTTAAAACAAAGGTTCTTTTAGTGAATAATGTGTTTTATAAAATTGGAACACCTGAAATGTATGACTGTCATCCTTTAAGATCTGCATTAAAATTTAAACATCTAGTTTATTTCTCACCCTCATACATTGTTGGTGGAACTTCAAATTAGTACAGCTTTGGAAAGCAGTTTGGAGATTCCTCAAAAGACTAGAAGTGGAACCACCATATGACCCAGCTATCCCACTCCCTGGTATTTATCCAAAAGATTTAAATCTGCATACAGGTACCTCATTCTTTACAGCAATGCAATTCATAATACTTATGGAACCAGTCCAGGTGCCCATCAGCAAATGATTGGTTAAAGAAACTGTGGCTTATATACATGGAGTTTTACTCAACCATGAAGAATGAAACTGTGGTATTTTCCAGTAAATGAATGGAACTGGAGAACATCATGCTAAGTGAAATAAGCCAGATGTCAGAAAGGATTGAATGTTTTCTTCACATGTGAAACCTGGAGCAAAATAAGTGGGGAAGAGGGAAGAGGAGTCATTTGAAAATAGAAGGGAGATCAGTGGAGTAGAAGAAGAGAACAGAGTGGGAGGGAAGGGTGGAACTGTGGAATGCAGCAGACCTAATTATCCTCTGTGAATTCCACATTTTCGTTTATCTATAAAGCACCAATTAAAAATAAATAAAGAAGACCAGTGGACTAGAAGAAGGGGAACAAGGGGAGGGAAAAAGGAAGCACTGGGAGCTAAAATTGAGCAGATTATATTCCATACATATGTGATTATGTCAGAATGAACCCCAATATTATGTATAAAACAATGTACTAAGGAAAGTATTAAGAATAATAATTTTAAAAATCTTGAAAAAAATCAAAATTAATACATTATTTCAGGAATTACAGCCCAGATAAATCTTAAACTTAACTAGGAAAAATATTTTTATTTTTGTCAGAATCCTAATCCTATGTAATATACTAATTCTCATAGTGTTTTAAAATGTATTCACATTGTTAGAACATAATTTCATTATGAAATGCCTAAGAAAATTGCCTTTAGTGATTTTTTTAATTTTAAATTTATCTGTTAGTATTTTTATCATAGAATGTTGTATTAATTTTCTGCTTTATTTTGGATACATGTAGTTTGTTACTGACTTTTTATCAATAATTTAAAAATATAAATATTCCATACTAAAAATATAAATTTTAAAACCACACTGTCCTGTTTTCACAAATTTTATGTTTACTTTTATTTGAAAATGACATCACTGTTCTCATTAAAGTCCTATTGCTCATCCTCCCCTTTTTAGGCAGTATATATTGCACCTCTAAAAGCCCTAGTCCGTGAAAGAATGGATGACTGGAAGGTTAGAATAGAAGAAAAACTTGGTAAAAGGTGAGTTCTTTCTTTTATTCAAGAGATACACACTTTCAGTAGTCTGAAAACACCAACAAATGAAAGAGTCGCATAATACCTCTGAATATGTTTACAGTGTTTTTCATAATCTTTCATTTAAAAGTTCACAGCTACTATTAAAATGGTGTCAATATTCCCACTGCTTTAAGACTGAAAAATGAAATTCCTTTAATTTCTTAATATGAATACTTTTATATGGCATCTTTTTCTATATATATTTTTTCATATTTTTAGTGGTGGGAGGGACGCAGTACCTTAATTTTATATTTATTTATTTTTATGTGGTGCTGAGGATTGAACTCAGTGCCTCACATGTGCTAGGTAAGTGCTCTACCATTGAGTACAACCCCAGCCCCTTCAATATATTTTCATTGTAAAACAAATCTATTATTTCTATTTATTTTTCTCTCATGTTTTTCAGAGTAAACTCTAAAAACCAGTTGAAAGCACTGTGCATGCAAATTATTTATGAAATCCAGAACTTCTTTGATGAATATGATGTTCTTAATTACTATTTTAAAGTATTACAAGACCATTAGTTTTAAATATTATAAAATTTTATTGGAAAGACATATATTGTTGCCTTTCCAAGATTATGTGTTACTTGAGAATCATTTTTTTTTTCCCTCCAGAGTTATTGAACTAACAGGGGATGTGACTCCTGATATGAAATCCATTGCCCAGGCTGACCTCATTGTCACTACACCAGAGAAGTGGGATGGCGTCAGCAGAAGCTGGCAAAATAGGAACTATGTTCAGCAAGTTACTATTCTCATCATAGATGAGATTCATCTGCTTGGTAGGTACCAATGTATATAAGTAATATACAAACTTTGACTTTTTATTAATATTGATTTTAATTGAGAGATAATCGTACATAATGATGAGATACAATATAATGTTTTGATATGTATACAATGTGAAATAATTAAATTAAACAAATTAACATATGTGTTACCTCATTTGTAATTTTTATGGTAAGACATTTGAAATTTACTCTCTTAGCAATTTTTAAATTTATGTTTAGCTTTTTCATTGCTGTGACTAAAAGACCTGACCAGAACAATTTTAGAGGAGTAAAGTTTGTTAGGTGTTCATTTAGAGGTCTCAGTCCATAAAATGGCCACTTCTGTTTCTCTGGGCCTGAACTATAGCAGAACATCATGGCAGCTCAGGAGGCAGAGAGAACTCCACTCACCAGGGACAAAATACAAACCCCAAAGGCACATCCCTAGAGACCTGTCTCCTCCAGCTATACTCTATCTTCCTAAAGTTACCACCAGTTAATCCATATCAGTGGGTTAACCCACTAATCAGATTACAACTATCATAATCTAATTTCACTTCTGAATGTTCTTGCAATGTCTCACACATGAGCTTTTGGGGGACACCACATATCTAAACTATATAATATATATATTATTGACTGTAGTCAGCCTGGTGTGTGGTAGATCTCACACACTAATTTCTCCTAACTGAAACTTTATATCCCTTGGTCAGTATCTCCCTATTCCCTTTCAACCCCCAGCCTTTGGCAACTACCAGTATACTTTTTACTTTATATGAATTTTGACTTTTTCTTGATTCCACATATAGGTGAGATCATTCAGTTTTTCGTAACATTTCTTTTCACATAGTTCCCTCCAAGTTCATCCATGTTGTTACAAATGACAAGATTTCATTCTTTTTTTATTGATTCATAGTTTTTCATTTTATATATATATGTATATGTATAAATATATACTTATATACATAGCATATTTTCTTTATCTAGTCATCTGGTAATGGTCACTTAGGTAAATGCCATTTCTTAGCTGTTGTGAACAATGCTGCATTGAACATGAGAGCACATATATCTCTTCAGCATATTGATTTCATTTCCTTTGGATAAATACCCAGAAGTGGGATTACTGGATCATATGGTAGTGTTATTTTTAGTTTTTTGAACAGCCTATAAACTTTGACTTCATGCCTGCAGCAGCCACTTTCAATTTGTCAAATGATTAATGTATATTATTCTTATTTCTTAGGGGAAGAAAGAGGTCCTGTTCTAGAAGTCATTGTATCTCGAACAAATTTTATCTCCTCACACACAGAAAAACCTGTTAGGATAGTTGGACTGTCTACTGCATTAGCTAATGCCAGAGACCTTGCTGACTGGCTAAATATTAAGCAGGTATGTGAAAGATGGATAAATCAGGCAGTAACATGGTTTAGGTATCCACATTAAGAAGGCATCATAACATTATAAACATATATATATGGTTTCTCTCTCATATCAACTGTAGATGGGCTTGTTCAACTTCCGTCCATCAGTACGACCTGTTCCACTGGAAGTTCACATTCAAGGCTTCCCAGGTCAACATTATTGTCCCCGAATGGCGAGTATGAACAAGCCTGCATTTCAGGGTGAGCTTCAGTTTCTTGGATTGAAATACTAACCATTTTGTATTAGAACTATCAAATGTATTCTATATAGTTTTGGGTTTATTTTAAAGGGTGATACCGGTCCAACTTCTGCAAATAGCTAAAGCTACTTACCTCAACTCTTAAGGAATATAAATATATGTTAAATTACATATTGAACATTAGAGATATTTCAAAAATCAAGTTATTGTAGTAGGATAAAAGTATGTAATTTTTAAAATAATCAAATAATTCACTATATTAATCTATTAAGATATTTACTTATAACAATTACTAGCTTAAACAAATGATAAATAGAAGCAAGTAAAAAAAAATCACATAATCTTAACTTTTACTAAAAACCATAAAACTTTCAGTACTTTTTACAAGTCAGTTTTTGTGTTTTGTTTTTTCATTTTTCCTTTTCTAAAAAATTAGGCAAACAGAAAAGATTTAAGAATAACTCTCCTGTTTTATTGAAACATGTTTTTAGACTACATAAAGAATATTTATTGTATCAATTAAAAATAACCTACGAAATAAATTCTCTAATGTGAACTGCTGTTGATTGTGAGATGACAGTTGTGAGGTGACTTTTTAGCAGCTGTAATTAGCCTTATGACAGAAGCAAAGTATTGATTGTGAACTAGAGACCAATCTTGGCCGTTCAGATTATTTACACCTCCACAGAAGCATTGTACAAAATCACTAATGAACAATAAATCTGCTGGGAACTGTTCAGCTACACCTGTTCTTGCAGCAGCAAAAATCCATTAAATGTTGAGATTTAAAAAAGAGACAAATCCGTTCATGATTGTGTGTACAAATGACACCAATATTGTAATAATATGAGTTTTAAAAACATAGTTTTTGTAATATTATTTACAAAAGATTTATCCTTTGTATCTTCTAATATTCTGATAAATGGCAAAAGAGTGGGAAATAAGATAAATGAGTTCATTTTTCATAATGTATATTGTTGAAAATGTGTATGTCTACTTAAGAAATGGCTGATTGCATACCATTGATAGAAATAAAGTATTTTGTGTTTTGTAAATCAATAGCAAATAGCTGAAATTTCTGCACTTCTTAAGATACAGTATCAGCACAACTGCTATCCTTATAAACTATTTATTATACCTGTAGTGATTACTATATTTCTTTGAGTTTAGAAATATGATTTTATGATAGCTTTATTTCTCACCATCAGAGTACAAATATAGTTGAGGTCATGTCAGCATTTCCATTATAAACCTGTATCTCAGTCCATGAAAAGGAATTCTGCAGCTCACATTTCAAATAAGAAACTACAACAAAGTTGAACTTTTTCACGTAAAATTTGTAAATATCTCTGACTGTTTTAAGAGAGCTATATAGAAATAAATAAATTCTACTTGGGCCATCTTATCAGCATTTTGGAGTAACGAAACCTCAATTCCAGTTAAGGCAAATAATTTATGTGGCTCTTTAAGTAATTTTTTTTATAGATTTGATTTACAGTATTCCTTTAGTCTTGTTACTTGGCCATTTCCCAGTATTCTTTTCACGTTCTGTGTGCTGAGTACTCCTGTGCTATTTCTCAGCTGTACGTTTAGACAGAGCTTCCTCTTAGCCATCTTCTGTATTCTTTTATTTTCCCACTTCAAACCTCATGGTTTTAGAAAATCAGAGGGAAAACATTCTTCTGATTTATCACCTGCCTGTTTATTGGACAATCTCTCCTAATTTTCCATCTTCTGATAACAGGGAAAAAATAAAAAGAAATTTTTTGTGGTCTTTCTTTGGACATTTTTCATCACCCTGAAGGACTTGAATCTTATCAGATCTCAGGACCAATTAACTGCAATATCACAATTTACACAGGAAGAAATTCTTCAGAAACACAATTTAGAAATAGAAAACTCAACCTAATCATATGAACATTTAAGGTTCTCCTTCCAGTACAACTCAGACTACAGCTTGAAGCTGACATAATTACTTTTTCCCTGTCCTAGGCATTATGCTCCTTAGAGCTAGGAATCTCTCCCTTCCTGTCATCTGTTTAGTATACTGTCAGATCCTTGTAGTACCTGGAAAAATGCTAAATATGTTATGACCAAAATAAGAATTCAGCTAAATAATTTGCAACATTAGTATTTGTGTGCCTATTTGATATCTTAATAAAAGTCATCTTCTAGTTTTAAGCACATTAACATTTCATTTTCCACAACTTTTCAACAGCAATTAGAAGTCATTCTCCAGCTAAACCTGTTTTGATATTTGTCTCATCAAGACGTCAAACTAGACTTACTGCTTTAGAATTGATAGCCTTTCTGGCTACTGAAGAAGATCCAAAGCAGTGGTTGAACATGGATGAAAGAGAAGTAAGCAATATATTTTATTTTCTACTTCTTATACATATCTAATTAGTTTGTATTGTATTATAATGGAAATTACAGATTTATGTTTAGTTTTATTCTATGATAAAAGTATAAAATAACAAATTTAGAAAAAATAATAGGACAAATAAGAAATGTATAAAACTGCCACCTTAAAATAAGATTAATATTCTAGTTAGTACTTTCTCCCAGTATTTTCCCATTAAATATTTACTTTAGGTATTCATATTTGACTTTTTCTTTTGATGTCATTATGTTGTATATTTTATACTCAACTATGTGCTCATAAATTTTGCACATTCCCTGCCCTTATAGAATTTATGATCACTTTTATAAAATTAACTTTTTAAAAAATATACAATAGCCGGGAGCTGTGGTGTGCACCTGTAATCCTAGCAACTCGAGAGGCTGAGACACGAGGATCACAAGTTTAAAGCCAGCCTCAGCAAAAGTGAGGCGCTAAGCAACTCTGTCTCTAAATAAAATACAAAAATAGGACTGGGAATGTGGCTCAGTGGTTGAGTGCCCCTAAGTTCAGTCCCTGGTACCCCCGCCAAAATAATTAAATACATAAATAGAAATTAAAAATATACAACAGAATCATTGTTTAAAATTTAGAAAACACTAAAAGGTATATAAAATTTTTAAAATACCATAAAAACTATATGATTTTATTCCCTTGGGTAGATAGTCCATAGTATTTTTCTTCTGAAATTAATCATGCACTTTTATTATGTTATTCTTTATTTAGAACTATTTCTTCAATATAGAGATGTAAAAATAAAATCAGTGGGCCAAGTAATGGGAACTTTTTCACAATTTTTTGTACATACTGCTAATTACTTTCCAAAAGGATTATACTACTTGATGTTTTCACCATTAATGTATGACTTACCAGCACTATAGGAGAGTTACAGATTTCCTCATTTGTTATAGTTTATTGATGTATTATGATAAAATGCTTTCTTGTTGTCTTAATGTATCCCTTAATTTTAATTATTGAGCATTTCTTTCATGTATTTATTTAGTAGTTTCATTTTTCTTTGATGTCTCTTCATTTCCTTTGGTCTTTTTTCTGTTCCAGTATACTTACAGATTTGTTCGAGAGCCTTGCCAAATTTACAAAATGATATATAAATATACAAAACTTTATATATTACTTTTGGTACATATACATGTACTAATAAGTATATACATATTAATCATATACTTAGTTTGGTAGAACATTGCTTGCCTTTTTATCATCATGGTATGTTATTACGAATAGAAGATTTTTCATCTTATATGAGTTCATTTGATAGTATAGACCTTTATATTTCCCTCTACTTCTAAGTGTAGATATTACTACTCTGCTCCATAGATTTAATATATAGTGACTTTCCTTCCTTATACTTTTCCAATTTTAAGAAATAAAATGGAATGCATGGAATTATGATGAAAACATATGAAACATCATTATTGCATTGTCATCTCTCACCCTTCCTTTTTTCACATATACCCTTTGTGATCTCATGCACTGAGTAACAGTGCTGTTCATTATTAATAAAAGATAAGATTCCAAGGATCCAGTCTTAACAGTTTGCATATTTCTCTCTCTCCACTTCTCATTATTCATTTAGGATTAGTGAATCTGTTGGATAGCACTGCATATAATACATTAGTATGTAATAGTTAACTGCTATTTCAGAATGTTCTTACTTTGTTCCATAGATGACCTTATTCACTAGCAGAGCCCCACACATTAGCTCAATATAAAGGGTATAAAATGACTTCTCGAGATACAGTGAAAACTACCATTTATCTTTAAATTTTTATTACTACTCTCTTAATGTTTATTGTATGTTTATACCAAATATTAATTCAAGATAATAATTTAAGGTCAAAATAATTTTTGAAACTATTTTTTGTCTTATGTTACCTGATATGCCCAAATAGTCACACATTTTTTGTTTAAAATAGTGTTATAAATTAGAGGCTGAGAAATAGTTATATGGGATATTGATGACTTAGTTTATGTGCAACATCTATCTTAACTTGCATATATCTTAGCTTACCTTTACTTCTCATGTTTTATCCCCAAAATTGTTCCAAATGCAGAGTATTCTTTGAAGTCAGGGTACAAAGTACATACCTACTGAACACATTTTGGGATGTTTGCTCAAAGTACACGAGGCACTATGCGTTTAGCACATGTGTGACTCACATTAACTTCAAATGTGAACCTCATGTGTTCTTCCCTGTTACAGTACACTTCTTTTTTTTTTTTTATTTTAAGTATAAGGGACCTAAGGAACTGTGAATAACTCAACCATCATGTAGAATTATCCGTTTTGTATATTTTTAATCAGTCCAAAAACATTATCACTAAGGCTAAGTGAAAAACCATAGAATTTATTTGCTGATTTTCATCACTAAATTGAGCCAGAATTATGCCACTACCAGACATTTCATTTCATCAAGTCCATCTCAAGAATGAGGCAATCCAGGATTTGTTTTATTACTGCCTTTAAAATCAATCTTAAAATAAAAATTTCAGAAAGTTTGCAGTGGATTACTATGTAAGTTCAATGTGATTATATCTAAACCTGCTATAAGACAGGTGTTTCAGTTGTTGAACCCCTAAATAATTACCTTAGAATAGGCTTTTTGCCTTTTAATCTCTGTATAGGTTACTTTCTGTAATATTCGTGGATGGAATCTTAGTGGATTCTCCCATTGCTGGCCCCTTATCTAGAGTTATATTGGGGTTCTGTGGCAGGACTCGGGTAACTAAACAGGACTCTAGTATTGATAACATGAGTAGTTAAAGTATCCTGGTGCTTGTGGAGCAGTGTCTGTGGCACAAAGCAGCATCCAAATCATTTTACAGTTGAAAGACCTTAAGTCAGAAACTATTAAGGAAGCGGAAGAGAGAAAAATGCAAGTCAAAAGAGCATGGACAGAGAATATGTCTAAGATTAATATGTGTGCTGTATTTTATTTCTTAGCAAAGGCAAAAAGAATATTCATCTCCTCAATTTAGTATTATCTCAAAGTATTAGGAAGCAGAAAGACACTTTCAGTTATATCACTGATATAAAATCATGCAGCATCAAGAAGCCCCAAAAGTAATACCCTTCAATATTTGCCAGTAGGAAACCTTCTTGCCACAATTTCAAGAGTTCATGGATATACATATATCTCCTACTTGGATTTTCAGCCTGATAACTGCCACTTCTATCATTAACCTCAAACTAGTATTCAGTCTTTACACCAGTCTCTTACACTTTAAATGAGAACAGAAAATCTGAATGCCTGAGTTTTAGTCTGAAGTATACATCAGGAAAAGAGAATATTTTCCTCTCTTTGACTTCTATTGTACAAGGCAAATTTCAGATGCTGACTGTCTACAAAGAGCAAAGGTCCCTACAATCCTTTCACTGCCATAATTTATCCCTACCTATTTTCCCCATTCCTACAATTTTAAAAACTAAAGGTTTTCTCCTAACAATGTAGGTCTGCTTCATAACCTAAATATAATCACCTGTCTTTAAGGGAAATATCCAAAAATTTTATCATTGATATCATTCATCACTTAGTCTGTCTCTTGCTAGTATCCTGTCATCTTCAAATTCTTTTGCAGTTCCATTTCAGTATATTCTAACTAGCAGGCTAAATTACAAAATTACCCACAGAGGATGAGGAGAGGGAAAAAACAAAATTAGTTAAGATGATTTTTGTTTGTTCGTTTGTTTGTTTTCTGGTGCTGGGGATCAAACTCAGGGCCTTTTACATTTCAGGCAAGTGTTCTTTTACTCAGCTACAACCCCAGCCCAACTTAATTAATTAAAATGTATTAGTGCCTATATCAGATACAAAATAAGCAAGGGTTGAGTCCAGAGCATTTGTTTCTACAACTAACCAGGTTCAAAAACATATTATTTATTTTCTCTGTCATCCATCACTTGTACACTTTTTATTCAACCAGCCACTATGCTAAATCAAGATTCTTTAACTTGTGGAATGACCAAATGCACATTCCTGAGAACTTGGACATTACATTTTTACCTATGCTTAATATTATAGGTTTGAAAAATCTTTGATTAATTTTTCAAATAGTCATAGTAGGGTAAGAGTTTTTCTGGGTCCATCTAAAATTTTCTCTTCACTTATTGTATAACTACATTTCATTAGAATCAATTTCCCAAGCTATTTTTGAAACCACATTTTATTTGTTCATCCAATAGCATGCCAACCTCAAATGCCTATGTAGCTATTTCAATAAATTATTATTTCCATGCAAATTGTCAATCTCTTATATATTAATCTTCCAAACCAGCAAATCTAGAGTTATAAGCAAGGGAAGCAAACATTTTGTGAGTACTTTATCACCTTTTTTAGAAGACATCCACATACCTTAACCAGCTTGGTTCTTTGGAACTATATATTCTGGAAGTGAGAGAAAAAGAACCATTGATCACTAGCTCAGATCAGATACCTCATACTTCAAAATAGCACCCCAACTTTACAAGGTACTGTCTCTCAGGTACCACACTAAGCTTATTCAAGTGATGAAAGGAAAAACAAGATGAGTGCATCTTATGGTGTCTGCCCATTGCCTTATTTTTCTTGATAAATAATAACACAATATTGTACAGGATATCATGATGATATATATTCAGTATGTCTACCTTCTGAAGATACAAGCAGAACTATGCTAGTAGATAAAGAAAAGCAAAATCCAAAGTGTCTGTTCTCCTGGAAATAAATAGATGACCCTTTGGTGATAGAAAGGATCCAGTATAATCTCCTTACTGCCAAACAACTATCTGGACCTGTGGACAAAAGTACTTTATAAAGGACCCAAGGCTTATACTCAGCAGTGGCAATAGCTGGGTCTGCCTGAGGAAAAGGAAGTTTTTATTTGGACTATGCATAATTGTCATCTCTTTCACCAAGGCCTAAAAATATATGAACCACTATATAAAACACTGTGACATGAGGAGAATGCTGGTATCCTCACTCATTTTGTTTACCTGACAATTAACAGCATTTTACACAATGCTATTCATCCACTGAAACTTCTGTCTTCTTAATACTTACCTTCCAGTAGTACTCTTGCCAAACTACTTACCATCTGGCTACTCCAGAAACTGCAGGGCAAAATATGAGTCATCAACTTGCATCATCTTTACTTTGAAGTAAAATAACAGTGAAATATCTAGTTTATTATCAGTAACTTCACTTGCAAGGTCACCAAGTATCATACAGGCACACAGTCTTCTTTCTCTTTTTCCACATTATCCATAAAAATAAGTCCTCTCAAATAAATTTTTTTTAAAAAGGTGAAAAGGCCAACATTACAACTGAAACAACAAAAATACAGAAGACTTTTTAGAGATTATTATGCAAAACTACAAAACCAACAATTGATAATCTAGAAGAAATGAACAAATTCTTAGACACATACTTTACCAGCTGAACCATGAAGAAATAAAAAACCTGAACAGACCAATAACAAGTTATAAGATTGAACAGTCAACATCACAACAGACACGAGTGAAATAGAAAACATAATTAGAAGCTATTTTGAAAATCTATACTCCAACAAAACAGAAAACCTCGAAGACATCAACAAATTCCTAGAGACATATGAATTACCTAAACTGAACGAGGAGGACATACACAACTTAAATAAATCAATTTCAAGCAATGAAATAGAAGAGGTCATCAAAAACCTACCAACAAAGAAAAGTCCGGGACCAAATGGGTTCTCAGCCGAGTTCTACAAAACCTTTAAAGAAGAGCTCATTCCAATACTCCTCAAACTATTCCATGAAATAGAAGAGGAGGGAACCCTCCCAAACTGGTTCTATGAAGCCAATATCACCCTGATACCTAAACCAGACAGAGACACATCGAGGAAAGAAAATTTCAGACCAATATCCTTAATGAACATCGACGCAAAAATTCTCAACAAAATTTTAGCAAATCGCATACAAATATATATTAAAAAGATAGTGCACCACGATCAAGTGGGTTTTATCCCAGGGATGCAAGGTTGGTTCAACATTCGAAAATCAATAAATGTCATTCACCATATCAACAGACTTAAAGTTAAGAATCACATGATTATTTCCATAGATGCAGAAAAAGCATTTGATAAAATACAGCATCCCTTCATGCTCAAAACACTAGAAAAAATTGGGGTAGTGGGAACATTCCTTAACATTATAAAGTCCATCTACGCTAAGCCCATGGTCAATATCATTCTAAATGGTGAAAAACTGAAAGCGTTCCCCCTAGAAACTGGAACAAGGCAGGGATGCCTTCTTTCACCACTTCTATTCAACATTGTCCTTGAGACTCTAGCCAGAGCAATTAGACAAACCAAAGAAATTAAAGGGATACGAATTGTAAAAGAAGAACTCAAACTATCCCTGTTCGCTGATGACATGATTATATATTTAGAGGAACCTGGAAATTCCACCAGAAAATTTTTAGAACTCATAAGTGAATTCAGTAAAGTAGCAGGTTACAAGATCAATGCTCATAAATCCAATGCATTTTTATATGTAAGTGATGAATCTTCAGAAAGAGAAATTAGGAAAACTTCCCCATTCACAATAGCATCGAAAAAAATAAAATACTTGGGAATCAATCTCACAAAAGAGGTGAAAGACCTCTACAATGAGAACTACAGAACGCTAAAGAAAGAAATTAAAGAAAACCTTAGAAGATGGAAAGATCTCCCATGTTCCTGGATAGGCAGAATTAATATTGTCAAAATGGTCATACTACCTAAAGTGCTATACAGATTTAATGCAATTCCATTTAAAATCCCAATGATGTGCCTTGCAGAAATAGAGCAAGCAATTATGAAATTCATCTGGAAGAATAAAAAACCTAGAATAGCTAAAGCAATCCTCAGTAGCAAGAGCGAAGCAGGGGGTATCACAATACCAGATCTTCAACTCTACTACAAAGCAATAGTAACAAAAACGGCATGGTATTGGTACCAAAATAGACTGGTAGATCAGTGGTACAGAATAGAGGACATGGACACAAACCCAAAAAAATACAATTTTCTCATACTAGACAAAGGTTCCAAAAATATGCAATGGAGAAAAGATAGCCTCTTCAACAAATGGTGCTGGGAAAACTGGAAATCCATATGCAACAGAATGAAATTAAACCCCTATCTCTGACCCTACACAAACTCAACTCAAAATGGATCAAGGACCTTGGAATCAGACCAGAGACCCTGCATCTTATAGAAGAAAAAGTAGGTCCAAATCTTCAACTTGTTGGCTTAGGATCAGACTTCCTTAACAGGACTCCCATAGCACAAGAAATAAAAGCAAGAATCAACAACTGGGATAGATTCAAACTAAAAAGCTTTCTCTCAGCAAAGGAAACTATCAGCAATGTGAAGAGAGAGCCTACAGAGTGGGAGAATATCTTTGTCACTCATACTTCAGATAGAGCGCTAATTTCCAGAATCTATAAAGAACTCAAAAAACTCTACACCAAGAATACAAATAATCCAATCAACAAATGGGCTAAGGAAATGAACAGACACTTCACAGAAGAAGATGTAGAAGCAATCAACAGATATATGAAAAAATGTTCAACATCTCTAGTAATAAGAGAAATGCAAATCCAAACTACCCTAAGATTTCATCTCACCCCAATTAGAATGGCAATTATCAAGAACACAAGCAACAATAGGTGTTGGCGAGGATGTGGTGAAAAAGGAACACTCATACATTGCTGGTGGGGTTGCAAATTAGTGCAGCCACTCTGGAAAGCAGTGTGGAGATTCCTCAGAAAGCTTGGAATGGAACCACCATTTGACCCAGCTATCCCACTCCTTGGCCTATTCCCAAAGGACTTAAAATCAGCATACTACAGAGATACAGCCACATCAATGTTCATTGCTGCTCAATTCACCATAGCCAGATTGTGGAACCAACCTAGATGCCCTTCAGTTGATGAATGGATAAAGAAATTGTGGCATATATATACAATGGAATATTACTCCGTAATGAAGAATGATAAAATTATGGCATTTGCAGGCAAATGGATGAAATTGGAGAATATCATGCTAAGTGAGATAAGCCAATCTCAAAAAACTAAAGGACGAATGATCTCGCTGATAAGCAGATGAGGACATATAATGGGGAGTGGGAGGGGTGAGCATTAGGGTTAGGGTTAGGTTTAGGGTTAGGGATAAGGAGTGTGGTAATAATGAAGGAAAGAAGGACTGTATAGAGGGAAAAGTGGGCTGGGAGGGGTGGGGGGGGAAGGGAAAAAATATAATGAATCAAACATCATTGCCCTATGTAAACATATGATTACACAAATGGTATGCCTTGACTCCATGTACAAATAGAGAAACAACATGTATCCCATTTGTATACAATAATTAAAAAAAAAAAGATTGAACAGTCATAAGAAGTCTTTTTTCAAAGAACAGCCCAGGATCAGATAGCTTCACTGCCAAATTCTACTAAACTAATACCAACTCTACTTAAGTTATTCCAAAAAAACAGAAGAGGAAGGATTTCTTCAAAATACATTCTACAAGGTGAGAATTACCCAACATCAAAATCAGATAAGGGTACAAGAAGACTTCAGACCAATATCTTTTATGAACATAGGTGTAAAAATCCCAATCCAAATATGAGCAAACTGAATCTTACAGCACATTTAAAAAATTATTCGTCATGATCAAGTTGGATTCATCTCAGGATGAAAGGATAGTGGATAGTTCAGTACTCACAAATCAATAAATGTAATACATTATATCAACAGAACAAAGGACCAGAACCAAATGTTCATCTCATTAGATGCTTAAACAACATTTAAGAAAACTGAACATCCCCTCATGATAAAGACATTGAACAAAGTAAGTATTCAAGGAACATACCTCAGCATAATGAAGGTCATTTATACTAAGACAGAAGCTAACAATGTATTAAGTAGGGAAAAGCTATAAACTTTTTTTCTAAGCTCTAAAACAGGGCAGAGATATCCCCTATTACCACTTTTTTTTTTCCTATATAGTGTTAGTCAGAGCATGTAGGCAAGAGAAAGAAATAAAGGCCAGCCAAAAAGAAGTCACTTTGTCACTGTTTGCAGATGACATCATATCTATAGAAAACTCCAGAAACTCCACCAATAAAATAGTTCAGCAAAGTTACAGGATACAAAATCAACATATAAAAGTTAGTAGTTAAACAAATAAAAAAGGGAATTTGTGAAGAAATTTTAAAAATTAGTAGTTGCTATTTGTTAGTAGTGATATTGCTATATGAAAATGTTTTAAGCAGAAATCAAGAAAGCAACTCCACTTGCAATAACTACAAAATTAAAATAACATATCTATGAATAAATTTAACCAAAGAGGTGAAAAATCTCTACAATGAAAATTGTAAAACATCAGGCAATAGGTGAAAGATCTTTCCAATGACAATTATAAAACACCAAAGAAAAAAAATTGAAGACACACAAAAAATGGAAAAACATTTGTGTTCATCAATTGGAAGAACAAATATTGTTAAAAATAGAAATGTCTGTGCTGCCCAAAGCAATTTACAGATTAAATGCAATCACTGTCAACATACCAATGGTGTTCTTCATAGAACAAGGAAAAACAATCCTAAAAATGATATGTAATCACAGAAATATCCAACTAGCCAAAGGCATTCTGTACAAAAAGAATGAAGCAAAAGGCATCATGCTATTTAACTTTAATGTATGAGGTTACTTCAAAGCTGTAGGAATCAAAAGGGTGTGGTATTTGCATAAAAATAGAGGAATAGACCAAAGTAATAGAACAAGGAGCCTAATTTCAAACTATATCTACAGTCAAATGATTTTTTTACCAAGGCACTAAGAACATCCACTGGGGAAAGGACAGTCTTTTCAATAAATGGTGCTGGGAAAATAGGATATGCACATGATGAAGAAAGCAAGACCCCCTTCTCTAACTAGTTACAAAGATCAATTCCACATGTAAACTTGAACATGAATGTTGACTTCACTGTAAGACCTGAAACTATGAGACTGCTAGATGAAAACATAGGGGAAATGCTTCAGGACATTAGAATAGAAAGGATTTTTTTTTAACAAGATTCCCAAAGTGCAGAAAACAAACACAAAAATAGTGGGATTATATAAAACCAAAAAACTCTACATAGCAAAAGAAACACGTAACAGAGTACAGAGGCAACCCTACAGAATGGTATAAAATATGCAGTGTATGCATATGAGGGGTTGATATCTGGAATATATATGGAAGTCTAGATTGCAGTCGCAGAGATAATAATATTAATGAGTTTTAAAAATGAGCAATGGAATATAGGCATTTCTCAAAAGAAGTCATACAGATGGCCAACAGTTACACTTTTTAAAAAATGCTCATCACAAATCAACAAGAAAACACAAATTAATCCCACAATCAGATATTACCTATCTCCAGTAAGAATGGCTAATATCAGAAAGACTAAAGATAACAAGTACTCTGGAGGATATGGGGGAAAGGGGACTCTTGCTCACTTTTAGTACAGCAGCTATGGAAAACAGTATGAAGTTTCCTCAAAAGATTGAAAATAGAACTATCATATGACCCATCAACCCTACTATGGTTATAGAGGAAATGAAGTATCTTGAAAAGCCACCTGCACTTCCTGTTAATTACAGCACTATTTACAATAGCCAAGAAATAGAAACAGTGTAAGTGTCCATCAAATGATGAATGGATAAAGAGAATATGTACACAGTAGAATACTGCCCAACTGTAAAAAGAACGAAAAGCTAACCTGTGTGACAACATGAATGGAAATAGAGATCGTTATGTTAAGAGATATAAGTCAGTCACAGAAAGGCAAGTATCACATGACCTCACTCATGTAGAAATCAGAAAAAGTTGATGTCAGAGAAGTTGAGAGTAGAATTGTGTCCAGGAACATTGGTGCAGGAGAGATGGGTAAAAATTGATCAGTGAGTATTAAGTTATATTTAGATAGGAGCAAGAAGTTCTGGGATACTATTTGTTGCACAGTGTGGCAACTATAGAAAATAATCATGTATTGTTCATTTCAAAAAGCAAGAAAAATGGATTTGTAAGTTTTTACCACAATGAAATGATAAATATTTGAGGAGAAAAATACATTTAACCTGATTTAAAATTATGCAATGTATGCAGGTATTGAATATTACATGGAACTCCACTGATATGTATATTTAGGTTTGTGTGTCAATTTTTTAAATCAGACAAAAAATTAGTTGTTTTATACATATATATCCTCTAAAAATGAATAATAAATGACAGTCCTGTAATTCAAATCAATAGCCAGCCTTACCAGAATTTGTATTAACTCAACAGGTATTTATTAAATATCTTCAACTTACCAAGCATTGTATTATCCATCTGCTCCCAATTCTCAGTGATCTTAAACAGAACTTTTTAAAACCTAAAAAATTTCTCTGTATGTTTTATTTATGTGTATATATATATAGTTATTCAAGTAAAATAATAGCAATTTGTGAAAAAATGTTTTGAAAGAAACCAATAATAAATTAAATAGAACAAGATAATAGGTTGTTACCTTAAGGTTTTTTGGGGTTTTTTTTTTTTTGTTTTTTGTTTTTGGCAATGCTGGGAATTGAACCCAGGTCACTCTACCAACTGAGCTACATCCCTAGCCCTGTTACCTGTTACCTTAAGTAGAATGGTTAGGGAAGATTTGTCTAAAGAGATGTCATTAAAGCTCAGAACCAGGGCTGGGGAGATAGCTCAGCCGGTAGAGTGCTTGCCTTGCAAGCGCAAGGTCCTGGGTTCGATCCCCAGCACCAAAAAAAAAAAAAAAAAAAAAACTCAGAACCAAAGGAAGAGACTGAGAGCAAGCTATTCCAAGAAAGGATATAAGAACTTTCAGACCAAGGAAATGACACATTAAAGTATCTTAGAGATCTGCTGGGCTATAGCAGAATAAATTAGGAGGATTGTGGCACAGCTGAGATGGGTAAAGTTCATTTTGTACAAGGCCACAGACCCTTAGTTAAACACTTTGAATTTTTTTCCAAGTAATATAGAAAAACAGTCATTTATTAATCTCTTCAAAAGCCATTCAGTGAGCTCATTCTGTGTGCTTGGTAAAGTCCCTTCACTTATAGAATTAACATTCTAGTGTGAATGATAGATAATAAGCAAATATATGAAATTGTGATGATTCTTATGGAAAAAATAGTGAACAAGATAAAGGGAGTAGCGAGACCCCAGTGGTGGTGAAGTATTACAAAACAATGAAATTAGAAAGCTTCTATGATGAAGTAATCTGAATAGAAAACCGAAGGAAGCAAACCAAACTAAAAGAGGAGTGTTCCAGGGCATTAAAAGGTTTTAAACTAGGCAAATTGCATACCCAATTCACATTTTGCTACTTAGTGGAAAATGAATTGAAATAGAATTGAGTGTAGAATTAATTATTGTGGTGGCCTAGGTTGGTGTCAGTGAGAATAGGGTATTCTCATAAGTGAGAAATAGAAGCTAGAAAAAGGAATCAAGAATGACTCTATGAAGCTAGTAGCATTTTGAAACCAAAAGCAGACAAAGACACATCAGGGGGGAAAAAGCTTCAGACCAATATCCTTAATGAACATAGAAGCAAAAATTCTTAATAAAATATTGGCAAATTTCATAAAAAACACCATGATCAAGTGGGATTCATCCCCATCATGCAAGGTTGGTTCAACATTTAGAAATCAATAAATGTAATTCATCACATAAATAGACTTAAAGACAAGAATAACATGATTATCTCAGTAGAGGCTGAAAAAGCATTTGACAAAATACCATCCGTTGATGTTTAAAACAGTAGAAAAAATAAGGATAGAAGGAACATACCTAAACATTGTAAAAACTATATATATAGAAAAGTTGAAGACCAACATTATTCTAAACAGAGAAAAACTGAAAGCATTCCTTCTAAAAACTGCAACAAGACAGGGATGCCCACTTTTACCATTTCTATTTACATAGTCCTTGAAACTCTAGTTGTAGCAATTAGGCAAAAGAAAGGAATAAAAGGAATACAACTAGGAAAGGAAGAATTCAAACTATCTCTGCTGATGACGTGATTCTGTATTTAAGAGACCCAAGAAACTACACCAGAAAACTTCTAGAATTCATAAATGAATACAAAGTAGCAGGACACAAAATTAACACCCAGAAATCAATTGCATTCCTATGCTCCAAAGATGAATCAGCTGAAAGAGAAATTAGAAAACCCATCCCATTCACAACAGCCTCAAAAAAATTTTAAAATTCTTGGGTATCAATCTTTCAAAAGAGGTGTGAGACCTCTGCAATGAAAACTAAGGAAAGAAATTGAGGAAGACCTTAGAAGATGGAAAGACCTCCCTGTTCTTGGATAGGCAGAATTAATATTGTCAAAATGGTCATACTTCCAAAAGTGTTATATAGATTTAATGCAATTCCTATTAAAAATTCCAATGATAATCTTCATAGAAATAGAAAAACAATCATGAAATTTATCCAGAAAAATAAAAAAGACCCAGAATAGTCAAAGCAATCCTTAGGGAGAAAAGCAAAGGAGGAGGCATCACAATACCAGACCTTAAATTATACTACAGAGCTATAATAACAAAAATAGCATGATATTTGCACCAAAACAGGCAAGAAGACTAATGGAACAGAAGACACAGAAACAAACTCAGAAAAATACAGCTACCTCATACTAGACAAAGGTATCAAAAGCACATATTGGAGAAAAGATAGCCTCTTCAACAAACGTTGCTGGAAAAACTGGAAATCCATATATAGTAGAATGAAGTTTAACCCCTATCTTACCCTGCACAAAACTCAACTCAAAGTGGTTCAAGGACTTAGGCACTAGACCAGAGTTCCTGTATTTACTACAAGAAAAAGTAGGTCCAGCTCTCCATCATGTCAGCTTAGGAACCATCTTCCTCAATAAGATTCCTAAAGCCCAAGAAATAAAATCAAGAATCAATAAATGCAATGGTATCAAACTAAAAAGCTCTTCACAGCAAAGGAAACAATCAAGAATGTGAAGAGAGAGCCTACAGAATGGGAGGAAATGTTGGCTTCCCGCACCTCAGGTAGAGCATTAATAACCAGGATATACAAAGAACTCAAAAAACTTAACACCAATAAAACCAAATAAGCCAATCAATAAATGGGCAAAGAGACTGAACAGGCATTTCACAGAAGAAATACGAATGATCAAAAAATACATGAAAAAATGTGAACCTCTTGAGCAACTGGAAAAACACAAATTAAAACTACTCTGAGATTTCATATTGCTCCAATCAGAATGGCCATAATCAAGAATCCAATTAACAATAAATGTTGGCAAGGATGTAGAGAAAAGGGTACACTTATACTTTTTTGGTGGGACTGCAAATTGGTGCATCCACTCTGGAAAGCAGTATGGTGATTCCTCCAAAAACTAGGAATGGAACTACCATTTGACCCAGTTATACCATTCCTCAGTATATATACTAAGGATTTAAAATCAGTATGCTACAGTGACGCAGCCACCTGTTAATAGCAGCACAGTTCACAATATCTAAGCAATGACATCAACTTAGATGCCCTTCAACAGATGAATGGTCAAAAAAAATGAGTTATATATACACATTGGAGTATTATCAGCTGTTAAGAAGAATGACTTTATGACATTTGCCAGTAAGTGGATGGATTTGGAGACTATCATGCCAAGTAAAATAAGCCTGTCCCTAAAAGCCAGAGGTTGAATATTTTCATTGACATGTGGAAGCTAATGCACAGTAAGAAGGGAGAGGGGTAGAATAGATATTAAGTGGATTAGACAAAGGGGAATGAAGGGAAGGGAGCACGGATAGGAAAATAAAAGACAGTGGAATTAATCTGAAATAGTTTTCCTATGTACATACATGAATATACATACCATGATGAATCCCACCATTGCATACATTCACAAGACTGGGGTCTTAATTAGAATAAGATATATTCCACGCTTGTATGATTATATAAAAATAAATTCTGTCATATATAATTAAAATTCTGAACCAATAAAAAAAAATGATGAGTCCTCAGTTATTAACTCAAACATGCAGGTAAATAATGGTGCTATTTTCTGAAATGGGAAAAGGTGAGAATGAATGATGGAGGAGCAGGAGGAGACATATTTGAGCTTGGAAAAAAATTATATTTTGAGCATATCAATTTGTATACCCAGGACGTTCAAGTGGAAACTTCAAGGCAATTAGACATAAGAATTCTGTCAAACCTACCTAGGATGTTAGATGAATATGGGAACTTGGGAACATCAGCATACAGCCAATCTTTAAATCCAAATGGGTACATGAGAACCTCAGGCAGTGAGTGTGGAGTGACAAGAAGCTTCAGGGTAATTCTCCCAGTTTGAGCAGAAGTAAAGAATGAGGAGCAGGCAAAAGGCTCCACGAGCATGATTCCAGTGTGCTACAACACTGTAGAAGAGAGGGTTCCATGAAGGACTGCTTGGCCACATCAATTTGTAACGGCAGTTCCATGGGATGAGAGAAGAGAAATATCCTTGGAATTTAGCACTTTGAGGTCCTGCATGTAGTTGGCAAGCAGAGTCAGTGTGTGTTGTGAACAGAAATCAGTTCAGAATAAATTGAGATGTAAATGAGAAGGAAAAGAAATGGAAGCAAATACACAAATCTTCTGGCAATCTAATATGTAATTTATCTAACATTATCATTTAACACCCAGCTAGTATGGTCTTTCAGCTCCCACAAGGTATTCCCCAGTTGTTTTCCATATGCAATGGTCATTATGCTAGGTTCTGGATAGGTGCCAACCAGGACAAAGAGAATAGAGGAAAGACTTTCTTCTGAGTAAGTTTACTGGTTGAAATCTCGGAATATTGCTCTTATTTCATTTCTTATACCTTAGAAGAGACTATATCTGGAATGAGAAAGCAGAATGCCAGCTGAAGATTAGGCTTTGTTCCTGAGTTCCTTACTCATTCTCCCCCTCAACTTCTCTGTGTTCTTCTTAGTTAGCATCAGGGTTGCCCCTTTCTTTCTCTAGGTTAAAAAATAAATTAAAAAGGTCTGGGTAGCTAAAACAAGAATAAAACAAGAAGTGGCTATTCATTTTCCCTTACAAGGGGAAATAAATTAAAATTTTGCACCACTTCATTGTCCTAAAGACTTTAGAATGAAAGATTAAAGTGGTACTTAAAGTCTACAGCATCACCAGGAAGAGGGTGGGCATCAGAAGCAGGAAATAGCTTTCTGAATTGAGTAAGCAGGATAAGGAATATAGATGGAGGTAATATGAAAACAGAGTTATGGAACATGAGTTTTTTTGGAACAATAGCATAGTTAATTCTTATTAATTCAGATAGAAAGCTATCTGAATCATACTGAATTCAGATAGAAAACTATTTGAATTATATAAAACATAATTTAAGAAATTTGCCAGTTATGATTTTACATACTACTTCAAAATATATTTATGAAAAACTACATTAGTACAGGTGTATAGGAAGAACACTGGTATGAAAAGTAAAATTGATAATATTTTCACATGCTCAGTACTGAAGGATGGGTGTTTTTAGATGTTTGAAAAGTTTATTATTTTAAGATAAACATAATTCATCCAACCTCATGATAAGCAAAGTCTTAGTAGATTTACAAAGTTGAATTACAGTCTAGCTTTACTCAGAATCATCAGAAGTTCAGATTTGTTAGGGTTTCTACTAATGACATTAGGCTGTGGTTTTCCGTAATTCATTTTCCTTTTCATTTAGCCACAGATAGATACTGACATCTTATATGTAAGAAGTTTCTACCAGGCTATTGAAAATCAGAAATGGAGTTCAATTTAATTCAGGGTAATCACATCATTTTCAACCTGTTTTTTATCAAACTAAAATAGATTTCGTTCATGATACCTATCTCCCACCCCAAGTGCTTTTTCTCTTTTGGTCAGGCCTTGGACCTGTAATATCTGAGGAAATTCTTAAGAAACTACTGGGTTAAAATATTAAGTGTCAAACAGATATTATCTATAAATTTGTTGAGCATTAGATTTTCAATTTACTTGGGCTTTAATGGAATTTTTATGTAATTGAAAGCAGCTATTTAAGACATTTAAGGTCCAAGTTAAAAGGCTATTTTATTTTATTTTGCCTTGGTTGTTTTCATGTATGGCCTTTTGAAGAAATAGGCAAAACTCTTATTATGTTTAATAATAATTGGTATATTTATATACCGTTCGTTAAAGATTTACATTATCCATTTAATCATGAATTTGGGAGGATAGTTCTTGTTATCCCTGTTTTATAGATACAGAAACTAAAACAGAAAGCTAGGATAATTTTTTTTCCAAAGAGCACAATGCAAATGGCAGCTTGGGTACTCAAAACCATTTTAGCTAACTCAGAGCCTATGTTCTTTTATTTTGCCATGCAGTAACTGGGATTACTGGCTACATACCGACTATAGAAAATGGAAAGGCAGTGCTGGGGACTGAACCTAGGGCCTTGTACTTGCGTGGCAGGCGCTCTACCAACTGAGCTAGCCAATCTCAAAAAACTAAAGGACGAATGATCTCGCAAGCGGATTGGTACATATAATGGGGGATGGGAGGGGTTAGCATTAGGGTTAGGGTTAGGTTTAGGATTAGGGTTAAGGAGGGTGGTAAGAATGGAGGAAGGAAGGACTATAGAGGGAAAAAGAGGGGTGGGGGGGAAGGGAAAAAAACAACATTACCCTATGTAAATTTATGATTACACAAATGGTATGCCTTGACTCCATGTACAAATGGAGAAACAACATGTATCCCATTTGTTTACAATAAATAAAAAGAAAATGGAAAGGCAAGGTGCAGTGGGTAGAATTTGATGGGTGTGAAAGTGCAATAAAGAAAAATCAAGCTTAACATGGTGGAGTATACCTATAATCCCAGCTACTGAAAAGTTTGAGGCAGGAGATCCTTAGGTTGAGGCCAACCTCAGCAATTTAGCAAGACCCCATCTCAGAAAACAGAGTGGGAGAGGAGATTAGAGGTGGGGAAGAATAAGAGAAAGGAGAGATGGAGGAAGGGAGGAAAGGAAAAAGAAATAAAAATCAATAGCTATATTGTCAAACAGAAGTAATAGACAAGAGCTGTGCTAAAGAAAATGTGGTTTATATACACAATGGAATATAACTAAGACATAAAGAATGACTTTATGACATTTGCAAGTAAATGGATGATCTGGAGACTTCATGCTATGTGAAATAAGCCAATCCCCCCCCCACCAAAAGAAAAAGAAATGTCAAATGCTCTCTCTGATATGTGAATGCTAACCTACAACAAGGTTGGAGGGAGAATTAGAAGTTCAGTGGATTAGACAAACAGGAATGAAGGGAAGGGAGGGAAAACAGGACATGAAAGACAGTGGAAAGAATCTGACATAACTTTTCTGTGTACATATATGAATACACCAAAGTGAATCTCAACATTGTGTACATCCATAAGACTGGGATCCTAATTAGCAAAAAAATTCCATGTTTGTATAATATATCAAAATAGATTCAACTGTCATGGATAATACTGTCCTTAGCAATTAAAAAAATAGAAATGTAAACTGTGTCAGAGGAATCCAACAGCATTACAAATGTATAACATAACTGCACCAAATGGGTTGGGTTGACCTAATTAACTTTATAATTAGAAAAACAAATTTAAAAAAAATAGCAAATTCTAACATAAACTGTGTACTTTAATTCTGTATCAGTGTTGACTTATCAACTGTAACAAATGCACTATACTACTTAAATATAATTAATGTTAATAATAAGGAAAACCATCTTGGGAGAGGGGAGTAGATGGGAACTCAGTGCTTTCTGCTACATTTTCCTGTAAACCTAAAGATGTTCTAAAAAATAAAATCTTGTTATTTTAAAAAAATTATGAAGAAATCAGAAGAGGTAATATTTTTCTTAGGAAAAAAAGGTCATTTTACATATTTTTTATTTTTAGGTTTAGGAGTAGAAATATTCAAACAATGAAGAACAAGTAAATTTACAAATCATCTGCATAGAGTTCTCCATTAAGTGTCAATTCAGGATAATCACATCTAATATGTTGCTCATTAATTCAAATCTTACCTGTTTTCTGCTTATGTTCTAAAATAATGGGTCTATCCTTAAGCCTGGTGAATAATATCATTTCTTTAAGTATCTATTTGAAGTTTTCCTCTTTCATTTGTGCAGTGATTTCTGGGTGCCATTGTAATTGAGAGCATGGACTGGAGCCAGGTTTCATGGGTTCAATACTGATAGCCCATTATAAGTGACGTGACCTTGGTAGGCTGCTTAAACTCTAAGCCTTATATCTTTATCTATAAAATAAATAATAATAACCCCATCTTCATAGGAATGTGGTGAGGATTGAGGTGTTGAAAGATTTAAGATACTGAAACATAGTAAGTGTTCAATAAATACTAACCATTCCAGGTTGTATATTGAGGGGTTTGGGTTAGGAATGCTCAATTGGTAAAGTCTATAGAAATATTCCAAAATCCAAAGCCTCCTGAAATGGAAATACTTCTGGTCCTAACCATTTCAGATAAGGGATACTCAGATAAGGCATACTTATAATATTACTATGAAGGTACAGAGACATTAATAATACCTTATAAACAAGTTACTTTGGCTGAAAGATATCTGGTGAGATTTGATCTTACACATTTATATCCTTTTGCTTGTGTTCTTTCACAGTTTTAATTTATGTTAATAAAAATACTTTTTATGATTATGCTACTTTAGAAAATTAACTGTAATATTCCTTTTCAAATCAGCTTTATCTACATGTTTTACTATTGTAGATGGATATAATGCTTTTTTTTTTTTATGTGATGCTGAGAATTGAACCCAGTGCCTCACATGTGCGAGGCAAGTGCTCCACCACTGAGCCACAGCCCTAGCCTGCTTTACCTACATTTTAAAAGCTTTTCAATATATGCAAATGCTCTCTAAGCTTGTATTGGTATCCGAACTTTCAAAAAATGGAAATGAGTATAAAAGTTATATTTAAAAATAAATAAAGTGTTTATATTGGTATTTTCTACCAGCAACATAGTGAATTAAATGAGAAATGAATAAGAAGAGAAACTTTTAACACAGTTTGATAATAGGTTTTTTGCAAATCAGGTCAAGCTAAAAAGCAAACATTGAAAATATTTATTTTAGAAACCTAGCAAAGATATACCTAAGTGCCTATAACTGATTAGATCTTATTTACATATTTAATTCACATTTTATTTGTATACTTATTTCAGATATGACTTATTTTATATATATTGCATATATATATATACATATATATACACACATACATATACATATATATACACACATACATATATAATTATATTATATATATACTTATATATAATATAATTATATATGTATATCTTTGTTTTTTGCAGTGCCGAGAATTGAACCCAGGTCCTCACACATGCTAGACAAATGCTGTTCACTGTACTACCTCCCCAGCACATTTTCTTATATTTAATTACATATAAATATGCTCATATATTAACAGTATAATAAATCATTTTGAAATGTGACTGTCTTTGAGTTTCAAGAGGGACAAAAAAGAAAAATAATTTTGGACTATTGGTAAAGTTTGGAAACTTATTTTTAATTTATGGTATTTCTTGAATTCTTTTCTGTTAGTAGATCAATAGAGTGTTCTAATGTTTCTTTCTTTAATTTTCCCTTTCTGTCTATGGAGTTTATCATGCAGAAGTATATTATCAGAAATTAATAGTTACAAAGAAATGTTTTAACTTAACATCTGTACCAGATGCGGCATATTTAAATTTTTTGTTTGTTTTTAAAGGACTTTGTAACTTTCATTTTATTAACATTTTAAACAATTGATAAACATTATTCAGTGGCATATGGTCTAAGTCTGACATGCTTTGAAAAGAGTACAGAGTTCTGATAATGAGGATTCTGTGAAAATGGGAAAACCAGCACAACAGATATGCTTTGAGAAAGTATGGGTTTTTAGCATCTTGAAACAATATATCACACTCAAAGGGACAGAATTGGGCTGCACAATCTGTTCACTCATTCTTGTCCAATCTGGTCTCCTCCTTTCTTTTGGAGCCAGCGTTGTCATCAACTCACTGAATTATTTTCTGACTGGAATGTATTTCAGGCACAGAGTAATATGTCTACTTAAATGGAATCCTATCTTTCTACAAAAGCTTTTTGAGTATAATAAATTTAAAATATAAAAAAAAAAAATTCTATTAAGTTAAAGTAAGTGGTTCAACAGTTTACATATGTGCCTGTTCTTCCATCGCCCTAAAAAAAAAAAAGACCACTACTTTGCTCAAACATAGATGTTTTCCTTTTATGAATAATTTTGCATAAATACTGATTTAATTGTCAGGTGGTCAGACATATTTCAAAGGCTATTTATTATGAAAATACCTATACAGTATAACAAATATTTGTTGAATAGAAATTAACTGTGGAGTGAAAAATTCTCTGTTGAAGTATTTTTATTATGATGATCATTTTTCATTCTATAGCAGCCCTTAACAAGAATTAAACCTTAATGTACTCAGGCATCCATTTTTTGTAATTAATAAACTTGTCTCCTGTCCATCTGGAATGGTACTAGCTATCCTTTGTAAAGTTGAGATGGTCTTAAATCTGTTATTGAATCAGAGTTGAGAAGGGCTATTCTATAAATATTCAAAATTACTGAGACTTTTAATATGAAACATATAGTTGTATAAATGAATTGTTAGAACTATATTACTTTATATAAAGGATTAAATGAGATAATCTTTGTAAAGAAATAAACACAATTCCAGACACATAGTAAGTGCTCATAAAATGGCATCTATTGTCATATTTTAAGCTTTCATTGCCTGAAAATTTTTCTAAAATTTTTTGTTCGTATTATGATGTTTTGATTAAGAAGAAATTTAGTTTTAAGTACAGTAACAATATGTGCAATTTGATCAAAGAAATTTTATTTTCAGATTTTTGTAGGCTTAGTCCTATTTTATGCTTGATAATTGAGTAACAACAATAAATTTTGCTTTTTATGTTCAGATAATTCAGAATTCATCCACAGAAACCATGTAATAAATGAAGTATCTTTTTGTGTGATTGTCCTCATGAGGATTTTAAGTCTTTGCCATTCAAATAGACAAATAGTTCTTTTTAATGCATTGATTTATGTGAAAGTGGGGGTGGAAAGAGTGAGAAATAGCTAGCCTTCCCTGATGCAAAGGCAGGATATTATTAATGCCTTGCCAGACCTTCTGCCAAAGGATCCTTCCACTTTCCTTTGAAAACTGGTACATTATCTTTTTGGTATGATTGGCATTGCCATGGGGCACCATTAATTATGCAAGTTATTTGTAGTCACTTGAGTTGTAAAACTGAAAAAAAATCCATGGAAGTAATTTTTGGAGCACGAACATCAGTGAATAGTTCCTGATAGTGTAATTTGTAAGTATTTTATGAAGTGAACCATTGAACAACAACAAAAAAAAAATGGGTAATTAGTGCTTTCTTGAGAGCAGCTAGCATATAACTTATGAGACAAGCACCTTTTTTATAGTATACACTTGTCGACAGTTTACTTATGCTGTGCTAATTTTAAAGTAAAGTGGATTTTCCTCTTTTAAGGTTCATAAAGTAATGTGGAAATATCAGGTGACTACAGTGTATTATGAAATAATAAACTGCTGATACTGCATTTAACTCAGTAAAAGTTGATAAGTGTATTTCTGATGTGTATGTCGTTAAAGTAATCACTTAGTTGATGCAATGCTTTTTATATACTCATTATTAAGCCAAACTTCCTATGTTATGGACTATTAATGTAAAACAGCTTGTTTATACAGAAACACACTTTTTAAAATGTTCTTTTTGATTACTGAAAATAAAATAAGAACAAAAACAGTTGAAGTAAAGAATTATATAACCGATGTTTCTAGTATAATTGATTAATTATTAGAAAAACTAACTGGTTTTTCACTGTCGTTTCTGTATGACAATTTGGTCTTATGCATTTTTACCAAACTACAGCAGCCAACTGAAGTTTGTCAAATTGAAGATTTTGAACTACTTAATGATTTATGCACAGCCAGAAAAGTAAATGTAGAGGAGGTCAATAGAAGAGAAAAAGGAAATGAGATCTGAAGACAATGTTAGTTTTTCATACTTCTATTTTAGGCATATAAAAACTATACATGCAGTCATTTCCAAGTTCTTCTCTTCTGCTGAGTACTGTTGGAATATGGTGATAAAGCTATAGCAATAACTGAACTCTCTCCATTCTTTTAAATGCTCATGTGTATTCAGATTACTTGTCCTCTGCATTACTCCCCTCATGGAGTTGCCCAGGGAGAACTTTCTATGCTGCACTTTAGGTCATTCTCTGCTTTAAGGACTAGTTGAGACCGTCGTTAAACAAATCTATTTAATTCTTTACAAGGAGTAAGTTTTGTAAAAAATATATAATAATAATAATAATCGCTGCTTGTTGCCAATCATCTAACTTGTGTTTACACTGAGTATTTTCCATGTAGAATGGAAAGTGATAGAATACTCAAAGGTATTTATAAAGTATGAGTTTCAAAACACCATTTAGATATATTACAATTTAGTGAGCTAAATTTTTGAGGCTGAAAATAAAATCTGTTTAAAAATATACAAAGTGGAATATGAAAAAATTTTGAGTATAATAAAGGTACTATTTATAATAGGTAGGGAATTATATAACCAATGTTTCTAGTATAATTGGTTAATTATTAGGAAAAATAAACTGATTTTTCACTATAATTTCTATGTAAAAAGAAGTTACAAGTAATTTTTTAAATTTAAAAATTAAACTGTAACAAGTTGAAGAAGTAGCAGATGAATATGTATTGTATGCTTTTGAGGAAATTTTTACTAGGCAATAAAATATAAGAGAATAATTTAAAACTTCAGATCCATAAAGTTGGAAAAAAGCGTAAATAAAATGAAGTATGAAAAAATTGAATAAAGATATTTATAGAATGGAGAAAGTGTGCACGTACACTATACTATCACTAGCAATAAGAAAAAAAAGCTATCATATCCACTTAAAAATGAGAACATAATTTACAAAAGAAAAAAACAGTTAATATGAAAACTGTTTACACTGTTGATCAAGGAAATAGAGTAATCAAAAATACCCCAGTTTAATTTCTACTGATATTCAAAGTTTTTAAAAGTATAGTAATGTAGAGATGCTGATATGTTTATAGTTTCATGCTTCTCTAGAAAACAAATTTTGAATAGCCATGAATGTCCTTAAAACGTATTCATATTCATACTCATTATAGAATTTTCATATAAGGCTAAGAGGAGTTCCTATTACACAACCTTAAGGAAAATTATGAGTGTATAAGACTGCTATTATTATTTCTAATATACAGATAATGAGTTTAAGGCTCAGGGAGGTCATATGACTTGTTCAAGCTCACTAAATTTAGTAAAAAAATGAAATTTGGAAGAATTTCTGTATGTCTAGGGGAATATGACTGATTATTTTGTCATTTTTATATGTATTTTCTAGATTTTTGACACCAAGCCAGAAGAGGCCTTTTATATAACAAGAGATGGACAGAGACACAAATATTAGATAACATCACATCCCTTGTAATAGTTTTTAATCATTAAGAGGATAATCCTATTTGTCTACAGATTTTTTTCCTTGATTTAGAAAAATAAGATGGATAGCATTTATATTTTATTGAATTTAGAATATATATTATCACCAATTATTCTTTTTTAATGAACTTTAATCAGAGCTGTAAACAGAACCTTTATTTTATGCCCATACAATGTCGTGAAAAACAAAAACGTCAAATCCAATCTTAAAATTATCAAGTTAATGCACCTGCATCTTGTACTTTTGTTTTCATTTGCAGATGGAAAACATCATCGGAACAGTACGAGATTCCAACTTGAAGCTGACACTTGCTTTCGGAATAGGAATGCATCATGCTGGTCTCCATGAAAGGGACCGAAAAACAGTAGAGGAACTATTTGTGAACTGTAAAGTTCAGGTACTTTTTTTTCTCCCATGAATACACGTTTAAAAGTAACTTAAAAGTTATATGTTACTTAGATATGATATCATCTTTTATTTTTAGGTTCTTATTGCTACAAGCACATTAGCCTGGGGTGTAAACTTTCCAGCTCATTTAGTAATTATTAAAGGAACGGAATATTACGATGGAAAAACAAGACGTTATGTAGATTTTCCCATTACAGGTAATTTTTTAAATTTACAGAGATATATTAAGTTCCTAATTTAGCCTTAACAACTTAAATTTGCATTAATGAATATTTGTACCTCCTATTTTAGCCTTCACAACTTAAATGGCTTCATGCATGCTAGACAGTGCTCTACTACTGAGATACACCCCAGCCCTTTTTGTTTTATTTTGAGACAGGATTTCTCTCAGTTGCCCAGCGTTGCCTCAAACTTGTGACCCGATTGCCTCAAATTCTCAATAGCTGGAAGTATTAATTGATTTTGTTGAGAATTGGTCACATTTAAACATATAATAAGCAAATTCGTAATTTTTTATTTCCAGTACAAATAGCATACGAAACACTGAGCTGTTTTATTTAACTTACCAGTTTGTTAATAAGCATTAAAAATATAACTGATGCTTTCAAATTCATAAAGTATTGATGAGAAATTATTAGTGATAAAAAAAATTGATCAAGCATTATAGTATTTAATTTTAAATGCATTTCACCAGAAATGGTACTTACATGGGACATCCAGAACCAAAGCACTTACTCTTATATTGAATGCATGGGCAGTCCATTAAGGTATATCAACATCTTAAAAATATATATTTGAAAAGAAGATAATTTAAATTTTAATAAAGTCATTTTAGTCAGTTTTGAAGTGGGATATATATTCAGTATACATTTCTACTCAACAAATACATGTAAAACTCAAGTCATTTTTAAGCCATTATTTATGCAGGGATTCCTGCAATATAGGAGAAATTTTATCCCATGGGCAGGAGAAAGACAAGGCCTAAATAACCCATTATACAGAGAAAAATAATCAGAGGGCTTCACTGAAGAGATTTTCCCATGTAAGTTCTATTTTTTACTGTTTAATTAAAATAGTAATATTTCTTACACAACATTTTTAATCATTTAACTAAAGAAGATTGAGAATAGTACCAGAAACCTTTTGGAGATCTCAGTTTTTACAACATAGTAACTTGCTAATTTGGTATAGATTTTTTGAGCAAATTATATTAACTTAGGAAACTTAATTATAGCCACCACAAATACAATTGTGCTCTTAAAATATTGTTTCCTTTGTTATTTTGTTGAAGGAATGTGCCCTCATCAGTAATTCATACCTTGTGCCGTGTGCCACATTGCAGAATATCTCTTGTTCTCTTTTTTATAGATGTGCTCCAGATGATGGGAAGAGCTGGGCGCCCTCAGTTTGATGACCAAGGCAAAGCTGTAATTCTGGTTCATGATATAAAAAAAGACTTTTACAAAAAATTTCTTTATGAACCTTTCCCAGTAGAATCAAGGTAAATTTTGTTTTAAATTAATTTTAATGGATTTATTTTGTAGCAGGTTTTAGTGTTTTTCTGGTTACATTTTATTACTTAAAAATGAGTAAAACTTGTAGTATTAAAGAATTATTCACTGCTAAACAATGTAATTATCCCTACAATACTCAATGATAATTTTTATCCTTAATAACACTTTAAGAGAATCAGAGTAGTACCATGTTCAGTCAAATTGGCTCTGGAGTGAGATAACCTGGATTGAAATCTGAGCTCTGCTACTTGTTTGTTCAATATTGAGCAAGTTATTTAACTTCTCAGTGCCATAGGGTACCTATCTGTAAATGGAAATTGTAGCCATACCAGTTCTCTCATATTGAATTTGTAATGATTACATGAATAGTGCTTGAATTATTGTCTATTATATTGTAAACATTTTGTAAAGCATTAGTCTGATGAGAGTTTTTATAATAGAGGTTAATTAATAATTTTATAATAGAGTTAATTAATAATTTAGGTTGCTAATTTATTTCAGAATTATCCTATACTTCTTTATGGGCCCAGTAACCACTACTCCTCCTACAAAATCTTACCTCATGTTTATGGCTAAATATAACCTTTCCTTCCTCAGATTTGTATTTTCTCACATACAATACTTTTCAATTTCTATAACTTTATCATAGTCCTTTTCTATATACTCTCCTTTACTTTAGTATAGTCTGACTGCATTGAGGACAAACATGTTTTTTATTTATATTGTAAAGTGTTGAGTTTTTAAATTCTAAATGCAAATAATGTTGAGTTTTTTAAATTTGAAAAATAAGCATTAAATGTTGTAGAGTACAGCCAAAACTATGCTGAGAAAAATTATGACCATAAATTTATGTTAAAAAATAAAAAGTGAATAATTAGTTATCAAGTATCTATCTCAAGAATTTGAAGAATTAGCGAATTGAATTCAAAGCAAGACAACATAAAGACAAGAGCCCAGTGTAATGGTGCATGCCTCTGATCCCAGCAGCTCAGGAGTCTAAGGAAAGAAGATCATGAGTTCAGAACCAGCCTCAGCAACTTAGCAAGCCTCTGTCTCTAAATAAAGAGAAAAAAAAAAAAAAAAAAAGAATTAACAAGAAGCAGGGAATATGGCTCAGTGGTTAAGCACATCTAGGTTCATTCCCTGGTACAAAATAAATAAATAAATAAGAGTAAGAATTAATAGATTGACAATAAACATGGATTAGAGAAAAGTAAAAAAATGCCAAAACTTGGTTCTTCGCAAAAGATGAACAGAACTGATAAATGAGTCTGAATATCAGGAATGAAATGATATTATAGATATTAAAAGATAATAGAACAGTATGAACAACTTGAAATAAATAATTTTTAAATTTTAGATCAACTGGTAAAATTTCTCTTTAAAAATTTACTAAAACTGACCCAGTAGTAAAAAGAAAATCTCAGACTACTTGTCAAAGCAAAATGAGTCTAAAATTTAAGAGCTTTTTACAAAGAAATCTAACCCAGATGCTTCACAAGTGAATTGTTCGTAACATTTAAGGAAGAAATAGCATCAGTTTTAAATTAATCTCTCCATAGTAGAAAAACGTAAGGGTATTTGCCAACTCGTTTTATCAGACCAGAATAGCTTGAGTGACAAAACCTAATAAGAAATTTATAAAATAGCAATGTAACAAACTGTATTTCTCATGAATATAGACATAGAAATCCTAAACAAAATATTAAATATTAGTAAATCATGTCCAGCAATATATAAAAATATATTACAACCAAGTGCAGTTTGTTTCATAGATGTGGATTATTTATCTGAAAATAGATTAATATAATTAATATTAATGGAAAAAATTGAGAAAAATCTCATGATTATCTGTCTTATCAATGTAAAACAAAAAGCATTTGATAAAATTCCATACTAAGTCATAAAAAAAAAACCTTTGCAAGCAGGAATATGAATGAATCTCCTTAATCTGATGGACTATCTACAAAAAATCCATGGCAAACATCATAATTAATGAAGAAATTATAAGTTTTCCCTTTGATAAAACTGCATATCCATAGGTAGTTTGCAACTGTAGGTCAACACACCAACACTGACACAGCCACCAAATTCCTTAACAAAGACTCAAGAAGTAAAATGAATCAAGTGGGACAGCATCAAATTAAAAAGCTTTTGTACAGCAAAGGAAATGATTGACAGCATGAAGAAAGAGCCTACAGAATGGGAGGAAACCTTTGCCAGCTATTCCTCTGACAGAGGATTAATATCCTTAATATATAAAGAACTTAAAAAGCTTAACACCAAAAAATAAATAAAAAATCCAATTAATAAATGGGCAAAAAAAAAACTAAACAGATTTGTCTCAAAATGAAAAATACAAATGGCCAGCAAATATATGAAAAATCATTCATCCCTGACAATCAGGGAAATGCAAATCAAAAGTACATTGAGATTCCATTTGACTCCAGTTAGAATGGCAGCACCAAGAATATAAATAATAATAAAAATAAATAATAGTAAATACTGGCAAGGATGTGTGTAGAGTACACTCATACATTGCAGTGGGACTGCAAATTAGTTCAACCACTTTGGAAAACAGTCTGGAGTCTCCTCAAAAGAATAGAAATAGAACCACCATATGACTGAGCTATCCCATTCCTCAGTATTTATCCAAAAGAACTAAAATCAGTATACTGTACTGACAGTCACATCCATGTTTATAGCAGCACAATTCACAATAGCCAAGTTACAGAACCAACCCAGTGCCCGTCAACAGTTGAATGGATAAAGAAAATGTGGTATATGTACACAATGGAGTTATTCAGTCATAAAAAAAGCATAAAGTAATGATATTTGCTTGTAAAAAGATGAACTGGAGAACATCATGTTAAGTGAAGTAAAACAGACTTACAAAGTCAAGGGTCAAATGTTTTCTCTCGTATGCAGAAGCTAGACCAAAATAAGGGAAAGTGGGAAGGGGTGGGAACCCATGAAAATAGAGGAGAGAACACTGTAGTAGAAAAAGGGAATAAAGGGCAGGAATGAGAGACAGGTTTTAGGAGAAATTGCAGAATGAAATTGACCAAATTATGCTATGTACATATATAAATATACCACAGTGAGTTTCACCTTTATGTATATCTATAAAGCACAAAATAAAAACAACAAATAAATAGAAGGAAGACCATTAGAGTAGAGGAAGGGAAATAGGGGAAAGGAAGAGGGAAGGGAAAGAAGAAGCACTGGACCTAAAGTGAAGCAAATTAAATTTTGTGCATGTATGATGATGTCAAAATGAACCCAACAATTATGCTTAATGTACTAATAAAAAGTTTTTAAAGTTTTCCCTTTGAAATAGGGAATGATAAAGAGGGATGTCGCTTTCATCACTTTTGGTGAACATTGTGCTAGAGTTCCATGCCACTATAATAGGGCAGAAAAACAAAAGTCAGAATATCTCTCTGAGCAAGATAGTAATAGCATACATATCAGGATGGTTTTCTGAGGCACTAGCAATGCTTGATTGGTGTTGGTTACATGTTTTCACATTGTGAGAATTGATTTAAACATGTATAAATTTCAGTATAAAGTTAACTACATTTTTTAATTTCATATCTTGATGTGACCATTAATGTTTTATCTATTTTAGAATATTCCATAGTTTATTTATTCATTGCTCTAATATGTACTTAGAGAGTTACCAGTTTTTTCTCTTGTGTGTAATGCTGCAGTAAATCATTTTAATTTTCTAACCTAACGGGTAAATGTTTCTTTATTAGGTCTTCATGAAAAAAGTGGAATTGCTGATCATAGTGATTGTTCCAATAGATATTGCCAAATTGCTCTCTAAAATAACTGTACCCATCTCTGTTCAACTACTGGTGAATTGAGAGTAACGGCAACTTTTTTATTAGAGTATACTAATTAGTGATTTTTTACATTCATTTTAGTCTGATCATTTTCTCATTTTCTGTGCCAAAATCATTTTTAATACCTGGTTATTGTCCCATGTATCATAAATTATTTAGTGTTTTCTTTTCTTAGGCATTGCTTGCTTCTATTTGTTTGATTTTTTGTCGTGTAATAAATTGAACCTTGGGGATGTACCACTGAGCTACATCCCCATCCCTTTTTATTATTTTATTTTGAGACAGACAGGTTTCAAACTTGTAATCCTCCTATCTCAGCCTCCTGAGTCATTGAGTCACTGAGATTACATATGTGTACCACCATTCCTGACCTTTTTTGTATTTTATATAAGAAAATAAAATGAACTTTTTTGCAGTGTTTTATTGCATCTGATAATCTTTGTATACTCTAAACACCTAATATAATAATGTCTTCTTATATGTCCAGGCACTTAATATTCACCAAATCAATGAAAAAAAAAAAAATCTTTGCTCACTGCTCTCTCCTATTATCCCTTTCTTGCCAACTCTCCTTTAATCCCAGCTCTTACTCCATATCCTCTCAAGTACTTTATAAGTATGCGCTTCCCTGCTGTTCAAGGCATGTCTTCCATTGCCTAGTCTTACCCATTCTCTTGATTCCTATCTTCTCCTGAAAGTTTCTAGGTCCCTTCCTATCAGCCTATGTTTATTTTCCATCTAGTAATCTATTTCCCTAGAGTGATTGATAGCAATAAGTGCTACCTGTTGCATACCTGCAATATGACTACTAGTAATTACTGTCAACAAATTATTACTACTTAACTTATTCTAGGAAAATATCATGTTATGATAGTATTTTTTGGGAGATTCTCTCTCTGACCCACTTTTTCTTCTTTCTTTTTTTTTATTGCTTTTTCTATTTAGTTATACATGATTGCAGAATCCTTTTTGATTCATTGTGTACACAGAGTACAGTTTTTCATTTCTCTTGTTGTACATGATGTAGAGTCACACCATTCCTGTAATCATACATGTACATAGGGTAATGATGTTCTCATTCCACCATCTTTTTCATCCCTCACCCCCTCCCCTCCCCTCATTTCCCCCTTTTATTCATCTTCAAATAAAAAAAATACTTTTTTAAAAGAAAATAAGCATAAATTTATATGTACTAATTAATAATGTAAGTTCCTAAATTCATGATACTAAGTGATTTTTGTGGTGAAAGGACATTTTAGACCAAATCCCTACAAAATAATTTGGAAAAAATTATTCACAAATTATACACAAAATATATGAATGACACCAAACGCATTTGTACCTTAGAACATAAAATCTGAATCTTGACTATGAGATCAATGAAATGCACTTTGTGTAATGGTCATACTTATTTCCCATGTTTTGTTCACTGTGCAGCTTATTAGGAGTGCTGTCTGACCACTTAAATGCAGAGATTGCTGGTGGTACAATAACATCTAAGCAAGATGCAATGGACTATATCACGTGGACTTATTTTTTCCGACGTCTTATCATGAACCCCAGGTAAGAGCAGGACTATTTTGAACAGTAATTATTTATCTTTCTATTCTACACTGGAAGAAGATGTACTTGAAAATATTATTTGAAACTCCAAAATTGAATACATACAAAAAAAGTTAGAACCTTGGATTTTCTAGGTTTATGAATTTGTCCAAAAAAGTCAGATGATGTCTCTGGTATAATTACAGTATATTATATCAAAAATCAGGTGATTATATGCATTTGATAACTTCACTTATTTTAATTACCTTGAAGATATTCTGAGGCATTTGCTGTATAGTTGGGAGACAATATTTCTGAAGTCCTTTAGAAATGTGTGAAACTATATGACAGTGAAAAAATTAAATTGAGGAGTGGTATATTATCTTTTATTCTTGACAGTATGTTATATCTTCATTTAGCACCTACTATTATCTGATGTTATGCTAAACACGTAGGGATAGGAATAAGTACATCATCCCCTATCTTCAAGGACTGATGGTATAGTGTGGAAAAACACATGTATAAAACAAGAGTAGAAAAGGTAGAAAGCATTCAGATAGAAAAATACTGACTGAGTACAAAGCCTCAGGACAGAGTCACAGTTGTTTTAGAGAATATGAAAAAAAAAATGATGTAGCCACAGCGTATGGTATATGGAGATTATCTTGACTAGAAAGTGCACCAAGACCAGAGTGTAAAGAATCTATTCACTGTATGTATCTGATCATGTTGGAATCCTAGGGAATGACCCATTGGAAGTTCTTAAACATGAATTGATGTCACCAAATTTAAAGGGATACAAATAGAAAAAGAAGAACTCAAGTTATCACTATTTGTAGACATGATTCTATATTTAAAAGATTTGAAAAATTCCACCAGAAAACTTCTAGAGCTAATAAATGAATTCAGCAAAGTAGCAGGATATAAAATCAACACCCATTTCTATGTCAGTTGAATCCTCTGAAAGAGAAATTAGGAAAACTACCCCATTTGCAATAGCCTAAAAAAAAAAAAAAAAAAAAAAAAACTTGAGAATCAATTTAACAAAAGAGGTGAAAGACCTCTACAATAAAAACTACAGGACACCAAAGAGAGAAATTGAAGAATACCTTAGAAGATGGAAAGATTTTCCATGTTCTTGGATAGGCAGAATTAATATTGTCAAAATGGCCATACTACCAAAAGCTTTATGTAGATTTAATGCAATTCCTATTAAAAGCCCAATTTCATTCTTCATAGAAATAGAAAAGGCAATCATGAAATTAATTTGGAAAAATAAGAGACCCAGAATAGCCACAGCAATCCCTAGCAAGAAGAGTGAAGCAGGAGGTATCATAGTACCAGATCTTAAGCCATACTACAGAGTTGTAGTAACAAAAACATCATGGTATTAGCACCAAAATATACATATAGACTAATGATACAGAATAGTTTTTATTTCAATACTTACTATACTATAATAGGGAATCGACTGGAATGGAGAGAAAATTATACCAGTAAGGAAATTGTTTAATGATAAGATGAGGACCTTAACAGATGCAAAGGCAATGGAGTAAGGATGGAATTCAAGGAATGTGCCCCTTTAAATAAAAGAAAATTTAAAATCCATTCATTACAAGGTCTTCAACAGAGAGACCCTAAGATATGATGCCCCACTCTGCTCTTGATCAAGTTACAGTTTTATTTCCCCACCAGCCTTCTGATGCTGCCACATGGACTTCCCACTATCATTTCAAATGTACCATGTATAAAACTGACTTAATGATAAAACCATCAAAATCCTCCTCTAATCCAACTTTGTTACTGTTAATATTATCACTGCATCTTTTTACCCTAAGGTCACACTCCACACTTGCTTTTTAATTTTCATTCTCCCTTGCAGTTCTCCAACTGCTTAACCTGCGTTCAGTCTATCCCTACTCTAGCCTCATTTGTAAACTGGTAGTAGTACTGATCAGAAATTAAATGAATTATACAGGAGTTGGAAGCTAGATGAGGTTTAGTTTTCTTTAAATTTAGATAAATAGGTAGGAAACTGCCCAGTGTTTACATTGTTTCAGCCATGAGAGTGAAATGAGCCAGAGGAACAGTTGGAGACACCATTCAGAATAGGGGTCCCACAGAGAGTGAACTGAAGTAAGCATCACTCCTGTTGCTGTAGTTACAAACTGCCTTCTTTTTAATAATACTCTGGTGAGAAAATATACATGTAGCTGTAATAAACAGTAGTAATTAAAGGCAGAACAACCAGCTCAGGAAAGAGGCTTATCACAGTGGACAAAGGATGAAATTTTGAGGGGAAATGATACTGAACCTCTATTTCAGGGAATTCGTTGGGTTTTGTCATTTATGTCTCCTGCTCACTCATGTTTGAAATTGGTATAGTCTGTGTAAATAAACAAGTATTCCTTGGTTCGTATTGTCTCACCTACTTTATCTGATGGCCATCTTTGCTTAAGAGGAAATTTGGGGACTGGGAGTCAGAAGCATACATATTATTAATGACTTTGCTTAGAGCATTTAGTACATGTGGCAGCTGCTTTCCCTGCCCTCCTGCTGCCCATAGGAGGACCATATGTCCCACTACCACTACCAAAGGACTAGAATCAATTGAAGGAAACATTAGCTCACACATTTCTAAGTAAGAGATTCTTCTCACTAGAGCTCTTATGATCACTCTTCTTCCTGCCTACAGTACCTTCCCCAGCTCTCACAGCCCTGACAGTCTTAAAAGTCCAATCATACATTGATAAATGCAGCTTTGATTGATTTTCAGGAGGTGAAAGTTTATCTACTCTTGACCATCCATATTATATGTGCTGGTTCCCTTTAGTAACTGCCTATACATTTTTGAGGTACTTGGTTCTAGAGTAAGAATAAGACTTTCATTATTATTCTGAAGTAGAAGTCTTATGTCCAGACTGATGCTATGTGAGTTAGTCCAGAATAAAAACAATGTGGTTTTCTAAAAAGCTGTAATTAGCAACTGTCAGTTTCTGTTGGAAGGTAGGAACATAAACAATGACCTCTAGCCTCAAAAGTCATAGAATCTCCTCAAGGTGCTAAGATATAAACATTTAAAAATTAAATTTATTTTCTTAATTTCATGCATTTATTGTCTCTGTTCTGGCCACTATGCTAGCCCTTTTGAAGATGTATTAGTAAACTAAACAAAAATTTTTGTTGTAAAACTCACATACTCTTAACCGGAACAGCAAATTTAAAAGTATATTCGAAGGTATTGAATGCTTTGAAAAGGAGAACAAGTTAAGGAAGATTGGGAGGTCCAGGAGTAGAGTGAGGTTGTGGGGATTACAGTGTTAAATAGGAAGTCACAGTGGGCCTCATTAGAGGTGCTGAGATTTTAGCAAAGATTAGAAAGAGTTAGAAATTTGATCACATGAATGTTTAAGGAACATTTTAGAACAAAGAAACAGGAGAGGTTTTCAAGGAGGAATGTCTGGTGTGTTCAGTGAGCAAGGAGAAGGTATGGCTGAAGTGGGGTAAACAAAGAGGGGAGAGTAGCAAGTGATAAGGTAGGGAAGGTAGATGGCTGGTGATAGTACACATCATGTGGAACCTTACAGACTCTGGTATGGGCCTTGACTCATTCTAAATGCAGGTGATAGACAGGATCTATTCATGTCATAAGCCTGGTCAACTGTAATAGTAAATGTTACCAACGATTTACTTTTCCCTGTTGTAAGACAGAAATTCTCAGAATAATTTTTTTAATTCTAACTCTATAAACATGTTATACACGAAACATATCAAAATGATACAGAGAAGATGAAAATTGAAATGAAAAGAAGATGTAAAGGAGAATAATAAAAGAAAAAGCAATAGCTGTAGTATTAATATCACATAAAATGAAATTCAAGGTGAAAGAATTTAAGGAGAAAGAAGAATGGTTCATACTGGTAATAAGAACAATCACTAAGAAGTGTTAATAGTTTACAAGTGTTTAGGTAACTAAAAATAGCCTCAAAATATCTAAAGCAAAAACTGATGGAAATCTAACTGAAATTGCAGTTCAATTAAATTATAGTTGTATTGGGAGACAACCTCTACATCTTTCTGAAAATTCAGCATGTCAAAGAGATCAGTATTTCATAAAGTGGAGAATTTTAGTAACAGTTGACAGCCTTGAAATATGTGTATCTTTGTATATTTGCCCCTAAAAAAGAATATGCAGTACTCATGTAAATTTTATTTAAAAAAATTTGACCACAAATAAGACCACAAAAAGCATCTCAACATATTTCAAAGTGTAGGAATCAATGCATTCTCAGTATAAAATGTAGCACAAATTGAGTATTCCTTGTACTAAGTGCTTAGAAACAGAAATGTTTTAGATTTCAGAGTTTTGAAAATTTTAGAGTATCTATGTACATATACATAATGAGATATCTTGGGAATGGAATCTGAGTCTAAATACAAATTCATTTATGTGTCCTATAAACCTTATATACAGGCTAAATAATGTTATTCAGTATTTTTAGTATGCCTCCATTTTGACTGTGATCTTATCACATAAGGTCAGGTGTGCAATTTTCCACTTGTGACAATCATATCATTGGTAAACGTATTTCATATTTTGAAGCATTTCAGATTAGGGTTAGTCAACCTATAAAACTAGAAATAGACAATAAAAAGAATGATAAACAAAATCTGACTGCTTGAGACTTTTAAACTTTTATTCCAGTGAAAGGTAAAATCAAAACAAAAAACTAGACTAGACTCATAAAAATATAAGTGTTATAGAGCCGACAAAGCTCCTGGATTCAAACAAAAGCACAGTTCCAAGGAATATTTAGACCATTAAAGACCTAAAAAAGAAGTGAGTGCTCAAAAATAAAATAACTAAACATTTATCTCAAGAAACTAAATGAACAATAATAGCAAAGCATAAATGCAGGAATTTATAAACATAAAATTGGAATTAATAAAGCAGGAAACAATAATCCTCACTAGCAATGATTATTGAGTGTCTACTGCATTTGATATACTATTTCAAGAGCTTAACTCATTTAGAACTGTTATGATCTCCCTTCTATAAATGAAGGAACTGAAGCACAGGAAGATTAAGCAACTTTCCCACAATAGCACAGTTCATGAGTAGCAGAGGCAACACTGGGATTCCATCACATTCTCTGTCACTGGACTCATTATCAGGTCCCAAGCTCAAACATCCACATTCCCTGTCTACTTCCCTTCCAAATCTATGCTGAAAAGTTTTTTGTGGAAACCATACCATACTGATATTCAGTGTATGACAATCGTGTTCATTTGATGCTATCCCCCAAAACCACAAATGGTCAATTTTAATGTATATACCTTTGCATGAAGATTAAGTGGAAAACTGTGCCTAAGTTTAACAATTTATATATTTTACCTAATCAGCTGTAATCAAATTCTACCACTTTCTAATTCACTTTTAAAAAATTGCTATAAACTCTTGTATATGGAATATTAAGATTACAAATTTTCTTTTTCTCCATTTTAATTGACAAACAATAACTATATTTATGGGATAAAATGTGAGATATTTCAATACATACATACATTGTAAAATGAAAAACATCAGCTAATTAATATCTATCACCTCACATACTTATTAGTTCTTTGTGGTAAGAACTTTCAAATTCATTCTTTAGAAATTTTGATATATATGTATAGTACATTATTATTAAGCATAGTCACCTAGCTTTATAGTAAATGACCAGAATTTATTCTTCCAGTCTAATTGAAACTATATATTTGACCAACATTTCCCCTTTCCCTGCTGCTCCCTCTGCCTCTGGTAACCAACATTCTACTCTTAAATTCTATATACTTAACGCTTTTAGATTCTGCATATAAGTGAAATTATGCAATACTTGTTTCAGCCCCTGACTTATTTCTATTAGCATAATATCCTGTATATCCATTTCATGTTTTTGCAAATGCAAGTATTTTGGTTTTTTTTAAGGTCGAATAGTATTACATTGTATATATAGCACATTTTTAATCCATTTATCTGTTGATGAACATTTAGATTGTTTCCATAATTTTGCTGTTATAAACAATGCTGCAGTGAATATGGAAGTGCAGATAACTCTTCCACAAACTGATTTCACAAACTGATAACCAGTAATAGGATAATTGGCTCATATGGTAATTCTATTTTTAGTTTTGTGAGGAACTTACATACTCTTTTTCAAAATATCTTTATTAATTTAAATTCCTACCAGTACTGCACAGTATTCCTACCAGTATTGCACATCTTCATGACTGGCTCTTAGTTATATACTTTTTCTTACTGTGTATGTTAAAACCATCTTTCTACAAAGCTGCAAACAAACAAAGGCACAGGAGTTGAGAAAACAGGTTAATTTTTCTACTTATTTATCTGATCTGCTTAAAATGTTACAAAGGCTAACATCTTTGTCTCAAATGAAAGTCTTGTACTCTGTATAGTTTTAATTTTTCCTTAATACTCCCTATCATCCAGTGACATAAAATGAGATTTGCCTTTCTTGGGTGGGAGGGAATGTATGCAAGCTTGTCTGCCTGCATGTGTGCAACAGACAGGTTTATTTAACCATTGAAAAGGAAGACTACTTTCAAAATATGTTCATATATAGATAAATAAAGATGACCTGATGCTCCAGCCCATCAGTTATACTGTAAATCTCCCATCATAACACACCAAAAGTAAAACTGATGTTGATGAAGATTTTGCCCATTGTTTCTCAGCTGCGTGTCTGTTAATATTCGCGTGTGTGTGTATTACATATATGTGTATATGTGTGTGTGCAAAATACCTATGTACATATAAGGATATATAATTTTGCATAAATATATGTGTGCACACAAACATATATACATTTGCTTGTTCAGATGTATATAAACACATGTGCTGGTTACTTTCATAAAATATAATATATTCCAAATTGAGTTCTGGATTCAATTTGTATTTTCAGTTTTACTCTCTGTTTTTCCCCTGAGAAAGCTTTTAAATATTTCTAGGGCAAAAATGTCGTGATAGTTTTAGCTGTCCCTGTAACCACTTTCATTATTTGTGTCATTATTACTGCTGCATAATCTGAACATAAAAAAACATGGTGCTGTAACAAATGACTTCCCAGTACTGACAGTTATAGCAGCAGCATTTCAATACTGATGAAAAATATCCTAGCAAGATATCTGGCCAGGTTTACATAAACCAAACAGGAAATGGCTGCCACAATTCACATTAAATCCAAACTGTTTGGTGTAACTCTATCTATGTTTTACATTACTATAAAATCTCTTTCATTCCCAACTGATGAAATTTCATCTGTACTAAGGTTGAAAAAAGATAACTTTAGATTTCATGTGTGGTGTTCTTGTTTGTCCTTTAATAATATCTTGTAAAGATAATTTCTGAAAAGTTGTTTTAGTTTTCGATTGTTTAAATTTTATGAACTTTGTAAATTTTTATGACAGGGAGAGGTTTGTTATGACTTTGTCCCAATGGACTGCTAATAGAAGTTAGCTTGTCTAGCCCATGTGCTAGATGCTGTCAGTATCAAACTGCCTTTGACTTTCACACCTCTCAGGGGACTAGTAATTGTTGTGTTCAAACAGCCTGTAATTGTGATCCCGCTGGCTTTCTCAGTACGCTTCTGGCTATTAGAATCATTAAACAACTCAGCACCTGTTAACAGCATTGTAAATATTCAACCCTGCTTGTGTGCAGGTTGAGTCCAATATAGAGAAATCTTACAGAGCTCAGTCTCATAAATTAGAGCTTCTGACAAGTCAATTATTGTGAAACTGGGTTTCTCTGTGAAATAAATGAAATAGCATGCTGACAAAAAGGTAGGCTGTCTGTTTATAGCAAAGGGAAGATAATGACTTGATGATTCAAAGCACTGAGCATGAAACTACATTGTATCCTTTATCTGTAATTAAACAGTTGCATAAATTTTCTGTTTAAATAACCTGTAAATTATAAATTTTGTACTGTGGAGAGTGTGACATGAAAACAGACCTTTTTACTTAGCAGTTGCATGCTTTTTCAAGTTAGTAAAGGGATTATTGAAATGAATAATAAGTAATATTTTAAGTTAAATGCGTATACTTGTTCAGGCTAGAAATTGTGTAATAACTGAAAAGTTCACTCAACAGAAGTGAAGGCAATATTATGCTATAAATAGAGAATATATAAATCTAAACTCCATTCTTTATTCACACAAGTTTCCAAGTATATGAACTCTCAAAATTTTATGTATCCTAAAAAGCAATTTTATTTAAATTTACTTTTATTATTTTACAATGTCTTACAAATTATATAACTAATTAAGATGTAGCATCTTACTTTTATAAGGATTTAAAATTTTTAAGTGACCTTAAGATTTCGTTCAAATTTTAGCAAAGAATAATATGTGGAAAAGATCAGTGAATTTCACTTACCAGAACTGAATTTTGTACCTCTTCTCTATAGTATATTCATTAGGGGAAAAAAAAAAAAATGTGTCCTGATAGACTTAAACAAACTTTAGAAGCATATTAACCCATTGGAATGCATTTTGTAAATACAATGAATAAAATAGCATTAAACAAAATACAGTGAATAAATTAAATATTAGAAAGAATAGGGCTGGGGATGTAGCTCAGTTGGTAGAGTGCTTGCCTTGCAAGCACAAGGCCCTGCGTTCAACCCCCAGCACCACCCAAAAAAAAAAAACAAAACAGAGAAAGAACTATAATTTTTAAGAAGACTTTTTATTATTGATGGGTTTGACATTGCTAGTAAACATACCAAATTTATTTATTAAAGCTTAAATGGCAAACTTGGCATTCCAGTTATATCTATAGTGGATTATGATAATCAGCAGCATACATGAATTTTTTTCAAATAACCTAATAAATTATAGAAAAAGTGAATTTTATTTTTATGATTTTAACTGCATGAAGAATAGTTTTATTCTACAAATGGTGCTACTTATACATTATCTTGGGCAAATTTTTACTGGTGTTTTCAATTTAGAATACCTTTATTAACTATGTATTAGTCTAAACAGCTACAAGTAGTATTGGAAAATTTATAGGCTCAGTGAGCCAAAAGAATGTGAAGTATGAATTTGACATTTATATTGCAGAAAGTTTGACTGTGAAGTTCACTTCCTGGGAGAAAAAAATGAAAGAGAAAAAATATTTTTGATAATTTAGACTGACTTTGAGGATCTGTCTCTTTTACGAGGCTATAAAGATCCAAAATTTTTATTTTCACCCCTGAAGCAGAAAACATTATTCAAACTAAATACTCCAGCTTAGTCATTTCCAGGGTAAAGCAAATATTCTCTAACGTTTTTTCTAATGCTGGTGTTTCACTTTGATATATGCCTACTTGGTCATAATTGAAACATTTTGTTTAGATTAATGATAGCACTGAATTTAGTACTTTTTTATCTCTTCATTAATAAACATTGCTTTATTTCAGTTCATGACAAGAGTTTTTTTAAAGTAATTTTCATCCTATACTGTCTTTAAGTCTTTCCCTTTGGAGAGAGGAAAACAAAATCCCCAAAACAGTCATCTGCTCAATGTTTTTCCATCCCTCTTACGTGTGGTTTCTTTTAGGTCTTTACCATTTGAGATTATTTAGCACCCCTTTTTCACGTCCTTATCCTATACAGATGTAAAACTGCCATCATGGATTTTAATGATTAGAACCTGATTTAAGTTTCTAAGACCACTTTCTACTCCTTCTCCTTGATTTAGATAAGGACAGGGGAGGTAGGGTATATAAATTCTCCATGCTAACTAGGGTACAGGGTTCCTCCAGTAAGAATTAGAAAACTGCCATGACTATGGGTATAATCCCTCACCTTTTGGATCACTTCCCAGGCCCAGATTCTTAGTGATTTGCCAAGAACCCCTCTGAGTTATAGGGAAGAACTTTCAAGTGAACTGTATGTCCTTAGGCTTTTTATTTGGAAAATATACAGAGCTGTGTGTGTGTGTGTGTGTGTGTGTGTGTGTGTGTGTGTGTGTATACATATGTAAAATATGTGTGTGCATGTGTGTGTGTGTGTCTGTGTGTGTGTGTGTGTGTTTTCTGTGTGTTGCAACTTAAAAAGTTTTATTTTTAGGCTGATGATGTCCCTTCTAGTTATTAGGATGACAGTTACTCCTTAAGTACTGGGAAAACAATAATTGACGGCATTCCCTGAAGAATTATCATCCATATCATTAGTTCTGTAAGTTTCGTAAAGTTACTGAGGTTAGTTTTTATAATAAAAGGTGAAGAACGTATATATATTTTTATATATATAAATATATTTACACATATTTCATGTTTCCTACTTTCTAAATTCAGTGCATAATTTTGGTTTGGTGTACATGAGTAAACTGACATAATACTAGTTTTAAAATGGGAGACAGTTTTTCTTGTAATATGATACAGGATTTTATCTCCTCATCTGTCTTTATTTTTAATATATTATCATTTTCATCATTGTCCATAAAACTTAGCATGGAACTTTTCGTCTCAGGAATGGTAATTGTAGTAGCTTTATTTCTTTGATTTACTGTAAATGTAATTTGTATTTTTGAAATTCTGAAAAGATCATGATACTGAGGTGATATATTTAGTAGAAAAATACCTTGATACTAATAATAACCTTGCTTGTTTTCTAGCTACTACAATTTAGGTGATGTGAGCCATGATTCTGTGAATAAGTTTCTGTCCCATCTGATTGAGAAGTCCCTGGTTGAATTGGAACTTTCCTACTGTATTGAGATTGGAGAGGTACAGCTTGGTTATATATATTCTAATTGCCCACCTTTTTAACAATAGGACTTTTGGTTTTAGTAATATCAAAATTTGTAGTAATATCAAAACTGTAGTATTAGCAGCCTGCAGTATGAATTATTAATTTTATGAAAATATATAATTCTATTATACTTTTTTACTAATGTCATTTTATCTTTTGAAACAGGATAATCGGAGCATTGAGCCTCTGACATATGGCCGAATTGCCTCTTATTACTATTTGAAGCACCAGACAGTTAAAATGTTCAAGGACCGTTTGAAACCTGAATGCACTATTGAAGAATTGCTGTCAATTCTGAGTGTGAGTTTCATGATATTATTGCATTGTTTCTGTATATTTCATACCTTCTCTTTTAAGTTGTCCTGAGTTGTTGCCATCCAGTTCTTGAAATTGACAGAAACTGTTCATGAAGTCCTTCCTTCTGTCAAACAGGCTACTAGACAGTTTCCTATCTAGACCCATCTCCCCATAAATAAAGGTGATATCATAATTTATCATTCACACTTGTATCCTTCTAACAGTGGAATGGGCATTATTAATATTTAAGCCAGAATTAAAGATAGAAACTGGACTTCCCTGACCAACTTTGACATGGTAGCCACTTTGAATTACAATTAAAAAACAAAAAACTTTTCCTGTTGTTTCTTTTGGTTGGTTCGTGGTGAATACTAAACTATGTTGTTACTGAAGTTTCTTTACTTAAGGACCCACATGATTTAACTTTTCTTTGAATTAATGCCAAGAAAGCTATTTAATCCCCACTCCCAATACCACCAACTCCCTGTGCAGGAAAAAAAAGTTTCATATGGTAAATCTATCCTATGTCTATTTTTACTTTTTTGCCTAGAAGATAAAAATTAATATTAAAGTTAAAGTTATTATTAGAACGGTGTTCTCCACCTATCTTTCTACATAGCATATACTTTATTGATCTATTCTTTTTTATTTTGTTGAGCTGAAGTATATAAACTTCCATTAAATTTTGTTGACGTATTAGTCAAAGGAGGGGTGTGTGTGTGTGTGTGTGTGTGTGTGTGTGTGTGTGTGTGTGTATGTTCATGAGTCTACCCCTACTGTTTTATTCCTCAGGTGTATTGGTGCTTTTTTTAAAAAAAGTTAACTCTATTGAACTATTAACATTTTTGAGATGTTTCTCATATAAATTTACTGATTTTGTGGCAGTTCACTTACTAGCTTTTTTCCTTTCTCTCCTGTTGCTTTATTGTTCACAATGAACTTTGATATCCTACTCACAGATTTTTTAATTTCTCAATTCTTTCCCTCTGAGAAACTTCTGTATAGATTTTATGCCTACCATAAGGCCAGGAACATTGTAGTGAATTATAACATGTTTATTAATGAATCAATTGATGGATAGATAGAAGGATGGATGAGTAGATCCTGCATTACCTAGATTTTGCTGTGTGTAGAAAAGAATGTAAGATTTAAGTATGTGATGCAACTATCAAATATCATATTTATCTTTGAGAAATTAAAAGTTCATTTCTGAAGGAAGAGTATTACAAAATGTGATAAATTTTTTTAGATCCCTAAGGATGAGATTGTATTATCTCCTAGACAAAGACTCATAAAAATAGTATTTCTCTGGAAAGATGACTATTAGTATAGGCAATAAAAACTTGTTAATGACTTTGGGTATTCATCTTAAGTTACTCTCTTAGATTTGACAATATAATTTTTATTTCACATTGTCTTAGTCCATTTTATATTGCTATAACAAATACCCAAGCCTTGGTCCTTTATAAAGACCATTTTGTCTCATGATTTTGGGACTAAAATTTCTAAGCTTAAGCAGCCACATCTGGCAGGGACGTTATACTCCATCCTAACACAGGCAAATGCAGCACATAGTAGAAGTATGTGCAAGACCTGTGAGGGATATGTGACATGTAGAAGGGACCAAGCACATGGGGTGACCACACTTTATGGACACCTGTTCTTACAATAACTTACCAGGTCCTGTGAAACCTATCCCACTCCTAGGAAAACAGGCATTAATCCCTCCAAGAGTGTTAGCCCATGATCTAATTACCTTCTACCAGACCCCACCTCTTAAGGTCTCATCACATTTTATAATGTTACATTATTTTAAAATATATCACAGATTATTTTAACCGATTGTTACCCTGCTATGCTAAAGAAGAAACAGAAGTGATTCCTTCACTCTATTTTTGATGCACCTTATTTAACTTCTTTCTGTTCTACATCTTCATTGTCCTTCCTAGTCTCTAGTAAAATCTCTTCTACTTGTTTGTTTTCAAGACTGATTTATTAGTTTCCAAAAATGAGTGAAAACTTATGCTATTTTTCTTTCTCTGTCTGACTTGTTTCACTTAATATAATGACCTCCAGTTCTATCCATGTTGCTACAAATGACAGGATTTCATTCTTTTTATTGCTGAATAATATTCCTTTGTATACAATTCCTTTGTATGTCATTGTGTACCTCATTTTCTTTATCCATTTATCTACTGATGGGTAACTGGGTTGATTTTATATTTTGGCTATTGTGAATAGTGCTATAGCAAACATGGGAGCACATGAATCTTCTTGGTATAATGATTTCATCTTCTTTATATATATACACAATAGTAGAATTGCAGATCATTTGGTAGTTCTGTTTTTAGTTTTTTTGAGGACTCTCGTTACTGTTTTCTATAATGGCTATGCTAATTTATATAGTAACCAACAATGTAAGAGTTTTTCTTTTTCTGCATTCTTCTCAGCATTTTTTTTTGTCTTTTCTGTGATAAACATAGAATTTCTTTATAAGTTAGGGATATAATTATTTTATTACCTTCATGATATTTATCAGAAACTACCTTTTCCTTCAAAAATTAAAGGATTTAATCAGGTCACCTTATCCTATACCTTCTTTCAGTGTTTCAGTCACCGAAGCTTCCATTTTTTAGCATTCCATAGCAGAAGATAGTTAAGTTTTAGTAAAAATTCCATATAGATCCATTTGTACCTTATTTTCTGAGTCTTATCCTCTCTCTTTTTTCCTCTATCATTAGGATGGGTGGAACCAATCTGGTAGTTTTCATAATGGTATTATATTAATATGCTTTTGACCAACCGATGACAGCAACTGATAGTTTCTGGATTTATAGTTATAACTGAATTTTTCCACATATAGGGATTTAATAAGCAAGGAGCTTAGCCAAAGGAGATTTTCTAGAGAAATTACTTAAGAGTATATTGAAGATGATTTATTCTTTATATGTTATTTCCATTTTTTCATATTAAATATCTTGGTAACCCTTCTATCCACAGACTGTATGATTAATAAAAAAAATACTCATTGCATATCTTTAACGTGTAAGTCACTTTCTGAGGTCATAATAGAGAACAGTTAACATTGACAAACTTCCTATATAAATAAGTGTATGTGTTTGTGTTTATATATACTAATACATAGGAAAACTGTGAGTCATGGTGAGAAACCATGGAAGGCACTTGGGTATTGCTGCTGACTCAAGTCATCAGTTCAGTGTGATGCTCTGAGAATTGCAGTTGAATGTTGCTCATAATTTAAAAAGACTATCTAAAAACAAAACAAATTATACTATTCCATCCTTCATGTTACTCTTCCCATATAGAGTAGGTTTACTCTATATATTTCTGTTGGTCTCACATTAAACAGACCTCAAGGAGAAAATCCGAATGGCCCAAAGTGAGCTATTCCAATGATAGAAGATGCTTGAGTGGGGCCCTTTTAGCCTGAACTGCAAAGACTTTGAGGCAGTGTAACCAAAATTAAAATCATGAGTCATATGAACAGAGGCCTTTTTGTTTTGAACACAGGTAACAGAATGTGTGACTTTTCACAGTTAACGGGTGGTTCTAATTAACTGTCTAATTCTCAGAGAACTTAATACTTGAATTGATGAATATAGGCCAAAAATGTATAGATTCATAAAGGGTTGGAATAAATTTATTAAAGCTGCTAAAGAAATGAAAAAGAACCAAAAAAGAAATTGTGTTAGATTCATTGTCATGAGACAATATTCATTTCTCTATAGGCCAAGGAAAGCATAGATCCAGATTGGAACATCCTGGCCTTTGCATGGTTTATTCTGTTGGCCCTCTAGGCACTTTAGGAATCTTTGTATTCTTAAGAATATTGTGAGCTTTTCTTCCTTTTTATTTTGGCAAGTTGTTACACTTTCAGGTACTAATTTTTACTGATTATTTCTACATTTTATGAAAATCTTTATTTTCTCTTGTAAAACCTCCTGTTTTCACTTTTCTTGCCTATAAGTTAAACTTACTCGTTCTTGCATTTTTTGGTGTCATTGTCGTTAAGTGATAGTAAAATACTCTGTTCTAGATGTAAGGCCAAAGATTATACTGAGACTTTCTCTTCATTCTCTTCATTAATTGCATTCTATAGTAGTAACCAACTTAGTTAAATCCTGTCTTTCCAAAACATCCATCAAAAAGTAATTTCTTTTTAGTGAGCACCTATCATGTACCAGACATGTTATATGAAATATTTATAAGCATCAAACAACCCTTCATGGTAATTGTTGACATACAGATAATGAAGTTGAATTGTAATAAAATTAAGGTGTTTCGTGTCCTATAGAAAAATACATGTTAAAATTTTTTCTCCTATGCCTTACCTTCTCTTCTAGATATATTTTATTATGACTCAATTCTAACTGTAAAAAAATGTTTAAGGTATTGAAATATAAGCATATGTGCTTTTAAAAAATAATGAGAATTACTTTTGTAATTTTTACCTAGAATCATAGGTATTAAATGCAGATACTAATTACCAGCAAAGTAAGTATTTAAGCTTTCCTTATTGAAGATGTATATTTTACATTTTAAACAATCTGATGCTATTTTGAAAAGGTTAGGTATTCTGTAAGAACATTTGCCAAGTTTTTTTCAACACCATGCATTAATAAGCTTCATAATGAAGGCAGCTGCTTCACACCTCTATTGTTAACCAGTGACATTACATCTGTCTGTCTCCATTGATGCCCTCCTCCTACTTATTGAAGCATTTAGCAGTTTTGGCAACAGGGATTATATGGCTTGGAGTTAGTAGTCTAATTAGATATAAGTGAAAATCCCAAGGGAAAAGAACATTTAAAAAGTAATTTGAAGAATCTTTTAATGATGTTGGCACTGAAAGCCCAAGTCTAAATTAGAAAGTATTTGTCGTCATGGCAAACCAGGATCATGATTTCATGTGTTCAGTAAACTTTTAGAAGGTAGCCTATTTTAAAACAGTGATAGAAATAAAAAGCTTTCAAAGCTAGGGAAAATCTTTTTTGGACATATTTTTCAGAATATGCTTATTGTAGTAGTAACTTTGAAAGAAAACAAAATAAGTCCCAAGTGTATTTATGTCTACAAATTTTTCAATAGTTTTTTTCTGTTGCTGTTCTTATGACTGCACAGAAACATGAGATTATACTTATATATCAAACATGGTATAATAGGTACGTATCAAATATCCAATTTGAGAATCTGTGAAATTCTTATTTTTCCAATAAAGGCTTAGATATTGACTAAAAAAGGATGGATTTCATGTGTTAATGTAAAACAGAACAATTTCAAATTTAGAAGAGTATCAGAGCAATATGATTTTTATGTATCAATAAATTTCCAGTTAGGCAGTACTGCTTTTTCTAAAAATATAATGGTTCTTTGCTATGCCCATGTGTATTACATTGTTAATAATGTAGCATACTTAATGCTTGAATTTTGTCATGTTTGGGGCACAACTACAAATCTTTTGATAGCAAACTACAAAAATACCTTTCTCAAACATATGAGGCTGGGAAAATAAACAAGACTCTTTTTAAAAGAGAGAAATTTTAAAATAAATAAAAAGAACAAGCCAGTTATAAATAGTATTGGTAGGGGACCCAGCATGTAAAATTAAAGAGTTCATTAAAGGGAAAATGAAAGAAAGGAAAGGTTAACTGAATAACAGTGAACACCACCAACCTCATGGCCTTCCATTTCCAAATAACCCCATGACAATTGCAGAATCCCATCTGGTACTCTGAGGGGAGAAACCTGATGGGATATTTTCCAGGTCTTGTGAGAAGAGCTTCCCTAACCCTCAGGCTGGGCAGCTAGCGGCCTGGCATCTTTTGGGGAAGCACAGATGGCAAATATCTTGGGGGAAAAAAAAAAGTATCTTTCTACCACTCTTGGTCCCTTTCCTTTGAGACCTTCTTTATTCTCTGTTATTCCTCAGCTTCTCCCTGCATTCTGTACTTATACTTTCTTGAGCAAAGAGAAAAGTAAAATATTTTATTGATAAAAAGGCTTTAATCTCAGATAAGTCAGTTGTGATTTAGAAGACACTAAAGGTTTTTAAGGTATTATATTTTGATGAGCATGAAAAATGACTGTGATACTACTTGGAACTTGTACTGTCTTACATTTTTTATCCTTTTTTCTTTTCCTATTTACTCTTGACGTCCTAAATGATACCACAGAATAAGATCAATTCAGCATTCTAAATGTTGGTGATTAAATAATATTAATTTTAAAATGAGTTTAAATATAAAAATATAAATAGACAATATTTCTTCATTATCACATAGTTTACCTTTTTCAATTAAAAAAAAAAGCCTTACCTGAAATGACACAGAATGGAAAAATAATTTTTTAAACTGCCAACTATATTCCCAACAGGAAATTAGTATCTCACAGAAACTTAAATATCCTGTCTGGTTTCCCTTTGATATTTTGTACTTCTTTTTCTTTTCTGAATCTTATTTTTTCCTTTTATCTAAATTTACAAAGCAAAGTACATAAAAAGTATACACACATAACCTTCTCAGGCTAAACTCTAAAAAACAGTTTGTCACAGTTCATTAAGATTGGCTAAGGGTTCTATCCAGTACTAATACTTAAGGCACTTGGAAAATGCCAAATAAATAGAAGATGCATATTTTTCAAAAATAATTATCCTAGCTGGGCACGGTGGCACATGCCTATATTCCCAGCAACTCGGGAGACTGAGGCAGGAGGATTAAGAGTTCAAAGCCAGCCTCAGCAACTTAGCAAAACCCTAAGCAACTCAGTGAGACTCTGTCTCTAAATAAAATACAAAAATAGGGCTGGGAATGTGGCTGAGTGGTCGATTACCCTTGAGTTTAATCCCTCATACCCACTGCGGTGAGCAGGAAGGATTATCCTAGAGCTCAGGAAACCTAGTGACCACAAAGGAGAAGGCTTGTGTTTGACTCCATGCTATTGCTTCTTGATACTGCTTCACCTATGCCTGGAAGGTATTTCATCCTTCTCTCTCCAATAGTTACCAGCCAGATGTTACCAGGTGTTTGGATCCCAAACACCTGTGGTCGCATAAGAACTTTTACAAAGGGAGCCACTGTTTAGACATTTTTTTAATTACAAATATCTTGAATTGTTTCATTTGATTCAAGTTACATTTATAAAACTATACTGGTTTTCTTTCTAGGGAAGGAGCACTAACCTGACTAATTTGGCAAAATAAATCAATGTTTATTTGCTTTTTTTACACAGATTATTGAGGAGTGAACTCATTGTTCATACTGTTCACTCATTGAAATTATATCATCCAATGTTTTTCAATCCGTTCACAGAGTTGTCACTATAGTCAATTTTAGAATATTCTCATCACCCAAGAAAGAAACCTAACAGCCCTTCCTAGTTTCTCCTTCCTCATTGTCTCCTCACAGCCCTAGGCGATCTACTTTCTACCTCTCTATATTTGCCTATTCTAGACTTATTTTTCCTCTTACCTAATTTTAATTATGTATATCTTTTGACCAACAATTCCCAGCCACCCACCCCCAACCACCCAAACCTTTGGTAACCATCATTCTACTCTGTCCTTTTAAGTGAGATCCTGGCTTATTTCATTTAACATAATGTTCTACAGCTTTATCTATATTGTCACACATGACACAATTTCCTTCTTTTTTAATGCTGAATAATATCCCTTTGTGTATATCCCACATTTTCTTTATCCGTTTATTAATTGATGGATACGTCTAGGTTGAGTCCATTTCTTGGCCATTGTGAATAGTGCTGTAATAAAAATGAGACTGAAGATATCTCTTTGACATACTTCATTTCCTTTGGTTATCTGCCTAGTAGTGAGATTGCCAGATCATATGGTATTCCTTAATGTTTGGAGGAACTTACATATTGTTTTCCATAAGGGCTGCACTAATTTACATTCCTACAATGTATACCTGGGATTTTTTTCAGATAATTTGCTACTGGTATATGGAATGCCACTGAGTTTTATATGTTGATTTTGATCTTGAAACTTAACTAGTTAATTAGATCTAACAATTTTTTTGTGGAATAACTAGACTTTTCAATTTATAAGATCATGTCTGCTTCAATTTAGATGTCTTTTAATTCTTTCTCTTGCTTAATCTCTCTGACTAGGACTTCCAGTATTGTGTTGAATAGAAGTGGCAGAAGTGTGCATTTTTTTTGGAAATATTCTTATTTATCATTAGTAGTTAACTCTCTGCTTAGCTTAATGTTACCTCTTACAATTACCTTATAAAATTGTCTGTACTATTTCTGTTTTCCTTAATGTCATAACCATTTAGAATTGTCAGTAAACAATCATATTGGGAAAAATAAAACGGACAATAAAATCTATCCCAGTTTAACCATTTCTTAGTCTTCTTTGAGGAGCAGAGCATTGTTGAATTTTCAAAATAAGTGAGTCATAAGGAGAAACACTAACAATGAATAAAACATTTTAAAATCTAATTTTCACATGCTGGAAATTGATTTCTGAGTAAAGTATTCTGATTTCATCTCAACATTTAACTGCACTAAAATTATTGTTAGGGTGTCTTCAGTTCAGCAGGTGGAGCAGTTCAGAAATCGATGTTAGCTCCTTCCATCATTAATAATGGTGATTACAACTTTTCAAGAGGTCATTATGGTTCATGTCTTTAAAAACAAATCTTATCAAGAAAAATAATATTAGAATATATTTCAATTATTAAACCTAGTATCCTGCCATTTAGCCCCAGAAAGCAGCCAAGTAGTTAAATAGGTATGATCATTTCCATTTACTCCAACTGAATGTTTCAGTATCATTGTTGTATAATAGAGCAAAAACATAATCAAGCATTCTAACATCTTTTCAAACCCCCAGTCAGTATCACCAGTCCTATAATACATTATTTTGAAAAAATGTAACTTTAAAAGTGAAAAATAATCACAGAAATACCCCTTGATGCTTAGGGAATGACAACCTTTTATGTTAAGTAGCATGCCAGGCTTTTTCTTTATGTAACAATGTAGATAAACCCAACACAATTACTTTTTAAAAAACTATTAATAATTTGGGGCAAATATTTGGTAAATTCTTTTTTTATGAAGTATATCTTTATATTAATAAAAAGAAGTCATTATGTGTAGTCATCTTCTTTACTGAATATTGTTTTATATATATATACTGTTTTTATAAAATTTTAATACAACTGCCCCAAACTGTTTCTTATTCTCAGATAGATTTCCTTACACTTAATAAATATTAGTCTCTCATTTCCCACCAATAGTCCTCATACCTTAGCTATTATTTATTCTTTATCAGTTCATTCAACCTGCTATAACAAAAATACTATAGATTTGGTGGCTTTAATAACATTTGTTTCTCACAGTTCTAGAGGCAAGGAAGGCCACCATCCAAACACCAACAGATTCAGTGTCTAATGAGGGCCTGCCTCCTGTATCAGAGACATCCATCTTCTGGCTATGTCCTCTTATGGTAAAGGGGTGAGAGAGCGCTTTAGGTCTCTTTTGTAAGGACACTAATCCTATTCAAAAGTATTCTCCTCTCATAACCTAACCCTAGCCCAAACATCTACCTCTAAATGCCATCATATTAAGAGTTGGGATTTAATATTAATTTGGAGAAGGGTGCAAACATGCAATCTGCAGCATAGTGTTTATAGACATTTATATTTTCTGTTCATTTCTTCACAAGTCAGTTTCTTGTTCAATCACAAGGTTGATTGAAATAACCTGAGCAGTAAGTGATGATCAATCTGTAGTCTGAGGCATTTCTTTTTTTGTTCTACTTAGTTATATATGACAGTAAAATGCATTTTGACACATTTTACACAAATGAAGCACAACTTCTTCCTCTGGTTGAACATGGTGCAGAGTCACACCTATAGTGTAATCACACATCCTTTTGAATAGATTAGTGTCCTTACAAAAGAGACCATAAAGAGCTCCCTCACCCCTTTACCATATGAGGACATAGCCAGAAGATGGATGTCTACAATACAGAAAGCAGGCCCTCATTAGACACTGAATCTGTTGGTGGTCAGATGGTGGCCTTCCTTGCCTCTAGAACTGTGAGAAACAAATATTTGTTATTAAAGCCACCAAATCTATAGTATTTTTGTTACAGCAGGTTGAATGAACTGATAGAGAATAAATAATAGCTAAGGGATGAGGACTATTGATGGGAAATGAGAGTAATAATGTCTGTGTCATTCAACTGTCCTTCCCATCCCCACCCCCACTCCCCTCCTCTCACTCCCCTCAGCCCAATCCAAAATTCCTTCATTCTTTCCCTCCCTCCTTTCCCTCCCCCATTATGAATTAGCATCAGCTAATCAGAGAAAACATATGGCCTTTGGTTTTTTTTGGGGGGTTGGTTTATTTCGCTTAGCATAATATTTTCCAGCTCCATCCATTCACCTGCAAATGCCATGATTTCATTCTTCTTTAAGGCTGAGTAATATTCCATTGTGTATATGTACCACATTTTCTTTATTCATTCATCTGTTGAAGGGCATCTAGGTTGGTTCCATAGTTTAGCTATTGTGAATGGAGCATCTATAAACATTGATGTGGCTGCATTACTGTACTATGCTGATTTTAAGTCCTTTGGGTATAAACTAAAGAGTGGGATAACTGGGTCAAATGGTGGTTCCATTCAGGTTTTCTTAGGAATCTCCATACTGCTTTCCATAGTGGTTACACCAATTTGCAGTCCTACCAGCAATATGTGAGTGTATCTTTTTCCCCACATCCTTGCAAACAATTATTGTTGCTTTTATTCTTGATAATTGCCATTCTGACTGGAGTTAGGTGAAATCTTAAAGAGGTTTTGATTTGCATTTCTCTAATTGCTAGAGATGATGAACATTTTTTCATATGTTTGTTGATCAATTGTATTTCTCCTCTGAAATGTCTGTTCAGTTTCTTAGCCCATTTATTGATTAAGTTATTTGGGGTTTTGGTGTTAAGTTTTTTGAGTTCTTTATGTATCCTGGAGATTAATGTTCTATCTGTAGTGCATGTGGTAAAGATTTTCTCCCATTCTGTAGGCTCTCTCTTCACATTATTGATTGTTTCCTTTGCTGAGAAGAAGCTTTTTTAGTATATGAATCCATCCCATTTATTGATCCTTTATTCATTTATTGCCCTTTAGGAGTCTGGTTAAGAAAGGCAGTTCCTAAGCTGACATAGTAGAGATTTCATCCTATTTTTTCTTCTATTAGTCGCAAGGTCTCTGTTCTAGTGGCTGAGTCTTTGATCCACTTTGAGCTGAGTTTTGTACAAGTTGAGAGATAGAGGTTTAATTTCATTTTGCTACATATGGATTTCCAGTTTTCCCAGCACCATTTGTTGAAGAGGCTATCTTTTCTCTGGTGTATGTTTTGGGCGTCTTTGTCTGGTATGAGATAACCATATTTATGTGGGTTTGTGAAGACTGAGTTTTCAGAAAGTCCAGCATGTAGCAATTGGGGAGAGGGAGGATAGAAGTTATGCCCACAAACAAAAATGAGCGTGGAAAGATGAGTGAGGAAGAAGAGTTCCAGAAGAGTGCATTGTTCTGAAAGCCATGTGGGGAAAATGTACCTCAAGAAGTGGGTGAGGATTAACTGAGTTAAAGACAGTTGGGATACAAAGTTAGATGAGTGCTGAGATAAAAACATTCAACTTGATAAGATTGAGAACCTTTAATGGTTAAGTTTAGTGAAGTAGTGGAAACAAAAAACTTATTGGAGAAGACTCAAGAGAGAATGAATTTTAAGAAAGTAGAGACAGTAAAATCATCTAATGTTACATGGAGCTTTATGGGGAGAATAAGTAGAATCAATTTTCTTTTTATTATTTGGTTTTGTTTGGCTTTTTTAAGATCTTGCAACATACTTGTATGCTGACTCAAGTTGTCCTATAATGGGTAGGGAAAATATACAAGAAAGAGCCAAGTCCTGAAGAAGAAAAAAGGGAAAAAAATCAATGCATAAATGGAAGAATTGGTATTACCTAAGTATAAGCAGAGACAGTTTACCCATCGAGTAGTGGAATAATGAGGAAATTCCCTTCATGGTTTTTTTATAAGTTACAAAACTAGGTCATCTGCTAAAACTAAGGTGAACAAAAACTGGTAAATGTAGGAAGAAGCCATTAGTAGACTGATTGAGGTGGCCATAGTGTGACCAATTAAACTTCCTTGTATAAATGACAAATCACGTAATTTATCTAGGCCTCAGTTTCCTCATTGATTTAAACAGTGCAGTTATATCTGATCTGCTGTTTTTCATAGGGTTAATGTAAGGATCCTATGAGGCAATTAGATAATTAATATGTAAATGTTTATAAATCACTATACACATTTACAGGATTCTTGTTAGAACATATCTGACCTTGATCTAGATAGACTTTTTCTTTTTATATTTGTTAGTTTGTGTGTTTAAGTTTGGATTTGATACTGTTTTTGGCTTTTGTTTTGTATTTCAAGTTCTTATTCTAGCCATCTTTACATTTTCTAGGAATTCAGAGCATTTCGTCTCTCTGTAGTCAGAATGGCAGCCTATTTGGACTCACATTAAGAAACTTTTTATTTCATTGCTAGTGGCTTGGAGGAATAAAGGGGACTACAAGGTTTTATGTCCTTTTAATCTCAAGTAATCTTTGATCTTCAGGGCACCCTGGGTGTTTAATTTTTGCTTTTTACCTAACAAATGATAACTTAATCTGATTGATATTGGTATTCTGATCACAATATCTTTTTAAAATTAATTTTATTATACATATCAAAGATATATATCATGACATGCTATATATAAAATTTAAATGGGCATTCTAGTAAAACAGATTAACACATTTATCATGTCAAACAGTTACCTTTTCCCTCCAGCCCCTATGGAATTTTCTGAGTATTCTCTCAGCCCTACTCCCTCATGCCCTTCCACCTCTCTCTCCAGGTTAATATTTGTCTAAAGGCCATGGTGCTGGGTTTTAGAGTACCACATGCAAGTTTCTAAGTCTGTAAAAGTAATCATTCTGCACTCCTTTATCTTCCTACTTTAAATTGAAAATCTGGTAATATTTTTTAATGAGACATTATCTTGATTTTCAGACCAATGTCTGTGTTCCTAAGAGTGCTCATTTATTTACATTTGTTGAAAACCGCTTAGTAATTAGAAGAAATCATAATGTAATTATGATTAGTAGTATTGATTATGGCTGAATGATTACTTCTTCATTGAGATGCTTTGCAAATGGATTAGCACGTCTTTGAATTAGGAACTTGGGCTTGAAACCTAGGTTTAGTCTTATTCTTCTACATATGCTAACTAGCTCTCCTACCATGAGAAAGACTAAAGTGAATATTTTTATAATGAGTCGTTATTTATATGGCAGAAGACTAAAGGAATTCACTCTCCACTGATGCATCAAAGCTGGATGTTTTCCCGACACTATTTGTTAAAAAAGACTCTTTTCCCAAGTGTATTTTTGGCTTCTTTGTCAAGCATCACATGACTGTATCTGTGTGGGTTTGTCTCTGTGTCTTCTATTCTGTGTCATTGGTCTATGTGTCTGTTTTTATGCTAGTATCATTGCAGTTTTTGTTACTGTAGCTCTGTAGTATAATTTGAAATCAGGTATTGTGAATGCTTCCAAGCATTGCTCTTTTGGCTTAGAATTGTTTTGGCTTGTCTGGTTTTTTATTCTACTAAATGAATTTTGGGACTTTTTTTTCTAGTTCTGTGAAAAATGTCATTAGTATTTTGATGGGGAATGCATTGAATCTGTATATTGCTTTTAGTAGTATGACCATTTTAACAATATTCATTCTGCCTATCCATGAACATGGAGGTCTTTCCATTATCTTATATCTTCTTCAGTTTCTTTCTTCAATGTTCTATAGGTTACACTGTAGAGTTCTTTCACCTCCATGGTTAGATTTAGTCCTAGATTTGTTTTGTTTGTCTGTTTTTGTCTTTTGTGAATGGGACTTTTTTCCTGATTTCTTTTTCAATGAATTAATTATTGTTAAATAAGAAAACTATTGTTTTTTTTTTTAATATTGATTTTGTCTCCTGCCACTTTACTGAATTTATTAGTCTAGCAGTCTTTTGGTGGGACTTTGTGGATCATTATTCTTTGGATAATTCTTAACACACACCTTCAACAATCCTATAGGGATTTATTTAGCACTCACTAACTATGTTAGGTACTAGAGGAACAATGATAAGTAAGATATGGTCCCCACCTTCAAGAGAGGAACAGCCCTATATCGAAGAAGTAATGATAGTTTCAAATTGACAGTTTTGAAAATGTAACTTGTACCAACATATCTGAAGTATGCTGATAGTTCAGCTATTAAGAACAGAGACTTTAGAGTCAGATACGATTTTCTAATGACATGTGACCTTTACCTTTTCAATTAATTTCTTCAAGCTCCATATTCTTCTATAAAACAAAGGGAAGATTAAATAAAATAGTGTAGTAAAGCCTTACTATATTCCCTACTATAGATAATCACTCATTTCTACTTTTGCTAACTTTCATTCATAATAGTTTAATATGAATAGCAAATTCTAATAGTTGATGTATTATAATTCATATAAATTATATCTAAATTAAAAATTATCATTATTCTTTTCTTTTTAATAAGTTTTATAGGGCCACCATGGTGGCACATGCCTGTAATCCCAGCAACTCGGGAGAATGAGGCAGGAGGATTGTGAATTCAAAGCCAGCCTCAGCAAAAGCAAGCTGCTAAGCAACTCAGTGAGACCCTGTCTCTAAATAAAATACAAAAAATAGGGCTGGGGATGTGGCTCAGTGCCTGAGTGCTCCTGAGCTCAATCCCTGGTACCCAAAATAAATAAATAAATCTTATAAGACAAATTCAGATTCCTTAGACTGCCATATGTGTTTGTTCTGAGACAGGTTCTACTATAATTAGAGGGAAAACCAACTCCATCTTCAACTGCTCTTCCCTTTTACTCCTCCTTGAACTCAAGTTAATTCTTGTACCAAGAAGGCCTTCTTTCTCACCTCAACCAGGGTAGTTTTTTGTATGAAATAAGAGCCATCGCACTTATGTGTCTGTGTGAAATACCAACCCAAATAAAAAAGAAACATTACAAATTATTGGCTAAGGGATGGTTTAATTACACAAATAATGTTTGGTGAATGATATAATTTTTATAAATATGTTCAAATTAAATTCTTATTTCATAGTATATACCAAAAGAAACTCCAGTCAGGGTAAGAATTAAAGGAAAGCATAATTTTAAAATTTTAATGGGACAAATGCGAAGGAAACTGAGAAAGATAAAGGATTAAAGAAATTATAAAAGAAAATCGATAAATTTAAATACAGAATATACACACTTCTTTGTATATGAAATTTTAAAATATTAATTCTTTATAATTATGGACAAAACGATAATATATTTTATATTTTTAAATCACTATATTGAGGAAACATCCACTGACACTTCAGTGGTAAAATGAAGAGAGGGCATTAAAATAACAACTGACAGAGAATAAATTTATTTTTAACAAATACAAAGAAAAAAACAGTGATTGAGGATATGTTAATTGAAACAAAAAATAACAATCCTTTTAGCCTCTTAATTCATTGTAAACACAAAAAGTATGATATTTAGTGATATTGAGAGCACAGTGAATTGGACATTCTCAGATACTGCTGAAGAGACTCTTCATTGACCCAGTCATTCTAGAATGAAATTTGATAATCTATTAAAATATTATAAATAGGCTTATAAAAGTTTCTGCTACTTGGTGTTGTAATTCCATTTCTAAGATTTCTAAGGAAACAAGTGTGTTATTAGGATGTATTATTTATAAAAGAAAACCTACAAAACTTCAAAGATGAATCTCTCTCAGAACACAGATTCTGTTTAATTTTTGATGGGGTTATGTCCTGATAAACCCATCATAAGTTGAAAATATTCAATAATTAATCTATTAAAAACAGTAATAACTATATATTATCAATTTTTATGTAACTGATATTTTTCAACACTTATGAAAATATTTTAAGTTGAAAATGCATTTAATACACCTAACCTACCAACATCATAGCTTGCAACATAGTACACTGTACAATATTGCTTATTCACCCTTTTGTGACTGCATGACTGACTGGGAGCTGTGACTCACTGCTGCTTCCCACCATCAAAAGAGTATTCTACAACACATCACTAGCCTGGGAAAGATCAAAATTTAAAGTGTGGTTTCTACAGAATGCATATCATTTTTACACCATCATAAAATTAAAAAAACTTTTAAGTCAAACCCTCAAAGTCAGGGACCATTTGTAAATAATTTTTAACCTGTTGAATGTGAAATTAAGACTTGTGAGAAATAATCAGTGGAGAAAGTGAAGTTTTTGTTATTGTTGTGTCTTGGTTGGTTTATTTTAATTTTTTTGTTTGTTTGTTTTTGTAGTTGTAGATGGATAGCATGCCTTTCTTTCTTTCTTCTTTCTTTCTTTATTTTTATGCAGGGCTAAGGATTCAACCCAGTGCCTCATACATGGTAGGCAAGTGCTCTGCCACTGAGCTACAGCCCCAGCCCCTCTTGGTTTGTTTTCATATAGCCCTATATGTACACTCTAGTATTAAATATTTATGCTTGCCTTGTCAGATAATAAATGATCACTTCCTAATTAACTAAATAGTTATTTCTTCCAAGGAAAATACTCTAACTAGTTCACCATCTCCTGTTGCTATACCAAAATAATTGAGACCAGGTGATTTATAAAGAATAGAAGTGTACTTGCTTCATGGTATTCTGAGAAGTCTTAAGGTCATGGGGCCAGCACCTGGTGAGGACCTTCTTGCTGCATCATAACATGGTAGAGGGCATCACAGGGTGAAAAAGATCAAGTGTGCTAACCCCAGCTTCTTTTTCTCTTCTTATTAAGTTACTAATGCCATCATAGAGTCATAGATGAGGACCTCATCTAATCCTAATTTCCTCATCTCCAAGTACCATTAACGTATGAATTTGGAGATTAAGTTTCCAACTTTTGGAAGATACATGCAAACTAGCTTTCCTACTATGAGAAAAACTAAAGTGAATATTTTTATAATGAGTCATTATTTATATGGCAGAAGACTAGGGAATTTACTCTCCACTAATGCATTATAAGCTGGATTTTTTTTATTTTTAAACCCAAAGAAATGAATATGTACCACTTTCCTACTTAGATATACTCTGGAAAACTTTGAAATAAAATACATAGAAATGTTAATTACTGTACTATTATTCACAACATCTGTGGATCTATTTTAACATTACATTCTCCTAAAGAAAGACTCCACTTATTTTATAAACAATGTTTTACAGATAACAACCCAATAGAATATTAACATGTCTTAGATATTTATTTCAGAAAATTAGAATGTACTTTGCTGTAAAAAGATTGAAGAGTAAGAAGGATTTCCAAATGTCATTTACCTCAGATACATAAAATTTCACACTTCCTTCTGTTCTACTCATTATTTTGTATGTAACTTAGAAGAATAATGCAATTTCACTGGAAACAATTATTCTATGTATACTTACTTCAACTTATTAAATTTAGGTCCTCCATACCATCTTGTGGTATGAAATGTACCACAAATTGTAGGTATTTTCTGTTCCTTATAAAGTGTCAGCAAATTGTAAGATAAATGCCAAACAGGTGTCATCTTCTGACAGATGAGCAAATAAACTGTCTTGCAGACTCAGAGGCTGAGCTGACAGTATTGCTGTGCTGGAATGAAAGCACAGAAAAGGTTGTGACCTTGAACTACTTTTACTTTTGTGAGCAGTAAAGGAGGGAGAAAGGAAAGGTGGGGGTTAGAAAGAACCAATAAGACATCAAAATAACCAGTGATTGCAATTAAAATTAGAGGGGAAAAAAAGCTGAATAAATTGCTTCTTGAAGTCCTCACCGAAATGATGTAGGTAATTGTAGACTAGAACTTAAAAGCAGGTTGGATTTTTTTTTTAAATCATTGACTGGGAATATGATATGATAGTTATTTAAAATATTTTACTGTTTGTGCATATATATATCATATATGGATTTCACAATTCAAAGAATTTTAACACAGTGAAATACATTTAGAATTGTGCTAAAACACACACACACACACACACACACACACACACAATTTCTTTGATGATTCAGAAAACCCATAACAATCTATTGGAGTCTTAAGGTTATCATTATAAACATCTGTCATAATTAAATCATGGGCATGTTAAGGTGCTAGAGAGTTCATTCATAAAGAGCTGATAGGGCTGTAGGTGGAGTTCAGTGATAGAGAATGTGCTTAGCATGTGTGAGGCCCTGAATTCAATCCCCAATACCAAAATAAATAAATAAATGTGAGATGATAGAGCCCTGACAAATGCAGTTTTGCTACTTGTAGACCAAAAGTAGTGGTTATTTCCTTTTTAAAGAAAGCAAAATTCAATGATATCCGTATCAATGTATCATTAAAATAAAGCCATTGAATAAATAGTACCACTTCAGAAGACAAGTACTTGGTTGCTACGTTTGAGAATCTGGGAATGTATGTATGTCAGATATATTCTCATATTGCACTCTAGAAATTTAATTTTGAGTTAATCAGCCCCAAATGAGTATCAAATTTAAGAGCTATACTTTATAAGCCCTAAACATGTACTTTGATTACCAGTGTTTAAAGCATCAAGGAGAGGCATTGAGTGAATTTAGATTACAGTATGTGCTTACCTACATATATATATATATATATATATATATATATATGAATGATGTTCTTAGATGTTTGGGGGTTTGAATATGACTTTAGCCATAAGAATGCTTGTTTGCTTTCTCTTGATTCACACAGAGCAGATGGATGCTTGACTGCCTGCTAATCCACAGCTGGAATGGTTTCAGCAGTTTCCACGTTGCCGGGTTAGAGTGGCTTTTCTAGTGGACTGAGAGGGCAGCAAAAGAGGGATATCATTATTCATCAGTATCCCAGTGGGAGCGCTGCCAGCAGAGATTAATTTTTTCTGTTATGCTTGTAAAACAAGCTCAGGTGGAGTCTCTAATCCTCAGGGCACGGGTGGCAGATCAAGGAAGATGCTACAAAGCTAGTTAATTTTCTGATTCTGGGGGAAACAGAAGCTCTGTTAGATGTATAAATACATGATTGCAAATTTAAGTAGCTCAAATCCAAATGGGATCTTCCCAGACATCTGGCATTGAAAATCTCTATTTTTCTTTGTTGTCTTTAAATAAAAGTTATTAAAAGTTTGCCCTGTAGCCAAAATATTGATAACTTAACAAATTAGGAAATAACTGATTTTATGATTTAATAACTTAAAACATTTAATTTTTACAAACATGAATGAAATCTAAACTTTCTACCTAAACAGACTCTAAGGTCAAGCCCCAAAGTATCTACTTAGGTATATTAGGAGTAAAACAAGCCTTAGCTATCTGATTAGAAGTTTTTTGTTTTTGTTTGTTTTGTTTTAAAATTTATATCCAGTCTTTTTTTCAGTGTTTTTATTCTTCCAAATTATGCTATTCACATGGCACCTTACGGTGTGATCTGTCAGTATGTTAATCTTTTTGAGCAGTGGATGTGAATTTCCAGATAAATTTTGGTGACTTTTTAAACAAACATTTTTAACAAATAATTAAAATTATTTATCTTGAAAACTGTTTGTTAGGTTCTGCCATTACAACAAAATACTAACTTTTTCCAGTCCCTATGGTGCATTCTTCTAATTTAAACACAAAATGTTATCCATTAACAGTAGGTGTTGTATTGTTATTGTTCTGAACTTTAGCTTTTGTTTTTAAAAAATAGCAAGTTATTTGAAACCAAGTCAACTGAGTAAAGTTGTTGATTAATTTGGGCAATGTAATTTTTGATTGTTTCTGAAATTTGTTATGACTATAAGGTAATGTGTAATTTCTAAAGTCATTCTGACTAAATGCCAAGAGAGGAGTTGCTTTTGAGTAGTGAAAGCACTGTTGAAATGCATTTATAACCTCCCAAGGTATTTATTTGAATGACATGACACACATGTGTTCTGGTATGTTTATTTAAAATCTGTCTCACCCATGACTCTAGTCATACCTTAGATAATGAAGTAAATCTTTCTTTTGACTGAGCTCAGAATTTGTGTTAATTCTGAGTCCAAATCTTATTTTAACAAGAGCATTTTGTAATTGAAGAAGAGAGAACATTTTTAAGGCACATAGCAAAAATTCAGAGGTTAACACTTCATACAAGATGTTCCTACAAAAATGCAAGATTGGTGAATTGTCAGGAAGGCTTTCTAGTCATAAGGAAATAACCAGAGGACAGAATATAGAATGGATATGAACAAGTCTCACAGTGACTAGAGAAATAACTGAGGCACTAGGAAGAAGCCTAGGACAGTTTGTTAAATCATTTTTGAGATTGCTGATAAATTTAAGCAATCATTCTCCCAGTCTAGACCAATTGAATAGTTCAATAGTTCTTGTCAGCTATCCTTCCCACTCAGAAGAAATCTATGGTATCTTTAAGTACCGTACCCAGTGTAAATAAGGAACAATACCCACAAATCTAGTCTTCATTTTACACATGTCCACCAAACTTCTCCAAAGTTGTCTTCTTCAGATCTGGCTTATAAATCATGTTATTGTTTCTATAGTGACATTTGACCTTCTATCTTAATAATGAGCATTGTCTCAAGAGAACAGAAATAATTTATTGAATTATCCTTTATTTTAATCAAACTACTCTCAAATCCAAATGAAGAATTGGAATATTTATCAGAAATTTTGAGAAATTTTATGGATATTCACAATTTTCTTCCCAATCAAAGCAGACTTATTATGTTAGTTCCTATGTACACTCACACATATTAGTTTCTTTTGAGAACTTGGATTTTTTCATTTAAAATAAATCAGAAATTTCTCGAGAATATTTAATAGATTTTAGAAAAGGCGCTTTCTAGTCATTGAAAAAAGGCAATAAAATCTAAAATAGTTGGGAAAATAATTTTGGTCTTCATTTCTGTAATTGACCAACCCATGCTTACAAGTTTACACATAAGAAAATGACTGGAGCTCTTTTTCAGTACCAATCAAAGCCAGCCATTTGACATGGCTAGTCTTCTGTTGCACTGGGTACACAACAGAAGTGTGTTGTGCACAGATCTCTCATCTTTTGTACTCAATTTCTGAGATGTGTTTGTTGGTTAGACATCTAGAAAGAAAAATGTGTGTTTCACCAGTTTTACTGTACTACTACATGCTTTCTTATGATTTTGAATTTACCAATATTGGCAAACTATCCTTAGAAGCAATCATTTATAAAAACTAAAACTTACATTTGTATTAAGAAAGAAAATACAAAGTAGAATTCTGAGGTGTATTTGAATGTACTCAGCATATATTCAAATATGCAGATTTATATACTCCATTATAAATTGAAATTCAGAATTTTACCAATGATGTTATGTTCTCTTTTTTTGTTGTTATGTTCTCTTTTAGAAAACTGTATTGACTTTTAGAAGATTTGACTTAACAGATATATAGCGTTAATACAGATATATAGAAGTATATACTTTTTATGAATTGTGAACTTTTTAGTAGCCAACTTTTCAGTATTTTTATTATGGCACATAATTTATATCACAGCCTCAACCACACGAATTGACATCTTTGTTTTATCATTGAATTAAATAAGACTGGAGTAGTCAAAGAGGAGTCAGTACTGGGGGACTGAGAATGCTTGTTCTCGGAAAAAGTCACTTGAATTGAATTTGCTAATTCTGATATTTTACAATAAATTCAGGAAGGAGGAGAAGTTTTATTTTAGAAAATGAAGCTAAAAGCTATGAGGAAAAAATTCACTCATTTTTATATTCAGCAAAATTTGGACTTTTATCTCAATGTTTTGCTGACTAAAAACAAAAGCTAAAGTTTTTTTGCAAGGGACAAAAGTTTTCTAACATAATTATATGTATCAGGGTATAATACTTTTTACTTTGGGTTAAGTTTGAGTATATAATAACATAGAAAATTTTTTTCCAGAAATATACTTCAGGACATCATCAGTTTTCCCAATAATTTCCCTTAATATTTTGATAGTCAAAGTCTTTGCTTTTGAGCACTTACATTATCATCAGTCTTGTATAATTTTCTTTTCTTTTCTATAGTAAACCAGAATATAGACCATATTTCCCAAAGATCTATTTTTTTTTTCAAAGAGTACTATTGAGTATTTTCTCTTATTTTGCTTATGGAGACAATAGGTATGCTTGAAAGTGTCCCAATTGAACAGGGAACCAGCATCTTTATCAATACCCTCCACCAAACTCTTGTACAAGTTCTAATCCAAGCATTGTTGTCTTAACAGACCAACCTCCCTTTTCCCACCTAGCCCGCTCTCAGAGCAAGCTTTGTTCCAGATGTGGCAGTCCAGAAGTACCGGGGCTGATCACCCCCCTCCTAGCTCTCTTACAGAGTGGAGTTTCACTCCAGGAGAGACCAGCTAAGAAGACTAGCACCAACTGTCCCTGCCCAGAGTTCCCTCACAGAGCGGTGGTATCATTCTTGAAGAAGTGAGCCGCTGAACTCACCCCCAGCTACTTCTATGCAGTCCAAGGGGAGAGGCAGACCTTAAAGAAGAAAGAACTCCATTTAACTCCACTAGCTAAGTGAATTTAATTTATTTGTAATAAAGTGTGAGGAAGTTACACCTATGGATGTTTCATAACAAACATATAAATTTATATTTGCTTTCTTCTCTCAACTTCTATAAAAGAATAGACAATAATAAATTACTTTTTTTGTTTGTAACATATGGACATGTATACCAACGATAGTAATACAAAGAGGGAAAGGAAACAGGTATAGGAATAATGTTTCCATATCTCACTGAAATTAAGTTGGTATAAATATGGAATTGATTTTGTTAAGTTATTATGCATGTTTGAGTCGTAGAGTAATGGGTAAAAGAAAATCAAAATACAGAAAGGGAATAAAATTATCAAGGAAATTAAAATTTCCACTAGAAAATATTCATTGAATGTAAAAGATGGCAGTAAAGAAGGAGAGGAACAAAAAGGACTTGAGATATAAAACCAAGGAAAGATGATAATGTAATCTAACCATATCAGTAATAACATTGTGAATGAGTTAAACAATAGAATCAAAAGGCAAAATTTGTCCAACTGAAGAAAATAACAACTATGTGCTGTCTACAGGAAATATGCTTCATGTTCAAAGTTACAGTAGGTTAAAAATGAAAGTATGGGGAAAGATGTGCAAATAGCAATGATGAAAGGGCTGGACTACACTAAGCTAATGTCTATGGCTAAACCAATGGGTCTATCAAACCAAACAGATAAAAAATAATTTTTAATTTTAATAGAGACCAGAATATTTTAAAGAATAAAACCCATCAGGAAGATATAGCAGTTATACCATATTCATCTATACAATCAAACTCCCAAATGCATACAACAAAAACTAACAAAATTAAAGGGTAAAAGAATTCAGTGATCATAGTAGCAGACTTCAAAACTACATTTTTAATAGTGGGTACCACAATTGAACAGAAGATTAATAAGACTACAGGAGATTCAAACTCTATAAACCAACTAGACCTAATGATCAGACATTCCATCTAGCCATGTAGGATACACATTCTTCTTTGGTGCACTCGGAACATTCTCCAGAACAGACCATAGGCTGGACCATAAACCAAGCCTCAATAAAGTAAAAACAACTGAAGTCATAAGAGTGTGTTCTTTATCTATAAGAAATCAAATTGTAAGCCTATAATAAAAAATAATTCAAGAAATTTACAAGCATGAAAATCAAACAACATAATTGCATATAACAGTGGATCAAAGGAGAAATCACAACAGAAATTAGAAAATATTTTCAAATAATGAAAATGAAAGTATATGTACCAATATTTATGAGATTTAGCTAAAATAGTGCTTAGGAAATTCATAAATGTAAATGCCTATATTTAAGAACTGTGTCAAATCAGTAACCAACTTTTTATCCTGAGAAGCTAGAAAAAGAAGAGCAATCAGGAGGATAATCAGCATATAATAAAGATTTGAGTTGAAATAAATGAAATAGAAAATATAAACACAGAAGAGAGAGTCAAGAAAACTGTTTTTGTCTATTCATACTGCTTTAAAAAAAATACTAAACTGGGTGGCTTATAAACAACTTTTGTGTTTCACAGTTCTGGAGGCTGAAGATTGAGGTGCCAGCAGATTCAGTGTTCAGTAAGGTCCCAGTTCCTGGTTCTTAGATGATCTTCTTTGTGCCCTCACATGGTGGAAGAAGCAGGAGGGTCCATCTGTAATCTCTTTCATTAAGGGCACTGATCCTGTTCATGTGCGGTCTACTCTCATAACCTAATCACCTCCCAGAAACCCTGCCCAAATATTGTTGCTTTATGAATTTTTGAAAGCACAAACATTCACTTATTTCAGAAACCCAAAATTGGTTCTTTGAGAAACATCAACAAAAAACTTCAGCTAAAATAAGTCAAAGGGAATTTTAAAAAAGGAAGTATTCATCTCGATAAAATCAGTAATAAGCTGAGCTCAGTGGCATGCACCTGTTATCCCAGCAACTTGGGAGACTGAGGCAGGAGGATCAGAAATTCAAAGCCAGCTTCAGCAACTTAGCAAAGCAGGAAGCAAATTAGACCCTGTCTCTAAATAAAAAAGGTTTGGATATGTGGCTCAGTGGAAAAGTGCCCCAAGGTTCAATCCCTAGTACCAAAAAATAAAATAAAATAAATAATGCAATAAGAGACATTACTACCAACATCATAGAAGTTCCAAAGATTACAAGCATTTGTATAACAAAAAATCATATAATTTTTATTGAAATGAACAAGTTTCTAAAAAGACACAAACTATGAAAAGTGACTTAAAGAAAATTAAAGTATCTGAATAACAAGTTAAAGAGATTGATTAAATAATTTAAAATACCCCACTAAGAAAGGCCCAGTCCCAGATGACTTTGTTGGTGAATTCTGCCACATGTTCTAAGAATTAATATTAATCCTATAAAAAAATTCTTTCAAATATAAGACAGTGGCTAGGGTTGTTGCTCAGTGGTAGAGCCCTTGCCTAGCACACATGAGGCACTAGGTTCAATCCCCAGCACCACATAAAAAAAAAAAAGACTAAATAATCAACTATAAGAGAGAACACTGCACAACTCATTTTATGAAACCATTATTACCCTACCACCAGATAAGATTTTTCACAGGAAAAAATACAGATTAATGTATTTTGTGAATATAGATGCAAAAATGCTTGGCAAAATACTAGCCAACCAAATCCAGCAGCATAGTAAAAAGATTATACACCTTTATCAAGTGATATCTACCAATGAATACAAGGTTCATATGAAAACTAAAAAGCAATTAATACAATTGGCATATTAATATAGTCACTTGACTATTCAGTGACTGCAAAAAATTTTTTACAAAATGCAGCAATTTTGTTTCATAATGAAAACATTCAACAAAGTGGGAACACAAGGGAACTTCCTCAACCTGACAAAAACTATAAAAAATCCACAGTTGACATCATGCTAAATGGTAAAAGAATGGAACATTTCCCTCAAAGATCAGGAACAAGACAGGATGTTCTTTCTCATCATTTCTCTTCTATATTATACTGGAGGCTCTACCTAGAAATACTAGGGAAAAAAAGAAATAATTAAAGGTATCCAAATTAGCAAAGAAAAATTAAACTATTTCCATTTGCAGATGACATCTTATATAGAAAAAATCCTAAGGAACCTATTAAAATACTATTAGAACTGAAGAAAAAAAGTGTAGCAAGGTTGTAGGATATAAGATCAACATACAAAAATCAATTGCATTGCAGTAATTAGTAATGAACAGGTTTATATAAAATTAAGGAAATAATTCTACTTACAATTGTGTCAAAAGAATAAAATAGGAATAAATATAACCCAAGAAATACTCGATTTGTACACTAAAAACTATAAAACATTGTAGAAATAAATTAAAGACCTAAATTAATAAATATTCCATGTCCATAGATTGGAAGACAATACTGTTAAGATAGGATTCTCTCTATATTCCTATTCACATATAGAGTGGCACAACCATAAAACGGAGAAAGAATAGTCTTTTCAACAAATGCTGCCAAGATAACTGGATATATAAATGTAAAAGAATGAAATTCGGGCCTGGGGATATAGCTCAGTTGGTAGGATTCTTGCCTCGTGAGCACAAGGCCCTGGTTTCAATCCCCAGCACCACAAAAAAAAAAAAAAAAGAATAAAATTAGACTCTTTCCTCATGTCATGCATAAAAATTAAACATATCTAGACCTAAAAGTAAAAACTAAAACTGTAATACTGTTAGAAATGTTTTTAGAAGAAAAAATGGTATAAATTGTCATCACTTTGGATCAGGCAGAGGCATCTTAGTTACAACACCAAGAGCACAAGAAATGAAATAAAAAATAGAGAAATTGGACTTCATAAAAATTAAAAGCTCTTCTGCTGCAAATGATACCTTCAAGAAAGTGAAAAGATAACCCCTGGAAAAGAAGAAGTGTTTACAAATCTTGTATCAAATAAAAAAAAAAAAACTTGTATCCAGAATACTCTAAAAAACATATATATCAATAATAACAGATAAATGACTCAATTAAAAATGGGCAAAGGATCTGAATAAATAATATTGCTCAAAAATATGTACAATAGCCAATAAGTGCATAGAAAAGGTACTCAACATCAGTAATCATTAGGAAAATGCAATCAAAACCACAGTGAGTTGCCCCTCTATAGCCACTATGATGGTTACAATCAAAAAGACAAACAATGGTAAGTGTTGGTGGACATTTGGAGAAATTGGAACCCTCATGCATTGTGTTAGGAATATAAAAGGTGTAACCACTTTGGAAAATATTTTGGCTACTCCTCAAAATGTTAAGCAGGGATACCATCTGACAAGTCAGTTTCATTTCTAGGGATACACTCAAAGGGATGAAACATGTTCAAACAGAAACTTCTACACAAATGTTTGTAGCATATTTATTCATAATAGTCCAAAAATGGAAACATCCCAAATGCCCATCAACTGATTAATAAATAGATGAAATATAATATATCCATAAGATGAAATATCTTAGTACTCACAAGCTAACTTTAGTATTCCACTGGTTCTCCCCCTCATAGTTCTTGCATGGTTTGAATTTTTTGAGTAGTTTTTCCTCATAAATTTTAAATAACTTTCTTAACAACAACAACAAAATAATATCATTGCAAACATGTACAGGCAACTTCAAATCTGAGAAGAAACGTTTTTATTAATATTAACACGTTCCTTAAATTACTATCTTATTTCCTTTCCCCCATTCCTTGCCAAAGCTTTTTAAATAATGAGGTCTCAACTTGTTTCCATTTCTTTTTCATGCATTCATTCTTACCATCCTGTATTCTAACTTACTGTTTTACCATTGTCTGAAATGTTTAGAGAGCCACAGTATCCTCCTAGTTATTAGTGCTTTAGTCTTTTCTATGGGTTTATTCTCTTTGGTCTTTTTATGTGTTTGACAACATTGTTTACTTCTTGATACTCTCTTCATCCTTAGTAATGTACTCTCATGTCTTATCCAGTTCTTTTTTTTTTATGCTTCGTCATTGGCTCCTCTTCCTGTGTGTACCTCTGATTCTCCAAACTTATTTCTTGGTTGTATGCTTTCCTGTGTATCACCTTCTCAGGTTGCACCACAGTTTTTTTTTTTTTTTTTTTCAATGTATTAAATTTCTTTTTTTTTTTTTTAATTCTTATCCAGGATTAATTTTTTGTTGTTGTTGTTGTTGTAAACAAATGGGATACATGTTGTTTCTCTATTTGTACATGGAGTCAAGCCATACCATTTGTGTAATCATAAATTTACACAGGGCAATGTTGTTTGATTCATTCTGTTATTTTTTTTCCCTTCCCCTCCACCCCTCCCACCCCTCTTTTCCCTCTATACAGTCCTTCCTTCCTCCATTCTTACCACCCTCCTTATCCCTAACCCTAAACCTAACCCTAACCCTAAAGCTAACCCTCCTACCCCCCATTATATGTCCTCATCCGCTTATCAGTGAGATCATTCGTCCTTTAGTTTTTTGAGATTGGCTTATCTCACTTAGCATGATAGTCTCCAATTTCATCCATTTGCCTGCAAATGCCATATTTTTATCATTCTTCATTGCGGAGTAATATTCCATTGTATATATATGCCACAGTTTCTTTATCCATTCATCAACTGAAGGGCATCTAGGTTGGTTCCACAATCTGACTATGGTGAATTGAGCAGCAATGAACATTGATGTGGCTCTATCTCTGTAGTATGCTGATTTTAAGTCCTTTGGGTATAGGCCAAGGAGTGGGATAGCTCCTTGGTGGTTCCATGCCAAGCTTTCTGAGGAATCTCCATACTGCTTTCCAGAGTGGCTGCACTAATTTGCAGCCCCACCAGCAATGTATGAGTGTACCTTTTTCACCACATCCTCGCCAACACCTATTGTTGCTTGTGTTCTTGATAATCGCCATTCTAATTGGGGTGAGATGAAATCTTAGGGTAGTTTTGATTTGCGTTTCTCTTATTACTAGAGATGTTGAACATTTTTTCATATATCTGTTGATTGCTTGTACATCTTCTTCTGTGAAGTGTCTGTGCATTTCCTTAGCCCATTTGTTGATTGGATTATTTGTATTCTTGGTGTAGAGTTTTTTGAGTTCTTTATAGATTCTGGAAATTAGCGCTCTTTCTGAACTATGAGTGGCAAAGATTTTCTCCCACTCTGTAGGCTCTCTCCACATTACTGATAATTTCCTTTGCTGAGAGAAAGCTTTTTAGTTGCACCACAGTTTTAAATAGACAAATGATATCACACAGTCACCAGTCTTGATCTCTCTTGTTAACTACATTCCATACTTCTGCTTAGTCAGTAATTATTCCCACTTAATCCCTTTGTGACCCAAACTCACAGTGTCTAAAATCTTCTGTTTCATTATGCTCAGAAGACTGAAGATTTTGTCTGTCAGTAGTATCTCAGTCTTTCAGATGTTCAAGATGAATTCCCTGAAGTAATCTTTGACTACTCCTTGCCTGCTCCCCAATTTCACATATTAAACCAGTTACCAAGTGCTTTCATTCATTCCTTTCTTTTTTTTTCCTCAAGTTCCTCCCTTTCTTTAAAAAAAAAATTATATATATATATATTCACCTTTCAGCTCCTTTCTGGGTTCTCACCCTATTCCCAAACAATTATGCTAAAGAATTTCCTGAGAGATCTTGTAACTTTAGCTTCTCTTCTTTCATTTATCTCACTCCTGCCAATCAGTCTATTTTAAAGCATCATCTCTCCCCTCCATGATTTAAAATTATGGCTATTTCCTTAGCCTGGCTGTCAAGGTCCTCCAGTCTAATTTTTTTGACCTATACCTTCAATTAGACTCCTACAAATTGCTTCCTTGATTAACCTTCACCTTTAAACGTGCTGTGTTGTACACTCAGCTTCACTCCTTTGCTTATGATTCACACCTGAAAAGTGTGTCTGACATTCATCCATCCCTCTTGGCTCAACTGCCTCTTAAAATATGCATTCCTTAACTCAGCCTCAGTAACCACTAAATTTTTAACAGTGTTTATTTCATTTATTTTGCAATTGCTCCTGTATTTTCTTGTGATTTTGTATACTGGCCTATGTTGTTGTTTTACTTTTAGATTTAATTAATTTTTGGTACATACATTTCCTAACTCCTCAAGCAAAAATATTCAGTAAATATTAAATAAAGTAGAATTGTTTTACTAGTATGCCTTAATCCTTTCCTCTTTGAGTTTAATTTTTGTTTTAGGATTTTTGTTTGTTTGTTTAATATATTCTCCCAGCTTATAGAAATGCAAATTATAGTTACCTCCAATAAATATGTGAAGTTTTAAAATCAAAAGGTGATAAAAGTTTATTTCTCTTTTTAAAGGTAGACTGCATAATGTGACTTTTTATCTTGTACAATTATTATATAGTGCTGTTAATCTCAATACCCCCTTTTAGGACTCAGAACTAAGAGTGTCAAGATTTTTACTTCTTAAAAGGAAAATATCTAAACATTGTTAAGCTACAAGGCATTTTTATTATATCCTCGAAAACTGAGGAATTTTTTTCAAGTTTCATCAAAGAGCAATTTTTTAAGGACTTAGCTATAAATCCTGGGAAATAGAAGTTTCTGATGGAATTCTTACCACTGAAATTATTTTAAGTACAACAGACCTGCTGGTACCCACTATTGTAAGATCCCTTAAAATCCAGCTGTCAACCAGGTGGTCCTTCTTACAATGGAAAGAATGATGTATTATTTCTTGTTCATATTTATTTTTGGCAGTTGATTCTATGCTTTCCCTAAATTGGTTGAAGGCCAAACATATGTCCATAAGTTTAAGACACTGCTACAAATCAGATACATATACTCATATAAGTCCTAAAAGTAACACACATAGATCTTAGGAGAAATTATAATAATATTCAGCAAAACTTACATTTTTGCCATCTGCATATAATAAAATTATTTTGACACTATATTATAGTGAAATAAATTAAGTGCACATTAGAAAATAATGTTAATGATTAAATGAATCTTACTTTTATCACTTTGTAATAAATAGTTTCTAATGTTGGTTTCTTTTATGTTTGTCTTTAAAGTATTAAGTTTATTTCTAGTATACATTAAACTGGATTTTATGAGTGTAAATGCCATGTAAGTCTAGCTTATAAGTCTTAAGTTTATAAGTTTGTTTCATATGTTAGTGTATGATTTAGTCAATTTGAATAGGTCATTCAAATAAAAGTACAAGTTATAAGTATCGAAACAACATCAGTTACATATTTTGATAATATGTAGAAAAAAGTTATATCACAGTTTTTAATAGATTATTGAATAAAAGGCAATATGAAGTAATATATCTGAACCTAGCTTGCTAAATGCCAGATTCTTTTTTAAATGTCATTATAAAATGCATAATATCCCATTAATTTAGTACTTCAGATAGTAAATAAATTGATTGGGGTTCCTATCAGGGAAATTTACTGAAATGCTTTTTCTAAGGCTTCAGTAGCCAAAAGACAGCACTGGAATGTGAGAAACTAATTTTGGTTTGTTTTAACACCTCAGAATGTTACAAATTAATCAAGTGCTACTTAAAGTCTAGAACTCATTAACTTTATAAGTTTTACTTTTCCCATGACAGAGATTAAGTTATAGCATAAAGCTTCTTTAGTCTCTCAAATTGATCAGGCTGCCATCCCCACTGTACAAGTGCCCTCTTGTCTGCTGTTTAGTGAGTTCAATGTAGGCAGTGATGTGTGCAGTGACATAAAAGTACCAGTTTACTATTACGTAATGTTTGCAGGAGACCAAGCATGAACCCACTCTAGCCTTGTCTTTCCTCTCCTCTCAGAAATTTGCTTAGGTAAAGGCAACTCATAATTAGTGCATCTATAAAAAATATGTGTGTGTAAACACACACACTCAAACAGCATTCATTTGTTCATACACGTTTTCAGTAAAGAAAAACTCAGGTGTCTGAAAGACCTAACTCAGCAAAATAGATTTGCAGGTTGTTTTAGAACAAACAAGTAAGTTTTGTGAGATGATATGAATTAAATATTGTATAGGAATGTGTATTTCCAGTAAACTAAAAATCAGTGAAATACATAAAATGTGGTAGCATACATACACATTTTTTTTATTTACTACTTTAAATGGAATAGCTGAGTTTATGACATTTGTAGAACAGATTGAGGTTTGTAATGAAAAGGGAAACAAAATGAAAAGTATTGAGTTAACAGCAGGGACCGTTTGATGTGATTATGAAAGATGTTTCTTTATTCTGCTTTTTTCTTTTGTAATCTAAAAACAGTAGCAGGGGGTTACAAGCAGAGTTCATCATAGGTTGTCAATCACTGTCATTTAGCATTTGCAGAGGAAGATGTCTTTATTCAAGGACAGCTGGGCAAATCAGAGACACAGATTTGCAGTTCATAGTCTATCCAGCCTACACTAAATAAACAAGGACAGGGGAGACAAACCAGCCTCTCACATAAAAATATAATGGAGTCCACTGACCTCTTTGCCCTCCATTCAGCTTCAATCCCAGTTGCATAAAAGCTTCACTACCCACTTTCAATTTCCTTTAATTACCTACATGATGTAGATAAGAAAATGAACCTCACTTATAGTTAGTGATCACACACAGGAAATTAACTAGACAAGTTGTTTAAAATTAGAGGAGTAATTTGGAGGTAAATAGAGTGTCCTACTGAGGAAGAAATGGCTAGAAAGGGTTTTTGTTTGCCTATTTGTTTTTAACTAAGGATTTTGCTTATTTTGCTAGATCTCTTTGCCGATCCTGAGATTGCTGCTTTTCTGGTCAATCTACATCAAGTTTAAAAAATACATCTCCTTTGTAAAGTATTCTAAAACATCCAAAATAAAATACTTGAGGGACATAAGAGCTAAGTAAAGTGGTGAAGCAAGCATGTCACATACTAAAGAGCTTAGAAAAATTGTGAAATGGAATTCCAGGAATAAGTGACTGTGGTTTTCACTGGAGGGTCTGGCAGAGCAATTGAGGATTAAATAGCAGTTGTCTTCAATCAGTCTTCATTTTAAATCTGCTTCTGGAGTTCATAATAAAACACCAATAACTACAGCAACAAAGTCCAGCTAATGATATTTTTATTGATTGATTTAAAATCAATAATATTATATTTTATTCTCATGGTTCACGGGCATTTGATTTTTAATTAGAAAACAATGTAGGGTTTTAAAGTAATGTAACTTTTCCTTCAGAAAAGGTGCACCAAATGTGTAGTATAAACGATTCTTTCATTTCCCCTTTCTACAATATTTAAAGTTAGTTATACTTAGGTGCACTGAAAAGAGCATGTTTACTTATCATACCCACTGTAGTTCTTTTTTTTGAACATTCAATTAATATGAATTTAAAAGAAACCTAATTGGAGATTATAGACAAAAGCTTACAATATCAAATCTGTAGTTCAAAAGGATACAATTCCTGAATATTTCATCTTTAACTGTCTCTTATATCATGAACACATTGTCTTTCAAAAAACCCAACATTTTCAATGACAATTACATAAAAATTGTATGATTGCTTAAGTAAAATGAATATACAATTATTGTAAGGCCTAAGTATAAATACTTATATTCTAACATTTTAAGAATTTTAATATAACATTTTAAGATGCATATTTCTAAAAGATGATAAATGAACTTTATTTCAGATAATAAAGTATACTTATGTAATCAAAGATTTACAAGGAAAAACTATAGAACAAAACTCAAATAATTGAATCTTAAAACTTTGTTAGCATCCTATTTGATATCAGATGTGGTGATTATTGTTACTATTATAATGCTTGACATTTATAGCAAGTCTTTCCATATTCAAATGTTTTATAAACACTATTATATTGAATTCTCATGCCACACCCCAATTTAAGACAAGGAATTTGGGACTTGAGGAGGTACAGTTACCCTCAAAATGCCACTAGCTTGTGAAAGCAGAACTGTAGATCCACCTGTTGTATCAGTTCTCAGGTTCTAGAGTGTATGGTATGTGTCACATGGTATGGTGTGACACATACCATACACCCTAGTGAAGAGCAGTTTCTCCAAGAGGATGCGTAACTTATTACCACATTCTTTGGATTCCCTTTAATTTAAACACTGGAAGCAGAAAAAGACTCCTCAAAGAAAGTAGTAGTTCTTGATGAAACCTGTTTATTGTGGGCAATTTTTAATTAGAGAAACAAATTAATTCAATAGTTTATAAACATAAATCAAATGTCAACTCCTTTGATGATTTCAAAACTATTAACATTGTCAGATTTAACAATGGAAAAGAATTTACTTCCAAAAAGCATATATTTAATAATAAAATCATTGTAAGCACTTTCAGATTATATTTTATTATCAATTATACATGAAGACATAACTTGCATTTGAAAAGTAATGGCAACTATAAACCTTCTTAAGAGTATTTTCTCATAGTAAAAGTCATTCCCTTTATCCTTTGAAATTCATACCTTAACCTATTCCCTCTACCACCTTTATCTTTTTAGAAAATTAATTTTACTGTCTTTCAGTTCAGTCATAACCTCTTCAGAGATTCCTTCCTGATCCGCTTATTATATGTGTCTCTCCCTATCACACATGTCCAGTTACCATTTCACATTTATTTGTGGTCAATTTTGGTTAAGGTCAGTTTTCCCACTAGATTCAGAGCTTCATTTGTTTTTGTTCACCATTGTGTACACTCATCAATAATATATTCTGAATAAATATTTGGTAAAACAAATAAATTACCCAACATAGTAAGACCTGCCCATTGTAGCTGTTAAAGTAGTTTTAATTTTTTTTGAATGGTATTTTTTTACAAAGAAATCAAGGAACTTTTAGTTCAGAAAGATTACAATATGCACTGTTAAGAGACATCACTGAATTAAGTTTTTTTAGTAAATTTTTTTTATCTTTGGGTAACCTACAGAAAAGGACTGGAGGCCCCCTTTTAAACTGAGAAGAATCTACTACTGAGCATTTTTTCCAACCTAAAATGTACTCAGCTGTTTGCAGACTCATCTAATACTGATACTACTAGCAGTGAGCAAATTTCCAATCCCAGTGAAGAAGAGGATTAAAGCAATAAGTCGGATAATTCAAGCAGAGTTGGCATGGTTAGAAAGCAGTGGAGTCACATCTTACATGGAACTGGGATTCTAAAGGAGAGAACTAAAACAAAAAGCATCTGTGATCAAAGGTACCTGAATAACCCTACAGGTACAATAAGCATGATTATGTGTAGTCAGCCCTGTTCAAATATGCTGCTTCCCAGTGAGTTCAAAGCCACCAGATTTTCCTCTAACATTGAAGCAGATCATTGTTTCTTTTGCACCAAATGAAGTAGCTAATATGCATTTACAAGTCATGCTGTATCAGAAATGTGCATCTTTGCATACTAGAATCACATTCACCTTAGAAAGAGGTCACACTTCCATGGGTATTTGGAAACTAAAGGCTCATTGTGAGACACCTCTACCTATCTATCTTTTCTCTGCCCCCTCCAACCTCCTTCTTTTGCTCTCTATGTGAGAGGAAAGGGGTAAATAGTGTACGTAATTAAATTTGAGCATGATTGTACTGAGAGAAGTACATATACATTATACATATATGACAGTGTTCTCAAATTCCCACTTTATAATTTTTTTAATTTTAATTGAACTTTTTATATAATTTGTAAATCTCATCCAGTTCCCTACATGTTTGAAACCTGGATAATCAAGTCAGTTTGGAATGTTAAAAGAGCTCTTGCTTTTTCTCCAGTAAAATATCAGAAGGAGTTATATTTTATGAATGAGAGAAAGAATGTGAAATGCGAATACTTTTTTTAGCCTGGTTATGATTTCTTCTTCCTCCACCACCTCCACCCAACTGTCTGAATTTTGCCCTCTCTTTAAGTATATTTTGCATGCTTGACAGAAAGCTCCGACTCACAGACTATTCCCAACTTCTCTACCATTATAGTATCATCATTTTCTTCATCCCTGAGGCTTAAACCTTAGACTCTCCTGAACCGTTTTTCTGGATCCACTCACAATGTTTTCTTTGCCTGGAATGCAGGGAATCTCTCTTACTCTGTCTTCTACAAATTATTCTAAACCTAGAACAAACACTGACTCTTCTGGGAAACTTTCCAGCACATCCACTTTTCTTCAGAGTTCTTTTTTGAATAATGGTATTTTATTCTACACTTAAAATGCTTATTCATTTATATGTTGTTTTTCACAATATGATTTTAATTTCCTTGAAGGAACAGATCATTTTCTTCCTTCTCTGCTCTTCAGATTTTCTTAAACCCATTGGCAAGTCTGGGAAGATAAGTGGACTTGCTGATAGACATTTGGACAGAACCTAGACATGAGGTTGAAATGGGTCAATCAGCAGATAAAAATTCTTCAGTCCTTAATTCACCAAAACTCCAAAAATAAGAGTACTATCATATATAGTTAGTACCTTTTTTTGGCAGATGTTTTCAAAGAAAATAAAAAGAGCTGAAATGACACAAAGAAAGAAAATGAAGATGACGTATAGGAAATAGCCATGATATTTTTGACTATTGTATTTAAATTTTTAAAGAGAATTAACAGAATGTTCCAAATAATGTTCAAGATACTTTTTCAGCATACTATATTTAATTAATAGAAACTTTTTTATAGGCATTTTTCAGTATCTTGAACTTAACATTTTCCTTTCTGCTGTGAAGAAGTTATGCTAGAACACTCTTAACTTCTCCCCTCATTGATTTCCTATCTGCCCATCCTGTGAAGAAGTTATGCTAGAACACTCTTAACTTCTCCCCTCATTGATTTCCTATCTGCCCATCCTGTGTTTCTTAGCGTAACTGCCTTTATCTTTAGGAAGCCTTTCAACCTTCCTAAGTTGGTCAAATTCCTTTACTAACCTCTTTCTTATTTCCATATCTCATCTGCATAGTATTTGTCACTATCAAATTTGCATACATATGTATGATTTCTTCCTCTTTAATTATCTAGGAAGATTTATTGAAAGTTGGTTTTAAAACTTTTTTAACTGTTTGGTAGAATTTACTAGGGAATCCATCAGGGCATGAAATTTTCCTTGTGAGATTTTTAACCACAAATTCAATTTATTTAATACATATAGAGATTTTCAGGTTATCTGTTTATTATTGGGTAAATTTTAGTAGTTTATATCATTCAAAGAATTTGTACATGTATCTGTTTTTACATTTATAGGCATAAATCTATTCATATTGTTTTCTTATTATCCTCTTAGAATCTGTAAAATGTGTGGTTGTGTCCCTACAACTTACACCTAATATTGGTGTGTCTTCTCTTTCTTTATCATGATCTATCTACTAGAGGATTATCAATTGTATTGATCTTCTCAAAGAACCAGATTTTGGTTTCACTGCTTTTTCTCTCTAGTTTTTCTTTCCTATATTAATTATTTTTGCTTTAGTTTTATTTCTTCTGCTTATTTGGGTTTAATTTGATCTTCTTTCTCTAGTTTCTTAAGGTAGAAATTAAGGTCATTATCTCAAGACCTTTCTTCACTTAAACATAGAAATTTAGTTTTATAAATTCCCTCTAAGGGACAGCCCAAAAAAATCTAATATATTGTGGATTTATTTTTATTCATTTCAAAATATTTTCTAATTCCCCTTCTTATTTCTTCCTTGATTCATGGATTATTTGAAAGTATGTTTTTTAGATTTCTCTTATACCTCTATATATTTTTTCATGTTATTTGAAGCCTGACCATTTTCATTGCTATGTCCTGCTGACTGATTTCTTTGTCTTTATAAAATGACCATCTTTATCCCAGATAATATTCTTTACTCTGAAACTTATTGTGTCTGAAATGAATATAGCCCCTTCTTCTTTCTTTTGATTAGTATTAGCATGGTGTATCTTTTTCTATCCCTTTACTTTTAATATACTTGTCCACATATGTATATGATATTTATGTATATATACAAATATATGTATAGTGTGTGTTTAATATAAGCAGCATATAATTGAGCCATGCTTTGTTATAAAAATAATCTCTGACTTCAGATGGGATTGTTTAGAACATTTACCTTTATTATGATTTTTGATCCCTGATGTTGAAGTGTGTAATCTTGCCATTTGTTTTTCAAAGACCTGTTGTTGGTTTTTAATTTTATTATGGTACAAAAGCATTTTTTACATACTCCATTTGTTCTTTGTTCTTTTTGTTGTTGTTGTTTGGGGCTTTTTTGTTTTGTTCAGCTTGGTTTTTTATTTTTCTTTTGTTTTTTAGGCTTTTGTCTTTTTGACCTTTTTGGGTTATTTCTTATTGGCTATAGCTACTTCGTTTTGCTATTTTAATGGTTGCATTAAATAGCAACCATTACAATAATATAGCAACTGATTATAGTCTATCTCCAAATGACATACTACTTTTTTTTTTGTGAAAGAACCTTATCATATTATAGCATAAATACAATGGAAGACATTATGCTATTATCTCATGTATTTTACTTTTGCATATTACAAACTCTACAATGTAGTTAATAATTTTGCTTCAACAGTTGGTTGTCATTCATTGATATTATAATCAGAACAAATTTTATATATTTATCTATACAGTTACTATTTTTAGTGATTTTTATTTGTCTATATACATCCATATTTTCATTTGGTATAATTTTTCTGCCTGAACAGTGTCTTTTTAAATCATTTTAGCTTTTGTATGTTTAAAAATGCTTCCGTTTTTGGACTGGGGAGATAGCTCAGTCGGTAGAGTGCTTGCCTTGCATGCACAGGCTCTGGGTTCGATCCCTAGCACAGCAAAAAAAAAAAAAAATGCTTCTGTTTTTAACAAACAGGGTCTCATTTTGTTGTCCAGTCTAGCCCCAAATTCTTGAACTCAAGTGTCCCTCCTGCCTTGGGCCACCCCAAGTAGCTGGGACTACAGACATCAGCTACCACGCCCAGCTTCATTTTTGAAGTGTTTATTTTCACTTGATACAGCATTCTAGACTAACAGATTTTTTTGTTTGTTTGTTTCAGTAAATTTGCTCCACCGTTGCCTCATTGTGCTGTTCTAATGAGAATTCTGTCATTTTTATTCCTCTATATAGGATGTAGCTTTTTTTTGACTTTTCATATTTTGTCTTCTTCAGTGGTTTTCAGCAATTCAATTTTGATGAATAATGATTACTATAGTTTTCTTCATTTTTCTTTCCTTAAGGTTCATTGAACTTATTGAATCTATTGTCAAATAGTTTACATCAAATTGGGAACTATCCATTACTTCTTCAAGTATTTTTGTGCATTTCCTTTCATAATGTGCATTAGGACACTTGAAGTTATCTCACTGCTCACTAATGCTGTGTTTATTTTTTTTAATTATTTTTTTCTCTGTTTCATTTTTAATGGTTTCTACTGATGTCTTTAGGTTGGCTGTTTTCTTCTTCTATGTGTATTCACCCATTAATAAAATCCAGTGCATTTTTTATTTCAAATATTATAGTTTTATCTCTAGAAATTGAAGTTTGAGTAGTTGTCTCTTGAATACAGTTGTCATAACAGTTCAGTGTCCTTATCTGCTAATTCTAAGATCTGCGCCAATTCTAGGTTAGTTTCCATTGAATATTCTCCTCATTACAGATCCTGTTTTCCTGCTTTTTTGCATTGCTAGTAACCATTAATTGAATGTCATACATTCAATTAATTAATTGAATGTGAATTTAATTCATTACATTGTGAATTTCACATTCTCGAGTACTGTGTATGTTGTATTTCGATAAATTGTCCTGAGATTTATTCTGGAATGTAGTTAAATTATTTGGAAGCATTTGATCCTTTTAGCTCTTGCTTTTGTAATTTGTTAGGCAAGTCCCAAGTAGTACTCATTGTAGAGCTAATTATTCCCTAGTTCTTAGACAAGATTGTCTCTACCTTATGTCTTGTGAATTATGAATGTCTTCAGTCAATGTGGTGGGAACAGGCATTTTTCCTGACACTGAGTGCTGGACATCATTCACTGAAATTGGTTTTCATGATTCTTTCTCCAACTTTGTGTTGTTTCCTTACATGCATTCACTATTCAGTACACTGCTGAATAAAAATGTACAGTTGACACCCCATGCAGATCTTTGGCATTCGTGTGCACATTCTCTTCTCCCTCCCCAGCTCACTCCCGCTCCCTCTCCCTCTCCTTTAGTACTCTGTTATGTACACGTTATCCACCTTCATATCCTTGAACATTCAACTTCATCTCCTTAAGTCAGGGAGTCCTCCAGATTCTTTTTGATTCCCTTTCTCTGCACTACTGCCTGAAAAAATCTTCATGCACTATGTTAGGGCAATAGTAGGGCTCACTCAGTTTATTTTCTCTATCTCAGTGATCAGTATTTTGCATAACTAGCCCTATCTTCAGTACCTTGAAGTCTATTGCTTCATGTTTTTTCTTTTGTGTGTATATAGAGGGATGCAGTTGCTAGAGGAGGGTAAATCTTATTCCTGTTACTTATTCAAATACTACCAAAGAATTGTATACGTTAACACATCCAATTAATGTTATTGTAGAGGTAGGATTTTCATATCAACAACAATGGGCTGAATCTCAACTACATATTTGGAAGAATAAGATTTTTCTTTCACAACCCTAATAAAGCAGAGCAATCTTATTTTTAATGGAGCAATCTACTTCCATTTAGGTTTAGTAGGGTTCAGCAGTGAAATGTAGCCTCTACAATATCAGTCATTAAGTGTCTACTGAACCTTCTAAGATGAAAAATCTAAGCATATTATCTGTTCAAAACTATTTGATTATAATCCAATAGACTATAATGAATTTTAAGTTAATGAATATACTTTCCACCCTTTTCTCAATTCACCAATTCTATTCTTGTCCCTTTCTTCAGCTCTGCTTTATTTCTTCTACTCATTCTCCAGATCTTAACTTACATATCACTTAAAAAAAAAATCTTTTCCTAACCCTCTAAAATAAGTGGGTTCCCCAAATTGAATGTCCTATCAGCACTCTGACATGTCATTATCATTATACTTTTTAGAAGTTATTTGCCTGTTTTCCCTGATGGGTTCACAGTTTCTTATTCCTTGCTGTGTCCCCACTGTCATTACAATGTTTAATGCCTAGTAAGTCCTCCATTATTTTTGTTTACTATAAGTACAAAAGAGCATTCCTGAAGTTCAGAAAAATTGTATATTACTAGCTTTTACTTTGTATTTGTGATAGTATTGAACAAAGCAGATTTCTAAGGGATATGATTATTTAAGTTTTTTTAAACCATGTTTTAAAAGTAGGTAAAGCTGAGGAGTGCATTAATTATTATAATTTTGATCTGAGACCTATGTATGTATGTGTGTACACATATACATATAGTTCTGTTTGTTTTGTTTTGCAGGATGCAGAAGAGTACACAGATTTGCCAGTAAGACACAATGAAGATCATATGAACAGTGAATTGGCAAAATGTCTCCCTGTTGAATTAAATCCCCATTCATTTGACAGCCCTCACACCAAAGCACATCTCCTGCTTCAGGCACATCTCAGCCGAGCCATGCTGCCCTGCCCAGATTATGACACTGATACCAAAACAGTCTTGGATCAAGCCCTCAGAGTATGTCAGGTAGGAATGTCATTTGTAATACCTACATTTTCTTCTATCACTTCTGCCCATTTTTTCCTGTTTTATGATAAAATGTGCTTGCCTTTTTAAAAATGTTTATTTTACACTGTTGAGAAACACCTGGTGAATCAAATCAAGAATTTTCAAAAGTAAAGCATATATAAATACATTAAGATACCAGTTTCCAACACCCATTAGGCCAAAAATCTGTTGAAGGCAAAATATGTGCCAATACTACTTTTCTATGCATTGAGCATATTGTAATGAACAAAACACAAGAGTCCCTGCTTCTATGAATTTTCACTCAAAATGGAGAAGATCAGCCATTAAAAATATAAGTCAAGATGGACACAGTAATGCATGCCTATCATCCTAACAATTCAGGAGGCTAAAGCAGGTAGATCACAAGTTTCAGGCCAGCCCAAGAAACTTAGGGGATGTAGCTCAGTGATAAAGAACTTATCTAACATGCTTGGGACCTTGGGTTCAATCCCCAGTAGCACAAGAAGAAAAACAACAACAACAACAAAATATGTGTTTGTGTGTGTGGAAACAGATAGAAAGATATGTATACATATATATCACCTATCTCACAGTGAAGGGAGTATAGAGAAAGATAGAGAGTTCCATTTTGTACTGTTTTTATATGATATTCAGGGACTGGCTCACTGATAAGATGACAGTAAGATAAGAATTAAAGGAAGAGAGAATCCTGGGACTTCTGGAAAGCTATATTACAAACACTAAGAGAAGCAAGTGCCAAGGCTCTCGTGTAAGAAGTTACTTGGTATATTCAAGGAACATCAGAGAGGTCATTGTAAAAAGATAAATATAGAGAGAGTATTAGGAGTGTAGATTATAGAGAAAATAGAGTCATATCACATAGGGGGTTTATGAACCACGATAGGGATTTTGGAGTTTACTTTGAATGAAAAGGAAGCTGTCAGAGAACTGACTCACTAATGGTTGTTAGTTATACCTCTCAATATTTCCCATATTAATTAAAACTGAGAAATTCCCAATTATTTATTCCTTCACTTAAAGATAACAACAATAGATTCATCATAGGTTAACAAAAATAATGTGATTTTTTCACTAAAAATAGCTATGTAAGCAACAAAAAATTTAGTGAAAGTTTATGGCATCGTTTTATTCTTTGCAAATCGCTTTAATAAAAGTCAGCTGATCCATTTACCTCCTCTTGCAGTCAACACAAAGTGTCTATTACAATGTTTTATTATTTGAAGTATTTGAAGAAAAATTTGCCTCACTGTGGTAATTTTAAAAGTGAAGAGCATTTTCATAGCCTTTTCAGAAAATCATAAATATTCTTATTTGATGCTACCCAAAAACTTGACAAGTTATAATTCTTGAAGGTTAGCTGAAATGTGGAATCTGAATGCATGTCAATGAAGTTTTTATACATTTAACGATCTTGGGCTAGACAAGAAATAATGGCGTCTGATCCAGATTAGTATGGGTGAAACTGATGAGAATTTGTTGTATCCTGGATGTTTTTTTAAGGAGAACTAACAGACTCTGCTAATCAGTAGGACAAGGGTTTTTCAAGGAAATAAGAAACCAAAGATGATTCCAGGGCTTTTCTCCAGAACATCTAGAAGGAAGGAGCTACCACATAATGGGTGATGATTGTGGGAGGTATAGGTTGAGTGAGAGAAGCACACTAATGGGATTCATATTATGAGAATTTGGATTTTCTACAATCTACTTTTTTGAACATATCTGTAATAAAAAATAACTTTAAGAATTTCCAAAAGCCTTAAGGTATTTTTGAAAGTAGAGTAAGTATATCTGTGAAGATATGTGTACAAGTACATATATTATAGCACCATTTGAAAAATTAAAGGCTTGGAAGTAATATAAGTGTCTTTCAGTTTGTAGAACACTACAAAATGTTATAATTTTTTTTATGAATTCAACATCTATATGGAATGCCTATGTATGTAAAGTTATACCCAAGAGAAGATCTTTGGTTCCACTAAAAGATTTAACAATAACCGTCTCTGGGAGCAGGATTTGGAGTGCTTTTTAATCTTTATGTTTTTCTGAAATATTCGAAGCTTTATATTGAGTCTCTAACATTGCTACTATTTTAAAATAACAATTTCATTTTTTAAATGGAAAAATAAATTTAGGACAGTAAGCACAAGCTAGCAGAAATTAGAAGGGAAGTAAAGCTATAACACAAACTTTTTGGCACACTTCTATAACTCACACATGGTTTATTTCTTTAGGAAGATGATTTACCATTTCATATTGGTCATATTTTACAAGCAAAAGTTTAAAAGTTTCTTAGTTTTAGCTGTGGTTCTGGGTGCTCATTTGTGTTTCTTACAACTCCTCACACATTTTCAAACACTTACTTATTAATGAACTCTGGGGTCAGAAAGGAAAAGGTGCAAGAGGAAGTAAATTTCTATACTCACAGAAATATTGGTTATGTATTATAATCTTTACATGTATATCATATGTAAAAGTTATGATGCATGATCAACTCATTGATTCTTTTCTTTCAGCACTCAATAATAATTCATTGTATCTAATAAAGCACTTTCTAAAGGAGTCTAAGTTACCATCAGATAGAATTCAGCTAGGTAGTTTTAAGCTCTGTTAGATATTTTTATATATTCTTTGGTTAATAATTATATTTCTTAAATATTTTTGATATTTCTAAATAGTATCTTCAGAGAATAATTTTCTCCTTAATCATAAAAGTAGTATACTTCATTGTAGATGATTTGGGAAAGCAACATATTGAAGTTAAGGTCATTCATAGTAATTATACTTACCCACAAATAAATTTTGCTTTTAATTCACACTTTTTAAAATTTGTTCTAATTAGGTACACATGACAGTAGAATGCATTTTGACACATCATACATAAAGTATAACTTCTCATTCTTCTAGTTGTACATGATGTAGAATTATACCAGTCATGTAATCATGTATGCACATCGGGTAATAATGTCTGATTCATTCTACTATGCTTCTTACCCCCTACCCCCTCTCCTCTCTTCACTCCTCTCTGTCTAATCTAAATTACCTCTATTCTTCCCAGTTCCCCACCTTATTGTGAATTATCATTCACATATCAGAGAAAATTATGCTGTTGGTTTTTTGGGATTGACTTATTTTGCTTAGCATGATATTCTCCAGCTCCTTCCATTTACTGGCAAATGCCATAATTTCTTCTTTAAAGCAGAGCAATATTCCATTGTGTATATATACCATATTTTCTTTATACATTCATCTGTTGAAGGGCACCAAAGCTGGTTCCACAGTTCAGCTATTGTGAATTGAGCTGCTATTATAAACACTGATGTGGCTGTGTCACTGTAGTATGCTGATTTTAAGTCCTTTGGGTATAAACTGAAGAGTGGGATTACTGGGTCAAATAGTGTTTCCATTCCAAGTTTCCTGAGGAATCTCCATACTGCTTTCAATAGTGGTTGCATCAATTTACAGTCCCACCAGCAATGTTATAAGTGTATCTTTTCCCCCCATATCCTCACCAACATTTTTTGATGCTTGTATTCTTGATAATTGCCATTCTGACTGGAGTGAGATGGAATCTCAGTGTAGTTTTGATTTGCATTCCTCTAATTGCTAGAGATGTTGAACATATTTTCATATATTTGTGGAAAATAAATGATTTGTATTTCATGATTTGTATTTCTTCTTCTTTGAAGTGCCTATTCAGTTCTTTTGTCCATCTATTGATTGGGTTATTTGGATTTTCGGTGTTAAGTTTTTTTAGTTCTTTATGTATCCTAGAGATTAATGCTCTATCTGAGGTGCAGGTAGCCAAGATTTTCTTGCATTTTGTAGTCTCTTTCTTCACATTATTGTTTCCTTTGCTGTGAAGAAGCTTTTTAGTTTGATACCACAACATTTATTGATTCTTGATTGCACGTTAGGAGTCTTATTAAGGAAGTCAGTTCCTAAGCCCACAGAGTGGAGATTTGGGCCTACCTTTTGCTCTATTAGGTGCAGAATCTCTATTCAATTGCCTAAGTTCTTGATCCACTTTGAGTTGAGTTTTGTGCAGGATGAAAGATAAAGATTTAATTTCATTCTGCTACATATGGCTTTCCAGTTTTCCCAGCACTACTTTGTTGAAGAGGCTATCTTTTCTCCAGTGTATGTTTTGGGCACCTTTGTCTAATATAAGAACTGTTATTTATGTGGGTTTGTCTCTATGTTCTATTCTGTACCATTGGTCTATGTGTCTGTTTGGGGGCCAGTACCATGCCATTTCTGTTACTGTGGCTCTATAGTACAAATGCCTCCTGCTTTGATTTTCTTTCTAAAGATTGTTTTGACTATTCTGGGTTTATTATTTTTCCAAATGAATTTTATAGTTGCTTTTTCTATTTCTATGAATAATGTCATTGGGTTTTTAATAGGAATTGCATTAAATCTGTTGGTAGTATGGCCATTTTGACAATGTTAATTCTGCCTATGCAAGAACATGGAAGATGTTTCCATCTTCTAAGGTTGTCTTCAATTTCTTTCTTTAGTGTTCTGTAGTTTTCATTGTAGAAGTCTTTCACCTCTTTTGTTAAACTGATTCCCAAATATTTTATTTTTGGGAAGCTATTGTGAATGGGGTAGATTTCCTAATTTCTCTTTCAATGGATTCATCACTGATGTATAGGAATGGATTTGATTTATGGGTATTAATTTTATATCCTGCTACTTTGCTGAATTCATTTATTAGTTCTAGAAGTTTTCTTGTGGAATTTTTGGGATCTTCTAAATACAGAATCATGTCATTGGCAAATAGTGATAGTTTGAGTTCTTCTTTTCCTATTCATATCCCTTTATAAATTCAAACTTTTTAAAATAATTTTATTTATAAAAAAAGTTAGAGGGCTGGGGGCATAGCTCAGTTGGTAGTGTGCTTGCCTTGTAAGCACAAGGCCCTGGGTTCAATCCCCAGCACTGCAAAAAAAAAAAAAGTTAGGGGATGCTCCAAGATGGCGGACTAGAGGGTGACTGTATCTCCCGTCGCTCTAGAACACAGGATTCAAGAAGGGGAGGCATTGAGAGACTCGGACTAACATAGAGCCGCAGGGTGAGTCTCTCCCACCGGGTGAAGCTTGGCCCGGGCAGCAGGCCTGGACAGGGGCAGCTTCTCAGAGCAGGGCAGGGCAGCAAGAGTCTTCCCCAAGCAGCCCTGCTCCCTCCAGCGGCAGGCTTGATCCACAGCCAGCTTTTTGGAGCAGGCTGCCCAGTGAGAGCCTTTCCGCACAGAGCCAGCCCCAAGCCCCTGACCCAGCAGCGGGCTAGGGGCGGCTTTCTTTGGAAGCACTGCATTATCAAGTTCTTCCAAAACTTCAGGCTATTGAAGGCTGGGAGGTGATACACTGGAAATCTACAGGGACACTATAAGCCAAACAGGAAACCTGCAGTATCTCAGAGTCCCACTGATATCTGACCAATATGAGAAAACAAGGGAAGAAAATGTCCCAAACAAACCTAGATACTATATCAATAAAACCCAATGACAGCACAGCAGAAGAAATGTCAGAAAGGGAGTTCGGAATGTACATAATTAAAACAATCAGGGAAGCAAACGAGGAGATGAAAGAGCAAATGCAGGCATTAAATGATCGCACCAATCAACAGTTAAAAGAGCAAATACGGGAAGCAAGAGATCATTTCAATAAAGAGTTAGAGATACTGAAGAAAAAAAAAAACAGAAATCCTTGAAATGGAGGAAACAATAAACCAAGTTAAAAACTCCATAGAAAGCATAACCAATAGGATAGAACACCTGGAAGACAGAACCTCAGACATTATTATGAAAATACCTAACATACAAAATAAAGACAGAATTTTAAAAGAATCAAATAACATTCAGGGGGAAACCAATAAGAATATCAGCAGATTTTTCAATCCAGACCCTAAAAGCTAGAAGAACCTGGAACAGCATTTACCAAGCCCAGAAAGAAAACGGATGCCAACCAAGAATCTTATACCCACCAAAACTTACTTTCAGATTTGATGACAAAATAAAATCCTTCCATGATAAACAAAAGCTAAAAAAATTTACAAAGAGAAAGCCGGCATTACAGAACATTCTCAGCAAAATATTCCATGAGGAAGAGATGAAAAAAAATGATGCAAATCAGCAACGGGAGGAACTAGCCTAAAGGAATAGCCAAATAAAGGAGAAACCAAATCATGTCAAAAAACAAAAATGAGTCAAATGACTGGGAATACAAATCATATCACAATAATAACCCTGAATGTTAATGACCTGAACTCATCAATCAAAAGACATAGACTGGCAGATTGGATTGAAAAGAAAGATCCAACAGTATGCTGCCTGCAAAGAGACTCATCTCATAGAAAGAGATACCCATAGACTAAAGGTGAAAGGATGGGAAAAAACATACCATACACATGGACACAGCAAAAAAGCTGGAGTATCCATCCTCATTTCAGATAATGTGGACTTCAAGCCAAAATTAGTCAGAAGTGATAAAGAAGGACATTACATACTGCTTAAGGGAAGCATAAATCAGCAAGACATAACAATCATAAATATCTATGCCCCAAACATTGGCTCATCTATGTACATCAAACAAATCCTTCTCAATTCCAGAAATCAAATAGACCACAATACAATAATACTAGTCGATTTTAACACATCTCTCTCACCACTGGATAGATCTTCCAAACAAAAATTGAATAAAGAAACCATAGATCTCAATAACACAATCAACAATTTAGACCTAACCGACATATATAGAATATACCATCCAACAAAGAACGAATACACTTTCTTCTCAGCAGCACATGGATCCTTCTCTAAAATAGACCATATTTTATGCCACAAAGCTACTATTAGCAAATACAAGAGGATAGAGACACTACCTTGTACTCTATCAGATCGTAGTGGATTGAAATTAGAAATAAATGACAGAATAAAAAACAGAAACTTCTCTAATACCTGGAGATTAAATAATACACTATTATATGATGAATGGATAACAGAAGACATCAGGAGGGAAATAAAAAAACTCTTAGAAGTAAACGAAAACAAAGACACATCATATCAAAATCTCTGGGACACTATGAAAGCAGTACTTAGAGGAAGATTTATTTCATGGGGCGCATTCAACAAAAGAAGTAGAAATCAACAAATAAACGACTTAACACTATAGCTCAAAGCCCTAGAAAAAGAAGAGCAGACCAACAACAAAAGTAGTAGAAGACAGGAAATAGTTAAAATCAGAGCCGAAATCAACGAAATTGAAACAAAAGAAACAATCGGAAAAATTAACAAAATAAATAGATGGTTCTTTGAAAAAATAAACAAAATTGATAAAGCCCTAGCCACACTAACAAAGAGAAAGAGGGAGAAAACTCAAATTACTAAAATTCGGAAAGAACAAGGAAATATCACAACAGACACAAGGGAAATACAAAACATAATTAGAAGCTATTTTGAAAATCTATACTCCAACAAAACAGAAAACCTTGAAGACATCAACAACTTTCTAGAGACATATGAATTACCTAAACTGAACAAGGACATACACAACTTAAATAAATGAATTTCAAGCAATGAAATAGAAGAGGTCATCAAAAGCCTACCAACAAAGAAAAGTCCGGGACCAGATGGGTTCTCAGCTGAGTTCTACAAAACCTTTAAAGAAGACCTCATTCCAATACTCCTCAAAGTATTCCATGAAATAGAAGAGGAGGGAACCCTCCCAAACTCGTTCTATGAAGCCAATATCACCCTGATACCTAAATCAGACAGAGACACATAAGGAAAGAAAATTTCAGACCAATATCCTTAATGAACATCAACGCAAAAATTCTAAACAAAATTTTAGCAAATCGCACACAAAAATATATTAAAAAGATAGTGCACAATCAAGTGGGTTTTATTCCAGAGGCAAGGTTAGTTCAACATTCGGAAATCAATAAATGTCATTCACCATATCAACAGACTTAAAGTTAAGAATCACATGATTATTTCAATAGATGCAGAAAAAGCATTCGATAAAATACAGCATCCCTTCATGCTCAAAAACTAAAAAAATAGGGATAGTGGGAACATTCCTTAACATTGTAAAGGCCATCTACGATAAGTCCATGGCCAATATCATTCTAAATGGTGAAAAACTGAAAGCGTTCCCCCTAAAAACTGGAACAAGGCAGGGATGCCCTCTTTTACCACTTCTATTCAATTTCGTCCTTGAAACTCTAGCCAGAGCAATTAGACAAACCAAAGAAATTAAAGGGATATGAATAGGAAAAGAAGTACTCAAACTATCCCTGTTCGCTGATGACATGATTATATATTTTGAGGAACCTGGAAATTCCACCAGAAAACTTTTAGAACTCATAAGTGAATTCAGTAAAGTAGCAGGTTACAAGATCAATGCTCATAAATCCAATGCATTTTTATACATAAGTGATGGATCTTCAGAAAGAGAAGTTAGGAAAACTACCCCATTCACAATAACCTCGAAAAAAATAAAATACTTGGGAATCAATCTCACAAAAGAGGTGAAAGACCTCTACAATGAGAACTACAGAACACTAAAGAAAGAAATTAAAGAAAATCTTAGAAGGTGTAAAGATCTTCCATGTTCTTGGATAGGCAGAATTAATATTGTCAGAATAACCATACTACCAAAAGTGCTATACAGATTCAATGCAATTCCAATTAAAATCCCAATGATGTACCTTACAGAAATAGAGCAAGCAATTATGAAATTTATCTGGAAGAATAAGAAACCCAGAATAGCTAAAGCAATCCTTAGCAGAAAGAGCGAAGCAGGGGTTATCACAATACCAGAACTTCAACTATACTACAAAGTAATAGTAACAAAAATGGCATGATATTGGTACCAAAATAGACTGGTAGATCAATGGTTCAGAATAGAGGACATGGACACAAACCCAAATAAATACAATTTTGTCATACTAGACAAAGGGGTCAAAAATATGCAAAGGAGAAAAGATAGCCTCTTCAACAAATGGTGCTGGGAAAACTGGAAAACCATATGCAATAGAATGAAATTAAACCCCTATCTCTCACCCTACACAAAACTCAACTCAAAATGGATCAAGGACCTCAGAATCAGACCAGAGACCCTTCATCTTATAGAAGAAAAAGTAGGTCCAAATCTTCAACATGTTGGCTTAGGATCAGACTTCCTTAACAGGACTCCCATAGCACAGGAAGTAAAAGCAAGAATCAACAACTGGGATAGATTCAAACTAAAAAGCTTTCTCTCAGCAAAGGAAACTATCAGTAATGTGAAGAGAGAGCCTACAGAGTGGGAGAAAATCTTTGCCACTCATACTTCAGACAGAGCACTAATTTCCATAATCTATAAAGAACTCAAAAAACTCTACACCAAGAATACAAATAATCCAATCAACAAATGGGCTAAGGAAATGAACAGACACTTCACAGAAGAAGATGTAGAAGCAATCAACTGATATATGAAAAAATGTTCAACATCTCTAGTAATAAGGGAAATGCAAATCAAAACTACCCTAAGATTTCATCTCACCCCAATTAGAATGGCGATTATCAAGAACACAAGCAACAATAGGTGTTGGCGAGGATGTGGTGAAAAAGGAACACTCATACATTGCTGGTGGGGTTGCAAATTAGTGCAGCCACTCTGGAAAGCAGTATGGAGATTCCTCAGAAAGCTTGGAATGGAAACAGCATTTGACCCAGCTATCCCACTCCTTGGCCTGTACCCAAAGGACTTAAAATCAGCATACTACAGAGATACTGCCACATCAATGTTCATTGCTGCTCAATTCACCATAGTCAGATTGTGGAACCAACCTAGATGCCCTTCAGTTGATGAATGGATAAAGAAACTGTGGCATATATATACAATGGAATATTACTCCGCAATGAAGAATGATAAAATTATGGCATTTGCAGGCAAATGGATGAAATTGGAGAATATCATGCTAAGTGAGATAAGCCAATCTCAAAAAACTAAAGGACAAATGATCTCACTGATAAGCGGATGAGGACATATAATGGGGGGTGGGAGGGGTTAGCATTAGGTTTAGGGTTAGGTTTAGGGTTAGGGATAAGGAGTGTGGTAAGAATGAAGGAAAGAAGCATGGTATAGAGGGAATAGAGGTGTGGGAGGGGTGGGGGGAAGGGGAAAAAAATAATGAATCAAACATCATTGCCCTATGTAAACATAAGATTACACAAATGGTATGCCTTGACTCTATGTACAAATAGAGAAACAACACGTATCCCATTTATATACAATAATAATTTTTAAAAATACTTTTAATCTGAAAAAAAAAAGAGAGAAATGCAAATCAAAACTACCCTAAGATTCCATCTCACCCCAATTATTATGGCGATTATCAAGAACACAAGCAACAATAGGCGTTGGCGAGGATGTGGGGGAAAAGGTACACTCATACATTGCTGGTGGGGTTACAAATTAGTGCAGCCACTCTGGAAAGCAGTATGGAGATTCCTCAGAAAGCTTGGAATGGAACCACCATTTGACCCAGCTATCCCACTCCTTGGCCTGTACCCAAAGGACTTAAAATCAGCATACTACAGAGATACAGCCAAATCAATGTTCATTGCTGCTCAATTCACCATAGCCAGATTGTGGAACCAACCTAGATGCCCTTCAGTTGATGAATGGATAAAGAAACTGTGGCATATATATACAATGGAATATTACTCCGCAATGAAGAATGATAAAATTATGGCATTTGCAGGTAAATGGATGCAGTTGGAGAATATCATGCTAAGTGAGATAAGCCAATCTCAAAAAACCAAAGGACGAATAATCTCGCTGATAAGTGAATGATGACGTATAACGGCGAGTGGGAGGGGTTAGCGTTAGGGTTAATTTTAGGGTTAGGGTTAGGGTTAAGGAGGGTGGCAAGAATGGGGAAAGGAAGGACTGTATAGAGGGAAAATAGGGGTGGGGGGAGGAAAAAATAACAGAATGAATCAAACAACATTACCCTATGTAAATTTATGATTACACAAATGGTATGCCTTTACTCCATGTACAAACAGAAACAACATGTATCCCATTTGTTTGCAATTAAAAATAAATAAATAAATAAATAAATAAGTTAATAAAGTATTTTAAAATATTTCGGTATTCCCTTCACCTAGCTTCCTAATGTTAACATTTTGACTCAGTATTGATCCAATCCAAATACCTGATACCTACCTCATTCAAATTTTGTCAGGATGAATTTTATTCTGACAGTGCCCTTTCTCTGTCCTAGGATCCAATCCAGGATCCCACATTGCATTTAACTGACAAATTTCCTTAGTGTCCTTGTCTTTCTTGGTACTTTTGAAGAGGACTGGACAATTATTCTGTAGATTGTTCCACAGTTTAGACTTGCCTGATATTTCCTCATAATTGCATATAATTTACTTTTTGGAGGCAGGAATATCACAACAGTGATGTTTGCCCTATTGATGTAGCTTATCAGGAGACTTACAACAGGAATGTGTCAATTACTGGTGATAACTTTGCACATTTGTGTCTACAAGTCTTCTCCAGTATGAAGATACTTTTTTTTTTTTGTAATTAAAAAGTTTCTTTTGGGAAACATCTTTGAACTTATACAAATATCCTGTTGTCCTCATCATATTTTCCTATGTTATTTTCAGTATACATTGTGATGTTTTCCTGAAACAGTTGTAACTATTGTGACTTTCTGTTTCTGGTCATTCCTGAAATTGCACTATAAAGAACTTTCCCTTATTCCACATTATTTACTTTATTCAGTTATATAAATATAGACTCACAGATGTTCATTTTATCCTGTTGGTAAACTGCCTTGCTATCATTTCTTATTTTGCTTCTCAGATTGTCTCAGAATTGCTATGGAGAGCCTCTCAGGGCTCTCCTTCATTGTTTTTTGAATACTCCCTTTCATTCTGGCATCTTGTACATTCCCTGCCCTAGCTCTGGAATCAGACTTTTTTGAAAGAGCAGTGGTTCCTTTTAAAGAATGGTTGTGGAGATTACAATTTGGAAGCTTGCTGCACTCCCTCACTACCTGAGTCTCTTAGCCTCTAGGCCTTTCTGTGGATCAAACAAGGAAATGTGTTTTTATAGGTATCTATTTACGTATCTATCTATGTGTGAAAAACATCTAATTTCTGACAACTCCAATTTCAGTCCTATACCAAAGGGTTCATTTTAGTCTTCCTCTTTTTTTTGTTTATTTATAGCTCCTTTTCTACCTGGAGTTAATACCTATTTATTATTAATAAAAAATATATTTGCTTAATCTCAGAATATATTAATATAGTTTAAAACTATTCTAACCCTTATTCCCACAAAAAAAAAGTGAATATACTAGAGTATAATAGTTGTGTGCAGGTTTTTTTTTTTTTTTTTTTTTTTGGCTTTGGAGGTTTCTACCTTGTACATTTACACACATACAATACACTCTTACTCTCTCACTTTTTCCTTGTTCAAATTTTTATCCTCTCCCTTTATGACCTTTTTAAATTTAATCACTTATAGCATTAACCGTTGTTCTCAAGCACTGTTTCTAACAGGTGCACTCTTCCTTCATTTGAAACATCTTAGTCTCCTGCTGTTAAAGTTTTGTCTGTGAAGTTTTCCTGTATTATAAAGTTTAAGAATTAGTCTTCATCATCTTAAATGTGTGATGTGACTTTTCAGAAGCCACCTGTAAAGAAACTGACATTCAACTTTTTACCCTAAGGTCCTTCATTCCTATCATTTTTTTTTTGCAATATTGAGATAAAAGTAAATAAACCAGGAAAAGGAAAGAGTATTAGAGTTATCAATGGAAAACTTGAAGAAAAAGTCAAAAGTTGTTAATATTTTTTGTGACCGACTGGCAGTTCTAATTTTGTGCCTTTGTTCTCATTTGGTACATGGGTACTCTTAGTCATAGAAAGCATTGACTCAAGCAGTTTTCCAAGCTACAGCCCTCTTAACTTATTGATGGTTATGCATGGGACAACAACCTAATCCTGTCCTCTGTGGATACAACTTGGTACCACCGGCTCTATTAATTTTTCTCAGCTGCCATTTTACTATAAAACCTTGGGCAGATAACTAAAACCCTGGGTAAAAATAACACCTTACAAGCATGAAGCATTATTAATGGTTATAAAGTAAAACAATAACTTGGGAACTCTAGGAAATAAGTCTCAGTGTTCTCATTCTTAGTAGATTTTCTATAACCTTACTGTGACATAGTGACAACATTAAAGATTTTTTATTCCCTTTATTTTATAGAAGCATGTCTTATATTTGAGCTTTCATATAAATTTATAATTTATAATTATAGTCTCAAATAATCTTTCACAAGAAGAGAACATAGTTATAGTAGTGGAATTCCTCCTGGCTTGAAGTCAGAATGTACAGTAGAGCCTTGTCTTTGCTTCTTCTGTTTCACTTCAAATTCTGTATCAAGTCATTTATGTCATTTTTAGTTTGAGGGTTTTTTTGTCATGGTTTCTCTTAAAATTTTACCATTATTAGCCTTTCCATTTATATCTCTCCGGTAAAAATAAAAGTTACTATATTTATCTTAATTTTTTGTTTGCTTAGAATATTCTAATTTTAAATTGCATAATTATGGAATTGATTGTCCTTGTCTTCCACCTTTGATATCCTCTTTTTTTTTTTAATTTGTTCATTTTAGATATATGTGATAATAGAGTGTTTTCTTGTTTTTTGTTTTGAATAACAGGAATTGAATGCAGGGGCACTTAACCACTGAATCACATCCCCAACCCTTTTTCACATTTTTTATTTAGAGATAGGATCTCACTGAGTTGCTTTGGGCCTCAATAAGTTACTGAGGCTGGCTTTGAACTCGTGTGATCTTCCTGCATCGACCTCCCAAGCTACTTGGGATTACAAGCATGAGCAGGATAGTATATTTTGACATATTATACACACCTGGAATACAACTTAGAATCCCATTCTTGTGTTTGTACACAAAGTGGAGTTTCACTGATCTGATATCCTCTTCTTGATAGTGATCACTGTAAAATGTTACAAATGATGTAATATCCTTTCTGTACTGGATTTACCAAGTAAGGACCTTAAGGAGCATTACAAATAGGAAGTATCAGAAATTGAAGTGACTTGTCTAAATTTTCCAAATTTAATGGCAAAACTATAACTATAAACCATAAAGTGGTGTTTTGAGTAACTCTCTGCCTCACACTGTTTTTGTCAAGATGCAAATAAATTGATATTTAGAGAAGTTTAGCAACTCTCTTCAAGGTGATTTGTTGAGGCAGTCCATGCTGAAGCCAAATGGAGATTCTAGCACCTTTATTACTGCTTCTGATATCTCTGATCCTAAGAAGTACCACAAATCCTTACATTAAAATTATCTTCATTTAAATGAAAAACATCTAAATACAGTGTTAAGCCAGATAGCGTACGAATATATGCTTCTGTCTTAGTTACTCCCAATATCTCCTATATGGTATTTACATCTAAACTTCCCAGGCTGAGCTGAGGATATACCTCAGTGGTAGAACTCTTGCCTAGCATGCCTAATGCAAGAGTTCATTCCCTAGCACTAGAGCAAGGGAAAAGAATTTTAAACTTCCCAATAATGCAGCTTTCATATGTTTAATGTAAACAGAGAAATTGTGGTTCATGGAGTTCAGTTTACTAAGACTCAGAAGGCTGTGTGATTCAAAGTATAATTGTGTTCTCAATTAATTCAGGAAAGTTTCAGAAATAGTAGAGCCGCTAAAGTTACCAATCCTGGGTCCTACATTTTAATAGATCAACATTTGAGTATATTTTAAGATTTACTATGAAAAATTTTTAGAGCAGTACCCTTAAAAACTACAAGATTCCAGGGACAGTGGTTTATGCCTATAATTTCAGTACCTCAGGATGCTGAGGAAGGAGGATCGCAAGTTCAAAGCCAGTCAAAGCAACTTAGTTAGGCCCTAAGCAACTCAGTGAGACCCTGTCTCTAAATAAAATACAAAAAAATGGCTGGGGATGTGGCTCAATGATTAAATGCCCCTGGGTTCAGTCCCCAGTACCAAAAAAAAAAAAAAAAGACTACAAGATAATGTTTGTTCATGAAAGGGGAGCAAACATTTGTACATATACACACACAAAGAAATATGACATTGTATACTAATTGTAAAACTCTCTAGAAATCCATACGTCCATTTTTAAATTGGAATTAATGTATGTTAAATACCAAATTTTAACTGGGCACAGTAGTGCACGCTTGGTCCTAGCTACTTGGGAGGTTGAGGCAATAGGATCACAAGTTTGGGCCAGCCTGGGCAACTTAGCAAAAAACTGTCTCAAAAAATAAATTAGAAGGGATGGACTATAACTCAGTGGCATTGCACTTGCCTAGCATGTTCAAGGCCATGGGTTTAATCCCCAGTACTCCTAAAAAAATTAAATTAAATTAAAAAATTGGAGAACCAACTGTACCCATCCTGTACCCCTACCAAACGTATCATTATTTAATAATGACCTATAAGTCAGAGTTCCATAATAGTGGTGGTGGCAACGGTAAACATTTATGGAGGGCTTTCTTTGTACCAGGTTTTGTTGTACTTGCTTTGTATTATATTGGCTCATTTGCTTTCATAGTCTGATGATATAGCATAATAATTTTCCTCATTTCACAAATGAAAACTTAAGTAACTTCCTCAAAATCACATCAAAACTACCTTCATCACAGAATAAGTATATTTTTTTTAATATTTTTTTAGTTGTCAATGAATCTTTATTTGTTTATATGTGGTGCTGAGAATTAAACCCAGTGCTTCATACACACTAGGCACACGCTCTACCACTGAGCTACAGCCCTAACCCCAGACTAAATGTATTATAAAAATGTATTTCACTGGGTTCCCTTTGTCCTATAAAGATGAATTTAAAGTTTATACTTAGCGTTCAGTGAGAATTTGTTTTAAAATGTGAGAATTTCACAAAAGTTTCTGTTGTTCTTCTTTTCAAGCAACAATTCTCACTAGACCATGAATTTTTTAATTAATCCTTATTTTCAATGTATACTAAATCACCTCCCTTTAATTACTGTGGTTCTGTTTTCAACAGACTGCCTATAATTACTTTAACCAGTTTCTAAGAGGGACTTGTTAATATGATTGAATATTTGTAACTGCTTTAATTATGTCACTCTACAGTGTCCAGTTGATATGCTGTTTGCCTTTTTTTTAATCAACTACTTATGATCCTTCTCAAGTTTTTATGTTTTGCTAAGTAGATGAAAGAATTAACCATTTATTTACTTCCTCATATTCTCAGCTATAATAATTGAAAATAATGGGAGAAATATCAGATTGCTGATGTAACTAGGGGAGAGGAGGAATGCCATCCTAATTATAACAGAACCCTGTAGTAAAAAGTACATGCACACTAGAACAATCACTACATACCATTACACACACACACACACACACACACACACACACACACACACATAATTTTTCATCTTTCACTTTAAGTTTTGCCTTTTCTGCTTAGGTTAAGTTCTTGGTGTCTTATATCTAGTTGCCACTACCGCTGATGTGGGGGAGGCTCCCCTGGATGAATCCTTTGTCCATCCACTGGTCATTCTTTTGTTTTTTGTTTGTTTTTCTTACACCGGTCCTTTTTGAAAATTTTTAGACTTTAGTAGCAATAGGCAACGTAGAAGTTACTTGCTCCGAGATATGGAACTCTCAATTTCCCAAAAGATAGCAAACGTCTCCTCTTTACTATTATGAAGACAAATATAACACTCTGCTTTCTGCCTACCAAGACACATGTTAATAGGAATTGAATTCATATTCCATTGCCTTAAGAAAATAGGTGAAGGTCAGCCAGGCAGCTGCCTTGAAAATATTATAGTGGCTCTATGTCTGAAAGGAACCCCTTTAAGAAGGTGTCGTTGTGGCTGTTTTCAATATTTCATAGATTCTTGTATCTAACTTTAAATAGGAACTCTGGTTTTACATTATTTTCCTAACATCAAGTCTTTTTGAGCTACTGAGTTTCTAGTCTGCCTTCTCTTTCACATGTGAGATAATATGTAGCTCAGATAGAAGCCAAACTGATGTCAGAATGAACTTTTTCAATTGTTATAAATATGCTGTCCAAAAAATAATCAATTTCATAAATACAGGAAGGGGAAAAACAATATATGAATTGGAGTGGTATACCTTCCTCCATTCAGAGAGTCTTCTGAAATTTGCAAAATAGATCTTTAAAAACTTATTTGTAGGGTTATTATTCAGTCTAAATTTCAAAACAGTACTTTGACCTTTTTATTCCTATAACACTATCTGACAAACTATAGTATATTACATTTTGCATAACCAATATGTTTTTCTATAACCCAAACAGAGATGCATATGATCTATGTGTGTGCACATATGTGTACTCATATCACAGTCTGAGAAGAGGAAGGTAAAGGATACAGGAACAGTTTTCCAGACACGGCTTTGGTCCCCAGCAACACCAAAAAAAAAAAAAAAAAAAATTAGGGTAAAATAAACCCAAAAAAGTCCTTTTGCCTGAAAGATTCTATAAGATAGGACTATATTTCATTAACAAATGATTCCCATGTATAGTAGATTAAGAAGCATAGAAATATTTGATGATGCCAGGAGGTGGAACCGATATGGAAGAGGGCTCAGGTAACCTTTGAGGAGTATTTACCTACGGGTGCACTAAGCATAGGCCCAGTAGATTAGCAGTGTATTGAAGAATGTCAGTTTCATTTAGATAAAGGGTTATAGAATTGCAGAGTCAAATAAAGTTAGTGTGAAAATAGTCCAGGTAGAATCAAATTAACAAAAGAAGTACTTGGTCAAATCCTTAATTCAATACAAGAAATGTTTTAATACAGCAAATGGTAGGTAATCTTCATTATTATTCTTAGTAAAATTCTTTCAAATTTTTAAATGTTTCTGATTAAACCAAATGAAAACAAAAGTTGGCACAATAGGCTTTAGAAAGGTTCTTCAAATCATTCTGATTAAAAAGAAAGGTAGGTTGTCCATCAATAACATATCTTCTTATGGGCATGTTTCAAGGAATATCAATAGAGTGAACATACATTTGAAGGTTTTATATCATCTGATACATTCTGGAAACTTATCAATAACTGTAGCATCACTGACTGTTTAGATGTCTGGGCACAATGCTTGGCATGTTGTAGATATCAGTATATTACAGATGAATGAAATAAATATTTCACTTTCTAGTTTTTTCATAAATGAAATTTGAAAAGGTAGATTTATTGTATGTATGTGGATTCCCAGAACACTTTTAAGATTTTCTATCAAATATGAATTATCTACCAACAAATATTGTTTTGTGATAAACATTTGCATGATGTTATCAAATTCATAAAGAGCAGGGTGAACTCTACTCAGGCTGCTCTCTGGCCAGATTTCCAGAAGCTCAGATCTTGCCATAGAAAACTGATGAAGTTTTATTAATGGATGAGTATTTAAAAGCAAATAATTCTAAGAAGTGAACTTACTCCTGAATGATTTACTCTTATAAAGATCCACACAGTGGTGGAGAATAATAGTCCTGGATAGTCAAAGGTACAGTTTAACTCCATAGTAGAATGACCAACACACCCACTACACAAAGCACCATTCCCCTCTAGGGAAGCAGCACTGAGCTGGTGTATTTAGCATGTCCAAAACTAACACAAATGTGTGTATTTTTCAGTATTAAACACCTTTACTTACTCTTGTAGATTTACAAGCAATCTCCCTTCAAGGACTGTAATATAATTTGGGAGGCTATTTCCTCATGGTGACTTTACCTGTAAGCTTTTGTATGACAATTCGATGATGGTTTATTGATGATATGATGCTATTATGAAGGATCATTCTTCCCACAGCTCCTCTCCTCATACCCACATAACAACCCTTTTCCCGGTTGGGGCTGTAGGAAATGAGTAATGCTTAACCCATTTGTGTGATCAATTCACTTAAGCAGCTACTGTGAAATGTTAATCACAACTTTAATTTGTACTGCATTAGCATTTTGATTAACTTGTAGGCTTGCTAGCACACTTGAAGCGCTTTTACTCATAGTTACAGCTCGGAAATGACTTTTTGATTAATTAAGTTTGTTAGACAGCAGCTGAGCTTCCTGAATGCTAACCTTCTGGGGGTAAAAGTTCAGGAGAAAGTTACTATGAACAACTGTTGCTATTGGAAAAGATTCTTATAAATGTACTTACAGCATTTTAATTATTGACAAAATATTGTATCATTACTTGCAACTGACCTGAACCTTTAAAGGAGTATGCCTTTCTGTCAAGAAAGCTTTTTTCTGGTCTTCCTAACATTGTACAACTTTGGGGAGCTCTTGAGCTAAATAGTGCATTTGCTAGCAGATGTCTAACAACTAATGTTTTAACAAGCTGCCTAGGATAAATTTCCATAGTTGTCGGTATTGCTTTTTAATGAACTTTTAATTTGAGAATAGGTTTAGATTTCCAGGAAAGTTGCAAAAATATAGTTCCCCCATACCTTTAACTGCTTTTCCTATAGTATTAATATCATATATACATTAATAAGCTATATTTGCTGTCAGCCAAAGTCCATATTTATTCAGAATTCTCTTTTTGCCTCATATCCTTTCTGTAGTCAAGAATTTCATTCAGGACACCACATTAACTACTTTTCATGTCTCCTTAGGCTCCTCTTCTCTTGTCTGTGACAGTTTCTCATACTTTGCTGTTGTTCTTAATCTTCCTATATTGTTTACATTCCCATGACATTCCATTAATAACAACTTGATTTTTATAAATTGACATTCCATTAATAACAACTTGAATGCAGTTTTCTCTCATTCTGGATTAAGTAAGTCTTTCTTTTCAAATCTGATAATAGTATATTATCTTTATAACATTTAACTTAAATAGAAGTAGCCACATCACCAGCTATTTCGACATTTGTTATGATATTATTTTTTTGGGCTGTTGCAATCCCTGTACAATCAATGGCTGCATTAAAATGGCTGCCAAGAGATACAGAGGGCAGGGATCCCTGGAGGAGAAGGAAGGATCAAGGGAAGAGGAAGAGGGAGGACAAGTCTATAGAATGGTAAGGGAGAGAAAGACTGGAACATTATCTATCCAGCTCCAGTCCTGCATCTTATAACCAGAGTCTTGGTGACACTGAGGATTAAACTGACAGATTTCTTGAACTGAACTTTAGATTTTAGGAGAAATTTTTAACAATAGACCTTAGAGCCAGATCTTATTGTCCATGTATTAACATACGTCTTATGGTGTCTTTTTTGTTTTAATGATATCATTTTTCTTTTAGTATTCTAGGTCAGTAATTCTGTTTCCTTGCAATGAAGCTGACGTAATTTGATCACAGTGCTCAGTGTTCCTATTCTACCCTTGAATTATTTAACTCTAAAATTCAGTTGTATTCCAAAAGGTAAATGCCTAAAGATCAAATGCTGAGATATAGTTATAACCAGTAGTAGATTAAAATTAATTTTAAAATTTTAGGTATTTAAAACTTACATTGATAAAATTAACTCACAAAAATAATAATCAAATAAATACATGATTTTATCTGCAGTTTGTATTTTTATGCTACATAAGGAAAAGAGAACAGATGTAAGCCATCCCAAATCCTTTTTGAAACAAGACGGCACAGATCAGCAGAGGTAATAGGTTATTGTGCAAAGAGCATAGATCTGGGAGCAATCCTTAACTCCATCCCTTTTTTACCAATGTGATTACACAGTCACTGAACTTCAGTGAGTTTCAGTTTCCCTATCTGTGGAAAGCAGGTAGTACTGATGCCAGCCTTGTAGTTGATATTATTAAGGATTAAACAAGAGCCATTTGTGACTGGGGATGGTGGCACATGCCAGTAATCCCAGCAGCTCAGGACGCTGAGGCAGGAGGATCGAGAGTCCAAAGTCAACCTCAGCAACAGCGAGGTGTGAAGCAACTCGGTGAGACCTTGTCTCTAAATAAAATACAAAAAAAGAGCTGGGGATGTGGCTCATTGATTGAGTGCCCCTGAGTTCAATCCCCAGTACCCATCCCCAATAAAAGAGCCATTTGTGAAAGCGTTTTATAATTTATGCACTACTGTACAGATATTTTCATCGTATCTTATATGCACAATGTGTACACAGGACTTTATATAATTTATCACTTGAGTCTTTTCACAATAACTACATGAGATTCATATTACTTGATTTAAAATACAGAGAGAGATATTGTTAATCTTAAAGTGTTAGCTATTTAGAGTATAATCAGCAATCTCAGAAGATAAGAAGAAAAAGATCAGTAGATTTGGATAAATCTAATCTTTTCAAAAATAGTTCTAACACTATAAAACTGTGGTTGAATTTAAATGATAAGACCAAGATTGATAAGATTTGGAAATTCTTGAAATGGATTCAAAATAAATATTGAGGACATGAAGTGTATCCAAGTCAAAAAGCACGCTTTAACTTTAGGAGCCTCTCATCCAATACAAATTTCCTTCTAGAGATTGTTTGTTTTCTAAGTTTTCACTGTTTTAATCTTTTTCTTCTTGTTTGTTTTTGCTGTTACTGTTTTGTTTTGCTTTACCCTGTATATAGTCAAGTACTTCAGAAGTTCTTCTGCTTCCCATATAGGGAGGAGATCTAGGTTTTTTGCCTCTTCCTTTCACCTTATCCTTTTTTCTCTCATTCCCTCTCTTGCTCTCTCACTGAAATAGAGGCACATAACACACAACATCTTAATTTCACCTTGCCCTCTGCAACTCTTCAGTTGGCTAATTCTTCTTATTTCCCCCAGTAAGAGTAGACCTCCTTGGGTCTCTCCAACCACTTCCTTCTCAGACTCCTACTTCTCCCATCCATGTTCTTCTTTACTTTCATGGTCCATAAGATTTATTTTCAACTGTCTCCCAAACTCTAGATCTCTTTCCCCATCTTCCTTAAGCACCAGTTCATAGCCTTCAGCTCTCCATCTTCAGCTTCATCATAGTAGCTTCAACAAATAACCTTATATACATCATAATCACATGCATCCCAAACTCCTCTACTCTCATAGCTATTATATTCAAACTACTTCAACCCCACCTTCATAATAACATCCTCCAAGTCACCACTCTGGCTGCAGCATCTTTGTCAATTAGCTTGACTGCACATTTCTGATACTATGACCTGGGATCTCTTCTCTCCTTCCTGATCCCTCAGTTTATTCCTCGGTCCCATTATAACCTCACTTGCCACCCTAATAGTGTCAGTCCCAGAGTTAGCCATTTTAACAGTTATACCAGAGTTCCCTAAATTATCTTACCTCCCTGGGTAACACATGAATTCTCTGCTTTCATACCCAAATTATCCATTATTGCTATAAACCACAAAGCACTGATAATTGTTGCTACTGCAGAGTTGTTGAAACTCACAACTGCTTTAGTTTTGGTTTTGTTTTTTTTCCACATCATTCATTCTGCCAGTAATTATTGCAAACAGTTTTTGTGTTCCTCTATGGTTCTTTCTCCCAGCTTAAGACATCACCTCCAATTTATAGAGATTATTGAAACCCCCTGGTCTCAGTATCATCAGTTTCTAAACCACAGAAAGTCTCATCTTCTGAACTCAGGAGGGTCTTTTCTCCATACAGCTTATTTTATATTTAGTATATTCTACTCCTGACCTCAAGGATATTATAGTGCACCTAAAACGATAGAAAGCAAACTTCATAAAACAAATAATTGTATAGTATGAGTATATTAGTATTTAATCACTGAAAGAGTAAATCTTACATAGAAGACAGAAGCTTTAAAAAGTACCTAATCACACAGCTTCTTTTTCTTCCACATATCATTTATTTTGAGGGCTGTGTAGAAGCTTATTAAGATTAGTAATAAAACAACAGTATTTATGGAACACCGGAAATGTGCCAAAGAACTTAAGACGATGGATTGTCTCATTCTATTAATAATCCTACCTCAGCTGTGATGTATGTCTCCATTTTACAGAAGAGGAAGCTGATATATAGACAGTTTAAGGAATGAATGAAAGTCCTCTGATTTGGAAGGATAAATACATAACATTTCACTTAGTTTCTCAGAAAGACTGGTGGTACTTCTTGATTAAAAGAACCCTTTTCATTTAATAAAATTTGTTCAAATTCTGAAAAAAAAAATTAAAAATTTAAAAATTTAAAAAAATTTTTAAAACGTACCTAATCAAATTCAATTTTTCAGATGAGGAAAATAAATACCAGGAGTTAAGGGATTTGCCCAAGGTGTCACAGTTAAATTAGAAGCACAGAACTCTAAACTGTCATTCTAAATCTCTTTCTAGTATACCACACATCACCTTCAAATCAGTATCAGGTATTCATGAATTATACTATTGTTTACACTCCATCCCAACTTTAAAAAACCGGCCTTCATTTTCTTCGGTTCCACATCTGCAGATTCAACCAATGGTGAATTAAAAATATAGAGGAAAGAAATTACATCTGTACTGAACATGTTGAGCCTTTTTTTTATCATCATTATTTCCTAAACAATCATTATAACATCTAATTATGTAATGGGATTTTTTTTTATTTTTTAGTTGTTCTATTTAGGTATACATGACAGTAGAATGCATTTTGACACATTGTATACAAATGGAACACAACTTCTCATTCCTCTGGCTATACATGGTACAGAGTCACACCAATAATATAATCATACATGCATATAGGATAATGTCTGTCTTGTTCCACTGTCCTTCTCACCCCCAAACCCCCTCCCCTCACTCCCTCTGCCCAATCCAAAGTTCCTTCATTCTTCCCTGGCCTCCCCGCTACCCCCCATTATGGATCACCATCTGCTTATCAGAGAATACATTTGGTCTTTGGTTTTTTGGGTTTAGCTTTTACTGCTTAGTGTGATATTCTCCAATTCCATCCACTTACCTGCAAATGCCATAATTTCATTCTTCTTATAGGCTGAGTAATATTCCATTGTGTATATATACCTCATTTACATAATGTTTACATTTTATTTAGTATTGTGAGTAATCTAGAGAGAATTTAAAGCATATAGAAAGATACATACAAATTCTACACCATTTTAAATAAGAAATTAAGCATCTATGAATTTTGGCATCCGCCAAGGTTCTACAACCAATCCCTCACAGATACTGAGGGATGACTGCTTTAAATGCTCTGTTTTGTCAGGAAACCTTCTCATATTTCCATTTTAACAGCTATGCCCATTTCTCATAAAATGTGTTAATTCTAATTTATAACCCCATTTAAATTCCACACACCTTCCATGTTACCCTGAATGTCATTAAAGAAAATCCTTTGGAGTCAGGCTCCACAGAATTCAAATCCCACTTACCAAAAATATGCAGCATTAGACATGTTTCTGTACCTTTTTTGGCCATAATGTCTCCATCTGTGAAATAGGTTTAAATTCAGTATCTTACATGAAACATTTTGCAGAATTTTTGGCAAATGGTAGACACTTAAGTATTTGTTCTTGTCCTTGAGGGTCCTTAGGTACCCTCCTCCATTATCCTTTCCTGCCTTTCCAGATCTGATAAGCCCAATTCTGCTATCCCTACCTCTGCCACAAGAATTGCTCATATAAATCTTTTTTTTTCTTTTTTTTTAATTTATTTTATTGTAAACAAATGGGATACATCTTGTTTCTCTGTTTGTACATGGAGTGACAGCATACCATTTGTGTAATCATACATTTACATAGGGTAATGGTGTTTGATTCATTCTGTTATTTTTCCTTCCCCCCACCCTTCCCACCCCTCTTTTCCCTCTATACAGTCCCTCCTTCCTCCATTCTTGCCTCCCTCCCACCCCCCATTATGTATCATCATTTGCTTATCAGTTTTGACAGCCCAGTTTGTGACCAGGATTTCAGAGTCCAGAGCTCTGGCTTACTTTCTGTCCACAGCACATTTTCACCCAAACTTCTCACCTGGCTTCATAGTAGCACCTCAGTTAAAATGTGTTCACCCAAAACCAAATTCATCACCTCCTTTACAATCCACCCCTCTTCATCAAATGACAAATAGCCCCACCATTTCTATTAATCATTATAAGGGGTATTTTTTGTTACATTGTAATTCAATAAATGTATACAGTACTAGAAATCACATTTCCATGTTACCATGACTGGAGATGACGAGTAATTTTCAACCACAATCAGTTGAAATTGGTTCCAACTTGGTAGGAGAAAGCCTTATGAGGTCAGCCCCCATCTTTTTCTCCCCTGTACTTAGAATCATTCTGATCTTCCCTTTTAGGTATTGTGCCAAGTAGAAAGTGGATAAGAGGTGAAGGGGGATTCAGTATTTGCCTAATATTAATGTGAAGCTGCTAAAGAATGTCCATGGTTATTTCTCCTCAGTGTACTAAAGCAGCCTTTTGTTGAGCATTAGACCTCTGTAAAGGACTTCAAGGTAACTTGGAAATTCAGCCATATTGTCCAGCTGTTGCCAAAGCCAGGGTCTGGAGAGGAGCATATACCTATTAGACCTTATCTGCTAGACAGACTACTATAAAGGTAGTGAGATAGAATCCTTCTTAGACTCTGTCATATAAAGGTGTTTGCTACCCAGATCCTCCAGCTTATTTACCTAGACCATCCCCCTTTCTTAGCCCCTGTTAGTTATGAACCTCTGAAGAGTAACAGACTTGCCCATTCAAATTGAGAACCAGGCTCACGCCTTCCAGTTTGACCTAAGTTGCAGGATCAGACTTTGACCTTCTCTCCTGGTTTTCTTGTAACTACATGCCTCTTCTGATGGCCCAGTCTGTCCATTCCAACATTTCCTCCTGTCCTTGCATATTCTGCCCTTCTACTACTGCCCAGTGTAGAAATCAACACCAAAAAGACCAAAGAAAATTCCTGTTAGAAAGAATGGGTTATTTTAGGGTATCTTCATCTTATCATAGAGGAATTTCAAATAGGCATCTGTTCATTAGTATCTACTGTGTAGCAGGCAATATATAAGGTACTCACATAGTAGAACATCTCATTTTACGCTCATAGATCACCTAAAAGGTAATATGATTTATTTATTTATTTATTTATTTATTTATTTATTTTTGTTCTTGTTGTTGTTGGAGTACTCAGGTTTATTATGCAGGTGGACCCAGATGAGCTAGTGCTCTGAGCTGAGGTTATACGGGGCTTTTATAGGAAATTTGACATAATTTCTTAACCATTTCTACATTGGTAGGTTTGATCTTGACCTATGTGACCAAAAGTCATGCACAGGAATTCTTGTGATAAGCAGTATACAGATGCAGAACAAAGGCAGTGAAATACCTCCAAGTCATATCTCCAAGTGACCTTCACCACAGACCTCAGTTTCTCTAGATAACTGTAAGCTTACATTTCGAAGAGCTATATTTTAAAAAAAAAAAAAAAAAACTAGCATAGAAAACGCTACAATTTAAACAAATATTTAAACTTGTTTAAACACTCTTACAGAGACCAGTAATTAATTAACACTCCTACAAAGACCAAAACTGTAAAGTAATATTCCCTCTTCATTTCCCCCTTTTGCTGCTTGTCTGTATTATATAAGGCATCAACCTTTATAAGGCTGGATATTTAAGGTCTTCTGTTCTATTGCCTGAGAAGTAGGTCCAGAAGTCAAGACCATCTTTAATTTTATTGCTCCTACACGTGACATAACAAACTGGACCGGGCAATTTAAAATGTAAGGGGTGAATATCAGGCCTAAGAGTATCATACTGAGGAGTCCTGCCAGGGGCAAGAGCCAGGCTTCCCACCCAGGTTTACCTCTTGACTTTTTCAAATCCCCACTATCATGGCAATTCCAGGTCACCTTGACCCATGCTGACCAGTTCCAATTGAATTGCAGACTTTATGCTTAGAAGGAACCATTTTTATCTCCCAGAGCTTCAGGATCTGGTCTCCTGAAGTTAACAGATAGTTTGCTAAAGAATGTGATATCCTGTCCACTTAGGCCAGGCAGGGCTGCAGGTAAATTGCTTCTTGGAAAAGAAAGCATGTGGGGGTGGGGGGTAAAATATGATACCCTTCTATGAGTGAGAAACTTAAGTTCAGTAGGGTAAAGTGATCTTCCTGAATTGTACATTATAAATCTGTTTCTGACATCAAAGCTTGTGTTTTATCTTCTATTTTGTGCAGCAACTTAGGCAGAATCTATTATAATCCTTAAAATATTTTACCCTATATATGTATATATATTTATACATATATATATATGTTTTGTTTTGTTTTGTTTTTTGGTACTGGGAATGAACCCTGGAGTGTTTAACCTCTGATCCCTTTTTATTTTTTGAGACAGGGTCTTGCTAAGTTGCTTAGGGCCTCGCTAAGTTACTGAGACTGGCTTTGAACTTACCATCCTCCTGCCTCCGCCTCCCAAACCACTGGGATTACAAGCATAGGCCATGGACTTGCCCTGTGTTCTTTAATAAAACAGTTATTTTTTGAGTGTCCTTTGCTAGGGCTGGAGTTACAAAAAATAATTCCAGATTTTTGCTGTCAAAGAGTCTATAATTCAAAGGACAGATATGTAAACAAAAAGTCTTACTATAATAATGGTGGGGGTCCTCAAGAGCAGCAGAGGCATAGGAAAAGGACCAAATACGTCTGAAAGAATCAGGGAGGTTTCTCAATATCAGTAGCATTTAAGCTAGACCCGAAAGATGAATAGGAATTTCCCAGGTGAACAAAAGGAATGGTATTTGTTTAAAAATAAATAAATAAAAACAAGTGTACATGTGAGGAAATACCACTAATTTTCTATTGCTCTACACAGAGAGGGAGGTGGCCAGAGAGAAAAGCAAGGACCAGATAGAGTGTAGGGTATTGACTATCTGTAATGCAGAGAAGTCTTAATTTTGTTCTCCATACAGGATGATGCCATTGAAGAAATTTAAGCAGAGGAATGACATGACTAGTTTTACCTCTTTAAAAATTCAGTTTGGAATAATATAAAGTACAAGTTGAAGAAAAATTATGAGATTGAGAATAAAGGAAATTTATGTAATGTTCCAGAAGAGACAAGGAGGTTCTGTACTAGGTAGTAGGGAAGAGACAACAGGCGCACCAGGGAGGGTTCAGCAGAGAAGCGTGTAGTAACATTTGCTTCACCACACTTGGGCAACTTCAAAACCCTTTATTGTCCCAGATTCTTGATCTGCCCACCTGTCTTTTCTATAAACAAAAAATGATAATAGTTTTTTTTTAATTTGTGATATGTCCTTTTCATTTACTTCACGTAATAAGCACTTAGGACTTTTGTATTGTTTTGTTTTACATTTTCACATCTGGATCATACAATGAAAAATTCTGGGGAAGTCTCATAAATTTTATGAAATCTTTCAACTTCATCATCAAAACTTCAAAGTTAAAAACATATGGTTCATTCTTCTAGCTCTTCTAGTATGTTAATTTTTGGTCTGGAATTTATTTCCAGTCAAATGGTAATGTAAAATCACAAGTAAAGTTGCCATAGTTACTCCACATTACAAATTATGATATTGAATTAGGATAATTATTTATTTTTCTCTTCCTTCTCCCTTAGCAAGATTCAAGAGTTATGACTTGTGAACTACTTTTTTTTTTCTATAAGTTGCATACATTCATCATAACCTGCTTGTTTCCTGTACTTCACAGGAAAAGCACATTTTTCTTCTTTGCAAGGAAAAAGGAAAAAATATATCTTCTGGGATTTATAAACGTGTACATTCATATGTGTCTACGAGTCATACATACACATAAACACACACATATATACTTATATCTATTATACCAATATTCAGGCTTTATGATTTGTAACTAGCAGGTTAATGGGTACTAAAAATCATTTTAACCATCCTTTGACACTAATCCTGGTATTCAAAAACTTTGATCTATTTCCCTGGAATGTATATAAAGAGATCATAGGTTAGTTTAACCAAATTTATTAAAACAGTTTACTTTTTGTAAATTTGAAAACCCATAATTAGAAATTTCCAGCTTAGAAGGAAAATGTGTCTCCAAAACTCTAAGTAGTATGGAAAATTAATTTTACTAAAAACCATTTCTAAAAACTAAACAATTTTTTATCAAGATTTTGTAAATACTTTACTGTCGGTGATATATTTATTTACCATTAAAGTATCATTGTAATCCTTTGCGAGGTACATCCCAAAATAAAAGAGTAAAAGTCCTAAAACTGTAGGAAATAACTGCCTAAGATCATGATATTAACTTATGTGTCTTTAAGTCAGCATTCTCAGAATCTAATTTAATTGAAATGGCTTTGCCTGTGTAAACTTCTCCTTTGTTTAAATAAGATTTCACTGTTTAGTTTTGCCTTAAGCAAATGCAGCCTTTTGTTTGTCCATAAAACATTTGATTAAATGTATAGACTAATATGAATAGCTTCTCATCATTCCCATGTACCACTGCCAGTTGCCCCTTTGCCTAGTGAGTGGTGTATTATTATCATTGAAAACCAGGGCTCTATTCTTTCTTTTTTTGTTTGTTTGTTTATTTGACTTATTTTCCTTTTTTTAATTTTTTTTTATTTTTGCAGACTGCATTTTGATTTGTTGTACACAAATGGTGTACGACTTTTCATTTTTATGGTTGTACACAGATTCACACCACTCCCGTAATCATACATGTACATAGGGTAATGATGTCTATCTCAGTCCAGTATCTTTCCTTCCAACCCCCTCTCACCCCATTTCCTTCTGCACAATCCAAAGTTCGTCCATTCTTCTCTTGCCCCCTGCCACCCTCCCTCCATTATGTATCATCTTCCACTTATCAGAGAAAACATTCAGCCTTTGGTTTTGGGGGCTTGGCTTATTTCACTTAACATGATATTCTCCAACTCCATCCATTTACCAACAAATGCCATAATTTTATCTTCTTTATGACTAAGTAATATTCTATATACCACAGTTTCTTTATCCATTCATCAATTGAAGGGTATCTAGGTTGGTTCCACAATCTAGCTATTGTGAATTGAGCAGCTATGAACATTGATGTGGCTGCATCACTGTAGTATGCTGATTTTAAGTCCTTTGGGTATGAACCAAGGAGTGGGATAGTTGGGTCTAATGGTGGGTCCATTCCAAGTTTTCTGAGGATCTCCATACTGCTTTCCAGAGTGGCTGTACCAATTTGCAACTCACCAGCAATGTATGAATGTGCCTTTTTCCCCAGACCCACACCAACACTTATTATTGCTTGTGTTCTTGATAATAGCCATTCTAATTGGAGTTAGATGAAATCTTAGGGTAGTTTTGATTTGCATTTCTCTAATTACTAGAGATGTTGAACACTTTTTCATATATTTGTTGATTACCTGCATATCTTCTTCTGTGAAGTGTCTGCCCAGTTCCTTAGCCCATTTATTGTTGGGTTCTTTGTATTTTTAGTGTAAAGTTTTTTAAGTTCTTTATAGATTTTGGAGATTAGTGCTCTGTCTGAAATGCATGTGGAAAAGATTTTTTTCCCACTCTGTAGACTCTCTTTTCACATTATTGATTGTTTCCTTTGCTGAGAAAAAGCTTTTTAGTTTGAATCCATCCCATTTATTGATTCTTGTTTTTCAGAGCTCTATTCTTAACCTGCTCTTTGGGAAGAATAAGTTTTTGGCAAGGAAACCTTCTCTCTCCTTACCATTATTGATTTTAAATTTAAAAGACTGTGAGGGGGCTGGGGTTGTAGCTCAGTGGTAGAGTGCTTGCCTAGCATGTATAAGGCACTGGGTTCAATTCTTAGCACCATATATAAATTAATTAAATAAAGATCCATCAACAACTAAGAAAATATTTTTTAAAAAAAGAAAAGACAGACTGCGAGATTTACTTTTTTAAATGCAACTAGTAATGTTTTTGATACAGTGAATTATTAAGTATTTGCTTTCAAAGTACACTGAGTTTTTACTCTTCGTTTCATTACTGGGTACCAATATATCTGACTAATTTATTACCATAAATTAGCTTAGTATTTAACTATTCGTAGGAAGTCATGGACTGTATGAAGTCATTTATTTCCTATAAATGTTACAGGAATTCAGTTTGCTCTCCCCGTCCAACTATAGTTTATAAAATGCTTGATTTTTTTCTGCTTGATTTTTGTTGTTGTTGTTGTTTGTTTGTTTGTTAAGGCTAATGTGAGACTCCCAATGGGAAAGGGCAAATGCCATGATGTTCTTATAACATGCTTTTTGCATATTCAGGCAATGCTGGATGTGGCTGCAAACCAAGGTTGGCTGGTGACTGCCCTAAATATAACCAACCTGGTTCAGATGGTAATCCAGGGCCGGTGGCTAAAAGACTCTTCTCTTCTTACACTACCAAACATAGAACAGCACCATCTTCATCTTTTTAGGTAATTGTTTTAATTTTCATTGTAATTATTTTGTTTTAATTTTTTAATAGATTTTTCTTTTTGGGGAGTGGGTATTGCTAGGAATCAAACCCAGGGCTTCATACATGCTAGGCATGTGCTCTACCATTGAGCTACACCCCCAGGTCCCCCAAAATTCTTTTTTAAAATACATATAACCACTGGAATTTCATGTGGTGCCTACAGTATTGATTCTTTAGAGTAAAAATATCTGTTTCCCAGAGGAAGACATGACCTTAGTCCCAAGCTGAACCACAATTCATTTTAACCTTCTCCTACCTAAGTTGTTTTCCTTTTGCAAAATTGAACGTGTTTCTATTTTAACTGCATTTATTCCTTTACATTACCAGCCTTCATTTAAGAAAACATTGTCGAGGTGCTTTGGGATCTAAAAGCAAAATAAATTGTGAATTTCTGTTACTGTAGAAAAGGTCCCAGGGATCTGAAATCCACTGTCAAAAATAAATTATGAGACTGGAGGGATTTTGGATTACATAGAGGGAAGTGAGGAGGGGAGGGGCGGAGGTATGAAAGATGGCAGAATGAGACAGATATCATTACCCTATGTACATGTATGATTACACAAATGGTGTGTATCTACATCGTGTACAACCATAGAAACAAAAAGTTGTACCCCATTTGTGTACAATAAATCAAAATGCAGTCTGTAAAAATTTAAAAAATAAAAAATTTTAAAAACAGCTAAAAAAAAGTAAATTAAGTATCAGAATCTGTGCTTGAGAGTTTATATAGCATCAAATAGGTCTCACTTACCTGGCTGCAAGTACTTAAGAAAAAAATAAAGTACAATATACAAGCAAGAATGAAAGTGTTTAAATGAAAATGTCTTTTTTACACCAATGTTTCACAGCAATTGAGAGATACCTTACAGTCAGAATGTTATTTCACAGTCATGTTGATAACCAAAACAGTCTAACTTGCCATCATGCACCCTGTACCTCTTGTAAGCTGCATGAAGGGAAGCAGTCACTTAAGCCAACCAAATACAGATGCCAACACGAACCCTCAGGTACACCTGGGGACCCCTAAAAAAAAGTCCCTCATTTGACTCAAGTATACTGGGCTACAGGGTATTACTCCATGATGCTTGAGTCCCTACCACAGAATGTTCCTAGAAACTAACAGACATATTCAGGGAGTGAACCATACTAGCAACAGGTGGCATGGAGAGAAGGCATATGTATCTGCAGCTGTGTCAGGAGCCCTTCTGGTAAGGTTCCAAAGGTTATGTGAGTTGGATTTGAGCAGTAAAGAAAGCACTTTAAAGGTACGACCTCACACAGCATCTGAGGGAACCTGCGTGGGGCCTAGGAGATTTGGTCCAATTTTCTTGTCACCCTTAAAAACTCAATGATTAATATAATTCCAACTATATTTTCTTCTTACTATAACTTTTAGGTGGCTTATGTTCCTGTGATCTGGCACAACTTATGCTATAAATCTCAAAGATTTCCAAAGTGTGCTTTTAAATTCTGTTCCCAAAAACTTATCATTTAAAACTTTATTCAAGTAATTATATTAGACATTTGCACATATTCATTAAAAACATGTCAGGGCTTCACATCAGTACTTTATCTACAGGAAGAACTGTTTCACATTAGTGCCTTCCTATAGAAAGATACCCACTGCCTATGAACGCCTAAGTATTTACTGAGCTGATGCATGATTTACAGTTTACACATTTCATGCAGTGATAGTGATACTGCCTTGGGTTGATTTCTTAGAGAATGTTGACCAGTATCTAAAACTTAACACAATGGCCTATAAAGAGTTATATCTTAATTTTTTTAAGAACTTTTGAGATCATATAAGCCAATGTTGTCAATAAATCCCATTTGGGCTTTGAAGGAATTATTTTGTTGGTGTCGATATAATTTCTTAGGAAATGGAAACCAATCATAAAGGGCTCACGTGCTAGGTGCCGAACCTCCATTGAGTGCCTTCCTGAACTGATTCATGCTTGTGGAGGGAAAGACCATATATTCAGCTCCATGGTCGAGAAGGAGCTACAGGCCACCAAAACAAAGCAGGTAAGGCCACCTCTATCACATTTTGAAAGCTCCCTTACTCTGTGAAGTTGCACCTAGAGTTTTCTAACTTAGGGCATGGTTTTGGAGTTAGGCTTACCTGAGTTAAAATTCTGTCTCTGCCATTTACTAACCATGGAAACATTATATATGTCCTGTAACATTCTTGTGAAAGTTAAGCAAAACATTATTACATAAACTGCTTTATATAATTCTTGACATAGAATAAGAATTGAACAGATGACACTAAAAATAATGACAGTAATAGTAATTAACAGTAGTACTGGCATTATTAGAACTTGTTCAGTGTAATGCTATCAAACTGGCTTTGGAAGGCTTCATGTAACCTGTCCATCACCAGATTGCATTGTACTCTCCCTCTCTTCTAGGTAGTTTTGCACTTTTTATGCTTAGGTATATTTTCCTACAATTCCCTCAATTTCTTGTTAATGCTCCACTTCTATTTTAATCATATTATTGTTACTAGATTCAAAGAGTTTCTTTCAAATAAACCCCTTATTTGTAAATGATTTAACTTATATGGAAAGTTAAATCTATGTTGTGAAAGGCAACATGGATCATCTATCCAAACAATCTTTGGAAAGGCCAAAAATTGAATGAATAATGCCAGATATATTTGGCTATCTAGACTTTTAAGTCTTAAGCAGTTATACCTTAAGCATGCCAAAGTAAATATTCAGGATTTATAACATGATTATTATTGATTTGTATATGCATCTATTAAAGAAACTTTTAAAGCATGTCTCTTTTTGTTTCCAAGTGAAACATTTTTTGAACAAGACTTGGAAAAAGGGTAACAGGCATTAATGTCTGATTGATTGTTCAGTTTCTGGTGAACCCAAAATTGGCATGAAAAAAGTTATTTAAATGTTCATAATAAATGTCTACCTTTCTAACTAAATTACCATTAAAATTATGAATAAAAACAATATATTTAAATCAAAACAAGGTTTCTGTTAGCAACAACAGATTTCTAATATAGCATACATTGATTTTTAGCCAAGTTTTAGATGTGATGAAAAATTAGAACATTGTTATAATTAGTTCAGGGAGAACTCAGAAGTAAACTTACTTAATTTATTTGCATAAATTGCCATTCTGTTATCTTTAAAACCAAATGCAAATTGGCTCTGTCTGATATGATGATGGTTATTTGGCTCAAAAGTGCTTCAATTTGCAGAGCAATCTGGTGTCGGCTCTGCAGTGAGGCGATCCCAGGTAACATACAAATCCTGAATTATTCCAGAAATTAGTATGTTTAAAGCATCAATTTAAGTGCTAATTGCAGTAGTAATGAGAAAAAGCAGTACGACTGTGAGATTTGCATCTCCTACCCCATCAGTATGCCTGGAACGGCTGCTGACTGGCAGAGGATTTGGCTGCTAATTAAATAATTGTATGCATGGCAGTGCTCTTGCCTGATTCAATAGATGAAGATTAATCCTCAGATAAATATGTTTGGCTGGTATTGAAATGTCTTAGCAGTTTCTTTAAAAAAGCTCATGTTTTATATACATAAATATACATATATACCCAATAAATATGTGTACACATTATGTTAAAAAATAATTAAGTCCTGCAGAAAGATCATATATATTTTATATGTATATATATATATACATACACATATATATATATATATATATATATGCCAGATATACATTTGAGAGCTTTGTAAAGTTAACTCTCAATGAGTTGCTAATATCAGAAAACATTATATTGGTAACTAATTTAATGGTACAAGTACAAAAACATATGAAGTCCTGCTTCCTATGGTAAGTGTTACTTGCATTGTTTCAAAAAATTAAATGCTCAGCAGAAATTGTGTATTTAAGAGTTCTCTTGACCACTTTTCTGTGTTGACCAATCTCAGAATATTAATTGGTGCAGCTTCTGTACTCAGTGACTGTGGGTTCTAGTAGGAGATAGACCATCATTTGTACTTGAAGTATATTTTGCAGCTTGACAATTTCAGAAATCTAGTTACAGTATAATTTCACATTCACAAGAAAAGTTACAGGATTGGAGTTGAATGGAATTTTTACCTTGGATATATTTTTTTAATTCCTAAGTGATAGTTTGGCTCATCAGGGCTACTGCATTTCAATTACATATACTCAGCAGCACTAATGTCTTAGCAAACAGAAAAGTAAAGCTTGTAAGGAAATCCATACCATATATAAAAGAAATAAAAGGAAAACTAAAAGTCCTCATGCAACTTTAAAAACTACCTTAGAAGGTAATGACTGATAAAACAACCAATGAGTTTTCTTGACCTGTAGTTACCACATAATTGTAGATGTTAGAAGATGACAATTACCTAGGACCTCAAGTTTATTGTGTTGTATGCTTTCCATAGATATAAGAATTCATTCTTTCATTTATTCATTAAGCGTTGTTGAGCATGTACTATCTAAATACTGATTATACTCACAAATATCTTTTAATTTAAAAATCAAAAATAAAATTGCTTAAATATTTCTACTCTTTTAATTTGTGTGATTTTAACTGGTACTTTCAACATGATAATGCCAAAAATACCTATTTGTTTTTCTAAGATACCCTAGATTTATAGGATTCCCTATGATATACAGATACATAGAAAAGTTTTCCTTTGAAAATAAATAGAAAAAATTTGCAATATGAACAAAAATTGTATAACAAGTGTCAGTGGATTATACTGACATCAGCAGTTGCATCATATTGCAGCACAGATTTTTTTTTCAGAATTCATTTATATCCTCAAGTAATGTTTTCCACCTGAAAAGTCACATAAATGTTCAAATAGCTGCTTCTCTTTAAAAAAGGAAAAAAATTCAGCAATGAGCATTTTTTATTACTTTTTTTAGTATAGTCAATTACCACTCAATATCAAGAGGCATTTATAATAAAGAGATTATAAGTTTAGATAATGATAACCTTTTGATTTTTTAAAAAAATAAGAGGATTAGAAGAATATTGTTTCTACATATATACTCATACATTCAAGTACATAAAAAACTAGGGAAATTTGAATAATTCAGTGGATTCTATCAGTCAATATCCTGGTATCGTACTACAGGTATTGCTTAATACTGGGTAAATGATACAAAAGATCTCTATTATTTCTTGCAATTCCATTGAATCCAGAATTAATCTCAAAAATAAAAGGTGGATTTTTCTAGAAGTACACTATTTCTTAGTTGATCATTCCATGTGACATTATTTCTTTGTTGTTTTTCCTTTTTTCTTTTTAGGCATGGAATTTCTTATCTCGCTTGCCAGTGATAAATGTTGGCATAAGTGTTAAAGGCTCGTGGGATGACTTAGTTGAAGGACACAATGAACTCTCTGTCTCAACTCTGACTGCAGACAAACGAGATGACAACAGATGGATCAAATTGCATGCTGATCAGGAGTATGTGCTCCAAGTCAGCTTGCAGAGAGTCCACTTTGGGTTCCACAAGGTATAGTATTTGATTTCCATTCTCAAATATTTCACACCAACTACCAGCATGAGCCACCACACATATCTTTTATATTACTAATGTGTTCGTGTCATTCATAAATCCTGCTTTCTCAACTGGCCTTAACCAGCAAGGGTCAGTCTTTGAGATTAGTCAGTCAGTTCTCATGTGCCACTTTTCAACCCCAGAATATCCACCTTACATTACATAATCATACATTGCTTGGAGTACTGTCTCAAAGTGTGGTTTACAGACTCAGTCTAGCAGAATTTCCTGGAGTGCCTTTTAAAGTGCAGATCCTTGGCCTCACTCCAAACTGACTGAATCAGAACCGCAGGGTCTGAGGGAATCTCAAAACTGATATTCTTCTCTGTGCCCCACATGATTTTTTTTTCTGGTACCTAGGATTGAACCCAGTGGCCTTGCACACACTAGGCAGTGCTCTGCCACTGAACTACATCCTCTGTCTGCCTTGCACACATGATTTTTAAGGACATTAAAGTTTGAGAAGCACTGCCCTAGAGGCACTTTGGTATAGGAACCTCATCGGGCCAGATGTAGATGAGATTGAAGCTTTGCCTCTTAGCTCTATTGAATTTGAATAAGATGCTAAGCTTTTCTGAGCCTCAGTTGCCACATCTGCCTGCTTCCTCATTATAATGCATATGAGAGAGCTCTGTCAATTTCATACAGGCCAAAAATGTACAGTAGTTTTATTTTAAATTACTGTGCTCTTTTCTGTAACCTCTGACACCAAAATTAATTATTTAGTCCTCTAAGAATATTAGTACACATAGTGTGGGCAGATTGGTTTTTAGTACCATAATAATTGAAATAAGAAAAAATTTGTCCTTTCTTTTTTTCTTTTTAGCCCAGTGGATTCAGGGTTTTTAATATCTAGAGTAACCCCTTGGGATGAGTAAACCCCACTGTTTCCATAGACAGAATGGTCACTGTGTATTGTTACAACATCCTTTCAGTACAGGTTTCACTTCATTTGATTTCTAATACTAAAAGAAAGGTAAACCAGTGTGAACATGAACTGATAGGCCTCTTGCATTTCAGAGCTTTAAGTGAGAATTTCTAGATGACTTACTATATTCCAGCTTCAAAAAATAGTAATAATAATAAACTAATCATGTAATGAAAATAGTAATCATAAAGATAAAATCCTGGAGCAAAAATAGATTTTTTTTACCTTCAGTATCTACTTTAAAATTTGATTTAATAAAGTTCAAAAAATTGTAGCTTTTATCCCTAACTCCTATAGAACTACATTACTCTCTGACCCTCTTTTAAAATGCTATAACTGAAGCATCTTTCCCTGGTATACTGAATGAAATCTCATTAGGGGAATGTCATTATTAATATATTTTATGCCATAAAGTCATTGTCTTAAAAACACATTACAATAACCTTGCTTTTATAAAAGTTAGACCAAGAGAAAGACTTCAGGTTTTGTCATTAAAGAATTAAAGACATCCCACATGGAAGTGTTGAACTATTTCTTAATGGCCTTCCAGTAAGACAGGATAGCATTTTAACTACCATCAAGCCATGTGAAAAGTGTAGACATGGTTAATATTTTATCTTTTTTTCTGGTTTGCAGGGAAAGCAAGAGAGCTCTGCAGTTACCCCTCGATTTCCCAAATCGAAAGATGAAGGATGGTTTTTGATATTAGGAGAAGTGGATAAGAGAGAACTTATTGCTTTAAAACGAGTAGGATATGTTCGAAATCATCATGTCGCTTCTCTTTCTTTTTTTACCCCTGAAATACCCGGAAGGTAAGCAGTATCTTACCACTAAAGTTATAAAAGAATTAAATGTGACTTTGATTAGCAAACAGTTTTAAATTTTTGTTCTATTTTCATATTTTAGGTATATCTTCACTCTCTATCTCATGAGTGACTGCTACCTTGGTCTGGATCAGCAGTATGACATTTACCTCAATGTCACACAAGAAAGCATTTCCACACAGGTCAACATGGAAGTCTCCAATGCCTTCACTGACCTGGCAGTAAAATAACTTGACCCAAACAATCCATTTGAAAGAAGTTGTTAAGGAATCTGGCTGTTCATTCATCTAGACAAAGTTGAATTCCTTGATGTTTACTTTGACAGAATCAACTCCTAACCTCAAGACATCCAGGAAACTAATAGTGGCTGCAGTATTGACTCCAGCAACACAAAGTTAGCCACAGTGGCCTTTTAACAAATGTTGCCTTTATAATATTGTCTTTTTCTTTACATGTAAAATGAATGCGCATGTAGAATAATCTTTTAATTTGTGTATATTTGAGGTTATATGAAAGTTATCAAATTTTACATCTTATTATGTACTGTTTACATGAATACTGTTTTTTTCCTTTTTTTAAGAGAATCTACATTGAGGTGTGACAGTGTTAGAATTTTAACTGCAGCATAAAATGTATAAATCTATGAGGTGATACACAATGTGTCTTGTTAGCAAAATTTATACTTTGATCTTATCACAATGAAATGATTTCAAGAATTTCTTATAGTCATAAATAATATATGATGTAAAATTATATTACAGAGTTCAATGACAAAAAAAAGAGAAAAGAATATACTGATCTTAGAAAAGGTAGCTACTATAACTGGTGGAAATAAAATATAGAGTGCAACTTCAAAACAAGTTGACTCAGGTTTTTCTCCTTCCCTCCCTTTATGTCCCTTCTTTCTCGTCTGCCCTCTTTTTCTTTCTTTTCTACTTCAAGACTACTGCTAATTTCTCTTTGACATATTTATTTATGCAAGGAGAAAAATACAGTTTAACTCACAAAGTAACATATACAGGCAATTTTTTGTCTTTATCATCCACTTCCACAGATAGTTTCCAACTATAACAAAGGAAATATCTCTATGTCCAAAAAGTTCCTCTTGGAAAAATATTGTCTCAAACTAAAATGTTGTTAAAGTTCAATGTCCACATAGTATACATTTTAGTGGAATGAAATTCTGTCTTTGCAAAGTGATTTCTGAATGAATGATTCTTAAATATTTTCCAATATTACTGTCACAAGTACTAAAATATAAGTTTTTCTGCATTTGAAATTTATGGCTTATGTGTGTCTCCTCTTCCATGCTAAAATAAATAAAAGAAGAGAAGAAAGAAGAAGAAAAAAATAGTAGCATAAGGGGAAACAAGCTTTCACTTTCCAAAAATAAAATCTAAATGGGGTGCCCCAAGACTCTCCTGATAGAAATTTGTTTCATAGAAATTTCCCTATGTTTTTCTTTTGAAAGTTTATTTCCTAATCGAGATGTGTGCCTTCACCATTGTTTTAGTGGAATTAAAAAAAAAAAAAATGAAGTTCACATGTAGACAAAAATCACCAGTCCATACAGGAACCTGACTGGAAACAGCCTCACCTCTAATGTCCTGTTTTCAGCATCATCTCTCTGTTATGAAGCAGGTAAGTTTTGAGAGGTGGGAGATCTGCTTCACTGATCAAGACACAGTATGTAGGACAAATAACAAAGAATTTCTGTTATGTCTGTCAGAAAAATAGTAACATGACAAATCATCTTAGTTTCAAAATGAGGCACAGAGTAATAGTAAGGCAGGGTGCACTTTGATGCAGAAGTTAATCTTATTCCAATGAGTCTATGACTGTGTCTACACTCATTACTTACCCAAAATTTTAGTGTTACATGTGTCTTGTAATAGGATATATGACAAGCAGATTAGTCCTACTTTCAGATCTATAAATCATTAATTTATCATAACTTTTCATGACCAAGAAATTCATCAGTATTTAAAATTATTCAAATAGTGACTGCTGAGAGAATTATTTGTCCTAAAATTTGTGAGGGTTATTTTGTTTTCCTAGGAAGAAGTGACAAAAGATTTCAGTTAATTGCCATAAAATGACTTTCTTAACTAGACTACCCATGGCCCACTTCACCTCAGATAATGCATCATCTCTGGGCTGGGTATTACATTGTATGACCCTAATTCTATGTTGGGTCATTTCATATTCCTTTGAATTTTATCAATTCCAAATAATCAAAGTGCCAGTCATATTTGTCCTAGGCACCATGTTGAGTACTCTAATGAATTAAAGACATATCCTCCCTTCAAAAAAGGTAGTCTGGTGATGAAAACATGATGTTCCTAATTGTGATAAAGTAATCAAAATAATAATAGTAACAGGGAGAAAATGCTGTGGTGGTTAGAGAAAATATTACATAAAAATATTAAAGAACATTTAGATAGGGTTTGTGTAGTTTTATGTTTTAATTTTTGCTATTTTTTACTGACAAGTTACTAATTGTACATCTTTATGGATGTTTGGTACATTTATACATTGTGTATTGAATGAACTTAGGATATTTAGTTTATCCGTAATCTCAAATATTTATCCTTTCTCTGTAATAAGAACATTGAATGTCTTCTCCCCCAGCTATTTTGAATTATATGATATGACATCATTGACAGTAATCAGCCTTCTATGTAATAGAACACCAGAACTTATTGCTCCTGTCTGGCTGTAACTTTGTACACATTAACCAATCTCTCCATCCCACCATTCTGTCCTTCTCACCATCTACCCTTTCTCCCCAGCCTCCAATAACCACTATTTTGCTCTCTACTTTTACAAGCTCAGCTTTTTAAGATTCCACAAGTGAATGAAATCATGTAATATTTGTCTCTTTGTGCCTGGCTTATTTCACTTAACATGATCTCCAGGTCCATCTGTGTTTCCACAAATAACAGGATTCCCTCCCTTTATAGCTGATTAATATTCCATTTGTGTGTGTGACATTTTATTTATCAGTTCATCCATCGATGGACACAGTTGATTCCATATTTGTATATTATAAATAATGCTTTAGTAAACATTGAAAGGGTATATATCTTTCATATGCTAATTTCATTTCTTTTGGATGTATAACTAATAGTAGAGGCGGTTACTATTTCATATGCTGATTCTACTTTTAATTTTTTGAGGAAACTCCATGTAATTTTTCATAGTGTCTATACTAATTTGCATTCTAACAAATAGTGCATAATACTTCTCTATTCTTCACAACCTCATCAGTATTTGCCTTTTTTGATGTTGTCGGTTTTATCACTATTATTTTTATAGCCATTCTAACTGGGTTTTATAGATATTTCATTGTGGTTTTCATTTGAATATTCCTGACCATCAGTGATGTTGAGCAGTTTTTCATATAATTGTTGACCATTTGTATATCTTCTTTTGAGATATCTGCTCAGATCATTTGTCAATGCCATTCGCCATAGCAAGAAATAAAATAAAAATACATAGGGATAAATTTAACCAGAGAAGCAAGAGATCTCTACAATGAAAACTATGAAACATTAATGAAAGAAACTGAAGAGGATACAAATAAATGAAGACTTTCCATCTTCATGGATTGGAAAAATTAATAGTGTTAAAATGTCCATACTATCCAATGTGATCTACACATTGAATGCAATCAAGATGCTAAAGTCATACTTCACTGAAGTAAAAAAAAAAAAATTCCTAAAATTCATGGTCCTAAAATTCATACGGAACCACAAAAGGCCTCAAATAGCCAATCTTGAGCAAAAAGAACAAAGCTGGAGGCATCACACTACCCAATTTCAAAATATATTATAAAACTACAGTGACCCAAACTTTATGGAGCTGGCATAAGTATAGACATACCAATAAAGTAGGATTAAAAAAAAAAAAGTAGGATTAAAAAAAAATTTAAAAAACTCATGCATTTAAAACCAAACTGCTTTTGGCAAAGGCCCCAAGATCATGCATTTGGACAATTACCCTCTTCAGTAAAGGCTATTGAGAACTCTAGATGTCCACATGTAGAAGTCTGAGACTAGATTCCTATCTCACCATATGCAAAAATCAACTTGAGATGGAATAAAGTCTTAGATGTAAGATCTAACACTATAAAATTATTAGGGAAAAAATGAGAAACATTACATGACATTGGGCTGGGCAATGATTTTTTGAACAAGAAAATAAAAGCACAGGCAACCAAAGGAAAGGAGAGAGAAAAATAGGATTACATCAAAATAAGAAGCTCATTTGCAGCAAAAGAAATAACATAGTAAAGAGAAAACCTACAGAATGGGAGAAAATATTCGCAAATTCTTCACCCAACAAGATCTTAATACCAGAATATATAAGGAACTCAAAAAAGAGAGCAAGAGAGAAAGAAAACTAAATTGAAGAGGACACAAATAAATGGAAAGACATTCCATCTTCATGGATTGAAAAAATTAATATTGTTTAAATGTCCTCATGACCCAAAGTGACCTACTATTCAATCATTTAATGCTGATGATTTGAATTGGGGAGGCAGGATGAAAGAGGATTCCAGTTAAAACAGTATTAGCAAGACTCTGAAATAGCCCAGCCTAGAGTGTCCAGCTGGTCTGCATTTTCAAAGTCATGGAAAATGTCTAGCAAACAAAAACAAGTCTGTGAAGTAACCTTGAGTTTAGAGAGTAAAGACTACAAACCTTATGCACATGCAATGGAATTCCTGACAAAGACATCAATGGTCAGGGCTTGACACAGCAGAAATTTTCTTTAGAAAAATTAATCTGATATAGAGGTAGGAATGGTTTGACCAAGAAAGAAGAGCACTAAGAAAGTCAATGAAAAAACATTCAGAATATAATTCAGTGTGGAATATTACTTAGTAAGTAGTCCTGAGGGGCCAGAGAGGTTATGACAAAGAATATTTTAAGAGAACAGAGAACCAGTAGAAAGAGGAGACAGCCAGGAGCTTCAGAGGGGAAGCATCCATGTCTGTTGTGGGTAATGGGTACTAAATAGGCAAGAAAGGAAGCAAGAACCAAGTCAAGGGTCCTGACTTTGTAGTTTGTCATTAATGATTGGTAAGTATTTCAGGAAAACAGGAAATCAGAAAGAGTGTAGAAGATAAGGACTTGAGTGGGCAACTAGAAGGGACAGGCGATGAATAAGTAATTCTGCTGGCTTCACTCCTCAGAGATCCCATGCTATCAACTGTATTGAGGTGGGTGATGATAGGGCAGAGACATTGATAAGAATAAGCCTGTTTCCTTCCAATATTTTCCCTTGTAACATCCATTTATGTAAATATATTTGTGTGTATACACATATACATACATATCCCCATTAAATATTTGTAATTTATTCCTGTGACATTTTCTGTTCATGTAGGACCAACTAGAATTTAAGATCTGAAACCACCTTCATACCCCATAACCCCTGATATAAGAACACAAAAAGCTTTATCAGCATCTAAAGGTGAAGATACCCATTTTCTTACATGAATAAGGAACCCTCCTTTTCCTGTTCTTTCAAATTCCACAGGTGGCTTGGTGGGAAGAGAATACAGTGACATGAAATATTTGGTCACCAAAAATCATGTTACCTCTTCTGTTTACACACATGAGTGATACAACAGAGTCAAAACACAAAATCAGCCCTCTTCCTCAAATTTCAATGTGCCCTTGTAGTGAGTCGCTAATCAATAGCCTTGGAGGACTCCCAAGCATATCCTCCACATCTAATCTATCAGCAACCCCTTTCAGCTCTACCTTTGAATTAGTCCAGACACCTCCATAACTACCACCCCTTACTTGCTAACTCCTGACTGGCATCTTACTGCTTCTGCCCCTTCACAAGTCTTTTTCTCTATGCAACAGTCAGTCTTTTGAAACCTAAGTCTGATCATGAGTCTGCTTTGCTCAAGAGATTCCAATGCCTTTCTCAGAATAAAAGCCCTAATCCACACAGTGTCTCCAAGGTCCTGCATGGTCTGCTGTTTCCTGCCTTTGCCACCTTCTGACCTCATCTCATTACTCTCCCTCTTGCTCAGTTTGCACCAACCCAGTGGTCACATTGCTGCTTGTTGAATTCGTTGAAGGAACTCTGCCCTTTCAGCTCACTCAGTTGGAAAGCCTTTTCCCCTACATGGTTAGACCTACTTGTCAAACCATCTTAGCTTAAATGCCAAGGCATCAGTCCTATCCATTCTCCTCTTCTCTTTGGTTTTTCTTCATCATTCCTATCACCACTATAAAAATATTTTTTGGCTTATTACTTAATCAGGAGTCTGTCCTAAGATTCCAGAAGGCAGAAATTTCCGTCCCTTTTGTCCATTACTATATAACCAGAACTTACAACATGTCCTGGCTCATGTTAATATTTCTTGAATCACTAAATGAACACAGGCACTCACATGGGTCCACCTATTGTTCTAGAAATCACAGCTGTTCTGAGAGGCTCATAGAAAACTAAGTACTAACTGGATCCTCTTATATCTTCTGTCAAGGAAAGGTATACTTAATTGGTAGTTTAGTGATGATAACAATGATGGTGATTTAAGGTAAAGGAGAGTGGAAAAATTTTATATAGCAATATATCTTGGATTTACAAGTATTCTAAACTTTCAAATGAATAACTTGGGGCTTCTGCCTTTCAGAAATAATCCATAGTGAGTAGGCAAAAATTGTGTTATAAGCTAGCTTTTTAGAAAGAAAAACTTAAGTTTTTATCTTTCAGTTGAGTATTACTGAATACAGAGGTTGGTTTCAAGACATGCATTGAATTACCTTTCATTTTCTGTTTTCAAAAATAATTCTAAATCTAACCAGAGCAAGAAATAAAAATTTTGAGTTTAAGAAGTATTTGTTATACTATTTCTTTCCAGGTCCTCAAAAATTTTGAGAATAATACTTGATTTTTGGTTGTCCTGAAAGCCTATTTTTTAAATAATGGAGGATGGCTATAGCGATTTCTAGAAAGATTTATTATTATAATTTTGGTCTCAGCCCTTGCACCTTTTATCATGGTGCATTCTATACTATTTTGAAAAAATAAAATATTTCATATTTTAGTCCTTTAAATAAGGCATCAATGATTCTATGTCCTTAAATATATTTCCTGAGGCTTTGCATGCCAATATGAGAATGATTTTGTGGTGCTGTTCAGATGCTGGGTCAATCTGACCCAAGGTCAAGCTTTTGGCCCAGTCACATCTGAATGGACTTCAATTTTTATTGTTGCTCTTCAATTGCTCTACAATTAGAAGAATATGTTGAACATGCATTTTATTTAAATTTCACAAGCAATGTGGAGTCTGAAAATTGATATTAATCATTCCTTGGAGACTTCCTAGGGAACATGATGGACTGTAGCTCAATCCATGTTTGCATGAGCAAAATCATAGCATCTCTTCTAATTAATGTTCTTTGAATCCCTCAAAACCATGTATGTTTTCCTGTTACTTGTATGCTTGTGTGTCCTTGATTCTATTTGGACTCAATATCCCACACAGAGTCAGTGCCTTTCCTGTCATGGAAAACAAGTATAGTGATCATATCCTTTGGTTTAAATTTATATCAAAAAATTATTAAGATTTGAAGATTGCAGGGCTTATCTAAGATGAATTTTATTCCTGAACTTTCAAACCAAGTACAGCTGATTGTTAGTCTCAGAACACTACCCTTTCCAGAATGTGAAAGAATTGCTACAGCCAGTTCTAGAACTCTCCAAAGTCAATGGCCCATTTTTCTAAATGACCTTGAAGGTACCAAATGTTATTTCTTTGTGGGGTGAATAGAATTTCTGAAATAACAAAAATATTTCTGAGAAGGAGATGGCTGATAAAACTGAGTAATGCTAACTGCCAAAAATGAATCTACTTTTCTCATGACTTGTGAGTTGACACCAAAGACAATCAGAAAAGAGATTCTAAAAGTGTTTTTCACAAGAATGCACCAGGATTGGCACATATCCTTCAAAAGTGGCAACCTAAAAGGACACAATTTATTTGGATGTGTGAGTTCTAGGTTTATGACTGCTTTTGGTCAAATTCTATACATGGATTAATTAAAAAAAAAAAAAAACAGAGTGAACTAGCAAAAAAAAATAAAATGAGTTTCTAATAGTTTTATCGTTTCAGTTCTTACATTTAAGCCTTTAAGCGACTTTGAGCTGATTTTTGTATTTGGTGAGAGATGAGGTATAGTTTCATCCTTCTGCAGTTTTCCCAGCACCATTTATTGAAGAGACTGTCCAGTTAGAATGGAGGAACAAGTTCTGGTGTTCTATTGCATAGTAGTGAAGTGACTAGCAATATTAGCTGAACACTTCAAAACAGCAATACTTATTGAATTCTTCAAAATAACTAGAAGAGAAAATTTTTAATATTCTCACCAAAAATAATTAATAAATGTATGAAGTGATGGATATGGTAAATATCCTGATGTAATTGTTATACAATGGACATATGCATCGAAGCACACACTATTCCTTATCAATATGTACAATTATTTTGTGTCTATTAAAAACAAGATACATTTTTAAATAAATTACAATGGAATTATAGAAGAGAAAATTGAATTAAAATGAGAAAAAAAATCAAACTTCACAACATGGTTAAAAAATAATGAACAGGTAAACTACCAATGGAGATCTTCATTAATCAAACATCATCTTTCTCAACATAACTGTTTCTCTCTTCTAAACTCCAGGACACACTGTAAACCAGTTGTTGCTTATTCCTTTAAATATTTGAAATCAAAATTGCATGAAAGTGTTTAATAGAAATTCTAACAAGGAATGCTGATAACTTCAATGTACCTTCAAACAAATTCTTCTAATTACAATACAAAAATAGGCTGATTATGGGCTATCTACCAGAAGTGTGCATCTTATCTGTGTTGCTCAAGCTCATTAATATTATCAGAAATTATGCTTTACTACCTATTGCAATATGATTTCACCAGGGATCTAGAAGGAAATAGGAACCGGTTATAAAGAAAAGCTATATTTGCTATACCAAGAAAAGCAGTTTTTGTTTGTGTAGTTGATTGGTTGGTTTTTGTTTGTGTTTTAATGAGCTTCTATGGTGCTACCTCACCACATGTTGTATTTGGTGATCCAACCACATATTGAAAGATTAGAGTAATATATCCTATTGACTCCCTTCTGTTCCCATTTCCTCACCCAGAAAAACAGAGGTAAATCTTGCTCAGGCTTCCTCTCACAAAGCAAGTGTTGGATCAATTTCATTAAATGAATCACTTATATGAAAATGCTTAGAAAATGATAAATAACTAAAAATAGCAAATGAAATGTGAATGAAAGTCTAAGTTGATAAACTGTGAATACAGTCATTCTCAGGGTTGATTTTATGTGTCAGTAAGGCAGTAGGCTAAGAACACACCTCACCATCTCCACTTCCATCAAAAATGATAAATTTTTGTGCCCGAAGAGGTATTTGTGTTCCATTTCTTTGTACTACAGGATTTCTATGAATTTATATTTTCAGTGTAGCTCAGCACACATAGGGGAGTGTGAGTTACTTCATTGGAACTTTTCTGTGGGTATTTCCTGAGAACATGTTTTGTTGAGATAGTGAAGGACATCCAGAAAGCCTGGAGAGTAGAAGAGAGGTCTGACTGCCTCATTTCTACCCATTTCGGTTCTGGGGACAAACTTCACCACATCACAGACTACTAAAGGCCATTTCTGATGTCTGAATCAGCAGAAATAGGCATCAGTCTAGAGCAGAAGGAGTGTTGAGAGCTGGAGTATGGGGTACCTCACACCTTGTGTGTTGGATCATAATGTATGTTACACCCAGAGTGAAATAAAATGGTTAAGCAAGTTCTGTAAAGTCCTTACAAGCATTTATGTACTTTTGCTTAATATTGCAAGCAATACCCACTCTGCCCAATCTTCCTGGGAGTCATGTTCCGCCCATGCTTATATAAGCATGAAAATCAATTTAAGTATATTCACTAAAAATCTAAACCCTTTCCTTCTAAAAGTAAATGTTTGATTTTTCTTTCAGAAGCAACTATTTTTACACTATTTTATCCAACTTCTGAAACTCAATTCTAACCAAAAAAATAGGGAGGAACAAATTAGGCCTCTGACTTCTAATACAGTGCTTCTGTTAGCAGAGGCAATGAGAATAATATAGACATCTTTGTAAAACCTCAATCTTATTTTCTGATCCTTTAGAAAATGCATTCCTCTAAAAACACATTACCCTACAAGTGGCCTTTGGAGAAACTGAAACATTGAAGAAATCCTTGGATTGCTGCAAAGAACATTCTCCATGGACAATTCTAATCAATTATAGAAACATAACTGTACCCAGATCATGTAATACACCACAGTGATGATCCTGGCTTCTGTCCATCTTATAAAATGCTGCAACTCATAAACATCAAACCTGCTGCTGTTTGCAACAATCTGGTCCAGAAAGAATTACTCTCAATTGTTACTTTTCATGCTGCAGACAATTGTACATCTGCATCTTCTATTTCAGTTTTGTCATTTTGTTATCTTTGCCCACTGTGTTAATTATTTTTGGATGCTTCATCTCATCCCCAAACAATATATTTGAGACACTCATGAGGATGCATTGCATAAATATTGAATGTGTTAAAGACAGAGTCTGAGGTAATTCAGAACGAATTTAAGTAAGTTGATTGGAATCAGTTTTTATTTAGGAAATCTTCTAGGGACAATCCTGGCATATTTAAAATAACTGTTCACAGAGATGCAATCTGCATGTGCATTCCAGCAAATCCATGAATCAGCAATCAGAAAGGAAATACAGAATTAAGATGCAGGAAAACCACTAAAAAGGAATTCATAAAAACATTACCAATTACAGTAATAAAAATGCTTCAGAACAAATATGTTTTAATAAAATCTGATGAAGATAATGTAACCATGATGAGATGTTAAAATGAAAAAGGGAAATGTAAAGCATACACAAGCTGTGATTACATACATGTTTTATGGATTCAGCAGACAAATAGGAGATCTGTTCCACCTGACAAACAGAAGTGGCAACTGTAATTAGAAGTCAAATGCCTTGCATTGTATTTGGAATGACTTCTTGGATCTGACACCAAGGACACAGGCAATGAAGGAAAACATAGATAATTGGACATCATGAAATTTTATATTTTTTTTCATCAAAAGACTATCAACAGAATAGGAAAAGCAACCCACAGAATAGGAGAAAATATTTACAAATCCTATCTAGGATACATGAAGAACTCCTAAAACTCAATAATAACAAAACAAACAACTTGATTTAAAAATGAACAAAAGACTTGCATAGACATTTTTCAAAAAAAAAGTCAATAAACACATGAAAAAATACTATCACTAATTATTATAGAAATGCAAATCAAAGTCACAATGTAATCCACATCATACCCATTAGGATGGCTCCAATTTTTAAAAATCAGGAAAAAAGTTTGGTGAAGATGTAGAAAAATCAGAGCTTTTATGCGCTGTTGATGGAACCATAAAATGGTGCAGCCATTGTGGCAAACAGTATGGCAGTTTCTCAAAATATTAAAAATAGAATTGCCATATGATCCAGCAATTCTACTTGTGGGTATATAACACCCCCAAGTTAAAGGCAGAGTATTGAAGAGATATTTGTATACCTGTGTTCATAGCAACATTGTTCACAATAGTGAAACCTAAAAAGCAACCTGTGTGTCAAAGGATGAACGAAAAAGCAAAATGTGACATATATTCATCTAATGAAATATTATTCTGACATATGCTACAATATGGATGAACCTTGAGGATGTTATGCTAAATGAAATAAGTCAGTCACAAAAAAAAAAATTGCTGTATAATTTCACTGATAAAAGGTACCTAAAATAGATTTATTGAGACAGACAGGACAAAGGTGGTGCCTGGGCTGCAGGGAGAATCAAGAGTTATTGTTTAATAAGTTCAGAGTTTTAGTTTTGCAAGATGAAGACTTCTGGAGACAGATGGAGGTAATAGTTGCACAGGAATGCAAATGTACCTAATATCATCAATCTAAAATATTTAAGATGGAAAAAGTTGTGTTACATATGTTTACCTTAATACAAAAGAGTGTTATTAAAAAAATTCAAGTATCTGAAAGATGATGAATTAAAAAAAAAAACTGACACCTAAATGTTTATTTAAAAGTTCGGGACAATACACTATGCAACTAGAATTATATAAGCAAAAGTTAATGTTCTAAACACAAAAGTTTCCACACCATTTCACCAGTCCAGTTCATTGAAAATGTATTTCAATAACCTATTAAATGCTGGAGCTGAAAGTCATTGTTTCTAGGTTATCTTTTAAAATAAAGTGTAGCAACTAATTTGCATTCATGAACACTTCTCCTGCCGGGATCCATATCCCCCAAATTAGGGGACAGTCAGGTTAGAGCATCAGGGTGAGTCAGCATCCCTATCGCTCAATCTAAAAATGAAAAGCAAACTAAAACATTGCTGGTTGACTGAATAGTGGTCCTTAAACAACACCAGGACCTCCAGTAAAGTGAAACCCAAGCAAAACAGATAACCATAGAGTCAGAGATTCCTGTCCTCCATCTCTCACAACTCTCTCAAAAATCTGAAGCCCATCAGCTCACAGGAAATAGAAGAAGGGGTTTTAATTATTTGCCTTTTGCTTATTCCTTTTATTATGAAATATTTCAGACCTATCAAAAATGCAGAAACATTAATGTACATTTCTTCACTCTTGCAAATTTATCAAATTATAACATTTTTCATATTTACTCTTTTAAAGAGAAATAAAACATTGCAGGTACTGTCCACCCTTTCAGGATCCTGCTTTACCTTCTATTCTGAGAGCCAAGCCTTACCCCAAATTATTATCTTTCATGTGTCCCTTTAAACAATACTATTAATGGACTGGAGTTGTAGCTCAGTGGTAGAGCACTTGCCTGGCATGTGTGTAGGTCTTGGGTTTGGTCCTCAGCACTGCATAAATAAATAAATAAAATAAAAATTCATTGGCAACTAAAAAATATTTTCTTTAAAAAACAATACTATTAATGATATTACTACAAATTTTTTCATGTTTTATACTATTTTTCTCATCTATTTTAAATATATTCAGAAATAATAAGCAGTTGTAGCAGCCTCCACTTTGTCCCCAGATGATCCCCGCCTTCTGTTCTTCACACCGCTGGGCAATTCCTTCTCATTGAGTGAACAGAATATGTAATGTTATGTCACTTAGAAGATTAGGTCATAAAAACGACTATAACTTCCATATTGGGTACTATCTCTTATTTTGTCTAGGATTGATCACTTATGGGAGAAGTCAGCTGGTATGGCCATGCTATGTCATGAGGCAGCCCTGCGGAAATAGATCTACTGAGATGCACCAATAGCCAAGAAGAGAGTTTGAAAGCAGCTTCATCAAAGGTTCTGAGCCAGAATGAGCTGCTAAATCCCTCTTGGATCCCTGACCAACAGAACCTACAAGATAATAAATGTGTATTGTTTTAACCTAATATGTTTGGGTGTGGTTTATTACCAACAGATAACTAGTACAGCAGTATTTACCACACTTTTATTTTTTCACACAGTAGTGTTTCTGAGATTAGTTTTAGTTTATTTTTATTATAATGTTTTTTATTTTTACAGACTGCATTTTAATTCATTGTATACAAATGGGGTACAACTTTTCATTTCTATGGTTGTTACACTATGTGAACATACTTTAATTTGCTCATTTTTAAGTTGATGAACTTTTATATATGTGATACTACAAATAATTGCTGCAACAAAATTTTTCCCATTTCTCATCTTATCATTTTAATTTAATAAAAATGCACATAACCAGGATGGAGATGTAGCTCAGCAATAGAGTATGTGCTTAGCACGCACAAGGTTTTGGGGTTCAATCCCCAGGAGAAAAAAAAATTCACATAGGTAACCAATATTCAAGTTCAGATTTTAGTTCAGAAATCAAAAGAAATCAGACACAAGGAATTAATGATTTGCCTAGACTAGTATGACTTTTGTGGGGTGAGGTGCTGGTATTGAGCTCAAAGCCTTGTAAAAGCTAAGCATGTGCTGTATGACTGAGCTACACCCACAACCTCTATTTCTCAGTAGGTAATTCTGAAATTGTAGAATAAAGGCAGCCACAGAACATATTTCAGACCCAGGTTGAGGCACACAGGTAGCAGCTTCTCATGATTACCCTAAATATATCAAGAAGACATGGTTAGCAGGCTCTTTGCTTTTCTGCCGTTCCAAACTAAGGTTTAACTGCAAAATTTCCCAGTAACTGCTGCTTTTGTGACTTGGGGAGATTTCCTCAGGGAGAATTTCCCTGGGAGTCATATGACGAAGACAGCTCCCCCAGTGAGAGACAGCAGTCTCCACTCAAAGGTGCATAGGGGAGCTGCTAGGCTGCCTGTGACCCTTTATGAACATCATAAGAAATGAGAATAAGCCCTGCATTCTCTCTCCTGGCAAAGCAGGATGGCTAAAATGTCAACATGAATTAACAAGCGTGCCTCCATGCTTCATGGTGTGACGAAGGTCTTAAAGGTTCTCTTCTACTTTTGATTTACACGCTTTTAAAGTTGACATTAAAAATTATTCCTCCCTTAGAGTATATCTGATATTCCTTGGGGAGGCAAGTTTTGTTATTCATATTAACCATATTTCTTTATGTTTTTATATTTCCTATCACATATGGATAGGAAAAGAAAATCTAGAAAATTATTACCTCCCTGTTTTAGCTACAGTCATAGAAGCAAACTGCCTCCAAAATCACTACCACCCTCACTGAGACATAAAAGTGCTAAATAAAGAAAAGATGGCTTTGATGAGAAATGCAAATATAGCAACACCCCGCAAAGAACTGCCTTGAATGGCTGTCGTTCTGATGCACACCCAAATGGGTGATCTATTTAAAGGGATGTCAGACTTGTCAAAGCACCTCAGTAACCATTTCACCACAACTTAAGATTTATTCAAGAAAAAACAAAAAGATCACGTATAAAATTCCTTCATCATTCGAATCATTTTTAGAAGCAATCCGTATCTCTCTCAGAATATATTTCATCTCATATGCATCAACAGAAGAAATACATACAAAGTACAGCCTTCAACCCAAACTGAACAGATGCTTCAGAATAGAACGGGCAATGAGAATAGGGCCTAGATGGTCTCCCTGGTCCTAACCCTACTGCCACCTCCTCTGCTGAAACTGCTCTCCGTTCTCAGTCCCCACAGGGCACCAGTTCACCTTGTCCCCTCACCTGCACATGCAGCCTTGTGAAGTGCTTGAGCATGATCTGTGGAACGAATACCAATTTAAAGTAATGTACTTAAGGATTAAAATGGACAAACTACCAGAGGAAAATTAACATTTAATAGAGCTTTCTCGAGCACCCATCATGCTCATTGTCCCATCTTCTCTTGAAAGGATCAGTTGAGGCGTCTCTGTTGAAGGTCAACAGAACAAAGTGAGGTTACAGAATATCCTTCCTGCCTGCAGGTCATTAGGCAGACAAATGCCTTCCTGTGGCGGGAAAGCTGATATGAAGGAGACCAAAGTACTAACAGAATCTAGGAAATTAAAGGTATTTTTCAGGCAAAGAGTTCAGCGGTAAAAGTCAGTCCCCGACGTCTAACAGACACTGCTGGGGAATATTTTACAGCCTCCACCCCAGACTGCTATTCATTTAACAACATGTTCCCTACTAAATGTGTATTGTCTAAAGAACTCAATGCTCTCCATAGAATAATTCTGGAAGGCTATACAGAAAATTTATGAGCAATGGCTTGTGAGGAGGGGACTGGAGGGAGAGACTTAATGTTTAATGTTTTGCACCATTTGATTTTTTTTTTCTGTAACTCTGTGCTTACACAGTAATTTTCCATTGAAAATATTTGGTTTCAGGCTGGGGCTATAACACAATGGCAGAGTGCTTGCTTAGCAAGGCCCTGGGTTCAATACCCAGCTTGGCAAAAAAACAAAAAACAAACAAACAAAAAATTGTTGGTTCAAATGTTGAATTAAAGAATATGTTCAAGCATGAGGGGAAAAGCAGGGAGGTGGATTCCCTGAAAACAGAGAAGGAATCAGTGAAGCAGAGGAAGGGGATTGAGAAGGAGGGAGAAAGGACTTGAAAAGGGAGGCACTGTAGAATGAAATTAACCAAATTATGCTATGGACATATACGAATATACCACAATGAATTCCATCTTTATGCATACCTATAAAGCACTAATTAAAATAACAATAAATAAATAAATAAATAAATAGAAAGAAGGCCAGTAGAGTAGAGGAAGGGGAATAGGAGGAAGGAGGAGGGGAGGAGAGAGAAATTCCTGGGGACCAAAATGGAGCAAATTGTACTCCATGCAGACAAAAATATGTCAAAATAAACCCACTATTATATATAACCATAATGCACTAATAAAAACATTAAAAAAGAATAAGATGCTCAAAATCATAGCCTGCTTCCAACAAACAAAGAAGAAAGATTAATGTAGTGTTTCCTTTACAACTGGTTCACTAGCTGTGTATATGAAGGGAGAGGGTTCTATGGAGAGTTAAGGGAAAAGCTTTCATTTCATGCCAACGACAACTTTGGGGGGAAGGGTGATTTTCCATTCATGAGGAGGGCCCATGGTGGGACCCTCCTCAGATCAGGCATAGTCCTCTGAAGTGTTGCAATATAGGGAAATTTCCCAACCACTGCCCAAAGCCCTCAAGTCCTCCATAGAGATCTGTGATCCTGAGTAAGATGGTCACCAGGGATGAATCTGTAGTAGAGAATGATTAAAACAAAGGCAGAAAAAAGTCGTGTTTTTTGAGGGGGCCAGGAGAATGGGGAGGGTTGTGGAAGAGGTCTTCCTTTTGCTTGTTTTATGCTTTTAAAAACCCTGGGGTTATTCTCCCCTTTAATTCCTGATATGGTTTGAATTGTGTCTTCTCCCCACTCCACTCTCCACAAAAAGACATTGGAGTCCTCACTCCCCATACATCAGAAAAGAACCATAATCAGAAATAGTGTTTTTAACAGAGGTAATCAAGTGGAAATAGTTCATCAGGGAGGCTCTGTCCTTATAAAAAGGGGAAATCCAGATACAGAGACAGGCACATCTGGAGGGAACATGGCCCGAAGAGACACAGGGAAGACACCATAAGAACAAGGCAGCAGACTGAAATAAGGTTGGTGCCAAAGTTAAGGGCAATGTGAACCCAATGAGATAAGGATCCTTCCTCCCCAGGTTGCTGACTCCTCAAGCTCAGACTTCTAACCTCCTGAATTGTGAGGCCATAGGTAATTTCTGCTGTTCTAAGTTATCCGATTGGGAGGGTTTTTTTGTTTTTTGTTTTTTGTTTAATGGAAGTCCTAGGAAACTAATGAAATCCTGTCCTTTATCCTCTGGGCTTCACAGACTTCAGAGACTCCTGCGAGGCCTCAGTGCCTACAGCCTTGTGCCTCCAACTTGAGTCTTCACGTTTTACCTCACTGCTCAGCTCCCTCATGCTGCCCCCACGTCCAGGCCCTTCTTGCCTCTGGACCTTTCGCATCCTCAAGTCCATCCCAAAGGTTTCTCTCTGGCTGGTCAAGTGTTCACTCCCTGTTCTCCCTGTGGCACCCTCCTGTGATGCTGAAAGTATCTGTGGGCCTTCCTGGCCCAGTGGAGGTAACCCTACTAAAGCAGTGTTTCTTCATCTTTCATTCCCAAGGCCTGGCACTAAGATGCTCAATGAATTGTGCCTTAGTGGAACTGCCGTCTTTGTACTGTTGGTAAAACACAGAAGCATGTCATTTTCAACCACCTCCAAATGAAGAGCCAAGGCCTGGAATCTTAGCAGCCTGCAGTGGATTAGAAAGGAGAGATGTCAGGACAGGGAGAAAGTAGGGAATCTGGTCTTCTTCTAGCACCTCTATAATTATTGCTTCTCCCCACTCAGAATCCCCATGAGATAAAAGAGAACCCAGGAGTGGCGTCAGATCTGGGTTATAAATCTGCACTCTCCGGGGCATGTTGACCCCCACTCTCTCACTTGTCTACATGTGCTTCTGCCTTGATTTCATTTCTTTGGGGCTGCAGCTTCCACTTCAGAGACTGCCATTCAATTGTCTTCTGGGAAATAAATAAAGGATCCCTGAATTGAAATCGCAAAACCACAAAGATTACACACATGGGTAGATACGAAAAAAGGCTCTGGAAGAAGTAGGTGGTCTCATTCTTCACTCTTTTATAAGACTGAAAGAACACATTTAAAGTACTAATTATTTTGGAGGAATAAAAAAAGGAAAGTTAGAAATGAAAGCCCTATTTTTCTAATGAAAAACCATTTTCTCTTGACCATCCACAAATTATATGACTACATATATTAATATGCTATTTCATTAACAAATTACAGTCCATTTTCCACAGTGAAGGAATAAAGAAAAAGTTCACCTAATGAAAGAGGTTAGCTCCTAATTGGGATCAGGCTGCTGAATTTGCTGGGTGTAATTTTCCACTGCAAATTGTTCTCGGGTTGACCTTGGCTGGTATTAAGGACGGGTTTGAAAACACATCTTTCCTTTGCCAGCACGTCCCCATAAAGCACCAGTGCCTTCCTCAGACCATTACTAGGGTTGCCTTTTCGCCCACTCTCCTGCTCCCCTATTGTCTCAAGCTTCAAGGAATCTTCCTGAAGAGAAATTAACACTTTGTGAGACCCATGGGCAACAGAAAAGGCACAGGACTTGGAGTTAGGCCTGGAGGGGAGCCACGTCTCCACCACTTACTACCTGTGTGGCACAGAACTTTGAATCTTAGTTCCAAGTTATATGATAAAAATCATAGCACCTCTTGTCATAGGGTTAAGCACAGGGCAGTGTGTTGGTACAAAGCACTCACACAAAAACTGTCTTGAGCTCTACCAGCAACTCTGTGAGGCTGGCACTCCTCCCCATTCTTCACTGACACCCAGAGAAGTTAAGTCTCTCCAGAACGTGTTAACTAATACATGGTAAGAACAAGACTCAAAATTTCGACCCAAAATATCTAATTAGCACCAGTGTCTATCCTGGTACACTGACCTTGAAGATGGGCTGGTCAAATTCAAATGTGGAAGACTTATAGGCCTCAGCATTGCAGCATTAAGCACAGTGACCGTCCATGCCTCCCACCTTTTGGGATTCAGTGAATTTGGAGTGGGGTAGGGCAACTGAAGCATCTTTGCACATGGATCTCTCCCTGCTTGGGACCCTAACCTCCCTGGCCATGTGGTCAGATAATCACCTTGCTTCCCCACTATCTCTACTTCTTCTAAAGAGATCTTGTAAATACCTTGACAAGTGAATGCTGTTTATTTCCGAGAAACCACCACTACCTACCTTCCCACCCTTGTCCAAACTCCACACTCCAAGTGCCCCGTGAGGTCCCAGGTATACTGACCCGTGTGTGTGGCTGAGGTGGTGATTTCATAACTCAGCAAGGATCAGAGATTTATACAATCTGTTCATTCATATTGATTGCTTTACCACAAGAATAGGAAACCTGTGGAAAAGTTCTATAAATGCACACCCAGCAATTCAGTCCTTTGGAAAACTTTGGAACTTTGAAATTTTTCCAGTGGTTCCAGAGATGTCAATGTGACTTTTAGACACAGGACAAAGGTGGCACGTGAAGATAGGGGGATAGAAGACTAATTTAGAGCTGAGGCCACTGATGTTTTCATATAACTACAATTTATAGATATCTGGGAAATTCTATGAGAAAAGATCTTGAAAACAGAATTAGAATCTTACAGGACTTCAGACTTTTCCTGATTTCTTTTAGGGCTTATTATCTCTATTTACACCATATGGACCCCACCTTCCTGGTTGCCTAAGAGCTATCTATCAACAAGAAAAGAATTTCAAGAAATTCAAAATCAGTAAAAATCTCTAAAATTTAGAGATCAGATATTATAATAGGCTGTGGAATATAGAGTGTAGATAAAATGGAAAATAAGTGCAAGGAAATAATTTTTCTTAGCCAATAATTATACACATGGCAAGTAAAATGAGGTCTTTTCATAAAAACAAAGAATTTAAAAGGAAAGCTTTAGCATACCAGTGTTTTTTAAAGGAGAAGCAAAAGATTTTCTTTTCCTCTAGCATCTTAAAAGGAATTGTATAAATTTCAACAATATTTCTTTGATTAAAAATGACTTTCATTAAGTACATACATTGCTGCTGGGACTGAAAATTGGTGCAATCAATATGGAAAGTAGTATGGAGATTCTTCAGGAAACTTGGAATTTGAACCACCATTGGACTCAGTTATCTCACTCCTCAGTTTATACCAAAAGGACTTAAAATCATCATACTAGAGTGATGCAATCACATCAATATTTATAGCAGCTCAATTCACAAAACTAGGCTATGAAACCAACCTAGGTACCCTTTGACAGATGAATGGATAAAGAAAATGTGATTATATATATATATGTGATATATATATGTATATCCCCAATGGAATATTTCTTAACCATAAAGAAGAGCAAAATTACAGCATTTCATAACAGAATATGGATAATAGAGAATAATGGAGAATATCATGCTAAGTGAAATAAGTCAATCCCCAAAAACCAAAGGCAGAATGTTTTCTCTGATTTTCAGATGCTAATTCACAATAAGGGTTATGGGGTTGATTAGGGAAGATTAGAAGTACTTTGGATTAAACAAAGCAGAATGAAGGGAAGGGAGGGGAAATGGGAATAGGAAAGATAGTAGAATGAATCGGACATTACTATCCTATGTGCGTATATGATTACATGAACAACATGTACAACCAGAATGAGAAGTTATACTCCAGAAATGTTTACTATGTCAAAATACATTCTACTATCTTCTGTAACTGATGAGAATAAATTAAAAAAAACTTTCATGAATTCAATTACGTACTTAATTTTATAAGAAATAATTATAGAGCAATTTGACTTTTAACAAATGTTTAAAATAACATTAATTGAATATCATTCCCTTCAAAACCATCATTTTGTAGACTATTCTTATTTCAACAATGCAATCATTATGCACTTTTTAAATTTTTACTTTTTCCAGTACTGAGAATGGAACACAGGCCTTGCACATGCTAGCTCTACCACTGAGCTATATTCCCAACTTACCTCCACTAGGTTTTGTTTTGTTTTGTCTTGTTTTGTTTTGTTTTGTTTTGTGTGACAGTGTCTTGCTAAGTTACCCAGACTGTCCTTGAACTTGAAATCTTCCTGTCTCAGCCTCCTGAGGACCTGGGACTGGAGGCTTGTCCCACCATGCCCAGCTTGCCCACTCACTTTCGAAACCTCACTGAATTCCTTTTCAAAACTACAGTATGTTTGCCTCTGTGATGGCAAACATTCTTTGAGAGTGAATTTAATTTTTGGAAATGGCAAAAAAATTACACAATCAATTTAGGTAAAAACAGCTTTGGCTAAAAACAAGGTGAGACTGAGATTCTCTAGTAATCGATTTGGAAATGGTGCACAAAGAGAAGTTTAAAAACGTGTTTTACACAAAAGCAGCTTTGCTGAATTAAGTTGTCTTTCCACATGAATGGTGTTCACTTAGCTATATAAAAAGTTGTTCTCTTTTCTTTTTGAGCCTAAATCGTCCTAAATCACAGCCTTCAGTTTTGCTAACTGCTTTTCTCAAAGTTTTAATTAGACATTTATGACTTGATGATAAATATTTCCCCTTTCACCTGGGATCAGTAATTTGTTTCTTTTCTAATGTAGAAAATTAGTTCTCTCAGAGCTCACAGACTAATTAGCTAATAGAGGGGACACTGCGGATTTGCTCAATAGACTTATTCTTCAGTTTACAGCATTTTCTGGCATTCATAAGCTATTAAGATTAGTGCTAAATTGTAGCTTTACCATGTTTCTGATGCTAATATCATGTGGAGGTTAGCTGGGCCTCCTCTTTTCCCTAATTTAGGAGCTCATTAGGAGACTTTTACTTACTTCAGAAGTGCACAACTATCAAGGTTATCAAGTGCTAATCTGTCATGCTATCACAAGGGCTGAGGAACAAAATCTTTCTATACTCACAGTGTTAATACATGCTTGGGGCTCAGTTCTTTTGACAATTTCTCCATATTCCAGGGAAAGAACAAGATTGGTACATATGGGAAGATAAAGGATAAAGTTGTTTCTAATGATGTCCTTTCTGGACTCATTGAAGTCATCTGTATACCTCCCTGTGATCCAACTCTGCCCCTTTTCTTTTTGAGAAGAAGCACATGAGCATCTTCCCTGCTCCACACTGAGGCTCCAGCAGCAGCAGCAGGCTAAGATGGGATTCTGGCCGAGTGTTTGGGAACACACTGAAGTTACCCAGGCTACCAGGGGTGCCTGTTGTACAGTGGTCAGCTGTCATGAGCCCATCTGAAATTGGCATCAGGCTAAAACAGGGTGTGTGTTCCCTTGGGCCATATCACAGAGGAGGAGCCTCAGGCATCTTAGACAACTCCAGTCAGGAGGCACAAGTGACCTGTCTGCACAGAACCTTTGGGATGGCAGATCCTAAGGCTGGGTGGTCTGTCCTCTGACCTAAGCCAATATGTGAGGCTGAGGGTCAAGATTTTCCCCCTCTGACAAGAAGGAGGATCAAGGGCTCCATGCTGGCCTACTATTGATGTGAGTTTTTACCTTTGTTTCTGATGCTTACCTGGGGATTTTTATTTTATTCATATAACTTTCTTTTTAATGTTATTTGTAAGCCAAGCTCAGATGTTTATGTTCCTTTACTTATATAATCAAAGTTTTGTGCCTCCAAATAACAAAAAAGCTGTCATATTTATTTCTCTTCAGTGGTTATTTTGAAATTGCTAAATGCCTAGAATGGCTTACCAAAATGGAAAATAAACAAATTATTGTAAATAGTCTTAAATGAATCACTCACTCAGTAAGTTGAAGAATATAAAGTTGTGTTAGTAATTTAAACCCTAAGTTCTCCATAATATTACTGTGTGACCCATTCTTACAGTTAAACTTGTGGCAACTTTGAAACACAATAGAATCTGCTTTGAAAAATGGATTTTGCCTGGAAGCAACATTTTCCTGTAGGGTCATAAGACCTGTCTCCAGTGGTTGCTGCCCAACAGAGACATAAAAAGGGAAAGTACCATAGAAAATTAAGGGTAAACTACAAAGCTTATACTCTATGATCTTTCCCTATTATATTCCCTTGTTGCTTTATTTTTCTATCCTTACCTGAGAATCCATGGTAACTTCAATATACATTATTTTTGGTTTTTTAATTATTCCTTTTTTTTCATTTTTTACAGACTGCATTTGATTCATTGTACACAAATGGGGTACATCATTTCATTTCTATGGTTGTACATGATGTAGATTCATGTTTTATAGATAACCTCAATAATTTGTTGCACTAGTCTGAGCATGGAGAAAGTTGTACTGAGAGGAATCTGCTTGTAAAACACCACCCCTCCTCAGATATTGAAATATCTTCTGTTTTTGGCATATGTAGAGGTGTCTTTAATAAGGAATAAAATATAGACTCTTGCCATACTATTCCCTTTCCTTTGTTTCCTCAGCCCCAACTTTCTCTCTGCTCACCTTTTATTTTTGAGTTTTCTGATTTGTTGGTGAGGTGAAAGGGTGGAGAGGTCCTGTGTGGTGATAGTAGGGATGAAAATCTCTAACTCCTGAGAGGCACAGGTCAAATTTCTCTGCAAGCTGGCAAAGAAACACACGGTCACTGCCAAAACCACAGAGTAAAGTCTTCTAAAGACCCTCTCAGACGGCGATGTTTTAGAGTTAAGCCTTTTCATTTATATTTGGACAACCACCTGTTGACTTCTACTGGCACTTGTCAAGGGCGGATAGATGGCAAGAACCTGGAGCAGAATTAGCCCATTCGAAGGGCTTGGTATTCCCCTTTGAAGAGGTTGCCATTGTTTTTAATTGAGCCTAGTCAAGGCTCATAAGATCAAAACATGAAAAACAAAAAGGAAAGCGTTTACTTGGGATAGGGTCTCACTCTCCTTTTGAGATTATCACAGCATTGTCAGACCTTCCCTTTTAATCCAGGAATCGATTAGAGCAGTCTGACAATACATTTCCTAGTGCTGAAATATCGGGAGTGAAAGCCAGGGGAGAAGACAGAGAAAATCTGTGCTGCACATGGAAAACACAAAGGTGGGCACCACCCAGTGGCTCCTGCTGTGGCCACACATTTCCCAGGCAGGTTCTGCTTCTGCCAGGAAGGAAGAGGGTAGGTAGGATGAATGCATACAAAGCCAGAAGTAAAAGAACAGAGTACAAAGTATGCTTCACTTAGGAAAGTCCCATTTAAATCAAATCTCAAATTTGTTACGGCAAAGGTGACCATGATAGGGTGGCATCTCTGATGAGAGGGAGACAGTTATGAGCACTGACCAAATTACCCACTTTTCTAACCTACCTAGATTAAATTGTTCCACCTACTTGTTGATACTTAAAATACGCTCCCATGTTTCTACAAACTTGACACCAAACTGGGCTTCCACAGGGCTTAGGAAAGGTAAAGATATGGTGGACTGGGGCCTGGGAGGGGCCTGGGAGGTGAGGGGGGACAAAGCCTAACCCAGATGGTTTGTCCTTGCCCTCATGGCCAGTGCAGTCTTAAATTGGTGAAGTACTTTGGAAATATGGAGGTTAAGTATTTGATTCTGGTGGGAAAGAAACGAAGGCTTTTAAGGTCCCCATTAAATACAGCATCAACTACACGTAGGCCTGAGACAGGACTAGAGCAGTCAAAACAGGATTACAGTTTCATTGGAGCAATGGGAGCCCATCAAATGCTCAGTTTCTTGGATTTATCTTTCAGTCACCTAAAAATGACATTTGGCATTTGAAATACACAGTGAACAGTTGTGTCCTCTAGACAATGTGGCTGAGAGCAGAAGTAGGTCTGTTGCACTGCAAAGAGTAATTTGCACCTGCCTTTCCTCTCCTCCCCATTTCACTGCCTGCTGCTTCTAGCCCAGTCCCTCCCCAGGACTCTCTCCAGATAGACTCATCCCTATGATCTATCCTGTGGGCTACCACCAGATAATTATTTCCAAAAGGACATTTGCACCTTGTTCCAGCCAAATTCCAAACAAAAGAGATAAACATACACAGAGAGTTTAACTGATAAGAATTTAATGGAGGAACTGTGTGTAGAAATGGAACTAGGTTCTGGGTACCAACAAAGAATGACCAACACTGGGGATTAGCAAGAGTAGGGTCTTGCCTGGGCCTGATGGGGAAAGACAAGTGAAGGGATTCCCTAAACTGGTGAGTGCCGCAGCCATTGATAAGGGGCTGCTCATCAGAGTTGAACCCTAGAAGAATGCGACCATTGTCAAATTCATGGAAAGAAGAGGCCAAGCCATGACAGTAAACTGTCCAAACTTTCTCTCTCCCATTTTCCATTGGATGCCCCCTGATTAAACCAAACCAGAAGCTAAAGGAAGTCCAGTTTTCCTCTTGGGACTCTGGATAGACTCAGCATCTAGGGCACAGAGCTCCAGGGTAGAAAGTGCACATAATGGATATATAGGGGGTGGATGGGGAACAGCAAATAGCTACCATGACATTGTTCAGAAACCTTCGATCTAATGGACACATGTTGAGTATTAAAGATGAAAATTCCCATAATATCACTTCAAGTATTTGTTACATGTATTAGCTTATTTAATTCCATGGGTAAGAAAGTAGACAGGCATTTTACCCATTTAACAGATGGTAGAAATGTGACAGTCAGATTGACCTAGGCCTCACAACTAATGACAGGATCCAAACTCGAATCTGTTCAATCCCAAAGTCTGTGAGTTTTAACCATGGAAGAGGAATCTGTGACAGGCTTTGGTGATTGATGGGGTCTGTGGAAGGAAGGGGTGTGTGGGGATCTGACAAAGTCCTTCAGCAGTTGATCCTGTTGTCTTGCATCATTTTAGGGTCATGAACAAATGAGAAAACCCACTCAGCACATGATAAATTTGAATCCTCTAAAGTAAACAACTCGTAAGCACATAAAGTAACAACCGGTGTGGCGTATAACACAGGTCTGGGTTATGTGGAGGGCTCTATGCTATATGAAAATGTGAACAGCCATGGGACTGGGGTAATGGGTAGGGCCTTGAGCATCAAAGACATTACCTAAGAGCTCAGTGAGCAAAGATAAGAGGAGGATCCAAGCAGGGCCACCCAAGACCCCTGCACAAAGCAGTTCCTTATTACCAAGGGAATTCTATACTGCCTGGCCTGGTACACAAGGCCCTGGACACAGTCTCAGGTGCTTCCATGTTCTTTCTCACTGATTCCAGAGACAGACCCTTCTCTCTGGTTAAACCTATCTGCACTTTCCCAACTCTTCACTTTTCTCGCATGCCACGCTCTTTCTGCCACACTCCACTCCTCCTTCACAAGCATTTTGGCCTAGAGGTGGCTCCTTTCTTGACCCTCAACAGTTCCCACAGCTCCACCACAAGGCACATGCTATCTTGAAGACCCCATGTCTTTTGTCTCTTTCTATAATTAGGAGGTGGATATGTGCTGGATGTAGATAGATCAAAAAACATTAGCTGGAGCTGAGTTCAATCCCCAGCATGGCTTTAGAAAGAAGGAAGGAGGGAAGGAAAAAAGGAAGGAGAGAAAGAAAGAAAGGGAGAGAGAAAGGGAAAAGAGAGAGAGAGAGAGAGAGAGAGAGAGAAAGAGAAAGACACTTGCTTACTTTGATGGCAGCCAAACATAAATAAAGCCAACTTTCTTGTTTGATTCAAATTAACTCACTAGTTTGGACTACTCGTTATTCTAAAAAAGTACTTCGAAAGTAGCAGTGACAGCATTACAGGTAGACATCCCCAGGGACTATATGAAAGGGAACATGCTTACCAAGGTTCGCATTACAGTGATTCAAGGCCCACTGGGCTCAGTAGTACCATTGTTTGTTCAAATTCTGACCCTAGCATGCATTTCCTTATAAACTGGGACAAGACTCCATATTTCTCTGGTTTCTTACTTGTGATAGTGACCCCTACTTCAGTTTTGTCAAATAAATCAAATGAGTTAGTTGGTGCTTAAGTAGAAAGGGAATCAATCAATGTGAAATATTATGATTTAATTATGTTTAGACCATAGATCCTAGCTTATTAGAGCTAGAAAGGACTGCACAGCAGATGAGGAAATGTATATTTGGAGGCAGGCCATGATGAAGCTCAGAGGTAAAACAAGGTCTGTGTTCTTTCCTCCATTGACCAGCAGCAGTGAACCATGTGAATGATACTGATAACTGCACATGTCTATGCTTTCACTTGTGCTACAAGTAACAAGGCAGAGTGATCTACATGTTTTGTTTTGTTTTGTTTCGTTTCAAAGAAAAAGAATATTTGAACCAGGCACAGTGGTGCATGCTTGTCAACCCAGGTTCTCAGGAATCTGAGACAGGAGGACCTTGAGTTCAAGCCCTGCCTTGCAATTTAGTGAGACCCTGTCTCAAAGTAAAAATTAAAAGAGGCTGAGGATGTAGCTCAGTGGTAGAGAGTTCCTAGGATCAAGGTGTACTATAATAGGATGGGGTGGGGGGGGGAGAGAGAGAGAGAGAGAGAGAAAGAGAGAGAGAAAGGGAAACAGTATTATAAAATCCTAATAAGAAAATATATTAAACATTTAGATAAATTTTCATATAACCAAAGTTGTACTGATTTGTAGTCATAAAAATCATTGATAGTGACCCTAATCCTACCAATTCTTATGGGACAATAAAAACAAAAATGTGTAGAGTAAGACTGATGTAAAAGTCATAGGGGGTTTTGAGTACGACCTTTTTTGTTTGTTCATTTGTATTTAGTTTTTGTTTGCTTCTTTAGTCTACTCTCTGGGCCACAGGAAAACTCTTGTAATGAAAATGTCCACCTATAGGTGGCAAACTTGGACTGCTGGCATTCTGTCCTTGAGTACCCTTACAAACAAGTACCACTGGGGATGGAGAGGAAAGTGAAATTTGAAGAAAGAAAAGAAGAAATCTAAATAGGTTCAGAAATAGCATTTTCACAAAAACTTAAATTGGAAAAAAAGCCCACAGTAATTTCAAAAGATATGTAGAATAACCTGCAAAAGTACCTCCTAGAATTGCAGCAAATGCATGTATTCAAAACATATTTACAGAGATCCTACCACATAGCACCCCCTGGCATGGAGTGGGAAAGACTCACTCCTACTTGGACAACCCTGGCAGCCTGCAAAGCCCTTCCAGCCCTATCTCTCTGGGGACCATTGCTCTTGTCCCTTATTTCACAGATGAGGAAACAGAGGATCAGGAACCCCAGGGGAGAGGCAGGCTGGAGCCCAGTTCTTTGCATTCCAAGCCTAGCCCTCTCTGCCACAAAAGGCAGAAAGAGTCCAAGTAGTTCAAGGATTTGAAGGTAGGCTCACAAATTCTTTGAGGGTGTACCCTTAGTTCCTCCAGAGGCTTTCTGAATAGAATGTCCTTGGCCTTCTGAGACCCCAGCCTGCCCACACTCACTCGCTAACTAGGGAAGGGATGTTTCCCAGAGTGAGGCCAGGACTTCATGGGACCTCTAAGAAAGGTAGTGAATAATTTAGTTCATTAACTAGAAAAAAATACTTCCACTTTACTTTTTAAATTTTTTGAATATAATAATCTCATTCAATGTGTTTAATTAAAACATTGTTCAATATGTGTCTAAACATATAAAGAAAATAAAAGTAGATATCTTCTTCCACTCATTCCTTGTTCTATGAAGGGTTTCCTATGTGTCATTCCAGACCTGTCCCTAGGTGATTATATATATGTGAATAAGCAAGTGTGTATATAGTTTTTTCACCTGGTTTATATATTACTCCATTACTTGCTTGTTTTCATTTGATGATGTACCTTGAAGAGCGTTGTGTAGATACATGTCACTTAGTTCAATGGGACATAGTGGTTTATAGTTTGGATTATTCTAGAATATAAAAACCATCCCCTAATGCTGGATGTTAAGTTGTTTCTGCTTCTCACTATTACAAGCAGCTCTATAATGAAGTCTTTTTACATATAAATGTGCACATGTGCAAGTATCTTTGAAGGATAAACTTCTTTAAGCAATAGTTGTACCAAAGCACATTTTCATTTTAAATTTTAATAAATGCTGACAAATTTCCCCATACAAAGACTGAGCTGCCTTTTTAAAATTTTGATTGATTGTACACAAATAGGGTAAAACTGTTGTTTCTCTGGTTGTACATGAAGTAGAGTCACACCACTTGTGTAATCATACATGTACATAGGGTGATGCTGTTTGTCTCATTCTGTTATTTCCCCTTCCCTCCACCCCCTCCCACCCCTCTGTTTCCTCTATACAATTCATCCTTCCTCCATTCTTGCCTTCCTCCCACCCCCCATTATGTATCATCATCAACTTATCAGAGAGATCATTCAGCCTTTGGTTTATTGGGATTGGCTTATTTCACTTAGCATGATATTCTCCAACTGCATCCATTTACCTACAAATGCCATAATTTTATAATTTTATTCTTCTTTATGGCTGAGTAATATTCCATTGTGTATATATACCACAGTTTTTTTATCCATTCATCAATTGAAAGGTATCTAGGTTGGTTCCACAATCCAGCTATTGTGAATTGAGCAGCTATGAACATTGATGTGGCTGCATCACTGTAGTATGCAGATTTTAAGTCCTTTGGGTATAGGTCAAGGAGTGGGATAGCTGGGTCAAATGCTGGTTCCATTCCAAATTTTCTAAGGAATCTCCACACTGCTTTCCAGAGTGGATGCACTAATTTGCAACCCCACCAGCAATGTATGAGTGTACCTTTTCCCCCACATCCTCTCCAACACCTATTGTTGCTTGTATTCTTGATACAAGCCATTCTAATTGGGGTGAGATGGAATCTTAGGGTAGTTTTGATTTGCATTTCCCTATTACTAGAGATGTTGAACATTTTTTCATGTTGATTGCTTGTAGATCTTCTTCTGTGAAGTGTCTGCCCATTTCCTTAGCCCTTTTATTGATTGGGTTATTTGTATTCTTGGTGTAAAGTTTTTTGAGTTCTTTATAGATTCTGGAAATTAGTGCTCTATCTGAAGTATGAGTGGCAAAGATTTTTTCCCACTCTGTAGGCTCTCTCTTCACATTACTGATAGTTTCCTTTGCTGAGAGAAAGTTTTTTAGTTTGAATCTATCCCAGTTGTTGATTCTTGCTTTTATTTCTTGTACTATGGGAGTCCTGTTAAGGAAGACTGATCCTAAGTCAACAAGTTGAAGATTTGGACCTACTTTTTCTTCTATAAGATGCAGGGTCTCTGGTCTGATTCTGAGGTCCTTGATCCATTTTGAGTTGAGTTTTGTGCAGGGTGAGAGATAGGGGTTTAGTTTCACTTTGCTGCATATGGATTTCCAGTTTTCCCAGCACCATTTGTTGAAGAGCTTATCTTTTCTCCATTGTTTGTTTTTGGCCTCTTTGTCTAGTATGAGAAAACTTATTTATGTGGGTTTGTCTCTGGGTCCTCTATTCTGTACCATTGATCTACATGTCTATTTTGGTGCCAATACCATTCCGTTTTTATTACTATTGCTCTATAGTATAGTTGAAGTTCTGGTATTGTGATACCCCCTGCTAATCTTCCTGCTAAGGATTGCTTTAGCTATTCTGGGTCTCTTATTCTTCCAAATGAATTTCATGATTGCTTTGAGCTGCCTTTTTATTGGCTCCATTTCTCTGTCTCTCCCTCCCTCCCTTTCCTTTCCATTAACTTTCCATTTTTTATTTTGTTTTAACTTTAACCTTGGAGTTTTTCCACTTCCTCTTTCTTTCATACTGCATCCAATTCATCAGAAAACACTGTTGGATTTACTTTCAAACATGTCCAAAATCCAGCCACTTGCACTACCTCCACTGCTAGCCCCTTGCTAAAGTTTTGACCTGGTCCTTGGAGTAGTCTCCCTGTTTCCCTTCTGACCCCCTTCAAACACAGCAGCCAAAGTGACCTTGTTAAAATCAAGTCAAATCTTTTCAGCTCTCTGCCTATGACTCTGCCAACATGACCTCATTTTGCTCAAAGTAAAATCCTCATGAAGTGTGACCTCTTCTCCCAAATTCCCCCATTTCCCATCTCCACTCTGATTCAGACACCGAGTTTCTGTTCTCTGAATACTCCAAGCAACCCCTAATCTCAGGGTCTGTGCTCCTGCAGTTCCCTGCATCCTGATAGCCACTTAATCAACTCCTCCTTTTTCCAGTTGGCTTAAATTGCAATTTTTTTTTTTTTTTTTTTTTTTTTTTTTTTTTGCAGTGCTGAGGATTGAACCAGGGCCTTGTGCTTGAGAGGCAAGCACTCTGCCAACTGAGTTATATCCCCAGCCCTTAAATCACAACTTTTTACTGGAACACTCTTGTTTAATATGCAAACTTCCTCCACCAACACCCTATACCCCTTGTTCTTTCTCTCAAACTGCAGCACATAGAAACCTCTTACTTGGTATGTGGTTTACTTTTGTATTATGTTTTAAACATGTTCCCTTTGGGTTTAGTTGGCTCTTCAGTAGGCTTTGCTGCTTTGTTCACTAAAAAATTCCAAGGCCCCAGAGCAGTGCCTAGTACATGGTAGATGCTTAATATATGTCAGTTGAATTGGGATTCCATTCTTTTTCCTATTGCAATTATGAAAAGCCTCATGGGGCTGTGGTTTCATGCTGGCACATGCCCTTTGTGGGTGATGTTGTCCTAAGACCTTTTTTTTTTTTTAAGTCAATTTAGAAAATGAAAAATAGAAAAATTGTATGCCATGCAAAGCTTTAAATTTTTGCTGCATTAAAAACAGTGTAAAGGAAATGCAAAGATGAACTCAGGGAGAACATATTTGCAAATTAGAAATTCAGCAAAGGACTTATATATGTATATATAAAATAAATATAAAATTTCAAAACTCAACAGTAAAACTAAAAAGACAAATGATCCAATTAGAGTATGCACAGAAACTTGAGTTGACATTTTGCCAAAAGGGACATACATGTGGGAAATAGGTACATAAGGAGATATCTGGGGCTGGGGTGTGGTTCAGTGGTAAAGCACTTCCCTAGTATGTGTGAGGGACTGAGTTCAATCTTCAGCACCACATAAATGTTAATAAAAATAAAGACATTTATCCATCTACAACTAAAAATATATACATAAAAAAGAAGATATTCAATATCAATAGCCATTAGGGAGGTGCAAAGTAATACCACAATAATATCAGACATATCAGAATGGCTAAAATAAAACAACAGTGGCACCAAATGCTGGTGAAGATGTGGAGAAACCGTGTCACTCACACATGTTGGTGGGGATGTAGAATGGTACAGTGATAACAATTGTTTGACCATTTCTTTTAAAACCCCAAACAAGGAACTTCTCATATGACCCAGTGGTTGCTCTCTTGGGTATCTGTCAAGAGAAATGAAAACTGACATTCAGCAGAAACTCATACAACAAATGCTCATAGTGGTTTTATAAATAATAAAACTGGAAATCGCGTGGCACTGTGCTGCTTGCCCGTAATCCCAGCCGCTTGAGAGGCTGAGGCAGGAAGAGAGTTCAAAGTCACCCTCAGCAACTTAGCAAAGCCCTAAGCAACTCAGTGAGACCCTCTCTCTAAATAAAATACAAAAATAGAGCTGAGAATGTGGCTCAATGGTCAAGTGCCCCTGAGTTCAATCCCTGATTTAAAAAAAAAAAGAAGAAGAAGAAAGAAAGAAAGAAAAAAGAAAAAACTGGAAACCACCAAAATGCCTTCAGTGGGCAAAGGTTAAACAAACTGTGGGATATCCATAGCTTTGAATGCCAACAACAAAAAGGAACAAATTACAAATACATGTAACAACGTGGGTGACTCTCTGGGGGTATGCCTAGGGAAAACTCCTGTCTCAAACACTGACCTAGGATTCCATTTTTACATATATTCCATTCTTGAAATAAAATTAAGGGAATGCAAAAAATATTTGTGGTTGCCAGGGGTTAGGGATGGGGAATAAGGAAAAGGCACAGGTGTGGCTGTAAATGGGTAGTATAAGGGAAGCTTGGGCCAACGGTATACCAACTGCACACGTCATGAAGCCACATAAAACCAAACACACATGTACACACACATGCATATACACACATGGAAGTCAAACATAACCAGATAGACCCAAATAAGACCTGTGAATTATACCAATGTCAATTTTCTGTTATTTATGTGCAATATAGTTATACAAGATGTTAACAATGGAGCAGACTGAGTTAAAGGTGCACTGGACTTCTCTGTACATTTCTTTGCAACCTCCTAAAAATCTGTAGTTATTTCAAATTGAGAAGTTTAGAATGGTGGCACATACCTCTAATCCCAGCAATTCAGGAGGCTAATATGGGAGGTTTGCAAGTTTGAGGTCAGCCTCAGCAAGTTAGTGAAACCCTATGTTATGGGTTGGCTGTGAGGGGGCCCCAAAAAACTCATGTGTGAGATAATATAGAAAGGTATAGAGGAGAAATAATTGGGTTATGAGATCCTTAACCCAATCAGTGGATTAGTCCCCTAATGAGATTAACTGAGTGGTAACTGAAGATGGGTAGGGTGTGGGTGGAGGAGGTGGATCATTGAGGACCTACCTTTGGAGTATGTATTTGATAGCTGGCAAGTGGAATGTCTCTCTCTCTCTCTCTCTCTCTCTCTCTCTCTCTCTCTCTCTCTCTCTCTCTCTCTCCTCCTGATCATAATGTGAGCTGCTTCCCTCCACCACACTCTTCTGCCATGATATTTAGCCTTACCTCAAGCCCCAAGGAATGGAGCCAGCTGAGACCTCTGACCATGAGCCCCCAAATAAACTCTTCATCCTCTACATTTGTTCTGGTCAAGTCTTTAATCACAGCAGTGAAAAAGCTGGCTAAAACAGAAACAAAAAAGAAAAAGAAAAGAAAAGAAATCCATGCTAGATAGTAAGAACTTTTCAGAAAAGAGATGCTTCTGCTTCCTTAATTTCTATTGGGATGCCACTCCTCCCCCCTTGGTTACTCTATTTTCAGTACATCTAATTTCTTTTTACTTGGTCTTTTTCAGTTTTCAAAGAATCCTTATCTGAGTGAACATTATTCCAATATGATTCTAAAAAAGCTACTCAGCTCTCTGTTCTTCAGCCTTCTCTTTTGCAAACTTGGAAAGATGTCATCTGTTCCATTCTTCACAGGAATGTGGTGTATTACAAATTCACAGAAGCTTTAATTAACTCCTTCCATGCAGAAATCATAGGACAGGTGGGAACTGGGGGAAGCACTCTCTCCTAATGTGAGCGCCTACCACAATCAGGTTATTTCATAGACACTTAAGAACACTGTCTCACGGGTCAAGTTTCAGCTCATTCTATAAAGATGTGAAAATCCTGTATAAGCTACAGCATTGCTGACCATTGAGGAATGAATAGCTTATAACATTATTAAATATTATGAGTCTACACTAGGTTCATACCTCTTTTCATATTTATAATTAGTCAAAGCAGAGTGATATTTAAAGTCACTTTTTTAAAATACATAAGCTAATTGCTTAATATTTCAAAATAAAAATATCTAGCTATTTGTAAAGCATTTTCCTCTGACCTTGGCCAAAGGAGTTTCAACCCATCTTGCACGTGCTGATGCTAAGTTTTTTGTAAAGCTCTGTTTTCAATGCTTCCCACCTCCACATGTTCATTTCTTTTTCTCCCTCACAGAAACATTCCTTTTTCATTCTTCCACTTTCTCTGGAATATGCCCTCATTAAGCAAATTTGCTATATAACTTTTGTTCTTTCATTCCCTGGCAGGGTAAAAATGCTATTTGCTGGTTACCCATCAGCATGGTTATTTCCAGTGCACTTTGGTAAATGTTCCTTGGCATGTGTCACATAAACCTAGAATCATCAAAGAAGGTATCAGCAGGGCTGGTGCTAGATCATGTAGTGCTTTTGTGCAAATGGGAAATAAACACACTCTGTGCCTGGTACACAGGACTGAGCCAGGACTGAATTTCAGTCTTTTTCTACACAATTGAAGCCCATGCTCCCTAAGTGGACCCAGACTCTATGGAAGGAGCTCAGGAATGCAAACTCAGCACATCTTCCCCTTTGTACCACACTCTATCATTGACTTGCAGTGTTTCCAAGAGCAATCACTTGACTCATTTGTGACAATTTGTTTCTGGGTTACAGTGAAGAATTATAAAATACACATGAGGTTTTGCAATTATGTTCTGGTATAAATTTCTTTTGATTTTTGACAGTGGTGCCAAGATGCCTTGGGAGGCCAGCAGGTCATTTTTCTTTAGGACAAAATCAGATAGGTTTGGACTATTTTTGTCCTTATTTAGTTTTCTTCTTCCAGCTCAGTTTTCTGTGACTAGAAGCTCAACACTCACAACCTGCCATCAAGGGCCTGATCCATGCATGGTCAGGAGAGGAATGAGAACATTTGACTCTCTCTGTCAATGTGCAGTGGAACACACCTCCCAGATTTTCTACACTATGTGATACCAGGTTTGGACATTTCTCATTCAGTGTTCATCTCTATCAGGTAGTCTGAAAATTGAAACCAAAAATACTTGACATATCACTAGCTACATCATGCTTACAGGTGGTGACATATCTCTGCGGCTGCTGCTTATTCATGAAACTGGAGGTTAAGACTCCGTTTCTGAGATGTAAACTAGGGAAAACCCCACATAAAGCACCGGCGTTGGACAGAATATCAGACAGACAATTTTCAACTGAAATGCTGGTTATTAGAAGTCATGTGGAGTCAGGAGTTGCCATGGAATCCATTTGTTTCTAAACCAGCTCCTCCTGCTGGAATAGTTTCTCATTATCATGTCTTTCTGATGGGAGGAGGGTGGGAGATAGGAGAAAGAAAGACAGGGGATGCTATCTGATAATAGAACTGTGTTATAATTCCAATGTACTCTGGCTTTCAAATAAATAAGGTATTAAAAATTAAGGAGAGTTAATATAAAATTATAAGGCCTATTTTTAGTGCTGTCTGGTTTAGAGTAAAACACTCATATTGTCATCAAGGTTTCTTTTCTGTGACTTTTGATTATTCAGAGAGAATACATGATGGCTTACAGTATGACATTTATCATTACAAACAGGTTATTGGATCTCCAGGAGTGAAAATAAATACCAGAGCAGATCTAAACTGCCATAGGCTGCACATTCGCAGTACACTTGTTTTCCTCTGTTTTCTCCTATGCATCATTTTTATTTAGATCCATAACCAAAACATTATGGCTTTTTCTCCTGTGAAACTGATGCTAGGCTGAATCTATTCTCTTGTTTCCTCCAAGTTATTTGTTCAAATCATGAAAAGTGATTGGCCAGCATATGTTGATACTTGAGTTGTTTTTGTGGTAAAGTCCCTGTGTGTTTGTAGGCAAAAATACAGAAATAGGTTGATCAAATATCAATTTAGGGTGACTGAATTTCAAAACAATCAGAATCCAGAAATTAACCACCATTTTTATACATAAATGCATAATATAATTTATTATAATTAGTTGGGAGATCTATTGAATGAAGACATGTTGGAACTATATTTGTATATTTTTATTCTGTGTTTTGCATTAGAGAATGATGGATATGGAAAAAAAGTATTAATAGATGACTCCTGAACTTTGAACCTGTGTTTCTGATTATCCTCTACTTGCCAGGTTGACTAGTGAACTCTACTTCCAGGGGTTCAAGAAACCCTCATCTCTTTTTAAAAACCAGGTTCCACCTCTTCTTCTTATTCATGGGACTTTAACCAATTGAGAACCAGAGAAAGCCCCACCTTCAAATGTTTTTCAGTTGATAGTTGACAAGAAATTCAAATCTCCCTTTTAATTTAGTCTGAATCTCCCTAATAAAAGAAAAACAAATGAAAATAAACTGATGACTTTCACCCATCAAAGTAGGGGGGAAGTGATAAGGTCCTTCAATACAAGGGGAAACAGTCATCCTTTCACACTACCAGTGTGAATGTCAATTGGCACAATTCTCATGGAGGACAATTTATCAATGTATATTAGAAGTACAAATTCATGTATTCTTTGACCCAGCAACTCCACTTTTGAGAATTTCTTCTGTGGGTACATTTGTACACAGGTGAATGGCATCTATACAGTGTTATTCATTGCAGCATTGCTTGTGATAACAATAATAGAAAACAAACCTTGATGCCTTCAGTTGGTAACAGGTTAAATAAATTGTACTTGTATATTCTTAAAAGGGAATGCTACAAGGATGTTTAGGAAAGAAAGGATAAAGAAGTTCTCTGCAAATGGTCATGAGAAGTATAAAACAAAAAAAATTAGGTGCAGAAGAGGGTGTAAAATATCAACCTTAGTGTTTGCTTTTAAGAAACTCCAGAAAGATATTAGGAAATTAAGTCATTGTGTAGCAGCAGACACGGACTGATAGTCTGAATATGCATTTGCTTGATTTGCATAAATTGGATTTCATTCAATAATTTGGAATTTCAGGTAAGGAAAATAAGTTACACAGGCCAGGTGTTAAGATAAGATGATGCTGTAACCTAATCTGTCTGGATTTTCCACTCAGTTTTTGGGTGGAGGGACTCTGTTTTTGGAGTGTGAAGGGGCCAACCAGTTTCATACCAGATGTGTAGCCTGATTCATGGATAAATATCCTCATCCCAAACCCCTCTCTAGATTTCGGAAAGAGGCTTAGAAAAAGTCACAACTGGAAAGAGGCATGCCCAGCAAATGCTGACTTACCCATTTTGCATATTAACCGCATTTCCTGGATCCATGTAATTTTATGGGTTGTGAAAATGTTTTGACTTTATTTTACAATCAGAATAAAAATAAACATAATAATAAATACATGATAATGAATCCACCCTGAATTGCATTCATCTTTATACCAATAGTTTTAAAAATATAATTTAAAAGTATCTTCTTGTGGAGGAAGGAGCCCATAAAAACATGACAGAAATGACTAAGGGCCAACAAAGTTATAATGTCATATGTGGAGGGAAAAGACCTAGACCTCACCAGCCCAATGGCAGGGCCTCTTTCTCTACGGTCTATTCCCCTCTATGGTCTATATCACACATAAGGTGGACCCTTTATCCATACATATTCTTTAAAAGCTAGGAAAACAAATTGGGACCAACAGGAAAACTGTGCCTATCTGCTGTCTTTTCAATGTGACCACCCTAGTCCTGTCCTGGATTCTCTGGACTCTTCCTTGCAAGGGCTGAGAACCGCAAGTCCTGGAACATTCTAATGGTGGCAAGCACTTCTCTGTTTCTCTGAGGCCAAACTTCCCACAGACATGTGGTCTGGCTGGAGTCATGGCCTCCTCTCCCTTATCTTGAGGCCATGCTCTTTCCTAAGGAAGCAGGAATGAGCTACCTTGAGATCCCATCACTTCTCTAGAGGAGATCTTCATTCCTGGGCCTCAACCTGTGAGCCATATCATTTCATGTCATATGCCCAAGATACTACAATATCTTTTCCCTCATACAGTCTTTTCAAAAATAGATTGAGATCATGTGCAACCACAATTATGGGATCCTAATTAGAATAATTTATACTCTGTGTATATATAATATGTCATAATACACTATACTGTCATGTATAGCTAAAAAGAACAAATAAAAACCCAAAATAAAATAGACTGAGAAAAAGCAGACTAAAGCAATGGTTCTCTAAGTGTTTCCCCTACTCACAGCAGCAGCCACAACACCTGAGAAGTCAATCACTGGCTCCCCTTTAGTTATACTGATCTTGAACTCTGAAGTGGGACCCAGAAATCTGTATTTTAACCAACACTACAGGAGATACCTTTGCAGGCTCAAGTTTCCAATATACTCAGCTAAGCCCCAGTATTTCAAAGGCAGATAACCATATCCTTGGCTCAGAGATGACGAGTTGAAGGTGAACCCAAGGATGTGCTACCAAGACCCAAGGCACTTTATCTCTGGTGCAGGGTCCTGGGACAACACCGCAAAAGCGATAGCAGCAGCTACTTAAGGCTCCACCGGGAGACTCAAAGACCTCAGTCCTGCGGAGCCGTGGTCCCCTTAAGCTGCTGCAATTGCTGCCCTGCCTCAAGACAGGTCCTTGTCCCCTCACGGAGCAGCCAGAGATGTATCCACACCTTTAGCTGAACGGATCCTTACTCCCACTGCGTTTATGGCTGCCAGGTGGTCAGATTCCCTTGCCTCTTACCTTACAAAATGCCAATTTTGGAGTCCAACAGGGATTTCTGATTCCTAAATCAGATGGGCCCCGACAGTCTATATATAAAAGTCACTTTCCTCCCCCACCTCTGTTCTAGGTGACCCTGAGGATCAGCTAGGTCTAGAAGTGGATAATCTGTTTATGGATTAAAAGAATTCACCTCACCAGAATCCCTTACTCTGCCTCAAGAGTACCGGTCTAGGTGTTGACACATAATTTGGGGGTGCACTGGCACCAGGGGCCAGAGAAGGGGACTCAGAGAAGGCGAAAATCCTCTAGAAACCTAGTCCAAAAGTTCTCAAAGTCAAAAGGTTGTGAGGATTTCGTGTTAGAGACCTGGTACATAGGCACCTGTCTTCTGCATCCAGCCCATTCTCCCAGCCCTTAACCTTTCCCAGGCCAATGACCTTACCCAATCCCTCCTGGCTGTTACCAGGGTCCCCAGCTAGGCAGTTTTACCAAGATCTGAAATCTGGAAACAATCTAGGAATCAAAGTATCTTTCAACCTGAAGTTGTTAGTCAATGTTCATATACAGGTTCTGAACATCTCTGTTGTGTTCATGTGTCCACCGTTGCTGACTTACAAGCACACATCATTCTTAGCTGATTTCTGGAAAGAAAAAAAATGTGAAAATTGCCTTCTCTGGGGACAGAAGGCATCCCACTGGCTCCCTCTTCAAAATACACAGAATCAGACTTTTCTTTGCAACTACTGATACTTCTTATAAATGTTTTAAGCACTAATTTTTTAGTAACCTATTGAAGGTTATGTTTTAGAATTTGTTTTCAAATTATGGATGGACAATATTATTGAGAATATTTAGAGAAACTAAGCAAAATCCTTTCTTGTATTCACCACTCTCATTTTTCAAGTTAGTGTATTTTCTTTGTGTGTGTGTGTATGTGTGTGTGTGTGTGTGTGTGTGTGTGTGTGTGTGTTTGTGTGTGTGTGGTTTCTTTCTTTCTTTGGCATAAAATATACTTTTCAAAACATCCTGATCAGAGAAGTAATATTTACTGTAAGTTTAAAGTATTAAGAATGACCCACCCCCCTTTATTTTGTTTCCTTCTTATCCTTTTTTTCTGGTAGGCTCATCCCAGGGGATAAAGTTGCAAAGGGTCCTTGTTTCTGCTTCAACACCACAACTTCACAGAGATTGTCAACATCTAAATATGGTAATAAAATGGGTTAAGGACAGGATTAATATTAACTTGTTGAGTTCCATCCCCAGCACTGCAAAGAAACTTGTATACATGGAAGAAAACTGAGTCTTTCTTAAGACCTTAACGTTTCCTAGATAAAATTTCCTTTTTCCTTGGTAAAGAGTGAACATCTGGATATAACATAACAAGATACTTAAGTGGCCTTCTTCAGATTTTGCATCTTGATTATAAATATAGCCTTCTTCTGACCTTGGTCATTGAGTAAAATCCATGTCTGTGTTCTTCGTATATCTGTGCACACGTGATGTGAAAAGATGTAAAAGTACGTGAGACTTTCTGGCAGTCTTTAAAAGAGAAGAGTCAGAAATCACTCTAATTCTGATAAAATGCTCAAATAGCTGGGAACAGAGAGGAGTTACAGGAAGACAGGATCGAGGTTCTATACTGGAGCAGGATTGGAACCGCAATGCGCCCAGGTCCGCGCCGCAGAGCTGAAAATGTTTGGCGGTTTGTATCTGGATTCCCCTTGGTGTTGACTTGTTCTTTTATAACCCCTAGGTAGCTACTGTAGTCTGGACTTGGCCTGACGTAGGATAGGTCAGTCAGCCCTCGGAAACCCGCTTTCCTTCTGGGAGCGCGCAGGACTTCGCAAGCACAGGCATGTTCCCGTATCCGCCACAACGAGCTCGCAGCGCTCACCCCACCAGAGTCCTGGGCTTATGCATGTACAGGTGTCTGGGCCACAGCTACTGGCAGGTTCCATGAAGGCAGCATTCCAGGTCGCCCCAGGGGTGGAAGCGACTCTCAAGAAACAATGTCAATGTCATACCTTTCGTCTGTTTGCCCTTCTCGGTGCGGGGAGATGTTTGTTTATAAATCAGTACGTTTCCTCGCGCAGTTTGATCTCGTTCTGGGGCGATGTAGACCATACCCCTAGGCCACAGAGCTAAGTTTTAATACAAAGGAGGCGAAGGCCTAGACTCTGTATGGATCCTTGTTTGGTGTTGGTGGCTCGCTGTGCCCATCTCTTTGCTTTCCTCTTGTATTAGCAAAGAGGTTGGTAGGATTAGCCTCTCAGCCTCAAGAAACTTATTTAAAATTTCCCATGCTGGAGGCAAACGCAAACTCGTAGAACACGTGGGAGGCACCTGAGGTTCTGGTTCACGGTTCATGCCCCAGACTGGTAGGGCGCGCGTGCGGGCCTGGTGGGCGGGGTCGCCCCGCGGGTACGAAGTCAGGTCCCAGTGCCGGGCGGGGGAGCCGAAGACCTGAGTTCTAGCTCCAACCTGAGTTCAAAGATTAGAAAAACAGGTGTTACGTCGCCGTGCTAATTCACTCTCTCAGTAAACGCGGCTCAGACAGTTGTATGCTGAGGACTTAGTGAGGGGCTGTCACCTCAGGATTGTGTATTTATTCACTTTGTTTATTAAACGACAGTTTCTGGGTTCATCGACAAAGGAGATTCCTTGGGACCTTGGAGTGGCCCCCCACGACATCAGCCTTTGGTGTGATGACTTCCACACTCATTTTGTCTCTTTTGCTTCCGAGGACAAAATACTGCATTTCTTTCGTTTAAAACACGCCCTGCATGAAAATGTGGGTACCACCAGACTCTCCACCCCGACCCCTAGAGGGTCCCGTAGTGTACAGGTTGCAGACTCCAGAAAGGCACTTCCACGCCGGCATGCTGTTTGCAATAGAGCAAACAGGGTGTGGAGCAGCAGCAGACTTGACTGAAGGCTATCTAGTACACAATAGAAAACTGCTTCTTAACCCTGAAGGTGTCATTGCTTAACCTGTTGGCTCCATCTTATCCTGATATCTGTCCACACTGGCAGAAAGAGGAGAGCTAGGAAAGGTTCTTTCACGCCCTCCACATCCCCGCCTCCCCCTCCCCCCACCCCGCCTCAGCCCGCACTACTGTAGTAGCTATCTTGACCTTATCTGGTCTTTCTGTATAAGCGACCACAACTCATCTCTATCTTCCTAACCATATCTTGCTAACAGTGTTTCATTCTGTGGTCTGTGTGGCAGAGCCGGTCTCTAAATCGGGGACAGTCACTGAGGAAATGACTCCTCCTTCTAGATTAGAGTCAATTAGTTTTGAAACACCTACAAAATCTGTTTAGTTCCTTTCCCCTTTCTCTTTCTATCCAAAACTTTCACCTCTTGCCAGGTGTTGCCCAGATGTGTAAATAACCCCAGAAATCTACCATTGACTTAGAGCTTATGCCATTGGGCAGCAAGGAGATGGCAGATATCTGTATTTTAAAACATACACTCTTTTAAAGTTGTCCTGAATATCAGCAGAATGAGACACATCCTCTATTTTTTCATTAGCAATTAGCACCTTAAACGAGCAGATGAATTCACTGTTACTGATGTTCTAACTTTTATGGCAGAGAAAACAACTGCCTCTAAACACATCTCTAGGAGCAGAACCGTGGTCACCAGCAGCACCCAAACCAAGCCAGAAATCACATCAGTGGGGAGTGATTTGTGAGCAGAGATATTGTCTTAGGCAACTTTTTTCTTGTTGCTATCTGTTGTCTTTTCTCAGATGACAGAAAGAAAGGGCAATCCAAATCATAATTTGTTAGCAACAATACTTGGGAGCGTTCGTGTTAAAAGCTTCTAGTGGGGAACTGTGGACATTTTAAGTTCAATCTTGCAGATCGTATCCTTTCTGTAAAGAATATGCACGTTGGGCTTTTGTTTCTTGAAATAAAACCCAACAAAGAGTCGGCTGATATTTAAGATAACGGATTATTGTGAGATATCTATCAATCACTTCTAGCACTATTTTGACTTGAAATATAACCTCTTTTCTCCTAGTGTCCACTCGCTACTTGCCATACGAAAAATTTCCCCAACAGCGCTTTCCACAGTGTGCACATGAGCCACAGATCCGCGATTTTAAAAAAGACGCTCTTTTTTGGGAGTAAAGAGAGGCTTATTTCTTCTGGCGATGAATGCGGTGTCACTCTGGTTTCAGAGAAACGTGAGAGAAAATAATGCCAAATATCGGCCCCTGGCCCAAGGTCGGGTCGGCCTTTGGGCAAACTGCTCAGTCTGGGCTACTCTCGTCTTGCCTGCCGGCAGCCCCATTCTGCCCGCCCGAACTCTGCTGCCTAGGGATCGCAGCACGTCGCCTCTGAGCGCTCCCAGCACCATCACGCGGGTGTGCCGGACTGAGCGCTCAGACACCCGACCCCAGGGAGCCGGGATAGCACGGTCGTGCACAACACACAGCAGGCCCCAGAGGTCCGGAACTACTGTGGCAGCTTGGCAACTCCGACCCTGCGCCCGGGTCTCCTTAGGTTCGCCGGGCCACGCGGGTGGTAGGACTGCTAGCCCAGAACTGGGGCGCGTGGGGGCGGCGCGGGGCGTACCCTCGTCACTCAGCTCGATTGGCCAATGAACACCGCGCCGCGGGGCGCATCGGGCCAATAGGAGGCGGAGAGACTTGTGAGTGGCATTGAGAGAGGGTGGGAGAAAGGGAGCCCGGGAGTGAAGTTGAAGCTAAGCCCCGTAAGCTGTAAAGAAGTTACTGTGGGGGCGCTTTCGGCTTCCAATTAGGAATAATACTGGCTTCGTAGCAACTACCGAGGAGGAGGACTCTTAAACCACCTCTTCCGTCCCAAAGCCTGCATCCTCCTCCTTCTGTCACGTACCCCTCCCCCAATTCATGATCAAGAGAAAGGAGCCAGGGAATGCTCTGCACCTCTCTGCTAGTGGGAAGCGGAGAGGCAGGCAGAGTTGCTTAGTTGGACTGTAGGCATGAGTACAATTAAGAGGTGGGCGTCTCCGTACCCTTTGCAGCCCTCGAGGACTGAAGGTAGGTGAAGCAGAAGACACCCACGCCAGCCCAGCGGCGTCCGCAGCTCTGCGGCTGGGGAGGTGAGGCTGGGACACCTCCCCCAGTACCCCCACGCCACCCCACACGGTGCCTGCGAGGGGCTGTCCGTGAGTGTGCCACCTGTTAACCTGGCGCTGCAGTACCCCTCGTGTTACCGCCCCTGCTGGGCAGGGAGAGCCCTGGGTCTCTTCCCTTCGGGAGCCCCGAGGGGCTTGATGATTAAGTGCCACTTTTTGAGAAATCCCTCAGACCTGAGATCCATGTTAGAGAGGTAACCAAGTTCCAGATTTGCCAAGGCCGGGGTCCCTGAAAGGCGCCCGCAGAGCTGTGGAGGAATTCTGTTTTGCGGAAATCTGCTTTCTTGGGACGTGTGCCTGGCCTGGGCGACAGTGCAGGGACCCACGGCTGAAGATCTCCTGAGGGTCCTCAAAAAATATGTATTTTGTTTTGGGGGCAAATTCCCAGTGGGCTGGAGAACGTGACTGACATGGGTGAGGGAATGCTAGCGTTATTTTCAGGGTGCTCAGTCTCGCGGCTCATTTCTTTGTATCTTAATAAACAAACAAAATTTACTGACTCTGGCTAGGAAACCTGAAGCGCGGCAAGGCCTTTCCTGGCCGTTTTTCGGAATCGGGGTAAGGGTGTGAGTGATGGTGGAGCCACAGATTTTTTATGCTCTGATGCTATTGTCTTCGCAGTGGTCTGAAAGAGTTACCTGGCATTCGTGTTCTGCCTAAAGAAGCTCAGAGTCGCCTCAAATGCGAATAGACTGAAGAGCAAACGTCGGGGATTATTATGCCGATTTTCCAAGGAACGGGGTTTGCACCGCTGAATAGAAGAAAAGGCTGGTTCCTCAGGTGTCCCGACAGCATTTGAGACCTCAGGATTGCCCAAATTGCCGTGGATCAGCAACTTTCATATCGTACACCTTCCAAAGAAAATATTTTCTGTTCTCTGCGCTGTTCTTTTTCTACCATCAATACAATTCCTGGTGTAGACTTCAATCTCTTCATTTAAAGTATGCTTTATATTTTTGCCAAGTATGATCCCTAATTGAAAATTAATTTTTGGTTTTGGATGAATCTGTGGAGCTCACGCTGTCAGAAGAAAGGGGGAACGAGACACAATGAAAGAGAAGTCCAAAAATGCTGCCCGGACTAGGAGGGAGAAGGAAAACAGTGAGTTTTATGAACTGGCGAAATTACTGCCTTTGCCCTCGGCTATCACCTCACAGCTGGACAAAGCATCCATAATCAGACTCACGACCAGCTATCTCAAAATGAGAGTGGTGTTCCCAGAAGGTAAGTGTTTTTGCTGGATGGAATTTCAAAGCAAAGGGGATAGGAAATTTTGCAAGACAATGAGCCTACCCCAGTGAGGGAGGTACACCCACATTTACTGCATACATATTCTATGCAAACGGAAGTTTAGCCTGACTACTTGATTGAGGTCTTCCCTAAACTCAGGCTTGCTGTTCCTTTTCCTGGGTTTCCTCTACTTCCCCATTAATACTTTCTCTTCAGTCCATCAGATGTGTTTGGTTGGGAAGCAGCCCAACAGTGCCTTTGTCAACACTTCAGATACTGAGCTCAATTGAAAGTACTACTAATCCAAACATGACTTTCTTTTTTATTCCACTTGTTTGAATTGTATCCAATAGAAAGCAGGAGCACTGTTGGATTCTTCATATTTCTAGATATGGATAGACCCACTTACATGGAGCTAAAAGAGATAATAATTCCTCTGTATGTCTATAGTTCTACAAATGAGGAGTGGGTATATTCATGAACAAATCCTGAATTTATGCAGTCTCTTGACTGTTACAGTAATTTATTCTGAGTTTTCAAGATATTCTCAAATTATGAAACTAATTCTGGGACTTGATGATTTGCAACTCTGGCCTTGATATTATCTGTAAGATACTGTCTAGTCCCAAAATACATCAGATTGAACTAAGATGGCTAGTCCACTTAGAAAATATCTTCTGGGTGCCAGGTTGGTAAATGGATCCTGGGGAAATTGTCTCATAAGTCTAAGAAATTAAAATAGCTGAGTTGTTGACATAATTTAAAACTTGTATTTAGTTTATCAGCATTCACTGTGTGAGGCAGAGCAGCCTTCATAGAACACTGCCATGTAAAAAACTGTTTATACTCACTAGGGAAAGGACGCTTCTCTTCTATCTACCCATTTACTCAATCAAATTAAAACAAATTTTACAAAATATTTTAGATAAGATTTACTAGAAGAGGAAGATCTGAAAATGTAAAGGAGAGATTGCTAGACAAACAAAAATCTAACAGAAAAAAAAAACTGTTAATTTACAAACAAAAAACTTCTTATTTGACCTGTAAAAGTTTATGCTGTTGTTGATTTTGGATGTTTGGAGTTTGATGTTTTAAAGAAATGGTGGTGAGGAAGGAAATAGTCATTACTGGGTTTGGAGTTTCACTTTACTTGATCTTGATGTAAAAGCTTGCAAAACATGCTCCAAATTAGTCAGGGACACTACAGGAAAACTTCCAAATTATAGTTCAGTTCTACCCTCTAACTACATGATCCATTCCTTTTAAAGTGGTTCCTTGAACAGTTCTCCTCATTTGACCCTGGAAACCACAGGAGGAGGGGAATCAAAGCTTTAAGCAAGTTACTGTAAAGTTTTTTAGAAGGAAAAAAAAAAAAAAAAAGAGGGAGGACCTTTATGCTAAAAACCACATTTCCCATTCAAACTGTGCTGAGAATTGCTGATGGGAAAATTACCATTATACCACACTGTCTTCTGTTTAAAAAAGAGATCTTGTTGTCTTTTATATTGTCAGCGCCTACTTTATAAAAATAAAGCTATTGCGAACTCCTCTAGCCGCGCTGTTCCTAACAGGATTATTAGCAGTGATTTGTCAGCCCCTGCGGTCTCAGTGGGTTCCCTTTCTGCGTGATTTCTAGCCGGTCTCGTCAATTATCGATGCCAATGTCGCTCGCTGTTTGATCAGAAGCAGCATATGGTGCTGCTTGTGGGGCTGCGAGTAATGGCAGGAGGAGAAGAATAGCGGGTCGGCGTTCCCGGGCAGGCATCACGCGGGACCCGAGAGCCCAAGGGCTCGCCAGGGCCAGGGACGCTAGCCTGCTTGGTACAGACCCTAGGCAGGGGCAAGTACAGCCAGAAGGGGAACGGGGCTGTTTTTTGGTGACTGTTCGTTTTTGGTTTTTAAGAGAGCAAGCTTTCTTGTTTAATTAATTCCTACCTCCACAAATTATAGATCACGTTATAAGTAAATAGTAGGGACAAAAAGTAAATTCTCATAGGCAACTTCTCGTTATTTTTTTTAAGAGAGCACCGGTGAAGATTCCCGCTAGAATACTCTTGGTGGCAAGGCCAGTCCCCTCTGGCTACTTTAAAGGGCAATTGTGCTTTCTGCAGTCAACCCGCCCCCCCACTCACTTCCTCCCGAGCCTGGGCCCTGGGCCCCTCCCACCTCTCTCTTCTATGGGTGAGTGTGAGTTTATGGGGAGGAGGGGATGGACGATGTGTGAACTCTGGGCACATCATTTATTTCTCCAGCTACTGTTGAGCTCATAACTCACTCACAGTCTCCACCCGATGAGTTAAGACAGGGTCATAGGAACAGCTGGTTCCTGGTGATGAAGTTTTAATTCTGAGAGTGTATGAGCTTCAAAAACCCAATCATGGCCCTTCAAAATATTAGAAAAGAAAAACAATAAATAACAACAACAACAAAAAAATCAGCTTTCAAAGGAGTGAAATAGTGAAAAGCCTTAGAATTTGGCACAACCTGCAGGGGGTGCCAATTTGGATTCTCCCTTGCCTTAAGGCAGTTGGGTGTTCAAGGCTGAGGTCCAAGGTAGTGGAAGAAATGAGGTCCTTTACATCTGTATATGGTTCTAGTCTTTTTTTCTTTTTCTTTTTTGTACTGCTGACTGAACACAGTGGTAGTTTTACCACTGAGCTACATCCCCAGGCCCTCGCCTGGAACTTGTGATCCTCATGCCTCAGCCTGTCAGTCCCTGGGATCACTAGCTTGCATCTCTAGGCCCAGCTGGTTGTAGTCTTATTTAGTGAGACTAAATGGAATTGAAGATGAAATTCATCCTTACATCAGTTTTGAAGTCATTCAGCACATAGTAGGCCCTCAATTTTGTTTTAGGGATAGCTAGTTTATCATGGTAAATATTCTATTACACATGGATTTTTTGCAAGATACTCTCAAATAATTATAAATCTGGTGACATAGCTATAAGCATAACAATATTATAAAATTTTTTTGTTCATATCACAATTCATCTATATTACCCCACAATGCAAAAGGCTATAAATTAAATGAACAAACAAAATTCTTCCATACGTATTTTTTAAAGGAGAAAAATAATTAAAATATAGGTCATTTTCCTTTGCCCTGTCACCTGCTGAATATGGTTTTTCACTCAAGAGCCTAGTAGCTTTTGTCTGGTGGCATGTTTCAGCTTTTAAACTTATTTTACTTGAGTAGAGAATAATGAACTATGAAGGGGGAAATGAAAGAGAAAAGAGAAATGGGATATGGATATACCAAATAATTAAGAATAACCATTAGATTCCCATTGAATTTGAGATTTAATAGTAAAAATAAAAAAGAAATTCAGGTAACATTATTGTGAAATCAGTAAAAGCACATTCTGACTGATAATAGTCTTTTCTAAATAATCTAGCAAAGGGTAGATTGAGACATGTAGAAATATATAAATCTTAGATGCTATCAAAGCTGGAAAGGCAGGATAAAAAAAGAGATGTCACGACCTTATTTGTGTGCAAAATAGAACAAATTCAACTAGAAAGAAATGCATAATAGTTATCCACCTTTAATGCAATTTTGACTGGAGCATAGTGGCATGTGGAGTGAACTTTAAAGGGATCAGACATGTTTTCAAGCCTATAGCTATTTAAACTTGGTAACATCACCCTGCCATTTCGTCGTCAAGACCTCTTTAGGAAATAAAAATAATTGAAGTTAGTAATGTTCAAGAAAGAGATGGTGAATAATCAAACCTCTACAGATCCTTTCTGTAATATTCACCTCTAGATCGAAATCCCTAATTGTGTTGTATTTTTTTGAAGCAGAGAACTCAAAAAGAGAAAGAGGCCCCCATTTCCCACGTGCATCGGTGATTTAAGACTGTTTTTCTTGCTGCTCAGGGAAATGATTGAGCATTAAGTTTCCATGTTTATTTTCTTACAGAAGTTTTTCTCATTTAAAAGCCTTTAAGCACAGTTTATGCTCCACGGTGGTTTTCTCCGTTTAACTCCAGTTTTGATGTTGACTTAAAATGTGTAGTGAGGAACTAAATTTTGTGCAGAGCATTTGCAAGGCAGATTTATGTGCTAGAAATTGTAGGTCTAATCAATGGGAAGGGGAATCAGTTTTCCTTAATGAGAGATATCACTACCAAAAATAACATTTAAACATGCATCAAAACAGATATCAAAAGCTATGGTGATGATTTCAAACAAGGTACAATCACCCACCTAAAGTTAAAACCAGGCTAAACTTACAGAGGAAAACCCTGATTTCTACAAAAGTCATTTTTCAGTTCTGGGGAATCTCGGCAGCCTGGAACTTTTCCTGACAAATGGTGATGCAGAATACAAAGCCACAGATTCTTGTCACATTTCTCTATGGGTCCAGGAATTTCTCAAGAAAATGAGGTTTGGAGTCTTATAATACTTAATGATTTTAGTGGGTTATCCATTGCCAGTTTTTGATCCATGAAAATCTAAATTTTGTGAGAGGAAGGGGAACCCCAATTATTTAGGAATGGTTCTGCTCTTCTGAGAATGCCAAAAAAGTGTCCACAGTGAAGCAAACTTTAGTCCTCAGGTACCCCCAAATAGTGGGGGATTTCTGTGCCCTTGTGGCTCAGGCTAAGGCTAGTGACAACTACCATATTAGGGTCTCAAGTTCATCTCGCCTGTACCAAGGCCTGTAAGTCCAAGGACAGTTAAACTGGCATAGTGCGTCCACCCTCTCTGCGGTGACCCAGCGCTGGGACTCCACACAGTCTCCCCCATTTCCTACGCCGGGTCGGGTCTACGGAGAGCCTGGGATGTCTCTCCCGGTATCTGGAGCAGAGACCCCACGGCGTGCTCATGTGTGCCCGCCACCCCTTCTTGCTATCCAGGCATAGCCCCAAGAATTGGAGGTTATCTAGATCTGAATTAAAGAACATGGCCAATCTGTCTGTTGCCGGGATGGAGAACTCCAGCGATTGTAGAGGATCTCAGGTAGAACCGAAGTGGAATTCGTTTGTCCTTCGCGGCTCTGCCTTGCAGGCGCCGGCCTCTAGGGAAGTGGCATCGCCAAGTCCCAGCCGCGCTCAAAGGTCCGAAGACTTGGGCGGCTTCGCTTGACACTTTTCAGTCGCTATGCAGGACACTCCCCAGTGCATTTGCCCCCAGTTTTAGTCTGAATCCGGTCGAACCCTGCACTCCCTTCGGTTTTTGAGGTTTTTCGTTCATTAGCAGCCGACTCGGGTGCGTGGCTGGCAGGCTGAGTCCCGAAAGAGAAGCTTAAACTCGGAGGCAGAATGGAGCATGACAAGGGCGCAGAAAGGGTCAGCGCTGTGACCATCCGGCTTCATCCCACATTTACAGTAACATTAGTGGCTTCCCAGGCGCAGCCGCAGAGCGTCTCTAGCTCTTGAGCAGCAGGCAGAGGAAGGCAGGGCACACACATTGCAGACAGAGGGTAGACGCACATTGTGAAGTCCTGGGAAGTGGTGCAGGACAAGGCCTGGCAGGGCACGGTCATCAACGCCCTAGGGAGCACTGCCACACTGGCTGGGTAGCTTGGGACGGCCCCAGCGCTAGAGGAAAGAGAGGGCGCACCTGAGTTCCCAAAGCGACCTTCTGCCCAAGGTCTACTCCAGGAGCGCGGTTTCGGTTGGGAATATCCATTCTCCGTCTCTTTCTTCTCCAGAGAGCCCAGCCTCAGAGTCGCTGGGAGTCCCAACACCAAAGCCGATTGGTGCCTCAACCGAAGGAACATTAGGAATTTGCATTCAGTAAAGACGCATAGACTCTGTAGGATACTTGGGATTTGGGATTACCTTCCTGGGCCAGCCTTCTCCCCCACACCCTCTGAGGCGAGTGACCCAGGTAACTGGGACAAACTACTTTGGACTGAAAATTAGGAGTTGGGCTTTTCAGGACTTTTCCCGCCCCAGTCTCTAGGTTGTGGTCAAATCCTGCCGACAACATCTCTAGTACATGCATCCATCCCCTCAATGCCTAAAAGGCATATTGTGATCCATGGAGTAGATGGTGTTCCCTGGGAACAACTACAAGGAGGAAGCCTGTCTGTGGAGGTCTAGTGTTTATAGATTTAAAGATAGAACAGTAGAACAAGCTCTTTTCTTCCACCTCTTCCTGTTGGAGTGAAGGAGGTGATGATGCCCGGTCTGTAATCTGTATTTTGTCAAGGGTATGAAATTCATTCGGAAGGAAAATCTCGATCAATTTATTTTTGCTGCTTGCAATAACACAGCTGGATGATGCTTTGGGCTCACGCTAGACTGAGACTCATCATTCATTCGCCAAGAACGGGCCTAAATGGTGCCTGTGGGATTAGGTCAATTTTAGTGGATCTACTTCGCCTCATTTGGTTACTAATTGGTTTCTTGTTTTATAAATCGAAATCTCATTTTCAGGAAATTACAAAACCCATGCAGTCAGTCCATTGAGGTAATCCTTGGGTCAGGGGGTATTTAAATGGAAATGGCTCAACCAAGCACCAAGGGTAAAGCAACAGTGAAACTTGCCTGGGTTTTCACATGAAATGTGAGCTAGCCCTTTAGATCCATAATAGATACATCCCTTCTAATGCTACTTATGTAAATATGATAAACCAGACTTTAAGGGAAGAGGGGGGCCTGGGAGAAGAAAAATTTATCTGCTAAGGTTAATGTGGCATATCTTGGAAATCTTCCAAAATAGATTATGTTTTTCTTTGTCTTCGGCCACTTTAGCTGGGGAAAATCCTTTTGTCTAAAACCCGATTTAGTTATCGCCTCCCTCACAGAGCTCCTTTTCTCCTTTGCAAAACCCTGTTCCCTCGGCCTCACCGAATTACAAGAGAATCTTTAGATCTTGTTCCCACTGTAATCCCGCCGCAAAGGGAGCTGGTTTCCTCCTCATTTTAAACAGACAATCAAAGGATTTGCGAATTTTCTGCGGTAGGTCAAGTGCAGAAACGAAATCTCAGCTTACCCCCTCGCCAACTGAAATTGGGTGCCGAACGCGTCACCGAAGGCAAGAGGCGAGGGGGTCCGGGGAGAGGGTTCTCCGGCCCACTTCGAGACTTTTGGGAAGGAGGACCCCTGCTGCGGGCTTGGGGAGGTGTCCTCTGCACCCCAAGGGCGAGCTCAGTCCTGGTATTACATCAGGGAAGACCGACAGGTAGACCAGGGCAGCCAGTTCCTTATAAAACATTAACCCAGACTCAACTGTGTGACGGAGATTTTCGACGGGAAACAAAAAGAGAAGGCAGTGCTCCGTGAAAGCAAAAGATTCCTTAAAAAGGTGGTGGGGGTGGTTGGGTGGGGGAGTGGGTAAGGGAGGGCGAGGGAGGCCTCTGTTAACCCGCACCCGGATGGGCTGTTTATTAACCTTTGGGAAGTCTTATTTTCCCTCGTAGGCGCATAATAATAAGGCCATAACCCGATACAGAAAACAGCCGAGGCTGCCTCCGCGAGTTCTAAACCAGTTTTCCCGCCCGCCCCCCCAACCCAGCCCAGCCCAGGGGATTTTCAAATCCTTCGGGTAGGGTGGGTGCTTCTGGAGACCAACAAAATTTTAGATTGAAGACGTTTGTTGGTCCCAAGCACAGGTTTCGCACTTTTCCGGGGTCTTGAGAGCCGGGTCTCCTCAAATAAGGGAGCCTCAGCCCACTCCCTAAGTGCCGGAGTGACCGCCCTCTGTTCGCGTCAGGGGTTTCAGGACTTCTGCAAGTCCAAGGGCGCTCGCGGGCGGCGACACCTGCCCCCTGGGCACTCTCTGCAGGGTCCTTTCCCTTTTTCCTGTTGGCCTCCGCAGCCAACCGGTCCCATCGCTTCTTCTGAGAATGTCTGAACAGGGATTTAAAAGAAAAGAAGAATATGTCGTGCCAGATATCAAGGAGAATAGGTTGGTTGAATCATGAGGAGCGAAGGGGTGTTTACAGGTGACTGTGATGGGGACCTCCTGGAATGGTCCAGAAGAAGAAAAGAAACCAGGGCAGTGGAGTCGCTCTGGGGAGGGAAGTTGGGGTGGGCTAAAGAGTCAGGAGGGGTCAACCTGCACGAGGGAGAGAGAGGAGTCCAGTCGCAGGCGGGGAGCATCAGTGTTTGCAGAGCGGTGGGGAAATCGTTAGATTTATTTAGATGTGCAAACACCCAGAAAGACCCTATTTGAGCTTAAGGGGCGTTCAGTGTTACTCGTTGCCAGGATTTTGATCGCTTGCTTAGGAAGCAGCTCCTGGCCAACACCTTTAAAAAATCTAAGTCCATGTTTTATTGTAAAAGATCCTTCCCAGCGCCACATTTAGAGTGTTTTTGTCATCGTGTGCTTTACGGTGTATTTGCCCCTAATATCAAACTAAGAAAAAAAAGGTCATGTTAAACCTTGTACGATGGCATGCGAATGAAAGGACTTCACTATCTAGTTGATAAAATTCCACAAGAGCACTTCAGAGATATTATCTATAACAAATTTAACATAGCTCTGCCCAAGTTTCTTCTGCCTTTATATTTCTTTCTGTACACAGGTAATACTGTAGAGTATTAATTTTTAAGAAATCAGCCGTGAGAGTCTTGAATGTTTGCTGTTTTAGTCTTCACCAGAAAAATTGTGGCAAAGCCTCAAAAGATCTTAACGTGGTAACATCGAGGAGACGAGTGGACTGTCTTTGTTAATAGGAGATGGTACGGAATTATTTTCTATGTACAGAATGGAACAAAAATATTGCTAAGAAATTGTTAGCACCTCAAATTAACTGACTTCAGGAAAGCCGCCCCGCCTCCCGCTTTTGGAGGCGGAGCCGGAGAGGACTAGGGTGTGTAAAGTTGGGGCTACAAGGCAAATGGAAGACGAAGAAGGATAGGCGCAGGGATGCTGGTAAGCGTCAGACTGGAAGTCAACCGCAAGCAAACGGATTTTTCCGAAGGGGATTAAAGTCAGAGCGAGGGGAGGAGAATGTCTAGAAAGTCCCACAGCCAATCAGAAAGGACGTCAGGAACCAGATGGACCTGGCCCTTCGTTTCAGGCCACTTTAGGCGCAGAGGTTCTCTGCGTGGGGGTGACATCCTCCGGCTCTTGAAAGGACAATGTTGAAAACTTTGGGCGAGAAATGAAGTGTCCCTCATCACCTTAAACGAACTAGTGAATCTATGCAAAAGTTATCGCTAGAGTGTAGTCGCAGGGGCTTCTCTAAGTGTGGTGTCGGAGGCCTCTTGAGGTCCTGCCAGGAGAGTACTCCAGGAGAGCCTGTCCTAGCTGAGAAACCCGGTTCCCTCAGAGTGAGTTTGATTTCTGCTCAGAACCCAGGGAGGAGCCAAAATTTATAGCTGCCATAACCCCCTCCCAACTGTGCAGATTGCCTGGTCGGGACAGGGTAGGGGTGACTGGGAGATAATATCGGGTGGTTCTTCCTCTTGAGCTGATGTGTCACAAACCACAAAATTCGGACTAGTCCTAAACTGCCAGTCCGGTTGGGACTCTGTCACTCAAGGTTGTTTTTATGTCTCCACAGGACTTGGCGAGGCGTGGGGCCACTCAAGTCGAACCAGTCCTTTGGATAACGTTGGCCGTGAACTGGGCTCCCATCTACTTCAGGTACAGACACATGTCTCCCAGTGGTTCATATCCTCCGAGGTCCAGGCTACCTGGATGGGCTTTTGCTTTCTTTAAAAAAAAAAAAAAAAAAAAAAATGAAAAAAAAAAAAAAATCCCAACCTGCACGTGGCATTCTCAGCCTGAAATCTCCTCCAAAGTTAGAACTTCAGCTCTTAACTGGTTGAGGATGGGCGGATGGCGCCTCGACAGGCTAAGAGGGAAGAAACCAAGACTTGGGGTTTGGAAAATAGCCCAATAAGGTTCCATCAGGGCGCTGCGACCAAGGGAGGGGGCGTCCTTTGTCACCTTTCCACTGCTGGTACTGGAAGCTCAGGGCCAAGCTGCCAAGACAGAGCCGCAGAATCATCTGCAATGAAGGATTTCCAAAGGAAATAACAGGAATCTGGTAGAAATGTCCGTCAGTGCTTTAAGCCCACACATTCCGGTTCCAGCTGCGTCTGCAACTCATTTCATCTCTTCCTTGTAGTTCCCAGGCTTCTCCTCTCCCCAGGCCAGTCCAGGCTCTCTACAAACCCTCCGTTACACACATACACACCCCCAGGTAATGAGTTTAACCAATGTGAGGTGCCCATTACCTTGTTGTTTGCAGTGCACACTGTTTTAAATTGCCTGTTGCTGGCTTAAGTCACAGAACAAATATTTTAAATAATAAAACTCCCAATGGCATTTTTAGGTTTGACACTTGTCCTCCGCCCCACACCCTCTTTATTATTATTCAAGTCCACAGGGAGTGGTATCTTAAAATCTAAGAACTATAGGGGAAGCAGGCAGTTCTTCCTCCTGGCATGAGCAGGCATGAGCAGCAATCTCTAGGCAGGATCCCACAGCCTTCATGTTCTATTAGTCCCCAAACTCCTTGTCCTCAAGGTTTTAGTTTCCCAGAACAAAGAAAGGGTATGAACATTCCTTCACTGGTCTGACTTTCATACTTTTGAATTTATCTAGAAAGGGGGTGTAATTTCCTTGACTGCAACGCCTTGCATCAGATGTCTTTCAGTTACCCCTCAATCTTTCCATATTCTCAAATAATCTCTTCCAGCAATATAAACAAGAAAACAAAACCCCCAGACAATCCTTCATCCCTTCTACCTCTTGCCCATTCTCTTCTCCTTTTTTACCCCAAACTTCTGGTAGGACAGACTTACATTTCTTATTTCAGTGGCTCACTACTTTCCTCATTTGCTCCAATATCCCTTCAGTCTCTCATCTCTTCTACCCATTGGACTCTACATAGGCCCTACTATATGTTGATATCAAGAATTAGATGCTCATCTCTTATTCTACCTCAACTTGTTCATCTCACAAATATAGGAGGGTCAATTGTGTGTGGGTCAGAAAGCCCAGTCCTCACGGACTTTATGATCTAAAGAGAGGAGCCTTAGAAATTCACACAGGTGTACTGTATAGTGTACCAGGGGACAGGTGCTGTGGAGAAGAATGAGGAGGAGGGCTCTGTTTTAGTGTTGCAGCTTAAAATGGAGATGATTGGGGAGGCCTCACTGAGAAGGTGACATTTGGGCAAAGACCTTGAAGGAGGTGACACTGATAACTTCACATTCTCCTCTTTCTTCAACGTAAGAATATCTTGATTTTCCAGATTTTTCTCCCTCTCTGACTGCTCTTCTTTGATTTTCCCACCACTGGCTGTTTCACAAATGATGTAGTTTCCAGAAGGTTCTAGCTGTTTCTTCTCTCACTGCTCCAAAGCCTCCTGGATGATTTTAAGCACCACTGCCTCAACTCTTCTCTCCACATGACCTGATTTTCTTCAGTCTAGACTCCCTCCTGAACTCCAGACCTTTATTTCCTACTGCCAGCTGGCCACATTTAAGTGGAAATTGTCATGGACCTGAAGCATCTCCAAGACAAGAATACATATTGCTCTTACCCAGACTTTCACTTGTATAAAATTCACTGTTAATCCAAGTTTCAGTCTTGGTTAATGGTGTCCCTCTGCTTAATGTTCTCACTGAAACCTGAAAGTCAACCTTAACTTCTCTTTCTGCCATCAATTAGCATGAAGTCCACAGCCAGCATCATCTTTAAATTAGATTCTCACCTTTCTTCATCTCCTTTGTGATCATTCAGTTTCAGACTTGACCATCTCTGCTGCAGCTATCTGTTCTTATTTCTTCACCCCCATTCCTTCCTTCCTTCTGAAGGTCACTGTCTACACTCTGCCAAGATTAAAATAATAAATCTAAGTATACTATTTTCCTGCTTAGAAACCTCTGTTAGGACCCTGATGCCTATAGGAGTAACTTCAGATTCCTCAAACTGACATTCCAAATTTCAAAAATCCATTGTGGATGTACTTCCTCAGCTCCATCTGTGATACACCAAACACATCACTTCAGAATACATCTGATCTATCCTTCCCCAAACTCCCTGCCTTTGCCACATCATTCCCTCTGCCTAGGATGTTCTTCCTCCCTTCTCTAGTCCAACCTTCCCCTCCAAAGTTCTGCTCAAACATCAACTCCTTTAAGGCATCTTTAACTTCCCTCCTCTGGTTGCTCAGCTTCTGGGTCTTCTGCCTATTTAGCACTGTCCATTTAGCTGTGTATTCATTATAAGTATTTCCAGGCCAGTTACCCCTGAAGGATTTCCAGTTCCTTGAGAGTAGGAAAGCAAGGTCTAAATCTTCCTAGGTCTTCACTGACTACACTAAGGAGTCACTGGCAGAGATAAAGTTACAGGAATAGTCTAAGACTTTCCTCCATGGAGAACCTGTCAGTGTGATGCATCGATGTAAACATATACAAATGTACTTGAGCAGTACCCTATGGACTTGCTACTCATGAAACCTCTCATCTCCTAAATCCCCTTTTCCTATTATATTCTTTCCAGTGCCATTGGCCAGCTTTGTTTTCTCTGTAAACTTTGGACTGTCAGTTCTTCCATGTTGACCAGTGCAGTAGGCACTGGATCTTTTCCAAACCCTGCTATTACTCTTTTCATGATAGAACAATTGCCACTATGGAGCCCTTCAAGACTGACACAGAAAACCTCTGGTTCTTTCAGTGATCATCACCCCAAGAACCAAACCTACTTCTGTGATTTACCCCCAGAATTTTTGTGTATGTCTATTACAGACATGTCTTCTTTGTTCATTTGGTAAATTCTGAGCCTATGGGGCTTTAGCTTTGTCCACAACTTCTTGATCTCTCCTAGTGTGCTACATGCCCCAGATGCTTACAAAATTGAAATGAACAAACAAAAGAGGGGGCTCTTGTAACTGGTTCTATGTCCTGTTTCCTGACAGTCTCTCTCTTCTCCACCTCTCTGCATTTCTGTCTGAATGTTTCTAACTTTTGCCTTCCACCCTGCATTTCAACAGATGGCCCAGAGGCCTCTCCATTCACTCTATTTCTGCCTCCCCAGACCCTGGATGGCTTCATCTTTGTGGTGGCCCCAGATGGGAAGATCATGTACATCTCAGAGACAGCCTCAGTTCACCTGGGTCTTTCTCAGGTAGGTGAGTGGTCTACACTTCCAGCCTGCAGTGTTTATAGCCAAAGTTGGAAGCAGGAAGGGTGGGCTTCCCCAATCCTTTTATATCTGCATTTCTGGGGATGGAGACCTCTCAGCTAACAGGGGAATTCTTTAAACAGGTCTGGATCTCCTCATTCCTGGACTTCTCTTATCCATTTGCTTCCACCCAAAGCCCAAGCAATTGCCAGTTTTTTTTTTTTTTCAGCCTTTACAATAAGCCAGTTACTGTGGGAGGAGATTACATGCTTATCTTGTGATGTCTTTACCAGAATATTGCCAGGGAGCTGCCACGACTACTACTACTACTACTAGTAGTAGTCGTACTACTACTGTAATATTGTTATTATTTCACAAATAAAAAAGCTGAGGTTTACATAGGGGGCAAACAGGTAGCAAAGGGCAGAAATGAAATCAGAACTAAAGGCCAGTTCCTGGCTCCTGTTCTCATGGCCCAACAGACCGCCCCACTCCCGCCCCCGCCCCCGCCCCACGTTTTCAGCTTCTTCATGGGGCCTTACACTACCACAGAAGCAGTAATACCTTCCTCTTTACAGGTAGAGCTGACCGGAAACAGTATTTACGAATACATCCACCCCGCAGACCACGACGAGATGACCGCAGTTCTCACCGCCCACCAACCCTACCACTCTCACTTCGTACAGGGTAAGGCAGACACGTGCCTGCAATGCTTAAGCCCATGGCGGTCAGTTTGTGGTTTCCCCCCAATTAGTCGTGGCTGGGACCATCACGAGCTGCACGTCTCATGTCCTGATCTTTCCTCTGCTCCTTTATCTCTGTCTCTCTCAGAGTATGAGATCGAGCGCTCCTTCTTCCTAAGGATGAAGTGCGTCTTGGCCAAGCGGAACGCTGGCCTCACCTGCGGCGGCTACAAGGTAAGTGGCTGAGCTGGAAGATTGACCCCAGCAGCGGTTGGGTGTCTTCGGATGGGGCGGGACCCTAGGGATCTGCGGCGTCTGAGGGTCTTTCCCACATCCGGGACCGCCCCTGCTTGAACCCGCAGTACGTTTCAAAGAGCAGCGGGTCCAGACGCTCCATTAAGGTCACTAAACTTTATGAATTACTGGGACTAAGCTTAAAGACTAAGACTGACTGGTTCAGTATTGCGCGGCCGCGAGGCCTCTCAGAGATGGGTTTTAGGAATCCCGAAAGCCTCTGAAGTGGCGTGTAACCCTGGTGGATTCGTAGGAGTTTAGTCATAGCGTCAGATTTTGATCTCCAAAGAGGTTAAGTACCAGAGAGTTAGCTCGATTCTGTGGTTCTCACGTCATATGCAACTTACTGGACGTCCTCAGAAAGCAGTTTCCAGGGAACCTGATTCAGACGGGTTAAGGTCGGTGGAGGTCTAGGCATCTGCATTTTTACAGTCTCCCAGGTGAGTTGCAGTCTCCAGTGACCTGCAATCACTCTCTTGAGACCCCTTAGAGCATCTATAACTTTGGCCCCCTTATTAGAAGGGCCGTGACCCACACAATATTTCTGGCTGAGTAGTCTCAACATGTTTTAAACCTCTCCTCATCTTTTCTGGAGCTCTTCCTGAGGGTGACTGAGTCTTGCCCCCTCCCACTCTGCCACAGGTCATTCACTGCAGTGGCTACCTGAAGATCCGCCAGTACAGCTTGGACATGTCCCCCTTTGACGGCTGTTACCAGAATGTGGGCCTTGTGGCCGTGGGTCACTCGCTGCCTCCTAGCGCTGTCACAGAGATCAAGCTGCACAGTAACATGTTCATGTTTCGAGCCAGCCTGGACATGAAGCTCATCTTTCTGGACTCTAGGTGGGTGGGCAGGGCCAAAAAGGGCTGCTTCTAGCGTAATGGCAACCCTGCATAGCGAGAGACAGATTTCCCTTGATATTAATGAGCCCATTTTGCAGATGAGACAACTGGCCAGGTTCTGCGAAGTGAGGGCGGGCACACAGGTCTGAGACTGCGGTCGGTCTGGGATTGAGGGCACCCGGGCACTTATCCGCCGGAATTCCTCTCCGCAGGGTGGCGGAGCTTACGGGGTACGAACCTCAGGACCTGATTGAGAAGACCTTGTACCACCACGTGCATGGCTGCGACACCTTCCACCTGCGCTGCGCGCACCACCTGCGTAAGGAACCACCCTGCTCTGCACCCAAACAACTTTGGCGGTTCCCCAGGGTGCTGGGGAGTGGGAATCTAAGCCCAGGCAAACCACAGCCGGGTAATGGCAGTGGTGGTTCATAAGCGCCCCCCCGCCCCCCTCCCAGAGGGCCAGCTGGCACACTGGGCCCCATCTTGTTTCTCTATGGTACACCTGTCTCCAGCACTGGTGGAAGGGGCGTTTCTAGTGAAATATCCCCGGAAGGAGTTTTATTCTTCTATTGCTGTGCTTCACCACTAGCAAGTATCACTGGAGTTGCGAAGAAAAACCGAGACTGTTCAACTTTCCCAACGTACATCGACTCTCCTTTTAAAATTTTTGTGGTGTTGAGGGTTGAACCCAGGGTCTCTAGCACGCTATGCAAGCGCTCTATCACTGAGATACATTCCCAGCTTACTCCTCGACTTTTCATATAACTTTGTTTGAGCTTAATCTACCCCGACTAGGAACCTGAACTCAGTTCAGCTGCCCGGACTCATCCTTTCACAGTTAGGTGAATCCGGGAAACTCCCAATTTTATGTGTTCCCCCGGCTGCTAAAGGTGTAGCCAACTGCCCAGAGAGGGGCCATTTCATTAGCATGCCTATAAAGAGTACCCGGGGTCTTGATTCGATTTAACTGGACCTTCAATTCGATTGGGAATTTGCCTGTTGTCTCTCCCTCCTGCCAGGCGCAGTTATTAGGGCCCACAGGGGGTCCGCACTCCCACCACCCGGCATTTGGGACAAGTCTGGGTCAAGCTGATTCACCACCATTTGCCTCTGTCTCTCCATCAGTGCTGGTGAAGGGGCAGGTGACCACAAAGTACTACAGGTTCCTGGCGAAGCACGGCGGCTGGGTTTGGGTGCAGAGTTACGCGACGATCGTGCACAACAGCCGCTCATCCAGGCCACACTGCATTGTCAGCGTTAACTACGTCCTCACGTGAGTGCAAGCCTGGGATCCCTTCGCACACTCCGGGCGACTCCGGTCTCTGAGAGGAATCGTGTAGTGGGCATGACCGGGTTAGGAGAAACTGGGATCATATGGGGATGCGGGTTTGAACCCTAAGTGCGAGCTACGCTGGAAAGAGGCAGGTCGAGCACTTTCATCTTCCTGAATAGGCTTTCTTCCTTCTTTTCTAGAAAAAAGATTTAGGAGTTCTTCATCACACTCCATATTTGCTTTATTTTCTTTCTTTTAACCTTTTAAAAAGAACTCTGCATTAAATAAAACTTAATGCAGCGGAAAGAAAAAAGAGAGAAGGAGGACAGGACCCGACGTTTGGAGCCATTTATAGTTAACAAACAGGACATCTGTTTCACTTTTTCAGATCTAGGGTTTGAAGTTCTTAATTTTAACCAGAGTCCCCAATCAAAGTTAAGAGTTCTGAGAGAGTGTTTCTTTCCCTGAAACACAAAGGGGGTTTAAGTGACCAAGAGGATCTGACTTTAACTTCCAGGAAGCCAAAGGACCCAAGCTAACGCTGCAGGTCTTGTCCAGCGCCCCTCCTGGTGCGCGATCATTTCACTGGGTGAGGAGCTGAGCTCCGGGTGCCACCTGCGGGTGCGACCCACTGGGCGTCTGCAGCAGCCTCTTTTGAACCTATTCTTTCTAGAAACCATAATCCTTTCTGGTTGCTGGTGTGGCCCTTCAGCCTAATCACGTGGCCGCGTGTGCGCCTCCCGAGGAAAGCATCGTTGTTTTGTATAATGTTTGTGAAAGTAGAGTTACTTAGGGTTGAAGCCTTTATAAAGAGCTCTTGTGTACGCAGTTGCCGGTTTTGGTTTTTGTTGTTCGTTTTGTTTTGTTTTTGGTAGATGTTGAAATTCTTGTTATTCTTAGGGGACTTAGAAGTTCTTTACTTGGGAATGCTGACACCAGATAGTAAAAATGCTGTTTTGTCATTAGGTAGTGGGTTAAGGGGGTGCTCTTTGGAATCCAATCAATGAGGATTGGATTCATTCCACATTGTTTTAGATTACCAAATTAAAAATGTAGTAGTTGGAAATATTATGCTTGCATTAAGACTATTTACTCTGTGCCCTGTTTAATAAGAAAAGTTAATTCAATAGACTTAGAAAATGAATTTGGTTTAGGTGAGGATTCAGTATTCAAGAATAATAGCTTGTTATTAAGAAGAATCTTTTAATTTCTTTCATTTTAGTAAACAGTGTTTGAATAAGTATTATTAGATGTTTATAATAGCAAGAAGACTGTATTTTAATACAGAGCAGAAAATGTACCACTATTTTGGGCATCATGAAACAAAACCATTTATTTTATGAATGCAATTTTTCATATTATTAAAATAAACATAAGAGAAAATGGCAATGCATAACTCATAAAATAAACCACTATGGGCAACAGAAGTATTAGAGGGTGAAAAATTATGTCTGCTTACCATGGAAAGGAAAGGGACATTCTTTAAGAAGGTGCTTTGTATGTCTGAGACATCACAAGCATTATACATACACTCTGTTCTCTGGTGGGTGCCTGTGGTTAGTAATCATTCTTTATCAAACAGCAGGGTATATAGTCACACAGACCCCTATAAATGATCTGAATGCAAGTTAGACCTCCCAATGGGTAAACTTAATTTATGTTTGGAGTCATTTTGAAATATTCTGTTTTGTTTTTCCAGTGGGTAAGTGTTCTTTTTTCTTCTGTTGATTGTGTCATTCTTTACACATTTCTTTAGAGCTGTAGAATTAGACAATCAACTTTAAATCAGTTTAAAAAATATGTAATGAGGACAAATAAATGATTTATAGAAGGATAAATAGTATGGCACATATTTATTTTGTGAACATTCTGTACCTATGAAAGAAAATAGAAATAAACACACAGAAGCATGTATACACAAGCCCACAAGATGATAAGCTGAAATTGATTACTCTTTATGAGTCTCAGCCCCAATTCCTTGTATAAAAATTCTTAGAACAATTTTTATGGCTGCAAATGCAGAAACTGCTTTAGATGAAATGTCATCAACTGGCTCTGTGTGTTGACAGGATTTTCATAATGAACAGGTTGCACTTTGTTGGATGTGTACATCACACATCTGGTTGGAAGTTACTCATTTACATTGTCTTAGCAAATTAAATAGAAGGCTATTGATTCTCTATGGTACCAGTGTTTAGGGATAAGCTAGAGAACCATAAGTAAATTCTTTCCACCACCTCAAATGATATACTTAAAACTGCAAGCACCTAAATAATTTGACTTGCAAGATGTTTTCCAAATTTAAACATTTTAATAGCACACATTTTGAAGGAATTTTTCACATCATGATGGTAGAAGGGATTTTAAATAAGCATCAGTTAAATGAAGGTGTGATTTTTTTAGTGGAAACTACATTCATAAGAAACTCTTTTTTCTAATTTCCTGTTGATAAATTTATTATTGAAGCTAAAATATTCTTAGGAAAATCAGTCATTATTATTTAACAAAAGCAGTAATGATTAGAAATATTCAGTAGCCATGTTTTAAAATAAGCAACTGCAATAGTACATATAGGAAAATTACAATTGTTGAGATATTTTTAATCCCTTTTTTTAAAAAAATAACACCATGATGTATTTTAGGAATCTGGAGAGGAGAGAGAAGTCACTATGATTAGTTTTAATAAATTCTCTTAGTTTCTCTGGTCTTTATTCAGATAGCTCCTCTTTAATCCTCCCCACAGCACCCCCTGCAATCTAAGCAAAAACGTGACCAGTTCATGATTTTCAGTAAGACACACATATTCTGGTAGCCTTATATTCCACATAAAAATAATCTTCTTATAAATTAGGAGTGTCCACAAGTCTTGAAGTGTTAAATGTGACTGGGCCTGCTCTTATTTTTAGGAGGATAGGTAAATAGAGACTGATTAGCAGTCAATGTTGGGGAAAGTCTAGAGAGCTTGGAAAGTAAAAGGAAAGTATACCATGTAAAGACCTGAGTGATTTTCTCGAATCCATATTTTCTTGAGTTTAATCTGTGTAGTAATTATTCATAATTAGTTCAGATGGAAAACATTAGTATTTAATGTAAAGAAAATTGAAATGTGGAGCATCTAATAAACTATGAAAAGTAATTTCTAGGGAAATAAAGAGTATTGGTTCTCTTTATGCTTTTGGAATTTGTACATGTATATTACATATACATATATTATATAAATATATATAATTTATTTTTGGCAGTGGGCTTTGTACTCAGGGTGCTTTGCAACTGAGTTACATCCCTAGTTCTTTTTATTTTGAAACAGGGTCTCACTTTGAGATTGGCTTCAAAATTGAGATCCTCCTGCCTCAGCCTCCCAAGTGAATGGGATTACAGGTGTGTACTACCATGCCTGGCTCAGATTTCATGTATTTAAAAAATAAGAAATGTTTTTACATTTTTTTCAGGATAAACCAAAACTTCTACTTTAAAATATCTTGAAACTTATAAATCTTTAAATATAAAAGTCGAAAACTTATAAATCTTTAAATATAAAAATCTTTAAATATAAAAGTATAGTACAATGAATATCCATGTACATATCATCTAGTTTCAACAAATGTTAACATTTGGCTGTATTTGTTTTGTCTCTACCTATATGTGTATCTATTTTTATGTTTATTTTTCCCTGCTAAATAATTCCAAAGTAAGCCACAGACATCATGGTACTTTATCCTTACCATAGCATTCTCCTGCCTAGCCACTGTATCATTTATGATGACATATTTATAGTGTTCAAAATTACCATGTGTAGAAGCTTGCAAAAAATACAGATGAGAGCTAGTTTACTGATGCCATTAAAAACAATCTGCCACTAATATTCATCAAGTACTCATTGGTGTATGACCTCAATTAGGCTGATTGATATATGATATTTTGTGAGGGGACGTCTGTAGGATGTAGTCCTAAATACTAATATAGGATGTAGTCCTAATATTAATATATTAAAAACTAGAATTCTAATGAGAATTTTAAGCAAGTGCAATTTTGATATTGTACTTGGAAAGTAAAAGAGAACAGATTTAGTGAGTAATTTGGTAATTAAGGAATCAGACAGATTTAATATTTTCAACCACTATTTGTTGCTGAGAGCTTTTCTGCTTATTTACTCAGTTTAGATGAAACACTGCTTTAGTGGAAAATCTCACATGGCATTTTACATTTGGAGTGATTTACAGAGCATGTAGCAGGAAAAATAGTTTTCCATGTTAAAATTTCTATTACTGTGTTACCGAAAGCAAAACAGATAGAGAAAATACTTATTAGTGTTGTGTACCATGCTTACTATCTCTTGAAGACCTCCTTTATATTTATAGAACAGTTAGGGTAAATGCCAAAGGAAACATCCTTCCTTCATATCAAAGAGAGAGAGGGCCCACATGATAATGGCCCCATACTTTTTATTCTTGTTTGAATACTATTACATGTTCTCACAGTTAACCATTATGAAAACCATGTGTTTTTCACAATTAGAAAGGATTTTTGAATGTTGACATATTCTGTGGTTATAAAACTTTATAATTAAACTCTTTAAAGAAGAAAACATAAAATATGCTCAACTGGGTTTGTTCTTTCAAGTATGTAAATGGTGCTGAATTCATTGGGGTGTTCAAAGTCAAATTTGTTAGAATTTATTTAGAGGCCAATGATATTGTCATTCGTAGAAAATTTTCAGAAATGCTTCTTAAGACTTCACCAATAATTATATATAGTTATCAAAAGAGATTTTATTTTGCTGGTTAGCAAAATTACTCTTTTTTTATTATAAATGATAGCAAATGAAGCCCATTTTGACTTATCAAGTTATAGCAAATATAAAATAATTTATTTTCATGCCTCAAATCTGTGGAGCACTTATTGTATAGCTTTAATCTTTTTGGTCATTCAAAATAACATTAACTTCCAGAACTGCAAAAATATCATACACTAATGTATACCAATAAATTAGATTTGATTCATAATTGTGTTTAATCTTTATTATTATAACATCGAATAGCAAATTACCAGTTGTCCTTTTCAGATGGTCTTTTATGTACCTTAATGATTATAGAAACAAATTGAAGACACATTCATATTAATAGTAATTTTTTAACTATCAAAACATTTTATTAAAAGGAAGAGCTAGGAGATTTAGTCCCTTTTGACATCCACAATATTATTACTCAATTTAATATTTTCTTTCATATAGTCTTTATGATTTCTTAACAAAATGATATATATTTAGTTTTGAATTCATCTTTTATAAGTTTACAAACTTTATATTTTTAAAAAACAATTGCATACTGTGTATTTCTTTCAGAGTACTGTTGCCTTAGTTACCTAATTTGTTTCTTGACCACTCTGTATGATGTTTGAGTTAGAGAGATCATACTTCTTATTTTCTAGGTGAGGAAACTGAGGCTCAGAGATGCTGAGTAAGTGATGAAGCCAGAACACTTTTTTATTTTTTATTCAGCATATAATTGCATGTATTTATGGGTATATGTTATGTAATGATTGAATGGGGATAATTAGCATATACTTTACCTTAATTGTTCACTATTTCTTTGTAATAAGACTACTTGAAATCCTCTGTTTTAATATATGTTGCATTATTCTACCCTACTGTGTAATAGAACATTGAACTCATTTCTTCTACCCAATTGTAGCTTTATACCCATTGACTCACCTGCCTTCAAACCCCTCATCCTCCTAAAGCCAGAATTAAAGGCTGTTGTGTCAACTGTGGCATCCTATCCTTCTCTGTGTATGAGGGTGAGAGGATGTGGCTTGAGGGAGGAAAAAGTCAGGGAGAGAGGAATGGATTTAAATGAGTAAGGCCTGTAGTGTTCAGCCTATCCAGCTTCAAGATGAGCTTTGATCTGAATTCATGGTGAAGATTAAAATGCTGCCTTGGTATTGCTGCTTATTGTATACAGATATGAACATTTTATTGGCTAAGATTTAGCAGTGATGTCTTATCACTTACATTCAATTAAGAATATATAAATTTTCAGCTGTGTGTGATGGTACAAGTCTATAATTTCAGTGACTCAGGAGGTTGAGGCAGGAGGATTGCATGTTGGAGGACAGCCTCAGAAATTTGTTAGACTCTCAGCAACTTAGCAAGATCCTGTCTCAAAATAAAAAATAAAATAAAAAAGAACTAGAGATGTATCTCAGTGGTAAAGACCTCCTTGGTTAAATCCCCAGAGGCCAAATACACACACACACACACACACACACACACACGTGGTTGGTAAAACAAGTCATCCTTTTTATCAGATTTGACATAAATTACCTGTTGTGGCAGTGGGGTATTTCCTAGATAGTTTGTTTGTTGCCTCTTTTCTGCCTTTGGGATAATGGGGAAGATTTGATGATAGCAGGCGTTTTCCTCTGGGGGTTCTACTCAAGAGCTGGGATGGAGAAATAGCCAGCATTCTCTGGGCTGCTGTGCCATCCTTGTGCCCCTTGGTATTGCTGCTTCCTGGCTGCTTCCTCTTCCCCAGGCCATTCTGGCCTCTATTTTTTTCCTTTGTTGTTGATCTAAAGGCTGCTGACTCACAGAACCATCCCTTTAGTTCCTGGTTGTTGGCTGCTTGATGTGCTCAATAACCTGCCTGCCCACGCTCTTCTGATTTTCTTTTAGTCTATTCGTTGGGAGGAAAGGGTTCAGTTCTTTGAGTCACATCATAGGAAAACATGAATCATTGCCTTATTTGAAGGCAGGGACTCATGCATGGTACTGTGAGTTGGGGAAGAATTTCAAACAAGGCTTTACTTGAACCCCAGAAAAGGTCTTTGTTTCCTACTTAGTCTACTCATTTGAGGAACAATGTTATGTTTGGTGCAAGGTGTGTGCATGTGTGATGGGGGATGATGTGTATATCTTTATAATTTTAGTAAAAGGCTGCTATTGCTCTCCCCTTATTTGATGTTTACCTGTCTGTTCTCATTGTTTTGGATTGGTGTCTTTCCAGATGATCAGATGACAGAAATACATTGGGTTAAAGTGCTGCTATCTATGCATAAGTATTATGGAAAAAAGATTGGTTGGAGTTTAGACAAAACCTGGAATACCTGAATCCTTATCAATGGAGAAATTCAACATTCTGCCTTGCCTGAAGGAGTGACTGCCCCATCTCACTCCCTTTCTCTTACCTCAGGCTGTGGAGAGCGGTTCTCCATGGTGATGGCGGAGCTCAGAAGGATGCAAGGGAGCTTTCTGTTTGCAGGGGATTCATGTTTGGGGTTTAGCTGAGCTATTCAATCTGTTTGCCATTTATGATTTTTGCTCCAGGAAGTGCTATTACAGTGAGATTGTGATTGTGTTTTTTTGTGAAGACCCTGTATCATTTTCAGCAACCAGCACAGGGTAGCCATGAGTCTTGGTGTCAGGGGGGACGGTCTGGGTGAGAATCAAAACTGTTTCATAATAGCTGTGAGATCCTGAGTAGGTCACACTACCCCTTTAAACCTCGGTTTTCATTCTGTACCCACCTTTTAGGGATTTACAGAGGACTACATGAGATAATTGAGGAGAGAGCTAGAAAAGTATCTGGCTTGAAGGGCTGTCATTAGCTTTTTCCAATTTTGTGATGTCAATCAAAATATGTTGAAAAAGTAAAACAGTAGTTTCCTCTTTAATATGAATTTGAAATCCTCAAGTCCACAATTTTAGGTCTTTATTTTCTCTCTTCCCCAGTCCCTTGACACACAGCCCTGAGAGCATTGTGCTCTGTGTGTGTGGTGACTTCTGCAGCTGGCCAGGCTTACCCTGTGTTTTGCTGTTGTCATCATGTGCTCTAAAGGGAGCAGAGATTTCTGCTTTGAGGGAGGTAAACCAGAATTTACCAAAAGGCTTCTTTGTGCCAGGGATGTTGAAACTGCTTTACATAGAATACTTTCGTAGGGAAAAAAGAAGTTTCTAAGAAAGAGCTTTTACCAAATCTCTAATTTGGTTGGAATCAGTGTTTTGTCAGCCTTGGCAATGTTAGTAACTATAATGTAAAGTGCATAAAACATGAAACACTGGCTTTTTCTGTGGTGTTTGGTGAAGCCTTTTGTGTGTTCCTCATTGTTGTGCATTGCCTTCACATGACTGTATTACCACTGTTTGGCAGAATGTGGCAGATTGCAATGATTAATTGCATAGGTATGTGTAGCAGAAATCTGGACATCTTAAGAGCAGTTTACAGTTTAGTTGGCAAAATAGAAGAGCCTCGCTAAAATATCTAAGAAGGCAGATGAACTAATTTGAAATGATATGGTATGTTTGCACTATTTGCTGAGGGCACAAAATTCAAAAGAGCTGAGAGTAAGGGTGGAGCTGTCAGGAAAGGGATGGATTTTAGCATTGGAGGGAGAGGCAGAATCTTTTGACATAAGCCAGTGACCTGTGTCACATCTTCTTTTCCCAGTAGGCACTCCTTGTAACACAGCATCACTCTGAAAATTACATGCAAACAGTGATTGTCTGGCTGCTCTTATCTAAGTGAGAGTTTCTTTCCTCCATTTCCTTCTTTACTCTGAACTGTTTTGCTGGAACTGAGCATGTTTCATAAAAACTAGAAACTGCTTTCCCCCAAACCTTTGCCTTTCCCCAACTATTACTGGTATATCTTGTTGACCTGACTCTAATAATAAAATATTATTTTTAGTTCCTATACGTAGAACACAGTTCTTAAAGATTTTAGGGATACCAGGGATTAATATTCTAAATTGAATATTAATCATATTGAAATGAATGTGTAGTACTTCTACACATATGATGCTTGTTTAAAAATTATCTTCAGAAAGAAAAGATACATAGTAGGTCATCAAACAGCAGATTGGAGGACAGGGAAGTGCAAAATCTCTACATGACTTAAGATTTGCAGGGCCAAAGGGACTCCTTTGACATTGCAATTCTGATGCTATTAGAATATGATGCAGTCTAACTTCTAGGATTCTTTTTCTTTCTTTTTTGGGGGGGTGGTGGTGGTGCTAGGGATTGAACCCAGGCCTCCCACATGCTAAGCAAGCACCCTACCACTGAGCTACATCCCCACCTCTTTTTAAAAAGTGTTTTGAGACAGAGTCTCAAAACTTGAGGTCCAGGCTGGCCTTGAACTTGCAGTCTTCCTGTCTCAGGCTTCTGACTAGCTGGGATTATGGGGTGTGTGCCATGATGTCCAGCTACCTGCTAGGCTTCTTAACTGGATGTTTCCAATCCTAAAAACCATGGAGATGCATTAGAGATATTTTTAAAATGTGTTGTGAAAGAAGATATCACTGCATATTTTCATCATGTAACAGCATATTAGACTCTACTGACTATTCCCAGTGCTGCCCCTCACTAGCTCTATGCCTGGGGGTAAATTGCTTAATTTCCCTATTCTTTTTTAAATCTGTAAATGCAGGTAGAATCGAGTCTACCTCATACAGTCATTGTGAACATTAAATGAGATAATGTGTGAGGTTCTTGTGCTCCCCACAAAGTAGCATTGGTCAGTGTGATTATTTTAGTGAAATTAAATGATTTTTAGCTTGTCAATAAGCATGCAATAAATATGTGTTATTATTGGGCCAAAGAAGGGAAAGCATGAGCATTAGGAAGAGAGGTACTTATCCGAGAATACAGAATCAGCGGTCATTCTGATGTGTCTGGAAGATACTGATAGATCCTCCTTCACTTGTTTAGGATGAGTGTATATTTAAGCATTCATAAATGTTTATTGAGCTCCTATATGTGATAGATGCTGCGGCAAGTTTGAGGGACATCCAAATGAATGACAGTGTCTGCAGGAAAAAGAAATAAGCAAATGTACAAATGATATCCTACTTGATTTCCCATAGGCTTGCAGATGACTTAGACGCTTTCATTGAGGGAAATGCTGCCATCCTCAATTAGAAAGGAGAGCCCAGAGTTCCTTGGCACAACACAGGTCACCCTGGGGGAATGAGTTCACAGGTGTGGAGTTCACAGGTATATGAGCTTTCAGACTGCTGAGGAGAGGTGCACTCAAGGGAGGGGGAGTAGAGACTGTGACAGGAGTTGGGCCATAGGGAGGTGTGTGTGTGTGTGTGTGTGTGTGTGTGTGTGTGTGTGTAGTAAGAGAGTTCATAATTGGAGCAGAGTATCTGGCTGCAAGCTAAGGAAAACAACTTTAACTCTCACAAGGATGTTGACCGGGGCAGTCTCTGACTATCTCATTACCTCAGGAAGAAAGAGTAGTTTTAACTGAGTTGATTTTGTTCTCTTAGAGTGATGTTGGGCTGATTTTTGTTTTGCTTTGAATGGGAAGTTTCATTATTTGGGGGACTGAGTAGGATTATGACTCTCAGTGAATTTTAGTTACTCAAGATTCAAACTAGTCTTTGCAGATGCATTACAGTTTTTTTTTTAAAAAGAAATGTTGCTAATTGTTTTCGTTTTTTGTAATATTTTTATTTGTTTATTTTTCTTTGTAAGGAGTAATCCCCAGGCATTGCTGCTCTGCCTGGGAGAAGCAATGGAAGGTGATCATCAGCTCTAAGGTGAAGGAGGAGTGACAAGTTGCTCTATTTATTATCATGCTTAGGAAGCTTGAGGAGTAAGGATTCACATCTGAGGTCCTGCTACTTTATGCAAGAGACTCAGTCAGTGAGGTCAAGGGACTTAGCTGATATAAAATAGCTAGTGGGTGGTCTGGCAGGCATACTAACCCAGGGTCTGGATTCCAGTGCCCACCAACATCCTTTTTGACATGTTTTCTTTACAATGGTGATGTTGTGTCAGGTTGAACTATGTAAAATTGCCATTTCTGTGCATTAAAATAGTTTGATATTGGCAATTTCATATGATTCCACTTAATATTTATGAAGTAATTTCTAACATCTTGCAGATGTGTTGCAAAGTCCATGGAGAGTTCCTTTCTTTGTTTACTATGGGGTTTCCACAAAGTGACTCATTTTCATCACTGTTTGGGTGTATTTGGGACCTACTCAACTGCATGCAATAATATTCTCACCCCTCGGCCCGATTCCATTTCCCCTTTACCAATTTTAGCATCAATAGTAATGATGTTTTCATAAAATAGCAATCAATAAGTGTGTCCCATAGAACATTATTTAGAACATCTAATATTTTACTAGGATTCGAATGGGAGCTCCTGTCTTTACCAGAAGGATATTTCCCCTTTGATTGATTGCTAAATGAATAGAGCCTGTGAAAGGATCTTTTTTTTCCCAGGGATTTCTTGTTCAAACAGAATTTGTTGTATCCACATCAGTAAAGCCGTGCTAATACGGGCTGCTGGCCAGATCTTGGAAATAGCCTCATTATATTGAACTGGATGTCATAATGGTACCCATTAAGGTGGGATTCTCTCTGTGTTTGTACTTTTAAACCCAAGTCCCTTGCCACTTTTTGCATCTTGCTAAGAATAGCAACTTTCTCTGGTAATGCGACCTTTGAATGTGCTGGTTCTCATCTGTCTCCTGTAACCATCACAAAAGTAGACGCCTGGGTTTGGAGCATTCTTAGTGCCTTTCTGCAGCTCTTCAGTCATTCATTTTATTCTCAGAGGTTGTGATAACTATAATACGTTCTGGTGGCTGGACGTCAGAACCCATGAGATTCACTTCTTTCAACACTTGCAATAATTGATATTGCTGTTCAAATAGGTGGCTGGAAAAGAGCTTCTCTTTTTCAGATCTAACAAAATTCAACACAAAGTTCTTCATTCTATTTTTACTAGTAATTATGAGACTACTAGATTGGAAGTCACAGCACTTACACTCACTGTCAAAGCATGCTACTATCCTGGCAAGGTGAAGCATTTGTTGTACTGTTTTTGGGAAGTGGATCCCCCCCAGGGTTACAGCTGAGAAATGTTGGAAGAATGGGGCCCACAAAAGGGAGGGTGGGGGGGTGTCAATGCCATTCCTCCAGTTAGAACAGTTAAAGATAATAGCAAAGTGCGGGGTAGCACTTCATTGCAAAGGCTAATTGAAAACCAAGGGGAAATATTTAGAGACATTACATATTCCACAATATAATTTCTTTTCTGTCTTCTCCATCCACTCAGTAGGACTTTCATTATAAACACATTTCTATCATTAGAATCAGCTTAATTTCTGTTGCTATAATTAAGGGAATGGTAAGAAATGTTTTAGAGTGTAGTCCTATCTATGGCAAGGTGGAGATGATTTGTGCATTCATTCAGCAATTATTTCCCCAGTGCCTACTGTGTGGTGGACTTTGTGATGGGGCTACAGTGTGACCGAGGGAGACAAAAGTCCCTAATCTCACAGAGCATCCATTTTATTTGGATGAAATAGTATTTACAAAAAAAAGTCATAAAATATTAGGAAGTGATAGAAAAAAATTAAATAGGTCAAAAAGATGGACGTAGTCTGGGAAGGCCTCACTAGAGACTCATGAATGAAAGATGGGAGCCAGCCATGGTCACACCAACAAAGAGAACATTCCTAAAGCACATGCAAAGGTCCTGAGGTGGATGCCAGCTGGGCATGTTGAGAAATGGAGAAGGTCACTGTGGCTGCCACAGCAAAAGGGAGGGGGAAGAGTGGAAGGAGATGATGGGAGGAGAATAGTCAGGGTCAGATTATGTTGTGTCTGGAAGACTTTGGGAAGCCAATGGACAGTTTGAAAAAAGGCATGGCATGATCTAATGTGTGATATGAAATATTCTTCTGGCCAGTGTGGATCATTAGGCCTTGTGGAAGGTAAAGAGTGGAGGTAGGGAGAATAGTTATAATTGACTAGGTGAGAGAAGATGATGGTTTGCAAGGGAGATAGTGGGAGGGTCAGATTCAGGGTAAGGATTGGAAATGGGGTGTGAGATAATGAGAGAAGTCAAGAATAGCCCCCAGAATTTAGCCTGAATGACCTGTGCGTATGGTGGGAAAAGCAGTTTTGCAGGCAGCAGCTTAAATCAGGATTGTGTGATTGTATCTAACTTGAGATGCCTGTCATTCATTAGTTGGCAAATGTTACATAGTGGGCTGCACTTGGGTGTCTGTGGAGTGGGAAGATCTGGGGTAGTGATTGGGGGTCAGCAGTGAATGGAATGTAAAGCTAATGGAGTGAGAGAAGAGAAGCAGCCTGAAGACCATGTCCTGCAGACTTCCAGTGTCTGGGGTTAAGAGGGAGCAAACATTCTGGGCAGTTGTGGGGCCAGGGAGGTGGGGAGAAGATTTTCAGTGAAGTCTCTGCAGTCAGGTTAAGTTCTGAAGAAAGTATGAAGCTTGGATTTTGTCTTTGGAATGTTCCCTCCCTTTTCAGTGGTTTCCCATCTTCTCTGTGGTCCCCCTCACCTGAGACCATTGGCTTTTCTCATCCCAGATAACATCTGTTCTAATTCTCAAACTATGGCCTCCTGACTGGCAGCCTCAGCACTACTGGGAACCCTAGACCAGCCAAAGGGATACTCTGAGAGGCAGAGGCAGCAAGTTGTGTTTTAACAAACTGTTCCAGGGCTTCTGATGCATGCTGAAGTTTGGGAACCACTGCTTTAAAAGGAGCTTATAAACTGGATCAAGAAAAAATAAGAGATGAGGATACACTACTGTTTTTTTCTGGACCAACTTTCTAAAGCCAAAGAAATGAATACATTTTTAAGCCTCAGCCAATAGGACACTGTTGAGACATCTTCATGGTGACTAGGGAAGCTTCTCAAGCCCTACAGACCATAACAACAGGCAGCTGTCTATCCTTTCTTTGATATGGGTTCTACTGATAACTCTTCTGTGTAGTTTTATAAAAGCTGTCTGATCCCAACTATAGACACAATGACAATTTTGGCATTTTAGTGGACAATCCAAAATCTCTAGCCACCATACAGAACTTACTTCATTTAAATACAACTTATCTACCAGGTAGTTTTAAATAATGACTGAGGCTACTACTACTACTACTACTACTACTAATAGAGCATTTGTTGAATTGTGAATTTTATTTATAAAATATATCTCAAATTTATTTTAGTCATTTAAATAATAGAGTTTAGTATATATTTAGTCAGGCATTAACAGTAGTAAGGGCTTAAGGAGATTAGAAATAAATGAATCCAATTAAAGAACATGTCTCTGAGATTTGATATGTCATAGGTATGAATGAACTGTTTGCACAGCAACTGTAAAGAAACCATTAATGAATAACTATCTAGAAGAGGCTTAATCAAGAATAAATGTTATAGGACATATTTTAAAATATTTAAACTAAACAAATGAAGTTTTATGCACTTGAAAACATTGCATCATGCCATTATTTTTGCTGTGTCTTTTCCTGGGGAGTTCAAAGTCTGCGATTTCATTTTTCTGAAATTCATAGAAATTCCAGTGCCTTGGTATTATGCAGAGCAGGGCAGAGCTTCCAACAGTGTCATGAGGGTTGACTTTGTGGAGTCTTCCTACATTAGGCCCTGTGGGGAATTCAGGGACATTGTGGCCTTGAGTATGGGGTCCAAATTTCCCAGTGTGATGGGAAGATTATTTCATGTTGATTATAGGTATGTTTTTCTGTTCCTGGAGTTTGTGTGGAGTTCCTGGCAGAGCAGAGGATATTTTTAGTGTTTAGAAATTAACTTTGCTGAGGATCAGAAGTAGTAGGTGAGAAAGCTATTCCTGTGAGGTTGAGTCTGGTGATGAGATTCCCATTGCTTTTCTATCCTAAGGACTAAAGGGAACATATGCTTGAAAAACATTAGATTAATAAGTGAGAGTGAAGTGTGGGGCACGGGGAATGGACACAGAGGGTGGAGTAGGTGGGAAGAAGTGGAAGGAGACAGAAGAAAGGGCAGAATAATGTGTGTATTTTATTTACTTTTTGTTTGAGAATTTTAAAAGAGTAAGATAAAACTGATGGATATTAGTATTACTTTTTCTTTTGATTGATATTAGTATTACTTGTTATTTCTTCCCTGTAGAGAAGAGAGCTAAATTAGCACATTTTGTGCTTAATTTATTTTGATCTGACTTTTAAAGACCCAAATCCTCCTTACCTCCCCCCAAAATAAGAAACAGAAAAACCATTAGAGCAACTTAATTTGGAACTTAGACCTGAAAAGATTTGCAATATGTTTAAAACTTTAGTAGCTGAAGAATGTTTTTCTAATCATAAAAATTAAGTTCCTTAAAGCAAACTCTCCCAAATTGGGATTTCATGTGAACAATGATAAATATGCCATTTTAAATTCACATGAACCTAAATTGTTTTAGGAAACCACATGAAAAGAGTTTCTTTTTTTTTTCCAGTTGTAGTAATAATTTAAGTTCTATTCTCCAAAGAAGGAGACATAATGTCATACAGTTCATATGAAAGTCTTCAGAGACAGATAATTCTGTAAGATTTTAAAGATGGAAAATAGATCAGAAGGTAAGGGAAACATTCAGACACTGAGAGAGCACTGGAACATTTGGATATTTAAATTATAACTGTTATGCCTGAGAAGGCTAGCCTGTGGGACAGAAGATTTCATAGTGTTTTCTCTTTTGTATTTAATATGTGCAAAGATGAAACCCTAGGAATAAAAAGAAAAGAAGTTGGGGAACCATTTCAATATGAGGTGGGGATACCTGAAATTTGCCTTAGTGTTTTTCTAAAGAAATATTCCTTCTGATTATACATATATGCCTATTATAAAAATTTAGATAATAGAGACATAAAAAGATGAAATACATCTTTCATCTATTTTATAGATATCTGCACTTAACATTTTAGTTCATTGCCTCTTACTGTCCATATATGATACATGCTAATGTAAAGAGAAAAATTTTTTCACTTCATTACGTTATTTTTTGTATCATTGAAATTGAAACATTTAATGACTACATAACATTTTCTCTTGTGAATATACTGTAACTTAGTAATTCCTTTATTTTCAGTTCTTATTTCAATATATTCAATTAGAAATAAGAAATTATCTGATAAGCATAGTGGTATGTGTATTTTTGCTACTTATCTTTGATTATTTTCTTTAGAGTTGTTCCTATTTTCTAGGAATGTTTTAATCCTTCTGGAATTGATATTCCTGGATTTAAAGTATGCATATTCTTAAGCTGCTTGCTTAACACTACCATTCGACTCTCTTACCAGTAGCATATACAAATGCTCATTTATTTCAACTTATCTCATTGATATTTATTGTCACTAAAAAACTTTGCCAGTTTGAAAGCAAAAATATCATCTATTAGCTGCTTTAATTCATATAGGTTATTACTATCAGGCTAAACTTTTTAAAAACATTTCTTAGCAATTTGCACATTGGTCACATTCTTTTTTGTATTGTGGAGATAGTGTATTCGTTATTGATTTGTAGGAGTTATTTCTCTGGGGTTTAAAGCACTATTCCTAGCTGGGCATAGCAGTGCACACCTGTAATATCAGCCACTGGGGGTCTGAGGCAGGAGGATCTCAAGTTCAAAGCCAGCCTCAGCAACTTAGCAAGGCCCTAAGCAATTTAGTGAAACTCTGTTTCAAAATTAAAAAAAAAAAAAACAAAAATTAAAAGGGCAGGGGAAGTGGTTCAGTGGTAGAGCACTCCTGGGTTAAATACCCAGTACCAAAAAACAAATAAACGAACAACAACACTACTTCCAATAACTCCTTCAGCATAATTGTAATAGTTCCAAATGTTTGAGGATGAAATTAATTTAGTATTCTATTTTGTCTATCACATATGCTGTGTCTGAATTGCAATTTGCCAAAATTTTATTAATGTGCATTTTATTAATGTGCATAACACTAAAATAGTAGGATATGAGTGTCTTCTTTGATTTAGGTTCTCATAGAATTTCAGGATGACTATTAATTATAATCTGTGAATTAAAAAAAACACATAAATTTGCTAATTTAGTAGATATGTCTCATTTGCACAGAAAGGTTTGACTGTTTTTGGAGTTTTTATTCATTTGGATTTGAGATGAGTCAAAATTTATTGAATTTAGAATTATTTTGTTAATCACTTGCAAAATGAGCATCTGTTCTATGTGAGATATTGTGTTGGATAGTAAATAAAGGATGTTATACAAGAAGAAATTCAGGAGGTGATTGTCGAGATACAACTTTGGCCACAGTATACACAGTATAAGATGGAATGTTCAATCAAATGAGCAGTAGAGATAGTCAGTAGAGGAACTCAGAGGAAGGAGCAGGAAGTAATCCCTGTGACCTGGAAGCTTAGGGACACAAACTCAGGGGCAGTGTGGTGGCAGATCTGGATTTAGCTGCATCCCAGCTTGCTTCATGAACTGATAGGAAGGAATAACATGATCCCTGTTATGAGCATGAAAGGCTTGGCCACATCTTCTCAACATGTTACTGATTTTCCTTTAATTTTTGTTGTTATTTTTGCCTATTGATTACACTCATATTTTTCCTTCTCAAAATCACAGTGTGGTAGTAAACCTTGTGCCTAAGCCATTACTTACCTTTTGGTGCCATCCACTCTAGAGTGTGCTGGAGGAAACTTCAAAAAGCGGAAAGATGGGTTTAAGCATAGGCATTGTTATGTAAAACCAAAGATTTTGGGGGGACCAACTGTAAGGAGCAAACTCAAATCCACTTATGAGTATGAGACTATTACATTTCCAAGTGCACCTTAGCTTAATTTCCCAGTAGATTGTCTTAGTCTGTGAGCTTCTCACAGTATGGAACCTTCCTTATCATCTCTTTCTGCTGGGCTCCAGAGGAACCTAAAAATGAAACATAAAGTAAGTCTCTCTGCTGCTGAGGTTTGTCCAGTGGCTAGGCAGTAGCTCTGCCAGAATATAAAGAAGGTCATGCACTTCATGTAATGGTGACTCTAGAATCCGATTAAAAAGTTTAGCGTAAGGCACAGTCATCCCCACTTAATCCGATCACGGTTTAATACAATCCTCTGCTTATTTCAATCAGTGCATTTGGAGCCAAATCAGTTGTATGTCTTAGTTTCCACGTTTTGCTTGGGTAGTTTGATCACCTTCGGCTGCTTTTAAAAAATAGCTCAATTGAGAAATCTGGCAACATTTTTTAAGAATTGCCACAAAACTGTAATATCAACAAAGAAACTCCAGAATGACTGGCAGATCCAAAATTGACATGACAAGCAAAAATTCAGTTGTCTTGAAAGGAAAGTAGAATGGAGTGTGAGGTTGAAGAGAGAAATTCTTGCAAAGAAATTTAAAATAACATGAACTGATAAAAATACTGTTGTTTCTCTGTACATGCATTACAACTCACTTCACGACTATAAATTAGTGTGAATGTTGGCATCACAGAGGCCTCATCTCCCAGTTGAAATGATAGAAATGATACTAATGAATTTCTCCAAAGCTGATAGTAATTTCTGGTGGTGAAAACATTTTTTATTAACTTTGCAAGGTTATCACACTGAGCTTTTCACATGACAAGTTGGCATTGACCTCATGAGCAGTGTGGCATATTGTTTAAAGGAAGGCTGAGGAAGGCCAGTGATGCAAAAATGGCCCCATTTTTTCTATTGAAATTTGAGTTATTCCAAATATGTACATGACTATTATAAAGTTTAAAGTAGACTCAGATGGTTAATTCTGCAAATTGAATGATTTCTGACTGTCTACAATGGAATAAGAGGATTACTTTGGTCTGTGCAAATATGGGTGAGATTGACATGCTGCAAGTCCTAGTGTTTGCAAATTACCCATTTCACATTTCTTTTAGAGCTGAGATACCTGAGGGTGTCTGTAGCTCCTGCACAATCCATTAAAAGGAGAGAAAACCAAATGTAAATTGTTCTCAACAGTCTTTTGAAGAGACCCAATGGCATAAGCCATAGTTTCTCTTTCAAAAGGCCAGTTATGTCTGGAGAAAAGCATAAGCTGCCCTTGTCAAGTTACTTAGGGAGTTCCAAACTGGGTTCATGTGGCTATTTTCAAGAAAGCTTCAGAGGTAGAACATTGCTGTGCTTACTTAAATCAGTTAAGTCAAGATCTTCAGTGTATGCATTTTAGAGTCCCAGTTCTCTGCAGCTGAGTATTTTATTTTGTCCCACTTCATGGGGGAGACATTAAATAAATGATGTTATTAAGCATACAACTAGCTCAAAGGACACATGTGATACCAGAATGTGCTTCACCAAAAGAAAGGGAGAGAAGCAGGGCCAGACTCTTCTTTGTGTCTGAGTTTGGAGGAGGGAAGTGCAGCTTGTAATGTGATTCCCATCAGAATCTAGCCCTTTAAGCTATACAAATGAAATGCTCAATTTAATAGAATTCTAAAAGTAAAACAAATGCTTTGTTCTTAGCGAATCTGCCATTCAGAGCTGCTCTTGGCAGCACATCAACCATACTTGAAATGTCTTTAAGTGGGTATTTTTTATTGTGCTTTTCATCCTAACACATCTTTTGAGTCATTGGAGTTCTGAACAGAGAAACAGGAAGACTAAATTCCTCTCAGAGTGACTGAGCTGCTTGAAGGTCTCCATTTGCAGACTTAGCAATAAAGAACTTACCTTAATAAGAACTTTGACCAGAATGTAGTGGAGTTTAGAGGTTAACAGTTAACAGAGCAAATTCAAATGAGTTTGGGGTTAAAAAAAAAAGAAACAGCATAAAAAGGTGTTTATAATGAAATGTATTATAGTTGCTACTAAAGTAAAATTATTTTCCTGGGGAAATCAGGACACTTTTGCGCTAAAAAGTACCACAGAACTTGGAAGTTAAGAAATAGTGCTCTTTATTGAGCATTTACTATGTTCTAAGCAGTGAACTGTGAATTTTTCATAAATTTTGTCATCTAAATCTCATGGCATCCCTATGAGTTAAAAGTGGCAATTGAAATCTAGATAGGCTGTTAAACGATAAAAGACAGAAATTGGTTTAAACCCTGATCTATCTGACTCATGGTCTGCTAAATATTCATTGATATTTTAATATTTGTGATATATACATTAATTGTTGAGAGCATTTATATAACCCTTTTATATTTGACGGAGTTTTCAATTGAATATATAGAATTTTAAATTGTTCATTGACTCTAAAATATTATTTAGGCTGATATAATTTATAATATTTCTGTCATTGGAAGCTATGCAAGAATTTTAGAAAGATTTTAGATTTTTTTTTCTTTTTTCCTTAAAATAATAATCGCACACATTTATGGGGTACAGTGTGATATTTCAACACACATATACAATGTATAATGATCAAATCATAGTAATTACAGTTTTCATCTCCTTATCATTTCCTGCTGTTTGGAACCTTTGAATGCCTCTTTTCCAGTTCTTCAAAGTAGGCTGTTGTAAACTGTTGTCACCCTGCTGTGCTGTAGAACCCTGGAACTTTTTCCTCCTACTGCATGTATTTTGGTACCTGTCAGCCAACCTCCCTCTATCTCCTTCAACACTCTATTGATAGTTTTCTTTGCTGTGCAGAGGCTTTTTAGCTTTATATAATCCTGTTCATCTATTTTTGCTTTTGTTACCTGTGCTTTTGGGGTCTTATCCAAAAAATCATCGCCTATACTGATGAGTCTTGATGTGTTTCTTCTGTTTTCTTCTAGTAGTTCCATAGTTTTAGGCCTTCCATTTAGGTCTTTGATCCATTTTGAGTTGATTTTTTATATGGTGAGAGGTAGGGGCTGAGTTTCAGTTTTCTGCTCCTGGGTATCCAGTTTTCCCTGCATCATTCTCTGAAGAGCCAATCCTTTCTCCAATGCATGCGCTCAGCACTTTTGTTGTTTGTTGTCTTTGGAGCACTGAGGATTGAACTCAAGACCTCAAGCATGCTAGGCCACACTGTACCGCTGGGCCATCTCCCAGCCCTTTTAATTTTATTTTGAAACAGGGTCTTGCTGAATTGCCCAGGCTATCCTTGAACTTGTTATCCTCTTGCCTCGGTCTCTGGAATAGCTAGGATTATAGGGGTGGGCCACTGTTTTCAGCTTTTTTTTTTTTTTTTTTTTTTTTTTTAAGCACTTTTGTTGAAAAAAAAATCTATAGTTAGTTGTATATTTATGGGTTTACTTCTAGGCTCTTTATTCTCTTCCACTGGTCTCTGTGTTTTTTTTTTTTAATTTTTTATTTTATGACAATACCCATGCTGTCTTAATTTCTATGGCCTTGTAGTATAGCTTGAGATCAGGTATTGTGATGTTTCCAGCTTGGTTTGTTTTGGTTAAGATTGATTTGGCTCTTTGGGTTTTTTTGTGGTTGTAAAAGAATTTTAGGATTGTGTTTTCTATTTCTGTCAAGAATGCCATTGGTATTTTGACAGAGATTGCATTGAATCTGTAAGTCATTTCAGGTAGGATGATCATTAAAACAATATTAATTCTTTCAACCTATGAACATAGGAGATCTTTTCAATTTTTTTCATCTTCAATTGTTTTCATCAGTGTTTTGTAATTTTCATTGCAGAGACCATTCACTTCCTTGGTTAAATTTATTCCTATGTTTTTTTTTTTAATTTTTGTAGCTATTGTGAATGGGATTGCTTTTCTATTTCTTCTTCAACAGTTTATTATTTGTGTATAAAATGCTACTAATAGTTGTATGTTGATTTTGTATCCTGAAACTTTACTGAATTCACTTATTGATTCTATTTTGTATGCTACAGCTTCACTGTATTTACTTATCCATTCTCTCAGTATTTTGGTGGAGTCTTCAGGTCTTTTATATGCACAATCATGTGGTTTTAAAGAAGGGATGATTCGACTTTCTCCCAAATGAATCTGCAGATAAGCATGTTAAATGAATTAGATCCAAAGATATTGTAATTTGCTGATATATGTCACTGCACTGTAGTTTGTGGCAATGATATTATTGGAACCATTTGGTTTCTGTTCTTATTCCTTGAGGGATAACTTGCCTGAATTACATTTTTATCTGTTTTAAATTGATAAGTAAAAGTTGCTTATATTTATGGTGTAAGCATGATGCTCTGACATATGTATTGTGCAATGGCTGAAATCAAGCTATTTAGCATATGCATTACCTCATATGCTTCTGATTTTTTTTCCTTTGGTAAGAATACTTAAAATTACTCTTTTAGCAATTTTAGAAAACAGAATTATATTTTTCCTTTTGTCTAATACTACTCTTGAAGAACTGAAAGGGAAGAAGAAAAGAAGATAAATGACTACTTGCTGATTCATGAAATGTGCCACTTTCATACATATCATTTCAGTAATTTTTTGTTTTATATACTCATTTTAATCCACAGTATTAGAAATGCATGTAAAAGTTTTGAAAAGGTGAACTAATTATAGGATCAGAGGAAAGGAAAAGATTAGAAAAACAAAGGAATTTGTTACACAGAATGCCTGCCATGAGGACTTGCTAGCGGTGACTACAAAGTAGACTTGGGGCTTGGGGCCTTTGACTTCTAGTGCAAAGAGGGAAACATAATGAATTAGATGATTCACAGCGTTTGTGAGATAAAAATAAATTAACTACCCAGAAATAGCCCAGCTAGTTCTGGAACCTGAAAGAAAATTTTCCCATAAATTTTCTTCATAAAGAGGATTCTTTGGAACATTTTATTTTGGGGGCCAGTGTGAAGAGTTGATATACTCTTGAGAAAACTTGAGGTTTCAGATGTGATCCCTTATTGCCTACAAGGGCTGAGGTCATACCTGTGGACAGGGCCAAGGCTGCCATCTTTGGCCCCTATATACCAAGCAATACCTTTGTAATTAACCTGCTAACAAAATTACATCCTTTCAAACCACAGTTGCAATTATGCATGGTTATTTGTTTACTCTTTCTCCTACCAAAAAGATTATTATCTATGTAAATGGCAGGGATTATAGATATCTTATTTATTCTCACATCTCCACATAGCACAAAGTCTGGAATATATTAGAAGTTCAATAAATATTTATTTAACGAAGGAAGAAATGGAAAGAACTGTTGGTAAAATGTACCCCGAGGAAATTGAATTAGCCTGTTGAAAGGATCTTTAACTACTTATAAGTCTGGTTACACTAGTTAGCCAGCCATAAGAATGTTTGTGATGTTTAACAAAATGATTGATCTTGGAATAGCTGATAGAAGACATTCTTGTCAATAAACAGGTAGCATCAGTTGGCTGGTTATCTCTGAGTTTAATCCACTTAGGAAATTTTCAGAGCATGTTTTGTGATTCACATCTCACCAAGAAAGTACAAAAGATCAGAAAATTCAATTGTGGCTTTATTTTATACTTAACTAATAAAAATAATGAAAAAAATTAGAACTTTTTTATAAGCATATATAATTTGGCTATTGTATCTGTGGTAGTCACATTCACATACATTAGTTAAATGTTAGGCCTTCTAGAATACTCCAGGTGTTTGCAGAAAATGGTTATATGGCTAACTTTTGCTTGCTTCTTTTTCACTTATGCATCACTGTCATTCCTGATGAGAGTATGCATGAATCCTTATCCTGTGGTGACTGATTAAGGGCTTTGTCCTCCCACTCTGCAGAGACACTGAGTACAAAGGGCTCCAACTCTCCCTGGATCAGATCTCAGCCTCCAAGCCAGCCTTCTCCTATGCTAGCAGCTCCACCCCCACCTTGACTGACAACAGAAAGGGGGCCAAGTCAAGGCTCTCCAGCTCAAAGTCAAAATCCAGGACTTCCCCATATCCTCAGGTAAGTGCATTGCTGTTTTCCAAATTTATTTTCTTGTAACCTGGTTTGATCTTGAAGTTGAAGTATTAAAACTGTTTGGAATTAATCATCTGGTTTTAATAAATTTAAAATGTCTATAAATCTAGAACGTTTTCTAAAACTATATTCAACTTCCTCTTCTTCCTTTAAAATAATGATGCTAATAAAAATTTGAAATGATTTTATGGTTTGCTGCATTTATATGGAGGTCATGAGAGTCTAGTGATCAGAACCATAAGTTTGTTGTAATTTCAAGAATATGGATCCTAAAATTTCTCCTGCACTGCTTAATCTGAAAGATGTAGCCAGTATAACAAAATAGGGAAAAAATAATTGATACACAAAAATTTACTCTTAGGACAAGAAATAAAAAAAAGAAAATTAAGAGTTGGAGGCAAAGGATGAAGGATGAGTTTTACCTTGAACAGATTAGTTATCAGGACAAATGAAACAGAAAGGACCTTCCAAATGGCACTAATGGCAGGAAAAGCAAGGTGGTGAGATGATGAGACCTAAAGGAGATCTGCTAGAAGCACTGCAGGGTACAAATAAGAGTATTGGTTCTTGGAAGGAAAAAACATTTTTCTGATCAGTTGCTGAGATATAGAAACTAACTGTGTCAAGGTGTATGTGTAGCTTTCCTGATCTGAAGGGAGTAGGACAGGACTGGGGATTCCCCACTCCCAATTTCCTGTGTCCACCTATCTCTATCCCTTTCTTTGAGAGTGCCATGTCCAACTTCCTGAAGTTTGCTGGGTTTTCTGGGCTTTTAGAAAACCAAAGTTGTTTCTGAGTCATTTTAATATTAAGGCGGTCTTTATCAGTTGTTTTTAATTTTTTAAAGCAAAAATAAAATCTGGCAGATACATAAATGATTCTTTGTCAGAGTCATGTTCTATTATTGACAGGTGTATATTATTTGAGGAAATGTCATCATTGACCCAATGGTCACTAAAAAGCTACTGTTTGCTAGATTATCTTAGCGACTGGGTAGTAGTCTCTGCCTCTGAAGATACTTACATCACATGACTTGAAATCTTCCACAGAAGATTAGATGTCTTTATTCAGACAAAAGGGAGGGGAGTAGATGTGCAGGAACTAGAGTTTTTTAGTACAACTTTTGTTAGAAGGGCTGGGCACTTTGAAGTATAAAGTGTGGTCAGAGGTGCAGAAGGGCAGCTGTTGCTTTCTATAGACCATCTAATAAGAAGCTCTTCTATCTTGCACCTTAGAAAGAGAGTTGTACTGTCCCTATTTACTTCTTGGAAGGATAGATTGTACCTTTAGGTGGTTCTATCCTTAACTGTGTAGGATGGTTGGACACATAGATGAGAAAAGAACTTAATTTAGAAAATATTGAGAAGGAGTTTGCCTTTGTTATACAGAAATCAAGCCACAAAAACAAAATCTTTCTGTTGAACCTCCAAAACTTCATTGTGAGGTCTGTTTTCTTTTATCCTCAGCTCTTAACCCCCAAGATATCTGTTATTTTTCTCTTACTGAACAGCAGACTGCTCATTTTAAATAAGTGTTTTAACTGCCTCTAGACTACTCTTTGCATGTGTGTGGACAGGAAGGAGTTAATTTGAAAGTTACAACATAGATGAGTGGAAAGTGTATAAATTCTTCTTTATCCCTTATTTCCCTTTCCAAAATTGTTCTGTCTTCTACAGTGTTCTGTGATGTATAAAAATCCTATACATGTGCATACATGTATGCATATAGGATTTCTGTTGGTGTTTTTTATGGTTTGGATCTGGAATGTACCCCAAGGGCACATGAGTTGATGGTTTGGTCCCCAAAGAGCAATGTTTGAGGTGGGGTTTGGGAAGTAATTGGATCATGATGACTTTGACCTCATCAATGGATTAATCCATTGATGAATTCATTATTTAAACAGAATATTGGGAGGTGGTAGAAACTAGAAGGTGGAATCTAGTTGAAGGGAGTAGGTCCTTGGGGGTGTACCCTTAGGACTATATCTTGTGCTTGTTCCCTTCTTCTCTGTCTGCTTCCTGGATACCATGAGTTTTTCTTTGCTATGTTCTTTTGCTGTGATGTTCTTCTTCACCTTAGGCCCAAAGCAATGTGTCTAGTAGACCACAAACTGAGATCTCTGAAACTGTGAACCAAAATAAAATTTGCTTCCTTTAAGTTGTTCATGTCAAATGTTTTGGTCACAGTGACAAAAAGCTGACTAACACATTTGTGTATTAATTTTAATGTTAATACTTGTATAAATGTGGTCTTAAGAATTTTGGCCATATTATTTGTTCTTCTAAATTCTGTCCATTTTTCCAAAGTAGATTTTTCTTTTCTGACATTTCCATTCTAAATAGCATAGTCATAAATTGAGTTAACTCAATGTTTATATGCCTGGTAAAAGTTGTTTTCTAATTGTGTTTACCTTTTGATAATCATGGCATTAGATCAATCATTGACTGAGTTCCTACTATGTGGGCTGCTGACACATACAGATCACAAACAGAATGTACATTTTTTGCTTTTGAGGAGCTATTGATAGAGACAGGCAAGTGAACAAGCATTTGAATGGATTGTCACAGTGTGAGAATGTCCTCTGGGGGTGCATTGGAAAAGTATGGCAACCACAGCAAACTCAACACTGTTCCTGCAGAAAGAAAAGAACTGGAATTCATCCATAGATGTTACAGTGGTCACTGCAAGAGCCGAGTGGTATGGTTTGAGTAAAAAGTGCAAGAATATAAAAAAGTGGTCTAAGAAATGTCTTTGAGTTTTGCAGTGTGGTCAAAGTGGTAAATGTAGTAGAAGTAGCACAGAACACTTGTGAATGGTGTCAGTGACATGGACTCTGGCCTGGAAAAGGAAGGCATGTGGGTGACCCGGTTTTGAGGGTAGGATTCAGAATATGGGACTATGGGAAAGGAGAGGGACCTCAGGAAGACTAAGATAATGCAGAAATGTAGGAACACATTGTTAGTGTGATTGAGCCTGGGGGTGGAGTGGGCACTGGGAAGAGTATGTTTGGAAACACTGAGTGGTGCCAAGCCATAAAGTACTAGGCTAGTTTAGAGTTTGTCTTCTGGAGAACTACTAATAAGTTTTTGAACAGATGTGGAGAGGATTAGTATGATTAGAACAAGGAAAACTATCTAGGGTACTAATTTTTATAGTTCTGATGTGACCCTATGAAGATCTAAACTAAAGTTTTCTACTGAAGTAAAAGGTATTGTAGAGGAAGAATGGATACACTTCTTGTTATACATGTATTTTGGTCATTATAGATTTACTTTAAAATCATACTTTTATAGATTATTTTCAGCAATTATAGACAAACATGTACAATACATTCTAAGTCACTATATGATGAATATTTTGTTGCATTTAATTTTAAATATTTCTGTCCATTTTTCCAAAGCAGTCTTTTCTGATATTTTCATATTTACATATTTTTAACATGCAAATTCTCACCAAATTTTCAAAAAGAAGTTTTCCAAGTAAAATGGAGCTCATAGGGTAACTTTACATCTTATGCCTCTTGTTAGTTAAGTAAATGGTAATTTAATGATTCTATCCATATTTTTTATTATACTCTTTGTTCTATTGTATATTAGGCATATCTAGAAATTTCTAACAGATGTTTGATGAATGGCAAACAGCAACACTGCTTTTTGGAATTATTTAGTGGCCCTTATATGAACATTGGAGACATGCACAAACTATAATTCAGTACCATCACCTAGTTTGTCTAGAGTAGTAGATGAACCTTTAGGTCCCTCTCTGATATGAGATACTTTTGGGAATGATTTTAGACTTGATTATATTATGACCATTTAGTGAATGACTCAATTACCTTTGAACCTTTATGTATTACTTGGGACAGGAGAGGTCAAAATAGAATTGTTTTGAAGGGTTTTGGAAAAATTATTATAAGAAGTATTATAATTAGCTGGGTATGGTGTTTGCCTGTAATTCTAGCCACTCAGGAGGCTGAGGCAAGAGGTCATAAGTTTAAGGCCAGCCTCAGCAATTTAGTGAGGCCCTGATCAAAAAAAGAAAAAAAAAAAAAAAAAGAACTGGGGAACTAGGAATGTAGCTCAGTGATAAAGTGTTCTGGGTTCTATCCCCAGTACCCACCCCCACAAAAAAACATATAGTTAATTTCCAAAGATTTTGCATATAGCTACTATTGCACAATGGCAATTTTCCCGTTATGACAGTTGTATATAATGTTGCTGTAATATTTGTCACCTATTTTCATGCAAGTAGTCATAGCTGCTCTAAAACCAGTTGGAAATTATCTTGCTATAGCTTAGTCATGTCAATCATTAATAAATTGCCTCCTAATTCCAGAGTTTCCTTTTAAATACATTGGCATGTTTATGATTGTATTTAATGCAGACAGTGCATGTCATCCCATTGTACTGAATCATCCTGCCCTCCTCTTACCTTTTCCCTAATCAGTAGTAACCAATACTGTATCATTCCTTAACAACAGAGCATGTGTAAGACTGAATGTTCCTGAAATCTGAAAGCATTTAATCACTTGCTACAGATACACTGAAACACTTGCATGTTTTATTCCACATCTGTTATCTTAAAGTATCCCACAGAACCCTCTTAATTTTTATTGCCAGCAATCTGACTGTTTTAGGCAAAGACAGAAACTCTTTCTGGCCTCAGAAATATGCTGGTGACTACTGCATTCAGAATTTGACTTTTTAAGTTGCAGAGAAAAGAAAGGATCAATAATTCTCAAGCATAGTTGTTTCTTCATACGTGTTTTTTTATCACCACCAGTAGAGATATCCTTTCATGTCATATTTTATATGAACATGAAAACATGTAATTCTTGACCATTTATAACAAAAAATTTTACTCATTTTCATTTTGGAAAAAAAAAAAAAGAAATCGTCTACTCAGGAAATCTTATAGCATGTAGCTTGTTTATATTTCCCAGCCATGTATTAATTTGGAATTTGTTTCCAGTATCATAAGATTATTAGAGCAGACACCTTGGGTCTTTTTAGCTTATCTGATTATATGAACCTCTGAGTATTATTTTAGAAATCACTGTGCTGAGTGAGGTGAGACCTCTGTGTTTCCGGTTTGTGCTTTGGTTTTTACTAACTCTTGTGCTTAGTTAAATACTGATGATGTTCAATAAAGTGCTAAAGATCAGTCTTTAAGAAACATATCTACAGTGTAGCTCGGGAGGCAAAATCAACCTTTTAAGGAGAAATTATCAGTGTGATTGGTCACAGCTTCTGCCATCTCATTTCCTTGGTAAGTGGTTGGAGGAGGGGCAAACAGCCATATCCAGGAGTACTGGCTTCTGCCCATCCTTCCCTTAATAAATTCAAGAAGGTTGGAATCATATCAAGTATATTTTATGACCACAGTGGTATGAAACTAAAAATCAGTAACAGGAGGAAAATTGAAAAATTCACCAATATATGGAAATTAAACAATATACTCCTGAACAACCAACCAATGGGTCAAAGTAAAAAATCAAAAGGGAAAAAAAGTCTTTGAGACAAATGAAAATGGAAACCTAATATGCCCAAATGTATAAGATGCAGCAAAAACAATTCCAAGAGCAAAGTTTCTAGATATAAACATTTTAAGAAAGAAGAATAAGGAGTGTAAGTGTGGTTTAATAGCAAAGTGCTTTCCATTGATTTGATCCCCAGCACCACAAAAAACAAAAGCAGAAACAAAACAAAAAGAATGATCTCAAATAATCTAACTTTACACCCAAAGGAATTTTAAGATGAAGAACCAACTAAGCACCAAGTCAGCAGAAGGAAGGAGATAATAAAGATTATAACAGAAGCAAATGAAATAGAGAATAGAAAACAGTAGCAAAGAGCAACAAAACTGGGTGCTTTTTTGTTTGTTTATTTTTTAAAGATCAACAAAATTGGGCTGAGGTTATAGCTCAGTGGTACAGTGCTGACTTAGCACATGTGAAGCACTGGGTTTGATTCTCAGCATCGCATAAAAATAAACAATTTTTTTTAAAAAGGTATAAAAAATGAACAAAATTGACAAACCCTTCTCCAAGAAGAAAAGAGAGATGATACAAATAAAATTATAAATGAAAGGGGAGAATTTACATCTGATAGCTCAGAAATACAAAGGATCACATGAGACTACTATGAATAATTATGCATTAAAATTGGATAATGTAGAAGAAATGGATAAATTTCTAGAACATGCTATTGACCAAGACTGAATCATTAAGAAATAGAAAAGCTTAACAGAACACTAATGAGTAAGGAGATTGAAGCAACAATCAAAACCCCCAACAAAGCTTACTGGTTTATTCCACCCAACACTTAAGGAATAATTGACATCAATCTTTTCCAAACTCTGCCAAAACATTTCCAAAATCATTAACTAAGGCCAACACCTTGATACCACAGCCAGGCAAGAGCACTGAAAGAAAAGGAGATTGCATGTCATCCTTGAAGAGCATAGATGCAAAAATTCTCAACAATATACTAGCACACTAAATTAAACAACACATTCAAAGAATCATACACCATGATCAAGTGAGTTATCCCTGGGATGCCAGAATGACTCAACATATACAAATCAACAAGGTAATATGCCACATCAAAAGTATAAATAACAAAAAATTATATGATCATCTCAATAGATGCAGAAAAAGCACTAGATGACATCCTTTCATAATAAAAACTCTCAACAGTGGTTATAGAAGGAATGTATCTTAATATAAGGAAGACCATCAATAACAAACCTGCAGCTAATACCATATTTAATGTGCAAACCTGAAAGCTTTTCCTTTAAGATCAGGAACAGGACAAGACAGAAATGGAAAACAAACAAAATCCTCAAATTTGTATAGAACCACAAAAGACCTCACATAGCCAAAGAAGCCTTGAAAAAGAAAAACAAAGTGGGAGACATCACACTTCTTGATTTTAAACTATATAATTAAAGCTGTAGTAATGAAAACATTATGGTCTTAGCATAAAAACAGCAGTGTACATAATACATAATACATGTATTATGGTCAACTAATATTTGACAAGAGTTCTAATAATACACAATGCAGAAAGGATAGTCTCTTCAATAAATGTTATTTGGAAAACTAGACATACATATGAAAATGAATGAAATTGGACCCATACATTATAACACACACAAAAAGTAATTAGAATTGGACTTAAATAGACTTAAATATAAGACCTAAAAACCACAAACTTCCTAGAAGAAAACAGAGGAAGATTCCTTGACCTTAGTATTGACCATGGTCTTTTTGGATATGATGTCAAAAGCACAGGCAACAAAGCACAAATAAAAGAGTAGGATTCTATCAACCTATAATGCTTCTACACAGCCAAGGAAAGAATCAATATTGTGAGAAGGTGGTCTTTGGAATGGGAGAAAATATTTGCAAACCATATAGCTGACAAGGGGTTAATACTTAAAAAATAAGGAATTCATACAACTCAATTGAAAAAATCCAATTAAAAATGGGCAAATAGAATTTTTTTTTCAGATTTTACAAATGACCAGTAGGTACATGAAAAGGTGGACAACATCACTAATCATCAGAGACATGCAAATAAAAATTCACATCTGTTAGGATGACTATTATAAAAAAGGTAAGATATAATGAATGTTGGTAACGATATGGAAAAAAGGGAATCCTTGTATACTGTTAGTGGAATCTAAACTGGTACACTCAGTCATTAAGAAAATAGTATGGGGACTTTTCAAAAAATTAAAAATGGAACTACCATATGCTCCAACAACTCCATTTCTTGGTTTCTATGAAGAAAATGAAATCAGTATTTCAGAGATGTCTATGCTCCCATATTCACTGCAGCATTATTTACAATAGTGAAGTACCTGAAAACAACCTAAGTGTCCATCAAAGGATGAACCAATGAAGAAAATATGGTATATGATGGAATATCATTTAACCATAAAAAGAAATCTTGCTATTTGTGACAAAATGGATGAATGAACTTGGGGTTCATTATGCTAAGTGAGGTATGCCAGACAATGACAAATACTGTATGATTCCACTTAAATGTGAAATCTAAAAAAATGTCAAATTCATCAAAACACAGTAGAATGGCTGGAGGCTGGGAGAAATGGGAGATACTGGTCAAAGGGTATAAAATTTCAGTTATAGCATGGGTAAGTCCTGGAAATCTAATGTAGACTAGATGTTAAAAATAATGGGTAGTACACTTGAAATTTGCTGAAAGTAATCTTTTAAAAAATTTTTTAAATTTATTTTAATTAGTTATATATGACAGTAGAATCCAATTTGATATTTCAAATATAATGGAGTATAACTTCTCGTTTTTCTGGTTGTACATCATGGTAATCCCACTGGTCCTATAGTTATGTACGTACATAGGGTAATAATGTCTGATTCATTTTAATATTCTTCCTACTCCCATAACCCCTCCCCTCCCTTCACTCACCTCTACCTAATCTAAAGTTGAAAGTAATCTTAAATTTTCACATCACACACACATAAACTGTGTGAGGCGATAGCTGTGTTAATTAGTTAATTGTGGTAATAATATTATGTTGTATATTTATACCAAATCATCATGTTATGTATCCTAAATATATAACAATTTTTTAAATTGTGCCTCAATAAAGCTAGGGGAAAAGGTTCTGATGTGTATTGTTCAATGCATAGATTATATGGTTTTAGTTTCCCTCATTTTCACTGTGCTTAACTTAGACAAAAAGGTAGATCTATTCTTCCATTTAAAATTACCAGTTTGAAATGGATTAACATGGTGCAGAGCCTTCAAATTTCAATTTGTTTTCACAAAATTACAAATCTGATAGACCTCCTCTTTCTGAATTTAGAAGGCCAGTAATGTGTGGTATCAGTTCTAAGATGCTGCAAGAGCAGCTTGGATGGCCTATCCTTTGTCCAGACCCAGAATAAAGCAGTGAAGACCAAACAAAGCTGCAGTAAGGAGTTGGAGCAGGTGGCACCACCTGCACCCATCTAATTCAAGCCTATCTAATCTGCCACTTAGATGTGGAAAATCAGAGAGTGAGTCAAAGCATCAGTGAAAGGATCGAAGTGGTTCTGACTCATGCCTGAAGCCCATCATGGAAGAGGATTACCATTAAAATTAATGCTACTGGTCTTGGAAAGCCAGAGTACTCAGTGAGCTAGAGCTATTTCTATATTATCCATGCAAGTTGAGATATTCTTCGTCACTTACAGGGGTAGATGCTGTGGCATAAAGGATTTAATTAAATGTTTGTTCCATGTTTGTTATTACCTGTTTAAAATCTTCAATGCAATGAAAATGATTACAAGTCTTTAGGAGTTCACCTCTGGATTTACGAAAGGGATAGATTATGGATTTCATGGTTTGGGAACAGCTCTCTCCATATGGAACCCTATCGAAGATTCCTTATAGAATTACATTGGAGGAAACCCGGCCCCTGGTCTGGTGTGCTGATTCCCTTCCAGCTGCACATCACTCTGACAGCTAATGAGATGTCGACTATGGTTACTTTTCTGTGAGAAAAATGAGTGAACTGAATCCCAGGAACATTTTTGTAGCTGTGGGGGGTGGATTAAGAGAAGGCCTATGACATTTCAAACCACATTTGAGGCATATTAAAAAACTCCCCATGTTTCTACTTTGTGAACTATATCAGGGAATTTACAGGTATGAGAGATTTCTTGCCACAATATTTTTTTGAGCTAAAAATAACTAAAATGTGGACTAAAGTTTAAAACAATTTCACAATAAATAATAGATTATACTATAAAGGGATGAAATCATAAAAATAATGAGTGAGAATTTTGTGACCACATTCTTTAATCTTCATTCTAGGACACTAACAATTTATACTACTCTCTAAAAAGAAGGAAGAAATGACTAAAATTTAAAAATTTCAAACATGAATTTTGATTCAGTATTTGCTAATTATTTGTAGTACAAATGGTTATATTTCAACTCTGTTTCTCTTATGAAATCATCCTCAACTCTGGAATGTGACCAAGATTGATACTGTTTTTTTTTTTTTAAAACATATCCTCTAATTTTTCTTCAAGCTTTTTTTTTTTTTTTAAATCTTTTGGAATTATATGTAATTAAGCTCAATTTCATAAAATATCTCAGAAGGGTTCTTTTCCAGTGTTAAATATTTATGGTTCTTGTGTGGAAATTGTATTAGACTTAGCCGTTTCTAATATGTATCACATACAGAATTATTCTTGATTTTTATTGAGACAATAACGATGATCATTTTCTACGTATTATTAGTAGGAGTAAGGAATAGAAAATAATTTCTGCTTGATATTCTCTTTGCAGTTTCAGTTAATTATGTTTTGTAGGTCCTAAAATTTTTGAGGTTAAAAATGAACTTTGTTATTCCCATATTGTTCAGTTACATTATCATAGGCACATGGTTTTAGTCAGCCTCTCAGATTAGCAAAATAACTTGCATTATTGTCACTTTAAAAAGCATTTGATTTTGACATTAGTTTTTCTCTTACCCTTATGTTTATTCTTGAGAAACCCCCTGGCAATTTCCAATGTGTGTAAGCCAAAGTCATTCCTTATAGTAAACATGACTCCTGTTTGAGGGAAGCATCCCCAGAAGTGGGGGTTATTTTAATGGACATGCTGTATTACTTTAATCTAACTCTTTCACCATCTGTTCTTCCCATAACAGTGATTGAAAAAAAAAAGAACATATTTTATGTTTCAGGGTTACATTAGTAAAAAGTAAGATAAAAGTGATTTAAAAGCATGCATATGTTCTTAGTGCAATGCAGACTGCATCTGTGATGTTTTTTCTCATGGTTCAGACACAAATCAAGAGGAAAGCTGCTCAGGCCTGATAGAGTGAAAGTTTTTCATGGAAAACAGGACTTTACCATAAGAGGGTCTCTTTATATATTTTACAACTAGAAATGATAAAAACCTCAATGAGCTGCCAGAATAAAAATAGATAACGGTAACATCTATTGTTGGAACATCTGGCATTTTTTCCTGAACTGGGTTGTTGCTGCCACATTCAGACAAATGCAGAGCACCTGTCTGGAACATGCTGTTGAAGCAGAAATGACTCTTAGGACTGTTATCAAAAGAAGAATGTCTATGGGTGTAATAGTGTTAGAAGACTGCATTAGTGATTAGGGGGCATCACCCATGGGTGTGGGGAGATAGCTTACTGAGGGGTGGAGGTTGGACAAAGTTCCCTTTGTAAAAGCATGGGTCCTTGCTGCTTAGAAGTTGAACTCTCTTGTCTTTGTTGTCTAAGAATATCTAACTAAGTGTTAGTGGAAGAGCAAGGGTTCTGGATTTGCATCTCTCCTCTCAAACTTCCTAATTGTGTGACTTTGAGCAAATGTTCTTTGTTTTTAGCCACACTTACTTTGACTGTAAAGGCATTAATAATATTTTAAAGATGTTAACATTTAATAAAACAGTACCCATGGAATCTTAGCATAGTGAGTAATGAACAGCAAGTATTTTGTAAGGGTAACTAATTTGCTGTAGGTATTAGCATATACAAATCATAAAGTAAGTTGTCTCTTAATCATAGTTCATATCTGCTTCCTGAACAATTTAAGATATTAAAGAAAGAAGTATGTTTCCTTTCATTGAACTCATAAATTATATTGTTTTTCTCTCTATCCCAGTCCTTGCCATTTTGTAGCTTGTGTTAAATTCTGTGCATGATCTATACCCTTTCTAATGTGAATACTTTGAAAGCTGCACTGTATTTCTCATATTTTCTGGTACACTGCCTTGAAAATAGTAGGTGCTCAATAAGTATTAGCATGAATCATTGTAAGTAGTTTCTACTGGATGCATGCTAAGCCCCAAATGATGGTGTAGGAGCTATCAGACTTTCCTAGAAGGAATGATTCTTTCATGAGCTAAATACCCCAAAGGAAGCTGGTAGGCTGCATTTGGTTTCATGATTTATGAAAACAGAGGCATTGCTCATCTGACTCATTTTTAACCTTGTAAACATAAATGCTTGTTTTGAAAATTGAATTTGTAAATAAAAAATTGGGGTTAATTATAGTGCCGAGTATTCAGGATGATACATTTTCTAAGAAAGAAAAATATTGGCTTAAGTAAAATCAACCCAAAGTTAGTATTATTATTTTTGTGGTACTTGGGAATGAACTCACGGGTTCTCTACCACTGAGCTATATCCCCAGCCCTTTTTATTTCTTATTTTGAAGCAGGTTCTCAGTAAGTTGCTGAGGTTGGCCAAACTTTCAATCCTTCTGCCTCAGCCTCCTGAATAGCTGAGATTATAGGCACCTGGCTTCAGTAAAACTTCTTTGATGCACAAAGACTAATTAAAATAGGGAAGTTAGTTATTTATTTTCTCAGGTTTAAATGCAGGAGAAAGCCTTGTTACTTTTTTAAAGGAAGGAGAGCAATACTCTGAAGCTCATAAAGCATTTTATTGTTCTCTAAAACAGTATCGATACTAAGAATGCTAGAACTGTCCACAGGCTTTCATGAGACCTAATCCACCAAGATTTCCCTCCTCTCTACCCTGACAACACGTCTTTAGACTTTTAATTGAAGTGTGAGTGGTAAGAAACATTGGTATAAAGGTACATCTGGCAAGGAAAACCACATTTTTTTTTTTTTTTTTTTTTAAGAAAAGGCCTTTGTGTTTAGTGGTCTGATTTCTTTTAGCAATTGGGAATTCTTTAAAATATATTCTATCTCTTACATTTCTGTAAGATAGAATGAAAATGTGGCCTCTAGATAATACAGTCTAGGGGAAAATAATTTTTGCAGTATGATTTTATGGTAACCATTCCTATTTACCAAAGTGAAAGTGATTAAGGACCTTTACATGGTAAGTGCATCTGTAACATGCTTGTATTATCAAGAGTGCTGTGATACATAGTTTGTTTGATTCTCCTTTCAATCCTCTAAAATAGTCTGTCTCTTTTCTGCAAATGGGAAAACCAAGCCCAGGGAAAATGATCTTTTGTACAGGTCACATCGAATGACATTAGATCGGGGTCTTCCCATGTCTGAGTTCAATGTTTGTTTCTACTTGAACCCCTTTGGTAACTTTTAATTACATTTTTATGTGCAAAATATAATATTCAGTAACAAGAACAAAGATATTTGAATAATTAAGTGATAGCTTCATTTAAAAAGTTTCTGTTTCTTCAGAAAAGTGTCAATTTTACAAAGAGCTTTGTTTCAAATAAAAAAATAAGACATATTTACTCTACATGATTTAAAAAGTTTTCAAATATTTATTTTGAAGTGATTGCATATTTGCAGAGAAGTTGCAAGACTGTATCCCCTAGGTAAATTCACTAGTGCTTAACATTTTACCATATTTGTTTATGGTTCCCTTTCTCTTTTCCCTTTTGCCCTTGTTATTTGTTTGTGAACCATTTGAGAGTAGGTTACATATATGATGACTCTTTACCTAAACCTCGATACTTCATTGTGTATTTTCTAAGGACAAGAACATTCTCTTACATAACCATAGCAATTATCAAAATCAGGAAATTTAATTTTTCTTTCATTTTGGGGTACTAGGGATTGAACTCAGGGGCACTTGACCACTGAGTCACATCCCCAGTCCTATTTTGTATTTTATTTAGAGACAGGGTCTCACTGAGTTGCTTAGTGCCTTTCTTTTGCTGAGGCTGGCTTTGAACTTGAAATCCTCCTGCGTCAGCCTCCTGAGCCGCTGGGATTACAGGTGTGCACCACCGCACCAAGCAGGAAATTTAATCTTAATAAAATATTTTAATCTAATCTTAGAGTCCAGATGTAAGATTCCCTAGTAATATCCCTTATAGCATTTGTTGTTTATCTTCTAGAAAAAATTCAGTCCTGGAGTTTGTACTGCATTTAATTGTCATGTCTCTGAACCATTCTTTATCTTTGCTATTTCTTTCACATGTCCTTGGCATTTTTGAAGAATAGAGTCCAGTTATTTTACAGATTTTTTTTTTTTTGGACGTGAGTTTGTGTGCTTCCTCCTCTTAGTTAAATTCTGAGTGTACCTTTTCTGCTGGAATACTTTATAGGTAGGATTATACCTTCAGACATCCAGATGGGCATAGTGTCCATCTGTTCTGAGTTGGATGGAGAGGTTAATTTTGATTACTTGCTCAAGGTGTCATCAGGGTTCTCTATGGTATAATTGCTATTCTTTTCCTTTTAATTAAAAAACAATTTGTGGGGGAGACTTTTTAAAACCACAAAAATAGCCTATTATTCATCAGAATTTCCCCCTTAGAATTATCATCTATGATTATTGTGCTCAAAAAAAACTTTATTGGAATGAATACAAAAAATTTATTTTCAAACGCAACTACTCCCTCTACACTTATCAGTTGGCACTCTTCTTTCTGTAAGGCAAATTCCTCTTTCTCCTCCTATTTATTACTATGAACTCCTGGATTCCTATTTTGTTTATCAGATTAAAATTCATTCATTACTGTCCTTATTTACTGTTACTTAAGTTTTTCATGTTTGAACTGAGGGACTGAGGGAATTCCTTCAAACTGCCCCCCCCCTCCCCTTTTTTTGTGTGGAAAGTACTGGGAATTGAACTCAGGGGCTCTTGACCACTGAGCCACATCCCCAACTCTATTTTGCATTTTATTTATAGACAGGATCTCACTGAGTTGCTTAGCACCTTGCTTTTGCTGAGACTGGCTTTGAACACTTGATCCTCCTGCCTCAGCCTCCTGAGCTGCTGGGATTACAGGTTTATGCCACTGAACCTGGCTCCCCTGTCTTTGACACATCCCCATCATTTCATTTTTTGGAGCACTTTCCTACTTTTTGGCCCCCAAAGATGTTGCATTGCAGGTTCACATTGTACCTTCCCTGCCCTCATCCTGGAATTAGCTATTTCTCCAAGCAGTCCTGGTTCCTTTTAGTGGAGAATGGCATCTATAACCTGAGTCACATATTAATTATGCTTATACTATTGGCATGCCATTCTTCTAGGCCCTTTCAGCAGATAGGGATAAGAAATATATTTATATTTCCCACCTCTATCCTTTCAGTCTCTTTTTCTCCCCCTGTCTCCCTTAGGTAACCAATTTGCTTGTTATTTGGCTTGTCCTTCCTGTGGTTCTTTTGCAAAAGCTAGAAGATATGTGTATATTTTACTTCTCTTATTTTTTCTTATATGAAATGCAACATATTTAATACACATACATACACTTAATTTTCTCTCATGTATGCTTTACTATTTTAAAAAGTACAATTGCCAACTAACCTGTTTGTATGTATACTGTTACTAATTTTATTGAACTAGTTTGAACATTTGAGTGATTTCTAATATTTTGCAATTACAGATATATAATGAGTAATCTTATATATAATTATTTTCTAATATTGGAGATGTATTTTTAGGATAACTTCTTAGAAGTGGGAAACTTCTTGGCCAAATGGTAAAGGCTGCTTTTGTTAGGTATTGTCAAATTCCACTAATAACATATGGGAATACCAAATAATACATTGTTGAGCTTTTGAATTTTTACTAATCTGATGGATGAGAAATGGTATCTCAGTGTTGTTTTAATTCACATTTATCTTATTAGGAAATTAAATACTTTTAATATGTTTTAAGCCTAATTTTATATTTCTTGTGAGTTTCTTTGAACATTTTTCACTGTTATTTCAAGTTTTTTGAGTTGAGAATTGAATTTACTTTCATTCTTTCAGTTTAATTGATTTAGATGTTTAAAACTATGTATGTCCTCAGTCTGAATACCATGTTTTCACTATCCTTTCTCCAGAAATTCTGTAATTTAATTTATGTAATTTGTGTTTGTGTTCACCTCTTTTTCCTCCAGAATTACTTAATAGTTACTTTTTAAATTTTCAGGTGGAAAGACTTTTAAAATTTTGCTTTTAATTTCCATTCTTAATTCATTAGAATCAGAGAGTGTTGCTTATGATATTTCTATTTCATGAAATTCACTAAGGTTTTCTTTGTGACCTAACATTTGGTCAGTTTTAATGTATATATGTCATTGAGTTTTCTTCTTTGTTATCAGTATGTAAAGTTTTACACAGAGTCATAAAATTTTACTAATCTTTTAAAAATCTTCTATAGTCTTTCTTATAAACTTAAACTCATTTTACCTGGATTATACTGAGAGTGGTGTGTGAGTCTAATGTGATTGTCTCTCTCCATTTTTCCTTCCATTTCCTATGGTTTCTGTTTTGTATAGATGGTATTGCTGTGTTATTTGATGCACTGATAGTTACAACAGTCAAACTTTCTTAGTGAATTGTGGCTTTTAGCAATGTAAAAAAAAAAATTTGGTTTTGCTGCATTTAATGCTTTTTCAACTTGAATTTGACTTTGATTTTAGTATCCCAACTCCTGTTTTCTTATTGTTTATGTTTGCCTTATTTATATTTGCCTCTTCCATTACTTTTAGGCCTTTGAAACACTGTGTTAAGCATGTCTCTTATCAAGATAAAGTTAGGTTTTTTCCTGTGACTCAGTTTGAAAATATTTTTTTAATTAGGGATTTCAGCCTATTGTCATTTACTCATGTGGTTGATAAAATTTGGCTTGACTCTGTCATACCGTTTTATATCATACTGTGTGTCTTATGCTACATCTAATGCATTTTTTAGATTTGTTATTTTCTATTTTTAATTGAACTTTTAATTTTTAAATAAATTAACACAATTGTAGCATGCAATTTGATAAAAGTTGCAAATTTACATACAATTTTAAGAGAGAAATTTCATAGACACTTTACCTGGTTTCCACCAATGAGAACATCTAGTAAAGCTTTAGTATAACATCAAAACCATGACATTGCATTGTTACTGCCAAGATATAAAACAATTTAATCACCAGAAGGATCTTGCAATTTTCCTGTGATGGTTTGAATCTAAAAATTTTCCCCAAGGAGCTCATGTGTTAGGCAAGGTAACAAGTGTTTAAAGGTGAAAAAATTGGATTATGAGAGCTATGGCCTCGTTGATGGATTTTTCCATTTGCTGGATTAATAATTTGAATGGACTACTGGGTGGTAACTGTAGGTAGATAGATGGGATATGGCTGGAGGAAGTTGGTCACTGGGGGTGTGCCTTGGACTATGTCTTGTCTCTGGCTACTTGCTCTCTTTCTGTTCCCTGGATGCCATAAACTGAGCAACTTTCCTCTGCAACACCTTACACAGAATGTTCTGCCTCACCTCAGACTCAAAGCAATGGAGTCAGCTGACCATGGGCTGAACCTCTATAACTGTGATCCCAAACTAAACTTCCTCCTCTAAGTTTTCTTGTCAGGTATTTTGGTCACATTGATGCAAAGCCAACTAACATTTCTACTTCTCTCTCATCCCTACCTTTATCCCTAACCTCTAGCAAGCACTTAATCTGTTCCTCATATCTTAAATTTATCATCAAAAAGTTATGTAAATGGAATCATACAATCTTTAGAGATTGGCCTTTTTTTCATTCAGCAGAATTCATTCAGCTTGTTACATGAATCAGTACTTGATTCCTTTTTATTGTTCAGTAATGTTCCATGGTGTGGTTATAATGCATTCTGTTTAACCATTCACCTTTTGGAGGATATCTAGGTTATTTCTAGTTTTTGTCTATTAAAAATAAATCTGGGCTAGGGATGTAGTTCAGTGGAAGAGCATTTGTTTAGTACCAACACCTTCAGGGGGGAAAACACTGATGTAACAATTCAACAACAAAAGCCAGACAACCATGGAAATGGGCAAAGCACTTGAATAAACATTTCTTCAAATAAGATATACAAATGGCTAATAAATACATGAAAAGATGCTTAAGATCACTAATCATTATGAAAATTCAATTAAAAACCACAGTGAAATACCCACTATACCCATTAAGATGGCTACTATAAACACACATCACAGAAAATAATGTGTCAGTGAGTGTGCAGATTAAAAAGAACCCCAAAAGGGTTGAAGCCAGGGTCTCAAGATATATTACAGCACATATGTTTATCAAGGCATCATAGCCAAAATGTGGAAACAACCCAAAAAACCATCAATAAATGAGTGGATAAACAAAATATGACATATATAAATAATACTATCCAGCAAAGGAAACTATCAGAAATGTGAAGAGAGAGCCCACAGAGTGGGAGAATATCTTTGCCAACCATACCTCAGATAGAGCGCTAATTTCCAGAATCTATAAAGAACTCAAAAAACTCTACACGAAGAATACAAAGAATCCAATCAACAAATGGGCTAAGGAAATGAACAGACACTTCACAGAAGAAGATGTAGAAGTAATCACCAGATATATGAAAAAATGTTCAACATCCCTAGTAATAAGGGAAATGCAAATCAAAACTACCCTAAGATTTCATCTCACCCCAATTAGAATGGCGATTATCAAGAATACAAGCAACAATAGGTGTTGGCGAGGATGTGGTGAAAAAGGAACACTCATACATTGCTGGTGGGGTTGCAAATTAGTGCAACCACTCTGGAAAGCAGTGTGGAGATTCCTCAGAAAGCTTGGAATGGAAACACCATTTGACCCAGCTATCCCACTCCTTGGCCTATACCCAAAGGACTTAAAATCAGCATACTACAGAGATACAGCCACATCAATGTTCATTGCTGCTCAATTCACCATAGCCAGATTGTGGAACCAACCTAGATGCCCTTCAGTTGATGAATGGATAAAGAAACTGTGGCATATTTATACAATGGAATATTACTCCGCAATGAAGAATGATAAAATTATGGCATTTGTAGGCAAATGGTCGAAATTGGAGAATATCATGCTAAGTGAGATAAGCCAATCTCAAAAAACTAAAGGACGAATGATCTCGCTGATAAGCGGATGAGGACATATAATGGGGGGTGGGACGGGCTAGCATTAGGTTTAGGGTTAGGTTTAGAGTTAGGCTATGGAGAGCAGTAAGAATGAAGGAAAGAAGGACTGTGTAGAGGGAAAAGAGGGGTGGGAGGGGTGGGGGGGAGGGGAAAAAATATAATAAACATCATTAAAAAAAAAAAAAAAAGAAAAAAAAAAAAAAAAAAAAGACAAGTAGTGTGTGTCTTCACCTACACGAGTACCTAGAATAGTCAAATTTACAGAAATAGAAAGTAGGATGTGCTTGACAGGGATTGGCGTGAGAGGGGAATTAGGAGTTACTGTTTAAAGGGCATGGAGTTCAGTTTTGCAAAATGAGAGTTCTGGAGATGTTTGGTGGTAATGGTTGCACAGTATTGTGAATGTACTTAATGCCACTGAACTGTCCACTAAAAATGGGTAAAATGGTAAAATAATTTAAAAATAATTAAAAAAAACCAATTAAAGAAGACCTGGAAGTGACAGGGGTGGGGAGTTACTATAGGTATTCATATGAGACTTTGGTATGAATACAGTTTTCATTTCTTTGGGATAAATGTCCAGGGTTGCATATGGTAATTGCACATTTAGGTTTATAATAGGGGTTGAACAACTATTTTCCAGAGTGGTCAAGCCATTTAAACATTCCTACCAGCATTGTATGAGTTATCTAGTTTCCCTGCATCTTTGCCAGCATTTGGTATTGTCACTACTTTATATTTTAGCCAGCCAAGTAGGTGTGTTTTGATATTTTATTGTGGTTTTAATTTGCATCTCCCTAGGCACTAAGGTTCTTGAACATCTTTTCATGTGATTATTTACCATCTGTATATCCTGTCTGGTAAATGCCGCTTCATATCTTTCACCTTTTTAAAAAATTTTGAGTTTGGGGAGTTCTTTATATATTCTAGATATTTAGTTCTTTGTTGAATATGTGATCTGTAAATTTTTCTCCCTGTCTGTAGCTTACTTTTTCATCCTCTGAACAGGTATTTTGCAAAGCAAAAATTTTTAATTTCAATCGAGTTCAATTTGTCTATTTTTTTATATTATGGATTGTGCTTTTGTTGTCAAGTCTCACAACTATTTACCTAGCCTTAGACCTTGAAGATTTCCTATGCTATTTTCTAAAAATGTTTATATTTTATGTTTTACATTTGGGTCTGTGATCCTTTTGAGTTATTTAAAAATAACCACTAATGGTGAAAAGTCTAACTTTTCTTCACTGAATCGTCAAAAGTCATTTGAGAATATTTGTGTGGGTCTCTATTCTGGCTTCTGTGTCCTGTTCTATTGATCTGCCCATGTGTCTCTCCATGAATACCACACGGTCTTCATTATAGTAGCTACATAGTGAGTTTTGAAGTTCAATGGACAGATTCTCTTACTTCGTTCTTTTTTTATAAATAGTATTAACAATTCTAATTCCTTTGCCTTCTATATAAATGTTGTACATAGATCAAACCTTCTTAAAATCTCCTCTTACCCACTTTCTCATTCCTTTAATTTTTATAATTTTTGTTCCCTTAAATATTTTCCAGTCTCCTTCAAATTTCTTGATTAAACTTTCATTTAAATCTGTTCTCTTTTTCAAGACTTGCAATTTTTTCTTTGCTTATTTTCTTTCTTTGAGTTTGGTCAGTATTCTTTGCACTTTTTTCTTATTTTGTGGTGGTAGGGTTTTGTATTTTTTTGCAGTGTGAAGAATCAAACCAGGGCAAGTGCTCTACCACTGAGATGCACTCCCAGCCCTGAGGTGTTTTTTGGGGTTCACTACCTAGTTTTAAAATTTCTGATTCCAGATTCCAGCCGTGCGAACCCACGTATGTATGTATGAGTTTATGTGCCCATGTGTATCTTCAAATGCTTTTCAAGGGCATTTAATTCAGTGTCAAGTGTTGTTTTACAGATTTCCTTTTCACAGTTAGCTATTTTATGAGAAATTTTATTAGCTGAAGTGTTTGTATTTCCATTTGCTTCTACAGGGGTTTTATTTTTTACCTTTTTATTTTAGTTTTCTGTATTTTTAATATTTAGTTTAAAAAGTTTTTTATTTGTTCTTTTTAGAAATACATGACAGTAGAGTGTATTTTCACATATCATACATACATGGAGGATAACTTCCCATTCTTGTGTGTACATGGTGTGGATTTAACACTGTTCATATACTCATATATGAACATAGAAAAGTTATGTCTGATTAATTCTACTGTCTTCCACAGGGGTTTTATATGAAGTTTAATGTTTCCCCTATTCCTTAGCATTTCATGGACTGTGATACTATTTCAAGAACACCCTTTCCTGTCAGTTTGTGAAATATGATTCTTTTGACTGGATGAAGTGTGGTGGGATGGGGAGCATGAGAGGATAGGTTTAGCCTGTCCTGTGCTTTATTTTTTTTTCTTGTCTACTAAATTCTCACCTCTCCCCTTCCTTCTTTCCTTTCACTGCTGTCTCTGAGGAACAAAACCCATTCTCAATTTATAGCCTCACACGGAGATGACATTTTTTAATGGCTGCCACTTTGCATTTTTCACACTTTTGAGACCCTTCCCTGTGACCAATGCTGTGAACACCAAATACTGACATATTCATATTCTGGCATCTGATATTGTACTTTTTCTTTCTGAGAGTGATTTGTCTAGCTTTGTCTATGTCCTAAGCTCTTTTTTTTTTTTTTAATTGAGACTCGTAAGCCTTCCTTTACCTACATCCAAAGGTTCATAGTAATTAATTTTGGACTTTTAATTTTTATTTGTTAGAAATTTGAAGTTAGTTTTATTTTTTGACTCCTAGTCCTGCTAATGGTCATGTGTGGCTTTATCTGTGCTTCTTAAAGATTTTGAAAGGAAGCCAGCATGGTGGTGCATGCCTGTACTACCACGGGCTCAGGAGGCTGAGGCAGGAGGGTGGCAAATTCAAAGCCAGCCTCAGCAACTCAGTGAGACCTTGTCTCAAGATAAAAAATAAAAAGGACTGGTAGCATGGCTTACTGGTTAAGCATCCCTGGGTTCAATTCCCAGTACCAAAAAAAAAAAAAAAAAAAAAAAAGATCTTGAAAGGAGTATGTATGAACAAATTCAGATTCAAGTGGTTTTTATCATCTTTTATACTCAGAACTACAAAGTGTCCTTCATACTCTTGAAAATAATACTTTATTGACCAAAGGCATCATGTAATTCCTAATAAATTTGTGTCATAATTGGATACTTGGGGGTAAATTGGCAATATAATAAAATTTTTGCTTACATCATAGCTTTCTTACAACCATGACTATAAAAATTCTCTGACTTAAGTTATAGTTCTCAACAATGATCTCTTAAATAAGTGAAATAAAGGGACAGACATAGAAATCATGATTCAACACTGGAAAGGCTGTAAAATAATTGCTGAATCATATAAAATATTAGAGCTAAAAGAAAAGTTAGAGAATGTCTAATCTAACCTAATATATCGTTTTACAGATAAGGTTAAGAAGGATGAAGTAATTTGCCCAAGGCCACTCTAGAAGTTATGCTAGGGGCAAACCTGAAACAAATTCTCATGGCTACCTGTCCCTAACACCTCTTCCATTAAATGACCCTAACTCTGACTAAGTCCTTTGTGAGTTAGTATCATCATAATCTTTTTTTCTGGTAAAGGAACTAAATCACTTGCCTACAAGCTTGAATGTAGTAATTGGCATCAGTAGACCTAAGGCAGACTGGGAACCTTTCTATGCAGCATTCATTCTTTACTCTGTACTCACTGTATACATTAGCTATCTTCCTCTTTTTTCTCTAACATTTAATGAACACCTGAAATATTTCAGACCAAATAATGGGGTTAAAGAGTTCTTAACAAATTTACACCTAGTGCAGTTCATTTTAAAGGAAAAAACGTGGATTGGAATTTTGATGGTGTGCACTGGTACAAGTCCACAATTTTCCTTAAAAAAAAAAATAAAAAGAAAGAATTGACTGCTAGTCTTTTCCTCTGTAACTTCAAAGCAGTGTGAGGTCTTGGTCTAACTGAACCACCCAACTTCTGCCTGCTTGACTATCTCAGGGCAGTGTATTTCCTGTAGTTACTGGGTTATTGACAAGAGACTTATCCTTCAAATTCTCCTCTAGGTACTCTTGAAATGTGTACCTCATGCATGCCAAGGTTACCTTGTGTTGAATTTTCTTTGTGAGTGAAGGACAGAATGTTCTTCTCTGCTGCGCCAATAGCACTTTCCCATATACACTCAGGGAAAGCTCTTTCCCCTCTCAAAAGGGCTCAAAAGTCTTGACTAGAGTGCTTCAGAAATAGGCCTGGTTTATACTTTTATAAAAACAAGCAGAGTCTGGACAACTCCTAGCTTGGAATAGCTCTGATGGTTTGAGTTTCTCTGAGGTAAGCAGATGAGTGGAGTTACCAAAGGATGTATGTATAGCACTTGGATCTGCACTCAGTGAGGCCAGAGGTGCCATCTCTTGCTTCTGTGAAAGTGAAGGTGGCATCTTGTTGAAAGAGTGTTCAATGGGAGAAAAACTGGTAGCTTGTGGAAGGTGTGACACAGGGAACCAAATCTCAGGAAGCTTCGATGTTTTCCATTTTACCCTCCTGCAGGAGAAAAGTTGGATTCCCTATTTATTTTCTTAATGGAATATACTGATAGTTCATGTATTCATTTAGAAGTTAATTAATATAACAGTTAAAAATGGTTGTGAGGAAATACTGAACCTGGAATTTGTATAGCAGTCTGTCCTGAGCATGCTATATTTATTAGTATGCTTTGGAGTATTCTAAGAAGAACTGGTGTATCTCAGCTGAGTTGCCTGTTTGCATTGAGTTGGGAAGAGTCAGGGTTCTTTTTCCTGCTCAGAATGGGCCTAGCAGGAAGTGAAGAGTTTGCCTTGTCCTGTGAAGGCCTCAGCATAGTGAAACTTACTCAACTAGCATGTAATGAGGACAGAATGGTGCAGCTTAGGGCTTTTCCCTCTCCCTGAGCAACACCACATACCTCTTTCTTATGGGTTAAGAAAGAAAATATACAGTGGTCTTATATTTTGGTTCCAGGGACTATAAAGCTTCCTGCCCCATAACTGTGTGTCTCTTTAATATTGGATCCTGTTTTCCTCTCCTCCCTTTCTACAACAACAGTGCTTTATCTCGAGTGTAAAATTGCAGTTTGGAGTACAGGCTTTGAGACCAGCTAGACGGGTGGGGGTGGTGGTGGTGGTGGTGGCTGTGGCATCTTATTAAAACTCTCAGCAATGTGGTTTCCTCATCTACTAAATAGAGCTAATTAATAGCTCTATTAGAGTGGTTATGAGGATTAAATGGTGTGATACTTATTTGATTAGCATATTAACAGGCACACAGTAAGCTCTCAATAAATGGCATCTATTATTGTCACAGCTGGAGAGCTCTAAGTAGTGCCTAGAATCGTGTTTGGCATTAGGAAACCAAACATTGGGAGAAATTATTATATTACCAATTTTAGTGACTCATGAAGGCCTTCAAACTGAGCATACTTCCTAGGGAGATCTGGAGAGCATTTTACCTTTTCTTTGAACACCTCTAGATAATTTAGTAGTAGGTAAGCCACGTATTTTCAACCAGGACAATAGGACCTGTGGCTTGTTTTCTTATTCTGATGATCCTTAGGTACTGAAGTTCCACTTTAGAAAGAAACATACCCTAGTGAATAAACCCAGCTTATATGGGACAAGACTTTTCAAAAGTTATATTGCAACTGAATTAGGTAAGCATTAACTATTCTACCATGTACCCAGCAAAGTATTCAGTTTACAGTCTAGTATGAAGACTAAGATTCAAAGCACGTTGGTGCCTTGAACTTTAGTTTTTGTTTTCTTTTCCTAATTAAGAAGAAATGTAGGAAAGTGAAGAGTAACAAAATATATAGAGGTTTCTTGGCATTTTTTTCCCTTTTTTCTTTTTGGTGGCAGTGCCATTTGAATAGTGATGAAGAACTTGGGTTTGAATTTTGATTCCGTTACCTGCTAACCCGGTGGCTTTAGGCAAATCGTCTTCCCGCTTTGAGTCTTAGCTCCTCTATCCACACAGTGGGGTGCTAATATCACCATTAAAGTGTTACCAGAATACCTGAGATTATTCACACGAAGCACTTGGTGCGGTACCTAGGACTTCAGTGTTTGTTGTCCTTTCATCAGCCAAAAGGATTTTCTATGGAGGCATTATTTAACTAATCAAGCGATTCCAAATTAGTGGTGCCCAGCAGCGGTGCTAGTGAGTCTTCTGAGGCTGACTCACGCCAATAAGACCTTAGGGGTGCTTGCAGAAATAATGGCTTTTTTTTTTTTTTTGGTTTGTTTAAACGACTTTATTTTTGAAATAACTCTTCTCCCCTCCTTGGTTTCAGTATTCGGGATTTCACACGGAAAGATCGGAATCCGACCACGACAGCCAGTGGGGCGGCAGTCCCCTGACCGACACGGCCTCCCCGCAGCTCCTGGACCCCGACAGGCCGGGCTCGCAGCACGACGCGTCCTGCGCCTACCGGCAGTTCTCAGATCGCAGCGCTCTCTGCTACGGCTTCTCGCTCGACCACTCCAGGCTGGTGGAGGAGAGGCATTTCCATACCCAGGCCTGCGAGGGAGGGCGGTGTGAGGCAGGCAGGTACTTCCTGGGAACGCCGCAGGCCGGGAGGGAGCCCTGGTGGGGCTCTCGCGCAGCCCTGCCCCTGACCAAGGCCTCCCCCGAGAGCAGAGAAGCCTATGAGAACAGCATGCCGCACATCGCTTCCATCCACAGGATCCACGGTAAGAGCAGTGGGAAGGACTTCCCAGCCCTGCCTGAGGCTGCAGGGCAGGTTTATAGATGCTAGGTGTGACATTGGAGTCACCGACCCAAATGTTTTCTCTTTTGATTTATGAGTCAGAAACTTAGATCAGTGAGGTTTAAAACCAAGCCCACTCAGTTAAGTGAATTAATTTTGGTAACGTCCGAAGAATATATTTATGACAGGTGGGAAAAAATGATTTCCATTTTTTAAAATCATAAAGTATAGAAATCAAGTTTAAGGGAGTTATTAAGCATATTGAATTTATAGTATGTATACAGTTAAATTTCTCAAGTATTATTTTCTTCTTTATTCCCATGTTTCAAAGGTGGACTTCAGTAGTCTGTAGGCTCATTCAGTTTGAGCAGTGTTTCTCAATGAGGGCACTACTGATATGCTGGAGAGGCCAATTTTTGTTTTATGAACTATCATTCACCTCATAGCTATTCAGCCTCTTTGGACATCAAGAACCAGGAACAGCCCAACCTTCCTCCATCATTATGACAACCACATGCCCCTTTTGACTAAGGATGGAGTACTAGATAGAAACCACTGAGATTTTCACCTTTGGATTATTATATAACTTCGTGAACAAATGGAAATGGGAAATGGGCATTTCAGTTAAAGTTTTGATTGTTGGTAATGCTTTTCTGTGTTAATTTCAAAGTAAAGCAGAGCTCACTCTGTCCATTCCAAGGTTGGATCCAGGAAGCTCTTTGAAACCCTCAGTATTTCATTAATTTGGACAGGAACAGTGGAACATTACCTGTAATCCCAGATACTCAGGAGGCTGACACAGGAGAATCACAAGTTTGAGGCCAGCCTCATCAACTTAGTGAGACCCTAAACAACTTAGGGAAACCCTGTCTCAAAATAAAAAATGAAAAGTTCGTGGCTTAGGTGGCTCAGTGGTAAAGTGCCCCTGGGTTTAATCCCCAGTACAAACAAAGCAAAACACACCTCAAAAAAAAAAACAAAACCCTATTTAATTAAGTCAGTGATATTAGGATTGATCTGAAGGCTCTGATATTACTCTTCCTGTCTGTAGGATGAGAAATGTGCTAGACAATGTTGTCCCCATCCATAAAGTCTATCAGATACTACCAAGGCACTGATGGCCTTTGGAGTCATTTTAATTTGTTTCCATTCTTGTTTTTTTATTTTTCTGCTTTTACTTTGAGTAAACAACTTGTACTGAAGTAAGGAACATTTTGGCAGTCTAGTAATGGAAACCCAGGGCAAAAAGCAATTGCTTGCTAAAGAAAGTAGTGAAATGAAAATCCTAGCTTAAGCTACATGGTCTGGAAGGAAATATTAGAAATAAAATAAGGAGAAAAGAGGGAAGGAAAGCAGTGAATAGTGTAATCCAGGGCTTTTCTGCTGTGTTTTACAGTTTATAGCTCTCAGACATTCCTACCTGATTTTCTTCTTGCTTTTTTATATTGTCTTCATAAAGTTTTGAGAATAATTTGGTTTATGGCATTTATTTTGGAAGCACTATTCCTCCATCTTAGATCTCTGTCCTGGATTCAAAATGGGCTTTTATTAAAATTGCTACATTTTAACCTTTGATTGTCTAACCTCTAACATTAGATCTTTATTGTAACCCTATTGCAGATACATTAAGCAATATTAATTTTAATTTATTAATTAAATTAATTAAATATTATTATTTTCAGTGATTAGTTTAGAATAGAGAATAGTTCAGACTATGTTACTCTCCTCCTCAAACTCAGTTCAGCATCAATATAACATAACATTGCTCTACAAAACAGCATAAACCAAATTCTATGTACCTTCTTTTTATTATTTGCAACTGAGAAGATTCAATAACATGTAAATGAATGTAAAAACACCTTACTATTTCACTAATAGGCCTTTACAACCCATGAACAAGGTTTGCCTTTTAAGAAATTTGTTATAAGCTTCACCTGAACTTAAAATTTTCTGATTTTATATGAATCCATATACATATGAATTCTAGTACAGTAAGTGACACTTTGGCATATAGACCTGTGTCTGTTTCAAATATTGTTACATATATTAAAAATAAATGATACAAGGTTGTTTTTAAGAGGAAAAGAAATACACTTAATTTTTTAAAAAATTGTGAAGTTTGAGACTACTTACTGTTTTACTTTTCCTGATTTCTAGGGCGAGGTCATTGGGATGAAGATAGTGTGGTCAGCTCTCCAGACCCTGGGTCAGCCAGTGAATCAGGTGATCGATATCGCACTGAGCAGTATCAAAGCAGCCCCCATGAACCTAGCAAAATTGAAACTCTGATAAGAGCCACCCAGCAAATGATTAAAGAAGAAGAGAATAGATTGCAGCTACGGAAAGCACCCCCTGACCAATTGGCTTCCATTAACGGAGCTGGGAAAAAACACTCCCTCTGTTTTGCAAACTACCAACAGCCTCCACCGACAGGTGAAGTTTGCCATGGCTCTGCTCTTTCCAACACTTCACCATGTGACCACCTCCAACAGAGAGAAGGAAAGATGCTGAGCCCCCATGAAAATGACTATGACAACAGTCCCACTGCACTGTCTCGGATAAGTAGTCCCAATTCTGATCGCATTTCAAAATCCAGTTTGATCCTAGCTAAAGACTATCTACATTCAGATATGTCTCCTCATCAGACAGCGGGGGACCATCCTGCTGTCTCTCCAAACTGCTTTGGCTCTCACCGGCAGTATTTTGATAAGCATGCTTACACATTAACTGGATATGCCCTGGAGCACTTATATGACAGTGAAACCATTAGAAACTATTCCTTGGGCTGTAATGGCTCACACTTTGATGTAACTTCCCATCTAAGGATGCAGCCAGACCCAGCACAAGGACACAAGGGAACATCTGTTATAATAACCAATGGAAGCTGATGTTTTTCTAAAATATTTTTTTCTTCAAGGGTCTCTGAAACATATTTATAGTTTAATGCCCCATTACCAGCATTTAGTATGCCACAGATTGTTAGAGGATAATTTAAGTTACTGGGTATTTGACATGTGTTTCTGCAAAATCAAAGAAAACATAACATTAGCATTCAGGATTATACACGGATAATGGAGCTGAAGTCAATACAAAAATTGCCCCTCTAATTATATGGGAACCAGAATATATACATTTTTGAATCAAAAAATATGCATGTAAATCAACTAGTACAGACCACATCAAAGGGCTGATGAATTGACAACACTGTATTGTGATGATCCAGTGACACTCATAGCCACAGACCACCCTTTACAAACTGCTGTGTCTACTTTACATGTAGAAATGGAGAATATACCCCATAAATATACCAAAATGGGTACATTTCCTTAACTCTACCACATCAAGCTTCTGAAAGAAATTTCCATTCCCAAAATAACTGGAAAGAAAGAGCTACATCTTGTAAACTGATTTCTTTGTGGTTTCAAACCAGTCAGCTCATTTGGTTCAGGCATAAATTAGAGAAATGGTTCTGGCTGTGGTGCAAGAATGAGTGTTCACCTAGTATCCATTAGAAGCAATCAGGAAGTGGTGATTTTTCACCTTGCTTTTGAGTTAGACAAGGACCAGAAGTGTACTGGCATAGCAGTGCAGGTTTTTCTAAGTAATGGCATTGAGATGTTGGGAGGCACATCAAAAATGTGGTGTGTTCAATAGGAAGTAGTTTAGTGATGGAAAGGCCAGAGGCAGAGCAGAATGAAATTATATCTCAAAAAAAAAAAAAAAATTTAAGGCTCAGAATAGTAAAACCACATATTTGGGGCTTCCTTATAAAACCAACCAAATAAAAAATTCAAACCAATTCACCAAGAAAAAAAGGCTGATAAGTGCAAAAATAACTGAGGAAAACCAGTGAAGTGCTACATGACAGCAGTCTAAGTGTTTGAAAGCATTTCAAAGCACAGATGTGCCAATGTGTCAGCATATGGAAAGCCTCAGGAGAGAATCTAAGATAAAAGCTTAGGCAGATAGACAAGTGGTTAACAGGGCCAGAGGAGTACTCCATCTGAAGGAATAGACACAAATACTCATTTTCCTTATTATTTGTAAACAACAAAAATAATAAACTTGCCCTCACCTCTGTGTGGTCTAGTAGAAAGACCAATGGACTAGATGCAGAGATCTGGCTTTGGGTTCTGACCCTGCCTGTAACTTAATTTTGTGACTATAAATGCATTCCTCACCATGCCTGAGCCCCCGTTTCCTGGTCTGTAAGGCAACTTCAATGTTCCATGATTCTGTGGTTCATTGAGGCAGCAGAACAGAACTTGTGAAGTAGTTAACTCTCTGCTGTGAGTTATCAGGACCGATCATTCTGGTTTTTCTGCACATGTGCAGAGGCCTAAAAGCTTTGTGACTTAAGCAGGTATATGGGGTCTCTGGGGCAGGTAGTTACAGTCAACTTTTTTTTTCTTTTTTTTTTTTTTAGATTCAGCCAAAACATAGATGGTAGAAATTTATGAGGGGGAAGAAATATAGCAAGATTTTTAAAAATGCACTGTTCTTTAATATTCAAAGCAAAGTGACAGAAGTGATTAGAGAAGTTTCATAGGTAATATTTCATAGAAGTCTCATGTGTTTAACTCTTGCCAAATCCGAGGAGGGGAATGTACTGAAGGAACTTATAAGTTTGAAAACAGAACATGGCATTGGACGCTCAGGGATTAAAACTATATTTTCATCATTTAATAGTTATTTGGCAGTCCACTGGTTGGTGACAATCTGAATGATAATTTGAGAGACAAATACTGAGCTGTTTGTACATGAGAGAAGAGGCTACATGAAATGAAGTAACTATTTCTTGGATATGACAGCAACATTGGCCAATGTAAATGAAAAAAAAAGGTTTAAGTAAGTGAGAAAAGTGGTGTTTATCATATACACTTTAAAAATGTTCAAAGTACAATAAAAGTTAAATTCAAAACTATATAAGAAAAAGCATTCAGTAATTCTGAGAAAGTTATTTTCGAGAAGCCCCTGGAATATTTAAAATGGATTATGATCAATTGGTATGTGAAAAAAGGATTTAGGAATGCTAAAGGTTTTGCAGAATTCTGTAGGATATATGTTTCAAAGAAACAAATATTGGGAAAATGTGGCAGATTTTGGAAAGGAAATCTATACAGATGGTTTCTACTGATGGATATATATTCTTCCAAATGAGTCAAGGACAGATATTGTCAGAGAAATGGCTACTTAAGAACCAAGGAAAATGAACTGATACTAATGCAAAGACTGTCATTATAGGGATTTCAGTGGAATTTTTATATGGAGGATAATTGATTAGTGGAAGGAATAAATTATGAACTGAGAAGATGGGGGGATAATCATGAGAAATCATGCTTCTTAAAATGATATGGCAAATATTTTAAAAGGAAGCAAAATTAACTAAATTACATTTTGGTTAAAATTTTGGATAGATTGGCCCAGATTTAAATATATAACCATCTATTTAATTTCCTGAAGGAAAATTTTATAGTAGCAATTGTTTTACTTTACATATAACAACTTACAGGCTCATAGTATTATATGACTTTCTTTTGTTGCAATATGGTATGATAATATAAAATGACCCAAAGCAAGTTGACATTATATGAAAAGGCAACTTTTTACTATTTATATGCATATGTAAAAATGTATTTATCTACATTATAAATGTGTGCAGGAACATATTTCCATATAAGGAAGATATCATCTGCATCTTTTAAAAACATAGGATGTAAAATAAATGTTCCCAATAACTTAATCAGTTCAAATTGAAATTAAATTGGCTTTAATTTTAATCCTTGATTTCTATAACTTTGCTACAATGCTGAAAACCATGAAATTTGATTGAAATATAGACAGAAGGATGCTTTTTAACATCATTTTGGGGAAATTCATAAACATGTACTATAATACTGCTACAGTATGTAATAATTCATTAGATGATGCAAAGCTCATGCTTTATAGTGACAGCAAGAATACCTTTACTGCCCAATTTACCTGTTTTTGAGCAATTAAAAAATCTGGGTAACCAAAGAGATAAATAATTATTTCCCCAATATTTCTTGGGGGAATTCTGTTAAAATTATTGTTGAGAATATATAATGTGTTATTTTGGGATGCATAAGATTAAGGTCACAGACACCACTACAGGTCAGACATTAGGTGTGCTTCAGCTCCACAAGTTTTTTTTTTTTTTTTTTTGATATAATGTGTTGAATCTAATGTGCTAGCTTTTCTAATTGCCTGATACAAGATGATGTAATAGTGCTGATGTGATATTCAAAATGAGACAGGATGCAATAAATGATTTGCCTTCAGCATTTATACAGAAAAACCACTTACTACTTCCTGATTGTATTTCACAGAGCTAAAATATTTCCACTGGGTACTGTTCTTAATTCTCTCTACACCCTGCTGCCACATGCTGCCTTTGGGCAGAGAATCCCACTTAAAATAAGTTTTAATGGGATCTTGTAGAAAAGGATGACATACTCCATTTTTCTTTCTTTCTTTTTTTTTTTTTTAATGGAAGGTGAGGATTGATTCTAATGCAAGATTATTGGAAAATATGCATAGATATTTTAAAATACAATACAATGAAAGACTTCTGCCCCCAAGATCTAGACCAAATAAGTTTGCTAGAAGATGGTACAGCTAAATAGAGACACTCTGAATACAGATTTGATATTTGAAGGCTCTCTCCTCTCTTTCACTTTGAAGAGCATGACATTACTAAGATATTCAGTGCAATGTATTAGCACTAGTAGTAATGGGAAATGACAGAGTGAATGCTGATATTTGGAAAACTGAGTATCTGACCATTTTGGGATCACTAACCTTGTCTAGGGAAATAACTTACACTTTAATACAGTCGTTCTGATTTAAAAAGTTCAAATACCCAGATCTGGCTCCCTAGTTCACTCAAACCATAGATGTAGACATACATTTAATTTTACTTAATAAAGAATGTAAATCCTGCAGTTCTCCAAATAAGTGGATTCAACTTTTATGTAAATGTCAAGGTTTTGTGAATAGGGGTTTAAGTTTAAGCAAAATCTATTGGGTAGTTCTTACTGTGAAACATATTGTGGATAAAACATCATTCCAAATTTTAAAAGAGGATAGAACAGCGATGGACACAGGCAAAAGGTATCATACATAGAAAATATTTTGGGGAAAAGTTTTGTGTGGTGCTCAGTTTTTGTGCACAAAGGTTGTACGGGTAGTGCTTAATCTCAAAAGGTGAGATTGTTCTCATTTCCAAATACGTGTTTGCTCAGAGTTCTATCTCTAAGACTTCACGCAGAAAGGGGACACACACACACACACACACACACACAACACAACATAGAGTTCTGTCACTTAAGACTATATGCAGAAATGATACATACCACAGAAAGAAAAGTATGATTTTTGTATCACTTTTGGTATTAAAAAATGTGCCATATCCAATCATGTGTGTGTATGTGTGTGTGTATATATATGTATGTATACATACATATATATGATGGATCACACAAGAAATCCTGATTGATGATTTTAAACCAAACATTTGTAGTTTTATTTATTGCTATTTTGATTTTGCTGCATGAGAGACTTGGCTTTCATAAACCTAGATGGGAGGAGTTTATCCCAATTTGCTGATTTGGGACAAGTTTAATCACAGTTAAATTTATACCCATTAATCCTGATGTGTTTACATTTTGAAAAAAATGAAATTGGCATGAAAAAAAATTAGAAGTACTGTAACTTTTTTGTTATTTTTCCCAAAGGGAAATATTTCAAAAAATGAAACATATGAATAGGCACTTCAAAAAAGATTAAATATTTTGTTTGTTTTTTGACTGACATGCTACAGAAAGGATTATATTTGTGAGAAGATGCTAACTGCCACTATTCCAAATACCATCTTGCAATGTATAGTTTTTAGTGATATTGTAGTATAAAGCTGTAATTTGAACTTTTACTTTGGAATGTAAAGTAGAAAATATTAGCTATGTCAATGATATCTTGCAAAGTGTTCCCATTTATAATTATTTATATTGTAAATAGCTTTCTGAAGTAAATTTGAAGTTAATTGTGCATAAAATGTATTTATTATGTGAGGAATTTTTTGTTTTAAAATATAGTTACCAATATACAATTTGAGTCTGAATTATTCATTGAAAGAAAAATCTCTATACGATGAGTGTCATTTGTAAACAAGAAGACTGTAAAGAAACAAGGACAACTTCAACTCTAGATTCTGTTGGAAAGGGTACTCTACCCTCATAAATACACACATGTACACGTTGTGCACACATAAGGAACTGAAGAATAGAAGCTCATGCATATTTCCACTAACTATTAAGTAATAGATCTGATTCTTATTAGATACTGGAGGATGGTTTTTCAATGTTTCATCAGGACATTTTCAGCAGGTGTTCTTTCTCCACTTTTCTAAATAAAGTAAAAAAGTTTGAAGGTACATGTTATATTTTTAATGCCTATGGGAAAAGAAAACCTATAGTATTGAGATGATTTAGTTTGCTTTCATTCAAAAGCATATTAAAAATATTTCCAGAATAATTTTTGATCTGAAGTTCAAAGTATGTTTAAAATTCAAAATTAGGAATTAAAGTCAAACAAAAATATATTTCTAAGAAGTTCTCTTCCAAGCATTTTCATAAGTACCCATTAGGTATTTCATTTATTTGTTCCAGGAATTTGTGATTTACCTTGATGTGTCCTAGATATTTCCATTGACTGATTGAACTTATAAATATCTCTTTAATTCAATATAAATGTTATTTATATTTCATAAAGCTTTTTACAAAGCTGAACAAAATATCAGAAACACTGTCATTATTATTACAGCATTTATCAGATGTTTTGCAATATAATTCTTTAAAATACTTGTTTGCTTTTGTTTCTGAAAATATAATTGTTTTCATCTATTTTATTTTTAAAAATAACTGCACTTCCAATTTAATCCACAACATTTATTGAATATTGTGTTAGACTTTTTAAATATTTTTTGTATTTTTATTATTTTTTACATGACAGTGCAGTATATTTTGAAATATTATACATACATAGAATAAGTATAACTTGTTTAAATTGGGATCCATTATTGTGTTTGTACATGATGTGGATTACATTGATCATGTGTTCATATATGAGATAGGAAAAATATGTCCGATTCATTTTACTGTCTTTCCTTTTACCATCCTCTAATCCCTTCCCTTCATTCCCCTTTTACTAGTCCAATGAACTTCAAATCTTCCCCTCCTTTGTTTTGGGTTAGCATCCACATATCAGAGAGAACATTCTGCCTTTGGTTTTTGGGGATTGGCTTATTTCACTTAGCATGATATTCTCCATTCCATCCATTTACAAGCAAATGCCTTAATTTCATTCCTCCTTATGACTGGGTAATATTCCATTGTGTATATATACACCACATTTTCTGTATTCATTCATCTGTTGTAGGGCACCTAGGTTGGTTTCATAGCTTGGCTATTGTGAATTGAGCTGCTATGAACATTGATGCAGCTGTGTCACTGTGGTATGCTGATTTTAAGTCCTTAGGGTATAAACTGACGAGTGGGATGACTGGGTCAAATGGTGGTTTCATTCCATGTTTTGTTTTCTGAGGAATCTTCATACTGCTGTCCTGGGGGGTTGTACCAATTGGCAGTCCCCAGCAATGTATGAGTGAACTCTTTCCCTACATCGCCACCAATATTTATTGTTGCTTGTATTCTTGATAATTGCCATTCTGACTGGGATGAGATGGAATCTCAGTGTAGTTTTGGTTGCATTTCTCTAATTGCTAAAAATGTTGAACATTTTTTCATATATTTTTTGACCATTTGTATTTCTTCTGTGAATTGCCTGTTCAGTTCCATAGCCCATTTATTGATTGGGTTATTTGTTTTGGGGGAGTGTTATTTATTTTTTGAGTTCTTTGTATATTGTGGAGATTAATGCTCTGTCTGAGGTGCTGCTGATAAAGATTTTCTCCCATTCTGTAGTAGGCTCTCTGTTTACATTCTTGATTGTTTCTTTTGCTGTGATGAAGCTTTTCAGTTTGATACCATCTCATTCAGTGATTCTTGATTTTATTTCTTGTGCTTTAGGAGTCTTATTGAGAAAGTCAGTTTCTAAGCTGACATGGTGGAGAGTTGGGCCTACTTTTTCTTCTAGTAGGAATAGGGTCTTTGGTCTAATACCTACGTTCTTGATCCACTTTGAGCTGAGTTTTGTGCAGGGCAAGAGATAGAGGTTCAATTTCATTTTACTACATATGGATTTCTAGTTTTCTTGGTACCATTTGTTGAAGAAACTATCTTTTCTCCAATATATGTTTTTGGTTCCTTTGTCTAGTATGAGATAACTGTGTTTATGTAGGTTTGACTTTGTCTTCTAATCTGTTCCATTGGTCTGCGTGTCTGTTTTTGTGTCACTACTATCCTGTTTTTGTTACTAGAGCTGTGTATTATAATTTTAGGTCTGGTATTGTGATGCTTCCTGCATCACTTTTCTTGCTAAGTATTGCTTTGACTATTCTGGGTATTTTATTTTTTTCAAATGAATTTCAGTACTGCCTTTTCTATTTCTATGAAGAAAGTCATTGGAATTTCAATAGGAATTACATTAAATCTGTATAGCATGTTTGGTAGTATGGTCATTTTGACAATATTAATTCTGCCTGTCCAAGAACATGGGAGGTATTTCCATCTTCTAAGGTCTTCTTCAATTTCTTTCTTTAGTGTTTTGTAGTTTTCATTGTAGAGCTGTTTCACCTCTTTTGTTAAATTGAATCCCAAGTTAAATTGAATAAATATTTATTTATTTATTTATTTTTGAGGCTATTGTGAATGAGATAGTTTTCCTGATTTTCCTTTCAGCTGATTCATTATTGGTGTATGGGAACACAACTGATTTATGGGTGTTAATTTTATCTCCTGCTACTCTGCTGAATTCATTTATGAGTTCTGGAAGCTTTATTAGTCAGTCTTCATCACTATAAAATATACCCAAGATATTCAACTTACAAAGAGAAAAAGTTTATATTGATTCCATTTTGCAGGTTTTAGTCCATGATTGGTTTGTCCCATTGCTTTGGGCTTGTGGTGAGGCAGTGCATCATGATGAGGAGTGTAAAGTGGAGCAAAGCTGCTCACCTCATGACCAGGAAGTGAAAAAGAGAAAGTGGAAGGGGATAGAATTCCACTATTCCTTTCACGGCATCCCTCCAATGACCGGAAGACTTCACACAAGGCCCCATCTCTTAAAGATTCTGCTGCTTCCCAATAGCACTGAGCTGGGGATTAAACTTTTAAGACATGGGTTTTTAGGGGACATTCAAGATCCAAACCATAGCAAATATTTATTATATGTCCAAATAGGATAATAACCCACAATTTTTCTTATTGCAGGGTGTTATAAAAATGCACACATAGTAGACCTTTGATTTTTCTTATGTGCTTTGAAAATATAAATTCCTTAGATAATTATAAAAATGATAAGTATTTATTGAACCCTCATGGATCAAGCACTGAACCAATATCATTATAGAAGTCCCAATAGGGAAACACCTTCCACCAAAGAGGGAGATTCCAATATTTCCATTTTATTACTGAAGAAACTGAGGATCAGAGTGGTTAAGTAAGTTAGTTACAGACCTGGTAAGTGGTAGAGGTGAAATTTGAACTCAGGTTTGTATTAGTCGGCACTTTTTTTGTGGCTGTTACCTAAAGGCCTGTCAAGAAAAATTAGAGAGGGAAAAGTTTATTTGGGGGCTCATGATTTCAGAGATCTTAGTCCATAGATTGCTGACTCCATTGCTTGGGGCTTGAGGAGAGGAAGAACATCATGGTAGAAGAGAAGAATATGGTGGAGAAAAGTGGCCACCAAGAAGGAGAGAGGGAGATAGAGTGTGAGGCAGCTAGTGCTCCACTCAACAAGAACAAAATATATACCCCAAAGCATGCCCCTAATGACCCCCTCCTCCCGCCACCTCCTAAAGGCCTGTAGTAGTTACCACTTAGTTATTCTTTATCAGGGAATCCATGCACTGAAATAGGTTAAGACTCTCATAATGCAATCATTTCATCTCTAAGCTTTCTTGCATTTTCTCACACATGAGTTTTTGGGGGACAGCTCACATCTAAACAGGTTTAATACAGGTTTACTCTAAAACTTTACCTGTGTTATTCTGGTTTCTTTATGTAATAATAATAATCTTAATAATCATAGTAATGATAATAATAATGAGGAGGAGGAAGAAGAAAGAAAACATTGTCCAAATGATGTTTGCATAAAACAGATCACTCAATTCAATTGGGGGTTCCTTTAGCCCCATGTATAGTCTTAGGGCTGTGGTTACTATTTCTCCATGCTTATGCTGATGGCCATCCTCAAGAGAAACAGGTCAAGCCTGCCTTTCTGCTGATTGAGTATTCTGATGTTTCTTTTATACAAGCATGATAACAAGACAAAAATATTTGACTTTTTTTTTTTGAGGTATTTTCAATTAACAACATGTAAAGGGCTTGAATAGTAATTGAAACCCTATACATTTTCACCCAACATTTTCAGGTTATGAGTAATACAGTAGTATTACAATTTTTTGATAGACATTAAATAATTCTATTTTGTTTTATGGAAATCTTTCTTCCTCTTTGACTAAAAGCCAACCAAAACTCGCTCAACCAAGAACCAAGATGTACAAGCAGCAGCTACACCAAGGGCTTGGTTTTGAGGGTATTCTGCAGACAGATTTTAGGAGGCTGTTCCAACTACCACATTATTTGCTTTCTTTATTTTAATGGAAACTGCCTGCAACTTATCTGAGTGAAAGGCTGACCTTCAGAACACAGATGATTCCTATGAGCTGTTCTTAAGCTATGGCGTGCGACTTCTGGGATCAGTCTGTCTTTGGCTGCCTTGCGGATCATGGCAACTTATGGATGCCAAGAACCAGGGCAGCCTTCCAGGCCTGTGCACCTATTCATGGCTGTTGGCCTCTGCCTTAATGTCCAGTAGATTGACCCTCTATTGTACTTCTTGGTCTTTTCATAATTATGCTTTTTAATTTAATGTGTTGTATTTACCAATGAAAGTAGATTGGGGGAGGGGAAGAAATGTAAAACAGTCTCTGCTTTGGGAGTTTGTAAATAATCTCTGCTTTCTTCAGTTTCCCCAAGGTTATGCTCCTTTGTGAGGAATAAATCCATATGGGAATCTTACTTGAGTGCCATCTAAGTAACCCTGAAAAGAAATCTTCTAGTATCTTTAAAGTCATAAGGAAATTACTCTCAATTTCTGGTGAGGATTTTCTGATAGTTTTGTGTGTGTGTGTGTGTGTGTGTGTGTGTGTGTGTGTGTGTATACATACACAAAACCCCAAAGAGTCTTTTATGCATAAGGTTTCCCAGGGTTCATATGGAAATGTGTAATTGGGATCTGATGTGAGAAGAAGTCACCCATGTATTAATAGAACATCATTATTTAGTATAGTTATACGTTTCCAATTTCAGCCTTGTGTTAGTTATGCGCCCCATTAGTCATGCCAGACAGTGCTTGTCTAGGGTGCCATGGTAGACCTATTTTTTAATTTAAAAGATCAGAGGCACATTTTTAATGTACATTCACAATTCTGTTTAAGATTTCTGATTGCTAAGAAAAATTTGTTCGGGTTGGGGAGGAAAAGAGATTTAAGCTAGCAGGTTTTTACACTATTTATATGCATCTATCAGTCACACCTGTTCCTTATTTAAATGTCTGCATCTGCTATATAACTGACCTTGACAGTTTTTCTACACAAAATGAAAATATGTAGTGTCTTTTTTTCAGTGCTTACTTTTTTTAAAAAGGTATCTTTTCATGTAAGACACAGAATGTCTAGGTTTTGAAATCTGTTTTCCTTTTATGGCCACTTCTATACCACTCCATCTCCAAAAGATAATAAGATGGCTTAATAATTCTGTCATTCTTTCATACCTTCTTTTGTTGCTTTATGGCCAGGTTCCTCCTGTAGGGTTTTTATGTCATGTTCCATTGCCCCCAAATTTTACTTTTTTCCCTTGGAACCCCCAACCTGCAGACATCACGTTATTTTACTTCAGAGGTTATCCCTAAAAGACAAGGAATATAAGATTAACATGATGGCAACTCTCATAGCTACCAAAATTAACCACTTGTCATTCAATATGTAGCAAGTTTTAAAAGAATTGAGATCAGGCATGAAACTTTCTCCTTATTAGTCTTATTAGTCTCATTAGTCTAGGATTAGTCTTTGTGCCTGTCTTGGCCATTCCCAATCTTTAGTTCTATAGCTCTTTTCACACATCCTTTCATTTTTGACTCCTTTTAGGTCCTTCACAGATTAAGTACACAGTGTTCTGTTGACACTGAATTTCACACATGCACACACTGTCCCAGAGAAGCTGAACCACTGGGACTCACTGCTGAGCTACTCTTGATGCAAATCATCTCAGCAGCTGCTTTGAATCCTGAGAGCAACTGGCATCCTACTTTTAGTTGAGAGCTGTGTGTTTTATAGTCCTTACTTTCCTGAAATGATTTGTTATCTCTTCCTAACATTTAAAAATATACCTTTATTCTTTTCCTGTCTTTTCTACCTGCTTATCTCTTGGAGGGTGACTTTACGTTTTAAGAGTAATTTCTCTTCCTGTAACACTGACTCACTGACATCATTAATTGTCCTTTCTTTTCTCTCTTCACTGGTTCCTTTGTTTCTACTTCTGGATGTGTGTCAGTCTCTCAAATAACATCAATGTTTTTAGCAGCACAGTTCACAATAGTCAAGCTATGGAGCCAACCTAGCTGCCCTTCAATCGACGAATGCATAAAGAAAATGGACTATTACTCAGCCATAAAGAAGAATGACTTTATGCCATTTGTTGGTAAATGGATGGATCTGGATACTATCATGCTAAGTGAAATAAACCAGTCCTCCAAAGCCAGAGATTGAATGTTTTCTCTGATATGCAAAAGCTAATCTAAAATAAGGGTGGGGGGAAGATAAAAAAAAAAGAAGAGAGTATCAGAGGAGTAGAGAAAGAGGAATAAGGGAAGGGAGGTGCAATGGGATAGGGAAAGAATGGAATGAATCTGACTTAATATTCCTATGTACATACGTGAATATAGCACAGTGACTCTTATCATTGTTTACAACCACAAGACACTAATAAAAAAAACACTTTAAGTAAATAATAGAAAGATCAGTAGAGTAGCAGGGAGGGAACAGAGAGAGGGAGGAGAGGAGGGAAAGGGGAATACTGCGGACTGAACTAGAACAAATTATATTCCATGCTTTTATAATAACGTTAAAATAAATCCTATTGTCATGTATAACTAAACAGAACCAAAAGAAAGCAAAACAAACAAAACAAAACACAGCAAAACAAAAAAGAAGTAGATACAAAAATCCAAGTAGGCCACAAACTGCCATCCTTTCTCTCTGCCCGTTATTACAAGATTTTGTGTTTCTGTTATGCGACAGTTCACTTTCTACTTCCTCTTTTATACATGTTGCCAATCTTCTAAGCTACAATATTCCTTTTATGGTGTCTTCTTTTGCACAAGCAATTGGTGTTGTCCTCTTTAGCACAAGCAATTGGCAACTCCTTATTATTTTTGAAATTGCATCTTGACTCCTTTTGGTATTCAAGTGGTTCTTCCATCTGGCTTCTACCACTATTCTGTAAGTTATTTCCCACTGAAATGTATTCATTACTGCCTTATTGCATCATTGTCTTGGGGAGGCACTTTGTGTATGTGCTTAGATGCTGTTAGTCCTAGATTTGAATCCAGTTCTGCTACTTGCTAGTGATACGACCTTGGGAATTCTGGTTTGGTTTTTCTGTGTGTGAAATGGAGATGCTGAGGACTCAGATGATGTTGTGATCCTCCAGCAAGGGAGCACCTGTGGAGCTTCAGCAAACAGCAAGTGCTTAGTGAATATTAATTTTAGTGTTCTGGGTTTCTAAGTACATGGTCATGAAGTTTTCCACTTGCCCCTCAACTCATTCAGTCAGCAATTAAACACTTATCAAGAGTTTCCAGGTACCAATATTCAGCTAACCACTGACACTGTGGGAAAAAAAAGCACAGGTGTGCCTCTGCCTCAAGAGGCTCGGGGTTGGAGAGGTGGTGAGGGAGAATCTGGATGCCCTTGACTCTTCGTTCACTCTCCTAGATGCTGCACCTGGTTTGAAGCCCTCCTCTTGCGACTTCTTCTTCACTGATCCCTACTCTCTGCCATTGGACTCACTTTTTTCTGAACTCCAGATATTCTTGCCAACGTGGCAGCTTCTCCTTCATGATCTTTAGGGTGTTTGGGCTCTTTCATTAGCAGCCAAGGTCCTCATTGTAGGGACTATTCCCTCCATCATCCCATACCGCAACCCTAGCTCCAAGAACAGTGCCTGACACATGTTGGGAAATATGATAAATTTGTGTTGGATGAGAGATTAAATTCTCCTTTACAAATGGTGATGTATTTCAGGTTATTTCATCTTGGTTTATGGTCAACATTGTAGAATTTCTTGTGACTTTTGCTACCCAAATAATATTGTGGATCCTATATGCATTAGTATAGCCTCATGTTTTTGGTGGGGTGCAGGGAGAGGTGAGGAAGGAAAGTTGCAAGTTCTTTTCAACATTTTGATTTTAAGACAGCTGAGTCTTAAAAGTAACTGAGTACCATCCATGTTCATGATTTTGCCAACTGTTTGTTTAGTAAAGGAGATAAGGGTGATGTGTTGATACAGTGCCTGGCTTATGATCAATATGAACATCTTTGTGTTCTGACTTTCTTCCCCTCTAAAACCCACCTTTAATCTAATTTCCCCTTAAATCTCAGCATTTCTAGTGCACAGCCCCTATTTTACCAAGCTGTGTTACATGATCAGTAGATACATTTAAAATACATTTCCATTACACCACAAATTCAACTTCTTTACTTTCCAGAACACCACAAATTCAACTTCTTTACTTTCCAGAACACCACAAGTTCAACTTCTTTACTTTCTTCTTCAAATTTTCCCCTCAAATTTCCTTTCCCCTGTTCTATACATTTCCCACAGTGTTGACGGTTTCTTTTTCCTGAGGAATTTATATCATTTGTCTGCTTAAAAAGTCTTTCTGCCTCAGCACTGAAAACAAAAACAAACACAAAAACACCCTTACATGTTCCAACTGCAGCTGAATAAAATTGAAATCCCTTAGCTTGTCACATGAGGAGTTTCACTGCTCAGCTCCAGACTAGCTCCCTGACCTTACCTCCATCTGTCTCCCTGGATACCTGAGGTTTCTGCTGTACTGAGGTTTTCTCTCTTCCTGGGTCATGGCCTTTCACTGTCTTGGGCTTGTCCTTGTCCTCTGTTCTGAATGTTCCACAGTTATTCTTTTTTCCCCCACATTATCGTATTGATGCATTGTAGTTATACATTTTGGGGGGATTAGTTTTACATATTTGTACGTGCACACAATATAACAATACCTTTTGGCCAATATCACTCCCCAGCAGTTCCCCTGCTTCTTCCCCTCCTCCTACTGCTTTCCTCTACTGATCTTCCTTTGATTTTCATGAGATTCTACAACCACCCTTTCTTTTCCTTTTTCCTCTCTAGTTTCCACATAGGGCGAAAACACATGACCCTTGACCTTCTCCACAGTCTTTCTTTATGGGGAGAATTCCTCTTTGCTCTTCAAGGCAAAGTTCTCACATGATGCCTGATGCTCACTCTGATCCCCTCTGGGAAAGTTTTGCACTTCCTTTCTGGGTTCTCACAGTACCTGGTTCATATTTCTGACATAATACCTATGTATTATGTACTATGTATTATGTATATCTGTACTGTGAGTTGAAGGATTTTTTTTTAAAAATTATAAAATCAGGAGGCTAACTTAAAACTGATAGAATACACAAATGAATGCTGAAATAAAGAGAATATATGCAACTTTGCAACATTTGTCTTTTTTTATTTAACAATATATCATGGGTATGCTTTTATGTCAGTTCACATGTCTCTCTTTCATTCCCTTTACAGTGTTTCATAGTATGGTTGTGCCATAATTTACTTATCTATTACTATTTTTGATAGACTTCTACTTCTTTCCAATTTCTATATACATTATATACATATGTACAATAAGCACCTTTGCAAACAGACCCTCTTGCATCTGTGACTGAATTTTAGTAGAATAGATTCTTTGAAGTAAAATCACTGGGTCCAAGAGAATATTTAATGTTGGTAAGTATTACCAAATTTCCCTCCAAAAACATTTAAAAAGTAGACACTCCTACAAATTGCGTATAAGCCTGTATCTCATTCTTAAAAAATAGTTTCATAGGTTGGTTCATATAAACCTTGTGTATTTCCTAACTTTATTCTTAAGTATTTAATAATTATGTGAATTATTAACCCATTGTTCTTTTTTCCTAACTTTTTTCTAATCTGGAATTAACAATATGTATAGGAAAGTGCTTGAGTTTTGCAATCTTTTTTTTTTTTTTTTTTTGGTACCAGGAATTGAACTCAGGGGTGCTTAACCACTGAGCCACATCCCCAGCCCTATTTTGTATTTTATTTAGAGTCAGGGTCTCACTGAATTACTTAGTGCCTAGCTGTTGCTGAGGTTGGCTTTGAAATCTCTATCCTCCTGCCTCAGCCACCAGAGCTGCTGGGATTATAGCCAGTTATCTTTTATTAAAATCTTGTCATTTCTAATTTTAGTTCATTCCTTTGGATTTTCTAAGTCAACAAAAATAATTATTTTACAATATTTAAACTTATTTCTTTAAAAACTTTTTTTCAATTAGCAAATTTTAAAAAATCATTGGACACATAATTTTATTAAATGTCTTCTTGGAATTCCAAATGATAAAGTTTCTTTCCTAATTTTTCAATTTGAAACAGTTCTTTTTTTTTTCTTTTTGGTACTGGGAATTGAACTCAGGGGCACTTAATCACTGATCCATATCCCCAGTCCTTTTTTTGTATTTTATTTAGAGATAGGGTCTCACTGAGTTGCTTATTGCCTTGCTGTTGCTGAGGCTAACTTTGAACTCAAGATTCTCCTGCCTCAGCCTCCTGAGCCACTGGGATTACAGGCATGTGCCACCACACCTGGCTCAGTTTTTTCTTAATGTTGAAAATCCTTGGTTCCTGACCAAAACCTCCTTGTGTGCACACATGGACAGAAACATATGCTAATCTTTTTTCTTTTCTTTAAAAAGATCGATCATCATTATATGTCCTTGGTTAATATTTGTATATATGTCTGTATTCAGTAATCTAATTTAGTTAGAATTAATTAGAATTTAATAACTATTTTGCATACTTCTGTATTCTCTCATCTAATGCTTATCTTCAATATTTTCCTCATTTTTTTCGGTTTAATTCATTTTCTTGTTTTTGTTCCTGTTTGAGTAGGAGCCCTTTGAGGGCAGGAACCACACACTCTTCAGTTGAACATGCCCCACCCCACACATGATGCCAGTGCACAGTAGATGCCAACTCTGTGCCCGTGTTTGTGCTTTAAAGGCCTGGATTCAAGCACAATTCTGACTGTTACTGAAAATGTAGATTAGTCACTAAATATTTCAGTTTCTTCATTTGTCAGATGTGGCATCACTTCCTTTAAGGGCCCCTGTAAGATGAAATACAGGACCATAAAAAGCATCTATTACAGTGTTTAGAACATAGGAAGTATTTGAGGTTAGCTCCTTTCTTTTTCCCTTTGAAACAGAAAAATAACCTGAATTTTCTGTCAGGGTACAGTTTTTAGAGCAACCCAAGAATTTTTTTAAACAGATGTGGGTGACTCTAAACCTCCACAGTCTCCCTTCTTTGGATCACTGTTATCAAATAAACTTTTGTTGGGCAGTTTATAATTACAACTTCAGGAAACTTAACGTTTACATGCCAAGGTCAGTCAGGAAAATATTCCTATTAAAATTATAGGTCATTGTTTTATGTTTTCTACTTTAATCACATGTGTGCACACATGGACAGAAACATATACTAATTTTTATTTTTATTTAAAAAGGTCATCATTATATGTCCTGAAATGGTAGAATTGATACTTATTTGTTATTACCAGTTCAACAGTAAGATTGAGAATTTAATGAGTGATATAACTTAGACGTTTTACTTTTATAAGAAGAGAAAAAATAATTGAATGGTTTAGACTTCAAACCTCAAACCTCCCTCCACCAAACTTTAATATTAATGTTTTCTCATAGATAGGAGAATAAATTCTATTACCTATGTATGGAGCTGAATCAATGCCTTAGTAAAACCCTGTGGTGTCATCTCGCTGAATGGTTTCAAATAGGAATACAAAGCCCAGATGAAACAAGATGAGATAGTAGAAATTGTGACAGGGCTATTTTTGAAATGATGCTCTTAGGAAAAGCTGCTGATTGAAATCAATACCTCAAGACCCGGAATTTGAAAAGACCATTTCTGAGACCTGAGAGGGTCACTGAATAGAAGTGTCAGTTGATGGTATTCAGACCATGCAATTGCTTTCACCAAGGTGCCTCCGTGTTTACTTAAGTGACTTGCGATAGCTGGTGGCTGAGCATACATTGAGAGAGTCTCCCAGGACTCCGACTCAGGGGAGGAGGAGACTAGAGGGGACATCGTCTGTGGTTTAAATGAGTCAGTCCACATGTGCTATATTGGAGGAAATGAATTGAACTGGATTTTCTTTTTCATTTCTCCCCTGGAAAAAAATTCTGTGAAGGGTATGAAGAATATAAACCTTAAAAATATTAAGAAAAATTAGCATACCCCAAACCTTATAATATTAATTTCAGATCAAATCCTATTTGATAAGTTATAATTGATCTGAAAAAAATTCATTCGCAAAGAGCTCTGCTAATGTTTCTAATTCCTCCAAGCACATGGAGTCATTTTCTTTTTGTTAAGTGTGAGATTTTGTTTGCAATAATGTCCTGGGGTGTTGGGTAACACAGAGACTATTCATGTAATTTCAGGTTGCTTTATATAGAAATTGCTAGATCACCTAATTATACTGGGTAAAATTTGAGACTATTTTGTTGGGAGAAATGTAGTTTTTAATAAGCTATTAGCCTTTTAATTTTTTACAGCACTAGATTTTGAGATTTAAATTATAAGGAAATTTGATCCGTATTTTTTTGGTATATCAAAATGAGTAAATTACTTTTCAACATCCTTAGCATATGTGGGATATCTTAATTATTAATTTCATTCTCTGTGTTTAAGGTTGTTCATTTTAATAAAATTTAATTACTTATTCCAAGTGCTCTGAGGCCAACACTTTACTTTCCCATCAACTCATGGGACTATCCCAGATTCCTGTGCAGGTCACAGGTACAGGTGACCATACCCACAGAGAAGTAACAATCATGTCCCCTACTCCTAGTCTCTGCCACATGGTTCAGGGTTTGATGTGTTCTTCTGAGCTTACAGTTGGCCAAACTGGGTGTGAATTACAAGGTTTGGAAACTGAATTAAGGTTTATTTACTTATTTAACAAGCTTTTATCAATTTGTTTATAATCTACCAAAACAAAAATCAAAGTTGTGCTTCATTGGTTGAGTGGATAAATGGTAATATATCCATATAATCAATGAATTCTATTCAGCAATGAGGAGAAACAAGCTATTGATTCACATAACACCTTGGACGAATCTAAATGCATTTTGTAAAATGAAAGAACCCTGAGCCAAAAGACGGCATAGTGTATGATTTCACTTATGCAAAATTCTAGAAATGACAAAACCATAAGTGGAAAACATATCATTGTTTGCCAGATGTTGGGAAAGGGAGTGTGGTTGACTATAGAATCTCCACCCAAGGATGAATTAAGGTTTTAAAACATCAGAAGAGCAAGTTGGAAAACTAAGCTGCTCATCAGTTGCCATAGTCATGTAAGACAGTGATTAAAAGGGTGGACGTTTGTTGTTGTTGCTGCCATTCTAAGAAATTCTTCAAGGAGGAGAAACTGTGAACACAGTGACAGGGTACGAGGTAAGGCAGGGCTGGGTGGTCAGGAATGTTAGAGGAAAGCAATCATCAAGGGGGTCTTGCAGGTCATCCAATTATGTCTGTACCAACATACCTGACCTTGAATTATAGCATGGTTCTTGGACATTTATAGTATGAGGCTACGGTAGTGAGGGTAGAACTCTGCTTATGAGACCCACCAAGATCTCATAAAGCCCACTAGGTCTTTCTAGCTTAAACACTTGCATGAAAAAGAGAAGTTGATGGAATAGAGTGGAAGCCCAAGTGGGGGAATTTTCTGCCATTTCTGCTTTTGGGGTTTTGGGAATGTGAGAACTCATTAAATCATACAGCTTGAATGTAACTCCAAGGCCAATGTCTTCTAATATCACTCTATCACACAAGCAATGTGACCTTAAGCAGAATACATATACATGGTCAGCATCTTCAACTAAAATATGGGGAAAAGAAGAACCCTTACCTTTGTTGTTGTTGTTGTTCAACTTAAACACGACAGTAGAATGTATTTTGACACAGCATATATAAATGGAGTACAACTTCTCATTCTTCTGGTTGTATACAATATGGAATCACACAGGTTGTGTAGCCATATATGCACATAGGGTAATAATGTCCGATGCATTCCCACCATCCTTTCTGCCCCCATGCCCTCCTTCTCTCTTAAATCCCCTCTGCCTAATCCAGACAGTCCCCATTTTAAAGAGAATATAGGATTATGAAAGTAATGTCTTCAAAGCACAGAAGCACAGTACCTGGGACAAAATTAGCTTCTCATTCAATATATATTATTTATCATAATTAGTATTATGATTATTATGATTATTTTGACATTGTTCTTTGATCTGAATTTTATATTTGTTTCTAGTTTTTCCCTGAAGTCAGAATTCATCTTTATGGATGTTTTTAGTTCAGGGGTTTTAAAGGGCGTTGCATCTCATCAAAAGCATTCTTTTTACAAAGAAAAAAAAAAACATTGGAATGTATGTGATGGTTCTATTTTTATTGCAGTTCTTTAGTGGAATTCCAATATTATTCAGCATGTTTTATGTTTACAGAATTATTTAGGGTATAATCAAGAATACCATAATACTGTCTTCATAAATGGGCACTGTTTTAAAAACCAGGCATAATTAGCAGGAAGATATTCATAGTGTAGGGCTGACATTATTATGACTGCAATATAAATTCCATGAGGTGGAGAAGACTCAGAGAAAGAAGGCTACAGATTTATCATGGCATGATGCATTTGCAATATGGATTGTACTTATCTTTTTATTTGCCACAGACAATGTAAATTAGGAACATCTGAAGAAGGATTCAAATAATTTAGCATCTGTAGTTCTCCATAAAATATGCTGTTCTGATGCCCAGAGAGGAAACAGAAATTTACTGTTTTCTAACTCAATGTTATGATTTGGCTTGGAGTCCCAGAGGTAGCCTCCGACAAATACAAGATAGGGAGTCATCCAGAAAGAAAAATGGGGGAATGGCAGGGAATCACATCATTACTTCTTCCCCTTCTCAATACAGGAGTGCTTTAAAGGACATAGTGTTCTTTAGTTAAGATGTCATCAATGCATAAAACCCTTTAGAGAGAGTGAAGTTTGAGATAGTGATGTCTGTAACCCATTTTTGTGCTCCATATTATTTCTTCCACTCTTGCAGAAATCATAACTTAAGAAATGCAGTTGAGTAATTGAGCTTAATTGTTCATATAAATATCTGAATTTTGGTGGAGCATCTTTAATACCTTTAAGCCTTCTGGTTGGAAAATTTTTCTTAGGCTGGATGATGAACCCCATTATACTCAGCGCATGGTTAATCACCGGGGTCATGGACAAGAGGAGGAGGGCCTGCAATGCGTCAGGAAACGTATCACATGTTACCATGTTTGCTTTCCTCCCAGATCTTATTTATCCTCATTGGACAGATGAGGAAACTTAGGCTTGGAGACTTTTAAACTACTTACCCTAGGTTTCCTGGGTTCCAGTCAGACTTTTCATTTTATAATAAAGATGGCACATCTTAATGGTGAGAGATAAAGTTGTGGGCATATATCACAATAGTGGGTCTCCACTTCTTGAATGAGCTAGAAGACCTAGACAGCAGGTGTGAGCCTGGGAACAAATGTTAGCCACTAAACTGCCCCAGTAATAATATCAGCACTGGGGATGTAGGGTGGATGGCAGAGAGCTTTCCAGGAGAGAACAGGAGTGGGCAAGATGACATCCACTTTTCCTGTCACTTGACCACTTGCTGCAGTAAGCTAAAGTGCTTAGTTTTCCGGCACAATGTTGAAGAAGACCAATGGGAGATGCCACTTTATTCCTTCACTGAGTAGCAGGATTCATTTTTGAAGTGGTCTTCACTATTTTCTCATTAAATAATTGAGAATTTTGAGTCAAAGTTGCAGACTCTCTGAGGTCTGAGAGAGAAAGAGAGATCACCTCCTAGTTTGTCTAACTTGAAGTCTGATTGAGGCATTTTCTCCACTCTCTGATAGCCCCACTGAGGACAAAGAGGCCTCTCTTTGCTGCACCCATTTAACAACAAACAACAGCTGGGTAGTGTTGATCCAATTATAGCCACTAATTTGCAAGTGGCTCTAAGCAGAGCTGAGAATCCCACGACTTTTCTTGTAGCCGTGTGTGTTGAGTTCAGAAAGTGGAAACACGATGTCCCTCTTGCCTCGCAGGCTACCATGAGAGCCTCAGCTTAATGCGGAACTGATTTCTTTCTTTGAGCAGTAATAGCAAAGCAAGCACTTCAAAAAGACCAATCCATCTCCTCTCCATAAAACGTTAATATCCTTCAGGGTACAAAAAAAAAAAAAAAAAAAAAGAGAGAGAGAGAGATTGAGAGAGAGAGAGAGAACAAGCTTCTCACCCTTTGCATGGCAAACACCAACTGAGAAAAGTAAAAAGAACCAAGACCATTTGAATATCCTCCTTTGCAATCCATCCGTTATCCATTTATCCCATACTGCAAGAAAGTGCATCCTCTCTGTGGCTTGCCTGTAAGCTTGAACCTCACTTACACTTGGGGCTGGAACGGGAGGGACAGCCATCTCCTCCTCCTTGGCCACACTCCTTCAAATCAAAGCCAGCTCCCACGAGCTGCATCAGGACCAGGCATTTGGGAGTGGAGGTATTGCTTTCAAGATGCATGTGGGCACAAACTTTTGAAGTGCCTGTGACACTGGCATCCTGTAGCCCAGTCACCTCTTAGCTTCTCTTTACATTCACTAACTTGTTCTATAGTTTAAGGTCTAACACCTGGAGTCCGTGGTCACTTTCAAAAGGAGGGGTTTTCTGTGAGGAGAGGCACCAGGAGAGAATTAGCAAACACTGTCCTTAGTTTCATTACACCTTTTTTTTTTTTTTTTTTTTAAGCTCTTCCATAATCTGAAATCAGGGACAAGCTCTTTTGTCTTGCTTAGTGTCTCAGCAAGGGCAGCAAACTGTTTCATTCAGAAGGACTTGCATGTCCTCAGAAGAGTGGAAGAGGGAACTCACATCACATATTCTGGCTTAAAATATTTGAAATAAATTAGAGATTTTGGGGAGAAATAATATTGGCATGTCAAACTGCTATTCACCATAGAATTTTAATGAAGGAAGAAACTTGGGGTTTTTGGTCTAATTCTCTGCTTGTTATGATAATAATGGGTAACATTTATAAATGCTTGCTAAATGGCAAACTTTGCTTAGGACTTTTTATGTAGTATCTTCTTTGATTCTCACTATAGTCCTGTGAATTAAGTCCCATTTTTATTTCCATTGTGCAGACCAAACAGAGAGTTTAAGAGATTAAATATTTTCAAGTTCTAATGCTATTTAGTGATAGGGTTGAGATTTAAATATGAACTCTCACTCCAAAACTGATGTCTGAACCAAAATTTTATAGAAACCAATGCCTGGGTTTTCTAGAACCACATTCTAATCTGTGCAAAACTAGCACACTAAATTTCCCCCTGTACCTCTGGTATGTAAGGTCCCTGGAAGAGTTTGTTGATGATATCCAATAATGTTGGTTATACATTCTGCCAGAGAAAAATTAATTTCAATGGGAGAGCTCCTGTTTTTAACCTGCAGTGGATCTATCAGTCACCTAAACATTGCAGTTTGTTCAGAAATTCATAATGCAGATTATACACACTGACTTGGTGTGTATGTGTGTGTGTGTGTGTGTGTGTGTGTGTGCATGCATGAGAGAACAGAAAGAAGGGGTAGAGAGAGTGAGATTGTGAGAGAGAGAGAGAGAGATACAGAGAGAGGGAGAGAAGCAGTAGAGTATAATTTTAGAATTAACACTCTGAGGATATTGATGAAGGTAAGCATGGGGCCAATGCAAGGACATTTCATTCAAAGCTCTGGTCAGAAGCTCTTCACCCTGTTTGTGGAGCCTGAAACTCTGATTAGCAGTTCACTCTGGTCAGTCTGCTAGAGTAGTAACCCATAGCCTCATTGGGCATTTGTCCCTTAGAACTAGTTCATATTTTTCTTCCATTGGAAAACCTTATGTGTTCTATAGGTAGGCGCATATGATAGCAAAACAGTAAGTGAAAAGTGTGTGATGGAAATTTTTAGAAAGGCAAATATTTGTATAAATTTACTTGGGAAGGGAAGATTCTAAGTGCGAACTTGTATTGCTCTGAAAGGCCGGGGTCTAAGAGATTAGGCTTCCTCACAGAATCTGTGCTAGGCTTTGGGTTACTTTTGCAACAATAGAAAAATATTTAACTCTAATCTCATCTAACTCATTGGACAGCAAAGGCATATATTTAGTATTTGAATCCAGGATTTTTCATTAAGTACAATCCATACAGGAAAGGAAAAAAGTGAGTTTTTGAGGTTTCTGAATGGTGGAAAAATATTTTATGGTGTTAATGACTGAGATGAGGGAAATCACCACCCATAGGGCCTTTTTGGAAAGAATGTGAACAATAATAGAAACGAAACAAGTATCATGTAACATGTACATAATAATGTATATTTTACCAACCCCCTTTTTATGCAAATCTCTTTGAGTCTCTCAAGAATCTCTGTGAGGGAGACTAGACAGATGTCACCATTTTTATTTTATAAATGAGAAAATAAGAGAGAAGTGAGGTGCTTTTCCAAAGTCTCCACATCTAAGTGACAAATTCAGGACTTGAACATGAATCTTCTAGTTCAATTTTTTTTTCTGATTAAAAATGCATGTTCATTGTAGAAGTATAGAAATAAAGGAGAAACTGAAAATTTCACAATCCAATCATCTATAAAATTTAGAGACATTCATTTAAAAGTTTTTGGAATATTTCTTTCTGTAATCTATGTCTGTCTATCTGTCTATCTATCTATCTATCTATGTATCTACCTATCTGATATTTGTTCTTTGTAACCATTTTCTTGTGATAAAGAGGCAACTCTAGCTGAGAGTCAATTAATGCTATAAATAACTCTTTTGAAGGGCCAGGTGAGATGTACATGTAACCTGTAACCTGGAAAAAGTAGTAGGAAAGGATGAAGATTCTACTGAATCAAGTCAATTTCTGCTTGTGTGATTAATAAAGAAAGAGCAAGACTTTCTTTTTCTAGTCCAAGTTTGAGAAGTGTGACACTCAACACAAAGCCCTGTGACATATAGCAGGGGCCTGTAAATCCTTAGCATGCTCTGATGAGTTTCTTTTCTATATTGACTGAAGCTCAGAGTGTTTAGTTTGCCTTTTTAACTTGAAAAAAAAAAAATTGTCACTGAGGGCTGTGAGTTGCTCAGTGAAGGCCTCTGCTCTAATCTATCTGGTTTATGAGTGAATACTACAGTTTGGGTGGCTTGTAAACAACAGATTTATTTCCCACAGTTCTGGAGGCTGGGAAGTCCAAGATCAAGGTGCTGGCAGATTGCATGTTGGGTGAAGCTTCACGGTTTATGGATTTCCATTTTATCACTGCAACCTCAACTGCAGAATGGACAAGGAGCTCTCTGAGTTCTCTTTTATGAGTCACTAATCCCATTCTTGAGTGCCCCACCTTCATGATGTAATCACCTCCCAAAAAACTACTTCCATGTATCCTCATATTCAGTTTAGGTTTTAATAAATGAATTTGGTGTGGGGTTGGGGGCAAAAACCTTCAGTCTATAGCAACCTTTTTTTTTTTTTTTTTTTTTTTTTTGTATCAGGAATTGAACCCTGGCGCATTTAATCACTGAGCCACATCCCTACCCCTTTTTATTTTTTACTTTGAGACAGGGTCTTGCTAAGTTGCTTAGGGCCTTGCTATGTTGCTGAGACTAGCTTTGAACTTGTCATCCTCTTGCTTCGGTCTCTTGAGCTGCTGGAATTATAGGCATATGCCATGGTGCCCAGCTATAGCAGCCTCTTTAATGCAACAAAAGCCTCAAAGGGATTTTTCTTCTCAGTTGTTGTTGAAATTATGAAGAAATTAAGGGTTACTGAGATTAAGATATTTGTGGGGAGAGGGTGGTAGTAAAATTTGGGGAATGTATTTGTTTCTATTGCTCTGTAGCACATTATCACAAACATTGCAACATCTGTTTATTATCTCACAGGTCTGTGGGTTAGAAATCTGGGCAGGCACAACTGGATTATCTGCTCCAGGCCTCACAAGACTATAAACAAGGTATTGGCCAGAGTGGGTTCTTTTCTGAAAGGTCTAGGGAATCTGCTTCTAAATTCATTCAGGTTGTTGCTCAAATTCAGTTCCAAACAGTTTAAAAATTGATTTGTATTTCTTAGTGCTGGCTATCACAGGAACTCCTCTACTCCTAAAGTCAATCTTCATTCCTTGGCATTCAACTCTTTCAATCTTCAAACCAGTTAACAGTGTACAAACCTGTCCTTGTGCTTCAAATATTTGACTTCCTTTTCTGCTACCAGTCTGCTTTTAGGGCTCATCTGATTATATCAGGTGATATATTTTGGTGGCAAAATCTTTCTCTCTTAAGGTCAATTGACTTTGGAATTTAATTACATCTACAAAAACAACAGTATGTAATTTAGTGTTTGGATAATCCATGGATAAGGATCTTGATGTTAGGAGGCATCTTTAATTCTGCCTATTGAAAAACACCACCGTGTTTGCAATGCACTGAATCAGAATTTGAATATCTTTTTCACTTCTACTTAAAGGGTTTGAGAAATGTTGGCTTAGAAAACTTGACAAGGGTAGGTACTATTATTACCATGTTAAAGTAAATAGACACAATAGGTATGAGGCCTCAAAATCTGCCTGTTCTCAGAGGTCATGCTGTTAGGGTACTGTAATCATGCCTTGGTATTCTTTTATGGAAAACTTCTTTGAAAGGCAAGGCTTGTGGATACCCTATAGGGACTGTGGGGGAAAGGTCATCTGCAATGTTTTTTGTGTTATATTATTTGACTCATGTTTTAGTAACCATATATTGAGCCACCTAATGAGAGTTAACAGCTTTAGGATGGTGCATGTAAAAGCCTAGAGGTCCAACTATTGGCTTGTAATACCCATGGGTAATTTTTTACACATAAGTAGCATAAGAAATATTTAATGCATTACATTGGTAGTTTGTCACCCCCCTAGTTAAAGGACAGGGAGTATTTAAGAACTAGAACTATGGAGCCAAGTTCCCAATATTCAATTTCTAACTTGTCCCAAATTAGCACTTTGGCCTTAAGCAAATTTATTTAACTTTCCTGGATCTCCATTTCCTTCTCTGTAAAAAGGGGAAATAATAAAATCCACTTCAAAGAATTTAGAAGTATGCACTTTATCCCTACCTCTGGCACATAAAATGACTCAGAATGTATTAGCTGACAGTTTCTTATAAAGTATAAGAAGCATGATCCAGTTTTATTTTGTGGTTCCATTTTCATCAACATTCTATAGGTAGCTTACTATTCCTGCTGAAAAATGATTAACATTTCCTAGATGGAAAAAGAAAAGAAAAAAATTCTTACAAAAATCAATTTGTACTCTTTTGTTGGAGGCAATGTTTTCCAAACATTACTAACGAAAGCTTAGACAGATGAAACACAATTTCTGAGTTAACTTTTACAGGATAGAACCATGAAAGAAATAATTTGCTAGTATACTTCAATAACTTAACAGACAAAAATTTGCCTTTAGATTTGAATCATAGACATACTTTCCTTCTATTATAACAGGTCTGTCTTTTATGACAGTAAGTTGGTGTAAAGTTTATTACTCTTTAGAATGATACTCCCAATTTAATTTGTTCTCAGGATCATCTGCAAAATGTGTGAAATCCTAGCATCACTTTTTCAGTGACAGCAATGAAAAACTTCTATGGAGAAATTGTGAGGAAGACGATGTCTTGATTGGCAACACAGTGTTATCTGGTCATGTAAAACACCCTCACCCTACTACTTTTTTTCATTCTCAGGAGTCTCAGAAACATGACTAAGGTAAGCTAAGATGAGATCTAGAAGAGATAAGTAGTAAGATTATTAGAAAATATAGAACATGGTCCTGTTTTGGGGCTTTGGTTTGATTTTCTTTTTGCTAAGAATAATCTGTTTTTAGTCAAGGAAAAGGAGGCTAAAATACATACACAAGTTTGTTTGTATTTGGGTACTGGAGATTTACTTCAGGGGCAATGTACCACTGAACTATATCCCCAGCCCATTTTATTTTGAGAAATGGGCTCATAAGTTGCTTAGGGCCTATCTAAGTTGCTGAGCCTGGCCTCAAACTTGAGATCTGCTTGTCTCAGCCTCCTGAGTCACTGGGATTATAGGTGTGCACCATCACACTGGGTTTATACACAAGTTTTGAAGGATTGTGGAAAGGATATATTATAATAAAAAAAGTTAATCAGTATATGATGTGTCTAATAATTGTAAATGCACATGTAATAATTAATGAAACGATTGATAATTATGGAATACCTACTTCTTGCCAAGTGCTTCCCATACAATCTCTGATTTAATGCTCACAAATGTTAGATCACATACATACAATTGCTTTGATGGACTGTAATGACATTGCTTTCTCTTATTTTCTTTAAATCCAAGTAACACTCCCACTGATGCCCTTTGTATTGAGGTGACTAGTAAGAATGAGTGTCTTCTTTCTGCAGAACTTGTAGTGCTCTCCAGAATACATGTTCTCTTCTCCTTTATGGCATGTAGCAAATGGACATTTTCTAGCCTCTCAATCTAGATGGATCCATATAATTAAATCCTAGCCAACAAAATGTGGTGGAAGTGGAGTAGGCCATTGCTAGGTTTTTTATTCAGATAGGTCCCTGATTCTCCTATGCTTTCCTGAGTCCTATTCCTGCAGGCTAGATAAAGAGGATTCAGTGATGGAACTCAAAGTCATAGAGTATGGAGGAGCTATTAGAAAAGTGGAGTCTGTATCCCATACTGTTGAGTAGAACCTCCCTGGCACTCCAGTCCTGAAACATGAGTGAGAAACAATTTTGGGGGGTTTATTGACATTTTGGAGTTGTTTATTATGCTATCTAACATCATTTGCCCTGACTGAAGTAGTATAAGTGCTTATTTGCTAATAAAGAAATAACTCAGTAAGGTTAGCTAACATCTAGTGAGAATTAATTAAATGCAAAAAAGCCACCAGTTAATAAGTGAGAGAACCAGGATTGAAAGCTGAGCAGAATGATGTTGGAGCACATGCACTTAATCATTTTTCTCTGATAGTTGTTTAGGAAATACAGTATGTTTATTATTTTTACATTATACAAACAACTCATGGAATGAAGTGAGTTTGAACAATGTTTTTGGCCTAAACATCATTTCAAAACTCTTGCAATGTATGGATGTCATGTCACATGCTCCAAAAGTTTCAGATTTGGGGGCATTTCAGATTAGGGATGCTCAAAGTATGTCTCACAGGACTGCCATGAATATCCAATAAGAAAACATGTATGACTCACCTGAACTAAGGATATTTTCAATAAAATATTAGTTATTTCATCTTTTAAAAAAACCTGTGATAAATAGCTACAGGAACAATAACTTCCATGACTGAAAATAGTCTTTAGATCATTGGGCAATGATCTCAGCACTCAAAACAGTGTAAATAGACGTTCATCAGGTCTATGCATGTGGGCCCGGACACCTCACCTGAGATGGTATGTTAGGTCTACTTACATTTTTGTTTTCAGTTTGTCAGGATTGCTTTTTTTCCTATTAGTCCACATCATTCACATTTCTGTCCAAGGAGAATGGTCTTTGGAATGCCAAGATCCTAGTCATGGTGATAGAAGTGGCCTGTGTGAATTTGGGTGGGTGGGAGCTAGCAGAAATGCCAGACATGGGGCAGCCATCCTACAGACAATAATGTAGCCCTATACATTTTTATTCCACAGGAATTCATTTTTTGTGTTTCTTGCTTGTTAAGCCTCCTGAAGATCATTATTTATCTCCTAAGTAAAATATACACACTAAAACACCATTGACCTTAAGGAATTTTAAGTATGACTATATGTGGTCTTCATAGGAAAACTGACTTTAAAGTGTAGGGAAAAAAAGTTTCTTAAAAAGACTAAATTAGAAACAAAAAAGATATGAAAATTCTGGAATCTATACATATAGAAATAGTTTTTGGGGGGCCATATGTTCTTCTTTGTAATACAAATGTGTTGAAAGAGCAAATATCTGCAAAAATCAACTACAAAGAATACCATGCAAGTTAATGCATATCGAGCCATTCAATCATGAGAAAAATTTGGAGTAACCAGCAGTGGGTCCGTCCAGATCCATTCTCTACAATGGTGATAAAATCCCAGATGCTATGCCAGCCGCATGTGTGGAGACTCCAGGATGGAGGCACCCCTGGGATGTGTGTACAGAGAGGAGGGGAAAGACCAGCCCAGCTTCACTGTTTGAAAGCTTTGCACAGCCTGTTTGGAATGCTAATAGGTTATGCTTTCTGCTTATGGAGAAGGCTGATTTTTCTGCAAAGCATTAAATCCTTTCCTCTCTCTCCCCATGCCCAGTCTTTCCAGTAGTAATTCGTTATCAAATTCTATTGCTTGACTTCTTCTATATGGATTTTCATTCTTTAATCTAAAGAATATACACCACAACCATGGGAACATAAGAAAGCAGACCAAGATGAAAAGGACTAAGATACAAAAGTCTTCAAAGGGTTCCTCAGGAACCTTTTGGAAAAGATGAAGGGAACTACAGGGAAAGAAATATGGAGCTAGTTAATGTGGATGTTATCTGTGCAAGGCTGCACCATGGAGTTCCTGAACACATTATGGACCTTTACCTAATAATATGGCAATGTCAGTATTAGCTGTGGTTTTGATGTCAGTTATAATACATTAATTTATATATAGACCACATATTGCAAACAGCGGAAGCTGGGTTTTAGTCTGACAGACCATCAAAGGGAATTGTGTTAACTAGCAATTTCACACATCTTCACTCAAATGATGAATGGTACTAAATGATGTTGTGCCTGCAAGAGAATGAGATCCTCAGGGGCCTTCAACACCATTAAGGGAAAGAAAAGTGCACTCCACTTAGTGCATTGAGTGTAACTTTTCTTTTTCATCCATAATTTTGAAAAATGGTAACCCAATATAGCTGGTAAGATAAGCAATGTGTTTCATTAACTAGGACTAATTTTGTTTATTAATTTTATTTCTTATAAGACTGTGGATAGTTTACAGTCAACAAACTGTATTTCTCTAGCTCATACTTCTTTTCTTCTTGAAGTGGAGTTTTCGGAGTACCTATTGAGGAATCTGGGGACAATGTTGAAGGTCCTTTGCTAAGGACCAGAGAGTACATAGTGTATTCTAGGATTTCCCACTACACATTTTCTCCCTCAAGTTCCAGTCAGGTTCTTTCCTTAGGAAGTCCTATGATAATCATCTTCAGGTTTCTGCTCCCTTCAAATGCTTCTCTTCAGCTATGTAGAATTTTCCTTAAATTTGTTTCTAGCTCTAGTTTCTTCTAATCTCTAAACTCGTTTTCCCATCCCAGCTGTTGGAATTTTTTGTTCCTTTGCAGTTCCATACCCAAGGCCATACAGCTAGGAGAAGACTCAGCTCTTTGAAAAATCGTTGCTTTGATTGACAGGGTAAGTGGATTCAAGAGCATCCTGAGGCCACCCAAATCGCCTGAAAGTATTTCTAGAGGTAGCAACAGAGACCTTGAATGACACAGAGTTCACTGGTACTACTTTGGGATCATAGGAACTTCACTGCCTTCCAACTAAACCTAGAGGAAAACTGATATTCAAGAATCTACTAATGGCTGAATGCCAAAGGGTTGGTACAATACCAGACCTGAGTGATGTACTTAATAATTCTCTAACCATATGCCCTTGGTTTGGGAAATCTCTGGATCCTACAGTGTCTATGAGACCTGGCACCAAGCTGCTATCACACAACTGAAACATTTTATTTTTCATGACAATTTTATATCACTTCCAGACTTTAAAACTTTTTCCATTTTACTGAAAATTCTTGGTTCACTTGTTGGCAGATCAAACACTGTTCTTAAGTGCACATATTTTAAAATTAACTATCCTTTAACTTCAGTGAACAAAACCTGGTTGGAAAGATTTTTTACCCTAACAAAGAATCTTTTAATTTTTCCTTAATTCTTTCTGAACCAAGGAAAAAAAAATTAATTCCCAGGACCCATGGATTGAGTGTTTCTCTACATGTGGTGTAAAGTGTGTGTGCTTGACAATCTTTAGAGGAAATAATTTTTCGTCTTGAGTTGCTGGTGAATTTTGTGTTTTGTAGCTGTTGTTGGTGCACCAATTTAGGTTTAAAATGTGAATATATTTACTCTATGTAGGAAGATAGGTGATACCTACCTTTGTTGAGGAGATGCTTTGTCATATTTGGCTTTGAACTCTATGTAGACTTAGTTTACCTCTCTTCAGGATACTAGCTTGGATTACTGATTCCAGTGTGATTCCTCTGGTTGAAAACCTGACTCTGCCATTTTCTGGCTGTGTGATGTTTGAAAATTTACTTGACTTCTCTAAATCTCAGTTGCATCATTTATAACATGGGAATTAAAGTAATACCTTATCACAGGGTTGTTGGATTGTTACTACAAGTAAAAGCTTAGAACAGTGTCTTAACAAATCTTAGCAGTTGTTGTTAAATGGGAATGTATCTAAAATACAATCTTGAAAATATTTTTCCACTTAAAAATTAGTTTGTATAGTTAGACATGAAGGGAAAAACTTCCTGATTGTATCTCATCTGAAGTGAAAATGTAATTTCCTACAAATCACTGCAGTTCTGCTATTATGCTTAATTTGCTCTTCAGGTTTTTCTACTAGTAGTAATGGTATTTGCCAGTGTTTCTACATCTATGACTGTAAAGGCTGTTATGTTTTCTGAAGAGTTGAATTGCTAAACCACAGTTATGACATGTACAGTGGGCATTTTTGAAATTTCTTTAATCAATGGGCTATTTCTGGCTCTTGAGAAACTGATTCTCAATTCCACAGGGTGGTCTCTTGGAGGTTATCTTTATGTATTTCTTCTTGTCTCTTTAGCTGAGGATTTTAGACACCTGACCTAAGATGGACTAATCATATTTGTTCTCCCAAAAATTTGACTTTGAAACTTAGACCTGTAGTTATTGCATGTGACTGGAAATGTAACATATGACTGGAAATGTAACATGTACCATGTAAACCTGGGAGCCTGAGACTGTACTATTGAGTTGTGCATGCAGAGGGATAGAGAAAACTTGTATGCAGAGGGAGAAAAGAATGGAGTAGACAGCAGAGAGAAGCCAAGATGAAATCTGGAGAAGTTTGAAGAGAGCTGACTTCCAGGTTCTTGATTGCTTGGCAGTTCCATCTCATTCTTTTCCTTCAGTTTCATGAGCATTCTTCATTCATATAATTAATTATTTATTTTTACTTAAGGTAGCCAATAGCAATCAAATACCTAGACTCCTAATTCTTTTTTCCTTCCTTCCTTCCTTCCTTCCTTCCTTTCTCTCCCTCCCTTCCTCCCTCCCTCTGTTTTTCTTTCTTTCTTTCTTTCTTTCTTTTCTTTCATTGTTCCTTCCTTCCTTCCTTCCTTCTTTCCTTCCTTCCTTCCTTCCTTCTTTCCTTCCTTCCTTCCTTTTTATTTCCTAGGTATTGAACCCAGAAGCACTGTACCACTGATGTATATATATCCCCAGCCCTTTTCATTTTTAAAAATTTTGAGACAGGGGCTTGCTAATTGCCCAGGCTGGCCTCACACTTGTGGTCCTCCTGCCTCGGCCTCCTGAGTTACTGGGATTACAGATGTGCAGCATTGAGTCTGGCAGACTCCTGTTTCTTATCAGTGACAATATTAAATCAAGTTAATAAGCCCATTATCATCCACCCACAGACCCCACCAATCACCTGTGGCCTTCTGTCATTCTTTCATTGTTTGATTTCTGTGCTACAGAACATGATTTTTGTGTTTCAAATTGTTTATTTATTTATTTATTTTAGAACTTAGAATACAGAACATTTTGTCTACTTTAGTTATATAAAATTTGGAATTTGTCTAATTTTAAAATTGTACTGCAGGTTTAAGAAATGATAATTAAATTTATTTATTTTAAGTGCAGGTTTTGTATGGTATTCAAATTATGTGAAGAATATTTGAAATAGTTCATGTTTAAGAAAGAAATTGTGTAGTGTAATGTGCTATCAGTTGAAATTGTACTTCAGAGTTGAGCAATTCCTACTTTTGTTTAATCTAGAATCTGTTCCCTAAGGGTGATTCACAGCAGAATTTCCCTTAGAGCTCTAGTTTTCAGGAATATTAATGGTGTAACAAATTAACAAATTCATAAAGGGGTTCCATGCTCAAATAAGCTTTAGAATGCTTAATTTAAGCAAAATTAAGCTCTTTCCTTTATTGAAGGAATTTTTTAGAAGTGATTTTCTCTTTAATTGGTATATAGTTCTAATAATTCCTAACATAATTGACTGTGGGAACTCTTCTCTGTAGAGGACATCTTTGGGGGCTATCATTTCATGGAATATGTTCTGGGTGTATGTCTTAGTGGAAGCACTTGGGGAAGGTAGGTGTTGTCTGGTATCACTAGGTTTTCCCTGTTCTCTTATTGCTTATATATAACTCTGATTTATAAATAACACCAAAAGACCTTTGAAGTAGGTAGACTTGTCTGTTTGTATTTTTAATCAGATCAGCTTTTAGGTGACATTGGCTATATGAAATAATAGTACTAATGACACTAAAAGAAAACTCTCTCTACTCACAATACTTATGATACCAAATCTGTTTTTTTCCCGCACTGGGAAATTCTCCAATTGTCCATGGAAACCAGTTGACCATCCTGCAATCCAGTTTTATTATGACACTAGTACTAGGAGGTGGTGACAGATTCCACGAGTTTTACCTTGAGTTCAGTCTATAACTGCTCTCACTCATGTGTCTTAGGTAGCCATCTGAACTTCTGAGTAACTGGTTCCAAAGTGAGAGTTCCTACAATCCCCTCCTCAAATTCCACAATCTAGAATAGCTCGAAGAACCCAAGAAATCACTTTATTTACATTTACCAGTTTATTAGAAAGGACACAAGTCAAAAACAGCCAAATGGAAGAGCTTACTGGTCAAGGAATGGGGCAGAGGGTGCGTGCAGAGCTCACACTCTCCTGGTACCTCTGAGCATTTGCCAATCAGAAGCTCATCAAATCTTGTTTATTATTCATTTTATGGAGTGAATCTTCAGCATCTCCTTCCACATTCCTGGAGTTCAATGGTGGAACTGAAAATTCTAGTCTTTAATCGCTTGGTCTTTCTGGTGACCAGACCCATCCAGATACCACCTAGGGTCACAACCTAAGCCATCACATTAGCATGAACTTAGGTGTAATAGAAAGGGGACCCTTAGAAATAATAAAGGCCACGACTATCACTGAGGAAATTCCAAAAATTTTAGGAGCTCTGTGCCAGGACCTGGGGATTAGACCAACAATATTTTTGTGTTATACCATAGGTACATTTCAGGGCACATAGACTATGATTGCAAGTCTACAATTGCAAGCTCTTTGAAGTGCTTATTCATTTTTGGATGACATTAATCTGTATGGGGCAGATTGAGTCAATCGTATCGGTTAAATTGAATTACTAACTTATCAAAGAGTTCATTCTTTAAGTAATTTTAGTTATGAAACTGTATTTGTTTTTCCAACAATAGACTCCTTTAAAACATTTATTTGAATGTAACAGTTATTATTGAGTTGGTTCCATCGAGTGGCATCATTTAAATTCTGGGATATAAACCACCACCAAGTACTTTATTTTTTATGAATTTCTTGCACATATAGTACAATATCCTTTATGCCTTTGCTGAAGAAAATAATAATAAGTCAAAATTTTATTTATGCAATAAGAGGGTTTTAAATAACAGATCATCAATACTACAATTAAAATTGTAAGAGAACATGATACAGAACACTTGATAGATTTTGTTGTTCTTATATCTTTAATGGAATTGAGTCTGGCAGTATAAAAACAAGCTTAGGATGCCTTAGATTACATGAGTATTCCTACTCATAATGCCTGTAACATACACGTTGCATTTTAATTTATGAGCTTAACGGAACAGTGATTAAGTAGGAGAGAGAAGAGTTTTTAAAACACCTCCTGGGGAGTGATTTCTATTCTTTGCTGTCACATCTCCAATTATTCTTTCTCTTCAAATCCTTATTCTCTTTCTTTGAGTTTTCCTCATACAGGTGGCTGCCATTTGTAGAGCTATCAATTTTGCTGCCCTGTTTTAAGGCAGCTATTATTTATGCTAGTTCCTGCTTATCCTTTTTTTGATTCATTTAGACAAGAACAGCTACAAAACATTTTAAACAGCTTGAAAAAAACGGTTAACTTCAAGGATCACATGTTATCATGCATAGCTTCCAAATAAAATGCTTAACTCTGCTCCAGTACAACTCTCAGAGATTGTGACTTTAACATGCTTTAAATTTGAGCAGCTCCTTTAGATGCCTGAAATGCAAAGATCGGCACCATCCCTGCAATGGAATGGCCACAGGCTTCCCCATATAGCTGAAAACACAAACTCTGTAAGGGAAAAGTTTTTTCATCTTTGAAAGATAGTGTGAAACATGCGTCCTTTGGAAAGGTTGTTTTCCTTCTGTTAATTGCTGTTGCATATTTTAGTCTTTCAAATCATTTGGTTTAAAGTTTGTAAGTTAGAATTAATGGCAGGTTTTGTAGTCTGTTAAACCATAAATTACCACTCCTTGTCTTGGTACTGAAAGAGATTACTTAGCCATTCACAATTTTCCATGGGATGTTCTCCAGATGTGTGCCATCTGAAGCCTCCTGACTCCTTTCTCCAGTGGACTAAGCTGGCCTCTTGTTGAGGAAACAAAGAACTGGAAAATATATACATCAATGTTAAAGCATGCAGGTCCTCAGACAGTGTTAAGATGCCTGCGCACTTTCACGAAGTCCATTCGCATAGGCTCACAATGCCCCTACTGTGGCGAGCAAGTGCCGCTGCTGTTCTAACCCTCCTTTATGTATAATTTTATGCTAATCCTTGAATTGTTCCAGGCGCCTTTAACAGTCAGCTGTCTTTTTCTGTCTTTTGAGGTATCAAATAATGTTACAACTTGGAAATCCCATAGTTGTGGGCAATTGTGTCTTTACACAATTCCGGCTTGATGGGTTTTCTAATGTGTTCTATGTGAAGGACATGTTTCTTTCCAGTCCATACTGGAATACTGCAGGGATTCTCAGTTTTAAAGTGGCCCAAAGTAGATGGCCATTAAGACAATGTTACCTCTAATCCAATTTCCCATAATCTCAAACTATGCAAAAGCAAATGTTGAACCTGTAGCTGAACCCGGTCTTTTGAATACCAAACCAAGACCGGTAATGTATTATCTTAACTATTTGGGGGGAAGACTGATTGTTTGCAAAATATCTTTGGGTTGCCATTAGTTTGGGTTTAATCCTTTAGAAATATTCAGCGCTCAGGCCTATTCAAACCTTCCGAGAACCGGCTCATTGCAGCAGCTTCGCTCGGCCTTCGAGATGGCTTGTGTACTTAGACTCCACTTATTTTGTTCAGGTTCACGATCAGGCGAGACAGCGCTGTCAATTCAAAAAGACATTCTTTTTTCAAACTATTGATCTCCATTGCTCTTGCAAATCCTTTAGTATTGGCTCTCAGGATTACTATAATGCTATAATCATTCTGTTAAGGATTCAGATTTGTGGTGGGCTAAAAGATGGGAACATCAAAAGGATTGAAATGCCCTTGAAGCAATCAATTTTTGTTCATCAAATACAAATGCTGAGAAGCTGCTTTCAGCTAATAATTTATAACTGAATTAATGACACATGGCTTCCTTCAGTCTTTTTTTCTTCTATGCTTCTCTCCCCTTAAATAATCTGATTTTATATTCTGGGAAGTGAATTTAAATTGCATAGTGTTGTAAACAAAAAGAATGCTTTGGAGAACGAAAAACTTATTTCACTTTCTTTCAAACCGTGAAGGCAGTAGAAATCTTCTTTCTTTGGGCTCTGAAGACAGGTAAATCCTAACATCATATCCAATCTACTTCCCCTGGTAACAAAAAATGTAATTATTTATGTATTGGTAATATTCTTGCAAAAGCTTACACCAGCAAAATATTTGTGGACACAATTGTGGAGGAATAAATTTGTTGAGAATAAAATTTTTTGAATATGTTAGGAACATTTATATACACACAAAAATCAAGTTATGTGCCAATATCTGTTTAAATTTACTCAATTTTGCAAGAGTTAATTTTTAGATCACTGTTTTCTTTTTCTTTTTTGAGGTTCTAGGGATTGAACCCAGGATTTCACACGTACTAGGCAAGTGCTGTGCCACTGAGCTATATGCCCAGCAACAGTTAATTTTAACAGTTAATTTCATTAGTCCAGTCGGAGTCATTATTATATTTGACAACAATACAACTGTACATCTCCTACTCCCATTTCATCCTAGTTATTCAAATGAATAACAACAAGTACTGAATGCCTCCTATACATCTTTGAGCTTCCAGTACACAGCACTGAGTCTGGCATAGGGTGGTTATTTAGAAAACATTTGCCGGAAGAATGAAAATCTTACTTTGTGTAAATCTTGAATGTGAATCAAAATGTGGCAAGATTTTGAGTTAAAGTAGTATTTTAGATTTCCTGGTCACACAAGTTCAAAAAGTAAACTATCTTGAGCTGGTCTGACAGAGCTGGTAGGTCTCAGCTTTCTGTAAGAGTGGTGAAAATTCATGGAGACATAGCTGTGCCTCTTTGCGTGTGGGCAGGAGAAAAAGTACCAGCTGGACCATGCCCTCCTGAATGGCATCATAAAGGAACTTCAAGGTGCATTTTTAACATTAATAAAATCATTTTACTTGAGGAGAGTATTTTTAACTTTTAAAGTTTTGGGGCAATGTCTCTGAAATTGTGCCAGCACAAATATTGCTGACAACTTCATAGTTTTTAAAGGTCTGGTCTCAATGGTCCAGTTTCAAAATTTTGCATCTTCCGAGGCAAAATCCACATCCAGATATGTTTACTTTAATACTGACACATTTATTTTTGCGAGTTATTTTCACAAAGCTTTCTAATAAACTTGTTTGCGTTTCTTTTTGGTTTCCCATTGTTTTTGACGCTGTTGGTCAGAAGTCTCATCTCAAGTTTCTTTGCTTGCCCAAGTTTCTAAGTGTTGTCTGCCTTAATCTTTGTAAACTCAGATCTATCTATGGCCATGGCAGAATGTTTGTTATCACTGAGGTCATGTGGTATTTATCTAGCTGCGACTGTAATACTATTGGTATTTGGAAATAAATACCGGTCCACTTGTTTCAAATATCCCCACCACTTTTATGCAGGTGTTGAGGGTAAGAAAGAATTTCCTATCTTGGTATAATGGAGTTATCATCTTTTAAACAGAGACTGTGTTTGCTATTGATGACACTTAGGAGCTCACTACATTGCAGGTGAGAGAAAGAGAAAGAAACAGGCAGAGGAGAGAAAAAGTATGTTTGTAACTTGTGTGTGTGTGTGTGTGTGTGTGTGAGAGAGAGAGAGTGAGAGAGAGAGAGAGAGAGAGAGAGAGACTGAGAGTGACTCTGTTCTTCCAGAGCTGGACCATGTACTAAATGACAACAACATATATAGATTAATTATCCATTGGAAACTGGCACCAATAAGGAGTGATGTTTTCTTCCTGTAAGGCAAGAAAGAAAACATCATTGCTTCCTGATTCATTTTCAAACATTCCAAATACACAAGAAATCCACTGGAACAGAAGAAAAACTTATATGTAGACTGTATACATTTGTGCTTACAAGAAGAAATCTATTGCTTATTCATTTTTAAAATTTATTTTATTTATTCCTCTTCAGGAGACAAAAATAAATGAGGGTAGTCTTAATATGAAATGTGATTTCACAGAATGGAATTGACTGTCTCATTCTAACATGACTTCAGTAGTGTTGGAAAAGAAACAGTCACCCAGGAAGACACTGGAGATCAAGCCTTGCTTTCTGGATCTCTTTGACCCTGGTATCTGGCCCTAGAATTCTTACATGCCACAAGCACCCTCTGGGCCAGTGTGTTTGTTAGCATTATGGTATAACTAGTAAATAAAACATAATGCATTTCAAATGACAGTCTGAAGTGACCTACATGTAACTGAACAATCTGTTAAATTGCACAGACTGTGTGTGTGGGTCATTTATGCAAATACTGTAAGGTTCTGTTCCTTACACATATTTTATTTAATTAGGGCAAAGAAGAGGGGGCGATTTAAAGTACTTTTCCCTTTTTAGTTTCAAGATTTTCCTCTTCTTCAGTAATTGACAACAGAATTCTATTCTGGAAAATAAAGTCATTTCCTCCCAATACTGAAGTATTTCATCTGTTTTTACTGTCTCTTTCTCAATTAGAAGAGGAAAAAGATTGGATTTTGCTGGTGAATCCAGAGAAATATTAATACATTTAACTTCATAAAATTAGTGTGTTGGATCTGTAAAGTTGCAAAAAGAACAAATATATGTTCTGAATCTCAGTGGTAGGGTTTTTCTAAGGGTCCATGGGAACATAAGGAACCTGGGAAGCTGCCAAAGGATTGAAGAACTGGACCTTAGGGAGGAATGGAACATTTTCCAGGATAAGATGCCAGCTCCATCCTTTGCATGTTCTTGTAACTGTGTCCTCACCCTGTACTTTTCTATCTGTTCTGTTTTCCTGCTTGACCAATAACTCTTTCACACTGTATCTTATAGGATCTTAATCAGCTCATGAGATGTCATCAGGGTGATACTGTTCTTCCTGCCAGGGTAAAACTCAAAGCAGTTATTCTTGTGAAAATGGTTTGGAAAGTGTGAACTAGTGCAATATACTAGTACAATATTAAAGAATTGTTAATAGATATATATTCAGAGCTTGATTTAGGAAAAATTATAAAAAAGGAAAAATTGGTCTTTGGAAAGACTGTGTTCATATTTTTAGAAACTTGTGCTTAAGTTTTGGAAAGCTTATATTCTGTAAGTATCTGGATAGTATGAATAGCTCCATCATCTCAAGATAGTCAAATATATCAACACATTGCTCATCTTAGTAGCTGAGGATAAATAATGTAATGGTTTATTTAAATCGAAATCCTCTGTCCAAGCAGGTGTAGAAAAGGACTATATCATATTTCCACTGCAAAGAGTCAGAACTCTATAAAAGATAAAACACATAGTCAAGATGTCAAGAAGTGAAAATGAGAAAGGGAAGGATACAGGGTTGGTATGTGGATGGCAGAGGGGGTGAGTCAAAGGGTTTGGGAATGGGCCCTAGGCTTCCTGTATGGAGGCTGAAAAAGATGAAGAGGGAGGATTTTTAAGATGTTTTATTGTGCAATATTGTCCTCGCCCAATCTACTTTTTGAAGATATTAAATGGAAATTGTATTTAAATCCATACACCAGAGGATGGGCTCCAGGACCACTTACATTATTTGGATTATATCTTCAAAACTATCCTTCTCTGGGTCAAAAAGCACTTATCAAGTACCTGCTATATTCTATAATTGACTCTTTCACATCATCTTACAGAACTATATAGCAACGCAGCAGAAATGAGTGTGACCTTAATTTTGGAAGTGAGGAAACTGAGGCTAAGAAAGAAAACCTGGGTTAGCCAGGTGTTCTCAAATTTCAGTTCATTGGAGTCATCTGGAGGACTTACTGAAGCTCAGATTGCTGGGTCCTGATCCCAGAAGTTTGATTCTGCAGGTCTGGGAAGGAGCCTGAGAATGTGCATTTCTAACATGTTTCAAGGCAATCCTGGACCCCGCTGAACTATAAAAATCACTGACTTTAGAAAATTTCTCTTTTAGATATGGCAGCCAGGACTGGAACTAGTTTGTCTGACGACAGAACCCATTTCCTTCTCACTGACTCTCAATGACTCTACAGTCTGAGGCAGTGGCTCTCAACCTCAGCTGCACATTGGAGTTGTTAACAGCACCTAGGGGATGCCTAGCCACACCTCGGGAGTTCCTATTACTTCCAAGGTGTTTCCAGTGGGTAGCTAAGGTCAAACATCACTGTTCTAAGGCAAGAAAGTGTGGATTAGGATTTAGATGTTCCTGAGTTCTCACAGCCTGAGTGTGTGTGCATGCATGTGTGTGTGTGTACACACCCACTCTAGTCCAAAGCCTGAAGCAGCTCTTTCATTATCTGGATCTTCTCCAATGATCCAGACATGAAATAAGCCCACACTTTGGAGTCAGAGTGACTAGAGTTAAATCCCCGTCGGGCTGCTTTGTAGCTATGTAACCCAAGGCAAGTCGCTTTCTTAGTGCTGCTATGTAGTTTATGTGGGATAAATATGATATGGTACATAAAATCCAAGCATAGTAGGACCCATCCCCTGCTGTGTTCTTTCAGAGACAGATTGGTTTGGCAGTTTTATATCTAAAACTGGTATTTCCCAAAGTGTGGAAGTCTTAACACTGGTGGTATCAACGATGATGTTTAGTTGTGCTTTAAGATGGTATTAAATAAAACAGAATCACATTGTGAGAAAAATTTTCCCTTTTCAATTTTTCTGGTTATACGAAAAGGAAAGTTTCCATCTGGTGCTGAAATGTCTTTACTGTACCTCTAACTTTGCTAATAATACTTATTAAAAAGGAAGATCAAACCTTACACTCTGAACCTTAATGGGTCATGGCATCTAGTTAGAATTTAATGATTTAATGAGTAATACATTTAAATATTATATTTATTTTATGGTTACTTTCTGTTGATGGCTCTGATTTTTTCCTTTTTGCAATGTTATGAAGATTTTTAAAAATACATAAATATTTTCTTTGAAAATGTGTAATGTATAGCTTTCTTTAAAACAAGTTTATTTGACTTTTAAAAAGTGAGTTTCATGCTATTAAGAAAAACAAAAACATGTGTGGCATGTGCATTCCGAAGTTTTGGGAAAAGACTAACACTAGGCTTTGAGCCATGGAGTGAAATGTGTCTGATGGGTTGTTTTCCACAGATTGTACATGCTTCCAGAAGGTGAAGCCCGGGGTAGCACTGGCAGTGAATTTTCCTGTGTATACCTCTACCTCTTGTCTGGCCCAGCTCTATGGTTTCTCCACCCCACCACCCCCGTGGTGGTGATGAGGGTACCAGTGGTGTAGTGTCACTTCTTCATCCTGGGTTTGTAGTCTACTGAGGAGAATAGCTTGGTCCTGGGTAATATAGGGTGGTCTTGCACTTATTTCTATGAGATTCCTTTTACAATTCGGTCTGTGGTTTAGTATCAAATGTGGACTTGTGATGGGAGAACTAAGGAGTGAGGTGAGAAACAGTCCTTTTAGACACAGAGAATATTTTTCTGAATTCCTTGTATTAGGCCCAGAATAGACTCTGGTTCTGGCAGAATGAATTGTGGGGTAGGCTGAATATCCCCTCCCCAAAGATGCCTATGTCTCAGTTTCTGAAACCTCAATGGCGAAGAAATTTTTTTCCTCCAAGTGTGTTATGTCAAGGATTTTGAGATGGGAAGATTATTATGGATTCTCTGAGTGGCCCAGTATATTTATAAGGGCCTTCACAAGAAGGAGTCAGGAGAGTCAAAGACACAGAAGGGAACATGAAAGCTGAACAAGAAGTTGGAGTGACATGCTTTGAAGAAGGAAGAGAGCACAAGTCAGGGACTGATAGAGCCTTCAGGTAAGGCAGGGGAGTAGATCCTCTCCTGCCACAGCCTTGAGGACTCGTTTAGACTTCTGACCTTCAGAAATATAAGTTAACAAATTTGTGTAGTTTTGAGCCACTCGTTTGTAGTAATTTGTTACAGCAGCTATAGGAAAGTAGTACATAGGGCTATCCCATGGGAGGGCCCTGTGACAGACAGGGTCTCAGATTCTAGGAGGAGTTGCTGTTGAAATTTTAAGCAGAACAGTCAAAGTATCTGGGCCTTTCATTGAATCTTCCAGGTGCTGCTACTCTACTGTTGCATGATTCACCATGCTCAAGATTGGTGGGCCCAAGATCCAGCTGGGCCTATGTAAGGGTAGCTACAAGCCTGGGGGGAGGGGACTAGGTTTGGGTGTGGTTAGAGGCTACATGTGAAGCTGACAGCTTTGATTGCCAGGCTGACATCTATTTTCCCAGAAAATATTTTGCTCAGATATTCTTCCTCCCCTTCTCAAAGCTGTTCTCCCAGGAAGCTGACCTCATCTACCCATTCCAGTGAGTCCAGTGGGTGGAGCCTGATTACTAAGGAATTCATGAGTATGAAACATTCATGGTGACTGTTACTGAATCAGAGGTAGACACATGACCCTAGAAGCCCAATAGGACTGAAGGAAAAGTCTATTACACACATAGAGAAGTTTTTCTTCTGTTTCTCAAGAATGAGAAAGCATAGCCCTCTAATTGGCAGCCATCTTTTGACCACAAGGGGAAACTAATTTTAGGAGGAAACCATGGTTCAGGACAGAAGAGCAAGTGATAGAAGGAACCTGAGTCCTTGACCACATAACTGATACAACAACCTGGACTTCTTGTTATGTGAGGTACTTTGTTATTTAAAGCCAGTTTTAGTTGGCTTTTACTTACAGCCAGAATAATTCTGTTAAAGCACTTTATTGTGCTTTCTTTGGCAGACAGTAAATGTGGTTTTAATTAGAAGGAACTGAATCTGACTTTCTCTGCTGAGAACACTCTCATGTTGGGCAAGTGATGTGGCCACCTATGTGACCTTGATTGACCTACATCAACCTTGCCAACTTGAAGGGAAGATTATAATGGTGCCTATATTGCAGCATTATTTCCAGAATTAAGTGAGATTATACCCATGAATTGACTTTGGAAATTCTAAAGTGCCCTCCAGAGGTAAAGGATAAGAAATAGGAAAGCTGTCTTCCTATAGCTACATCTCAAACATGCTCTTCACAGCTAAGAAACAATGCTACTTCTTCTATCTCTTTTCTTCTGTCAAATTAACTTAGTGACCTAAACTGTAAGGAATATAGTTGTTTCCTCATGAGACTCCATAAATGTTACTTTGGATAAAAGTAAGCCACAAAGATTATGAATATTTTAAATTTTTCCTCAACTAAAGTGTAAGCTCTATTAAGTGCTTTGCCATATCTAGTACTCAAATTTGTGGTTTGATTTTTAATTGACACTTTTTGAAAATTATTACTTCAATCTGAAATGGTAAGTTTAACTTTGTGTGTCAACTTTTACTGATTGTTGCACATCTCCAAAGGGCTGTGCTGATTTGAGCTCACATCTGGACAAAGAATGAAAGAATCTACCGGCACGGTCTGTCACTGGCACGGACTAGGAGCAGGAGGGATTCCTGCTAGTATTAATCATTGGTATCTTAACCTAGGAGTACATCACTTGAATAGAGGGGATTCTGAGTCCTCTAGAGGCTGGTTATGTTTACATCTGAAGGTGAGTGGCTCATCTGCCTGCGGGTAAGCCACTCCTGCAAGGACAGCATTTCCTGCTCTTTATTGGTTTGCCTTCTTGTATGTTTCAGGCCAAACTTCCAGGACTTGTAGTGATTACATAAGGGAGTTAGCTTAATCTCTATAGAAATTCTCTCTTTCCTGTATCGAATAAAAGTCAAGTCATGTGTAAATATAATATATAAATAAGTATATATAATAAATATCAATTACCAGGGCAGGCAAATTTCCAATATTGCACCCAAGCTCCCCACCCTGTGGTGCACATGCCCTGTGTATTCCCCTCCTTGAGGGCAGACAGAACCTATGAGTATGATGGGATGTCACTCTTAGGACTGTTACTGTGTGGCAAAGGTAAAGGAATTTTTCAGATGTAAGGATCCAATCAGTTGACTGAGCTAATATAAAGGTAGGTTATCTTTTGTGGACCTAATTTATTGAGATGAACACTTTAAAAGAGGAATTGGACCCTTCCTGTAGAGGTAGATCCTAACTATGACCAGAATGGAAAGGGAAATGTGGAAAAAATGTCAGCAGTTGATCTTAAGCTGTGACAAAGACACAGGGGTGGGAACTAAGGTAGCTTCTAGGAGTGGCTGTGGCCTGGATAAAACTAGCAGGAAAGCAGGGATCGCAGACCTGTGAGGACATGAGCTCTACCAACAGCAGCACACATGCAAAGGAGGATCCCCAGCTCCAAAAAGGAGCACAGGCTCATGTGCACCTAGACTGCTGCCTCATGTGACTGAGCAGAGAACCAGCTAAGCCACTCCCAGACTCCTGGCTCACAGGAGCTGACAAGAAATAGGTAATGATTTCCTTTTTACTGCTGATTTATTTGTTGAAATTTGTTATCCAGCAAAAGAAGACTAACAGCATGAAGACATAAAGGATAAAGGAGAGAGTGGAAGAAACAGTAAGCAGGAGAAGGTTAACAGGTATGAACTTGAGCCTTCAGACTGGTGAAGAGAAGCATGACTTATGCTCTCACTCACGGAATATATAGAGTGCACCATGAAGTCCACTTGTTGATCAACCCCTATTCTGGCTGTATGAAGCATCACGGTGTCCAGAGTAGCTTATCATGATTTTAGGATACAAAGAAGGCACTCCTGGGTCATCTAGAATGTCTTCGTTATTTGTTCTAAGACAATATGAATACAGTATCAAAAGTAAGTAAACAGGTTCCCATGATAATTGCTGACATTTTTTCCACATTTCCCTTTCCATTCTGGTCACAATGAACAAAATCTTTCAGGTATATAGTGTATAGATTCATTTTTGTATTCTTAAACATTATATAATGAACATTTTTGGCTACATAGTCTTCACAGTGGTTTTTAATCATTAAATAATATTTCTAGTGAATTGATGTATTAAAATTTCCATAGTTAGGCATTAAGATAATTCCTTTCAAATATTTTCTTCCACTACTGTAAATAACATTTATTTTTCTACATATGACTTTTTATAATGATCGCATAGTGTACTTAGGATGTGTTTCCATTAATAGGACCACTGAATCAAAAGTTTAAACTTCTTTGAACCCGATTGTTTTCCCTGAATTTTGCCAATGTGTAATCTCTTCAGCAGTGTGAATTGCTGTTCGTATTTTCATTTCAGGGTCATCTTTCCAGTGTTAGGAATTCTCTTTGTAAATATGTGCCAATTAATTTTTTTTAAATTAGTTTCATGGAGGTATAGTACATTAAAAATTCACCAATTTGATAATGCTTGACAATCATACACATCCATGTAACCACATCATAATCAAACTATAAAAGGTGTTTGGTGCTCCCCCCCCCAGTTTTTTTCATCCTTTAGCATCAATTCACTCTCTACCTTGGACCCATTGAACCACTAATCTGCTTTCCATATGTCAGTTTTGCTAAGTTTGCTAGAATTTCATATAAATATAATCATGTAGTCTGTACCTTTTTGTTCAGCATAATACTTTTGAGATTTACCTGTGTTGTTGTATCAGTAGTTTTTGTCTTTATATTATTGAAAAGGATTCCATTGACTGTATATGCCACAATTTGTTTGTTCATTATTCCTCTGATGTTGAACATGGATGGTGATTCTAGTTTTGGGGGTTTGTTACTAAAGCTGGTCTAAATATTTTCACATAATCTTTGTGTGGATGTATATTTTCAGTTTTCTTGGGTAAATTCCCCAAAGGAGGATTGATGAATCATATTAAAAACATATGTTTAACTTGGTAGAAAATTGCCAAACTGTTTTCCAAAATGGCTGAACCAATTTACATTCCCACCAGCCATGGGCAAGAGTTCCAGTTGTTTTCCATCTTTGTCAACACTTGGTATTGTCACTCTTTTAATTTAACTATTCTAGTGTGTGTGAACTGGTATTTCAATGTGGTTTGTTATTTAATTTTGATATAATCTTTATACTTAGTTTTTAGGTTAAAACAAGACCTTAAAACTTAATTTCTGTTATTATAACAAAAATAAGGGGAAATCAAAGATGCCAAAGAGAAATCATTCTTTCAAGAGGAAATAAAAAGACATTAGGCTTCACCATTTAAGATAATATCACAAAGTATGGATATTTTGATTTGTTTGAAATGAAAAGATCCACAGACATTTTCAGATGGGGCCAACAAGGCAGGCAGCAATCTGCCTTGTGAGCTACACGAGAAGGCCAGAGCCAGGCAAAGTGCCTGCATTTAGTCTATAAAAGCAGGCAAACATTCCTGAGAAAGTACACTGAGGCTGAATGATTACTTTTCTCACTGTGCTGATAGAGGTTGTGTTAATAAATGTAAAATGCCACTTCTCAGATTGACTCAGTCTTTTACCTCCTAAACCCAGGAACAAAGGGGATGGAATTGAATATTTACAGTTTTTGGACAATGATCTTCCCTTCAATTTCTGTAAAGGGTTTGCTGTGCTGGGATAACATTTGGATTATGTCCAAAGTCAGTCTATTGGCTAACTTGAGCAGGGGTTAAGAAAAAAAGCCAATATTCCTGAGCCAGCAATAATCATGCCCAAAACCCTTGGTCTCCAATGTGCTTCATAGATGGTCAGGGACTTATTCCTCAGTCTTAAATCCACAAAGACAATCTCCTATACCATGGAAATTAACCTTATTGCTTTATGCAAAATGTGGTAAAATGTATAGAGACATGTGGGGACATAGTTTCAATTAGCAATCTTTCAAAGAGAATCACAAGATTACAAATATGAGAAATTCAATTTAGAAATGTTCACACAAGCAACAGTGAGCCCATTCTCTGAAAAAGCACCTGCATTTACATGTGTGCAGACATATTTTGTCCTAATGGAATATCAGAAAGCTCACAACCTAAGAAAGATTTCAAAAAATACTGATTTTGAGCAATTTATTGTATCTGGTAAGGGACAAAGTTCAATCAGTAACCTCCAGTGTAGATGAAATTGCTGCTGTGAATTATTTGGAAGCATACCATTAATACTACCCACTGATGTATAGTTTTTCATTGTTTATTTGTTTATAGCTTTACTAAAAAGAATTTGAGGGGACAAGTTATATATCTTGTTGTCTCTGAGAGCTATAATCAAAGCACACAGATTTAATCTTGATCCATCCCGTGTTCCTATTGGGACCAGATTTTCAAAATTCAATCAAATGAATAATGCATTGTACAATTATTCTCAGTTTTTTGAGACATGTCCTTCTCTTAGTCATCTAAATGAAGACTTACAAGGTCACTTTATCATTTTTTCTCAAGTAGATATTTTTTCATTGCTGGGCTTGCAATACTATAAACTGATTAATTGTTTTAAAAATATGTGAAATATGAAATAATTATGAGGTTACTGTTCTTACCAAATACATAACTTAAAACTTATGGTTCCAAGTGATGAATACTTCAGAGAAGACTCCAGAGGGAATTAGACCCAGAATTCTCTTATTGAGCTTTGAGACATTTCAAACACTACAAATGAAAAGGACGAGCATATTGAAAATGGAGATCATATGTATGGTGTTAGCTTTTCTGCAGAAATTCCTTAAAATAGAAAAAATGGCAATAAAGTGCTATTCCTTCAAGCTGAAAAATGGTGCCATGGTACATCAATAGGGACCTGGGTTAAATCCAATATGATCTATCATAGTAAAGAATACTATTCAGCTGTTGAAAAGAAAGAGAAAAACTTAATATGTATTGACTTGGCAAGATCTCTAAGGCATATTTTTAAGTGAAAATAGAATTCCCATTTATACAAAAAAGGCATGAAGTATAAGTGTGATATGTATATATATGTACATAAATGCATCACATGCACTACAAACTATCCACTGAGATTGCTGGTAGGAGGAGGGTGGGTAAGCATGTGTGAGCATGCAAATATATGTATGAATATTTGTATTGTGGGTGGTAAGGGAGGCAGTGAACTAGGAATTAACATTTTTTTCTGTATGATTCTTTTTGTTTGGATATTTTGCAATGTTATAGTTAGCTATAATAAACTACACTGTAAACAAGAAAATAAATGACTTAATTAGATGTATTTTCTGCCAACCTAAGGTTATACTATAATATTGGTACATATCTAAAACTATAATGTTTCCACTGATGACATAATTAAAAACTGTTCTTGAATCAGATCTATAATGCCAAAGCAAGAATGACTCATTGAAGAAGAAAATATAGATGCAATGCAATGAAAAGTATTAAGTTTTATAGGGTTTCTTACTCTCTGACCCTCATGCTTGTCACAGGTTGCAGAAGGGGTTCAATAAATACTAATTAAATGAATGCTTTAGGTTTGTCAGAAGGATACAATTTTTCATGACTTAAAATGTGAATATGGGACAAATGATATTGTTAAGCATATTAGAAACTATGAATATTACTATATGGATTAATTCAGTTTTCTTAGCAAAGATGATCACATCGATATCACTGGCAGCAAGTGCTTTGTGAAACAGAAGACTGAGAAACCAACATGGCATCCAACTTCACACCAAATGGAGATTCTCAGGCGTGATGGTGTGTCCAACTTTCACTAGATGAGCCATTCCCTAAACATGGTTCACCGGCCCTGCTTAGCATGAAACGCAAAGCAGGCTCACTCACAATGTCCTCCTGGATCTCAGCCAGGTTGCATGCCCTGTGGCAAAGCTGTCTGCAACATAAGATCTTTGGGGAGGACGTGTGGAGAATAGAAGGCAATGCAGGCTGTGCACTGAACTGAAAGGGGATCACCACAAGCAGGGTGGGCAGAAGAAACACTGTGATTCAATATCAAATGATAGCATGTGGCTGTGGAATTCTGGGAAATCAGACACCTTGGCAACATTCCTTTCAGGCCAAGAGTTCTGAAGGGGAAGAGAATAACGAACAAAAGAAAATTTTGTTTGAAGTTTTAGCTTTGGTGGAAGGGATATTAGTGGACAGGTGGTGGTGTATAAAATAATGTGCTTACCAGTGGCTGTCTTCAGGAGGCTCATCACCAACAGGAATGTGAGTTTAAGGCACACAGTGATTTTATATAGTTAACAGAGTATACGTCTGTAAATGTTATATGAAAAAGGCTCATCACACAGTCATAGTGTTTACCTTGATTGAGATTTGCAATTATGCCACATTTTGAAACTTTGGAAAATGATTCTATGTTAATAATTTCCAACGTAAAATAAAATAATGAGCCATCTGGAAATTATCAAAAATGCTATGTAAAGGCAATGATGCCATTTACTGCACAGAATCAATTTAACACAGCAATAAAACACACACACACGTATATGCTTCGAAAAAGCAGGCTATTCTTTTCCACGGAACTTTTCATTTAAATTCTGTTGCCATTGTTGTGCAGTAAATTCTGTTGTCATACAGCTATAGCTAAAGTGCTTTTTATTTGATGTAATCCTACTGCGTCATTAAAATATCAGTATTTTTTATGTTTTGCAAATATTTGTGGACACCATTAAGCAGCACGAAGCACAGTGCAGTAACAAATGTCCATTTTATGGCCACTGTCAGACTATATATTGTATAATGCCCCAATATTATCAGCAATCTAGACCTAAATTATCACAACCCTAAGTCCATGAAACACAAGACACATATATAATCTCCCTTAGTCCATGTATTGAAATGTTAGAATTAAAAGCTTGGGCTATCAATTCAGGCAGAAAATGTCGTTTTCCAGAGGAATTTTTCACTCAGAAAAAAAAAAAAAAAAAAAAAAAAAGAGAGAAAAGACGAAGGAATTAAGCTAAGGGCTTAATATTAGAGAACAACTCTAAAACCTAAGAGAAGGATTTTATTTCCCTAAAGAGGAAATAGAGGTGAGAGGGGAAGTAAATGTACAAGTGGAAAAAATATTCTCTTTTTTTTTTCTGGGTTCCTGTGTGTTGTTATAATTAACAGAGATATTCAGATTTAGTTAAAGCTGGTTTGTGATGTTAGAGATTTTCTCTCAATTCATAATTCTACTCAAGAGAAACTATGGATTTGATAACAACATAGCTCATTGCAAATCCTGAGTAAATAGCTCTAGGTTGCTCAGGAATGCAGCTAGCTAACGTGCACTGGTGAATCTGTATGAGATCTGGTCAAAAATGGAGATATTTTATCATGTAATTAGCCAGAACTAGTGTTGGATTTGTTGAAAACATACAGAGATCCAATTTGTCCTCAAACAGAAGCCCCCTGACTTACTGTTAAATATCTCCTTTCTTCTGCTAAATTTCTTTATTGCTTCTGTAAATTGCAAAAGAGAAATCACCTCTAAATGCCCACCTACCCTGTGGTCTTATTTTTGTAGAGCTTTGAAGGTGGTGATACAATCAATTTCATTGACTACAAACAATGATGTTAATCATAAGAGGTTGTCAGAATTCATAATTGTCAATGAGTCTTGAAGGGTTGAGTTGGTGGGATAATTTGACTCTCGTAGCATCTTTCTTTGTTCTAGAAAGCAGATCTGCTGGATATGGCTACCAAAGAGGAAAGAGGAGCACATTTACAAGCAAGTGTTTTCACTTTCAAATGCACTTGTATTCAAATATTTTGATTAGAGTGCAAGTCATCACTAATCATGAAAGAAATTTCAAAATCCTTCTGCACTATGGAGGTCAAATGCACATGATCTGCTCCCCACAACTGCTCTGCACTTAGTGCTTCTATTTTCAATGATTTTTTAAATTTTTAAATTTCAGGTATCTCTTCTATTCTCTGACAGAAGGCTGCCTCATTCGTTGGATGATCAATTTGAATTAACTTCCCCCATGGAGTGTTTCTTAACATGAGTGCCATTTAGAAGTTTGATTTTTACTCTATTGTGAGTCGTGTTACGGTATTGATAGAATTTGTGACAGGGTTATGAGATGCCTTGATCAATAACTCTGAATTAATAAAAAAAATTGCAGATTGGCTTGAAGAGTATTTTTTCCTCATAGGACATGAATTGTGTTATAGAATTAAAATGGCAATATGATTTTTACCTCTAACTAAAACTTTAGTTTTTGATAAAAATCCTATTTTGGGTTAGAATATTTTGAAATAAAGGAGGAGATTCTTATTCACATCAATGAACAGAACTAAAATCTTTTTGAAGACTTAAAGAATAGAAAAATGAATTATTTTCATTAAAAAACTCAAAATATGTTCAGATAAAGTGAGCAGATGTTAAAAATTTAATTTGAGATTTCAAAATGAATTAAGACACATTTCTAATTTCAGTGGCTTTCAGAAAAATCTTTTAGACAAGCGTGGTGGTGAATGCCTATAATCCCAGCAACTCTGGGGGCTGAGGCAGGAGGATTGGGAGTTCAAAGTCAGCCTCACTCTGTCTCTAAGTAAAACACAGAAAAGGGATGGGGATGTGGCCCAGTGGTTAAGTGCCCCTGGGTTCAATTCCTGGTACCAAGAAAAAGACTCTTTTAAATGGAACTTAAAAAAAGAGTTTCTTTTATAGTTATGATATAAAATAGATGTTAATGTAGGACTACCAATTTTTTAAAAAAATTATATCATTTGCCTAACCTGTATCTTTTTATATTCAATCTTAAGAGTGATGAATGAAGATAGGTTTTTTTAGATTGCTTTAAGTAGTAGTTTATAAAATAAATTTTATTTTATTATTTATCCTAGTCTGCAAAACAAATTTTAAATTCTACAATTAGCTTAGATTTTTTTTCTTTCTGAGTTGTTTCACTTTAAAGATTTTTAAAAAATATTATTTGAAGTTTTATTGGAATTACATGAACACTTTTCCCTTGCTTTTTGTGGAGGTTTAGATTATTGCATATTATGAGTCATTAGAATTAGTTACAGGGACTTGAGTCAAAACAATACACAGTTGATGTGTTTATTTCAAAACAAAAGTTCTTTTACAAAATGTAATGAAGCAATCATAAAGATAATGTTTATAGTTTTCTACAACAGAATTCTAGTGATTAGAAGTGGGTAATACTTGCATATGTGTTTTAAAATGGAAGAACATTATAAAAATGTCTGTACAAGAATAGGTAAATGTATGTAAATGTAGATAAAATCTAAACATGTATTTTAAAATGAAAATATCAAAAAACATAAAACAATTTTTGGTATAGACTGGGGTGGATGGTGGTGAGAGGAAGAGGGAAAGTTTTACTTTTTTATTTTATGTCCTGAACAGCTGGAATTTTCTATTCATGTTCTACTTTTGTTTTGTCAAGTTGATGATTAAAATAAATCTGCTGGGTGGAATTATATGCTATTTCCATGTTCTTTATATTTTCCTGTGTTTAAAGTTTTTCTTTTGTTTTTAGATAATAAACTGTTTAGAATGAAAGGAATTTAAGCACATAAAAAGAGGTTTGCAACTAAACAGCCTTGTTACTTCACTCTTAGGGCAGGCTAAAGAGCACTTTATATGTGATTAAAAATGTCTTTTAAATTATTTTTTGTTGTTTGACTTTGTGCCACTTGTTAAGCCATAAAGTTTCATATCTGGATACTTTGATGTTCAGTTTTTTTTGACTTGGAGTTTGTGACTTTTCTGTTGACTTTGTATAGGAAAAAATGGTATTGAGACCTTTCAGTTCTTATTGGCACAGTTGCCAATCTGGTTTGGGAACTCACTGCCAGGTGGAAGTGAGTTGTCATATGTAAGCCTGTGGAAATTGCCTACAATCACTATTCTTTGAGTAGGCAGGATTTTATTTACTAACATGGTTTCATTTGGAATTTTTAATATATTCTACTTATTCTGATCTGACTTTGTATGAAATATGATAGGTCTTCTGTGGACATCAAAGTTTCTTAAAGTTGTAAATATTCATTTGGACATAATTAAATTATGTCTATTATTTTTTGCTTTCTCCATTTCATAATTTTACCTTCAGTATTTGGAAAGAATACCATTTAATTTTTCCATACACTGAAATAAGAATTTTTGTATCAAAAATGTCAACTTTTAATCCATCAACTCCTGCAATTAGAGCTATATACATGTGAGCTATATAAATATTAATTTACTTCTAAGTATAGTCTACTGCTAGCAATAGGGGACAGAATTATGTAATTCTCACTTGTATCAAAAAGATGTTACAACAGTTTAGTCACAAAAAGCATTTGAAGCAATTGTTAGAAAAATTTTAGCTAAACTTTAGGCAAATTGAATATTTCAATTTTTAAGGGATTTTCTGGCATTACATTAAATAATATTAAAACAGAGAAGCAAGATATGCTTTTATATTATACCTATACTGAAAATAATTAAAAATAAGATAACCATTATTTCAGCTAATTTCTGTCTCAATCAAAATGCAAAAAATAATTACCAGAAGAAATTTAGATCATTTAGATAATGAAAGTACAGTAAAACTGTTACTCAGACTATGGCAAGTTTGTTTTCAGTTTATGAATATCATGAGAATGTCCAAGATTTATATATATCTTGTATTCATTTTTTTGATATTGTCTTCATAAAGCACCCCTTGGAAAATAATAAGCAGATCAAATTTTCAGTCATTTTGCTGTGCATTTTTGTTGAAAGCTATAGTCTTTCTGCTTCCTTCAGAACCATATGTCACTGTGGCTTTTATATATCAAAGAGAAATATCATGACAGAGATTCTAAAATCTTTTCTCCTAAATGAAAATTGAGGCCATTTGCCATAAGAAAGTCACTATAGTCAGACACTGAGGTGCAACTGTACATCCCAGTCACACATGAGATCAAAGCAGGCGGATCAAAAGTCTAACCCTGTCTCAAAATAAAAAAATATAAAGGGCTGGGGATACAGTCAGTAATAGAGCACCCCTGGGTTCAATTCTTAGTGCAAAACAAGAACAAAGATGGCACTACAACACCAAGATTTTTACTATTATTTATTCCTAATCTTAGAAAGTATAGGTTTTTGATGATTGGAAATGACAATAAAAGTATTCCATCTTTGAAAACTATTGGGGAGAGAAAGTTTTTCATTTAATTTCCAGATCATTTTCATCAAGCACCCTGAAAATTAATTTTTAAAGTAAAATCACGATTGGACTCACAAAGAGTCAAACTCTTGGGCAACATTTTCAGATTGTCTTAATTTTAAATAAAAAATAATTCTCTTTTCTAAGAATTTAATTCTAAACTATTAAGGAAGCAACTTACTGACTTAAGTGTTTGAAAACTTGGTACAAAGACCCACAATGTCAATTTAACTTACCTTTGTAAAACTAAAGTTAGTGTCATGTACAATGGCAAGAATGAGATCCTAATTAGAGTAAGTTATATTCCATGTATATATATCACATGCACTCTACTGCCATGTATATCTTAAAAAGAAAAAAAGTTTAAAAAGTGAAAAATATCAGAGTTTTTGAGAACTCTGTAGCTTAGCTTGCTTTACGTAATTACTGTGACAGCGATGCAATGCTCTCCACATGAATATTTTTCTGAGTTATGCTTTAAAAGAACTGAAAGTTTGAGATTTTTCAGGGAGTAATGTGTCAATAGAGGAATTCCTTTTTCCTTGCTTTATAGCCACAAATTTTACTGTGCTAAACAATTTACGGAGAATATTTCCATATTATAAACAGACCTTTTCCAGATTACTACTGTTGCTACCACTAGATAATGATCATGCATTTAAGGTTTTCTAGGCACCATGGTGTGTAACATATATCATCCCATTTAATCCCTACAGCAACTGTATGAGACTGAGACACTTAACTGTATAGATGAAGAAATTGAGACACAGAGAGGTTAAGTAACTTAGTCACTGTTCCACAGTTAGTGAACAGTGCTGCTTGGAATTCAGGCATGTGCCTACAGAGTCCTGCCTTAACTTCCATAGACATGAAATTTGAATCTATTCCATATCCAATTTCCATTTTCTATTCGGTTCATATGATGTCGGAATTTTTTGAGAAAAAATGTAAAATTCTGAAAAATTATTTTAGTTGTTTAATATTTTTCTCTTAATTACATGTATGTTTTAAATTTACAGGAAAGATAAGTTATGTGGTATCTTTAGATTCGAGAAAGAAACCACAGGTAAATAATTGGGGCATGAATGCACAGATGAATTGTTCATTCATTTATTTACCAAAAGCCTATTTTTTGCTGTTTTTGTGTGATCTATTGGCATACATATTTATATGCAGGACCAGACCAGAGACAAATCTAAGCTCAAAGAAGATCACTTACCTCCCTTAGTTTGAGGGAGAATGGCAGGAGGGAGCAGGCAAGGAGGGCTTTCTGGAGAAGGTAGTTCTTGACCTGCATAAAATTTAAAGGATGTATGTAAAGTTATCTAGGCAGAGAAAGGGTTGGGTGGAGGGCTTTGCAGGAAGAGGAACGACACATGTGAGGGTACAGAGACATAGAACCCGATGTGACCAAGAAACGACAGGGTGCAGAGACAGAGCAGGGTGTGAGTGGGAAACCGCATGGCTGGAGCATGGGATTTTGGAGCATAGGAGGTGAAGCTAGAGAAAGAGGGTCTGTGAAATGAACTGCCTTGTATGCCATCCTAAGGACCAAACATTTTATCCAAGGATCTAAACTTTTAAGATTTTAAGCAGAGGAGAGACATAATTAGATTTGTGATTTAGAGGGATTGCTCTAGTCATGTAGTAAAAGATTTAATGCAGTGGGGCAAGATTGGAGTCAGAAGATGGTTGTACAGAATTGTAGTAATCCTGGTAAGATATAATTGGAACTTGAATTAAAGCAATGGAAATGGCAACAGAAGAGAACATAGATTTTAAAGGTACTTGGGAGATGACTAAAGATTACAGTTAGCTTTTCTACATTGTGACAAATAGCTGAGAAAAATAAATTGAAATTTATTTTTCACTCACTGTTTCAGAGGTTTCAATTCAAGGTCATGGACTACATTGCTTTGTGCCTGGGAGGAGGCAGAATATCACATTGGAAGGGCAGAGGAAAACTGTTTCCTTCAACTAAGCCCCTCCTACTACAGTTTCCACCACTTTCCACTAGTCTCTTCAAATTATTAACCCATCACATGGACTATTCCACTGATGTGTGTTTGGAGCATTCACAATTCAATCATTTCTTAAAATCCCCAGCTTTGGATACTGCTGCACCAGGGACCAAATCATCGACACATGAATTTTGGGGGAACATTTCACATCCAAACCTTAATAATTACTTAAATATCTCCCAAAGGTAACTTCATATTTATCCTATGTGGGTTCATGGAGCTTCTTAAATCTGTGAATAAATTCTTATCCATTTATATTTCTGTTTTAGTCAGTTTTTTCATCACAGTGACCAAGAGACCTGACTGGAATGATGTAGAGGAGGAAAATTTTACTTTGGCTCATGGTTTCTGAGGTTTTAGTCCATAAATGGCTGACTCTGTTGGTTTGGTGAGGCAGAACATCCTGGCAGAAGGGCATGGTAGAGGAAAAATACTCAAGACATAGCAACAGGAGAGAGAGAGTGGAGAGAGAGAGAGAGAGAGAGAGAGAGAGAGAGAGAGAGAGAGAGAGAGAGAGAGAGAGAGAACTCTGCTCAATGGGGACAAAATATAAACCTCAAAGTCATGTTGCCAGTGACCCACCTCCTCCAACCACACCCCACCTGCCTACAGTAACCACCCAGCTAATCCATGTCAATGGATTAATCCACTGATTAGGTTACAGCTCTCATAATCTAAATATTTCACCTCTGAAAATTCTTGCACTGCTTCACACATGAATTTTTGGGGAACATCTCATTTCTAAACCATAACAAGTACAATATTGGCTTTTCCCTATTATTTCAATCTCCCTTTTGGAGCTCCAGTTATAAGGATGTTATTTATGTCATATGTGCCTCTCACTTTTTTTGTGCATTTTTATCCATTTTTCCCCGAGTACCCAGATTTATTTGTTTAATTGACCAGTATATTGCTCCTTGCTCATAGCATGTCTATTATTCTATAGAAACCATCACTGAATTCTTTTCATATTGTCTTTTTCAGCTCTTACAAATTCCATTTTATTGTATTACAAATTTGCTACTCTGGTGGAGCATTCCATCTGTTTATATTTTTTCTTAGAAATATTAATCATAATTATTTTTATGTATGGTATAATTCTAATATCTGTGTTGCCTCTCCATGTACTTTTATTGCTTGTTTTTTCTCTTGGTTCAGTTATTGGTGTCTCTTTAACCTCATACTTGGAGCTGTGTGTAGTAGCAAAGGCCTGTATCCCAGAGCTGTGCATGGCTGAGGCAGGAGGATCCTGAGTTTGAGGCCAACTTGGCAACTGTTATGGTTTGGATGTGAGGTGTCCCCTCATAGCTCATGTCTGAGACTATGCAAGAAGGTTCAGAGGAGACATAATTGGGTTGTGAGAGTCTAAACCCAATCAGTGAATTAATCCCCTGATGGGATTAACTGAGTGGTAACTGGAGGTAGGTAGTGTGTGGTTGGAGGAGGTGGGCTTTGGGATACATATTTTGTATCTGGCCAGTGGAGTCTTTCTCTAATTTCTGATCATCATGTGAGCTGCCTGCCTCCACTATACTCTTCCTCCAAGATGTTCAACTTCACCTCAAGCCAAAAGGAATGGAGCCTGCCAGGGGACCTCTGAAACTGTGAGGCTTCAAATAAACATTTCCTTCTCTACATTTCTGTTGTTGGGTCATTTAGTTACAGCAGTGAAAAAGTTGACTAAAACAGAAATTGGTACTGAAGGTGGGGTCATTGCTGTGACTAACCTGACCATGTGGTTCAGAAGCTTTAGGAGCTTTTCAGAATTAGTTGGAGAAATTGTGAGACGTGTAGCAGTGCAAGCTGGAAGTGCTTTAGATTGCTGTAAGTGGACGTTAATGGGTGATGCTGGTGGGAGCTCAAAAGATCAGAATGCCAATAGGACTATGAACAGTGAAAATGGGGCTCAAGAGGAAAAGGAGGACACTATTGGAACTTGGATTAGAGGCCATTCTTGTTATGTTCAGGCTGGGAAGTTGTCTTCATTTTACTTGTGTCCCAAGAATTTCTGTGAGGCTGATTTTAAAAGTGATGGAGTTATTAATCTGGCAGAAGAAATTTCTAGACAGCATAGCATTCGGATGGTGGCATGGATATTGATGGCAACTTTTAGCCAAATTTATCATGATAATCCGGAGCAGAAAGCAGAGAAGAAAGATTTGAAAAACTTGGATTTAAAAGGAGGGAATGAAATTGGGGCTACGGAAGTTATAGTTGTTAAAAAAGACATTACTGCTCCTAAAGAAATGTTAAAGACCTAGTCAAGAGACAATAAGAAAGATGGCTTGAGGGCATCTCAGGAGCTGGCAAGACCACACCCATCTCAGACTCAATGAAGTAAAAGTAAAAATTCTCTTGAGAAGAGACAATGGGGGCCTAGGAAGCTTTTTTCAATGTGCTTAGCCACCCAGAAACTCAGGAGTTGTTGCAACCAGGGTCCCTGGAGGCTTGGTTACTGCTGAAGATGGCAGCAGACCTTGGCATCAACCACATGGTACTGGTTTTGCAGGAATGCAGATGGAGTTAGGGGGTCATGGGGATTTTCACCAAGATTTCAAAGGAAGACCAGGGAGGCCAGGAAAAGTGTAGCAGTGTCTGATCCCTGTGGGCACCCACTGAGAAGGCAAGGTATAGAGATTTGAGGAGGAAGCCAAAGCTGCAATGGAGAACCCTGAGATTAAGAAATGCCAATAATGTGGGACATCTTCCTAGGAAAGTTGCAGGAATTGAGCAGAGACAATCCAGCAGAAAGGCCACTTGGGCTGCAACCAACAAGACCACAGGGGCAGAGCCACACAGCCCTTTGGGCAAAATATTACCATGCCATGTACCCCAGATGCCAGACAGGGAGCTTCAAGACTTCTTTGCCCAGCTGGATTTCAGTCTTGCTTTGATCCCATCCCTTTTTTCTAAGTCCCTATATTTGTGAATGGAAATGTTTATTCTGTATCTTTTATATATTGAATACTGGTAAATAGTTTTTGATTTTTAAAAGAACTCATGATGTAAGTTTGCCCTGAGTCTCAGAGAAGTCTTTGGACTTGAACTCTTGAGACTATTGGGGTTCTTGGAGATGGACTAAAATGTATTTTGCATTGTGAGATGGTCATGAGCTTTTGGGGGCCAGGGGTGGAATGTTATGATTTGTATGTGAGGTGTTCCCCAAAAGTTCATGTTTGAGATAATTCAAGAAGGTTTGGAGGAGAAATGATTGGATTATGAGAGCATTAAACCAATCATTAAATTAATTCCCTGATGGGATTAATTGGCAACTGAAGGCAGGTGGGGTGTGACTGGAGGAAGTACGGCATTGGGGGCGTGGATTTGGGGTGTACGTTTGTATTTGGCGAATGGAGTCTGTCTCTGCTTCCTGATCATCATGGGAGCCACTTCCCTCCATCACACTCTTGCTCCATGATGTTCAGCCTCACCTTGAGCCTCAAGGAATGGAGCCAGCTGTCTATGACTCGAGACCTCGGAAACCATGAGCCCTCAAATAAACTTTTCCTCCTCCCTGATTGTTCTGTTCAGGTCTTTTAGTCACGGCAGCAAAAGAAACTGACTAAAACAGCAACTTTGTGAGAACTTGTCTCAAATAAAAAAGGGCTGGGGATATAGCTCAGTGTTAAAGCCCTGCTGGGTTCAATGCCTTGTACCAAAAACAAAAACAAAAGCACCACTAAAATCTTATCTCATACTTAGAATTTTTTATTGACTGATGTACATTATGTATGACAAACTAGAGGATTTGGATGATATTACCTTCCTTCACAGAGGACTTAAATTTCCCCTGACAGGATGACAGAGTAAGGGAGGATTGCCTTGAGGCTGAACTATTCTGGTTTGTCTTTACTTTTATAATTGAGCTTTTTCAGAGGTTTCTGAAAACACCAGGACCATTTTTCTTTGACCATTCCTGAACTCCAACTTTTGTCCCCTCAACAATATGAGCATGTTATAAATATCTGCCTAGCTTTTTGGTCTCCTATTAGATGCTTTCCATTTCATTTCTTAGACTCACCTTACACATTTCAAATTTTAGTTGACCATTGTTCATGGTTCTCTGCGGTTCCCTTGCTGTGGGATCTTGATTCTGCAAATCCTGGCTGTCTGTCTTTGTAGCACTGAATTCCAATTGTTGACTGCTGTGTATGACCATGTTATGGGGCGCAACTTAAGAACAGACCGATCACCACTGAGAATTCCAAATCTGAGAGTCTTTATTAAGCTGGTCTGCTGACTGTCTCACACAATGCCCCCAAAAATGGCTATTGAGAGAACTGCCTGGAACATAGGGTTGTAGGGGTTCTTATACTAAAAATCACATCAATCATAAGTGTCTTTACTATGATTTGAAATTACAAACTAACATCATGAGATCATCAACAGAAGGAGAAGTGGGTCAAAATGACCCTTACATAGGTACAAACTAAAGAATGGTTACTAACATCCACACAATCACTGTTCACATGGTACATTGTTAAGGAGCAATAGGAATCAAAAGAGAGCAATTTTTCTTTACATAGGAATTGTCATTTTGTATTGTTAAACATGTCACACTAAGTAACTGATGATGGGTACAGAGGCAGGGTGTTCCCATGGGAGAAACTTATTTCCTATATAACATGTAGTCTCAGAGCAAAATGGAGTCTGTTTAGGCATTTCCCTTATAGTCTGGCCTATAACATTCTCATGGAGCCAGATCTGTCAGCCCATCACAACCAGGCCCTGTGATTTGACAAATGCCCTCAGGGAAAAAACAGCTGTGCATATAGGGCTCACTCCATTGTGCTTTCATTCTCTTCAAGAACGTGTCACCTTAAATCCTTACTGCCTTGGTTGTTCTTAGCTATTTTATAGTAGGTTTTATTTTGCTTTTTTTTTGTTTCTTTGGTACTTTCTCTGTTGTTACAGTTGTTACCAGAGTTAATACCCTGTCCTGGATGTGTTGGTTTGAGGCAGTTACCTAAGTGGAGATGTTCAATAGCTGTATGAAGTATAAGGAGGAAAGAATTCAGGACCAAGATATTGGATTCAGAGATTAAATATCATCATGATATAAAGATTCCTAGAAGTTATTGAAGTGAATGAGTCTCTCAAAGAAAATGCGAAATGTGCAACAGTACTTGAGGAAGTAAATGCTGTATTTTTGTATGAGAAAGGAGTGGCTGTTCTAGGAGGAAATCCAGGAAGTCAAAACATCACTCACATAAGGCAGAAGACTCAAGAAGTTTGTAGTGTTAGCTATTCCAGAAAAGTCAAGATAAAAGAGGCAATATAAAATTGTCCATTTCATTAAATGGGAAATCCACATAAAACTTTGACAAGAGAGATTTTAAAAGTCAAAGGACAATAGGTTACAGAGGATATTAGGGAAAATAGTGAATTCACACATATTTTGAGCTTAGCTAAAAGAAGGAGAGAGAAAAGACAAGACTTAGGCATTTTTTTAAAGACTAAAAGAGAAGTGTCATCAGAGAATAAGAGTTAATGCCTAACAGAGGGCTGGGGCATGTTTGGGGTTCAATATTTATCTGGGGAGTGGGTGGTTCAGTATTTATACAGCATTGAATGAAGGACTTATATGAAGCTAATGAGGATAAAGTTGAGATGGAATAGTAATGGAAGGAAATTACCCACTAGTTGAGAAGGACAAAATTATATAAAACTGAAAAAGAGCACCTTTCTACTAAGCCAGGAAGATGCAAACACAAAGGCATGAAGGTGCCCATAAGTTTGTAGGTATGTAAGTGGGGGCAGGCCATTGAGGAAGTTCTTGTTTAATTTTCCCCAGGAAGAGTGATGGAGGATGCTGTATTCAGAGGGGCAGGACTGTGGTCATTAGGACTGCGTGGTAGCATAAGGGATATTTAAGGTTGAGATTCTTACTTTATGTAATCTATTTTTTACTTTTAATTATAATGTATTTCAAATATATAGTAAAAGTGTAAATTAACATAACACATACCTTCTAGAAGCCTAAATATGCCCAATTTAAATATGAGTTGTTAGTGCTTTCCCATATCTGCACAAGGTTGCTCTAAAAGATATTCTTTTTTTTTTGTTTTTATTTTTATTTATTTATTTTTTATTGTAAACAAATGGGGTACAACTTGTTTCTCTGGTTGTACATGAAGTAGAGGTGTACCATTTGTGTAATCATACATTTACAAAAGATACATTCTTACTGAAATATTAACTACTTTCCCCTCTCCTTTCTTCTTTATTTTACATTATTGCTATATAGATTTTGAATTTTTATTATTCATATGTCTTATGTTTATGTGTCATAAACAAAATATGCTTTTGTTGATTGTGCTTCAATTTTTCAAAATGTTACCATCTTTCAACTTTTGAAGTCTTTTGTTTTTTTACATTTATCATATTGATGCATCTAATCATTATCATTCATTTTAACTGCTGTATAGTATAATACTTTGTTGTAATATACCAGAGAGCATTAATTTCGAATGTAACCATATTGTTTTCTGCCTTTTGGCAATTACAAACAGGGTTTTAATAAATTTCTTTATACATGTCTCTTTGTCCATGTGTTCAAGAGTTCTTCAAGAGTATTGGTAGAATGTCTAGGGTTTAGGCTGTTTGTATCTTTAGTGTTACTTAATATAGCTACATTGTTTTCTAAGAAATTATGAATTTATAAGGGAACCATGTTGTATTTGTGTGTGTGTGTGTGCCATTTTTTTTTTCATCCCTTAGTCTATCATTTGGAAGACAGTAAATAGGAATTTGGAGTCATATATGATTGAAATTTATTGATAGTGTAGCAGAGAACATGAGTCAACAAACTTGAAATGAAAGCAAAGGAAAGGAAGACTGGAGTAGAGAGTAGATTGACAGGAAATGGAGGACCAAGTAGTTGAACATTTCAGTGAGTTCAAAAAGCAAGAGAAAACAGGAAATTCCCAAGCTAGTACATTGTGGTTAGAGTATGGAATGACAGAGTACAAGATCTGAACTGTACATCAGTTACAGCAATTATTATATATATATATATATGTATATATATATATATATATGTAGAGCAGAAATAAAGTAGAAATAAAGTGAATATATATATATATATATATATATATATATATATATATATATGTAGAGCAGAAATAAAGTAGAAATAAAGTGAATAAACCAGAACTCAGAAGACTTCATGTTAAACACATCATCAACAATCACCATTAAATCTTCTCAGGATAACAGTGAGACTGCACCCCAGATTATGTCACACATTTTGAAGGGTCTTTTTCTGCCAGGTAGCAGATGGGATGCAGACCCTGTAGCCTCAGTAGAGAAGCATGTGATCTTTGCCTGAAGAAGTTGGGAACAGTCTTTGTTTTGGCAGAGAGAAGGCTTTGGAATAAGAAGTGCTTGAATTAGCACAAAGGTGTTAAAGATGCTGTGGTTATCACATATGTTCAGTCTGATAAGTGGTCAGGGCTGAGCTGGAGCAGATGGCAAGGAGGAAAGGACTGCAAATAACAATTCTTGTCACATTTTACTCTAAACTTTGAGGTTTGGGAATCAGTTGCTCTGTTGGGATCTCCATGACACTTCTCTGTGCTTGTGAAGGCAACTCACCCACAAGCTGTGATGCCACTAGTGGAGAGAGAAGCTTCAGAAGACGAGACATGAACAACTTTATGAGGACAGGACTCCTTCACAGGCTTTATTTGGGTCCAGTAATCCACACACAATGGAAGTCCCATCCCAGCCTGCAGCAATGACAGAGACACCAAGCCATGCAGAGCCTTAGTGTTTGAAATGTGAATTCACCAGCCAGTTTGGCAAACTGAACTGTCCAAGTGTGTCATTTTGATGAAAAAACAACATAGGAATGGTGGGGCCTGCAATCCTGAAGATGACTGATTGCTCCAGTTGGATAGTGTGGAATCACATGGAGTTACTGCCTTATCACTCCTGATAGTTTATATTGTCCTGGAGTCTTTCTTCATTCAGTTCATTGTGTTGCATGTTTTATTTCTCATGTCTCTATAGTGTTAATTTGCTTCACTGTAGACCAAAATTATTACATCATTTCTTCTTGCCTGAAAATAGAACAACATAAAACAGTTATATAGACCCAGTTGGAGAATCTGGACATGTAGCATTAGCCCATTTTCCAAGTGAACAGATCCATTTCTCATTTAGTTGCTTGACTTGAATCTGAACTCTGAAGTTTGATGGAAAACTATTTTGCTTAAACTCTTTGAATTAGTCTCTAACTCTAAGTATCTTTTTTAAAATAAAAAGAACTCTGAATCTACCTACAGTGATAGACAATAGACTATTTATATATTCATTTTTACAAAATTTTAACTCTGATTATAGGTGCACTAGTTTCTTCTAAAACTACTAACAGAACTTTGTCACACTTTTTGGAACTTCATAAATGTCTTACACTTTGAAAGAAACATTCTTGTATGACACATTGGGGTAGTGTTTCCAAAATTCTAAAGTTCTTAATATTTTCCTTGTTAACAGATAAGGTTTTGTTCCAACACCACATAGGAACAAAGAGTTGAATTCTTTAAAATGTCTATTTCCTTCTCTCATATGTCTACTGACCATCTGACTGCAGAGACTCCCTCGCATCTTCCTCAGATAACCAGGTTTCTTCTTCACAGATGGTTTTTAAGTTGGTACCATAGGTATTTTTCTGTCTAGACACCATCTTAATCCTCAAATTGTACTTAACATTCTTATCATCCCTACAGATAGTATATTTAGACAACATTATATGTGAATATGTATAATCTGACAAGTGATCTTTCATTTATAAATTTCGCTTACAGTAATATACACACAAAAAACCTCTTCCATAGTAAATCTACTAGATATGCCATCATTGCCAAATTATGTGGTTAAAGAAAATGTGTTTGGAAGGGGACAGCAAGTAAGTTAGAGTTTCCTCCCCAGTTCTTTGCTACATGCATCTCCCTCTCTTACTTGTTTATGTTTTGGCTGGCCCTGCATCTTTACAGCTGGAAACATTTCAAGTGGTGAGGACCACTCACCAATGAGTGATTTTGTGAGAATAGATTTGTGAATGGTTTAAGTGAGAAGGTGAGGTGACTGCAGAGGTAACATATGCACCAAGGGTTTCCACTGTGTAACAACCAGACAAGTTCCACATTCCTTCACATTCAGAAGATGGCCAGATGAAATCAAGGGATGATAAAGTATTCCATAAGATGAGTTTTATCACACTTTGACCACTCAAGTCTTAGACTCATGTAGTACACTGGGCAGAAGAGGGTGGGCTGGAGATGGAGGAGAAAATTGATGTCAAAAGGACGAAGAGCACCTTAGTAGTACTCTTAGGAGACAAGAGCCCTCTCCAGCCTGTCAGATAAAGTCAGGCACCTTTACAAGTCTAGGTCTGTTTTAGTGGTTCCCAGCTGTCTGCAGCCAGTGTCCAGCATAGGGATGAACAGCATCAACACACAGCCTCATAGGGCTCTTCTCACTGCTGTGACCACATCTTCTGGCCTTACTGTGCAGAGAAATTAAACTAGAAAACAAACAAACAAACAAAAAACCAAAACAAACAACAACAACAAAAAAAAACACACCCAAAGTTCTGGGGCTGGGTAGTCAGGCAGACTTACACTACTGATCCTCAGTTCTAGCAGATTTTGACATTAGGCAAGTGAAAACATGAAGTTTTTGAGGACAGGAAAGCACACCCAAGTTGGACTGCATAGCTCTGTAAATCACAGAGCCCATGGCTCTGTCCTTGTGATATTGTTCACTGAGAACTTACAAACCCATTATGAAGTAGTACCGTTCTTATCTCCAATATCCAGGTGAGAAGCTGAGCTTAGAGAAGATAAGCAACTTACCTAAATTAGTACAAGGCAGAGTTAGAGTTCAAATCTAGTCTGCCTCCAGAGACTGAATGCCTAACTACTCTGAGATTTGTTGAATTAATTTTAAACACTTCAGTAAGAGAGGAAATGATTGCTGGGAACAGAGGGAATGCTGTTTGTAAGATTTTACTTAGACTTATAAGTATAACCAGAAAATCTAAGGTTTCCCCCAGTGGAGGGATGTAATTGAGATAATTTATATGATACTTATGAGGATGAATAGAATATTAGGTAAAATTTGAGACAATAAGTGGGAAAAGTTGAATAATTTGGTATTGATTCAAATGGTGGATTTGAAAAGTTACTTACAAAACAGCATCTCTTAAAAAACCAAGCCAATAAAAAAGTCATGGGGTTTCTGAATTCCCTTCCTTCCCTTTTCTTTTTCCCACAATGCAAACAATTTGAATTCTTCTAAAGACTGAGTTAATTAATATGTATTTATATAGATCCTTCAGGCACTGACCATATGCTGCTTTGTAGGAATGGAAAAATCAAGATGAAACCAGGTCCAGTTGTCAGGGAGCTGCTTGTCGAGGGGAAGAGCAGTGCTCCAGCCCAGGTCTGGGAGCACAGAGAGTGAAGAATGCCTTGGGGAATGGGGCATGGGAATGGGGCATGGGAATGGGTGAGCTTACTGGAGAAGGTAGGCTCCCGGGCCAATTTAAAGCAAGGACAAATGTGAATTGACAGAGTCAGCCATATTTTTAATTATTCTTGGACCCTAATGAAAATGGAAAAACACAGAATAAAGACAACTTAGAACATATAATATCAAACTAGGAAGGAAAAAGAGTGGCAGTGGGTAAGCCAATGGTTTTCTTGGGGTTACTTTTAGAATCTAGTCAAAATAAATAGATACTTTGTATAATTTTAATATGAGAATTACTTTGGTTGTAAATGATAATTCAAAAAGGTTTAGTCACAAAAATTTGGTGCAGAAAGAATAATTTATTGATCCACCTAACTGAAGTTTGATTTTAAAAGGGATTCAGACAGATTGGGTCTCTCCACATCCTTCATCCTGCTTCACCCTGACTTTTTGGGACTATCTTCAGAAGGTATAAGATGGCTCTTGGAAAATCCAGACTAACCAAATGAATCTCTCAGCAACGCTTGGAAGAGATCTCCTTTTCCTTATTTGTGCCTACAAGATTCCTAGGGTGACTGATTCATCCCCGTGAGTCACTTATTATCTTTGAACACTTCCAGAGGGATGGGACACTCTGATGGACCCAGGAGAGGAGGTTGGGGTGTAGTCAGCCCCACATGAACTGCATGGACTGAAGCAGGGCTGTTCCCTTAAGGAAAAGTTAGGTCCTGTCACCAAAAGACAAAGGCCAGCAGGCAATAAACAATAGAAGTTCACAGCAAAAATAACTTCTCTTCTCTGAATGTTCCCACAGAGTATCTTATTCTAATACAATATAGTACAACAATATAGTACAGACAATTTAATGTGTGTGTGGCCTCAAAATAGTTTTAAAGATCTCTGAGGACTTCACATATGTTCTTCCCCTTGCCTAAAGTGCTCTTTCAATCTTCACCATCTTATCTATTCCAGTTTCATGTCTCAGCATGAGTGTCACTTCTGCAAGAAAGCCTTCTTTGACCTGGTAAACGGATTAGTGCCTCTGTTAAAAAACAAAGTACCTGCTTTTTTAATTTATTTTTTTACTATAGCCCTCAATGTTTTTCCTTCATGTGTTTATTACAGTCCTCATTAATTAATTTTGCTAAGTAATATTCATGCAGCTATTTTCCCTGATCATTTGTAAGTTCCATGTGCCATTCATTATTGATTGATTTGCCAGTGCCTAGCACAGTGTTTGGCAAAAGTGGGTACAAAAGTATTCGTGAATAAGTAACTCAAGCCTTAAAGTTCTGAAATATTTGGTTGAAATTTTGAATAAAATTCACTAAATTTTCCACTTTAAGTTTTCTTGATAAAAGTCATAGTTAATAATTAAGAGTTCCTAGGTCTTGGTGCCCAAAATTACTGTACTTCAGATGAAAGTTTGCTTTTCCTTAGATATATATCTTATAACTAATCATGTTTTTATCATTCACTGAAGTTCTAGGAAATTCTAGGAAAGTGAAGAACCAAATTCTCTGGATTTATTAAGGATTTTTTTCCTGCATATTTGTAAACTCAAATAGCTTTTGAACACAAGTGGAGTATGAATAAATAAAAAAGGAATGAAATTTCAAAACCAGAGTAGTTACTTTGTTTTCCACAATCATATTTACTAAATCTATAGAGGCATCTGAAAATAATTGGGAGTTCAAGAGAGCTTGGAAGGACATTAATTCTTGCATTGGAGTCTATTTTGGCTTCCAAAATTGTAGAGCTTTACTTAGTTTTAATTACTAGAAGCAGAGCCGAGTTCATTGATGGTGAATTATCCTTCACAGAGATCACCTCCCCTTTGCTTTCAGAATATTTGAAGGTTATCTTGCTGAGCAAGGTCTGTGATGATCCACCTCACTCCAAAGTCATCAGTGCTGATTAAACTGTCACAAACATAAGGAGGAAGTTCTCCAAGAAAGAGAGGAAAGGGACAGGAGCTACCCCAGGCCCCTCCTGTTGGCCTTATTTCCAGAACACTCATTTAAGATGGAGGCAAACGGAATGTACTATGGGGATGAGAACCAAAGTTGCCCCCACTGCAGGGTGGGTGTGATACACGTGTGCTTCTTTGGGAGTTGAGGTCCCAAGAATATGCCATGATTCTGATAATTATGAGATTTCTCCAAAACTTCCTTAGGATATTGAGGTAGAAGAGGAATGAGAGCAGAGATAATGTGTTCCATGAAGAGTTTGACTGAGTGTGAGGCCCTTTCATGGAAGGTGCATATTGGAACCATGTGCTTATTGGCCCTGGGTAATATAGAGAAGCCCCACACAAAAAATTTTCCTAATTCTATTTCCATACTGTTTTTAAGTATTAATAATAAACTAAATCAGTTTTGTTAAAATGCCATTTGCCTTGATGATTATTCTGGCTAGCAAACCAATACATTTAGCTTTGTGAAGAACAAAATAGTTCTGTTCAGAGTAGATTACATAGCAGGATTCAAGGTCAAGGAGGAAAGAGTTCATTCTCACTCTTTTTAACCTACGGCCTAAAAGGTTAACACAGTTAAAAAGACGCAAACACAGACTTAACCCCCAATAATCTTTACGGTGTCCTTAATAAGCTAAGTATAACTGAATGGGAACATATGGAATTCATTTTCAAGAAAATAGATCTTGATTCTAAATTAAGAGTATTTGAAAAAATACACTTTAGATTTCAACAAGTTTAAAAGAGCTGGAAGCAAGTCCATGATATTTGATAAACTATTCTCTTTCTCACTTTTTTTTTTTTTTTATATCCAGTGTCTTCTCTCACTCTTCCTGTCCATTGCCCAAGTTTCAAAGGAAAGGATGAACAATATAATGGGCCAACACTATGTCAAATTAGTATCTAAACAATAGGATAAAACCAGTGAGAAATTTGTAAAAGCATTTTTGGCATTAGAAAGAGAAAAAACAAATTAAAGAAACTGGTGGTGGTGTCTAGTAATGTGGAATTTTTAAATGCTTTTCTCTTTCTTGGGTTCTCAGCCTAACTTCTCTTGGTTTCATAGAGGCCAAAGGACTTTTCAAATTTAGATAAACATAATTGGTTTTCACTGTTGTTTGACATCAGAGAAAAGAGCTGTGGAAGAAACTTCAGAGATGAAACATAACTCCCCAAAATTTTAAAACAGAGGTTAGAAGTAATCTGAAAATAAAAAATCCCTATTAGTGGTAAATTGCTTATTTAATACAGAAAGTTGCAATCCTCATTACTTTGTAGAAGATGGGTATGATTATCCACATCTGCCATGATCACTGTTCTAAGTCTAATTGCCAAACTGGCTTTAGAATTTACCACTTTAGTTAAATGCTTTCTTATTTCTGAAGATGGAAAGGAATACTAGAATTAGCCAGAAATTCTTATAATGATTTTGGAATTTTATGATTAAACTAAGTCACTATAATGCTCAATCATCAATGACTATGGAGGATATTTCTTTATTGGGGGTTTGTATATTAAACTCGAAAATTTTGAAAGCTGATGAAATTAGATAGTTGTGGCAGATACACCCTAATAACCTCCAGTGAGTGATGTTTTTGTATAATCCCTTCCCTTGAAAGTAGTGTAAACCTGTTATTTACTTCAATCAATAGTAATTGAATGCCACTCCTATGAATCTGTTTAGTTATAGAAGACTCTCTGTATAAGACTGGAATGATTCTCCAGCTGGCCTTGAAGAAATAAGATACCACGTTGTGCAAGGGCTTATGAGAGATTGAAAAGACAGAGGCTCTAAGTAGCCTCCAGGACTTGAGGGAAACCTTTAGCAACAGTTAGTGGGATGTTAAGCACCTTAGTTTTATGGAGCAAGAAAATGGAATCCGCCAACAATCTGAATGAGCTTGGAGATGGAGTCTTCCCAACTTGAGCCTATAGACAAGAACATAACCTGGCTAACACCTTGACAGTAGCTTTGTGAGTTGAAGACCCAAATAAGCTGTGCTTGGACTCCTTCCTATAGCAACTTTGAGATAAGAACTGTGGTTGTTTAAGCTATTAAGTTGGTGGTAATTTACATGGAATGGAAAACTACTATAGTATCAGCTACTCCTACCAAGGATAGGCTGCTCTATTATTTCTCTCTTGATTCTCTCAAAAGATTCTCCCACTTCCTTGGACATGTGAGAAAAAAAATCTGCAGAAATTAATACCATAGTAAATTAACTTACCACAAATAGAAGCAATGCTGCTAGTGACTTTTCTTAAAAGTGACAAGAAAATTTAATGAGAGAAATTCATTCAGAAGCTGCAAAAAAACATGTTATGTTGACTTTAGATAATGAAGTTTGGGATACATACAAGAAGTCAATTACCTGAAAAATTAAGATGTGGAAAGTTAAAAACTTTTAGTAATATTTTGGTGGAAAATCAATACATATTCTATATAAGGGAAGTTTTAAGCCCACCTAAATGTATTAACACCTGATCCCATGCTGGTTCTCAGCAATAAGGACTTTTATATTCTTTTTCATACACCATCTTAATGGTCTGTTTACAGCATAATATAAATTTTATGTGTATTCATGGAATAGTTGACCACTAACTCACATTTTGAAACCTGTTGAGTTTGACTTTAGTTCCCTTGGAATCAAAGTTCTGTCTTCTTTCTTTTACTTAAACCTCTGAAGAGTTTTTTTTTTTTTTTGTTTTTTGTTTATTTTTTGCATCAATCTCATCTCTGATATGGTGTTAATGGTATCAGGAACCCAGGTTTAAAGTCTATGCTTTATATGTGTTAGGACAATTTGCACTTTTAAACCTTCTCTCATTCATTCATTCATCTGGCACATTTTTTTGTTGAGTAATATCTTAGTGTCAATATATTATATGCAGGAAAAACATAATGGTGAACAAAAAGATTTTGTCTCTGTTGTTTTGTTTACTATCAAGTGAAGAATAGAACTATTAATTAAAAAAAACTTCTTAGGAATTCCAGTCACCAACCAGCATGGGTTTGTGTATTTTGAGGTTAGACATTTTTGTGTCATTGATATTATAATATTTTTTGGCCCAGAGAAGCCTATTCTTGCCCCAAAGAGACCTACTTTTTGAGTGATATACACGTACTGCCAAGACTCCTTGATTAGTAGATGGTTAACAGAAGTATTATTTTTGTGTTTGTGTGTGGAACTGTGGCACATAGGTCCTATAAGCAATGAGCACTTCCACTTCAGAAATGTTGGCAGTGAAAGCACGCCGCAGGGAGAAAGCATCAACAGCAGAAAAGGGGAGTCAGCCTGATAGCTCCTTGCTCACTGCAGTGGAGGAAGATTTAAGGATGAAAGAACCAGAGCAGCACCTGCATGAGCCTGATTTCCCTGAATGAACACCCCCACAGAGAGTAGCTGATCTGGAGGCAGGCTAGGTGGTTCATTTCTAATGATGCCTGAGGTATCTGACTAGAACCCAGAGCATGGGGTCAAGATAGCGACAAAAAGAAATGGAAGATAGCTTATTTACTGAACCCGAGATGTGGACGATAATTACTAATGGACTGAGAGACTGACATATCCTGTATTTCTCTTCATTTTTTGAAAATATATTCTGTTTCTATTCTTACCTTCTCACAAATACTTTGAAATCTCTTGGTTTTAACTCTTTTCATTTCTACCTTCTCCATTTAATGGCTCACTCACATAACTTTGGGATAGGCTGTTAACAAATCAGTGGATAATTGAAAAAGTGACCTATGCATTCCAAATTCTTTGGTGTGTAACAAATGTGGGAAATGTTAAAGATGAATTGGGACACTTTTTTAGCAGTGTTTTTAAGAGAACATGTAAGAAATAAGAGTAAAATCAATTGCTCCATAAATAACTCATTCTTCTTCTTGTACATTTGTGTTTGACCAGTTTGTCTGACTTTGTATTTTTATGCCATTGAGACAGGACAAAACCAAGATGGCAATGGAGATGCGGCTGCCTGTAGCTCACAAACCCCTCAGTGAGAGCCTTGGCCGAGATACTAAGACTGGTGGTGCCGGGGGACACAATCTCTATGAACATGGGCTTCATGTGGGGCCCTGAAACATATAGGGGAGAAGAGAAACTCATTGCATCCGTGGCTGGCTCTGTAGAAAGAGTAAACAAGTTGATCTGTGTGAAAGCTCTGAACACCAGATACAGGGGTGAAGTAGGAGACATTGTAGTGGGGAGAATCACAGAGGTTCAACAGAAGAGGTGGAAGGTGGAGACCAACTCCAGGCTGAATTCAGTCTTGCTTCTCTCATCCATGAACCTTCCTGGAGGAGAGGTGAGGAGAAGATCTACAGAAGATGAACTTGCAATGAGAGGTTTCTTGCAGAAGGGAACCTTATCAGTGCTCAGGTCCAGGCGGTGTTTTCTAATGGAGCTGTCTCTCTGTACACGAGGAACTTGAAATATGGAAAACTAGGTCAGGGTGTTTTGGTCCAGGTTTCCCCCTCCCTGGTAAAATGGCAGAAGACTCACTTCCATGACTTGCCATGTGGTGCTCAGTGATTCTGGGTAACAACAGCTTCATCTGGATCTACCTGACCCCTGAGCACAAGGATGAAGACACAGGGGGCTTGACTGCAAATCTGGAGTCTGTCTTCCTTGCTGATGGAGAGGCGATATCCCAACTCCGGAACTGCATTGTCTCATTGGTAACTCAGAGGATGATGCTATATGACACCAGTATCCTGTATTGCTATGAAGCATCCCTTTCGCATCAGATCAAAGACATCTTAAAGCCAGAAGTCATGGAAGAAATTGTGCTGGAAACACGCCGGAGGCATTTAGAACAGGAAGGATGAGAGGCTCTTGAAGATGGGCCTGTGCATCTTGCTGGAGTGGTTCTTAGAAGTGAAGAGTCCACTGTGGGGTTCCCACATGTGGACCAGGGAGGATCCAATAGACTCATTATGCATCTGCATTGCAGCTGAGTGGCTGGAGAGCTCCTGGGCTTGCTCTTTCCTGTTCTGAGATGCAGCCTGGGGGGAACTGAACAGTGCCATTCCCAGTGGGTCCCAGTGTGAGGAGGTAGTTTTAGGTCTTTTATATTGTTGAGGCCAATAGCCTCCCATCCTGGAATAATATGGAGAATCCTTTGTCTTCTGCTCACCATCATTCATGAGGCACAAAGCCCCATTAGAAAACACAGTATCCCTGACCCCCAAGTAGTGTGTTCTGGTCTCCACTCCACCTTTAAAGTTCAAGTGTAATGTGAAGAAAACAGAGGTGAAGTGAGGCCCAGAGTCAGGGGGAAGAATAAAGTTCACCCAGCTGTCTTTTGCTTTGCCAGAATCTCATTTCCTACTGTATGTTCCTTCCACTGAGATGTGAGGCGTCGACACCAGGTGCTTCACTTAACCTCTCCTGCCTTTGAGGGTGATTTGTAAGAAGTTATTACCAATAACAGAATGAATGGGCCCATCATACTTCTGGGTGCTCTGATGAACATGAAAAGAAAGTGAGGAAAATGGAAATTGGAAAAGCAAAGCTGTTTTCCTCCTATAACTGAAGAAGTGACACTTTAATTTTTGAATAATTTACAGTTAAAAGATAAAACGATACTAGTTCTCACTGAGAAATGTTAGAATTCCTACATATTATTTTTCTGATGACTATTAAAAAATGGTGCCCTGATTTAAGTTTTGAGAAACATGTTTTAAGGCATTATATATGCAAGTACAGTCTTATTCCACATCTGTTGTGAACTACTTTTTGATATTTATAAATGTGTTAATGTTGAAAAAAAAGAAAAAGGACACAGTATTAATATTTAATAATAGAAACCATAAGTTAGTAACATGTATTAAAGATTTACTGTGCAAAAGGTAGTACAAGCCTCTTTTATAGGTAAAGATAGTTACCATGGTAAATTCTAGCTTTAAAATCTTCTCAGAGGAAAATTCAAGTTGTCTACTATTAAGATCAAATAATGCACATGTTATAGTTTGGATGTGGGTGTCTCCCAAAAGTTCCTGAGTTAATGCAGGAATGTTCAAATGGGGAAAATGATTAAATTATAAGAACCGTGATCAACATAGTTTGAATGGATTACCTGGTTGTTAACTTAGGCAGGTGGAATATACTAGAGGAGGTGGGTCACTGGAGGATGTGCCCTGGAAGGTTCATTTTCCCTGCGGCTACTTCCCTTCTCTCTGCTTTCTCATCACCATGAGCAGAGTGGTGTTCTTATACTACACCCTGATACCATGATGTTCTGCTTCACCTTGGGCCCAGAGCAATGGAGTTAGCTGACCATGGACAGAATCTCCATGAGCCAGAATAAATTTTTCCTCCTCTAATTCATTATTTTATTTCATAGCATTATTGAGGTAAAATTAAAGACAATAAAATGCACATATTTGAAGTATGCAACTTGACATGTATGTAACCAATGCAATCAACATAAAAAAATTTCCATTACTTTTTTAAAAAGGTTGAAATCATGCAGACTGTGTTTCCTGCATGATTTATTACATTAAAAATCTATCATCTTAAGATGTATAAAATTCCACTCCCACATCACATCTACTTCAAATTAAATGGCACCTTAATAAATATCTCACAGGTCAAAGAAGAAAGCACAAGAAATGTAAACAAAAAAATGCTTTGAACTAAGTGATAATAAAAGTTTAAAATATCAGAAACAGTGGGATGAAACAGTACTCAGAAAGCATTTATAACTTAAGTATTGATCAGAAAGAAGTTAGGTTAACAATCAAATTATTTTCAAATTAGGCAGTAGGAATGTAAAAATAAGAATAGGAGCAGAAATAAATGAAATAAGAAAAGAATTAATACAGCTAAAAGTTGATAAAAATCAAATAAGTCTAATGAAGAAAAAAAGCAAGAACACAAAAATTATTATCAATGGAAAGGGAGCTTTCAAAACAATCTTACAGATGCTAAAATATATATTAAAGTAATATAATTGTATGCTGACATTTGTGATATCTTACATAACATGGTCTATATTACAGAAGGATTAATGTGCTGCTGAGAAGAAAGTGTATTCAATCACTGATGGAAGAAATATTCTATATATGTATGTTTAAATTATCAATTGTGGTTTTTAGTCTATAGCTTCCTTATTTAGTTTTTGTTTGGGGGATCTTTCCAGTGATGACAGAGGCATGTTAAAGTTACTCAGTATTATTGTGTTGTGGTTTATTTGATTCTGTAATTGAGAAGGGTTTGTTTGATATACATAGATTCTCCATTGTTTGGGGCATAAATATTTATGATTGTTATGTCTTGTTGATGTATAGTTCCCTTAAGCAGTACGCAATGTCCTTCTTTGTTCCTTTGGATTAACTTTGCTTGAAGTTCACTTTATCTAATGTAAGGATAGAAATCTTTGCTTCTTTATAAGATTCAAATGAATGGTATGTTCTTTGCCCATCCTTTTATCTGTGGGTGTCTTTACCTATAAGGTGAGTCTCTTGAAGACAGCATATTTCAGCATATTTTTGGGTCTTTTTAAAAATCCAATCTGCCAGTCTGTGTCTTTTGATTGATGAGGTTAGGCCATTTACATTCAATGTTATTATTGAGAAATGATTTTTATTCCCTGTCATTTTGATTTATTTCTGATTTTTACTTTGAGTTAGTTTCTCCTTTGATTGACTGTTCTTCTAATGTAGTTACTTTTGCTGGTTTTCACTTCTTTTCATGAAATATTTTATTGAATATATTTTGTAGTGCAGGTTTCTACCTGTGAATTCTTTTAACTTTTGTTTATCATGGAAGGTTTTCATTTCATCATCAATTCTGAAGCTTAATTTTGCTGGGTACAGTATTCTTGGCTGGCATCCATTTTCTTTCAGAGCTTGGTATACATTATTCCAACACCTCCTAACTCTGAGGGTTTGGGTTGAGAAATCAGCTGAGATCCAGATTGGTTTTTCCTTCTAAATGTTACCTGCTGTTTTTCTCTGGCAATGTTTAAAATTCTATCATTATTCTGTATGTTAGATATTTTCATAATAATGTGCCTTAGTGCAGGTCTGCTGTAATTTTGTATATTTGGGGTTCTGTAAGCCTCCTATATTTGATTTTCCATTTCATGCTTTAGGTTTGGGACATTTTCGGATATTATTTCATTGAAAAGATTCTGCATTCTTTTTGTTTGTATCTCTGAGCTTGTCTATCTCAATAAATCTTAAATTTGGTCTTTTTGGGTTATCCCACATTTCTTGGAAGTTCTGTCCATGGTCTCTTAACATCTTTTCTCCATGGTCAACTTTGCTTCCAAGGTTATATATTTTGTCTTCATTGCCTGAAACTCCATCTTGCAAGTGATCTTGTCTGTTGGTGACCTTTCCATTGAAATTTTAATTTGGTTTATTGATTCCATCATTTCAAAGATTTCTACCTGTTTTTTTTTTTTTTTTCAGAATCTCTATCTGTTTATTTAAAAGATCTTTCACTTCCTGTATTTTCATTCTGATTTCACTCCCTACATTATCCTTTACTTAGCAGGTCAGTTTGACCATGTATATTCCAAATTCCTTCTCTGGCATTTCTTCCACCATAGTGTTGTTAGATTCGGTTATTGAAGTATCTTGACTTGTTTGGGGGCAATTTGTTCCCTTGTTTTTTCATGTTATTTGGTGTTTATCCATCTAGCAGTATGGATCTGAGGTAGTAGTGTTTCCACCCTGTGGACTTGTAGTGTCCCTGAAGGTTTCCTGTACTTCACAGCTTAGGGGGAGAAAAATAATAACAAAATCAATGCAAACAATATACAACTTTAAACAAAATAGTTCCTACAATGACATCTACAATGCTAATTGTCACAATAAACAGAAATGATATTATCAGTTATTGCCCACAGTAAAAACAGTTAATTTTGCAAAAGAGTTTAAAATTTTGAATGGCCAATTGGAGAGAACAGAAGTGATATAGGATGTGATGATTATGAGGAAGGAGGAGAGAAGATAGAAGTAAAAAATTAAAGGAAGAGTAAAAGAGAGAACAATAGAGGTTGGTTATTAGCAGAAGAAAAAGAGAGAGCATCAAGTGATACAGACAAGTGAGGGGAAGAATATATATAGTCAAAAATTAAAAAAAAAAAGAATACAAAACAAAATTGAAATATATTAATTAAATATCCTAGTCCTCAAAATATTTATCCATGAAAAATAATTGGCTTCAAAAATGCTAGAAACGAGAAAAAAACCCAAATATGAATATGTGTAAGTGTTCATGAACTATTAAGGTCACAATTAAACAGAGGAAAGAAAAAAGGAAAAAAAAAAAAAGATCTTGATGAAAAGTTAAAGACTTGTGTCCTTTGGAGTTCAAAAGATTCTGTTTCCCTTCTCAGCAGTGTTGTGTGGGGTCACTGGGGTGAGAGAGGTAATGCTATAGGTGGAATTCCTGGAGCTGGGGTTTAGGCTTAGGATGGCTCCAGGCTCTTTACTTGATGCCAACTGGTCTGGAGATTTTAAATCAATGCACCTCCAGGTTCCAGCAATTGCCAGTCTTCACTGAAAGACTGCACCCCAGGGATTTCCCTGGGTTCCACTCATGTGATTGAGGAGTCAATTCTTAGTCAACTATGTCTCCTGCAATCCCCTCGCTTCCTGGTATCAGGTTTAGTCTCCCAAATCAATCTCTCCTACCTCCTCCCCTTTAAATTCTGGTCAGGTGCTTCTCTCCCAACTGGTTCTGCAAGCAGCTAGGTTGGAGGGGAAGGGGTAGAGCTGGGTGGGTTTCCATGACCAGTACTCCCCTGTGTAAACCTCTCTCTGCATTTGATTTTTCTTGTAGTCACTGAGGCACTCTCTATGTTGTGCAATGTGGGTTTGCTAGGCTTGTATTTCAGGCCAAACTCAGGTTTGCCAAAAATTGACTCCCTCAACTACCAGCTCCATGCTGTAGATGCAAAATGGTTCCTTCCTCTGTCCTCTGCACATGACCTGGAGAGATGGTGTCTTCTTTCCCATACAAGGATATTTTGCAGCAGGCCTTTCAGTTTAGTTGGGCAGTGTCTTTGATCTCAAAACTCTCTGTACCCAGACATGCTACGGACCTCTTAAAAATGCAAGTTTCTTTAATTCCCTTGTTCCTTCACTTTGCTCATGGAGGGACTGCTCTGGCTGGTGACTTAGGCCAGGGCAGCTGTTGGGGCACCAGTGAATTTTTCCTTATTATATCTAACCTCCTGTGTCCCTGATCTGCTTTGAATGTCTAGTATTAAATTCCAATAAAGTTCCTCTCCCTTTTTTTGGTTTACCCACCTTGCTGAGAAACTGCCTGTCTGCTTTCTTGTTTTCACATCATGGAGCAGCCAGAAAAGTGACCCTCTCTATTCCACCATTTGAAACTCCTCTCTAATTTGTTCTTGCCAGGTATTTTAATGACAGCTCCAAAGAGGTAACATAACCCATGATTGTGGAAATGTTAAGATAAAAAGTGATTTTATATGTTAAGGCACTCCCTTTTATATACTTCATTGGAATCTTGAATCTAAGAAGCACAATAGTATTTTTTAACTTATTCAGTGAACAAGTATTTATACCTCAGCAACGAAAAAGTCACAGAAACAATTCTGTGATGGGGAAGGTAAGGAGGTACTATCTCTGCCCCCTTGGAAATCACGATCCACCAGAAATGATGGGATTTATGTACAGATAAGTGAAGTGAAAAGCAACACGAGGTAAGTTTCACAAGAAAGGTATAAATTTTTGTGCCCTGAAAGTTCCAATGAAGAACTTCCTTGTGGTTTTAGTATCTGAACAGGAGAAGCAACTAAGCTTAACCTTGAGGAGTGGACAGGGAGCAAAGGCATAGGGGAGGCAGTTATATGCCTAATCCTGTCGAGCAGTCATGAGGAGGTGAATGCAGGCCTTGGTGGGGAAACAAGATTACACCAAGGTGACAGCAGCTTCCATTAGAGTCTGGGGCCACATGGTAGAGAGCCTCCTTAAATGCCAGGGTAGAAAAGGTGGGTTTTATTTGACATGCTGTGGGGATTCACTGAAGGTTTTTCATCAGAGGAATTGTAGAATCAGAGCTGTCACTAAGCAAGATGGGCATGAAAGCCACATTGATTATGGGAGTGGGGAAGAACTAGGGATACTGAGAGTTAGGAGTCAAAAATAGGAGAGAGGTGACTTGGGGGGCAGCAGTGGTGGAGAGGGTGGGTGGATTCCCAGGGTTTGGCACTTGGGGGAGGAAACTGAAGGTCTTGAGGGTAGCTGAGGAGTTTTGAGATAAGAAAGAGAACTGTATCTGTGGGGAAATGTAATTTCAGTTTTGGTCAATAAAATCATTGGTCTCTGATTTTTTATTAGGAAAAATTAAATTTTATTATGATTGGAAAAGAGCTGAGTAGTATTATCTTCTTAATGCTTCCCTTTCAGAGAAAATTGCCAAATTGGAATTCTATAGCAAACACTGTGGTGATATCATGTTTATTTCAGAGATAGCAAGACATAAAAAAGTCGTTTATTCTGGACATCTCCCTGAGTCATCAGCTCTTCTCTGGCTTCTAGATCTCGATGTAAAGGACTTTTCCTTAGAGACCACATGACCCAAGTGGACCTAAGTGTTCTTGAGGAATAGCTTCATCACTATTTCTTCCTTTGTTGGCACACTGTGTATCAATAGGTATGTAATTTCATACTTTATTATCAATCTAAATTATCCATCTACACCTTGAAAGCTTGGAGATACAAACTCTAATTTTAATGGAAAAAATTTAAAAGTCACGAATATATGCTCCAAATGTAACATATACTGGCACATCATAGATTTAGTGAATACTAAATAGGTGTGGTCATCCTGACCAAGGAAATTTTTTTAGCTCAAGATGTATTTGGTGATTGGAAGTTTCATACAATATGAGAAGTCAGGTGGGTATTTAGCAGTTCAACTAGAGGTGGAACCTTAAAAAGAGTGTTTCATGTTTGGGAGTGTTTACCTAAATATTATTTTCTGCCATCTTGCTCTCATTTGACTAATCACTTGCAGAGTGTTAGTTTATCTGGTCAATTTATGTTCCTTTAATGAGTGAGTGAGTGTTCCCTCCTCTTCTTCTCTTTCCCTTCAAAGAGTGTAGGGGAACAACTCTGTGACTCAACACCAGCTCTTGTCAAGAAGGTAATTCTTAACCTGTGAATGAACATCCCTGGGGGTGCTGTGGAGCTATTGAAAAAGGCTGTAATCTACACGTACATCCAGGGTTGCCTGCTGACTGTATGCATTCATGAATATATACCAATAAGCTTCACAAAAGCAGATGTTTCTGGGTTAATAAATCAAAACATGTAAGGATCTTCTCAATCAAGATTGTTGGTTCACACAGCAGACCTTCCTGCTCAGGGTGAATTCTTAAAATGTGACTTTGGGCAGCAATTTAAAGTTTGACTTTCTGAGATAATATCAGATTGTTCTCAAAGTAGTCTCACTCATTTACCTCCCACCAGCAGGGAAAGAAAGTCCCTTCTGCTCCACAAAATTCATTCTTTCACAGTTTTTCTAAACTTGTGAGAGCAAAATGGCATCTTAGGGCTGGTCTGTGGCTCAGTGGTAGAGCACTTGTCTCACATGCATGAGACCCTGGATTCAATCCCCAGCATGGAAAAAAGAGTCTCTTATTGTGACTTTAATTACTAATGAAGTTTTGCAGTTTTAAGATATTTTGTATTTTTAATGGTCATTTAGATTTTCTCACTTGTGAAATGCTTGTTCATGATGTGTGCTCTCATTTTGTATTGGATTTTTCTGTTTCTTATTGAATTGTGTAGTTTTAAGAAACATTTTTGGAATACATCTTTCTCTCTTTTGCTTGTTTGTATGTGTTGCAAATCATTCTCTGACTTGTATTTTGTTTTCTATTCTTCACTCTCTATATGGTATCTTTTGAGGAAAAGTTGTTAGTTTTTACTTGGCTAAATTTATTAATCCTTTTTCTTTATGGCTTACATGTTTTGGAACTTGAGCATTCTTTTTTTGTCTCCTCCAAGATGCAAACATATTCTTTTTTTTTTCCTCCCTAAATGTTTGAAAAAATAATTGACTTTCATATTTAACTTTTAATGATCCAAAGAGAGCAAGTTTTGTACACTTACCTGCATCCCACTGTGTTCCTATGCTTATGTAACAGGTGCCCGGTGACAGCAAATGGCCTCACATACCTTAGCATACATGACAACAGATCTGCCCAAATTTGGCAACTGTAAAAATCAGGGCCACCAGCTTCACCCTGGAACAGACTTGCAAACTCAGTCTCAAAATGCAACCGTGTGACTTCTTGGAAGACACCGAACAATATTTCAAGTATTGTAAACATCACCGCTGATTTTTTATTTTTTTTTCTATTTTTTTTTTATTGTAAACAAATGGGATACATGTTGTTTCTCTGCCTGTACATGTCGTAAAGGCATACCATTTGTGTAATCATAAATTTACATAGGGTAATGTTGTTTGATTCATTCTGCCATTTTTTCCCTTCTCCCCCACCCCTCCTACCCCTCCCCTCCCTCTATACAGTCCTTCCTTCCTCCATTGCTGCCCCCCTCCCTAAACCCAACTCCAACCCCAACACTAACCCCTCCCACCCCCCATTATGGGTCATCATCCACTTATTAGCGATATCATTCTTCCTTTGGTTTTTTGAGATTGGCTTATCTCACTTAGCATGATATTCTCCAGTTTCATCCATTTGCCTGCAAATGCCATAATTTTATCATTCTTTATGGCTGAGTAATATTCCATTGTATATATATACACCACATTTTCTTTATCCATTCATCAATTGAAGGACATCTAGGTTGGTTCCACAATCTGGCTATTGTGAACTGAGCAGTTATGAACATTGATGTGGCTGTATCTCTGTAGTATGCTGATTTTAAGTCCTTTGGGTATAGGCCAAGGAGTGGGATAGCTGGGTCAAATGGTGGTTCCATTCCAAGTTTTCTAAGGAGTCTCCATACTGCTTTCCAGAGTGGCTGCACTAATTTGCAGCCCCACCAGCAATGTATGAGTGTACCTTTCTCTCCACATCCTCGCCAACACCTGTTCTTGCTTGTATTCTTGATAATCGCCATTCTAATTGGGGTGAGATGGAATCTTAGGGTGGTTTTGATTTGTATTTCTCTTATTACTAGAGATGTTGAACATTTTTCCATATGTTTGTTGATTGCTTGTAGATCTTCTTCTGTGAAGTGTCTATTCATTTCCTTAGCCCATTTGTCGATTGGATTATTTGCATTCTTGGTGTAGAGTTTTTTGAGTTCTTTATAGATTCTGGAGATTAGCGCTCTATCTGAAGTATGATTGGCAAAGATTTTCTCCCACTCTGTAGGCTCTTTCTTCGCATTGCTGATAGTTTCCTTTGCTGAGAGAAAACTTTTTAGTTTGAATCTATCCCAGTTATTAATTCTTGCTTTTATTTCTTGTGCTATGGGAGTCCTGTTGAGGAAGTCTGGTCCTAAGCTGACATGTTGAAGCTCTGGACCTACTTTTTCTTCTATAAGATGCAAGGTCTCTGGTCTGATTCCGAGATCCTTAATCCATTTTGAGTTTAGTTTCGTGCATGGTGAGAGATATGGGTTTAGTTTCATTCTATTGCATATGGATTTCCAATTCTCCCAGCACCATTTGTTGAAGAGGCTATCTTTTCTCCATTGCATATTTTTGGCCCCTTTGTCTAGTATGAGAAAATTATATTTATTTGGGTTTGTGTCTGTGTCCTCTATTCTGTACCATTGATCCACCTTTCTATTTTGGTACCAATACCATGCCGTTTTTGTTACTATTGCTTTGTAGTAGAGTTGAAGATCTGGTATTGCAATACCCCCTGCTTCACTCTTTCTGCCAAGGATTGCTTTAGCTATTCTAGGTTTTTTATTCTTCCAGATGAATTTCATAATTGCTTGCTCTATTTCTGTAAGGTACATCATTGGGATTTTAATTGGAATTGCATTGAATCTGTATAGCACTTTTGGTAGTATGGCCATTTTGACAATATTAATTCTTCCTATCCAAGAACATGGGAGATCTTTCCATCTTCTAAGATTTTCTTTAATTTCTTTCTTTAGTGTTCTGTAGTTCTCATTGTAGAGGTCTTTCACCTCTTTTGTGAGATTGATTGCCAAGTATTTTATTTTTTTCGAAGCTATTGTGAATGGGGTAGTTTTCCTAATTTCTCTTTCTAAAGATTCATCACTTATGTATAAAAATGCCTTAGATTTATGTGCATTGATCTTATATCCCGCTACTTTACTGAATTCATTTATAAGATCTAAAAGTTTTCTGGTGGAATTTCCTGGTTCCTCTAAGTATACAATCATATCATCAGCAAACAGGGATAGTTTGAGTTCTTCTTTTCCTATTCGTATCCCTTTAATTTCTTTGGTTTGTCTAATTGCTCTGACTAGAGTTTCAAGGACGATATTGAATAGAAGTGGTGAAAGAGGGCATCCCTGCCTTGTTCCAGTTTTTAGAGGGAATGCTTTCAGTTTTTCACCATTTAGAATGATATTAGCCATGGGCTTAGCGTAGATGGCCTTTACAATGTTAAGGAATGTTCCCACTATCCCTATTTTTTCTAGTGTTTTGAGCATGAAGGGGTGCTGTATTTTATCAAATGCTTTTTCTGCATCTATCAAAATAATCATGTGATTCTTGACTTTAAGTCTACTGATATGGTGAATGACATTTATTGATTTCCTGATGTTGAACCAACCTTGCATCCCTGGGATGAAACCCACTTGATCATGGTGCACTATCTTTTTAATATGTTTTTGTATGCGATTTGCTAAAATTTTGTTTAGAATTTTTGTGTCGATGTTCATTAAGGATATTGGTCTGAAATTTTCTTTCCTCGATGTGTCTCTGTCTGGGTTAGGTATCAGGGTAATATTGGCTTCATAGAATGAGTTTGGGAGGGTTCCCTCCTCTTCTATTTTATGGAATACTTTGAGAAGAATTGGAATGAGCTCTTCTTTAAAGGTTTTGTAGAACTCGGCTGAGAACCCATCTGGTCCTGGACTTTTCTTTGTTGGTAGGCTTTTGATGACTTTTCTATTTCATTACTTGAAATTGGTCTATTTAAATTGTGTATGTCCTCCTCGTTCAGTTTAGGCAATTCATATGTCTCTAGAAATTTGTTGATGTCTTCGAGGTTTTCTATTTTGTTGGAGTATAGGTTTTCAAAATAGCTTCTAATTATGTTTTGTATTTCAGTCGTGCCTGTTGTGATATTTCCTTGTTCATTTTGAATTTTAGTAATTTGGGTTTTCTCTCGTCTTCTCTTTGTTAGTGTGGCTAAAGGTTTATCAATTTTGTTTATTTTTTCGAAGAACCAACTATTTATTTTGTCAATTTTTTGTATTGTTTCTTTTGTTTCAATTTCATTGATTTCAGCTCTGAGTTTAACTATTTCCTGTCTTCTACTACTTTTGGTGTTGGTCTGTTCTTCTTTTTCTAGGGCTTTGAGCTGTAGTGTTAGGTCGTTTATTTGTTGAGTTTTACTTCTTTTATTAAATGCGCTCCATGAAATAAATCTTCCTCTAAGTACTGCTTTCATAGTGTCCCAGAGATTTTGATATGATGTTTCTTTGTTCTTGTTTACCTCTAAGAATTTTTAATTTCCTTCCTAATATCTTCTGTTATCCATTCATCATATAATAGCATATTGTTTAATCTCCAGGTGTTGGAGTAGTTTCTGTTTTTTACTCTTTCATTTATTTCTAACTTCAATCCTTTATGATCTGATAGAATACAAGTTAGTGTCTCTATCTTCTTGTATTTGCTGACATTAGCTTTGTGGCATAATATATGGTCTATTTTAGAGAAGGATCCATGTGCTGATGAGAAGAAAGTGTATTCGCTCTTGGTTGGATGGTATATTCTATAAATGTCTGTTAAGTCTAAATTATTGATTGTGTTATTGAGATCTATGGTTTCTTTGTTCAATTTTTGTTTGGAAGATCTGTCCAGTGGTGAGAGAGGTGTGTTAAAATCACCTAGTATTATTGTGTTATGGTCTATTTGGTTTCTGAAATTGAGAAGGATTTGTTTAACATACATGGATGAGCCACTGTTTGGGGCATAGATGTTTATGATTGTTATATCTTGCTGATTTATGCTTCCCTTAAGCAGTATGAAATGTCCTTCTTTATCCCTTCTGACTAACATTGGCTTGAAGTCCACGTTATCTGAAATGAGGATGGATACTCCAGCTTTTTTGCTGAGCCCATGTGCATGGTATGTTTTTCCCCATCCTTTCACCTTTAGTCTATGGGTATCTCTTTCTATGAGGTGAGTCTCTTGCAGGCAACATATTGTTGGATCTTTCTTTTTAATCCAATCTGCCAGTCTATGTCTTTTGTTTGATGAATTCAGGCCATTAACATTCAGGGTTATTATTGAGATATGATTTGTATTCCCCGTCCTTTGGTTCATATTTAAAATTTTTGACACATCTTGGTTCCTCCTTTATTTGACAGTTCCTTTAGGATAATTCCTCCCTTTGTTGATTTGCTTCTTTGTTTTTTATCTCTTCCTCATGAAATATTTTGCAGAGAATGTTCTCTAATGCTGGCTATCTTTTTGTAAATTCTTTTAGCTTTTGTTTATCATGGAATGATTTTATTTCATCATCAAATTTGAAGGTAAGTTTTGCTGGGTATAAGATTCTTGGTTGGCATCCATTTTCTTTCAGAGCTTGAAAAATGTTGTTCCAGGCCCTTCTAGCTTTTAGGGTCTGAATTGAAAAATCAGCTGATATCCGTATTGGTTTCCCCCTGAATGTAATTTGGTTCTTTTCTCTCACAGCCTTTAAAATTCTGTCTTTATTTTGTATGTTCGGTATTTTCATTATAATGTGCCTTGGTGTGGGTCTGTTGTAATTTTGTGTATTTGGAGTCCTATAAGCCTCTTGTACTTGATTTTTCATTTCATTCTTCAGATTTGGGAAATTTTCTGATATTATTTCATTGAATAGATTGTTCATTCCTTTGGTTTGTTTCTCTAAGCCTTCCTCAATCCCAATAATTCTCAAATTTGGCCTTTTCATGATATCCCATAGTTCTTGTAGATTCTGTTCATGATTTCTTACCATCTTCTCTGTTTGTTCAACTTTGTTTTCGAGGTTAAATATTTTGTCTTCAATATCTGAAGTTCTATCTTCCAGGTGTTCTATCCTATTGGTTATGCTTTCTATGGAGTTCTTAATTTGGTTTATTGTTTCCTTCATTTCAAGGATTTCTGTTTGGTTTTTTTTCAATATCTCTAACTCTTTATTGAAATGATCTTTTGCTTCCTGAATTTGCTCTGTTAACTGTCGATTGGTGCGATCATTCAATGCCTGCATTTGCTCTTTCATCTCATCGTTTGCTTCCCTAATCATTTTAATTATGTACATTCTGAACTCCCTTTCTGTCATTTCTTCTGCCATGCTGTTGTTGGATTTTATTGATGTAACATCTAGATTTGTTTGGGGCATTTTCTTCCCTTGTTTTCTCATATTGTTCAGAAATCAGTGGGTCATTAAGATATTGTAGATTTCCTCTATCGACTTATAATGTCCCTGAAGATTGCTAGTATATCCCCTCTTATCCTTCAGTAGCCTGAAGTCTTGGAGGAAGTTGATAATGCGGAGCTCCATGAAGAAGCTGCCTCTCTAGGGGTGGTGACCCTCAGGTGGCGTATATTCCCTGCTAGTGGGCAGAGGTGCCTCCACTTGTTGAGCAATGGTCATCCAATGGGGAACTAGGCTGCGGGCTGAGGCAAGGCCTGTTTGTGCCTGTGTCTCTGGTTTTACCATCCCTGTGGGAAAACCTCCCCTGGCAGGGAAGACTCACTTGGTGGGGACGTCTCGCTGGTCAGTTGCCCTCCTAGAGGTTCCCCTCAATCTACAACTACCACCTGGGCTGGGCTGTCTTCCTCTGCAACATTCCCAGGGGCCCGGACCTACCTCCTGGGCCTGGGAGCCTCACCCTCTGCAGGTGAGTCTCCTTAGGCTGCCTCTCCCAGAGAATCTGCCCGCAGTCCTGGAAACTTCGCTCCGCCCCTAGGCGTGTCTCTGTGCGACTCTTCCAGCAAGAAGCCACCTAGCTCCTGGGACCCTGTTCTGTACCTAATCGCCTGGCTATGCGGCCCCTCCTCTGAGCCGCCACCTGGAGCCCCGTACAATAGCTCCGATACCCAGAGACCCGCCATACACCTCCTCCTCCGGACAGCGGCCCGGTTTCCGACGCAGTCACTAGGAGTCCAAGGAACTCACTTCGCGTCTCCTCCTCCCGCCAACCGCCCATAGCCCTAGGCAGTCACTCCAAGTCCAAGTGACCCGCCCTGTTCCTCCTCCTCCTCCTCGGGGTACCCCCCCGGGTGTTCAGGAGTGGTGGCTCCGAGACCAAGTGACCCACTGCGCTTCTCCTCCAGGCAGGCCACCAGTGTTCAGGAGCGGTTGCTTTTAGTCCAATCAACTCACCACTCGCCTCCTCCTCTGGCAACCGCCTGTGGCTCTGATGCGACCCACCGCGCTCCTCCTCCAGGCAGGCCACCGGTGTTCTGGAGTGGTCATTCTGAGTTCAAACAGCTCACCACACAGTCCTCCTCTGGCAACTTCCTGTGGCTCTGATGCAGTCACTCCTAGGTCAAGCGACCCACCGCGCTCCTCCTCTTCCTACGGGCAACCTCCCGGTGTTCAGGAGTGGTCGCTCTGAGTTCAAACAGCTCGCCATGCAGCTCCTTCTCTGGCAACTTCCTGTGGCTCTGATGCAGTCACTCCTAGACCAAGCGACCCGCTATGTTCCTCCTCTTCCTCCAGGCAAACCCCCGGTGTTCAGAAGCGGTCACTCTGAGTCTAAACAGCTCGCCACGTAGCTCCTCCTCAGGCAGCCACCCGGAGCCCCAGTGGTTGCTCTGAGTCCAAGCACTGTGCTGAGCCGCCTCCTCTACAATGATCCCAGTTGTCCTGATTTTGTATTTTAAACTACATTTTCAATATTGTATATTTTCAGTCTGTAGGTAGCTAACCTAATCTTTTTTCTTTTAATTCAGAAGAAAATGTTTTGTGACCATGGGGAATAAAGGTATTGCCTAGAGGCAAGGCTGAGAAGCATCACTTGGGAATGTTAGTTGTCAGCAAAGGTATCTAGGGTTTCTGAGAGGTGAGCACCAGCTCTGTTCCAACTGTAGAAGAGATTTTACTTTTAATTTGCTGTTAGTGAATTTGTTTCTTTTAGCAAACCCAGTGTCTAGGGATATCATTATATATTTAAAAAACCTTCCTTGCATGAACTAAGAAGAAATGTGCTAAGAATTATCTGGAATTTTATGTATTTCTTCTCTCAAGACTGTATAATTTAAAAAATTCTCAATCTCTTTTCCCTAAAAGATATTAGAGCAAAATTTTAAGACTGTTTAGTCTCAATGGAAAATGGCTTTAATTTTTCTAATATAATTTTTAGGTAACAGTTAAATGCTTGATTCTTTTCTGTCATTTTTTAGGGAATAAAAAAAAGATCCAAATCATATTAACTAATACTAGTAAAACTTGGATTAAGATGAAATGAAATTGTTTTGTTCATACACTGGTGACAGTCTGCCATTTCACATCTGTGTAAAATTGTGACAAACTTGCATTGCCATCAGTAACCTGCCCCTGTGTGTGTCTAGCACAGTCTCATGAAATTAATGATTTAGTTCTCAGAAATGAATTTAAGCTATACTAGATATTAAAACAACTTGAAAGCATGCCTTTGTTACTTTTCTGGCATTTACAAATATGTGCTGGAGATAGCCAATATAGTCTGGTCAAAACAATAAAGGATAGTAAATATTTAAGCGTGTCAGAATAAAAAGAGTTAACATAGTTAAACTTAATCCTGAGTAATAACTATTCAGGCCACTGGCCTGCTTTTGAACTGAGAACACACCTGCTTCCCTTTGTGTCCTTTGCCAGAATGTGTGCAACCCTTCGAGCTGAAATTTCAAGGACAGTCAATACAGATTACTGCAGAATCTCATTTATATGACACCCTGGGTGTTCTGAGAAGAACCTGGGAAACCTGTGCTATACTTTATAGACCAACAGCACTTCCATATTAGGCTTTGCCTTGGCTCTGGGCATGATATGGGCCCCTATTGCATAATCCCTCTTGATGGAGAGGTACCTCTTGCAATGAAAGCTAAATGCATTATTTTGACTACTCAGTCTTCCCAGCTGCCACATGTCTTATTTTATGTTGAGTGTGCAGCTGGTTACAGCTGCCTAGAGATGGTTTCATTCATTAGGGTCTTTTGGTGAAGGCTGATGCTTCTTCAAACTCAGATCTTGGGTGGTAGGTGTTGCCACAATGATGCTGATGAGAGAGTCTAAGCAGCTTTGGGGCTTTGATAGGATTCCTCTGACTACAGAGGGATTCTGAAGTCTCAGGTTCCAACCCTGACCCAAAACACTGTATTATAGATTTACCATTAATCCTTTTCTAAAAATTTTTTTTTTCCTTTTCAGGATAACTTTAGTCATCCTGTCTCTATTCTTGAATCCTCAAAAACAGAAAGGACAATGTAGGGGAAAAACACAGGATGATGGCCTTTTAAGATCCTGTCCACAGAGTCACCAACATTTTGATATTATCAATGGAACTTGCCCTCTTTAAAAAAAAAAAAAAACATATAAAAATTGTGTATCTGTGGGGTCCAAAACAATATTTTAGACTTGTATATGTTGTATACTGTTTCAACGGGCTCTGTATATGTATATCCTTAGGTATTTATCATTTCTTTGTGGAAAAAACATTAAAAGACTTTTGTTTAAATTTTTGAAATATAATATATTATTATCTGCAGTCATTGTACTATGCTATAGAACACCAGAATTATTAAAAATATGGAATACTTCATGAATTTGCAAGTCATCCTTGCTCAGGGGCCATGCTAATTTATATCATTCCAATTTTTTAGTATATGTGCTGCTGAAGTGAGCACAAGAGCTTGAACTCTTGAAATTCTTATTTCAAAGTTGCACAGAAGCTTGAGACCAAGTGAGTGAGATGGGAGGTATGTTGTGGATGTCAGAGCAATAGGTAAGAAGGAGCAAGCAAACCAGCTCTGGATGCTTACACTTGGGCTGATGTGTTGAAAAGAAACAATTTTCTATCTCACTTTAGTACTGATGTGAATGTCTGCCTTATGTTTGTTAGCACAGTAAGATCAAAACTTCACACCAATAATACATCTTTTATGTTTTCTTTCCCTCATTAATAATCTGTATGTGCCTATTAGGAATATTTTGGAACATCAATATGTACAAATGTTGATTAGTCAAAATTTTACAGTAGATTACAGTGTGAATCTACTTCTTGGTGGAATACTTCTCCTCACTGCTGTTAGCATCAGTGTTCCTCCTCTGCCTGGATCCCATCACACTGCCTAGGAAATAGTACATTCCATAGGTAGACAATATGAATTAAGGCTGGGAACAGAGGAGGCTCATCTTCCTCTTAATTCACAAATTTGCTTTTAGAGTTTACTGATTTCTGCCTTCTTCTGAATTTACGTTTGTTTCTTTGTAACCTCGTGTGTGTGCGCGCGCGCGCGCGCGCGTGTGTGTGTGTGTGTGTGTGTGTGTGTGTGTGTGGTATTGGGGATGGAACCAAGAGCTGCTTTGTAACTGAGCTATATCTAGTCTTTTTATTTATTTATTTATTTTTATTTTGAGACAGGGTCTCAATAGGTTGCACCAAGGACTGCTTTATAACTGAGCTATATCCTAGCCTTTTTATTTTTTTATTTTGACACGGGGGTCTCAATAAGTTGCTGAGGCTGGCTTCAAATTTGTGATCCTCTTGCCACAGCCTCTCAAGTCATTGGAATTACAGGTGTGAGCCACCATTCCCTGCTGTAACTTCCTTCGTTCGTCCTAGTTTTATCCTTTGTAGGCAAATAACATAGTCTGAATAAAGAAAGAAATGTGTTCTCTTAAAAATGAGGAATAATTCTTAATACTAACCATGTACCAGGCTCTCATCTGTTTATATGAATGGTCTCATTACTGTAATCCTATTAGATAATTCCTAACAATACCCTGGTTAATCAAATGTTAGGTGACTTGCCCATGGCCATACAATTGGTATGAAGCTTGGAACTCAGGCTGTTCCAAGCTAGACCTGTGCTGTGCCAGTTCTCTTGCTTTGTTTTTTCCTTTTTTTTTTTTTTTTTTTTTTTTTTTAAACCACCTCAGGTCTGGCTATTCCCTTTTATCAAAGTAAATAAATATTTACTCTTAAGAAAGAGTCTTCATCATTTTTGCCTGTTCACCCATGGTTATCAATACTTGTCTGGTTTGAGGTTCTCTTTCCCAGTCTAGTCACACTTGTGACCACTCAATCAAGTTGTGGATGGACAGAGTAGGAGGAGGGGACCATGCAAATTGCTGCTTCTATATACAAAATGGACACACCTGATGGTTCTCTTTGGGCCCTTCCGTTTGTCTTCCTCGTTGAGTGACCCTTGCCAAATGGTTTGCTGATCCAAAAGAATAGTGCTCTTCCTTTGTCATCAGAGAAAACATATTTTAGAACAAGTTCTAGTGATATTTTCCCTTACCTTTTTACACATGGTTTAGCATGTACATTTTAATGGAGTGGAAGCCTTTGTATATATGAAAGACTTCAAGGAGTTGAACATCTTAGGAATTGTAATTATATGCTAAATTAGGATGACAAGCAGCAAATATAGAAAGCTATTTAACTTTCCAATCAGCTTTTATAATTAGAATAATAATGGTACAGTTGAACACTTTAGTTTTTCTTGTTTTCCTCTATTTCATTTATATAGTTACGTGATTCTTAGTATTATAAATCTTAGTGTACTATACCCACATCTTAAAATATTTTATTAAAATACATTGAAAGTGGACTTGATTCACAAATTGATTTTCTTATATTATGGACAATGCTCATTCTCATATTAAATTTCTGCTTCTGTTCTATGTCACTGTAACTACATTTCCATTTTATTTCAGAAAAATCAAGAAGACCTGGTTCATCCCTGAGGTAAACTCAATATAAGGTGGGCTGAATCAGGTTGAAGTCAGTCAGTGTAACTAAAATAAATGTAATGCATTCTCTTTCCTGATATTACATGTTATTAAGTTTGTATTGGAATGTACTATTTGTGGGAACTCTAGAATTTAGAAATAAAACAATGACTATGGTAGCTGATCTTATTGATTATATACCAGGTGCCCCCTACGCAAGGAAACATGATGTGTATCATGGCATCTACTGGATTAGGCTAGAATACCCCCTCACAGGAGATTATGCAAGGCAAGGAGAGAGGGCTGTGGGTGAAACAATCCTCCTCTACCCTCCCTTGAGGTACCCATCATGTTTGAAGCCACTAAACCTATAGAATCTATGGAAGGGAAACAAATGCCAACAAATAATAGTGCACCAGTTTTCTTATCAGCACCTGATGTTTGGGCCATTCATGGTTTAGAATTATTTTTCTTCATTGTAATTCTGATAGGCAGGCAAATTATTCTGAGGCAGCTTGTTTTGAATGTCCCTGGGCATAGTTTAAAAAGATACCTTGTATCTATACCTTGTATGGAATCATTTGAAAGTTAGCTGTGGTTTAAAAAGTTAAATTGTTTTCTTTACTTCTGTATGTTTCAAAGCCTTTAATATGGCAATGGATATTGAGAATCTAAGGGATATCAGCACTTTTCCAAACTTATTTGACCAGAGAATCTTTTCATTTTTGTTATTTTCTGCAGAATGCCATCCAGATTTGGTATTAAGTGGGATATTCTTTTTAAAATGATCTTTTGAAGACTTGTTGGCTAGCTGAAATAAAAAGATCAAATACGGTAACATTAGTTCAAATTGGGAATTGAAACAAGATTAGGACCCACTTCCATTAATAATGACACAAGCTATTAATCTTTGTTGACTGTTTTATAAATAATGCTAGAAACTTTGAATACCAGCCATAAGTTAAAGGAGGACTCCCAGTAGTTTATAATGTCACTATTCATCCACTATGATTCCAATAACATTTGGAAAGTCCTTTTGCTTGCAAGAAAATCTAAGTTTCGTTGACAGGCCATAAACTTTACCTCCCTTTCTGGTCCTCCATATATTTCATGTCCTTTGAAAATCTTTCCAGTTTCTACTGAGTTTTTAAAAGTAATGTGTCAGGTTCTAATGCTCCTGCTGGTTTGAGGAAAAATGCTCTCACTAATAAATTATAATGAATTGTCAGTCTCAACAGGCCTCTGACCCTCCATCAGTGGGGGGTTAGTGGCTAACCTTCATTTCCCCCTCTTCTTGTTGGAGCCACTCTTCTTCTCTACCCTGTCCTCCTAATTTATGGGTGGGCTGCCCACAGGACAACTCACCTGCAAAAATAGTTCATGCTGTGGTGTTTATTATACTAAGTAGGTTCCATGCTGACTGAGAGTTTTTACAAGGGGATGGAGTTGCTGTCAAGATCTTCCATCATCTGAGCAAAGCTGGCACTTGAATTCTCTCATATTTCAGCATATTAAATTGAGTGGGGGTGAGAATAGGATGGATGAGAGTAGGGGAGCAGACAGTAGTGTGAAGTCTGCTTCAATGTCTTGTTCAAGGGCCTCTGTGCATGTGACTTCAGTAAAATGTATCAACAGGACAGCAAATAAAAAGGCATGCATCAGAAACATTAAACCCATGCTCCACTAGCACAGGGTAATGAAAAATCTCTGCAGCCTACGTGAAGGAATGCTAAGATGTGTAGCTTTCAGTTGATTTTTTGGTGAGCTGAGTAAAATATTCATTGGACATATTTTATTTATTCTCTAATTTTAAACATTCCTGGCTTATTAACTTAATATGTTCTCTTTAAAGAATATTTGTAATGAATCCTGGAGAGAGAGAGAGAGAGAGAGAGAGAGAGAGAGAGAGAGAGAGAGAGAGAGAGAGAGAGAAAGAGAAAGAGAGAAGCTCTCTTAGGGGCAATTATTCTGAACACAGCAGTTTTCCCTGCAGTGGGTCTTCTATGCATTTTTTCTGTAGTAGTGAAAGAATAATATATATTCTTTTTATGGCCTGTTTTTTTCTTTGCCTAAGATTGTAAGTATTTCTCATATTACTAAAAACCCTTTGTGAATGTACATCATTTCTAAAGATCTAAAGTGTTTTACAGTGGGCACAGTGGCTCATGCCTGCAATCCCAGCTAGTTGGGAGGCTGAGGCAGGAGGATCACAAATTTGAGGTCAGCCTGGATGACTTAGTAAGAACCTGTCTTGAAATAAAAAACAAAAAGGGTCAAGGAAGTGGGTTAGTAGTAGAGCAACCCTGGGTTCAATCCCCAGTACTACACACACACACACACACACACACACACACACACACACAAATTGCTTTACAACATTCAGTATTGTTTGGTTATTCTCTTACTGTGAAATTGCCTTAACACTATGCTCTGCAAGGTGAACTTTTATTTTTTTCCTTTTCTCCTTCCTTCTAACATTAATCTCAACTCAGTTATCTGTTATCATTCTCACCAGGATTGGTTTATTTTAAAATTATTCCTCCTCCTCCTCCTCCTCCTCCTCCTCCTCCTCCTTTTTCTTCTTTGCAAGTGCTGTCCTAGAGCTCAGGACCTTTGCACAACCTCTGCCTACAGGACTTTCCCCAGATCTGCACAGGCAGGCAGGCACCCAGGAAGCTCTGGAGGAATGATCCATGCAGTCACTCATTCACTGCTGGCTTTGTCCTCTAGGAATATGAACTTCTTGTCTGTCTTGTTTAGCACCAGATCCCCAGTCCTTTAATGGGCACTTTGTAGGTGGTCAGTGAATACTCGTTGAATGAATTTGTATTACCAAATTATTGGGCCATTTTTTTTCTTTTGGGAAGACTTTATTTATAATATTATGACAAATCTTCATGCTTAAATTTTTACCTGCATTTAGGATTATCTCCTTGAAATCATTAATGAAAAGTTCCAGGTTAAAGGGGCTAAGCATTTTAATGGTCTTGATATATATCCGTTGACTTTCATGGTAGGTTCTGTTATTTATTTCAGCTGTGAAGCAGTGTGTTCTTACAACCTTAATTTCAACTCAGTTATCAGTTATCAGTCTAATCAGGATGGGTGCATTTTTAGACTAAACAGAGCAAAAATTTGGACTGTGTAGTTCTAATGTGATTTCTTCAATCATTGTATATTTGAAATCTTCTGTTATTTGTATTTCCTCCTTTGTGAATTATATGCTTGCTCTACCCCATCATTCATTGAGTATCTTTGTAATTTCTTATCAGTTTATACATGGGGCTTTTTTTTTTTTTTGGTAAATGTTAGTCTTTATTATATTTATAGTAGTCCCCACATAACTACAGAGGTATAAGACCCCCAAGAAATGCCTAAAACTAGAATTTTTCTTTATACTTAAGAGTACTGGTTTTTCCTATTTATACACGTCTGTGATGAAATTTAATTTATAAATTAGGCACAGTAAATGATTAACAACAAAAAATAATGAGAACAATTATAACAATATGCAGAAATAAAGTTATGTGAATATGACCTCTTTTCGTCTCCTTTTCTCAAAATATATTACTGCACTGTCCTCATTCTTCTTGGGATGATGAGAGATGATACAATTCCTACATGATGAGATGTAGTGAAGTGAATGATGTAGCCATGGTAACATGGTATTAGGTTATTCATAAGGGTTACTTAAACACAAGCATTGAGAAACCCAACAGTCAATCTAGTAACTGAGAAGGCTACTAAGTGACAACTGGACAGGTAGTGTACACAGAGTGGATACACTGAACACAAGGATGATACCTGTCTTAGGTGGGACAGGACCACTTGGCATGAGATTTCTTCTCACTAGTTGGAGTGGAATACAATTTAAAACTTATTGTTTCTTTCTGGAATTTTTAACTTAATCATTTCATATCATGCTTGACTTGGAAATAAATCTTGGGCCTACTGTAATAAAAGTACATTTATTTTGTGTTCAATTCTTGCCACAGAGCTTTTAGAGACCTGACATTTTCTGAGTGATTAGAGTGCCTTTTGTTATTCATAGTGAGCTCTTTTCTGCCACATCTGAGTTTATGTTAATGATGCTTCAGATGCTTAAGTGTCTTCTGTAAAATGGTGTAATGTTTGTTTACAACTTACAAATATCGTTCTATACATTTTAAAAATTTTTTAAAAATTTTGTGGTGCTGAGGATCAAACTCAGCATCTCATGCTTGCTAGGCAAATGCTCTACCATTGAGTTATACTCCCAACCCACTCTTCTATAAATCATCTATATATTACACATAATTCCTAATAGCAATGTAAATGCCTGTAGTTTTAAAACTATTATTTAGGGAACAATGATAAAGATCATACATGTTCAGTACAGACACATTGTTAAAAAAAATATATTGATCTGCAGTTGGTTGAATCCAAGGATGTGGAACCCACAGAAAAGAAGGGTCAACTGTGCAGCCTAGAAATTCTGGAAGGGGCCCGCTTCCCTGCCTTTAGCTCTCAGTGTCTCCTTGACTCCTGTTTTACATTTATGGATATTCAAAAAATATACATATAACATACATATAGAAAGTTTGTCAGGATATGCATAGGTGTATTTAAAGACTGAGTTCCAATCTGAAATATTGCTTTCACCCAGAATTCTGGAAATACCATGGTTTTTTTTTTCCCCTTCTTTACATGAAAAAATTTCCAAAATATCACACACATACACTTCTCTAGTGTAAGAAAATCATGTGGATGTAATGCTTATTTAAAGGCAATGTGTTATTGTTTGAATATGACTTGTTCTCTTTGAGAGTCATGTTGAAATTGCCATTATGGTAGTTTTGGGAGTTAGGACCTTTAAGGTGGATTAATGCATTTCTTGAGGGAGAGGATTAACTATGAAGAGAGAAGGTTTTATAAATCAAAACTGCCCTTGTATTTTGTCTCTTCTGCATGTAACTGATTACCCTTCCACATTTCTGCCATGTTTTGATGTAGCACATGAACCTCTGACCAGATGTGACCATGGACTCTTGAACTGATGACCTTCAGAAGCATGTGCTAAATAAACCTTTCTTTTTATAAATTACCCAGTCTCAGGTATTATGTTATAGCAATAGAAAACAGACTAAGATACAATGAAATAAAATTTTTGAATTCATTATTTTTAAACACTATTCTTATAATTAACCTCACTTTGCTTGTATTTAAGGTAATTTTTTTTGACTATATGCTCATAGGTGGCCCCAAATTGCCTGGTTCTCTTTTAAATCTGGATTTTAAAACAATACAATAAGGTTGCCAGACATTATATTTGTTCTGATTGTGGAACTTATCAATAAAATGGAAGTGTTGAGGGGAAGGAAATTTTGAATATTTTTTTAAGCATTGAAAAATTATTTCAAGAGGAAAGGTGGACTAACTGCTGGCAGAGACAGTATGAACAAGATGGTACAGACTCAGGGCTCAAGGAGGAAAGTCTGTTACTATACAATGCACCCTCACAAAGTCAATGCTGAGGAGATGAACAAGTACCACATTAAATGTTTTTTCTCTTTCTACCCAGGTAACATGTCTGAGTAAGCAAGCAGATGCAGAGATTTAATACTTTGTGAGGACTGTGCAGTATTTGATGGTCTGTTCAAGTTCAGTCAGTTATTTACATGAGCTCTGTGTTAAGAGTTGTAAAATTTAATAAGCAGCAGATGGACATTTGTGAATTGGTCTGGGGGTCTGCTCCATGCTAAGATGTCCAGGGCATCTGGTTTCTGTTATGTCAGTGATGTTGCTTTGGTTATTGTGGAACTGCCAAACTATCAGAATCCTGCCTAAGGATTATGTGTATCAACATTGATACTCACCACAGTTACGGCATGGGAGAAGCCTTCCATACCACTGATGAGGTCATGACTGTGTTCTTTCATAAATATGGAGAGTATTTTCAAGGAATTGGGGACCTATGGGACATTGGGACTGGCGAAGGTAAGTATTATGCTGTTAAATACCACTTGAAGATGGGCTTGATGATGAGTTTTCTGAAGACATTTTCCAAGTAGCTCATGTCCAAAGTAATGGATGTTCCAGCCTACTGTGGTCTTCTTACAGTGTGGTTAAGGCTTATTGTCTGGGGATCAGTTAGGTTGCTTTAATATGACCATTATGTGTGGAATTTGTCAAGAGCTTCAACCTGCCTATGCAGACACTAGAAGGAGGTGATTACACCATTTGGAATGTTGCCCAGTGCTGGACACAGAAATCCCTAATGAGCTTTCATACAGTGACTATCTTGAATACTTAGAGACAGATTTCAAGCTTTACATCAGTCCTTCCAATACCACTAACTGGAACACTACAGAGTTCCCAGAGAAGACCAAATAGCAGCTCCCGGAGAAGCTAAGAATGCTGCCCCGTGCACTTGGCAGGTGATTTCTGAGAATGCCATCCTAGAAGAGAATGGCAATGAGAACAACGAAGACCCTGACAAGTGCCTCTCAATCTGTTCCTCTGAGAAACAAATGGCTTGTGACCAGAGTTGTCCAACTAGGACAAAGAGGGAGAGAGTGGCCACAAGAACTCTTCCAATTTCAAAACACCAAGTCAAAGCAGTGGATAAAAACAACAAAGATCCAGAAGAGAAGAAAGAAGTCACAGAACAGGAGAAAGTCAAGGAGAAGCCAGAAATCAAAGGGGTTCGAGAGGAGGTCCTGTTGGCCCCAGCAGACCTCTCCAGCTCAGGTTTCTTGCAAAGGTCCCCACCTTTCTCCTTCAACCTCTCAGATTTTATATTTTCTATTTCTCTGTGTATTTACATAAAAATATATTAAATGTAAATATCACTAGGGCCTTGTCGGGAACCGGGTTCCTGATCCCAGGGAGCCATGCTGGGGAACTCTTCCAGGAGTTGCCTTCCCTCATCACTTCCTAAGTCTTAGTTTTGAACATACAGGTTTGTGTGGGAAGGATGCAGCTGAAAACCTAGGAATGCCAAGGACCTGCTTCACAGCTTTGGAAAGGTGCACTTACTAAGTGTTCTAGATGGGGTAGCTGACTGTTCAGGGACCTCTGTTCTTTTCAGGCTCCTAAGGTAACAGCAGGCACTTTTACATTGTTTCTGTTCTCATTCTTCCCCCTGACCTCAAGTGAGACAAGAACTAACCTACCCTCTGACTTCCCCCAGTTTTGCAGTGGAGATTGGTAGTCTAACTTCCTTTTGGAGATACTAATTTCATTTTTGTGAGTCTCTTTGTAATAAAATAGTAAATTTCTATTAACCCTCCACCCCCCAGAAAAAAGAAAGCTTATTTCAAATACAATCTCGTGGAAGACTATTTCCACCACAGAAATAAAACACACCTGTCTTACCTGCTATCACCATGTTAATGTTTGTTACTGTCTTTAATTTTGATATCTAAGATGATATAAGTAGTAAGAGAATATTCTACCTTAAGTTAGACATTGAATACTGGTCTCAGGCTGTGTCTGTGAATCACACATATTATTGATCTTTTTGGGGATTAGATACTATTGACATGAAATGTTCAGGGAATGATACATGGGTAAATCTTTCACAGTAAAATGTGACTTGGGATTTGCTTCCAAAATTCTAATGTTTTATACTTATAAAATAGTTAACTAGAAGAGATCATCATTTTTATATATAAGCATAAGTACAATCACAAATACACTTGATAACTGTATATTTTGTAACTTGTAATTAATGTTCCAAATATTGATGGAATACAGAAAATGTTTATCCACAAAAGGAGTATTCACACTGACTTAATTTGTCCAAATTAAGATAGCCTCTTTTCCTGGTGGGATTTGTATTTATAGACAAGATATTAAGGATGTGACCAGGATCCCAATATCTCAACTTTTCAGATAGATAATGTGTTTCCTTTTTGCTGGGACAAGGGACCTCATGACTCAGCAATTGGTTTGACCCTATGTTTGATTTCATCTGGACCTGTGGCTAGAATTGTTTTGATTATTGATTTGATAGTGCAGAGACTCTGTTACATTAGTTTTCATCTTTTCCTTCCTGAGGTTAAAGTGTTTGGATAGCAGAATTATGTAGAGATGGAAACTCCAATGATTAAGAATTTAAACAGCAACTTGTGAGTTTATATCTATCTTCTCAACACCTTCACTAGATGTCTAATAGACATTACAGACTTCACACGTTCAAGAAAACTGATTTTCCACCCCAATACCACACGCAAAGAAACCTAAAACACAAAACCTGTACTCTTCTATTGTTTTTTTCAGCTTTTTCACTGCTGTGACTAAAAGACACAACCAGAACAATTGTAGAGCAGGAAAGGTTTATTTGAGGACTCACAGTTTCAGAGGTCTTAGTCCAAGGGAACAATCTCCATTCCTTGGGGCTCCAGGTAAGGCAGAACCTTGATCATGGCATAAGAATGTGGCAGGGGGAACCAGTATCATTAAGAAGCTGAGACTCCATTCACCAGATAAAAATATATAATCCAAATATAGGCCCCAATTCCCACTTCCTACAACCACACCCTACCACTTCAATTACCACTCAGTTAATCCCTATCAGGGGATTAATTCACTGATTGGGTTCGGATTCTCCAATCGTTTCTCCTCTGGACCTTCTTGCATTGTCTCACACGTGAGCTTTTGGGGAACACCAACCACCTCTAAACTATAACACCTATGTTTCTTCAGCTCAGTAAGTGGTCTAATTGGTCACCTAATCTTCAACCCCAAATCCCATTAAGCATCTTTTATTATTTTCTTTCTCTTATTCTTCATATTGAGTCTATTAACAAGTGAATGAACTCATTTTCAAAGTGTATCATCCTGTCCACCGCTACTCTAGCTCAAGTCACTATGGACTTCACTCTGGGCTATTGTGATAGTCTCTTAACACACTTTGTGCCCTGACTCATGCATGATTTCAAACTAGGTTCTGCCTACCATTCTGACTTTATTGATAGATTTGAAAAAAAATTTATAGAAAAAAAATGTAAAAAAATTTACATTTAGGTTCAGAGTAAAATTAAGAGGAAGGTACAGAGATTTCCCATGTACTCCCTCCCTCTCCCCCTACATGCATGGCCTTCTCATTATCAACATCTCCCACCAGGGTGGTATCTTTGTTACACCTGATGAACCTACGTTGACACCTGGTTATCACTCAAAGTCCATTGTTTACATTAGAGTCTACTCTTGATGTCATATGTTTAATGGTTTTGGACAAATCACTAGATCACAGCTTAAAATTTCACCTCCTCAGAGATTTTCCTGACCACATAATCTAAGGTAGCCCTTCTGTCATTTTAGCCTTTTCTGTAATTTAACATTCTTTTTCTTTTCCACAAAATATGTCTAGCATATATTTTCTTGTCATCTGTAAGTTTCATAAGAGAGGTGTTTTACTTAGTTCACTAGCACATCCCTCACGCCAGAAGAGGGCCTGGTACACAGTGGTGTTTGGTGAATAAGTTACTAAAAACATGATAATAAAGTTCTGGAATCTACAGCCTGGTGAACTGCAGCTGTGATATACACTTTCCAACCTATTGAAACTTTCTCCTTCTCTCTCCTCTAGCAACTGTTTTGCTTTTTCTGTATCCCCCTTTCCCCTGGTCTTACTTGGTCTGGACCCACCTTTTCTCTTTGGGCATCATCTTCCCCTCTGACCTTTTTCTTCACCATCACTCCTGCCCCTTCAATCTTTGATCCAAACTGAGCAGAAAAGTTGCCTGAGAATTCATTTTAAAAATTTCCTTTACTTGTTGAATAAATCTTCAGTTCAATTGTTCTTCTTAATTTAAAAAAACAGGTAGATTGAATGTCTTACATTTTTTTCTAAGAAGAGACATTCATTTTTATTATTGCTTCTGGGTCAGTAATCCTGTAGATTTGAGGAAAGTGCTTCCTATTCCCACTCCTATTCCTCTTTGAATGGTGCAAAAACTTCTACACATCTATAATTCTGGAGCTTAGTGGGAAGAGAGCCATTCCCAGAGGAGAGGAACTTCATGGGCATTGAAAATAATCTAGAAATTAACTCCTCTCCCACCTCCTGGGGTCCTCTTTCTTGAGATGGTTACCTGAAATGTGAGGATGAGAAGCTATAAAGGACACAGGAGGTCCCTAATGGAAGGGAGCTGTCTTTATGCAACTTCACCCCACATGTGATCAAACGCCAGACACCTCACAACAGCAACAAAGAAGGATCTTTGGTCTTACTGCACCTCAGTTTCAATGACTGATCATCAATATGTAGCTGACACTTGTAGTTGGGAAATAATATGCTAATGATCTTACTGGTAAAAGAGTATATCCTGGGTTATTTTGTCTGTTTATGGAGTTCTAAGGACAAATGGCTCTGCAGAGAGGGGAAGTTACTTAATGAAAATGTGTTCTGAAGACTCAAAAGTTCAAACCAACAACAATTGTTAGAGAGCCAGGATGGGGTAGTCACTGCAGTGTGAGCGTGTGTCTATGTGCCTGTATATGTGTTACTGAGTGAGTAGAGAGCTTCAAATTCTGTACCTTGTGCACATTATTGGAAGATTACTAGTGAGTTTTATTTATTTTTTTTCCTTGTGCTTTTCTTTCAAAAGTATTCAAACAAAATATTGACTCACCTCCCCTAAAAAGAAAGATTCGTAAATTGTGGATCATCATTGTGGTATTAGGTGGGGGATCACCTTGCCTGGTATGAAGCATTTCTCAAATCTGCTTGACCTTAGACACTGTGTAGCTGCATCTCTCAGAACTGGACATTTGGAGAACCTGCAGTCTAGATCACTAAAACTCATTCAGTCACTGGATCTACTAGGTAATAAAGTTTTAAAACATAACCTGTGCTAACTGAATGTGGAAATTACAGTGGAACAGTATGGAAGGTCACCATTACTTACTAAAGTAACTTTAGTCAATTCCTGTGTGCCTGGTTGCATTCAGCTGGCCTCATTGTTCACAAAATACTTACTCTCATCTCTACTTTTGCATGGGCCTCGTCTAACTTCCCTTAACTCTTCTAATCATTCTTTTGAAAGATTCAAATGTCTTCATTCAACTATGTATGGTCACTTATGGATTAATAGTTGATTTCTCTAATCTCCTCTTGCTTGTACTTGAAAAAACTCAACTACTTTTGATGATAAGAGAAAGAGAAAAGAATAAAGGACAGCCACTAATTAAATCAAATAATTTATTGGTTATGGTCTCAAAATATAGCACAGTGCTATTAGAATATGATAAGGACAACAAAATCAATACTTTCTTGTTTTCTTGTGCTTATGAAGTGGGTAAGAGGGCTCAAAATATATTTTTCATTCTTTGTATTTCTAAATTCCTCATTTAAAATGTGAAATGCCTAGGAATATTAGGTATGACTCAGCAGATTATAAAAGATTATAAGTTCTGCATTTATTAGAGCTTCTAAGATAAAACAGTTTTGTTAATGAAGAAAATATTTCTGTTAAAGAAGAGCTTTATTATGTGTGCTGATAGCTCTCAACTTTAGATACAGATATGAATCCCAGGATGTTTTCACATTTAAAAAAAAATTATGACATGCAACAACTGAGAAAAGTTGTTTATTTATCTGAACTGGGAGAGAGAAAATTCCTCAAGTGGTTTCCATTCTTTCATGCCAATAAGGCTATTCACATGTGAACAGCATGAGTCTTGGGAGGGGGAGGAGAGGAAAAAGAAAGAACTAGAAAAGTAAATAAATTATTTAAAAATTTGGGTGGTACACCAAGGATAAAAACATGAGAATATATGTGCTTCTGTACAGACTGTCACAAATCTGGAAAATAATGTTGAAGTGCCATTAAGAATTGACCCAAGATGTAATATTATCTAACACTTGCAGGCAACATGTGACACAGATTTTAGCTGTACAGCTGTGAAGACACCTGCCAGTGCCCTCTACCTCCTCAGATTTCTTGCATCTGCATTATTGAAAGATCCGATCTGATTTCCTAGAAGGGATTTCTTTCTATGCATAAGATATGGTGACTTCAAATATATTATTAGGATCTCATGTGCCTTCCCCTTTTTAATGTTATTTCTTTTGTTAAGAATATAAATTACTAAGGGCACATTCAGAATTTTGAAATAATGAAACCATTTATAATCACTTCTGTCTATGTAGTTTATGAACCTCCTCATTTCTAGTTATTTGGCAATTAAATATGATCTGCCTTTAAATTGAGAGGACCTATGATGTATTCTAGCTTTTCTTCACAGTAAGGAGATTCTCTCTAGAGCCTCTGACTTTAACATGGAGGAAGAGTTCTCAATTGCTAGAAGTTTCCAGGAATAGCCCAACTGAGAATTCTTTCTCAGGTGGAGGCAACATGCCCACTTTAAAAAAAAAAAAACAAAAAAAAACACTGAAGACAGAAATTTTTTAAACCAAAGTTCTGCAGTTTCCACCGTCAAGGTCAAAGGAGGCATTCATTCTTTTTGCTCCATGCAAGGCAGTCACTGGTTGTATATCAAAGAATAAAACAGGCAGAAATTCATTTCCTCAAGGGCCTGATATCCTAGTAGAAGAGATGTCATAAATAAGATAAATAAGAAAAGTACACAGCATGTTAGGTAGTGATAATAGATAAGGAGGGAAAAAATGGAAGAGTGAGGAAACATAAACTATTAGAGAGTGAAGATTGCTGAAGTTTAGTTACAGTGACCAGGGAAGGTCTCCCTAAAAAATGTCCAGAGTGGATGCTATAGTGTGTCCTGAAGATCCCCTTCTGAGAGGAATGTTGGCAACTCATGACTTTCCATTAAGTTACTCTCCAGGAATTGCCATTAGGAAGACAGTCCTTTAACTGAGGTCATACCTGGAGGGAGTCTATTTGGTGACTGGAGAATGAAGGGTTGTAAAGACCAAGTGCCTTTGTCTCAGGACAGTAAAATGCTGAAAAGTCATGCCAACATCAGAGCCCCATGAAAAAGACTGAGACCCTGGTGTGACTGCATCACTGTTCACCTTTTTCCTCTGCACAAATCCCTTCTCATGTCCTAGTCTCATAAAACATTCTAATTGACCAAAGTGCTTCCTTTGGTGAAAGGTGCCTCACTCTGGTGTACTGTTTCATATGCCCCTATGTGGTTGCTTTTTTCTCCTAGAAAGTTTTGTTTTGATTTCTGCTAAACAATAACAGAGGCATCAGTCAAATAATTTCAGTGTTCTGTTCTGAGTTAATTTAATTTGTATATTTGAATCTATCCTACAGCATAAGTCATTTTTTTCTTTGCCCCAGGTCCTCATTTGTACCCTAAGAGTTGTACTTGTAAATACCTATAGGGAACTGACAGGTGACAGAAATGAAAGGAGAAGGTTAAAAAAAATAAAAATAAAAACAGAATGGCACAGACTGGGGAGGGTATGTGCCTCATTTGAGAGGGAAAGTCAACATTCAGCAGCAGCTGATTTGTTATTAAGCTGTAATGGCAACTCAATATTGCCAGAAGATATACCAATTTTTATCTGACTATGACTGAAATTTTAATTTACTTTAGGGTGTAACTTCTCTGAATTTTGGAATGTTGACAACTAAATCAAAAATTTTTAAAAAACACTGTGTATGTCAAACAAACCACAATGAAGCTGCCCATTTTGGTCCCAGGCATTGACAGAAATTTTTAAAATATTATGATTTACATATGAGGGGTCCCCTAAAAGCTTACATATGAGACAATGCAACAATGTTTAGAGGTGAAATGATTAGATTATAACATTGAGACAATGCAAGAATGTTCAGAGGTGAAATGATTAGACTATGACAAGTGTAACCTAATCAGTGGATTAGTCCACTGATATGAATTAGCTCGGTGGTAACTGTAGGGTTTATATGCTGTCCCTCGTGAGTGTAACTCTCTCTTCCTGATTGCCATGCCCTGAGCTGCTTTCCTCCTTCACACCCTTTAGTCATAATGTTCTGCCTCACTCTGGGCCAGAGCAATGGAGTCAACCAACTATGGGCTGAGACTTCCATGAGCACCAATTAAAATTTTTCTCCTTTATGTTGTTCTTATCAGGTCTATTGGTCACAGTGATAAAAAAGTTGACTAATAAAATATCTCACACTGTTATATACAGGTTGGAACCTGCACTGGTTACTTTTCATGCATCCTGCACATAAAATACCCCCATTCCTTGCAGAATCTGGGCAGGTATGTTTGTCCTACTAGACAGTAAGTATTTTTGAAGAGAGGGATTTGGTGGTGTCCCTGTGCTCCCTGAAGCATCTATCATGTGCTCACATCTGGGAGATACAGAGGATGTTTGTTCAGTGAAAAGAACAGCAAATACCACAGATTTTCATTCTCCAATTCTGTTTTGAGCATTTCAGGTTACAATATTATAGCAAAAACAAAGTAAATTGACTGTAAAAATCAGTCTTAGTGGGAGAGTTTTCCATTAAGTTGGCACCAAAGGACTCCTTAATAAAACTCTTTGACTTCGATTTAAATCAATAAGTGAAAACTGGTTTTCTACTAAAGTTATCTAAACATGGTCACACTTTGAAAATATAAATTGTAAAGAGTTCAGTTCAGCATGTTTTTTACTGAAATGTGATTACAAGAACATGGAAGATTAAAGTCATATTTACATACAATAGGATTAAATATTATTTATGCACTGAAAGTGGCTCTCTGTGGTAGCAGCATAGCACACATTATAAAGACATCCCAAATCACTCTGAAAATATTTCTTCACAGCAGAACCTCAAATGTCAACATTAACAATCATATAGCACATTTTACTAGTGTTCTTAGTACCAGAAAAAGCCTCTTCCTTGCTATTTATAAAACATTTTCATCTGCATTATCTCATTGAATACAGTTATCATATGACATGGAACTAGTGAATTATTTGCAAACAAACATTTTATTTACAAAAAATAAATTCCACATCGTGCTGACCTGATGAGATTATGTATTTAGTGCAATTCTTAGCAAACCAACTAAAGAACAGAAGGTTAAAAAATACTTCCTGAGGCTATCAGATAATGCAAAGTAGAATATTTTTGCATCAGTGACAAAGGATACCTAGAGATCATAATAGTTATTATTAATTACTTAATAATTTAAAAATTCTGCCTTGGGAAGTCTCAAGTAATTATACCTTGAAGAAACAACCGTGAGAAAATATGTTTGTCTGTATCTGTCATAAACCTATCTATGTGTCTATGCTGCTTTTTATGCATCTATCACCTGTCTATTATCTATCTATTACATATCTAAGAGTATCAACAGAAATAATAAACTAAGAGCTTCTAGCAATCCATAAAAAGAAGAGAACACTCACATAAGAGGACAGTTGAGTGGCAGTTTATTGAGTAAGAACAAATCACCTGCAAACAATGGAAAAGATATTTAATCTCAATAGTGATCATGCAAATTTAAATGATAATAATGCAATTTTTGTTTCTTATATCTAATAAGTAGAGTTTAAAAGCTTGATGAGACTGAGTTCTAGCTAGTATTTGGACAAACAGGTGGTCATACATTGCTTCAAGGAATATAAATTGGTCCAAATATTTTACATTGCAATTTAACAATACCTGTAACAATAAAAAATACATATACCCTTTGATATGTGATTTTAATTTTAGAAATCCATCACACAGAATGTTGCCTTATAAAGATGTTTCTTCATGGGTGCAACAGTGTTCTGTAATAACAAAATATTAAAATAATGGACATGTCTGTCAGCAGATACACTATGATACACTATAATCCAGTTATTAGACAAAAAAGGTAGATCTATCAGCAGATGCCAATATAAAAATTGCCCACAATAGGGTGAATGAAACATACAAGAACAAAAACTGCTCAGTTTTTGTAAAAATTATAAAAATTCCTTATACATACACATTTGAAAACCTTAAAAACATAGCAGGCATCCAGAAAGATAAACATACTAGTGGTGAACTCTGGACATTAGAATTGGGAAGGGGCAATTTTTTATCTTATACTTCCCTGCGATTTTTATTATTATCAGTCATAAAGATTCTTCTTTTTTATTGTTCCTTGTGACAGTGCTACTTTATGAAACTTACCTTCAGCATGCAAATTTATACTTCATAGGGCAAACACCCAGGTTTTTAAAAATTAAAATCTCAAAGATCTAGTTAAGAGCTCACTGTGGTTATAACTTATTCAATAGACAGTTTATCTGGTATAATTTGCTTTAATGGAATTTACATGGAACATATAACACATTTTTGGAACATCTTAGTGTTTTTATCATCCCTACCTAAGGCCTCTGGCCCCAGAGGCGAGCAATATCCAGTGTTTGAGATTTAAGAGCTAGTTTAATTATCTGAGATATGGTGAAAGCCTTCCTCTTTTTTAAAATACACAAAAACATTTTTAACATGGTTCATTGTGGCATGAATTTATTTCTACTGTGGATCAAATTATTACTTTTCAAATAGTACTATGCAGAATAAACACCAGATGAGCCCTGGGTCATGCACATCAACATTGATTTATTTTGTAAAACACACCAAATACTATTGTGTTAGGTGTTCCCTCATTTCACAACAAAGTTTTGAGGAATTGGTATTATGTCCCTTTTACAAATGAGAAAACTATATACTAACTAAGCTATAGAAAAGTACTAATTAATACAGTTAAAAGTTGCAATTAATACAGTTCCATATTATTTTAGGGAAGCAATATGCTATAGCAGAAAGGACCAAGTCTTTCAGGTAAAAAGTTATCAAAAATCTTGGCAGCAACGCAATTGACTATGTGATTAAGGAAGTACCTGGGCTGTTGTGGGTCACAAGATCAGAAAGCAAAATATTGCTGCACCTCATCTTTCTGTAACTGTGAACTGGTCAGTAATATACACTGCATTGTATGGACAAATCCAAGAATATATCCTCAGATAACCAGTACAGCATATTTTGAGAGAGAGTTATAACAAATCCTAGCTATAAAGCCAGTTATTTTTCTGCTCAACAAACATATTACAGCAGTGGAATTTACTATTGTACTCTGCCACTAAGGTAGTCCTAACCCAGCAACATATGCAGGGATGATAAATTTGTGAGTGTGTCTGGTAGGAGAACTGAAACAGATGTGCAGAGCGAGGGACATCAAAGTTGAAAAGATCATCTCAACAAACAGTAGTTCTCCTGGACACAAACAGCATTTTTAAGACTTGATTTGTTATATTGTTCTGGCAAATTAGTCATGATGTATTCAGACGTGCAGTATGTGAATAATTAAAACAAACAAGCAAACAATGAGCAGCCATTAGTTGCTTTAAAAGATTACTACTCAGCAGAAAATGTCATGGCATACATTTGAATCATCTGGGGTAGCAGTCCTGTCTAATCCTACCTCTACTGCTCTTCCCCATCCACCTTTCCAGTATGGATACATTTGCCATGTTGCCTTGGTAAGGCTGAGAGTCGGGGACAGCAATGGAGACCAGCCTTCAAAATTCTGGAAATGCTGACAATCGGAAAAACTGAGTTAAAGGCTGTGAAAACAGCAAGCATGGGGCAGATGTGGTGTGGCTTAGGGCAGGGGTTTCCGGTTGGTAGAACTGAAGTCATCATCATGTAGGGGTTTCATTCAGATGCTGGAATTACAAATGGTTTTTAAAAATGACTGTTATGCCTATGCCACATATAAGGGATATTTGAAAATTTTTTTATTAATTTATTATTACATGGTTTACTGTAAGTTTATTATATGTAGGATCCAGATTTAATAAATTAAGAAATTTATAAATTAAATAAGGTGATAAAAACATGGATTATTTCATTTTATACAATAGATATTTTCATATTGAAGAGAAATGGGCCCAAACACAAATTAAAAAAATATATATATGCAGTTCATTTTCACTTTGGCTTTATTTTCTTACCTTGAAAACCTCAACAACTGAAAAGATTTGGGCTCGTGAACATTTCAAAGGCTTTGCCAGAAAATTGTCTTTATTTGGTATTTTAGTAGCTTTTAAATTCTAGTGTTCCTATTTAATAGTCGTTAAGACAATATAAGCCACTTCTCTGTATTTCTGACAAATCATAAATTGCCTAGATAGAAAAATAGCATTATAATGAATTAATAGCTGATGACTGTTCAATATCAGATCTGAAGACTGATTTCTCATTGTGTGCCCCTAGTGAAAATGCTGTTTTATGGAAATGACACCTCAGCATGCAAACTCATACTCCATTATGACTTTCATATCACAGACACGCAGTTTACTGATTCAAAAAATAGGTGTTGTTATGTGCTGTGCTACTGGAATTGAATTAAATTATTAAACACAAGCTGCCAAAGAAATAATAGTGCAGCAGAATATTTTTGTAGCTTTGTTGATGAGCCCGTGTGTTCTTCAGTGTTTGTTTGCAATTATAGGAATTCTCAAAAAAAACAAAGACTTCAGTTTTGAGTTGCTGTTTACAAGAATAAAGAATATGCTGTGCAGCAAGGAGAATAATTAACATTTGACACTCATTTCTAAAAATAGATACAAATATAAGTCAGTGTGCACATTTAGAAATTGTTTTTTTAATTTCCTGGATTCTGAGGGAACGTATCAAAGTGTTCTTTTGGTGGCCACAGCAGCAGAATTTCTTAACCTGAGTGGTCATGTGTTCAAATGAAGCAATCATTAGTTGCCAGTTACAGTTATCTTGCCAGTGCTTTCTTAAATCTGACGAATTCCATGTGTGAATCATCCATGTGAGAATAGAGTAGCATACTGTAGTTGTGCTAATTTCCCTTTTTATGTGTGCTCTACAAAGAAACCAAGATATTAATACATTGATTAAAAGGCATATATAAATGTGTTGTGACCATGGACAAATAGAAGAGTGAAGTTAGAATCTCTATTCCCACCCACTGTCGTTCTGAACTTAAAATATTTTGTCCAGAGCAGGCTGTGGAGAGTCCTGAGGGACTAACCCAGGATACAAATTTAGCATGCACTTTAAACTTTGGTTGTTCTATCTTTCAAGCTGAATTTAAATCTCATTAATTTTTAGTGAAAGCACAATAGTTAAATATCCTGCAGATGTAGCTTGTGTATTTAAAATTCCTTAGAAGGTTTCCATTTAGGATTTTTACTACATTAGTTTGATCTACTGTGCATGGCAATATGGCATATGCATTTCTCTCAGGATGTGCAACTTGATTTTACACTGTGGAAAAATCCAGAGCGTAAAATATTAGCATGAACAGTGTCAAGTGTCGATGCTAATTCTTTTATTACTGTGACGTTATTTAAGGACAGCAATCATTCAACTATCTTAAATGATAGATATTAGAGCTTGAAAAATAGCTATCTGATCAGTCAAGATATGTCTTTGGAAAGAACAAAGTTCTAGAAAGTTCTAGAAAGGCAACAGATATAAATATCTCTCTAATGAGATTTTTCCCTGCAAATACAAGATTACAGATCTTGTTGATACCAGTGAATGAAATCAGAATATGACACTTAAATATTGTTGTATATATATATATATTGCAAAACAAATTTGTTCATTTTTGGTGACACTGAAAGTATTTCCAAAGAAGGTCCTTAGCAGACCTTCACATTTTAGCACTTAATATAGATGTCTTATGGGATGAAAAAAAATCAATATTAATTTTGGGAACTTCTTCTAAGGAATAAATGAACTGAAATATACTGTTAAATCAAAATGTTATAGTTTACATTGCCTATTTTTAGAAGTTATGCTAAATATAAATTTCCTGCAAAGATTTAGTTTGTGTAGAAAAACTTCTATACAATTGGTTTTCTGTTGGATTCAAATTTCTTATCTGAATATTTAGGAATAAAAACCACAAGTCTTTTATCCAAGTATTGTGTGGAAAAACTGCAAAATAATTAGTGTAGGGATGGAGTAATACTATTTTATTTCATTATAGTGTTTCCATAGCTGACAGAGCATTGTAAACTATATTATTTATAGCCCTAAGATACATTTGAAATGAAGATGTTAATCCCAATTTAAAATTCTGGAAATGCTGATTCTTTCTAAATTAATTTTTATCATTTCTTTTTAGTTATACATGTCGGCAGAATCCATTTTGATAAAATTATAGAAGAATGGAATATATCTTATTCTAGTTACAGTCCCATTCTTACGAATGTACATGGTGGTGGGATTCACTGTGTTGATTTCATATATGTACATGGAGAAAACTACATCAGATTCATTCCACTGTCTTTCTTTTTCTTACCCCCTTCCCTCCTTTCCTTATTTTCTAATCTACTATATTTCTATTCTCCCCTCACTCTCCCTCCCTTTATTGTGGTTTAGCATCTACATATCAGAGAAAACATTCGACCTTTAGATTTTGGGAATTGGCTTACTCACTTAGCATGATAGTCTCCAGGTTCATCCATTTGCTGCAGATGTCATAAAGACTGAGTTATGCCAATTCTTGAGTGCTAAATAAGAGAACTTAAAAGGGACTGGATTGTATATTGAGGACAAAAACACAGTACACATCACATTAGTGAAGAAAGATAAATTACCTTTTAATATTAGAGCTTCTACAACAGGATTATGCACAAATGGCAGCAGAACAACTGAGGTGCCTGGGGGAAAAGGGAGGCTGGTTCTGCAGAGACTGAAAAGGTTGATGTTGAGCAGAGATCTGAAGGACCCAGGAGCTTTGGTCAGTGGGCAGGTGAAGGAATGAATGGCAGGCTAGATAGGGAGGCAGAGCTAGGAACAAGGGTGCCATGCTGGGGACTACACAAAAGTACTGTGGCCAGAGCCACAGTTTGATGTTAGATGAAACTATGGTTGATGTTGGGACCAAAATATGCAAAATCTCATATGCTTTGCAAAGACTTTAGATTTAATCCTATAGGTTAGAGAGAACACTGAATTTTAAGCAGGGGAATCACGTGCTGCTAGATCTCAAGTTTCATTCTAGCTCCTGCTTAGAGAAGTGATGGGAGGGAAACATTTTGAATAAGTTTTGAGTTCTGGTTCCAAAAGATTCTGGTGTGACTTACTGACCTTGGTAGTTCTGGAAAGGAGTTAGTTGGAGGGTTGGGGAGAGAGTGAAGGAGATGGTGAGAATAGGCTGAGATTGGCATAAGTGAGAAAAGTCAGATTCTCATACACAATTGAATTTAACAGTCAGGATTCAGTATGCAACTAGTTTGAAATGATACTGAAAATTAAATTGGCTAGCAATGAGAATCACAACAGAACAAATTGTAAGCCCCTGGATATCCCTGTTGTTTGGGATAGGAAATCTCAAATATGAAAAGTAAGAGGTAGTAAACTGTATATATTGAGACTCTGGCACCAGACTATCTGCATTTGAATCCTGCCTCTCCTACTTACTAGTTCTAGGACTCAAAACAATTCTTGGACAGATTCTTTTCTGTGCCTCAGTTTCTTCAACTGTGAAATGAGGATAAAGAATAATATTGACAAAGATTATTGTAAGGATTGAGTTTTCTAAACTTTCATATTTAATCAACATGTAAAGCACTTGGGACATATAGGTACTATAATTGTATTTATTGTATTTATTATGTATGTATTGTATTTATTATTCCTCTCTCAAGCTTCACACTGGGACAGCCCCATGGTTGCAATGTGGTAGTTAAATTTTGTTCTGTTTGGACGGAGGGATTTGGTAGAGAAATGGTTGTCCATTTACCTGGTGGTCTATGTATACGGCAGTCCCCTCCAGTTGTGTAATGTACAGAACACTTGCATTTGCCCTAGATAGGATACAATTGGATTTGTTAGTGAACTGAAAAGCAACCTTAGACAAGGACTGGTAAGTTATTTATCTATTGATCTGTTACCCTCTGGTAGATTTTGAGCTCTTGGCAAATAGGGCATAGGTGATTCTGGTCCTGCTCTATCTTCCATAATGCTTAACACATGACTTGGTAGAAAGAATATCTACAAATGCTATTTCTTTGAGAAGAGGGCAAGGGAGCTGAGGCAAAGTGTTTTGATTGACCCATCTGTACTCTTCCTTTCGTAAGAAATTCCTATTCTTTACTGTGGAATAAATGGCTTTCTCCCAGTACAGAGTGAAAGAAATAACACTAAACACACTTAAGAGAAGGTAGATAGAAAATGAACTTCACAGACTGTTATAACTTGTCTGTCCTTCACATCTTATGGATAAGGCTGGGCAGGCCACAGGGGTTAAGTGATCTGCCCAAGGCTACAGATCACTGGCAATGGAGTTTGGTCTAGTTCATATGTCTCTGAAGCCCAGTCCACGGGTTTTCACCATTATCCTCTATTCTAAAGAATGTCATGTAATGATTTCTTTATAAAGGAAAGGAAATTCGTATTGAAATTTACAGATTATTTCTAAATAAATGAATTTCAAACTTCTGAAATTAACCTAATTATTTATCCCAATACCTACTGAATTGCGTGTCTCTAACCAAGTATATTCATATGGGTATATATTTTTAAGCCTGTGTATTTCTGATAAAAATTTACCCTTACACCTAATTCTGAACTGATTTAGAACATTTTCCTTTGTTGAAACTAAAGCAATTCATTTCATTCACATCAATAACATGTAATTGTATGTACAGTGAGCTGTGCTCACCCGGACTAATGAATATTCAACCAGTAGTGAGAAAAGGGCGCCCCTGGAATGATTACGAGGGGCCCTTTCTGATTTAGCATCACACCCAAGAGTCAGGCAGGGACAACATAGCTTTCTCTACCCAGCTCGATAGCTGGACCCATGGCTCCGCCCACACTGACGCAGGGGCCCGCCTGTCTGATTTGGGGGCTCTGGCAAAAAGCCTGAGCCCATTGATTACAGATCGCTGTTAATAAAGAGCATTTGTAATGCAGCAGTGGTGAGGCAGCCTCCGCACGCCGGTTCATGATGGCCCTTCAGGCTCCACAATTAAGTCGTCCAGCAGGCATGCCCCCTGTTGCAGCTGCTCTGTCAATCTCATTTTGGAGCACAAATGATCTTAGACCTGGTGTTTGACATGGGGTTTTAACACCAAAGAAGGCAATTCTGCAACTTCAAATGAGCCTAATTGGCTGAGCGCTCGGGCGTTCACTCAAGCTGCTTCAGTCCATCAGAGTGAGATTTCCAGCTAATTGAACTGCTCAGAAGGAAAAGAACCAGGAAGAATCGCAAGGTGCTGAGCGATTGGAGAGGGTGATATATATATATATATATAGTATATATCATACATATATATGGTAGCAAACTTTAAAGTACATTCCTCCTCCATAATCAACCACCTGTCAACAAAAGGAAAAAAACAAGTAGTTAAGGCTGCAGATGCTCAAGAGTTATGATCTGAAATTAGGTTGTTGCTCTTAAGAGTGTAAATGTACATGTGTTGCTGATACAGAACATTTCAAAACACTTGATCTGTGGAGCATTTTTTCTGCATCACCCTCAAAGCTGCCCAAAATAAAAGTATATAAATTCTGGCTGTATGTGGAGAGAACTGAGTAAAGTAATTAGAGGTCCTCAGGTGGAGTCAGCATGTGCTAACGCATCACCTTCCTCTGCCTTGGTTCATCCTCTGTTAAATGGGGATCATATGAGGAAAGCTGTGATGTTTATATCTGCACCTGTGTCCATATCCACATCTATAAAAGTGGCATATCCATATCCATATCTATATTGCTGACATATCAATATCTATTTACCTGATATTCCTTCATAATTCAGAATAAATAACATTTTATGGATAAAAATATATACAGCAATATTAAGAGTATGATAAATCATAGTTTGTTCAACCCTTTGTGAGATATTGATACAGTAATGTATTAGGCCGGTATTTGGAACCAAAGGAATTGATCTGTTGTGCCTTTCTAAACCAAAGCATTGCTTAAAAATGATTACCTAATAACTTTCAGGGAGTGTGGAATTCACTGCACAATTGTCAAATTTACCCAAATCCGGTTTTACATGACATGGTGGTTGAAAAGTAATTAAGGAAAGTTATGAAGCAGATACATAAAAAGATTTAGTACTGGCTCAATTTTACATAGATATTTTGTTTCAGATATTGAAAAAGAGGATATAGAAAATATTTCGCTACATATAAAAACATGCAGGCAGCAAGCAAAATATGCTGCACATCAGTTGATTTTCAGTCTGGGAACACATGTACATTTTATGGTATCCAAACTTATGGGCTTAGGAGGAATAGTTGTGCTTGGACACATTAAGTCTTCATAATTGTTCAATTGAATTCTGCCTCTGCTTTACTTTGTGACCTTTAGTAAACCATTCAGGATTCCCAAGCCTCAACTTCCCTATACTAAACAAAACAGCAGGATCAAGTATGGTCCACCAGCCACCAGTCACATTGTCCTAAAGATGCCTGATGACAAGGATAAAATTTAATCTCTTCATTGGGGAACCTGTAGATTGTGCCCCTTGTACCATGGCAACATTCCTATTTATAACCCAAAAAAAGAATGCATCATCCTCAAATTCCAACTATAAAAAATTTAGGAAATAGTCCTATTTCACACTCCCCCCCCCCCCCCATTAGGATGAGTCAGTTTAGGAGTCAGCACTGTAATTTCTATATGCTGAGTTCTGGATCAATGAAAAGCTGTGTCTGGCTACTATGACTTAGCACAGTGTTTTTTGAGGTTTATCCAGGTTGTAGCATTCATCTGCACTTTATTCCTTTTTATTGCCAAGTAATATTTTTCATATGGATATTTATGTAGATATTCATTTATCAGCTGATACACATTCGTGCTGTTTTCACCTTTTAGCAATTAGGAATAATGTTGCTATGAACATCTGTGTATCCTCCATTTATTTCATTTGTAAAATTTTCTCTTTCTCCATCCTTGTTATTATTTTTTTTTAGGGATCCAGGTTTATAAATACAAAGTTCCCCTGGTTAAAGTGTATCATTTAATATTTTTTAGTACGTTCATAGAGTTTTGCCCTATTACCCTAGTCTAATTTTAGAACATTTCAATCACCCTCAAAAGAATCTTAGAACTCATTAATAGTCCCTTTTCATTCTTCCCTTCTGCCCCCTCCAGCCTTAGGCAAACACTAATCCCCACTCCAACCCTACAGATCTGACTGTTCTGGACATTTCATATAAATGGAATCATACATACAATATGTACCTTTAGTTCTGATATACAACTACTTGTGGGGTTTTTTCCCTCTAAGGCTCAAAAGTCAGGTAGTTTTTTTTCCCCCCTTTTCTTTCTTCTTCCTTTTTCTTTTTCTGTAATTTTAATCAGTTTACTGACGCAGTAACTTAATATAATTGCCTCCCTGATACGCCTGCTTCTTTCACCCACTCTAGATCTCTCCCCTTTCCTCTCCCCTTCAAACAAGCTATTCAGTGAGAATGGAAAAGGACAGGTCACTTACACTGCCCAGTCCTTTCCCTTCACCCTGCAGAGCAGGGTCTGAGGCACATTGCCAAGCCTAGGGGATTTCGCCGTTTTCTTCTGGAAACCTTTCTCATGGACCGTCTTTCTTCCTACTCTAATTAGATTGATATCCTCAAATCTACTTTACAGCTTTCCTACTGGAACATTCTGCAATGTGCCTTGGAGTCCAAGCTCCTATTTTCTGGATCCCACATATTTCTTTTTCTCAATTCATTGCCATACAGCTAAAGCGGTGTGGGGTGTGGAAGGGCACACAGGGCCCCACTATTTTGTATACATAGAGGTGTTCAATTGACTTTTCTTCATCCCACCTCCAATCCCTGAGCCTCCTGGGGTTCTCTCTTTGGATCAACTTTTTATTGGTGTCCCCTGTTTTGCTTTCAACTCCCACATATGCATGCAGATGATTTCTTTTTAGTATTCTTTGCCCTAAAGAGTTTGTACTTCCCTTGTTCCTTTACTAGCACTGTGAAAGGCCTTTGGAGAAAGGCCTTTGTGAATGTGTAGAGTGAATATTTGAGTGGACACTCAGACCTTGATTTCAAAGGCTTAACGTAGCTCTTCCCAATTTACTCTTTCCCACTCATGGCTCACTGACAGCTGCACGGTGTTAACCCTCTCTCTTTCTCTTGGGATTGGACTTTTGAATTCCCCTTAAGACAAAATAATCAGTAAAGTCTCTTTTACTTTACCTACTTGTATTTGCAAAGCCAAATTATTATAAAAATTATGAAAACAAAAAATGAGCTATCTATGGCTCATTAATAGATAGATGTGACCAAGCCTAAGGGGTGCTGAAAACATCTAGAACAGAAGGATGCTTAAGGGTACAAGGACTAGGAATGAGGAAACAGGTTCAGTGAGGTCATCTGACATTCTCTGGGGCGCAGAGCTAATAGGTTGGAGAGTCTCAAGGAGAACCACAAGGTCCTGACTCTCAATTCAGTGAACCTTGATCCTGATCACCACCTCCCATGTTGCCCCTTGGTCTTTGCTGTGCCTCCCCTATTCTGGACAGCTGGGATGCTGACCTGCTTGGCAAGACCTCAGGGAGGAAACCTGTAACCTCTGAAGGAGGAAATTCTAGTTTCTAATGAGCCACACATAATTTTTTTTTTTTTTGTATATATGTAGTCAACCTCTCTTGGTCAGGGAGCTTTCTTCCTTCCTTTCTTTCTTTCTTCCTTCTTTCCTTCCTTCCTTTCCTTATGGGGTTTCTTTAGTAGGGATGTACAGTCATCTCTGGCATAATTAGTTTTGAAGACTATCAAGTCTTACCTCACTTTCTATTTCTTGACTAAAAATGAACTAAATAATATCCACCACTCACATTCGTGAAGATTAAATACAGTAACAATGAGAGTGCTTGGTACCCTATAAATGCCAGGGTCTGTGCTTTATTTTCCTTTAAACTAAAGCTGTAATATGAAATATTGCATTGATATAAGGCATGAACATGATATATCTAGTGGCATTATTTGTTTAATATAGGAAATGTTATGGAATTCCTTTGAATAAACTTTGACTTATAGACATTTTGTAAGCTTTTAAGTAAAGTTCACCTTTAAGAGTCTGTATTGGACATGTGGGGTGAATGCCAATGAGGTATCTCACTGGGTATGCTTGTTCTGTTTCCCCAAACCCCTGCACTAAGTCAGATCTACACTGCCATGTTTATTATGATATTTACCAGCAGCATGAATTGATATATTAGCCAATCATCTCTGTATGACATTTCTTTTTCCGGGAAGATTCATGTTTAGGAAATTTTTTTTCTCAGATTGTTAACACTTTTTTTTAAAAAAAAAAAATCTTGTTCTTGATTTTTTCCCCAATTCTTTGGTAATTTTGTCCCTTTTATGATATATTCTTAAGTAAATGACACTGTACCCAATTTGAGGATCCATGAAAGTAAAAATAACTGTAGATATAATTTTGCAGGAAGGAAACTAAGGTCCAGCGATGGAGCCAGCATTTCCCACAAAGTTCCTTTAGTAATTTGTGACCCAGCGCTCCTGAGCTCCAGTCTTACCACTCCATCTTAACTGTGTCCTACACAGCTATCTGTTCATCTTATAGACTCCATCTGTTCCAAGCTATTATTCTTCCAGATCTAGGCTATTTGAACTTTTGTCTCCAAGATACATTTAGATTATTTAAAAATTTTCCTTATTGGTACATATTGATTATAGAGCATAGTGGGTTTCATTGTGCCACATTCTTATATGCACATAACAGAGCAGTTTTTCTCCTCAGTACCTCTCCTTCCCTCCCTTGCTTCATCTTCAATACCTTCCCTTTACCCCCATGGTCTTCCTTCTATTTTTGAGATCCCCTTTCTTTTCATTTTTTCTTTCTAGCTTCTACCTATGAGAGAAAACATATGACGCTTAACTTTGTTAGTCTGTCTTATTTCACCTAACGATGATCTCCAGTTTCATCCATTTTCCTGCAAATGACATAATTTCATTCTTCTTTATGGGTGAATAAAACTCCATACTGTATAATTACTGCATATTCTTTATTCATCTAGATTATTATGTGAGCATTTTCACTTCAAAATAAAAAAACACCAGGCTGGGGAGATAGCTCAGTCGGTAGAGTGCTTGCCTTGCAAGCACAAGGCCCTGGGTTCGTTCCCCAGCACCGCAAAAAATAATAATAATAAAAATAAAATAAAATAAAATAAAAAACACTTACTTAAAAGTTCAAAATTTATCATAAGATCTAAATCATTTATTTCCTCTTCTCAGTTTTATATTTTGAAAAATCCCAACCCTGCAGAAAAGTTAAACACCTGAATAACCCTTCACCTAGAATGATCCAATGTTGTTTTGCACATCTACTAATTTAGTATATAAAGTATGTTTGGGGGGGTATGTGAAACAAGGACAGAAAGAGGGAGACACCATCTGAAATTTGCAGACATCATGACACTACTTAGTGTTTAGCATACATTTCCTAAGAACAAGCACAAGGTTTTGTAGAACCACAATATCATTACAAGGTATGTGTCACTTAACAATGGGGATATGTTCTGAGAAATGCATTGTTAGGCAATTTCATTGGAAATATTATAAAGTGTACTTACACAGATTAAGACAGCCATGATGTCACTAGGCAACATAATCTTATGGGGTCACTGTCATATACATAGTTCTTTATTGACTGAACAAGCAATGCACAGCTGTATTTGAATTTAAGGAATTTAACATTAATATAATAATACTATCTCATAGCCAGTCTTCAAAGTTTTCCAGTTGTCACAGATGTTCTTTATAGCTGTGCACTATAACTTACTAGCTCCTTATTAGCTAATTTATTAGCTGGCAGTTTCCTTACCTTACTCATCACTCCCCATTTTAATTTTTATTATTACTACTATAAATCATGGATTTAAAAAGTTAGATGAGGTATAACACATTAATATAAGTATTATTTAAAATTTTCACACATTTAGCCAGTTCTTACAGGCTAGCTTCTGTAAATTTTGACATGATTCTATCAGAATTTGAAAATTTCTTGCTCTGTGATACAATACAAGGAATGGGAATGGATTTTATTCAGTTATCTGTGTCATTTACAAACATTTTTTCAACACTTTGGATTTTTTTCTAAGCGTTTGAGAAAAATTACTGTTATTCCTCCTCAATATTCTACTACTCAGTTGTATCTCCTTTTGAAAGCTCTTAATAATTTCTGCATCTAGTGTAACCAACCATTCTGGCCCTCCAGAACTGATGGATTTCCTGTGACATTGGATTTTGTTTTAAAATGAAATGAGTTAGTTACCCCATGTGCATCAAACCTTTCATTTAAAAATGAAAAGTACCTCTAGTGATCACAGTTTTCAAAATTCTGCTGCATACACTTAAATTTAAAAACTCTGCAGATTACACAACTGTAATCTGTACACTTGTATATAATGTACTTTAATTTATGGTCATGACAAATCCAAATAAAATGAAAAACAAAATGATTAAATAAAAAGAAAATTAAAAGGAAAGTTTGAAAATCAGAAAGAAAATAAGAAAATTGACTACTGGCTGCCTCTGTAAGTTCTAAACAGCCCATTATCCAGAATATATTTACTGTATGATATGGTTAATAATCAAACTAATGAATAAAGTACCACAGGTCTTATTAGAGTTTTTGCAGAGTTTTTTCCATGTTACCTTATCCATACTTACACCAAGTTTGCAGGGCAGGCAGGGTAAGTTCCCATTTCTACTGCTGAGAAACAGATTCAGAGAGACTCAGTGCCACCTAAGGCGTTACAAACTAAAAACAAGAGCTGGGACCAGTACTACCTAAGACATTAGAAATTAAAGGCAATATGTTTTCTATCTCTTTATATTACAGTATAATGCAACAAATAATAAATAAATGAATAAATGCATGGGAGAGTGTGTGCATGCCTGCGCACACACACATACACACACACACACACATACATACATACAGCAGAGCCTAAACAAAAGTGAGGAGGACTTCAGAATCTTGGAATCATGTTTTTAAGAATATTTTTAGGGAAATAGAAATATTCTACAAGCATGACTGGAATCAACTAGAATGTGAATTCCATGAGGGCAGGGATTTCTGTCCATTTTGTTCCCCAGTGCACCCCCAGTGCTTCAATAAAATCTATTGATTAAATGAATAAGTGTCTGTGAAAATGAATCTTTATAGCTGACTAAAGCAGTGTCTTAACATTAGAAGTTTTTAAATTTTTTGATTGATATTTATTATGATAAAAGTAACATATGCTTATAGTAACAAACTCAAACAAAACAGAAGTGTCTAAACTAAGAAGAGAACATCTGCCTCTTGCTGCCACTCATATCCCTGGAGATGATTGTTGGCAATGGTTTGATATGCCTTCTGCATGTTTTCTTTTCTTGAGAGCTCATGCATCTTTTAAAGTTAGTGTATTGGTTTTTCTTCTAATATTTTTTATTCTGTGTGCTATTATTTGTAGATGGATATTTTTTCACCTTTCAAACAATGATGCAATGAACATCTTGTATGTATGAATGTGGGCATTCATGCTAGTATTTCCACACATAGATTAGAATTCTTCAAAGATAAATGTACATTTAAGATTTAAAAAATAGTCTGACATTTCCTCCAAAACATTACACCCATCTCCACTGACTCCAAGTTTGCCAACCCTGCCTGTTTTTCCATATCCTCATAAGCACTGTATTGTGTCACTCTTTGTCAATTTTATAAGAAAAATAGCTCTTCTCTTTACTTAGCTTCCCTAATTGGTAGTAAAATTAAGTGCCTCTATAGATGATTAACAGTGTATTTATTCTATAAATTATTGATGCAAGCAATTTCCCACTTTTTCTAATGGATTATTTTCTTTGAATTGAGATTTGAAATACTAAATAGTAGCTCCTTGTTGGTTAAATGCATTTCAAAGTTTTTCAATCTGTCATTTACCTTTTAACATGTTTGTAGTACATTTAACTGTGTTGGAGTTTTAAAGATTTGCATTATTAAATCTGTCAATCTTTTACTTTATGACTTCTTAGAGTTCAATCTTTCCGACACCAAACTGTATAAAAATATGTTTTATCTTTTAGAACATTCTTAGATTATTTTTTGTTTGACAATTTATTTTTGTTTAGAATTTATTTTGACTATCTTTTAAGGTAAGAATCTAAATTGATTGATTTTTAATAAATAACCATAGTTTTAGCCTAAAGAATTTAAATAAATCCACAACATTCTCACTTTTTAAAATGCCACCTTTGTACTTATAAGTTCACATCTATTCACAGGTCTTTTCTGTACTTGTAATAAGGCTCCCCTGATATATTTGTCTTTCCTGTGCCAGTACCACACTATTCTAATTACTGTAAGTTTATAGTATATTTTGATATCAAGTGGAGCAAGACCAGAACAAAACTTTTTTTGTATATTTTTTTTCTTTCTTTTCACATTGCCCTTTCCCAACCTACTTGCAGTCTCTCTGACTTACTGTGGGTGTACTGATTTCTGTGTTTATCTTGGCTCTTCCAGATCTCATACTTTACATTCTTATGCACTGTAGGCATTATCCTCTTTCAGGCGAGATCCCACTTGGTAACACTTGGTAGGCTGTTATTAAGATTTTAGAAGAGTTTAAACTTCATGTGTGCATTCCAAGTGAGGTAAACTTTTAATAGTAACTAAGGACAAGTTGAGGAAATTTGATAATTTACATCTCATCTGGCTGAAAATTAAAACAACCCCAGAACTTCATCTCATCTCAATCTCCAAAATTTTCTCATTTCTACTTACCCACTTGACCATGCCAACATTCTGTCTATGCTGGAGGGGGAAAATATGAACTACATGACAGTTTCTCCATTCATTTTAACTTTTTAAATGAACAAGATAGTATAGTAATACAATAAATCATTTTCGCCTTATAAAACCAGTGATATTTTCATTGGGAATAAGAATTAATATTTTAATATGTAGTATTACCAGCTTTCTTTTTTCTTTTTCTCTTTTGCAGCACTGGGGATTGAATCCAGGGCTTTGCACGTGCTAAGCAAGTACACTGCCACTGAACTACATTCCCCGTTCTATACAATCAGTTTTTTAAAATGATTTAAATAAAATACATTTGTAATCCACTTTAAACAGTCCATAGTGTTTCTGTACATTATATCATTCAATGGATCCTTCAAAATGGGATCCCATGTGACATTAGGATGGATGGATGTGTGGCTGGGTATTGATATCTTGAGAGAACTGTATCGTTGGGACACTGAGTACTAAAGTTAATTATGAAATGCTACAAGGAAATACTATTTTATTAGATTTCCAAACTGAAAATGGAGTTTTGATCGCCAAATTTTACTAATATAACATGATGGCTTTTGCTGTGATTTTTCCTTTTTTCATATAATGCTTTAGATACAACATAGAATGTTTCCCACTTTTCAGTCCTACATTGAAAAATAATTATTGACTGTTGGCTTCTTTTACATTGGGGTTGGGTGTGGATTCTAGACTTCCCTGCTGTTGAACATAACAAACAAGCTGACCATGAGATTCCAGATGTTTCTATTTCTTTTTGTTTAAGACTATTGGACCTCCCAGGAACAAATGTCAGCAAGGTTGAATAGTAGACCCTGTCCCCTTCGTGTTGGGAACAAAGATTTGATCCTGTAGCGTTGCCAAAATTTTTGAATTTGGGTCCCTTAGAGCAAGTAGGTCTCACAGACCCAAACCATTAACTTCCACTGCCAGTGATATCAGTCAGAAATGGAGCTGTCTAAATTGCAACATTTCAAATACATTTAAAAAACAAATCCTAACTTGAAAGACAGCTGTACTCATTTGATGTTGTAAACAGGCGACATGAATTTTTACAATGAACTCTGACTGATGAACACATAGGGAGTATTTTAGTTGTGATTTTAAAAATTGGTTGGGGAGGAGAAGGCGGTTATAGGGAGATTGGAGAGGAAAATTGATGGCATCTAATTGGGTTAAAAAGGCCTCATAATAGAGACTCTGTCGGGAGACTAAAGGAAAGGCTGGTAGAGAGAGTTGTCAGGTGTTTGGTTTGATGAAGCTCATTGTTTCCCTCATTTACTCTGCTCTTATCCCAAATGTGCATTTGGAGCTCAGTCAGCAAAGCCTGGTTTTAAAATGAGAATGCCTACTTAAAAACCCATTGATGAACCTGAACTTCTGAAAAACAATCCTTTTACAGACTCATCACATTTTAGTGGTGTGTGAGCCTTGAGGTCAATGCCATGGAATGAATTAATCTCCCCAAGTACATACTGTGGCTTACACTGGAACTTAATGCGGTTGTTTTAGACTGATGACTTATTAATCCATGGCTGTTTTCACAATTTTAATATTTTTTAGACTTGAAACAAACAGTCCTTTCTAACAAGCCCTTTAAACTTCTACTTAAGATCCCCACTAAATCCACACTGAAGCAATTATGACAGAAATTGAGAATTATAAATGTTTCATACAGTGGTAGTTTGGAATTTGGGCTTTTGAGAAAGAAAGGTGGGCTGCTTAGCTACTTTTTATTTGCAACTGGACAGACGAGAAGAATCATTAATGATGCTAATTTTAAAAGCCAGTTCATAAGATGAATTAACCTGGTCAGTAAAATAAATTTCAAGAGTACTTTGCATGGTGAAGCATACACTAAACAATGGAAAAGGGCAGAAAGAGAGAAACAAATACTCCATTTCAAGACTATGTCAGACCAAAGGCAAGTTTTTCATAGTGTGAATCTGTGGTGCTTTTGATTTTCTGGCACAAGATGGACAGAAGAACAGATATCCTGTGCCTCCCCCTGCCCTGCAGCCTGCCTGCTCACTATTAAAGCTGAGTTTTCACTGGGCTGAAACTGCTTGTACATTGGCCATTTAACTTGCCAGCATTCTGCTCTCCTGTGGAAAATGTGGATCTTCAGCCACATAATGTCTTTCCATTAGCGATGGCGGCTCTCCAAAATAGGGCTGTGGTTTAAACACAAATGGGCAGTGTGGGCCAAAATGAATGCAATTTTGAGTCTACTATCTTTAAAAGGTGGATCTGGAGGCAATTTAGTGAGTGTAAATTACAATTGACTTTGGAAGAAATAACTCATACACTTGAACCTCCTCAGATGTGCAGCCAATAGGGGGTAGCCAGGCTAACATGAAATTTTACACATCCATCAGCTAAAGAAGAGATCCAAATGTAAAAATCTAGCTATCATATGGATTCGTAACACCCCCTGGAGGACTTGTGGCCCACAAATCAATGAATGGTTTATGCTGAGCCAAAAATGTACTTTCATAGTGCTTCTCATTTTCCTTAACCGTTTCAGAACACCATATGTGAGAGACACAGCAGCCTGGGAATTGCTCCTGCAGAAGGCACTCTTCAGTGGTGAGAGTACCAAAGGCATGTCATTGGTCAGATCCTTCCTGTGGACAAAAAGTGGTATTTCCTTACCTTATGCCAGGGGAACATTTTCTGCTATACAGGTACATTGGTCTGAGGTACTCTGGAATGCATCAGACATGCTACTGACTGCTACTGACTCCCTTCACTGTCGTTACTAATTAGTAGTGGATTAAAACAATCTGATTGTGGTTATTGTCTTGCTGACTTATGTGTGGGGTTGGAGAGTTGTCAGGGGGCGGGGCATGCTGTCTTCATCTTCACTTGAAGTCAGCATCTAGAAATGCTCACACACTCAAGGCTTGTTTTCTGTCTCTGTGTTCTCTACTTAAGGTTGCTGAACAGAAATATATTTAATGGGAAAAAAAGGACTTCTGTGTGTGGTTAAAATTTTAAAGTGTTAATAACTAAATTACAAACAGCAACTAAGTGAATAAAATTCAGACCTATTTTTGGACAGTGTTGCTGCCTAAGGTAATATTAATGATAAATACTTTTACATTCTTTGAAAAAATTTCTGATGTTTATGTTTCTTGACTATTGACTTTTTAAAAATTTAGCTAACTCTACAGATAGCAGTTTCCTTCACTGTTCACATTTTTAAATATTCAAAAAATGTTCAAAGGAGAGACTGATGTGGATTCTATGCAGACTATTCTAAACAAGTAGATGGAAGAGAATGCTTTTCATTTGCAGTAGTAATTGAGTTGGAATTCCAAGTTTGTACTTCATTTTGTGTTTTTTAAAAGCAAATATGCATATATATAAGACTTTTATTTTTTCCATATTTTCATTTTAGTTGCACATAATGGTGGAATTGGTTGTTACATATTTGTATACTTGCACCATATAATAAATACAATTTGGGCAATATCATTCCCCAATATTTCCCTTTTCACTCTCCTCTTCCCTGCCCCTGCTCCCTCTCCTGTACCTTACTGCTTTCCCTTCCATTTTCATGAGATTCCTGCCTGCAACACACCTTTCTTTTCCTTTTTCCTCTCTAGCTTCTACATATGAGAGAAAACATAACAATCCTTGACTTTCTGAGTTTGATCTATTTCAAGTAACATAATCTCAGATTCCATCCATTTTCCTGCAAATGACATAACATCATTCTTTTTTATAGCTGAATAAAACTGCATTGTGTATATATACCACATTTTCTTTATCCATTCATTTACTGATGGACACCTAGGGTGGTTTCATAGTTTGACGATTGTAAATTATGCTGCTGTCAACATGGGTATGCATGTATTGCTGTAGTCTGATGACTTTAATTCTTTAGAATAAATATTGAGGAGTGGTATTATACCACTGGGTCATATGGTGGTTCATTCCTATTCTTTTGAGAAACCTCCATACTGATTTCCATAGTGGTCATTCTAATTTACAATCCCACCAAAAGTGTAAAAGTGTTCCTTTTTTCCCACATTCTCTTTAGCACTTATTATTATTCATATTCTTTATCATCATTATTATTATTAGTAGTAGTAGTACTACTAGTAGTAATAGTACCAGGGAATGAACCAGGAGTGCTTAACCACTGAATCACATCCAACCCATTTTAAATTTTTTGTTTGTTTTTGAGGCCAGGTCTCACTAAGTTGCTAATGGTCTTGCTAAGTTACTGAGGTTGGCCTGAATTCAACTTGTGATCCTCCTGGCTCAGCCTCCAGAGCTGCTAGGATTCTAGGGCATGTGCCACTGTGTCAACCTTATTGTTTATATTCTTGATGACTGCCATTCTAACTATAGTGAGATAAAATGTAATCTTAGTGTAGGTTTTTTTTTTTTTTTTTTTACTTTTTTAAAATTAGAGTTTTATAGCTATATATAATAGTTGGATTCATCCCAACAAACTCATACATGCATGGAATTCCATTTTGCGCCCCCTTCTCACTCCCATCCTTCTTTCTCCCTCCCCAAAACAAATAACCCAATCAATAAATGGGCAAAAAGAACTAAACAGAAACTTCTCAAAAGACACACAAATTACCAACAAACATATGAAACAATGTTCAATATCTCTAGTAATCAGGAAAATGCAAATCAAAACTAAACTAAGATTTCATCTCACTCCAATCTACACAGAATGAAGTTCTACTTGGTCATAAAAAAGAATGAAATTGTGGCATTTTGTGTTAAATGGATGGAAATGGAAAATATCATGTTAAGTGAAATAAGTCAAACTCAGTGTAGTTTTAAAATGCATTTCCTTAATTGCTATCAGTGTTGAATGTTTTTCATATATTTGTTGGCCATTTGTATTTCTTCTTTTGAGAAGTGTCTGTTTAGTTCATTTGCCCCTGTATTATTAGGGTTTTTTCTTTTGATGTTAAGTATTTTGAGCTCTTTATATATTATGGATATTAATCCTCTTTCAGATGAGTAGCTAGCAAAGATTTTCCTCATTCTGTAGGTTCTCTCTTCACTTTCTTAATTGTTTCTTTTGCTGTGGAGAAGATTTTTAATTTGATGCCATCCCATTTATTAACTCTTGGGATTATTTCCTGAGCTTTAGGGGTTGTTTTCTATAACCATATATTAGAGTGTGATTCTATGTTTTCTTCTTGGAGTTGCATAGTTCTGGTCTAATTCTGGTCTTTAATCCATTTTGAGTTGACTTTTTTGCAGGGTAAGAGATAAGTATCTAGTCTCATTCTTCTACATATGGATAATTAGTATTTCCTGTGCCATTTATTTAAAAGGTTGTCTTTTCTCTAGTGTATGTTTTTGGAAAGCTTTTGTCAAGTATTAGATGACTATAGATATGTGGATTCGTCTCTGTGTCTTCTTTTCTATACCATTGGTATATCTGTGTTTTTTATGCCAGTACCATGCAGGTTTTTTTTTTTTTTTTTTTTTTTTTTTTTTTTTTTACTATCTCTATAGTATAATTTGAAGTCAGGTATCATGATGCCTGAAGCATGGCTTTTTTGGCTTAAAATTGCTTTGACTTGTCTGGGATTTTTATTCTTCCAAATGAATTTTAGGGCTATGTTTTTCTAGTTCTGCAAAGAATGTCCTTTTCCTGTTGATGGGAATTGCACTGAGTCTATAAATTGCTTTGGGTGGTATGACAATTTTAACAATATTCATTTTGCCTATCTAGGAGTATGGAAGATCTTTTCATCTTCTTGTGTCTTCTTCAATTTCTTTCTTCAATGTTTGATAGTTTTCATTGTAGAGGTCTTTCACCTCCCTGATTAGATTTATTCCTAGGCATTTTATTTATTTATTTCTTATTTTGAAACTATTGTGAATGGTATTGTTTTCCCAATTACTTTCTCAGAAGATTCATTTTTGGTGTATAGGAAAGCTATTGATTTTTATATGTTGCTTTTGTAACTTGTTACTTTGCTGAATATATTAGCTCTAGCAATCTTCTGGTAGAGCTTTTTGGATCTTCTAAGTTGTGTCTACAAACAGTGATACTTTGACTTCTTCCTTTCCTATTTTTATACCTTTTATTTCCTTCTCTTGCCTAATTGCTCCTATTAGAATTTCTAGTACAATGTTGAATAGGAGTGGTGAGAGTGGACACTCTTGTTTTGTTCAAGATTTTAAAGAAAATGTTTTCAGTTTTTCTCACCCACTATGATGTTGACTTTGGGTTTATCATATATAACCTTTGTGATGCTAATATATGTTCCTTCTATTCCTAAGATTTTTTAGTGTTTTTATTATGAATGGGTGCTCAATTTTACTGAAGGCTTTATCTGTATCTGTTGAGATGAATGTGGGCTTTTTGTCCTTTTCTATTTATAAATTATATTTATGTAATGAATTACACTTATTGATTTGCATATGTTAGAACACCCTTGCGTTCTTGTGATAAAACCAACTGGTTCATGATATACTATCTTCTTAAAATGTTGTTAAATATGATTTGCCAATATTTTATTAAGAATTTTTATATCCAAGTTTATCAGGAATACTGGTCTGTAGTTTTCTTTCCTTGATATGTTCTTATCTGATTTGGGTACAAAATGGCACTGGCTTCATAGCATGAATTTGGAAGTGTTCCATCCCTTTCTATTTCATTGAATAATTTGACATAAGTTCTTTTTTAATGGCCTGGTAGAATTCAACTGAGAACCTGGTAGAATTCTGGTCCTGGACTTTTATTTTTTGGAAGATTTTTTATTTCTACTTCTATCTCGTTGCTAGTTATTGATCTGTTTAGGTTTTCTAGGTCCTCTTGATTTAATGTGGCAGGTCATATGTGTCTAGAAATGTATCCATTTCTTCTAGGTTTTCCAGTTTATTGGAGGCTAAGTTTTCAAAAGAGTCCCTTATTACCCTCTGAATTTCTGTGATGTCTATGGTGATTTCTCCTTTTTAATCTCTAATTTTATTCATTTGGGTCTTCTCTCTCTCTCTTGCTCTCTGTCTCAGTTTGGCTAAGGGCTTATCAATTTTCGTTTCATAGATTTCTGTTCTGATCCCAATTATTTCTCCCTTCTACTGGTTTTGGAATTGGTTTGCACTTGTTTTTCAAGGGCCTTGAGCTACATCATTAGGTTGTTTATTTAGGATTTTTCCGAGTTTCTTATGTAGATTCTCATAGCTATAAACTTTCTTCTTAGGACAGCTTTCATAGTGTCCTAGAGGTTCTGGTATGTGGAATTTTTAAATTTCTCCCCTGATTTCTTTTATCACCCATTCATCATTCAAAAGTGTATTGCTCAATCTCCATGTTGTTTATATAGTTCCTGTATATTTGTTTTTTCTGAAAGTGTCAATTTAGAATGAGAAGTCACAACAAAAAGGCTTAAAACTACTGTTAATATCACAAATCCAGAACAATAACATAATATTTTTATCAAGTAAAAATTTGATGATTCACATCTCTTTAATGCTTCACCCCATGATGTTTTGACTGTATATTCTTTGTCCTCCTCTACACGTGACAACAAGTTTATAATTTTTATAAAGAGAATCTTCCCAATCTTTCCTCTAATATGGTTTATAAAATTATGTTTTATATCATTCATAGTTTATAAAAGTCCTTCCTTTCAGCTTCTAAATAACTTGTAATTGAGTAATATGTAAATTTTTAGAATTACTGTTAAACCTGGGAAAATTTCTATCAAAGATTTTGACCTAAGGTCTATAAGATTTTAGGGAATATCAAATTTTTTTGCTGTCCTGGAAATCAAGCCTAGGGCCTTGTGCATGCTAGACAAATGGTTTACCACTGAGCTATACCTCCAGTACTCAAAATTTTTTATGCATTGATTAATCTTAAATATTCCTTAATTCATCTGTCATTGACATTCTTCTTGTAGCTACATATTACATAGTCATATATTTTGTTGATCTAAGATTTTTGTGTGTTTCCACACATGAATAAATTAATAATGGCAAGATTATTTCAGGCTGAGAGAAGATCATGGTGGAAGATATGGTTCTGGAAAGACAAGGAGCCCAGTTTTGGGAGAGTGCAGTATGCAAACAGTGCCCCTGGGAAAGTGGGTTGGAGCCTGATGGGAGAGCTGTCAGATGTTGCTGTGTGACTGAGGATGCCCTTAAGTTACAATGCCTTTAATTTAAGGAAGGCTTCTTAATGAAAAAATATTCATATTAAAAGTGAGAAATCATTATGTTGAAATTGAGATTAGGATTGGATAAAGCTATCGTCATAAAAAGTATTGGACTGGTCTGTGAAATCTTCCTAACAGTACTATAAGCAGAAATGACAGTAAACTATATAGCTTCAACTCACTAAACCCAAAGCAAATGTATTTCTAACTTAGCTTCCTCTTTGCCATAGTTTAACTCAATGCCATCCTCGTAAGGCAAAGTGTGTTGGAGAATCACAGGAGGAAAAAGACAGCCATGTGCCCAGTTTTATTAAAACATTATACATTTGCAAATTTTTCAAAAGCATATTTGAGGAGTGTCTAAAAATAAGGGACCCTGAAATTTCCATTTCATTAACTTCATAGTAAATCCAGATCTGATTGCCCTTTCAAATTTATAAACCGGCTCCCCTAATATTCCTAGCTCTCCCAATTCCCCTTACCCTGCTGTCTCTCCAGAGCACCATTGTCTTACATTACATTGTATTATTATTTTTTAATTGTTCACTGCTTGATGTTTACTTCATACTAGGATATAAGCTCTATGATGAGAAGAACTCTTTAGTTTATCAGTTTATCCCTAGTGTATGGAAAATTGCTGACACAGATATTTGTTGAATAAATGAATAAATCAACATCAGCACTGTTTTATTTTGTTGTGTTTTTTACTTCTAAATCACTTGTTTATTCCATGTATGCAACCAATTGTTTCTATACTGTGTTTTTGGGTTTACAGAAAGAAAAATGAGAAAACTGTTGATGTTAGAGGATGATGGGCACAGGAGAGAGGAGACAACCAAGGTAGAGAAAATTTGATCATAATTAAACTATGAATAAAGTTTTCGTAAAACTTAGGTCATCTAAAAGATACAGTAGATGAGCAAGGCCATGATTCTAACTTCCCGGGTCATTTTAAAAAGTGTTTCTGAGCTGGAGAAATCACATGAAGATCAAAGTTAGAAGCAAGCCTGAGTAGGATCAGCAGAAGAAATGTGACTGCCCAAGCGTTTGACTGCATCTGCAAGTTCTGTCTGACCTTGGTCATTGCAGAAAAAGAACAAAGGGAAAGAAAGAATAAGAAAAAAACTTCACAGATAGGGCTAACAGTCTCTTTACATATGTATGTTTAGCATAAATAATATATGGTATTGTTTTATATATTTAAAAATAAATATTACTGAAATGTTATCCTGTTCAAATCTTTCTGAAACTCACTTTTATTACTCACCATTAGATTTTTAAGATTTATTTCTGTTGGCACATATGTCTCTAGTTCATTGTAACTGCTCCATGGTGTTTCATTGTGTTTAGATTTTATTGGTATTTGTGTTCCAATGGAATTTATTCATTTCTGAATTGACAGATATTTATGTTATCTGCAGAAAATATTATAAGCAATTATGCAGTGAACATTCTTGGACATTTCATTATGCCACTATGTGAGAACATGTCTAAATTATAATGTGTATTTCTCTGATTAAAAAATGTTTCTGATGAATTTGTTCTTTAAGTCAGGACAAATTTGTTTGCAATTGAATATTTCAGACCTCTTGCTCCTGTTTTGTTTTGTTTTGTTTTGTTTTGTTTTGTTTTAATCCAACTTTTACCTGCAATCTCTGTTCCCTGGAGCAACATAGTTTTAATGTGAGTCCTATGAAGTCTTAAAAAAGACTGAAATTTAATGTTGATATTGATGTTCTCTTGGGAATGAGAATCCTCACTCTGTGCTGGTGCTAATCATACATTGGATCTCTGCATTAGAAAATTGTTAAATAAAAAGTTTAAAGGGACTCAAAATTTCTTTTCCAAATTTTCTATAAATGAACAGAACTGCCTAGAAAGGTATATAGTTGCTGCCCAAACCAGAACTAGAACTCAGTTGTTCTGCATTTTAGTTCATGTTCTTTTGGTTATAATGCAGAGATAACTTAAGAAGGACCAACCAAAAGACAATTAACACACACTTGCATTTATTTTGCATTTATACCTCCATAAAACTTGAGGTTTGCAGAAGAACCCTGAGCAGTAAGCTTATGCCATCTTTTGTACATTGGTGGGATTATTGGGGTACCTACAAACCTAGGTGTATTATGACTCCAAGAATTTTTCTAAATGGTTTTGATTTTTTCTTCAAAGTGTCTGATAAGAAAACATGAAATATGCTTTTGTAGAAACTGGTCCAATTATCTACTTGGAATGATCCTCTTGAGACAAGGATCCTAGTGTTTAGAGTATCAGAGGAAAGGACTGGGGGATACACCACCGGGAAGTAGAAAAGACTTAATGCAGAGAAAGTTATATTTCCATAGAAATTAGCCTTCACTCTATACTTTGTGTGGGGGAGAATTCACTCATTTCTTTTTTTAAATCTTAAGTATTCGACCTTAAAAAGAATAGGTCTAAAGTTATGTTCTAAATAAATATTCCTTTCTTCCTGATGCCAACAAACAAATGCACTGTCAAACAAACCAATTTTTCATGTGTTTTCCTCATGCATTCTTCCTAGAACAAGGCTTCTCCTCTCCCACGAAGGAAACGGCTTAGGTAGAATAGATCCAATTGGGCTGGCTACATGGAGCACAGAGACTCCGTAAAGAGCATCTGTGCATTCCCAAGCTTTAGAATCCACCCCTTCTTCCCTCTGTTCTGGTGTTTATTTCGGGTATTCCTTTTTCAGTCACTCATGTTCTTTTACACTGTGATTTGTTGCAGGGGATGAATCAACTCAAGTAGACCCATTGTGGGATAGGTTCGTTTAAGCCAAAGTTCTTTCCTGAGGGTTTTCAAACTACAAGTGATAGAGGAAGGCATTTTCCTTTTCTTCCAGGGAGCTTCAAATAAACAAGAAGGCAGCTACTGTAAGCATGTCTCCCACCATGTGAAGAAAGTAGATGTTTAGAAGGGAGGATGGAGCTGACAGGTGACGCTGAAGAGGAAGAGCTGTGGAGTTCCTGTCTTCAGTGCTACCATGGACTCTCCCATCTTTAGCATGTCGGCTGACTTTTCTTCTTCCTCCCTTCCTTCCTTCATCTTAGGATAGGATTTTTAGATTTTGACCAGAGTCCTGATCAATACAGTAAGTAAAACTTGTCTTCTTACTTGGTAGGACAAAAGATACAAGCCAGTTTTTCCTAACACTAATTTATTTTTACTGCACAGAATTTTGTGCTAACATTTTTTCTTGTCATTTAAATATCAGAATATTTGGAGGGAAATGATCTATTCCTGTGTTTTTACCATAGGTCACATTATCTCTGAGCAGATTGGCATTGCAAGGGGCCAAGAGGAGGAAGGTCGAAAGGGTGTCCCTAGAATCTGTGCCATTGTTCCCTGAGAGGCAGAATTGCCATTGGGACATGGTCCCCAGAGTCGACTTACAAATAAAGACCAGCAGTGGGTCTGAACTCTGAGATGGGATCTGTGGAGGGCTTGTTACTCAAAGTGGGCATGTTAAAGTAACAGCTGCATTCTGACCCAGGGATTGTGGAAGCTTGCTTTTCTCAGCCTGAGGAGACAATTCCCTTCCTTTTCCTAGGTTGTTGACTATGCCTGTGTTCGGCAGCTCCTATGGTTCTCCAGTTTGCTGTTCTTCCTGCCTTTCCCTCTGCCTGGACAGGCTGTAGGTGGCAGCGTTCTTGTCAGTCATTCCTGAGAGTTCCATTCCTTTTAAAATTACATACCCTATCATATAAGCCTTAAAATATAGGCTTCAGGTAGGATTATAAAATAATGCAGTTGCTGTGGAAAATCAAATTAGTTTCCCACTTCTGTACATATGTCCAAAAGAATTGCAAACAGAATCTCAAAGAGAAACTTGCATACCCATGTTTTTTATTACATTATTCACAATAGCCAAGAAAAGACAACCTAAATGTCCATCAACAGATGAAATAATATAAAGAAATGTGGTAAATTTATACAATGAAATATTATTCAACCCTAAAAAAGCCATAGGCTATCACATAGATTAGCCTTGAGGACAGTTTGCTAAGTGAAATAAACCAGTCACACAAAGGCAGATGCTCCATGATTCCACTTTTATATGGAATCTAAAGTACTGAAAGACAGAAATAAAAAGTAGAAAGGTGGTTACCAGGGGCTGGGGGAGGGGGGAGGGGAAGTATTGTTCAAGGGGTATAGAGTCAGTTTTGCTAGATGCAAAATTTCTAGAGATCTATTGCATAACAATGTACATGCAGTTGGCACTATTGTACTGTTCACTGAAAAATGGCTAAGAAGGTAAACTTTATGTTATATAATTTTCGTCACATTAAAAAATAGACTTCAAAGATATAGTTCCTTTTTTAAAGTAGAGATGGGATGCAATGTGTTACATATGAGATTGCAGGTCTCCCTTTCCCTTATCCCTAATTTTTGTCTCCAAAGGAAGAACCAGTCTCCAGATCTTAGAGTTCTATGCTAGAGAATCAAAGGGAAGTGGGAAGGAGGGTAAGATAACAAAAGGTCTAAAGGGAGAAGGATGGAGTTCTGGGAAGATTAGGACCAGTGGTAGTCCATACAGAGCCTTTACATAGATTGGAAAAAGGGGCTTGTTAGAGTGGATGAAACTCATGTACTCAGTGGTACTTTTGAAGGTACAGAGTTTCTTCCTTTGAAAAGTAGGGTCCCATCAGAACTGTCACTTGCTCTGAGACTGCAGGATAGATTCTGCTTTCATTTCCCTTGGACAATGCACAAAACTATTCAGAAGCACTCTTTATCAAGGGCAGTGTATGGGGAAATAAAAAGTACTTTTTTTTAAATGTAAGAAAAGTCAGAAATTGTTACTCTCTGTAAGTCTGAAAAGTTTTTAAAAATAGACTTGTGATTTTAAATAAATTATGAAATCATTATAAATACAAATTATAGAAGAATGATATAGCAGACACATACATAGTTTCAAGATTTAAACTAGACCAATGTACTATCATATTTTTTTCTGATATAGTAGTTATGGATGAGTTCTTACTAATGTTGAAATCTGCTTTGACCTTGTCTCATTCCTCTTCCCCCTCCCAGAATTAAACATCACATTAAAATTGGTATTTATCTTTCCTGCATTTATATTTTTACCATACATGTTTTTTTACATAAATAATATTATCTTTTGATATATTTGGAAGAAATTGTATCCTTTTGAAATTTGAGTATTCAATATTTTTTTTATATTTTTATCTTGTTTTGTGTAGATCCAATTCTATCATTTTAATTGCCCATAGTATTCTATTGTATGACCATACCATAATTTATTTATGTATTTCCATGTTGAAGAAGAGTGGGGACCTAGGGGTATAGATCAGTGACAGAGTGCTTGCTTACTTAGCATGTGTCAGGTGCTGCATTTGATGCCTAGTGCCACCAAAAAAAGAAAGAAAGAAGAAAGAAAGAAAGAGAGAAAGAAAGAAAGAAAGAAAGAAAGAAAGAAAGAAAGAAAGAAAGAAAGAAAGAAAGAAAGAAGAAAGAAAGAACAGTGGGTTGTTTGCAATTAAAACTGATTCAGTCCCAGTGTGCATGTTTTTACCCGCCTGCATGAGAGCCCACCTTTTCTGTTCTTTTGCAAGTAGAACTGCTAACAGACTGCCCTGAAATCCCAACATTCTTGGGGCAATCATTCATTATAGGTCCCCGTTGTCGAAGTTGATACACCCAGGAGAAAAAAAATCCATTCTCAGGAAGTTTCTGGCCCTGCCCCTGACTTCCCCTTTCCTTAGAGCTCTTCCCAAGTGCTCTTTGCATCCATAAGGTCCTGGAGTGCCTGTATTCATCCACCTTGCAGAAACATTGGACAGAAGGGACTTCCTGAGTTTGAGTCTAGACTAAAAGCTCTGAGAGCTTTGAAACTTTGATGAGAAGAGTGGAAGTAAACCAGAAAAGTTATTGAAAAGCTTTCGCTTTATTGTTTATCTCTGCCTGGAAGTGGAATGGAGTCTTGAATACAGGTTGTCAGGGCAAAACTTGTCAAATGAGTCATTCAGTTTTGCAAACTTAAAGCAGTGACTACAATCAAACAAAATCTCTATAAATGCTGTTTCCTGGTCTGATTTTACTTTCTATGTAGAATTGAGACTGTTTTGTGCCAGAATAGTGTTGTTACTACATGTGGCAATGGATAACTTTAAAAAAAAAACAAAAATTAAAAAAAAAAAAAAAAACAGGTACTATCTAGACATAGAAACCGAGAAAGAGATGTTTTCATGAAGCAATATTATGCAGCTCCGGCAACAAGTAGGGTCATTTATGGTATAGATACTAAAATGATTACTTGAATAAATCATTACTTATTTGAATAATATTGAATAAATGAAAGCAGGCATGGAGTTGAGATGGAACGTATTCTTCCCAACACTTCATGACTTTGGAATCTTGTGACGAGACCTATTAATGGGACGATAGGAAGAATCTGTGGTGGCTTACAAGCATGAGAGTTGGGCATCCAGAAAAATAGAAAATAAGAGGGCAGAGGCAGCCCTCTGGCTGTGGTAGAGGGGACCTTTGGTTATCACATGTGATCACCTCTTCAGGGACTTCTAGAAATAATTGGGAGAGATATACAGGGGACACAAAAATCAATCAGATAAAGAGACATTGTACTTTGAGCACTGAGCATTAATACAGCCTCATTTATATTCACAGACTGTTGAAGAAGGTGTGTTGGTGAATGGAGGCTGTGTGACTGTTTTCTTTTTCCTTTTCAGGAACAGTGTTAAAACAGAAATGGTTGCATCTTTTCCTGTCTAGATGCACAGAAATCCTTTGGTAAGTGGCAAATTTTGCAGGGCATGCTTTAGTCTTGAAAAGGAGGCAATTATAGAAAAGAAATGTGAAAAGATTTTTAGCTGACAGTCTCCAAGGACTTGAATTGTAAGTGTGCTTCATATATATTTTGGATATAATTCCCTACCTTTTGTCTAACCTGAATATTAATAGAAAAAAGGTCAAATTTGTACACCTTTCCACTATCTGAGGTTGAGGTTTTGTTAAGATTTTTGTAACATTTTAATCTAGTATACCTTAAAATATTTTGAATTATTTTCTTCTTTGATAGCTAATTATTAATTAGGCTACAATGATATATTTTATTTCTGACTGCACTGCCCGGATTTCTCAAAACACTTGACATACCTAGATAATGAGTGTGCAGTATTTCCATCCTTGAGGGCCAGGAGACATCTCATTACTTGTGTGGATCACTTTCGACTTGAAGTTCCTAATTTTTAAGGTATTGGTTTATTGTTGCCTTTAATTTCATTTTCAATTATAAAGCTCCCTGAGACCTTGCCAGAAGAGGGCTGTGTGAATTTATTATATTGTTCTTATTACTGGTCATACATTATCCATGCAGTATTAATGGGAAAACCAGGAGAGATAAGGTAAGATTTTAAAGCAAGAGACTCATTTATGAGAACCAAACCTTACAGCCTTTTCTTTTCCTCGTTTTTTTTTCTTTTTCCGTTTCATCATTTATCTGCCTCTGCCTTGTTCAGTTAGCTTGTTAACAGTATAGTTTCTATAGCAACACCTATTGGTTGTTGTGATAATGAAAGCCACAGCAAGATCTCCTGCAGAGAAATCCTTGCTGCTGACAAGATCAACTCATATTTTCTTTGTCTGATGTTTTCTATTTCTTCTTGGAATGACCCTTTAGTAGAATATAAAAGATCTCTACTAATTACCTGTGAAATAAACAACTGAAGTCAGGCAGCCCGACAGCACATTGGAGGTTAGCTTTATTCCAGTGATGGTGAGATACTGCCTGAAAGAACCAGCCAATTTCTTTAGCTATAAATTTTACCACTCAGCACTGTTAACGTGAAATAAAAGGAAGGTCAGTCTTCTTCTTCCAATTTGAGTTAAAAGGTTTTATTTCGAGAAAATTTTCCATGTACTCAGGTTTTAGGACTTCATCAAAATAGCAAGTGAAAATGTCTGATGTCATTTTTTGACACATGATAATAGATTAATATTAAAATAAAATAGTAGATAAAATAAAATATTGAATGTTACTTCTGATAAGATAGGTTTGTTAACCTTCTAGCAACTGCTCAGACTAAATCTCTTTTGTCTCTATTTATTAGGTACAAACTTTTCTATCTAATGTTCCCTTTCTGTATCATTCAGATAATGACACTGATCCCCCAATTGCTTTATGTGACATATTCATACTCGCTAACTTAAAATGGGAAGAAAATTGAAGTTAAGGGTTTACTTAATTGCAAAATTACACTTTGTATATCATTTACTAAAAATAAAGAATTATGGCTTAAAATATTGGTTAATAGTCCCAGGTCTTTATTGAGTTCAGAATCTCTGGACTTATTCCTGTTTTAGTTTATTTTTAGGGCCTTCTTGATTTCATTGTGATCTCATCTACTCATTTTGTTTTAATGATGTGTTCCTTCTCATGAACAGCACCTAAAACATTTGTATGAAGTTGGACCCTTGAAAATCTACATTAATTCTTCCCATTCTCAAATCATCTATTTCACAAATTTAAATTCTTTTCTAAGGGTTTTAAAAAGTTAATCTATCTTCAAATAATTTAAACATTAACATTTAAAGTTTTGATGCCTAGGAATCAAAAGCAGTATCAGATGATACCACACTTTTAAATTGCAGTTATCAATATTGAATATGTATACAAAATAAATTAGAATGTAGAAACTGACATAGAGGACAAGAGCCAGAAATTTTATTTCCCCTTTCAACTTCTTTCAAATATTTGTATTTAAAGGAGGTTCTAATGTCTACCAAGCAAACTGCCACCATTTCCCCAAACTGTCATCTCTTTAAAATACATTCTCTCTCTCTCTCTCATACACACACATACACACACACACACATACACACACACACACACACACACACACACACACACGCCAAAATATGTGTGATATTTGCATCTGGGCAATGGGATTAAGGAAAAATTTTCTTCTCAGTACCAGGGATTACCCAGGGATGCTTTACTGCTGAGCCACTTCTGCAGCCCTTTTTATTTGTTTTTCTTTGTTTTTGTTTTTTTTTGGGGGGGGAGGGGCAGGGGTTGGGAACAGATTCTCACTAAGTTGCTGAGGTTAGTCTTCAACTTGAGATCCTCCTGCCTAAGCCTCCTTAGCCACTGGGATTTTAGGTGTGCTCCACAGTGCCCAGCTTGTTTTCTTCTTAATGTTTTTCTGTACTTTTCCAAAATTTACTCATTATCAGTGTCTTATTTTTATAATAGGAAGGAAAGGAATAATTTTTTAAAAATTATTTATTTTTTTATTGTTAATTGTAGCGAAGGGCTTCCTACTAGACTTCATAAATTCTGGTCAGCCTCTGGATGTTTCTTCATCCTGAAAATAGGTAAATCTTATCTCTAGCACTTAAGTAATTATGCTAGACATGATAAGGAATTTGCCATTTGAATCTTAGTGAAAAATACCTTGAATCCTACATATCCCTCATTTAAGGTACACAGATATCCAGATTCAAACCCCATAGTCTAATACGTATCTGAAAAGCATTTCACACACACTCCTTTAGGAAAGTGGTGTCAGATGTAACCTTAGGTTATGTCTGTTATTCTGTTGCATCAGGCTCTCTCTAGAGCACTTGATAATTCATGTGCCTCACCAATGCCTCCAAACGCAGGTGTGTCTTGGAGCTTGAACTCCCAAATGATTCTTTCATCAACTGATATTTGTTCCAACTCCATAATCTTGAAATTAATACTTCAATGACCTAATTTCCCTTTTTCATGGGTGTTAAAGCTTCTATCTATACCAGGTCCCCAGTTATTTGATTTCTCTGACTTGACTGTCACCAGGTTACCCTTGGAGTCCCCTGTTTACGTGTCACAGTCAGGGATTTCAGCTTTGCTCCTTCCTCTCTTGATTTGCTCATCTACTGGCTACCGTCTTTGTGCAGCACTGAGCTCAGTTACCCCCAGTGCATTTCTTGTGTCTTCTTTCTAGTATATGTACATCTTCTTAAAAAATAAAATCAAAACCAACCACCACCACCAACAAAAAAAACTTCTCTGTGGACAGTTGTGTGTTTATTCACTCTCCAAGTTATTCTTCCCTTTTTACATCAAGCTCTGATGAGCAATGAAAACCCTCTGCCTTCTTTTTAAGTATGATTTAATTTTCTCACTGATTTTATCACAAATCTCCTCCTCTATTGTTCTTTTAAAACGGATCTCTTAAAATTCTCCAGTAATCTTGACAAGCTGTCTCTCCTCACGATGTTCCTGGGGATTTCTGTAACATGAACCAATGTAGTCAATTTTCTTTCTAGAGTACATCTCCCTTGACTTTCATAAACACTGTTGCCTTCTGTTCTTTGACCTCAATCTGAGGTTAAAGAACTGTTCATGGCTCTCTTCTCTTATTCTCCCTTTCCATACCAAGCCTTTCCATATCAAGTCTGTGTTTGACTCCTTATACTTTTCCATTGGGGAACATGCCAATTTTTGAAAATACAATCCCCATACAGATAACCTTTTTACATTTCTAACCTTTACATTCTCTTTCACAATTCAGTATTCCAGGTAACATCAGGCAAAGACATCAAAAAAGAACCCTACTATTTTTGATGTTTTGTTCTCCAAAGCCACATCACACTTGGTTCTCAGTAGGGCCAGTGGTACTGGGAGGGTAAAGCATGGTGGTGGGGATCAGAGAGCCTTATGGAACCATGGAGGCCAGCTCCTCCCCCAGGGGCTTACCCAAGCCACTATAGGTGGGAATGTCTCCCCGGGTACTGGTAGAAAGGATGTACAGTTTTGGTGTAGAATATAGAAGCAATAACAGGAATAACTAAAAGTTGGTATGCTTTTTGTTTTCGCCATGTGCCAGCAATTCTAAACAAAGGCTATGATAAGCTCTTCTTCCTCAAAACATTGCTTTTGTTGATCTACATTATGAACAACTGCCATAATCCCTGTTAAGTTTTAGCTACGTATGCAGTCTTTGAATTAGGACATTTAATTACATATTCTTTAATAAACATTGCATTCTATGTGAAAGTTATTTCCAAGGACTTCCCTTTTATAGTTACGCCAAGACATGAGCACATAGGTATTATACATTTTCCTTTCAAAAAGAAGTTCAAAATTGTTTTGAATTTTCTAAGCGCATCTCAAGAGCAATTCTTCGTATTCCCACATTTAAATGGAAGATTCAAAGTTATTCAGGATAGGAGAAGAAAAAGAACTCAAGCTATTTTAATTCTGTCATACTAAATGACTTTCAGGCTTTTCTTTGTGTTTAAAACTTAAAAGTGTGGAACTGAATGTGATCTATGAGGGGTGATATTTTTATTTGGTTAGTGAAAATTTTAGTTTCTACATTAAATATTTTACTGAAATTGAATAATATATTTAAATTTTAAATTTATTCTTCAAAAATAGTTTGTTTTAAAATTAAAGATCGACTAAAAATAGTGACTACTAATTATTACATAATTATTACTAGTCATAATTTTGTTTTATAGAAGAGGTGGTTAGCAAGCCACAATGAATATTTATTACAGAGCTTCTCCCTTCTGTGTGTGTGATTTATTCAGCACATATATCTGCCAAGAAAGTTTAGTTTTTCTTGATATCCTACATAATATAATATCATATACTAAAAACATATCAAACGCATGCAGATTGAATGATAAAAAAAATAAGGAATTTACACTGAAGAAGTATCTTGACTTTCCCTTGTCTGTGATTGAAATTTTCTGTGCTCATCGCCCAAGTTTATGTTTTGTAATCTGTCATTTAATTCTGATGACATTTTAAAAAATATATACTAGGAATCCAACCCAGAGTCTAATGCATGGTAGACAAGAGTTCTGCTATCCAATGACATCTTCACGGAACAATAGATGTGTGTGTGTGTGTGCACTCACACATCTGTATTTAAATATTAATAATACATATTCATTTAGATTAGAGATAGAGATGATGATAGATTCATACAATTTCCTTTTTGACCTGTCTTCAAGTGTGTGATACCATTTGATATGATTGACCACTTCTTTCTTCTCTCCTTTAACTTTTGTGTCACTCCTTTCTTGATTTTTCTCCAACTTTACTGACCAGTCTTTCCTTGGCCCACACTTCAAATGTAGGATTCCCTTATGCTGTGTTCTGGGTCTTTTCCCTTCTTATCTTCTGTGACTTTCAATTAGTTCCCATGAGCCCTGGACTCTCAAATAGATTTATACCTTACACTACCTGCCTTGACTTCAGGTTTATATTTCCAGGTGGACATACCACTCACACCTCAAACTCATCACGTGCAGAATGTACCATCTTCTTCTCTCAAACCTGCTCCTCTTATTTTTCTTACTTTGGTTAATGGCAACATGAATCTTGGAACACTGAAAGGTCAAGACCTAAACTCATTTTAGACTTCCCTCACTATTCCCATTTCCAATTCTAACCTTTTTGTCTCCTAATTAACTCTCCAGTCTATTCTTTTCTCTCTACCGCCAGCCCCAGTATTTTATTAATTTGGGTCCTCCTGAAAAGTTACTGAATAAATTTCTAAAACTGGACTCCTTTCCTCTCTTCTCAACCCATCATCTTCAATCTCTCTGGAGGGATTTTTTTCCCCGCTAAAACACATTCTGTGTCACCTCCTCTCCTAAAATCCTCTCTTAAATTTCTAGAACCTGCACCACAAAATTCACTCTTTTCAACATAGAATGTCCTAATCTGATGCCTCTTTACATTCCTCCAAATATCACCCACATCTCCTTAAATGTATCTTTCCTTCAGCCCTGCTTTATTAGAGACCCCAATCTGGCAGTGCTCACTCATATGTCTCTTGTCTCTGCAGTTTTCTTCTCCCTTTCCTCTCTTCTCCATAACCTTCCTAGCCTGTGCTTGTCTCCTCATGATTTTCAGTCTTTTCTGACTGTTCCTTCTCAGATTTCTCACACTCTCTTTTCCCTCTAATTAACCCCCTCCATGTTGATGCTCTTCAGGCTCAATCCCAGGCTCTGTTCTTTCTTTAAGCTCTCTATCTCTCTCTTGGAGACCTCATTCACCCCCATGGCTTTAAGTACTGTCTCTATGCTGATGACAACTAAACTTATGTACAATTAATATCTCTTTTGCATGTCCCACTTGGATGTCTCAGTCTTCATAAAGTTAACAGGAACCTCTGAAATTTCTCCCTTGTTCTTGCAGAGAGGAACATAGTTCAAGCCTAGGCACAATGCCAACATAGTGAAGAGGTAAATGAATACTTGATTAGTGCACATTTTAGGTGTGGTCCTGCAATATTTCCTAATAACTCCCATCTAAATTAAGGATTCAAGTGAAGGGTTCTTTCCACATTTCTTCCTTTTTTATGTATTCTACAATAACAATCAATTTTCTATAGTAGGGTTGTTGATTTTCTTGTAATTTCTGCCCTAGACGATTGTGAGTTCCTTAGAGTAGGCTTAAGCTTTGTTCATCTCTGCATCTTTGCCAGTCCTAGCCCAGTGGCTAGCCTACCACTGGTACTCAGGAGTTTCTCTGTGAGTGAATGCACCTGCGTCTGTAGTAGCAAGTCTAAACTCCCCAGGAACTCTACCACGTGGAGCACTTAAATAGAATTGGGAAGAGTTTACAATGGTCCTTCCTTTTCAAACCATGGAACATCAGATAAGGATTGAGCATATTACTCAACATCAGGTTGAATGTCTTCAGTGGCTTATAGGATCAGCACCTCCTTCTTCAGAGTGCCACCTTGTTTTTTATTCTTTCTTAAAGCACAAGGTTCTCGGGAAAGCCCTCATTGTATGTGTCAACTTGTTCTTAAGTGAAATAAATTGTTTTCCTTTTATTTTGTTGCTGAATCTGGCATTCTACTTAATGTAGAATGATATTTCTTTCCAAAAGTGATTAGTCTTTCAGAAAAATTTCTTTTCTGAATCTTCTGTGCTTAACAACATCATAAAAAATAAATGCCTAAGGCTGGGGATGTAGCTCAGTAGTAGAGTGCTTGGCTAGCATGTGCAAGGCCCTTCTGCAATCCCCAGTACTGGAGGAGAGCTGGGAAACAGAGAGAGAGAGAGAAAGAGAGAGAGAGAGAGAGAGAGAGAGAGAGAGATTTAAAAATAGATAAATAGATAAAAGCATAAACATTAGTCTAACATCAGCTGCATCAGTAAGTTGATATTCACACCTAGTCATGGGATGTATGGAATTGTATTTGTTTGTATTCTTTCTCTCATTCTAGGGAATTTTATTTCCAGTGACTGATTTTTAACTAGAAGTTTATTATCTATGAAAATGGAATTGAATTAAATTCCTTTGTTGTTAGCTCCAAATGAAAACTTATAACCTCTCTTCCTACCAAACCACTTCACTGGAAGTATGTTGCACATAATGCTTTTTAAATATTTAAAAACTCACTTTTTATTACCCCAAACCAAGTTTTGCTATGAAAATCTCTGAGGACTTTGTAATAATTCAAATATGCATTATTTGGCACAATTACTCTTTGATACTTATATGAAGTATATTAGCTTGCCAATTACTATAAAAGAGAGAAACCCAAAGCCTATTTCCTGGTGTCCAGGTCTCTCCCCAGTGGCCCTGCTGGCCTCCTCTTGGGTAATGTGTGCCTGCCTTGCCTACCTTCTCCTGCAGTAAGCAACCACAGGGGAGAGGGGTAGTGGGGAAAGCAATTCATGTACACAGTGAACTTTAAGATGATTCAGAAACCATACAAAATTGTCAAAAGGAGAGTTCTCTTAGCAACTTTGAAACAAAACTTTGTTTTCCTAAGAAAAATATTACTCCCTCTATTTCTAGAAAAGAAGCAGTAAAACAGAGTTACTGAATCAAGAATAAAAAGGAAAAATAGACTTGAGACTTTACTAATTAATGAACTGCTTAATCTCAGTATAGAAATGATCCCATGCTGTGCATTCCACAAAATCCAGACTTGTGGGCTATTTTGGTTTGATTATATATTCAAATTCATTCAGATTTAACTGAGAAATCACTTACTAGTACATGAAAACATGGACCACCCTTTTAACATTTTCAAGTGAGGTTGTCAACTCTGTTTTACCCTATGTGAAATGTATGAGCTCAAATGATTTGGATTGTAAATCATCTATATTCCTGTAATTGATTGGAGCCAAGTAAAATGGAACTTACTGTGAGCAGTCATCTGAGCTCAATAGAATTTGGAGACAGCTTTATGAAATGGAAAATTTTAAGGTGGAGATGTTAGCACAGATGTGGAGAAACATAAAATAAATAATTTGTCACATGAAGGACATATTGGAGTTGTATTGCCACATTTAAAAAGATTAGGGTGCCGAAGGAAAAAATTATAAAGGGATAAGTGTTGTTTGCTTGGCATATTCTTTGTATTTTTATATATAAGAATTAAAAAACTGGAAGCATCCTATCTGGAACACTTAGAGGAGACTCAAATAATACATTATGTTTTGTAAATTAGACAGAATGTTATGAAGCCTTCCCTAAATGATATTATTGAATGATTATTAATATTTAGTTAGATTTAAAAAAAACAAAGTAAATTGAAGATATGCTTTGATTTCAGTTGTGTTGAATTATAAATGCTTCTAATTATCTGTATTAGGATGATGGGAATGTGGTGTTTCCCTTTTCATTTCCTTTACTGCAGTAAATATAAGATTTGTACATTAAATAAAAATTAGGTGATAGAATAAATAGTGCCATTTCTAACGTAAAAAGATGACTTTTTTATATGACTGCTTTCCATTGTTTCTGGTTCTGCTTCTGTTGAACTTGATTCTTACAAAGGACAATGAGCTTGACTTCAATGATTTTGCTGTTCACCAGATAGTCCCAAGATAACTGCATTTTACTGCTGAAACACCATCTGGACTTTGTTCAAAATCCTCCTTAGCATGAATTGTGGTTGGCTAATGTCTCTCCCTGTATAAACACCATAAATTATCCACACTCAATAGGGACCTCTATCACTTTGTAATTTAGGTTATTTCCACCTTTCAAGACACAGCTATGGGAACTTTTCAATATTTCACACTATTTCTTGGTTACAATTAGTGTGATTAAAGGAAATCTCACTGGGATTTTTCGTACATGATCAAATTCGGGGATTATTCTCCAGATTCTTTCTACTCTCAAAAGTTGGATATTCTTTTATTTTTAAATAATCAAGCAAGAAGAAAATGTATGTTAGACACACTTTTAGAACAAGAGTAGCAAGGAACAATTTCAGAGTTTTCTCTGGCTTTAACTTATAGAGGCATGGAGGTAATTTTAATTTTCACATGGAACCATCTCAAATTCCTTCATCATGATAGTTTTGCTCCTCCTAATCTGCGGGGGTTTCTGCTTCTTAAGTAGCAAGCAGCTACAGAAGGTGATAAGAATGTGCTAATAATCACCTCGAGGTGATTCTTCATGTGTACGAAGGGCAAACACTCCAGCCCCAAGAGATGGAGGAGGCATTGACTTCCTGGCCCCTAACTGGAGAAATTGGAAAGAAGGCCTCACTTTGAATCTTCAGGAACAGCCTGGTTGCCTTTTTATCTCATTTGGCTCAGGGGCCAGCCTCAACCTTTCTTTACTTACCACATTTTTGGACCCATAAATATGAATAATTACCTTTCATGCGCTCAGTAGGTACTGAGTTAACTTGCCCCCCAAAAGAGCTTTAGGGTCCCACTCTGTCTTACTCTCTGGGTGTGGCAGTGACCCAACAGCCAATTAGATGTGGACCTAGACTCACTTTGGAAGGAGAACTGAGAAGTCAATCTCTAATTATGTAACAGCCCATCTAAATCTGCATTAAAAATGCAAACAGGGATTTTTTTAAAGAATTGTTTATATTCCAAATAATTATCCCTGTTTGGAATCTGGACTTTGCCGTTGTCATTCCATGACATCCTAGTTAGTAACCCAGGAGGTAACATCACAGATAGAGAGCACAGGATTAATAAAAGTGTGTAATGAAGGATTGAGATGTGGGTGCCTATATAAGCCCACTAAAGTGACCCATCCAGCTCTGTTCTTTCCAAAATAAGGTGCTCCAGAATAAGCCCTTGTAGCTCAAGTAATTCAACCATCAAGACCAAGGAAAGGATGGCAAAAGTAGGGAAAAACTAATTTGGTGCCTAGACACTGATCTAGGTGTTTTTCATGTGTAAATCCTCAGAGCAACCTTGTGAGGAACATTATGGTCTCTATCTGCTGGATGAAGCAAACGTGGTCCATAACATGTACATTGTGGAGATGATATTTGAACTCCATTTGACAACATGATCATTCTACTAAATACTGTTGTTCATAAAATATCCAAACACAAAATAATTTTAGAACTTTTAAAATCTAAAGAGACTTGATTGTAAACAAGGGAGGAACACATGAGATGATAGGGGATTTTGGGGTGGCAGAAGGAAGGAGTAGTCCACTTGATGTTTTTAGGTATTGGACGTTCACTAGAGAAATGGTGACCACTCATGGAAAGTCCTTCAAAACTCTTAAAGAACTTTTCACTTCATTTTGTCTGGCCAAATTTATCATTCATAACTAGACTAGGAGTGGCCAGACTAGACATGGGATAAACTGCCAGGATGAGAACTTACATCGAGTGGAGCTGAACTTGAAGTAGGGAATTTTATAGCCAGGATGGAATAAGACCCTGAGAATGAGAAATACACAACAAGTTGATTCCACAAGAAAAAGTCACAGGTTACACCCTGGGAGACTGTGTGTAAAAATCAAGTCCATAGTGCTAAAGGTGGGACTGAAGGCAGGGTCAGAGATCAAGAGTTTGAGATCAGATGGGGATGATGGTGGAATGAAGGTGGGACAGAGGCAAGTGGCTTGAGACTAAGGCTGGAGGTAAGACTTAGGATGAGCTCTTAGAATAATAATTTGTCTTCACTTGCCTTTCTGAAGGGGAGAGTCATAATTTATTGGTAGGTAGGACTGTTTTAGAGCTAAAGATAGTGTTAAAATTAGTATTTGATTTTTAGGATGATAACAGATGTCATACTGCTTGATTTTCAAATAGGAAAGCTGAGACCAAGAGAGATTGACTTTAGTTGTCAATCACATAGCAGGTGAGTGATGGAGTGATGAGTTAGACTTACAGGAATGGCAAAGGAAAAGGTGAGACAGGTGATCCCTAAAACCCTACTCATGGAAATGCAATTATAGTGGGCAGAACCCCAGCATATCAACTTGTTATCAACTGACAGGCTGTCGGGACAACACAGATGTGGAGAAGCAAAATTCATCCTGCAAGCCCAAATATGCATGAAAACTAAACTTATTATTTTTAACTCATATTTTAAAAGTTTTTGTGATGATCCTTTGCTCCTTGGCAAAATATTTCTATGAATTAAAGCAAAATTCCTTCCTTCTAAAATGGTTTTAGGTTCTAGGTAGTGTGATAAGGGGATAGTAGTAGTACTCAGATAAGCGGGAAGAGTGAGGATGTGAATCCATTGTGGGTCCAGATGCTACAGTCTCTGCTGAGTTATCCTTGATTCAGTCTATTCTTCGTGGTTAGTTCTTCAATTTCTACCGTGCTGTTTATGGTTCTCAGGCACAAGTTTTCCACAGCTCCAATGAATGTTCACAGAGGGCATGGACTCATTTGCTGCCATTCTGGAGTGTCACAAAACCTGATGGGGGCAGGGATCTCTGGTCTCAGGTGCAAGAGAATTATTTGTTGGAAAACTCATCCTGCTCCTTTTATTATTTCCGCAAGTCTTGGTTCCGCATTCTACTCTTTCTCTGAGGTGGAGAGTTGACCCTTTTCAAATCAAATGTGAAGTGTAGGCAAACTCCAACACAGCAGATCAGTATCCCACTTGCCCTTAAGTCCTGCTGTGTGGAAATTCTGGAGCTGCCTCATTGGGTACCTCTAATAAGCCCCTTCATGGGGTACCGAGCAAGAGGAAGGATATGGTGAATTTCTCTGAGGCATTCCTCCCAATGTTCGTCCTTCTGCTTTGGTTTTCTTTAGTGACTGAGCAGGATTGCTAAGTATCTAAATGACTAGGTGTGATTCTGACTCCTTCATCAGAAATTATAGCTAAAGCCAGGTCAGAGTGACATGAAGAGAAGTCAATTGGTAGTGGATGACCTCATCTCTGGCTGATATTCTTTTGTAAAACACTTATAACCTTTCATGTTTTAGGACCATTTGATGAATGCTAATAAAATATTCTGCTAACATTCATCTATTAAAGATACTTTTGTGATAATAATTATGTGAATATTTAAATAACTGATTAAGAATTTTTCCTCAGATTTATAGTGTTTTGTTTGTATCCTATTCCAACATAGTTTTGTGGGGTTTGGGTGCTATAGAGTTTCTTGCATGAGACTGCTAGTAATTTTAGTTAATTGTGTTGTTATAAAATCTAACATATTCCAGAGATAATCTATCACATATTTAATTGTAATTGGAACATTTATGGAATTTCTTTTCTTCTACAAATAGAGAGACTCTAGGTGCCATGAAATGGAATTGTATCATACAGATTAGGTTCAAATCTTAGTAGTAAAAAAAATGTGTCTAAATTCTTTGAGTCTTTCTTTCTTCCTCTGCAAAATGGGCCTAAAGTACTCACTTTTATGAGGAATTTACATTACTCTGAATACCCGCCCCAATGACAAATACAGATATGTCTAGTGAAAATTGAGAACACAATAATAAAGTCAAAAGAGTTTACTAAAGGAAAGAAAACCTTTGTGTTATTCAGCTGAGGTTACAGGTATACCAAAAGTAGTATTTAATATCCAAAAGTGGATATTAAAAAGACCTTTAAAATCTTATCTCTTATTTTTCAGCTACTGAAATAGTTTCTCTGAGCCTTACTTATGTCAGTTGTAAAAAAGTTCAGAGCAAGAAAGAGACAGGGATGTCTAACTGAAAGAGTTGTCAAGCCTAAATGAGATAAGGCATGAACATTTTAGCAAGATGCTTGGTCTTTAGTAAGTGCAAAATAAATGTTTCTTTTTGATTCTTTCCATATTTTAATTGGTGTACTATAGTTGTACATAATGGTGGGATTCATTGTTACATATTCATACATGTACACAATACAACAAAAACTACGGAATGCTTCACAAATTTGTGTGTCATTCTTGCACAGGGGCCAGGCTAACCTCTGTGTCATTCCAATTTTAGTATATGTGCTGCAGAAGCTAGCACTAAATGTTTCTTTTTGAATTGAAACACTAAGATAAATGAGAGTCGATTATTTGAATTGAATTTACATGAAGATAGCATTGTATTATGACACAATCCATAGTTTGCTCTATGTATATCCCAAAATATAATATTAAAAATGATCTTTCATAGAGTAGCTTTTTCCTCACAAAATTAATGATAATAATAATTTCATTTACATACAGAGATTATTCATGATAATGTATCCTGTGATAGCACAACTTTGACTATGACATATTGGTAATTAAGTTCTGTCCTCCACAGCAGGCTTATCCTGATCAATTCCTTAATCTTACAATAATGATACTAAATTTGATGATAGAATTTTCAGACTGCATATACCATTCTATGGTGAGATTTAGGACAATATTATTGCTGTGTTACTATTATTATCTTTGCTCATATATGTTAGTAGAATGATGAGTTGTTACTGTATTGCAGATGAGAAAACTTAGCAAAAGATGGTCAATATCTGATCCAAGAAAAGATTCACCAAATAGATTGGGCCACATAAGAAAAACTTTGAAATGATTTGTCTTTACTGTACTGCTATCCACCCTCTCTCCCTTCCTGTCTAGTAGTATAGAACACTCTTTTCTTGCCTCAGGTTTCAAACTTCTTTCACCCTTCAGCTATGTCTTAAAACCTGTAAAACATATATGGCACATTGAGTGCTTACTGATTCCATTTTCTCCCCTCCATTCCCAACCTTCGTTGGTGTTGAGTTAGGGCCAGATGACTAGGGCTGACCAACGGAATATGAAGGGAAGTGATCTATGATTTCTGGGCTACAGTATTCAAGATATGGCCTACTTCCTTTTTTGATTTGTGATTTCTTGGAAACCACATCTTCCAATGGCAGCATCCAAGATGAAGAGAGCTGCATTTCTGAGTTGCAGGGTAGAGGAAAACCATTGTTTTCTTGCATTGTGCTTTGTGCAAAGAAGAAATGAATCTTTGTTGTGCTAAAGCACTGAAATTTCAGGGATCATCTGATATAGTTCCTCATTAATAACTTTAACAGAGAACAATTTACACTGCTGCAATTGTGTGCTTGCTTTCCTTTTTCCCTCCACATTTTTATTGGTGCACAATAGTCGTACACAATGGGTTTGTTGTTACATGTTTGTACATGCATACAATATAATTGACCAATATCACTCCTCAGCACTCCCCCACCCAAACATTCCTTACTCCTACTAATCTCCCTTTGATGTTCAGGAGATCCATCTCCACATTTCTTTTCCCTTTTCCTCTCTAGTTTCTGCATATGAGAGAAAACACATAATCCTTGACCTTCTGAATTTGACTTATTTCACTAAACATGATGGTCTCTAGTTCCATTCGTTTTCCTGTAAATGACAAAATTTCATTTTTTACTAGTTTTTAGATATATATGACAGTAGTGTGTGTTTTGACATATTATACATACATGAGGTGCAACCCATTACAATTTTGATCACATTTTTGTAGTTGAACATGATGTGGAGTTACACTGTTCTTGTATTCATTTGTGAGCATAGAAATGTTATGTCCAATTCATTCTGTCTTTCCTATTCCCCTCCCCCTCTCTTCCCTTAATTCCCCTTTGTCTAATCCAATGAACTTCTATGCTTCTCCTCCCTACTCTCCCTTGTTATGAATTAGCATCTACATATCAGAGAGAACATTTGACCTTTGGTTTTGGGGGACTGGCCTGTTTCACTTAGCATGATATTCTCCAGTTTCGTCCATTTACTGGCAAATGCCAGAATTTCATTCCTTGTTATAGCTGAGTAATATTGCATTGTGTATATATACAACAGGTTTTTTGTTTGTTTGTTTGTTTGTTTGTTTATCCATTCATTCACTGATGGACTCCTAGGTTGGTTCAAAAGCTTGGCTATTGTGAGAATTTGCTGCTATAAACACGAATATGCATGTGTCACTGTAGTAAGATGACTTTAATTCTTCAGAATAAAAACTGAGGAGTGTTATAGCTGGGTTATAAAGTGCTTCCACACCTAATTTTTTGAGGAGCCTCCATACTGATTTCCAAATGGTTGTACTAATTTACAGTCCCACCAATAGTGTACAAGTGTTCTTTTTTCTCCACATCCTCTTCAGCATTTATTATTATTTGTATTCTTTTTTTTTTATTGTAAACAAATGGGATACATGATGTTTCTCTGTTTGTACATGGCGTAAAGGCATACCATTTGTAAATGGTAAAATCATAAATTTACCTAGGGTAATGTTGTTTGATTTATTCTGTTACTTTTTTTCCCTTCCCCCCACCCCTCCGACCCCTCTTTTCCCTCTACACAGTCCTTCCTTCCGCCATTCTTGCCCCCCTCCCCAATCCTAACTCTAACCCTAACACTAACCCCTCCCACCCCCATTATGTGTCATCATCCACTTATTAGCGATATCATTCGTCCATTGGTTTTTTGAGATTGGCTTATCTCACTTAGCATGATATTCTCCAGTTTCATCCATTTGCTGCAAATGCCATAATTTTATCATTTTTTATGGCTGAGCAATATTCCATTGTATATATATACCACATTTTCTTTATGGAATGAGCTCTTCTTTAAAGGTTTTGTAGAACTCGGCTGAGAACCCATCTGGTCCCGGACTTTTCTTTGTTGGTAGGCTTTTGATGACTTCTTCTATTTCATTACTTGAAATTGGTCTATTTAAATTGTGTATGTCCTCCTCGTTCACTTTAGGCAATTCATATGTCTCTACAAACCTGTTGATGTCTTTGAAATTTTCTATTTTGTTGGAGTATAGATTTTCAAAATAGCTTCTAATTATGTTTTGTATTTCAGTCGTGTCTGTTGTGATATTTCCTTGTTCATTCCGAATTTTAGTGATTTGGGTTTTCTCTCGTCTTCTCTTTGTTAGTGTGGCTAAAGGTTTATCAATTTTGTTTATTTTTTCGAAGAACCAACTATTTATTTTGTCAATTTTTTGTATTGTTTCTTTTGTTTCAATTTCGTTGATTTCAGCTCTCAGTTTAACTATTTCCTGTCTTCTACTACTTTTGGTGTAGGTCTGTTCTTCTTTTTCTAGGGCTTTGAGCTGTAGTGTTAGGTCGTTTATTTGTTGAGTTTTACTTCTTTTATTAAATGCGCTCCATGAAATAAATCTTCCTCTAAGTACTGCTTTCATAGTGTCCCAGAGATTTTGATATGATGTTTCTTTGTTCTTGTTTACCTCTAAGAATTTTTTAATTTCCTTCCTAATATCTTCTGTTATCCATTCATCATATAATAGCATATTGTTTAATCTCCAGGCGTTGGAGTAGTTTCTGTTTTTTACTCTTTCATTTATTTCTAACTTCAATCCTTTATGATCTGATAGAATACAAGTTAGTGTCTCTATCTTCTTGTATTTGCTGACATTAGCTTTGTGGCATAATATATGGTCTATTTTAGAGAAGGATCCATGTGCTGCTGAGAAGAAAGTGTATTCGCTCTTGGTTGGATGGTATATTCTATAAATGTCTGTTAAGTCTAAATTATTGATTGTGTTATTGAGATCTATGGTTTCTTTGTTCAATTTTTGTTTGGAAGATCTGTCCAGTGGTGAGAGAGGCGTGTTAAAATCACCTAGTATTATTGTGTTATGGTCTATTTGGTTTCTGAAATTGAGAAGGATTTGTTTAACATACATGGATGAGCCACTGTTTGGGGCATAGATGTTTATGATTGTTATATCTTGCTGATTTATGCTTCCCTTAAGCAGTATGAAATGTCCTTCTTTATCCCTTCTGACTAACATTGGCTTGAAGTCCACGTTATCTGAAATGAGGATGGATACTCCAGCTTTTTTGTTGAGTCCATGTGCATGGTATGTTTTTCCCCATCCTTTCACCTTTAGTCTATGGGTATCTCTTTCTATGAGGTGAGTCTCTTGCAGGCAACATATTGTTGGATCTTTCTTTTTAATCCAATCTGCCAGTCTATGTCTTTTGTTTGATGAATTCAGGCCATTAACATTCAGGGTTATTATTGAGATATGATTTGTATTCCCCGTCCTTTGGTTCATATTTAAAATTTTTGACACATCTTGGTTCCTCCTTTATTTGACAGTTCCTTTAGGATAATTCCTCCCTTTGTTGATTTGCTTCTTTGTTTTTTATCTCTTCTGTAATGCTGGCTTTCTTTTTGTAAATTCTTTTAGCTTTTGTTTATCATGGAATGATTTTATTTCATCATCAAATTTGAAGGTAAGTTTTGCTGGGTATAAGATTCTTGGTTGGCATCCATTTTCTTTCAGAGCTTGAAAAATGTTGTTCCAGGCCCTTCTAGCTTTTAGGGTCTGAATTGAAAAATCAGCTGATATCCGTATTGGTTTCCCCCTGAATGTAATTTGGTTCTTTTCTCTCACAGCCTTTAAAATTCTGTCTTTATTTTGTATGTTCGGTATTTTCATTATAATGTGCCTTGGTGTGGGTCTGTTGTAATTTTGTGTATTTGGAGTCCTATAAGCCTCTTGTACTTGATTTTTCATTTCATTCTTCAGATTTGGGAAATTTTCTGATATTATTTCATTGAATAGATTGTTCATTCCTTTGGTTTGTTTCTCTAAGCCTTCCTCAATCCCAATAATTCTCAAATTTGGCCTTTTCATGATATCCCATAGTTCTTGGAGATTCTGTTCATGATTTCTTACCATCTTCTCTGTTTGTTCAACTTTGTTTTCGAGGTTAAATATTTTGTCTTCAATATCTGAAGTTCTGTCTTCCAGGTGTTCTATCCTATTGGTTATGCTTTCTATGGAGTTCTTAATTTGGTTTATTGTTTCCTTCATTTCAAGGATTTCTTTTTGGTTTTTTTTCAATATCTCTAACTCTTTATTGAAATGATCTTTTGCTTCCTGAATTTGCTCTGTTAACTGTCGATTGGTGCGATCATTCAATGCCTGCATTTGCTCTTTCATCTCATCGTTTGCTTCCCTAATCATTTTAATTATGTACATTCTGAACTCCCTTTCTGTCATTTCTTCTGCCATGCTGTCGTTGGATTTTATTGATGTAACATCAAGATTTGTTTGGGGCATTTTCTTCCCTTGTTTTCTCATATTGTTCAGAAATCAGTGGGTCATTAAGATATTGTAGATTTCCTCTATCGACTTATAATGTCCCTGAAGATTGCTAGTATATCCCCTCTTATCCTTCAGTAGCCTGAAGTCTTGGAGGAAGTTGATAATGCGGAGCTCCATGAAGAAGCTGCCTCTCTAGGGGTGGTGACCCTCAGGTGGCGTATATTCCCTGCTAGTGGGCAGAGGTGCCTCCACTTGTTGAGCAATGGTCATCCAATGGGGAACTAGGCTGCGGGCTGAGGCAAGGCCTGTTTGTGCCTGTGTCTCTGGTTTTACCATCCCTGTGGGAAAACCTCCCCTGGCAGGGAAGACTCACTTGGTGGGGACGTCTCGCTGGTCAGTTGCCCTCCTAGAGGTTCCCCTCAATCTACAACTACCACCTGGGCTGGGCTGTCTTCCCCTGCAACATTCCCAGGGGCCCGGACCTACCTCCTGGGCCTGGGAGCCTCACCCTTCGCAGGCGAGTCTCCTTAGGCTGCCCCTCCTCAGAGAAGCTGCCCGCAGTCTTGGAAACTTCGCTCGGCCCCTAGGCGTGTCTCTGTGCGGCTCTTCCAGCAAGAAGCCACCTAGCTCCTGGGACCCTGCTCTGCATCTAATCGCCTGGCTATGCGGCCCCTCCTCTTAGCCGCCACCTGGAGCCCTGTACAATAGCTCTGATACCCAGAGACCCGCCACACACCTCCTCCTCCGGACAGCGGCCGGGTTTCCAATGCAGTCACTAGGAGTCCAAGCAACTCACTTCGCGTCTCCTGCTCCTGCCAACCGCCCGTAGCCCTAGGCAGTCACTCCAAGTCCAAGTGACCCGCCCTGTTCCTCCTCCTCCTCCTCCTCGGGGTAGCTCCCCGGGTGTTCAGGAGCGGTGACTCCGAGACCAAGTGACCCACTGCGCTCCTCCTCCAGGCAGGCCACCGGTGTTCAGGAGCGGTCGCTTTTAGTCCAATCAACTCACCACTTGCCTCCTCCTCTGGCAACCGCCTGTGGCTCTGATGCACTCACTCCTAGGTCAAGTGACCCGCCGCGCTCCTCCTCTTCCTCCGGGCAACCCCCCGGTGTTCAGAAGCAGTCGTTCTGGGTCTAAACAGCTCGCCACACAGCTCCTCCTCAGGCCGCCCAGAGCCCCAGTGGTTGCTCTGAGTCCAAGCGCTGTGCTGAGCCGCCTCCTATTATTTGTATTCTTGATGACCACCATTCTGACTAATGTGAGATAAAATCTCAGAGTACTTTTGATTTGCATTTTCTAGTCGCAAATGATGTTGAACACTTTTTTGTTGGCCATTTGTATTTTTATTTTTGAGAAATGTCTGTTTAATTATTTGCCCATTTAATAATTATGTGATTTTTGTTGTTGTTGTAAAGTGTTTTGAACTTTTTATGTTTTCTAGATAGTAATGCTCTGTCAGAAGAGTAGCTAGCAAAGGTTTTCTCCCATTCTGTAGGTTCTGTCTTTGCATTCCTAATTGTTTCCTGTGGAGGAAGCTTTTTAATTTGATGCCCTCCCGTTCATTAACTCTTGATGTTATTTCCTGAGCTTTAGGGATTCTATTGAGAAAGTCTTTGCCAGTGACTAAAAGTTCAAGGGTTGACCCTACTTTTTTTTCTAGGAGTGCATAGTGTTTGCTTTCCTTTTTGTAAAGGCACCAGAGTTTGGTTTTGCCTTTGCTAGAATTGCATATAAGTGGAATAATATAGCTTAAGTCTTTTATATCTCATTTATTGTACTGATCATAATATTAAAGCTATTCATCCAAATTTTTGCAGGTCCAGTCCTTTTGATTGCTTAGTATTAGCACACTATATGGATATATCACAATTTGTTTATCACATTTATCCATTGTGGGACATTGAGTTGTTTCTAGTTTTTGGCTGTTATTAAAAAAAAAGCTGTTTTGAGAATTTGAGTATAACCTGTGTATGTTTTCATTTCTCTTGTAGAAATACCTAGGAATGAAATGTCTGGACCACATGGTGTGTTTAGCTTTTGAAGAAATGCCATAATTTTCCAGAGTGGCCAGACTATTTTCCATCCCCACAAACAGTGTGCAAAAGTTCCAGTTGCTCTGCATCTTGTTTTTTAGAATTTTATTCTTATTTTTTGACATTGCCTGACTTATCTTTTTATTTTTTTTTTTAATTTTTAATTGGCTTTTTGGTACATTATAATCATACATAATAGTGGGATTCATTGTTACATACTTACACATGCTTGTTTTTAAACTTTAGCCATTCTGTTAGGTGTATAGTGATATCTCATTCTGGTTTTAATTTGTTTTTCCCTACTGACCAATGATGTTTTTAACATATTTCTTTCTCACATATTTGTCATCTACATCTCTTCCTTCTTTGGTCAAGTGTCTGCTCAAGGCTTTTGCCCACTAAAAGATCTGGTTGTTTGCTATCTTTTTGTGAAATTATAAATGTTTCATTTATTCTGAATATAAATACTTTATCAGCTAGATGATTTGCAAATATCTTCTTCTGGTTGTGGCTTGCCTTTTAATTATCTTAATAATGCTTTGAATAAAGCAGAAAAGTTTGATATCTAGGAGGACCAATTTATTATTATTTTTTTTTAATTTATGCTTTTCACATTCTAAGACTATCTAATTCAAAGTCACAAAGATTTTGTTCTGTGCTTCCTTTGAGAAGTCTTATTATTTTGTTGGTACATTTTGAAATAATTTCATGTATGGAGTGATTTATATTTACTTTTGCATGTAGATACCAAATTATTCCAGCACCATTTATTCTGGATCCTCTATACTATTCCATTGGTTCTTATGCTTATTCTTGTGCCCATATTATGTCAGTTTGCTTACTGTAGTAATTCTTGAAATCAGACAATGGAAGTTCACTAATCTTTTCAGCCTACCTACCCCAAAATTACTCCAGGTCCTTTGGATTCTAATATAAATTATATAATCAGTTTTTCAACTTTTATATTAAAAACTCATAAGGATTTTGATTGGGAATGCAATGAATGAATACCAATCTTGAGTTTCTAATATGAACCTCAGTATATTTCTCCATTTATTTAGTTGTTCTCTAATTTCTTTCAGCAAATGTTTTGTAGTTTTTTAGGGTATATATTTTATTTTACACATATTTTAAAAAGTATATTCTATGTGGTTAATTTTTTCTGTCACCATTATTAGTTTTCTTTATTTCAATTTCCAACTTTCATTGCTAACTTACCGAACAATAACTGATTTTAAACTGACCCTGAATTGTACAAACTTATTAAACTCAGTTTTAGTTGCTTTTTGGCATATTCCATAGGATTTTTACATAGACATTAAAATCATATGAAAACAGAAAAAATACAGCTTTACTGATGGGATTTCAGACCTGAAAGACCCATGGGAAACACTGGCAAGACACTTTGTAGGTATGATTTGTGAAAGTGGATGACAAATTAATCTGTGAATGAAGCTGACTTCAGAGTTTATGACAAAAAAAAAAAAAAAAAAAAAAAAACAGCGGTTTCCATAGATTTGTGCTCTAAATTCTAATTATAGTGCTTCTCTGGATTTAGGCTTTAAGGTTAATCAGTATAAGTTGTGCTAAAGTTTAAATTAAATACAGTTGTTAGATGACTGGAAAATTGGAATTTGAATGAAACTTTTAAGCAAAATGACTATAATCATTTTTTAGAGAAATGCAGGAAAACCATAGTGTTATATTAATTATCAGATTAAGCATAAACAATTAGAATGAATAAGAAACAGATATACAAATATTACTCATCAGTCATGTTCTCCTTTCAAGAATACCATAAAAATAACTCTATGGTTAAATATTTATTGATAAAGGTTCACCATATTTTCTTCATTTAATTTCTTAATATCATCCAGTTCTCTCTGATTCCTGCCAGCTCTGGCCATTTTATCATGCCTGTGGTTAATTTATATTCTACTGAAGAAATATCTTTCAGAAAAATATGCTTGTCTGGTTAAAAGCTATAGCATATTAAAGACCATAAGTCTTTCAAATTTTCAGAAGGCAGTAAAACCTATGTTTTTAAAATCAGAGAATATGCTTAAATGTTTTATGGATAATTCATTTTTTTAAATAATGCTAATCTTATATCATAGTTACACTGCCTTTTCTCAAATGCATGTATAGCTTTACAATGTTGGTCCCTTTTTAAAATGGTCAGTTTTATCCCCCCAAAATGTTAATTTTTTCAAAATAGTTTATTTTTCCCTGACACTGCATTCCAGTCTATATGTAAATTGAATCACATTCAGATTAAATTAAAATAACAGTGAATTATGGGGCTGTTTTCTCACATGAAGTCATTTCTTAGTTAACCTTTCCACATGAAAGAGAGAATCTGTATCTGGTGTCTACTGAACCTGTTTGACATTCTGGAGATGTCAGAATCCTGAAGAATACATCTTGACTGGTCTGGGTAATGCTTTTGTTGCATAAAAGAACTAAGCTGGAGAGGGATTTGTGATTTTTCAGTTCTAGAAATAGTATGAAGAAAAAACTAATGACCCCACACAGAGTTCAGTGTTTGTACCATGTTTGTTCAGTCAAACATAAGGTGTTTTTTTTTTTTTTCCTGTTATTAATGCTCAGCTTTTCATAGACTCTGGCATAAAGCATTGGTGGAAAGCAGTGTGTCAGGGGCATGTTACATTTCATTAACTGAATGTGGGCAGATGAGTGAATCCCACTTCGTTTTGAAGCCAAGCACATTTTTCCCACCTAAGAATATAATGCTTTAATTTGTATTCATTTTCACTCAATAGAAAATTCTATGTCCGTCCCATCTCCCTTTTATTTTGGAAATTAGAAGCAATAATTTAATGTAATATCTAAAAATATTTTCATGGGATAATTTTAAATATTCCCAAGTGAAAAAGATATTCTCCAAAGGGCACATTGTATCCAATCCCTTAATATTCTTAAATTTGCTTTTACATCTCTTTTTTCTCAATTCTCTTTGAACAGATTTAAGAAAAAATTTAGAATGTCTTGATCCACTAGGAATTCAAATTCCATTGTTTGTTTCCCACAAATCTCTTATCTTTTTGTCTGTATTTTCTCAGGGAATATGCCAGGGAATTCTGATGGGATTGTCATTTCAACCTCCCAGAATCACTCGTGCATCTTTTCGTGAAGTGTTTTTGAAATTAGTATTATTAAATTCCAAATATGGTGAGGAAAAGTAGAGCTGGAATAGGTGGGAGAGAAAGAAATGGACACTGGAGGGGGAGATACCTTTGGAATCTTGGTGATGTTCAACTAAATTGCAAATGCAAAGACTTACTAATCTTGGCATTTATTGAACACTTATTATATTGTAGGCCCTGCAGAAAGTACTTTCAATAATTTGTCTCACTGAATTATCCCTCTTCTATGAGGTAAGCACTTTTATTATACCCACTCTAAGGTAGGGAATGAAGGAATGAATAAATTGACTCCTCCAAGATTGTACAACTACTAACAAAAAATGTGATGCCAACTCAGGTTTGCCTAGTTTCAAACTTGAGGTACTGTAAATCCATATCTACTACAGTGCAACCAGCTCTGTTAGGAACAGATTTCCAAAAGGGGTTCTTTTCTTCTGAAATTACTCAGAATGGGACCTTAGCTTATGCGTTTGGTTTTATGTTCCTTTGACAATATGTAGTTAAACCCTCAGCCCTCTAGCTGCCAACCCCCATTAAAAAAAAAAAAAAAAAACTCTGAAATTTTATTCTAAACATTTTGCACAAGTCACTTTGTAAATAAAAATGCAATTGAAACAGAAAGGTATTAGACTCAAGCCAGCATGAAATTTGCCCTGTTAGTCAGCCAAACCATGCTGATGGTCTCAAGAGGGGCTTGCTGGAGTCAGGGCAATGCTAGGAGAGGGATCTCTGAACTACACTCCCCTCTCCCAGCCAAGTTCCACCTTGTTGCCTGCAAGCACCCTGCTTTCACTGTGGCTGTATCTTGTTATACAGAGGGAGGATCAGCTTTCCAGTGCCTTGTCTTTTACAAACTGGAAATAGCTGTGGTTAGAGATGTAGACATTTTATTTAAAATATGGAAAACTATAATAGTGTAATCCTTCTCTAGTTCCCATCCCCCAAATTTATATCCATCTTTGATATTTTGTCTCAAAAAGGAGGAATTGTTTTGTGCCCTGAATTCATTTGTGCATGGGTGTATCTGATTTCACAAATGATTTCTATATAACAAGCTGTCATAAGGGACTGGGACAGTGATTCCCTCATGGAACTGATGTCCGAGCACCATGTGAAGGATGCCAGTGTTTCTTCCACTCATAGTTACCAGAACAGTCTTTACCAAGCATTTTGTTCTATTTAATGTGGGGTCATGCTATGTGGCAGTCGAATTTTAGCTAAGGTAAAATTAGCTAAACCTTTTTTAGCTAAGCACCACCTGCTTGAACTTTTCACTGATAACCTTAAACTTGTTCCAATTACACAAATCATTCTTCCCAATTACCATTAGCTCTATTGAGTTCTATATGGTTTGAGATTGTTCTACTGAGTTCTATTGTGATTTGTGATTGTTCTACTGGGTTCCAACATAGCATAGTCTTGTTGAGCAGCAATGTGTGAAGAAGAGGGCTTTCTGATCAACTCAATCATCTGATTAATTCAGATTTAATGTGACAGTCCTTTTGCTTCAGCCTTGCTACAATATTTTTTCAAAAAATGATTTGCAAACATAACACATAGAATGTAATGTAAGTGTTGATGACTGAGAAGCTCTGTGTTTATTATTTTCTCAATGCAGTTCCTAGACAGAGCTATACAAATTGATGGTCTATGGATTCACCATTCCCTGTCCTTTCTTGTTTGCTCTCACATTCTGGCTTCTTTAGGTGCCATTTGATCTGGGGAAAGTTCCTTATCTTGTTTAAACCTTAGTATCATCATCTGTAAAAAGAATAACTATTTTTAAGAGATGTTGGGAAGGGTCAATGAGTTAATTCATGCTACTGTCTCAGCAAAATGTCTGGCGCCCTTGCATGTGGAGTATTAGTTATCATTAATATTTCTTTAACTCTCAGTGTTTGTGACCTCAACACATGCTTTGACAATGACTTTCCTTTAGTTAAATGCCACATAAATTATTTTCTTGACATATGCTTTCATATGTAGTACAGGAAAAAACTTCTGCAACAGGCTAGCTCTGGATCAGTGCACATAAAATATTTTATGTAATTTAGCAAATGTAATATTTTATATAGAATAAAAACAACTCAGTTGTGATGAATGCATATAAAAACAAGGCAGACAAGTTCACTGACTCAAGAATCTGAATTTCAAATTACTATTTTGAATTTTTAAAAAATCCTCGGGGTTGGCAATGTATCTCAGTGGTAGAGTGTTTCTTTAGCATGCTTGAGGCCCTGGGTTTGATTTCTAGAAACACACACACATACACACACACACACACACACACACACACACACCAAAATACCTTAATAATCTGCATTGCTACTTTAATGGCTTTCCACACAGAGGCAGCTAATGACAGAGGGCAGGGTGTGTACCTAATTAGAAGTCTGCTTGTTCCTCCCTTCTTCCCCCCCAACCCCATTTTTCCTTCCCCTACTTGGACATTGCAAAGAGAAATAGGAAACAGCTTATTTGTCAGCTCTCAGGTCCCTCTCTGGCCATCCTCTTCATCCTGGAAGGTCAATGTACAAAGGTCACCTTCCAAGGCCTCCACACTAAACACTCTGACCTCACTGCCAAATCACTTTCCCAGAGAGGGCCACCAGATCGTGTGTCACTTTTATGAACTTTCAGTCTGGCAAATCTGATGTTGTGTGAAACTTTCTTTTTTGTTAAAATATGTGCTCTCTAAAAGCAAACACTACAGATGTTTCCAGCCTGCTTTCACAACTTTTTAAATTTCTTTCTTGAGAATTGAAAGTATATTTGGAATATAGTATCACAACAGGAACCTAGAATTTGCTGGTTAGCTCCTTGTTAGCCTATTATATTTAAATAGAACATTAAAGCAAAGTTACGATCCATGACCCATTCCTTGCAATGAACTCATTTAGGAAGTGTATTTGAATTTCATTGAGTGGAAGAAGTCTGCAGTTTGATCAAAGAGTTAGTTCATATAAACATCAAGTTTATGTTTTACCCACTTAAAAGCCAATTTTTATTGCTTTAAAAGTGTTCACTTTAATCTTATTAAATATACAATGGTAGATTGCTTGCAACTTTGGTTTCACTAAAATGAATAAATATGTTTTACACTTAATTTTAAAAGCATTATAATGCTAATTTCTTCATTTAATTAAGAATTTAAAATACTCTTTTATCTTTTAACCTCCAAAGCTAATGCACTAAAAAATAAAGTAAAAACAGATTACCTTATTAAAAAATTAAATTGGATATTAAAACAATTTATTATTGTTAATATACATATAGATCTCATAATTTAATTTTCACTTAAATTTATGAAGAAGAAAGACTTGAATTTTTAATTCTTTTAAATGATTAGAGTTATTTGACAACTGTTGTCTGTGTGTATTTTCCTTCTTTTTCTTTTTTCTTTTTTTCTGGAGATTGAACCCAGGATTGCTTTACCACTCAGCTACATCCCCAGTGCTTTTTTTATTTTGTGACAGGGTCCCACCAAGTTGTTGAGGATGGCCTTGAACTTATTATGATCCTTTTTCCTCAGTCTGCTGAGTTTCTGGGATTACCGGTGTGCATCATGCCCAGTTTGTCTATGTGTATTTTAGTATTTTTCTAATTATTACTTTGTCCAGTTCCATAATTATCCCTAAGTAGGTTGAGTATATTTACCTTACCCCTAATTGTCATTTTATAAGAAATATTTATATAAAAGATAATTTTTGGTATTGAAATTCCAAATGTATATTTATGTTTTTAAAATATAAGCCTTATGATAGTTTTAGTGCTCTTAAGGGATTACCTAAATTTATAATGAAATTAATAAAATATTTTCAGTTGTTATATTTTTAAAAATCTAATTTCAATTTGGAAATAATAGTAAAAATCCTGTGCAGAAAAGCTGACAGTCCAAAGCATATTTGATTATACTGATCAGAAAAACAGATTGTCACAAAACCACTTGCTCTGATAGGTTCACTAAATCTAGTTGATAATTTTACACAAAATTCTCCATTTGTATACTCCAGAAGCCTATGGCCTATAGTAATGATATCTACATATGAGGGAAATAATGTGGAAGATAAAGAAGACCTACTTTGAGGGCATCCTGAGGTGATTTGAAGAAATATCAAAAAGAGGCCGTTTTAGGGAAGTATTATGTCCAGGATAACCAGCATCTCTTGTGTACTTACCATGTGCCGGGCTCTACTTAAAGGTTTTTACAAGTATTGACTCATTTCATTCTAATAAAAACCTTATGAGGTAGATTCTACAATCATCCCTCTTCTACAGACACTAACACTAAAGCAAAGAAAAGTTAAATAACCAAAGACCTTAGTAAATTGTGTTAGCTTTGCTGTCACTGTAACCAAAATACCAGACAATAACAACTTAGAGGAGGAAAGTTTATCTTGGCTTGTGGTTCAGAGGTAAGTCCATTTTTTGGCTGAGTCCATTGCTCTCGGCCCTAAGTGAGGCAGCACATCATGGTGCTAAGTCATGGTAGAGGAGTACTGCTCCCTTCATTGGTAGTCAGGAACAGAGAGAGTGAAGGGGGAAGGGGCCACAGAGAAGATGATCCTCCCAGGGCATGCCCTCATTAACACACCTCCTCCAGCCATACCTCACCTGCCCACAGTCACCACCTAGCTTGTCCATTCAAACTAGTATGGACTGATGAGGTCACAGTTCTCACAATCTAATTTCACCTCCAAACATGCCTGTGTTAAAACAGGAGCTTATTTTTTGTTATCATAAAATAAGTAGAGTGAGAACTTAAGTAAAACTATCGATTCACCTGGTTCCTTGCAGAGAACAGTGAATATCTGGAGATGAGAAACTGTAAGGGGAAAAGAGATCAGAAAAAGGAGAGCAGGAGCCCCACCAGCTAACTCACTCAATTTAATTTTGCTTCAGATCACGTTTCACCATCCACTGTAGCAAGGTTGGGGGGTGGGGGGAGTTGATCCTATGATCTCTTCCAGAAGTAGGAATCTGTGTTTATTTCAACTTGGCTAAGTCATGCCACTTCAAGTACATTTACCTTTTCTCTGTATCTCAGTTTAATTTACAAACAAATAAATTGGTTACATAAAAGAAAATAAGTAATATAAATACTTTTAAATGTGGACATGATAATACATACCATTGATTTTGAAAAACATTTTTGTTACTTCACGTGGAAACAATACAAAAAACTAAGCAACCCAAATCAAACTAGCAAAAAGCATGTGAAGGAAGAACTTTTTAAAAAGTCCTTGAAAACCTGGTAAAACTTTTAAATAATCACTTTGACTTTTGTTATATATCCATGGATATTTTCTCCAAGACAAGATGAACATTTGGTGAAATTATCTAGATAATTCCTAATGAAAGGTTATTTGTGTCCATATTCACTGACAAATAAGAATGTTTAGTCTGGCCTACTAGGTGTGTAGGTTTGCTTACTCTTTTGATTGATTGATTAATGAATGGGTTGTTTTGGGGTCATATATCTGGTATTTTAAATTCTCAGGAAATTTTTTTTATAACTATACAAGCTAATTATGGCCTCTGAAACTTTGTTTTTCTTTTTAAGTTGAAAGACATTTGGTGAATTCTGTTCTAGAAATGGCAAATCAGATGAGAACATCCTAGGATCATGATTTTAGGATCATGCTTCAGTTTTACCCTTTTCTTTGCCAGTAGATACTTGGTCACACTCCACCAGCCTGGTGTTGTTTTCAAACTTGGAACTTCCCATCACTGGGAGTCATTACCATATCTAGCTCTGGGAAATCAACTGTGTAGCTGTCAGTAGTTTCCAGCAAAGCCATCCTGCTCACTTTCCTGCTTGGATCAATAAACAGGTCAGTTAATACTCAGGCTCCTGAATAAATGTCTCTATGAGGACACCGACTCTGTTATGAAGATGAGGAAGAGGGTTGGATCCATAAAAGTAGAATCAGGGTATACATATCAAACAAAACATCTTGCTTTGTTTTAAAGTTTAAGACTATGGATGGCTTTGGAAGAGTCATATTTTTTTTTTTTTTTTAATGCAACTGGAAAGTTCTTCTTCAACCCTATTTCCCCTGTAGAGACTGGTCCTCTACAAAATGACATACAGGCATGTGGTCAAATTAACAGTAGCAAGGTGGAGAGCAGGAAGCTAGAGGCAGTTCATTCATATGACTAAAGATCTAATCAAGTGCCATATTCACAAGGTAAAGTTAAAGAGCATTTGGAAAGAACCACCAATGCCAAGGTTTCCTTGCATGAAATATAGCACAAGTTCAGGCTTCTAAACTCTACATACCTCTGACCTTTGGCTCTTTTATGTCTCTATTTTTCTGACCTGACAGACCACAGGCCAATGTGCAACCCAGAATCCCTCACCCTTGTGATTTATAGCTTACAGCTGCTTCCCTGTCTCAGACATGGCAGCTGCTTTTCAGATGTCTTCAAACCAGGGGAGAGTGTTAATGTGAACTTGAGTGGCTGCAGAAGAGAAGAAGAAAAGTTGATGAAAAAATCATCTGAATTCAGCCCCAAAGCTTTTCATTGATCTTTACCTTCAGGGCCAAGCAAAATGTTTGGTTTATTTCATAAGCTAATTAGGTGTGTGAAAGGCTACTTGGCATTTGCTATTGACTGAACCCAACAAAAGTGATCACCAGGCTGGGTAATCAATAAGGGATCGATTACAAGCGTGTGATTGGATTAGCCATTTGATCAATGCTGTGTGCTAATATATTAACAAGCAAATTACCAAGCAGCCCTTAAGAGCAGAATGCTGACTCTGATTGCATTACAAACTAGTGAGATCTAATGACCCACCACGTGCAAGGGGTTAGTTATACAAATCAAGACCTGAAAGTATTTTTTTCCTTGAAGGTTTCTCCCCAGTCAAAGAAAATGCTTTCTTAAGTGAGATTCAAATTAAATTACAATTAGCAAACAGTTGCACTGGGACACCTAATTTCCAAGTAGATTTCATTCAAGAGGAAGAGGACTTGGGACTGCAGCTAAAATAGCCCAGAAAACTTTTAGGAAAATTCAAGTAACATCAAACAAGGCAAACACAAAGAATTCCAGAATAATCACTAATATTTCTCAAAGTTTTGGTAACTGGATTATCAGATTGGATATATAGAGCTCTTCCATGATAGAATCTATTGTTGCTTATCTTTTAAAATCATACATATCTTCCCAGCTCCCATTTTTAAGGTACACTATTATCTAACTACTTTAGTTGCAGAATGGATAAACAATGAGAGGCATCTCGTATATGTGTGTATATGTGTGTGTGTGTGTGTGTGTGTGTGTGTGTGTGTGCGTGCACAGATTGAAGAACTGTAGTTACTGGCAAAAATGGCCCTGTGCCTTTTGTGAAAAAGAATAAAGAAAAAATTACAAGACAATGTGAAATGAAAAAAATGTTTTTCACTTTCTAACTTCCAAGATCGTGTTACTATTAGGTACTTCTATAAATGACCTTACAAAAGTAAAAACACACAAAACCAGAGCTCTTCTCCTACCCTGCTTTCCCCATGATTACGTGAACCATTTATTCAATTGATTGTGCTCTTTCAGATTCCCTAAGTGGAGACCAAGCAAGCCTTTGCTCACTTTCCCTCTTAATCCTTTTCCTTTTAAGAAACCTTTTTTTCCCTTTGCCTCAGGGAAGCTGAACCGATTAGTCTGAATTCTCCAGTGTTATTTGCAGACTGGAAAGGTCTCTCCGGGCCCAGAGGCAGCGTGTCAGCCAGAGCAGCGGTGAGGCCAGGCAGGGCGGGCTCCCGCAGCGTGGAGCCTCTGAGCGGACTGACAGGCTTGGCCTCACTGGGCCCAGGCAGGCCACAGCTGACAAAACAGCCTTCCTGGCTGCCCAGAGCTGGAGGGCGGGAGTCAAGAAGCTGTCAATCAGCAACACAGAAGAGCAGACAAGAAATATAATATCTGATGGAGCCTCCTCAGTTCAGAGACTTCAAGGTGAACTAAGGTTGGTTTTGCCTGAGGCTAAAACACCTAGTACCTCACGCTCTGATTTCAGGCACTAGGGGCTACCAGTAGATTTACCCTCTGACATGCATTAGGTAGGTTTCAATTTTGATACTGTCATACATCAGTTTCTATATCTAAGTAGGTAGTTCTCTGCTACCAATAGTGCCCAGTGATGTTTTTATGAGAACCATTTATCCTTTTGAATTAAAGCTGATGGAATGCAGTGATCACAGGTGACAGTACTTCCTCTCTGTCCCATTCCTTTGTAGTATTGCTTTGTGTGAAAAGCCCTGTTCTGTGTATTTAAATGTATTTTTTTTTCTTTTTTGGTGTGTGTATATCAAAGCATAATGTATCAGAAACTAGCAATGCACAATAAAATATACAAAGAGCTTAACTGTCTTTAAATTTGGCACTACACGAAACTATGAAGTCATCACATTTATTGTTGATAGACTGTCACCCCCACACTTCAACACAGGGTGAATTTTCATAGATAAATGACAATTTTTGGGGATCTGATACAGCCTAAACTGTAAGGGCATATGAGTGTAATGATATAGTGATCTATGTTGCAAAATTAATTCTTTCAGTCATCAATGATTACATCCACAACAAGGAGAGCATACTTTGAACCAGCAGTAAAATCCCTTCTAATTAATTCTCATATTCATCAAATAGCCTAAACAGAGCAGTTAAAGAATATCCTGCATCTCATAAATGCATGCTGGGTGCCTATAATGCCATAAACCCCTTATTGGAGTGTTTCTAATTAATGCCTCTGGCAGCATGCTACTTTTCTCCTCCTCTGGTGCTATTATTTTAAAGCCTTAAGTGATAACATCATAAATATTTCTCCAGGAAGAACCAATCATATGGTTCTAGATGATAATGATTATAATCATTTAAGATAGAAACTATTGGAGGGCAAGCCTTCTGCTTGTCACTCTTTGTGTCTGATATTGTAATATGCTGATTTGCAGGAAGAATTGAGAAGGTAGATTGAATAATAACAAGCAAAAAAGGAATTTGTCCATGTTCAATAATTCATTTGGGGATTTGTGACTACTTCACTTGGGGGGGAGAAAAGAAAATCTTAAGCAATTTGACAAACAAGGATCATTAGAATTCATTTCATCCTGTTGGGTATGGTGGCACAAGTCTATAATCTCAGCAACTTCGGAGGCATAAGCAGGAGGATGGCAAGTTTGAGACCAGTTTCAGCACCCTAGTGATACGCTCAGCAATCAAGTAAGATTCTGTCTCAAACCAAAAAATAAAAAGGGCTGGGATTGATTTGTGGGAATCAATCTCACAAAAGAGGTGAAAGACCTTTACAATGAGAACTACAGAACACTAATGAAAGAAATTCTTAGAAGATGGAAAGATCTCCCATGTTCTTGGATAGGAAGAATTAATATTGTCAAAATGACCATACTACCAAAAGTGCTATACAGATTCAATGCAATTCCAATTAAAATCCCAATGATGTACCTTACAGAAATAGAGGAAGCAATTATGAAATTCATCTGGAAGAATAAAAAACACAGAATTGCTAAAGCAATCCTCAGTAGAAAGAGTGAAGCAGGGGGTATCGCAATACCAGATCTTCAACTCTACTACAAAGCAATAGTAACAAAAACGACATGGTATTGGCGCCAAAATAGACAGGTAGATCAATGGTACAGAATAGAGGACATGGACACAAACCCAAATAAATACAATTTTCTCATACTAGACAAAGAAGCCAAAAATATGCAATGGAGAAAACATAGCCTCTTCAACAACTGGTGCTGGGAAAACTGGAAAACCACATGCAATAGAATGAAATTAAACCCCTATCTCTCACCCTGCACAAAACTCAACTCAAAATGGATCAAGGACCTCGGAATCAGACCAGAGACCCTGCATCTTATAGAAGAAAAAGTAGGTCCAAATCTTCAACATGTCAGTTTAGGATCAGACTTCCTTAACAGGACTCCCATAGCACAAGAAATAAATGCAAGAATCAATAACTGGAATAGATTCAAACTAAAAAGCTTTCAGCAAAGGAAACTATCAGTAATGTGAAGAGAGAACCTACAGAGTGGGAGAAAATCTTTGCCACTCGTACTACAGATAGAGTGCTAATTTCCAGAATCTATAAAGAACTCAAAAAACTCTACACCAAGAATACAAATAATCCAATCAATGAATGGGCTAAGGAAATGAACAGAGACTTCACAGAAGAAGATGTACAAGCAATCAACAAATATATGGAAAAATGTACAACATCTCTAATAATAAGAGAAATGCAAATCAAAACTACCTTAAGATTCCATCTCACCCCAATTAGAATGGCGATTATCAAGAACACAAGCAACAATAGGTGTTGGCGAGGATGTGGGGAAAAAGGTACACTCATACATTGCTGGTGGGGTTGAAAATTAGTGCAGCCACTCTGGAAAGCAGTATGGAGATTCCTCAGAAAGCTTGGAATGGAACCACCATTTGACCCAGCTATCCCACGCCTTGGCCTATACCCAAAGGACTTAAAATCAGCATACTACAGAGATACAGCCAAATCAATGTTCATTGCTGCTCAATTCACCATAGCCAGATTGTGGAACCAACCTAGATGTCCTTCAATTGATGAATGGATAAAGAAACTGTGGCATATATATACAGTGGAATATTACTCAGCCATAAAGAATGATAAAATTATGGCATTTGCAGGCAAATGGATGAAATTGGAGAATATCATGCTAAGTGAGATAAGCCAATCTCAAAAAACTAAAGGACGAATGATCTGGCTGATAAGTGGATGATGACATATAATGGGGGGTGGGAGGGGTTAGCTTTAGGATTAGGGTTAGGTTTAGGGTTAGGGTTAAGGAGGGGGGCAAGAATGGAGAAAGGAAGGACTGTATAGAGGGAAAAGAGGGGTGGGAGGGGTTGGGGGGAAGGAAAAAAAATAATAGAATGAATCAAACATTACCTATATAAATTTATGATTACACAAATGATATGCCTTGACTCCATGTACAGAGAAACAACATGTATCCCATTTGTTTACAATAAAAAAAATTTGCATAGTTTGCCAATTTCTTTTTTATTTTTAATATATTTTAGTTGTCAATGGATCATTTTATTTATTAATAAAAAAAGGGGGGCTGGGGATGTAGCTCAGTGGTAAAGTGCCCCTGGGTTCAGTACCCAGTACCAAAAATTTAACAAAAAATTATTACATCTTGAATATCATCTAAAGTATATACATCTTCTAATCAATAGTTTTTTAAAAAATTATGATTTCCAGATTGTCTCGTTTATCCACTTCCACGCTACATTTAATGTTCATTAATAATTAAAAGTTAGTTGTGATGGCTGCCATCAGTTTGAAGATAATTGTGCTCAAGAATCTGTTTCCTTTGGTTTTACTTAAACCTTATGGAGCCTGGTGCTGCCGTTCTCTGAGTGGGGATGCAAGGCATGCTTTTTGCCTTCTTTCGCCCATAAAGATCCATCTTCCCCACACAGAAGTGGTTTCATTCTTGAAATCTCCAGTAGATTGGGCTATTGCTTGACTGCAATAGTAGCCCATGTGTTATTTTGTGAAGAACTGATGATTAATCAAGATGAAAAAGTACGAATGGGTGGTGATCTGAGGTATGCATGAGGGATATGGCATCCAAAAAGTGAAATGGTTCTGACTTTAAAAAAATTGTAGAATATTACATAGGGATCTTTACGCCCTTTGGGATGGCTAATATTTAAAAAAGCAGAAAGTAAAAAGTGTTGGAGAGGATGTGAAGATTGGAACACCTGACTACTCTGCTGGATACAGCCACTGTGATACAGCCACTATGGAAAACAGTATGAATCTTTAAAATATTAAAAACAGAACTGACACATGATCCAGCAATTCCACTTTTGGGTATGGGCTGAAAATAATTGAAAACATGGGTATTTTAGTTAGCTTTGTGTCTCTGTGACCAATATACCTGACAAGAACAACTTAGAGGAGGAAAACTGTATGTTGGCTCATAGTTTCAGAGTTTCAGGACCTGGTAAGTCAACTCCATTGCTCTGACCCTGAAGTAAGGCAGAGCAGAGCATCATGGTGGAAGGACGTGGCAGAGGACAGTTGCTAATTTCATGACAGGAGGCAGAGAGATGCCAAAGACAAACTATCAATCCCAAAGGCACATCCCCTAGTGACCTACTTCCTCCAGCCACACCCTACCTACCTGCGGTTACCACCCAGTTAATTCATTCATGTGGATTAATCCACCACTTAGATCACAGTTCTCATAATCTAATTTTTCATCTCGGAACATTCTTGCATTGTCTCACACTTGAGTTTTTTGGAGACACCTCCTGTTCAAACCATAACAATGAACTTGAACAGGTAATTATACACACCCATATTCATGGTGGCATTATTCATAATAGCCAAAAGTAGAAGCAACACCATGCTATTGTTGGATAAGTGAAATGTAGTACAAGCATGCAATAGAATATTAAAAGGTAAACCCTAAACCCTAAAAGGGGAAGAAATTCTAAAACATGCTACAACATGGATGAATCCTGAGGATATTATGCTGAGTGAAATAGGGAGTGAACCCTGAGGACAGGTCACAAAAAGACCTATATTATATGATTCTTTCTACATGAGGTCCCCACAATAGGCAAATTCATAGAGACAAGAAGCAGAAGAGTGGTTACCAGGGGCTAAAATGAAGGCTTATTATTCAACGGCTATAGAGTTTGAGAAGATGAAAAAAATTCTAGAGAGACATTAGTACTAGTTGAACAACATGACTGTACTTACTGTCACTGAATGATACACTTAAATGATTAAAATAATAAATTTTTTGTTATGTATATTTTACTACAATTTTAAAAATACCAGGTAGTCACAGAAGTATCTATGACCTTCATACATCTCCTCTCTGCTTTTTGAAGAGACAGAGCAGCAGTCATCCTTCAAAGGGTATGTTGTACTATTCTTCCTTCTTATAGGGGCCCCCAAGCTAGAGGAGAATATTTTTTCATTACCATCCTGCCCTTGGATGCCTTGGGGTAAGGTTTTATGGGATGCTGAACAAGGCACTAAACTATTCTAGCTTCCTTGGTCAGCTTTCCAGAGTAAGGTTTACAATTTACACAGGTAGACTTCTTACTAGAAGTTTCCTCTACTGCACTAGGTGGGCCACAGTGAATCCTTCATTTAGTAAATATTCAGTAAGTGATTATGTGCCAAGCCTTATCTGAAGCCTCACTTCACTCAAGACCAAGTCCCACATTAAGTAGAAGTTGTGATCATTCCAGCCCTTGTCCAATGACACAGATTGCCATAATAAAGGTTAATGTCTGTCCCATAGGTTATAGTTGTGACCCCAACATTTCATTGTCAATGTGTTCTAGTTTTTCTGATTTTTAAAAAATTCCATTTATCCTATCTACATTTTTTGCTTTGGCCTGTAGAGGAGCAAGGTTTTGGCTAGTTTCTATATGCTCTTGAATGAGAATGACAAATATCACTTCTCTAATGCATATAGTATCTGCAGTTTACATAGCAGTTTTGCATACTATTCTAAATTGCCCATCCCGTTCTCTTATATTTTGAGATTTGTTTTTCTTATTCATTTGTTATATGGTAGAGACTGTGAATCTTATCTTTATCCCCTAGAGATACTTTTTAACCCTTTTTAAAAGTGTAAAATCTTTTATACCTTTAAAGGGATACACGCAATGTATATGTAAATTACAAAGTATAATAATGAAATGAAGTCTGAGAACTTGACCATCAAACTTAAGGAACTGAACAAGGGCAAAATTATTGAAACACCTTTCTCACTTCTCCCAGATTCCATGCATTCATCCAAGAGATAACACCTAATTATCTTCCTTTTCTACTCTGTATATATTCCTATGACTTTCAATTTATATACCAACTTAATTTGGATAAGGGATGCCCATATAACTGGTACAACATTATTTCTTGGTGTGTCTATGAGGGTATTTCAAGAAGAAATTAGCATTTCAATTGGTAAACTGAATACAGAGGATCACTCTTACCAATGTGAGTGGGCACCATCCAATCCACTGAAGACTTGAATGGAACAAAAAGGCAGAATAGTGAATTCACTCTTTGTGCTTGAGCTGAGACATCCATCTTCTGCCCTTGGTCATTACTACTCCTGGTTCTCAGGCCTTTGGATTTGGGACTTACACCACTGGCTCCCCTGTTCCTAATTCTTTAGACTCAGACTAAATCATACCACCTACTTTCTTGATTCTCTAACATGCAAATGATAGATTATATAACCTGTTGGATTTCACAACTGCATGAGCTGATTCATATAAATATAAGCAAAATAAAATGAGTATTTAAATTTGTATAATAAATCTCCTCATATATCCTATTTGTTCTGTTTCTCTAGACAACTTTGACTTGCAGGATGTTATAATACTAGATGTAAGCAATATTTTGTTATTCTTTTATTTTAAATATTTAAAATATTCTCTTTTGCATATATTGTCTATAACTTTTTTTGTTGTTGTTGTTGTTCATCATTTTTCTGAAAGTTATCTTTCTTGAAATGGATAGCTACAGTTTATTCATTTTTCATTGATATTGAGTATTGTATGGTGTGAACACACCATGGTGTTCAACACCAAACAATGTTTGGGTTGTTACCAGTAATTTTTTCTTTGACTTGTCTGAACATTGGTGCTGTGAACATTCTTGGCATGCAGCCTGGTGCAGTAGGCACAACTTTTTCCAAGTTTCAGTCTGGGAAGAAGAAAACTGGATTTTAAACTGTGTTAGTGTCAGTTATCTGCTTTTCTTCTTTTAAAGGTAAAAACTAGTGGAAATGACTTTTTTTTTTACTATGCATGCATCACTTCCAGTGTAAGCATTCCTGATTTTTAACTTACATTTAATTTGCTTTTACTTACTCCATAATGCTTTCTCTTACTCCATAATAATACCTTTCCCAATCTAGTTTTTCTAATATTTCTGCCATCACATAACTCACAAGATTGTACATTTCCAGTTTCTCTTCCACTTCAGATTAAGGCATTCCCACTTTCTGCTCCCAATCCCCAACTATCTCAAAGACTGTCAACTGAATATTTCTAGTTTATTCAGGAATTATTTAATCCCAGATATTGAGAACAACTTCAGTTCTTATATTGAAGATTATTAATTACTGGGGGAAGAAATAGTTTAGAAATATACATGTATATTTAATGAAATCTGTAAATATTTTAGCAAGTTTTTAAAGCATTAGTATTTTAATTAACTTTTCCATTCATTTAATTAAAATGCATTAAGTGTTTCATGAGGAAGTAAACTACAGTGTTCTGGAGGACAGTGTCATGAGGACCAACCAAGGCTGTAGGAGTGGGGGTCAGGGGCGTCTCCCCAATATAAAGGATGCTTAGATGAAACCTGCTGGCTGTGGGGACAGTCATCCAGTTTAGGGGACCTAGAGTAGTAGGTAGAAGTGTTATTCCCAGTAGAGGGAATCACCCAAAGCTCTAAAGACCTGGAGGATCAAGGGATAGAGGGGTTTTGAGATGGAATCCTAAGGAGATAAGACAGAGATTAGTTCATGCAGGAGGGTTTCAGAGACTACCAAATATTTTGAATTTTTTCCTAAGGGCAGTGGAATGACAAATGATAATGTTACTATTTGAAATCTATTATTCTTGTATCTATATGTAAAATATGTTTAAAGCATATAAAGTTGGGAGTATAGTAAGAGTTCTTTACAGTGAGAGAGATTGGGACTTGGACTGGGATGGTGGGTGAGGGGATGGAAAAGACTGGATACAGTTGAGACATTATTAGAAGTCAGAATCAGAAGGATTTGATGATTAGTCCTGTGTGGGAAGAAGGTGAGGATGAGGAGTTAAGGAAATTTTCAGGTTTCTGTCTTGAACATTAATTCATTGTCCTATAATTAAACACAAGGAAGTCAAAAGTAGATTTTTAAGGTTCTACTCTGGTACTAGTGGAAGAGAAGCAGAGTAGGCAAGACCAGTTATAAAGAGTTGGTGCTGCTGGTACAAGAAGAAGAAAGGGCATTGCTGATGTCTCACAGTGGAAATAATATTAGAAGTCAAAGTCTAACTTTGAAGTTTTTGTCATCTTTTCCTCATGTTCCTATCCTGTCTTCGTGTTCCATTCCTGCCATTTTGAAACCCTTAGTGCTTTCTACCTACATCCCTCTCTGTCAGGGCTTGCTTCCAGCACCATCTTCTCCTGGAAGCAAAGTGGATCCATATCCTCTACAAACAAATCCTTGTTTCTTATCCTGAGCATTTGAGGCCTAGTCTTGCTGATGTGGTCATCACTACTAACCTGTTTTATTTATTCATCTTAAACAGATTATAACCCTCTCAGGCAGGAATCATGTTCTATAATCATAAGCTTCTCTCCTTCCTCCTGCCTCTCTGCTCTGTGATAGCATTAAAACACCTTGCTCTAGCAGGCATGCAGTGAACTTTGCTGCTAATCCACAGGTCCAAGGTGTCATTGTTTTTAATCTTCATGGTTATTCACAAAGAGATTGATGTTGATTATAAAATTAATGGTATATCTCCCAAAATTATTTCCATTTTTAGTTCTTATTTGTAAATAAAAGAATACTCAAGTTTCAAAATGTCTGGACAACTAAACCCAAGCTTCTAAGCCATTCAGGGTTGATTTTTTGCTCAGAATCAATGTATGACAAACATTCACATCTGTATAGAATCAGACAGAATCTAAGGATGACTCTAGATTTTGAAGGCATTTTAGATTTTGGCTTAGGCCCAGACTGAATTGGATAAAATATTGTGAGCCTGGGCTGGGGATATAACTCAATTGGTAGAGTGCTTGCCTCACAAGCACAAGGCCCTGGGTTCAATTCCCAGTACCAAAAAAAAAAAAAAAAAAAAAAAATTGTGAACCCATTTATTTATTTATTTTTTCAGTGGAAAGAACTTTTAAGATATTGCATTTTTTACAGAATAAATTCAATAGGATTTTATAGTTTAAAAAATCAAGAAACATTTAGCTTAGAGAAGAGCAACTTAGAATTATTTTCAATTATTGATCAAATGAATATATTACTATTATATTACTTTTAAATAAATTTCTAGTATCATTCATATTAATGTAATTCATATCATTAGTAATTATGGTTTCTTAGTAAGCACAAACTTTTGTGAAACCTGTTATATTAAAAATATATAATAATAATTCCCATTAAAAAGTAAAAAAAAAGGATACCCCAAGTTGTATGCATATACTTGCATTTTGTTTTAATCAGAATCAAGTAGAAAGAGCTAACAACTTCTTTTAAACCTTTCATAAAGTATTGAGATTCTTTGATACTGTGCCAGGAAAAAGCATATGTAATTAATATGTAAAGTGTTCTCTATCTATAAAACCTCATATAATTCTAATAGAGTTATGAGATTTTCTATCTTGAATGTTATTGATATTAATGCTTAATATTTCCATGCATTAGGAGGAAGAGTGACTTTTTTACACATGCATTCATGTGTGCATCTAGTGATAATCATGCAAACTGTGCCCTTGGATGTGCTTCCAAATGATCTAAAAACAGCCTTTTCAGCAAAGTTAAGGGTGCCTAGCATCTGCTCCTTCTGCAATCTACATGCCATAATGCACTTTGGCTTTGAAATTCCAAACCAGCAATAGCCAAGGAAAAAAGCAGCTAAAAATGGGCACAGTGCAGATTGCAGAGGTCCAATGGCATCTGTAAGTGGTATTGTCTTCCCTTGCTGGATTCTGTTCTTACACTAAATGAGCTATTAGTGAAATGTGGCTTTATCCCAGCACAAATAATACAAAACTATTCATAAGAAAATCTTGTAAACACTGATAGCCATCAGTAGATAAAACCAATTAATATTAGTAACGGCATATTTTTGCTCAAATGCATCCACAAATATAATTGTCAATGTAATTTCAATGATTCAGCTAAAAATATACTCCAGTCAATATGAAAACAGAGTACTATACCAATAACCCCTTTTTTCTTTGACTTAGTTTTTATTTATCTTCCTTTTTTAGTATATAAAATATATACATTTTAACATTTATATAATGCCATCAATAAAATACCAGTTTTATCTTCACTCCTGGGTATGAATACTCCTTGACTCATTTAAGGATATGAATTATACAAGCCACGACTCTTCCTTCCCTATTACATAGGATGCTAGCTTGCCTTTTGTATTGTAATCTGTATGCTGAATAAATTGGTGTTTCTTTTCCTTGAAGAGGCTACATATTTCATACATATGTGGCAGTTGTAGGTACATATGTCTGCTGTAGGTACAACTCACATTCATTGCAAGTAATTACATAGAAAGGGTTATAGTGAGCAAAGTCAGTTAATAAAAATGATAATGCAAGACTCTATATTTATTCATTTGCAATGATTTCCACATCAACTTCACTCAGTTTATAAATCTAAACATTAGTTCTCTTGCTGTCAGCACTTCAAACTCCACCTGGGATCAGTCAGCCAAGCTGTGCTTTCTGCCTCCTAGAGTCATCATGCAAAATAAAAATTCTGCATTTGGAATGTAGCTGACAGGTTGGCTGATGATGCATCAGACAAAAAGGAGTGCCCTTCCCCTCCTCAGCGGTAAAGCTCTTCTGTTCCACAGGCTTATTTCTTTAGTAAGGAAAGCAGATGTGACTTAAGGAATAGGGACAAGGAGGTGTGTCAGGGGGAAGAGCCATCATTTCATAAACACATTTTAAATTTCAATGAAGTTTTTCAGTCTTTTCTATAAAATATTCAGATTTCCTGATGATTAAACCCTAATTAGCCATAATATTTTTATTCCTGAAAGGACTGAATGCAAGTTTTGCTTATTTTATATACTGGATATTGTGTAGAGGATGTGATATCAAATGAATTGGACATTATTTGCCAAATAATCAGTTTTACTCAGTTATTTTTCTTCAAAAGGTTCACTTTTTTAACATTCAAAAATTTTTTCTATATCACTGACTGGGGAGATTTTTCAAGCTGTATATTTTAAACATGTAAGTTGTGTTACTCATCTCTAGGGTCTAAAGTATTAAATTCATCAGATTCTTTTCCATTTGAGGCTTGACTACCATTCATACATACATTTCTTTTCTATTTAATGTTTATATTTGGCAAAAATGTTACCATTAAAACACAGCATTTATCTTTCACTAATCAAGCCAAATGTCTTGAATAAACAAGAAATTAAAAAGTAAAGAAATAGAATTAGGCAGACTTTGTGACACAGAAGGTGTATTTGTTGATATCTGTACTTAATAGAGATCACAAATCAATAAGTTGACTACATACAAAACAGCTAGAAACTCATTGTACTGAAATTTTAGGTTAGCTTTGCACATGGGCTTTAGCAAACCTGTAAATGGGATAGTTTGATAGAGGAATGATCCCATTTGTACATTGAAAGCTGACTTTTGAATCATTCTCTGCTGTTTCTCCATCTCCTCTCCTCACAAATGCAAGTTAATCTGTTTATTTGGATTAGACAGCAGGTCAAATAAAGTCTCAAATAAGAGTCTGAGCATCTGAAGAGAGTTCAAAGTTACCCTGCTGCAGAGGATGGGAAAAGAGGCAAATGTAAATGACACTTCTGGAATTTTATCTCCTTAAGTGTTCTGCTTACATCAAACATAAAATTATGCAGGATTCTTTCTAATATTTTTAACTTAGTAAGTTTATTTTAAAATTGGTATTTACCTGTGCAAGTTTACCCTATTGTTGAGAATATTTTAATATGATTTTTTTTAAATTTTGAAAACATCATCTCCATCCAAGAAGCACAACTTCATTTTAAAATGGAATGAGATACACATCTCTTAATGTTTCTGATAGATCCTGTTGCTCTTGTACTGACTGGAACAATAGTTCATTAAACTCTTATTCTGGGCTATTCTGAGCTTCTAGAGCAAATTTGAAGAACATAAAACAAAGATAATGCTGTGCTACAGAGTCAATGAGCTGTGGACTGAGGAGATCATTGGCTATATGTTTTCATGGGTTATGCACACCTCTGGTTTCTCATGCCACTGGGGTTCTTATGACAGCACCCTGGGCAGACACTTTTTCATCCTTTCTCTCTGTTCTTTTGAACATGCAAAATCTGGGGTGCATTTGCAACTTCATCTAACAGATATGCACTGATAAAATCCATAAACTAATCTTTCTTTGGAATCATTAATGGAAGCAGACAAAACAAACAAATCCTGACTGCTTTGGTTAAAAAAACAATAGGGATTATTGATAGGTGGATTAACCTAGCACAAAATTGATACTCAATAAGGATGTGTTAAAGAAGTGGAAGTAAATATGTAATTACCAATAACTTAAGCAACTTTTAGGAACAGCCCTATGATCAATTTAGATTTCATTGCCAAAATGGTTAACTGGGCACCTGTAAACCATGGGAAGCTGTAATATTTACTCTAGGGTATACTATAAGGAATAAAGCCTAATATAAAATATATTACCTGAATTATCATAATGTTTGCATAATTACTAGCTTAAAGTAGAATGAAAATACTGTGAAATAGATCCAGCCAAAGGGTAAAGATAATTGCTACCTCTCCCTGTTTCAGTTAATAAACATTTCTGAAAGAATAATTAACACATTCTTTTAATAAAAGTTACTATTTATTCACTACCACCATGGAACCTTCCAGATGCCAGGCATTTTGCTTTTATTAATTCTAATTCACATGATAATTCAGCAGAAAGAACATTATTATTCCCATTTCTCCCATTCTCTAGGAAATGGAGGCTCAGCTTAATAAGGTTGTTTTTTCAAGGTTACATAGCAAATCAACTTCAGATCTAGGATTCTAATCTGTATCTGTCTCTGTTGTCTCCCACTGCTGCAGGGCACAAGTCCATAAAAGTCCTGCCTTTCTCTTCTTTCTATAACTGAAGTCCCTTCGCCTGACCCTTAAAAGTTTATCAGGCCCTCTCCAAGGTCACCCAATCGCTTTTCCTAGAAAGGGAGATTTAAGGAACTATAGCTCAGCACTCTGAAACTCAGCTCCAAGTTACCTCCAATGGCTCTCTGGGAGAAGCAGGAGAGTTCTGGGTTTCTTCCTTTCCTCTAAGACCCAATCCCCATGTAGTGATTTCCACCTTCTTATTCCCAAATGCCCACGTTGATGCCTAGAGTCTAACAATTTAACCCTGCTAGATCTGACACCCTGGCCTGGCCAGGTCATCCATCCTCTGACCAGGAATCATTTCCCTGAACTCTAGTCAGGAATCTGAGGCACTGCAAACAGGTGGCATGACAGTTGACTGCCTGGGTACCCATCCTATTATTGCCCACTTTGGTTTCCTGGTACTACAACTTTGCTAATGTGGAGCATGAGGACTTTGATGGGGCTCCTGCTCACCACACCTGTCTCACCCTCAACACCCCATACCTCAATCATATTGAACTGGCAAATCTCTGAATTTGGCCCATGATTTCTTGAAGGATTTGGTACAAACTGTCTCCTCCAGCTGATCACTTTTCCCAGCTCTTCCCTTGTTTTCTGGGTCTGCTCCTATTTCAGGCTCAATTTAGATATCTTCTCCTCCAGGAAGTTGTCTTGTTTCCTCAAGGCACACGCGTTACTTCTCAGTCTCCTTACTGGGCTAAGAGCTCCTTGGTGCCATCATCACTGTATCTCCAAAAATTAAGCTAGTGCCTAGCACATTGTAGACACTTCACAAATATTTTTTTTTCATTTATATGAAGCTACTTACAAGGCAATTTACAAGGACCATAAAAATCAAACAAGCAGTACTTGGATGACAGTGATCTCCAGTTCCATATTCCTTGATACAGTAATTTTCCCCTGATGTAATATTCTAATATGCTAGCTGACTCTCATGAATCTTGTAGACAACCATGAGAATTTTTGTTGCAGTACGTGAGTAATTCTAAATCCTTCCTGCTGGGAGAATTATTTCAACTCATAGTTATTGCAAGGACTCCCAGGGTAAATTAGTGTGATTTGCTGATAAGGAAACTGGGACCTAGACAAGGGTCAGATGCCATTTGTGACAAGCTTCAGATAATGGAAGATATAAAATTGTGTTCAGCTCATGCTTCTACTGAGGTGGGATGTCAACCTTTGTGGTATGTCACTAATTTAAGATGATTCTATGTCTATGAATTCTATGAATGATAAAACATTTCTTCTTAGAAATTTTAAAACTTATTTAAGTAGATATATTCCTGAGATGGGGGAATGAGATTCTGTTTTATACATAATGAAATCCACTAAATTACAACTTTGTGTAATCTAGAAGACAGCAGATTAATAGGTCCCACTCTTGACAGGTCACCTGCCACCATTCCATGTTTATAGCATGGGGTACTGGTTTGCCCTGTCACAGAGCAATGCTGTCCTGAGAAGGGTGAGAATCTTTGTGAGTGGTGATGTTATACCCAAAAGAGGTAATGAGTGTCTTTTGTGAGGAATAAAGCCATTACAGAAGGCCCAGAACATTCCTCCAAGTCTGGCCACATTCTCACAAATTAGGAACTTGTTATCCTTTCTTAGACTATGTGGGAATCTAAAAGTAGTTGCCATTCTTTAAATAAAGGTGTCTGTTAGTGAAAAGGAAGAATTTCTTTGTAACACATTGAATTTGTGTTGAGACTAAACTTGCACACACAGGATTGCATAAACAATTCCTGACTACCTTTTTGGAAGAAAACTGATGAAGAGAAAGGTCAAGCTTTCTGCCACACAGAGGCTATAGCTAACACTCATTCAGCAGGGTTCTGCAAATCCATTTTACATCAGGTATTGTGCTGGGCACTGAAGACACTAGAAACAGTAGCCAGCAAGGCACTGTCACAATTTTTCAAAGGCCCTGAGAGTCCTGGAGGTGGAGAGTGGAAGGGATTGGTTACCATTAACCAGGATGTGATCTTTTTCTTTTAACCTGACCTTCCTTTCTGGATTCAGCAGGGGAAAAAATGGCCCTTCAAGAATAACACAGGGAACAAAATCCTTTCTTTCACCTAGCTCTCTAACTTTCTTCTTAAATAAACTGATAACTCTCAGCTGGAATCTTCAACCTCCTAACCATTGGTGAGTCAAGATTAATAAATTGCCATCCTGCCAGGAAAACTGGGGTCCGCGTGAGAACCCTTCACTCTGCGTGCACTCCCTGGGAGACCTCAGGACTTGTGTGAATCCATGTATAGAACAGAGGGACATTTCACTCTTGAATGAACTTGGGAGAGCTGAATTAGCCTCTGCGTTTTAGACATTTGAATTATTCCTTAGTCCCCTTTAAACTATGAAGAGAAATGCTTTTCATCCCATGCAAATACATGTTCAACCTTTTTTATTTAATTGAGTTCATGAGTCAGTCTCCTATTCTATTTTTATTTACTTATTTGGTAGTTTTGTGGAAATTTCTCCATTTTCCTAACCACCTTAAAATCCTTCTTCAGATTAAGATCAACATCTGAGGCTAGAATTTAAACCCCAGAAAAGGTAGTGAGTAAAGAATCTTTAATTTATGAAACTGAACAAGTTGACTTATCCAAACATCTCTAGGGCTTTAATGGGGGATATCTATAATTCTCTGAATTGTATTCCTTTCACAGTGATATTTTGTAATTCCATTCTATTACCCTTGCTTAACATTAATGAGATAAAAAGATCACATTATGGCGATTGATGTTCTTCAAATTGAATGCACGTTTCCATGTACAAAGCTGTCTGCTAATTTAAAAAACATAGCATGTAACATAGAATCATGACCATGGTCATCACTCAGCTGGGACCAGATAGCATTTTTTATCTATTCATTGGATTTAACAAGGCGTGAGATGGAAGCAGAATACAAAGTGTGGGTAGATTATCCTGTATCCCTCCTTTTGGCCAATTCTTGGCAATCTCAGCAAGGAAACTGAGGCTTCATGTTTCCATAGAAATAAACCTCAAGGTCAAAGGGGCATATGGAAGGTCAGACAATGACAAAGGAACATCTGAGAGGCCATCTGGATGAGTGACCTGACATAATTAGTCATTAATCCCACTCTGGGGAACAATAGCACTGGCAGAGAGTGTGTTTGGGCTTTGATCGTGGTCTGGGTGATCTCATGGGGAAGAGGGAAAAAAGCCCCACTTGGTAACTAAGCAGATTACCCCGGCATGCTGTTAACTAAAGACGGGGTGGCTGAGGAGGCCAGTGGGATATGCATTTTACATATTAGACTACATTTCCCTTTACTTACCACAGGCCCTTCCAGGGCCATGTGGCTTTCGGATTAGCTTCTGGGTAGCATTTTTTACAGTTTACAATGGAAACAGAGCAAGAGTCCCAAAATACGTTGCTTAAAATTCTCAGGCAACAGATGGGAAGATTGCTGGAGAGCCAACGGCATTAGCCAGCTTGGTTTACAGGTGTCAATATTTACTAAGCAAAGTTTGCCAGGGTGCCTTTTGGGAAAAAGCAGAGAGAATAGTTAATCAGTAAAACAATAGCAATCAGTCCGTTGTCTGTTTTTAGTGGAATGGTTAGAATTATAAGTTGTCTCAAATGCTGAGGAGTACTCATCAACATCTGTCCTTTTCTTCAGCTCTTCTTTTTCGTGTTTGTTAGTCTTAACTGACTTTGATCAACAACCCCTCACAAATAACTAGAGTCCTTCCATTTGAAGGGTTGGTGATATTTTGAGATTGATTGCATGCATTTTTGTAAGATGTGAACATGATAGCAATCTTTACACATGTATGTATTTTGGCAACTGCTGAAATCACCCTCTGCTCCCCAGAGATAAGTAATTATACTTGCGGTGTAAAGAATGGTGGCCAGATGAGGTAGTAAATATATTGGACCAAAGTCTCTTTATTAGACTAGTTTTCTGAATAATGAAATTTAAAAGTCATTATGAGCTTTTAAATTTTGGAACCAGAATCTGATCAGTCATTTGGTTGTCATGGTAAGCTGCATATGAGGTGGTGAGAAGAGCACTGGGTTGATAGGAGGAAGACATGTTTTTCCCTAACACTGCAACTAATTTGATATGCAATCATTCTGTGAACATCTCTATCTGTAAAACCATGGGTTGTACTATAGCAGGGATGGAAAATGTGTTTTCTCTTGCAATGCCAACTATAATAGATTGGGAGTGGCTGCCTGAACATCCACCAACAATTGAAAAAAGACTAGATTTGGTGGCAGAGTGATTAGTAATGTCTGTCATTGGTTTGGAAAGAGAAATGGCAACATAGATACTAAATACATATCTCTCTGGATTTGACTCTCTTATATATCACTTTCAGTTCCAATTTTAAGAAAAATTTTTTTTGGTTGGGAGATTATTTACATGTTTTCAAATACTTTAAGAACTCTTTAAACTTGTGGCACAAATTATTAGTATTACTGTTTGCAATAGCAGAAGAGTAGCAGCAACATAGGACTCTTACATTAGATATGATCTCAAAATTACAGTACCTGCATGCAAAAGTCAAATTAGCTTGGTTGCCAACATTTAATTATAGTTCCTCAAGTAGAACATGGGCACCTAAGTCATAGGGACCACTAACAAAATTAAGGTGCTAAATCAGGGATGAATGTAACCTATGACAGAAAATCTCCTAAAGAGTGCCACAATTAACGCTTGTTTCCTCTTTTTTTCCGTTCGAAGGTGATTTTTGAGAGTACATCTCAAACACTTTCTATATTCAGATAGATTTTGTGTTGACTAAGAATCTTCAGTGACTTCCAGAGGACAGAAATAGATGAGAACCTACCTGTTCATCAAAGTTTTAAGATCCAATGAAATAGAATTCAATTATACTGTTATATTGTGTGCATGTATGAATATGTAACAGCAAAAACCACTATTATATTTAATAATATGACAAAGAAAGATAAAATAAACATTTTTAAAAATTTAAAACAGAAAGTTTTAGGTCCTGAGGAAAGTGTAACACACAGCCTTCTGAATTTCTTTCTAGACTGCTTTCACTGAGCATAAAAAGAAACTGGCTGTGCAGGACTTTGCTCCTCCTCCTTTTGCCTTCAATCTATTACATTAGGGGTCTGCTTCTCTGCTGTGATGTGTTAATTCACATGAGCAACTCACTCAAGCATTCTAACTGATGCAAAAGATTTCTGATCTCCCTTCTATGATAAAAATGCACCTAAAATCATCATGAAATGTAACACGAGTTATCATAATAACTAGAGCTATTCAAGGTAATATCCTAACCTCTTTTACTTACAAAATCTCTACAGATGAGAATTTAAGCAAGGGAGTTTCAAGGGTTTTGAAATTTTTAATACTCAGTTTCCACTGAAACCTTGTTTATTCTTGTGAATCCCCTCCACTCACACTCACTTTTATGTACGTGAGTAGTAGGAAACCAAGACATTGTCTACAGACACCCATGTTTGGAGAAGAACTGAACTTTACATCTCTGGCTTCTCCTTCCTAATGCATAGTTTCATCAGCTGATTGCTAGAGAAGTTTGTGAGTAGGTAATGATGTGCCCAGCATCCTCAGCACCCAGAGGGGACCACTTACATACTCTCCCTCCTTCCAGGTTTCAATAATAACTGTGAAAATAAATAACGGCCAGAAAACAAACACAGACAACTAGGAAATTTTCTTCTTTAAAATTTGATCCCGCCTTTTATAAAGTGGTTATTGGCATATTTTACATTTTGTGTGTGTGTGTGTGAGTCAATCAAGGAAGAATTTTAAAGTTTGATATCTCACTGATCATTGTTCAAGACTAAGGTTAGCTGTTTGCAAATATTTTTTGTGTCAAATTAACCATATTTATAACATTACAACAAAAAATTAAGAGAAGAAAAGGATAATTTCACATACCCATTGCTGTTTATTTCATATCTACTCTTAAATGGAAGACTCTATAGTTTCTTATGGGTCACAGAAACAACCTATCCAGGTTCAGTGGATTCCAGCTGATTATGAACTACTTTGAAAACAAAGGTGTAGCTGATGTCTGTAACACTGAAGAACCTCTATGTTAACTTCCATATCAAACACAATGTTCATCAAAGAGTAAGTAATAGAAAGTGCTCATTTGAATTTCCATGTATATTATTAAAATGTGAACAGCAACCACAATAATTACTCACAATGTTTTGTCATTGATTGTTAAGAATTATCTACTAATGGTGATAAAAAGTGGCCTCGTTTTTTGCCAACTTTCTTTTTATTTATTTATTTTTTAATTCTCTACAAGGCAACCCTATCTTGCCCATGCCCAAAGCTAATTGCTGACCTCCCACCCTTGGCACCATGCTGATGTGGGAAAAGGGACTGGCTGGCTACATCACAGGCAATTTTACCCCACCACCCTCTTACACAGTGTGAAAAAACCTGCAGGGTCTTGGCCAATGTGAAAAGATTATGGGGATTTTTATGTGGCAAGATGAAAATTGTTTCCTAAATTGCTGTAACACAAAGTGTATCAATATTTCCATACTTTCAATTAATTTTTTTGTTCCATAGACATCATGTGACAGAAGTAAAACCAGAAATGCCATTTACATGGAATTCCCACAGACCACTTTCTTCATTTTTTGTTGTTTTTATTTGTTCTAATTAGTTGTATGTGACAGCAGAATGCATTTTGACACATTGTACACAAATAGAGCTCAACTTCTCATTCCTCTGGCTATACACTATACAGTCAATATCGATTGTGCAATCATACATGTATATAGGGTAATAATGTCCCTCTCATTCCACCGTTAATCCCACTCCAACACCCTCTTCCCTCCCCTCACTTCCCTCTGCACAATCCAAAGTTCCTCCATTCCTCCCTAGCCCTCATTTTGGATCAGTATCTGCTTTTCAGAGAAAACATTTGACCTTTGATTTTTGGGGATTGGCTTACTTTGCTTAGCATGATATTTTCCACCTCCATCCATTTACCTGCAAATGCCGTAATTTCGTTCTTCTTTAAAGCTGAGTAATATACATTGTGTATATAAACCATATTTTCTTTATCTATCAATCTGTTGAAGGGCACCTAGGTTGGTTCCAAGCTTAGCTATTGTGTATTGAACTGCTATAAACATCGATGTGGCTGTGTCACTGAAGTATCCTGATTTTAAGTTTTTTGGGTATAACCTGGAGAGTGGGATAACTGGATCAAATGGTGATTCCATTCCAAGATTTCTGAGGAGTCTCCATTCTGCTTTTCAGAGTGGTTGCATCAATTTACAGTTCCACTAGCAACGTCATGAGTATGCCATTTCCCCACACATCCTCACCAACACCTAGTATTGCTTGTATTCTTGATAATTGTCATTCTGACTATAGTAAGATGAAATCCTAGAGTAGTTTTGATTTGCATTCTCTAATTGCTAGAGATGATGAGCATTTTTTCATATGTTTGTTGATCAGGTTGTATTTCTTCTTCTGTGAAGTGTCTGTTCAGTTTCTTAGCCCATTTATTGATTGGGTTATTTGTGGGGTTTTTTGCTGTTAATTTTTTTGAGTTCTTCATATATTCTGGAGATTAGTTCTCCATCTAAGGTGCATGTGGTAAAGATTTTCTCCCATTCTATAGACCCTCTCTTCACCTTATTGATTGTTTCCTTTGCTTAGAAGAAGCTTTCTAGTTTGAATCCATCCCATTTATTGATTCTTGATTTTACTTCTTGAGCTTTAGGAGTCTTGTTAAGGAAGTCAGGTCCTAAGCAGACATGATTAAGATTTGGGGCTACTTTATTATTATTATTATTATTGTTATTATTATTATTTGATTCATTGTACACAAATGGGGTACAATTTTCATTTCTCTGGTTGTACACGATGTAGAGTCACACTGTTTGTGTAATCATACATGTATATATGGTGATGTTTGTCTCATTCCATAATCTTTTCCCCCCACCTCATCCCCATCCCTCATTTCCCTCTACATAATCCATCCTTCCCTCATTCTTTTCTACTCCTTCCCCCTGCCGTTATGTATCATCATTCACTTATCAGAGAAAACATTCGGTCTTTGGTTTTTGGAGATTGTCTTATCTCACTTAGACATTTACCTGCAAATGCCATAATTTTATTATTCTTTAAAGCTGAATAATATTCCCTTGTGTTTCTTTATGCATTCATCTATTGAAGGGCATCTAGCTGGTTCCACAATCTAGCTATTGTGATTTGAGCTGCTATAAACATTGATGTGGCTGCATCACTGCAGTATCCTGATTTTAGGCTTTTTGAGTGTAAACTGAGGAGTGGGATAACTGGGTCAAATGGTGGTTCCATTCCAAGTTTTCTGAAGAGTCTCCATACTGCTTTTCAGAGTGACTATACCAATTTGCAACCCCACCAGCAATGTATGAGTGTCCCTTTTCCCCCACATCCTTGCCAACACCTATTGTTGCTTTGTATTCTTGATAATAGTCATTCTAATTGGGGCGAGATGAAATCTTAGGGTAGTTTTGATTTGCATTTCTTTTATTACTAGGGATGTTGAACATTTTTTCATATATGTTGATTGCTTGTAGATCTTCTTCTGTAAAGTGTCTGCTCAGTTCCTTAGCCCATTTTTTGAGTGGGTTATTTTTATTCTTGGTGTAAAGTTTTTTGAGTTCTTTGTGAATTCTGAAGATTAGTACTCTATCTGAAATGTGTGTGGCAAAGATTTTCTCCCACTCTGTAGGCTCTCTCTTTATATTGTTGATTGTTTCCTTTGATGAGAAAAAACTTTTTAGTTTGAATCCATCCTATTTAATAGTTCCTGCTTTTATTTCTTGTGTTTTGGGAGTCTTGTTAAGGAAGTCTGGTCATAAGCCGACATGATGATTTGAGCCTACTACTTCTATTTGGTGCAGGGTCTCTGATCTAATTCCTAGGTCCTTGATCCATTTTGAGTTGAGTTTTGCCCAGGGTGAGAGATAGAGGTTTAATTTCATTTTGCTACATATGAATTTTCAGTTTTCCCAGTGTCATTTGTTGAAGAGAATATCTTTTCTCTGATATATGTTTTTGGCACCTGTGTCTAGTATGAGATAACTGTATTTATATGGGTTTGTCTCTGTTTCTTCTGTTCTGTACTATTGGTCTACCCCTCTATTTTGGAGCCAATACCATGCCATTTTTGTTACTATGGCTCTGTAGTATAGTTTAAGTTCTGGTATTATGATACCTCCTACTTCGCTCTTCCTCTTAAGAATTGCTTGGACTATTCTGGGTCTCTTATTCTTCCAAATGAATTTTGTGATTGCTTTCTTTATTTTTATGAGGTACATAATTGGGATTTTAATTGGAATTGCATTGAATCTGTATACTGCTTTTAGAAGTATGGCCATTTTGACAATATTAATTCTGCCTATCCAAGAACATGGGAGATCTTTCCATCTTCTAAGGTTTTCTTTCGTTTCTTTCTTTAGTTTTGCAGTTTTCATTGTAGAGGTCTTTTACCTCTTTCATTAGATTGATTGTCAAGTATTTTATTTTTTGAGGTTATTATGAATGGGATAGTTTTCCTAATTTCTATCGCTGTGGATTCATCACTGATGTATAAAAATTCATTTGATTTATGGGCATTACTTTTATATCCTGCTACTTTGCTGAGTTAACTTATTAGTTCTACAACTTTTTGGTGGAATTTTTTTTGCATCTTCTAAATGTAGAATCATGCCATCAGCAAATAGTGATAGTTTGAGTTCTTCTTTTCCTATTCATCATCCCTGTAATTTCTTTCATCTGTCCTTTCTGGCTAGAGTTTCAAAGACTATGTCAAATAGAAGTGATGAAAGAGGGCATACCTGTCTTGTTCCAGTTTTTAGAGGGAACACTTTCAATTATTCTCCATTTAGAATGATATTGGCCTTCAGTTTAGCATAGAAAGCTTTCATAATGTTCAGGTATGTTCTTACTATTCCTAGTTTTTCTAGTGTTTTGAACATGAAGATGTGCTATATTTTGTCAAATGCCTTTTCTGGATCTATTGATATGATTACATGATTCTTGTCTTTAAGTATATTCATGTGATGTATTACGTTTATTGATTTCTGTATTTTGAACCAAACTTGCATCCCTGAAACAAATCCCACTTGATCATGGTGCACTATTCTTTAATATGTTTTTGTATGCAATTAGCCAAAATTTTATTGGGAATTTTTGTGTCTATGTTCATCAGGGATATTGGTCTAAAATTTTCTTTCCTTGATGTGTTTTTGTCTGGTTTTTGATATCAGGGTAATACTAGCCTCATTGAATGAGTTTGTAAGGGTTCCCTCTTTTTCTATTTCATGGAATAATTTGAGGAGTATTGGTGTTAATTCTTCTTTGAAGGTCTTGTAGAACTCAGCTGAGAATCTGCTATAGGCAGAACTTTTTCTCCTTCCTAGTATAGCACAGGTCTTTGTTCTCACTTCATAAAACTTCCTCGCAAGACCACCCCTGCCATTCTTAATTTTTATGGGCCTCTCTAATGTATTTTCTATTGTTCCATTTGATTGCACTCTTCTGTACTTATCATTAATGATAACTTTAGTACATCATCATTCACATTGAAATTTCTAATTCTATTTTACTCATGCCTCTATCCTAGGTCTTATCATAAATATCACAATTACTTCTTTATATAAATTTTTTATTTTCCCTTATAATGTGAACTCTGGAACAGAAAATGTTTCTCTTCTCTTCTGTCTCTCGCTCTCTCTTTCTCTCTCCCCTTTGGCACATAGTCATTGATGAATACAATATTGTGAAAATAACAACTAGTTGAATGAAGATTGTGTTACCTAAGACAAACTCATGTCAATCTTCTTGTCCTATGGATTTTGCTCAAATATGCTCCCAGTTTTTTCTGAAAAAATATTGTCTTTATCTAAATGTGATATATTTATGAATGGTGAGTTAAGATCTTAATCTTGTTGTATTTCCAGGCTATAAATTTTGTTCTAGTATGTTCATGTTCTATATATTTACTTGCATTGGGATCAGGATTGTTGAGTCCTTAATAATCAGGTTTTGGTTGTCAGGGATGTGGTATAACACCCAACATGATAATGATACGAGTCGTTTTATGATTTTGAAATCAAATAGTAGTAACTGCTGGCTCAAGTATGAACCAGAGAGAGGCAAGTGGATTAAAACACAAAAGCCCATATTGTTGGCTAATTTGACTAATAAAACATGTTTTCTCATAGGCATTTAAGGTGTGATGCATTTAAATGTGTCATATTTTGACAATTTTTTTTTCTATGTTGACAAGTCTGACTCATTTCATTGACAGAGTCCTTGAATTTCTTTGGTAATAAATTCCAGGTGAAAATTCCAAGCCTGATGTTTCTTTTTGATATACATGAGTAATCAGCATCATCCAAACTATTTTCTATAAGAAACAACTATGGACACAGCAGTGAATTCAATGCTAGGAAATATAGAAATAAAATAAGACATTGTCTTCCTATGAAGTTAATAATCTTTTGGGGAGGATGAAGCATGTTTAGGAAATGAAAACAACACTGAAAAGTATAGTAGTATTAGATCCCATAATACAGTTACTTAGATTTATCTTAGAGGAAAGAGTATTAAGTGACAATTTTCTATGAGTCTCTCAAGATTCTGAATGTCTGTCAAGCACAGGCACTAAATGTCTTAATTCTAAATTAGTTTTTAAAGAGTGTTTGTATTGCTAACTTTCTTGGGAGATAAAATAATTTTGTCTTTCTCTGGGACAAAGTACAGGCATGGATTATTCTGCTATAAAAGACTCAGGTTCCCTAAATTCAGGATTTCTCTCACGTAACACGATCTACTACATGTGTAGACATCTATCTATTTCACTTGGACTTGGGAATAAGAAGATCTAATGCAATACCTGTTTCCTCTGTGTTTTGAGTCTTGCCTTTACTGAGTGAAGTAGGCAGAACTCCTGGAAAAGTCTGCATGAACCCAGGAGTTGCAATACAAGACTTTTACTCCCCTTGTCCAAGCTCCACTAGGCTCCCTCCCCAATCTCAACCACTGGTGGTGCGCATTCTATGAGGCTCCATTTCATCCCCAGGTCCTGCAGAAGCAGAGGGGCTCCCAAAAGACAACCCTGTTACATACTCTTCAGCATATTCCATTAAAGGCACATAGTGTTAGCTTTATTTTCCATTGTTTTTGAAGTTAAATGTGATAATTTGGTAAGATAGTCTCCCAACTCCACTTCTCTATATAATGCTCCCAATAACTTTTATCCAATCTTTCTAGCATTCAGTGATGATTCCCAACTGGATCAATTACTGTTATGGTGTTAGTATAATGACGAATTTCTGTTTCTATGATTCTCTCTACATTTCATTACTTGACTTTTTCTTAAATAAAAATTTTTCTTTTCTTTTACCTTAAGACAAAATGAAACTTTCTAAAGTATCAGTTTGGACTCATGGAATTATTAAAAACATTTAATGTGCTATATATCATTCCCATTGCTTCATTTTGATGTTCAGAGGAAATTATTCATTTATAAACTGTCTTCTCATTAGACTGCAATCCTCTTGAATATAAATCATAGCATCATGTCCCATGAATTTTTCCCATTGTCTAACACATGCATTGAACCCTATACATATTTATTAACGTAAACTATACATTTTTAATTTGTAAATATATATGAGAAAAGTCTATGTGTATATATGAACATGAATTAAAAATGGTTACTACAGTATAGTAGAAATACAGGTGATCTGAATTTAGTCTTCAAATTTATTTGTATCTTCTGAATTTCTACAATCAACAAGAATTTTTTTCTACAATAATTTTTTAAAATAATTTTTTTAGGTTTCCAGTGAATTGCAAATACTTTCAATATGGAATAGTAAAACTGAACCAAACTATAATCTGTTTTTTCCATTGACAAACAAGTCGCAAGAAGATTATTATATTTTAGGGTTTGTTAGGACCCCACCTGCTAAGTCCTATGCATAAGTGAAATAAATTCTCCCTACTTTGTTCCACATAGTTTAAATGAAAAATGAAGTCTGTGTTTACTACGTATCTGGGAAAATTTACTCTTTGTACTAAATGTCTTAGTCTTATTGCTAGTGGCCTGCGATCACAGCAAGATCTGAAAATAAGAATTCTGGCTGTTTTGGGTGAGGTCAGTCATGGTAATTGTACACCTTTAAGTTTCTGCTCCATGTCCTACCTGCCCAATTTTAGTGAGTGGGTAAGATGAAACTGGCCAGCAATTCAGATCCATTTCTAAACTTAGAGAGTTACCCATGTGTACAATTCAGCCTTTTTCTGTGGTGCACTGTACAATTTGAGGGTGTTTAATAGAAGCACATTCATTCTGCTGTTGAATGGTATTTGTTTTTATTGCTGCTTCTTGTTGTCTGCTTGTTTTGTTGTCATTGTTAAAGTAGATGTGCCTTTAAGTTTGGTTTGCTCTTGACAATAATAGCTCTTTTTGCTTCAAAGAAATAAAGCTTATAAAAAATCTTCTAAGACATTTTGGACACCAAATAACCCCAACAATTAATTAAATTGTAAGTCTATCAGAAACATATGGATTAAATTTCTCTTCCTAAAGATCATTTGTTTAATATTGTAGGAAAGTTCTTAGAGTGCCTAGGAATATTTATTATTACTTGTTGACTTCCCTAATAGTAATGAAGTAATGGAGAAAATAATAATTCAAAATTTAGATCCCTTCCTCCACGTAGTCCAAATTGTTTAAAGAATTATTTATATGTAAGCATTCATACATAGTTAGAAGTAGAGTTAATGAGACAAAAAATGACTCAATGACATGCTTTATTTTTAAATGTCCTTTCTCTTAGAGCACAGACTTACTTCATGGAAATAGCTTAACCTAGGACTTTATTGGTTAGAATACATCCTACCATCACATATTGGCATAACTTTCTCAGTCATATTGCTCAAATAAATGAAAATTTTCACTTCATTTGACATATCAAGTAGAATTATTCTTTCTTATACCAGCTCACAGACTGATATATACAAACTTGCCTTAATTCTGTTATCTTTTGCTCTAACAATGGTATTGAAAAGTGATGCCATTTCATTTCCAGTTTTTCTTGCTTTTTAAGAATAGGACCAACAGTTAACCTGTGCCTGGAACTCTTTCTAAGAAATTTTCTAAGAAATTTTTCTAAGAAATACTAAGGAATTATAATTGTGAGGATAGAAAATTGCCCAAGAGTGCCCTTAGCTCAGCGTACACATTGTGGGAAAGCCTATTGGCAAATCCTTTTTTCAAATGGTGTTGTGATATAAGCATACTGATTTTAGTGGATATTTTCCTTGCTTGCACACTGGTGTGCAAGAAAAACCAAATTCTGCATGGCCAGCCTGGGCCCTGTGTGGTCTGATCTGGACCCACTGCTCTGATGTAATTTTCACCCCCCTCTCTGCCTCATTGTCCTCCAGTCACACTAACCTACCTTCTGTTGTGCAAAGGTAAGCAGCAAGTGCACTGTTACCTCTCCTTTCCCTAGCTACCTATTGAGACTCCATAGGTCTATTCCCTGATTGTTCTCCATCAGACTTAGTTTTCTTCCCTACATTGCAAATATCACTAGTTGGATTGACTTAAAGTATTCATTTGTTTCCTCACTAGAAAATAAACTTTAGAAGAGGGACCATGTCTGCCTTGTCCAATGATGTGAGCAAGGACTTAATACCTAGCAGGGTCTAAGTCTATGTTGTATACTGAATTAATGAATGAAGCAATGATCCTCTGATATAACCCTTGCAGAAAAATGTATAAATTTCCTAAAACGATGGTTGATATAATCCATGGGAAGAATGATTCAAATAAAAGGGCTTTAATATTGAAGCTTGTGCTGGAGTTTGAGATCCCTCAAGGCTGTCTGTGTTCTCTTTCTGTCAAGAGAATTTTGTCTCTTAGTGGGGAAAGATCCTGGACCTCACCAAGTGTATAGTGCCCAATGGAGAGAGAGGGTTTCTGGGACCATTCCTGGGGAGATGGTTAACAACAGAGACCAAAGAGTCCTGTCACAGCATAAACAGGATGCTGCTGAAGAAGTGGTTTCAAGGAAAGCCACACCACAAGCTCATGGGGATTCTGAGATGGATAGGGGATAATAGGCCAGGTGACCCTCATTGCCAGAAAGAGAGGATCTAGGACATCTGGAGACAGGGTGATTTGTCTCCCAGGGCTTGCAAGTATGGAAATTACTATAATTTTCAAAAATCATCATTATTGTTATATTACCTACTACTAATTGTATCCCTACTCTGGTATATTCTGACAAACGTCATTGCATATTTGAAAAGAAAACTGTCCCACGCTGCTTTCAAGCATGAACACCCCATGGGTACTAGTTACATTCCTCTATGAATTCAGTACCCTACTTTTTTTGATATAGTCTCCTCTCTCTCGTCATTTCAAAAATAAGTTGACTATTTTTATGGGTATGGCCTCTTTCTTTTATGTCTCTAGAAGAATTAAAGCTGGGCAGCAAAATAATATTGCTCACACTTCTAAATTTCATAAAATTATACTTTGAACTTATAATTAGAAGTTTTCTAGAATTTATGGGTTATGGAATTTTCTTTTATCCTTACTAATTTCTATTGGCAGAATTAAGTGTATTCATATACGATGATTCAAGTCTTTCAATTTGGGAACAATAAAGTTAATAATGAACTAATAAATGTCTTACCTCCCAACTAATGGGCAAAGTAATAATGAATGTGTGTTTTCTCTTTTTGTCTTTCCTTTGGTTATATATGAAATAGTTTACAGATGGTGACAATAAGTAAAAAACCAAATCTCTCATTTCTCATTCAGTTCAATTTAATACAAATCAATAAGCATTTATTAAACAGATACAGTTTGGCCAAATTAAGTTTTGGACATTTGGGAGCCTACCAATGAGAACAAGTGTACTGATTTCCAATATCACAGAACATGATTTGAATATGACCTTACATGGTAGGCCGGAGGTTCTAAGCGAACATCAGCTCAGGAAAGAATCCAATTCCAAAATAAAGGCAAAGGGAAAAATCAAGATGGCATTCTGAGTAATCCAAATTATTACTTCTTTTTGGGTTAGGATGTGCTAGTATATTTCATTGCATGAAGTGGGAGGTCTGTTGGAAGTGAGGAACCATGGTATTGTTCTAAAGGTTTTATTACTTGAATTGGGGAAAGGGGCATGTAAACAGAACAAAATAGAAAAGTTAGGGTCAAGGGTGGCAGCAGGGGTGTGGTGTCATGGAAAGAATCCTTAAAGAGAGGGACTAGGGAAGTTTTTAAACATTAATGAAGGTAATAGTCATTATCTGAGCCAAGTCTCCTTTCCCCCATCTCCAGCCTTTCCCACTCCATCTCCTGTTCATTTCCACAATGCTGGAGGAAACAGCACAGGCAGCAGAAGCTCTGATAGGACACAAACCTGTCACTGCCAGAACCAAGCATAGTCTCAGCTGCAAATCCTCTTTAGGCACTCGGCTCCTTGGTAGTAATTGGCATCTTTTCTAGACTCAAGGGAGCAGCAACTAATCAACAGCACTGCCAGCCTATAGGGAAGGGGCTCCCCTTAAGGTCACCTCTATAGATCTGTTAAGTCACATTATGCATATTTAAATAACAGCATCATCATGATGTCTACATACTGTTTAATTCTGAGGTGTGTGTGATAAGGGAATTTAACTATGCCTTTAAACCTGTTAGGGTATCTAATGGCTTCATATTCAAATCTATGGTTTCAAAATAGATTTTGAGCATCACACTGAATGGTGTCTTGTTTCAAACCATGTTTCCCACTACATGTCTCTAGAAAGACTTTGGAAAGCTTGGTTCAATGATACTCAAATTATCCAGAAATTTCCTATGTAACTGATATGAAGAAAGTAGCAGGGTAACATTGCTATGGATAGGGTGCCAAAAATGATAGTTAGTTTACACTCACAATTTTTATAAATATAATGACTTGAACTTAGAAGAAGATTAATAATTAGAAGCACTAAAAGTTACATGTGAATGGACAATGTAAGTCCACTTTTAATACACACAAAGCTCATTGTTAATTTTTTATGAGAGACAGATAGATGTAGGCAATGAGAAATATTCCTCATGAACTGAGTTTTAGACCTGGTGTGGCATATTAACTCTAACTTTATTTTCTATCTAAAGAGAAATAAAAGGAACATGAAGACATGGAAGCAATTATAGAGAGGAAAAAAGAACTCTTTTGAAAGAAATAAAAAATAACTTTCTAGATGACAATGATGAAATTTTTGTTTTGTTTTGTTTTTGTTTTTGGTCTGGAAAGGATTAAAGAGTAACAATATGTGTCTTCAAGTCACTACATTTCTGTACAGATTAGCATTAATAACGAAGGCTTTAAATGCAAGAGAAGTTTGGTCAAATAACACAGAGGACTCTCAAGGCCTCTCTGCCCCCAAAGTCTGATGGAAGGCTGGCTCAGGCCCAGTGTCCTCACTGGAGTGCCTGCTGGATTCCAGCAGGGCTCAGTCACTCAGGTTACCTTTGGCATTTATGTTCTGACTCCACTGAATTCACGTCCTCCCACCACATTGACATTGTCCCCAACACAATGCAGTCTGTTTCCTTGTTCACACACATATACGTGGACTCACACGCACAACATACACCCCTAGCACACACATCAATGGATGAAACACCCTTTCAAAACTAGACTTCACAGAAGGCTCTGGGGAGAAATCAAGTGGTTTACATGGGAGAAAATCAAGCCACCTATGCCTGGCTGTGAGTTGTCATAAGCCCTTTGTCCCATCTTGCAAGTTACTTAACTGTCCCTTATTTATACTGTCCTGCCTTTGCCCCACCCCCATCACCATTTTTTGGTCTTTTTATCACTTCAAATTGCAAATCCATTTTGTTGCTCATAGTCTGCCAGCTCTTCCTGTGAATAGTATCTTACTGATGACAAGTGATTTCTCACAGATTACCCGTGTGATATCCACAACAGCCCTCTTAGGTAATCAGGACAGATCTGATTATTTTTATTTTATAAATGAAGAAACAGAAATTGGCTAAATGACTTGCTCAAGATCATCTGTCCAACATGTGACCTTAAAGTTAAATCAGCGTTTTCTGACTTTAACTAGTGCTCTCACAGGGAATACAGAAACATGTGACTAGTATTGAAATGAATTAGTATTTAAACAAAATTATGTTTTTTTTCAAACACATTTTCTATTTGGAGACTTAATTGCTTTGGCAATGCAGCGTCCAAAAATAGAAGTAAGTGGAATAATGCAAGGAGAAATATAAATTGTGTCTATTTTTGTGAGTTAGTACATTCTGAGAAGACATCCAGACTTTTCCACGTGGTTTACATTGAGAGGGGAAAGAAGGGCACTGAGAGACACTGATGACGAGTCAGTGCCTCCCTGTCCTGGCTATTTGTATTCGGTATGAGTCACTTCGTTTGTAAAGTGACTCTTGCTGCCAACTGCTGCCATTCAGGGAGGCTGGCCTAGAGAACCAATGTGTGAGCTTTGCTTTCACACCTTCTGCACGGAGAGAGTCAGTGGCAGCTGTTGGGAGCAATTTAATACTGGCTGTCATGGCCTTTCTTAAACTCCTCATTTCTGTAATATTGTGGGCCCTAAGTCGTTCGGTAGCCATCATTCACCATCTTATGTAAGTAGGCGAATAGGGTTTCAGTGTGCAGAGTCTCTACTTGTGGAATCCTGACTGCACATTACATATCAGTGCATGAGTGTCTTCCAGACACCCACACTTAACAGCTTTATAGGTAATATTGTTTTCAAACTAAGAGAGGAATTGTTACCCAGTTTTGCAATTACTTTTCCCCCCTATAACCTAAAAGAATGAAGCCCTATCCTATCCCCAGATCTATCTTGTGCTGGGTAGGCCTCAGCTACACAACAATAACATGAGTCCTGGAACCCAAATTCTCCACATGCCTTTCCTCATCTTCTGTGTAAGGCTTTACATTTTTAGGTCTTCTTGAGATGACATGTACCAGAGAGTATTTATTCAAATTGATGGATGGACCCATGACACAATAAAATGTGGTCAATGCCATAATTAACTTATGATTAAAAGGTGATAGAAAAGATAAAAAGAAGAAAAAGTAAGAGTGGAAAATCAAACATTCTTTTCCCTGATATCTTGTGGAATTATGAGGGAAATTTTCTTTTAATCAGAACAATTTTTGCACAGTGGAAACAATCTCTGCCTCAACTCCCTCCCTGCTTTTTAAACATTTATTTATTTATTTACTTATTCATTCATTCATTTTAATTAAGAGAGGGACAGGGTGAGTTTTCGCCGGAGGAAGAGAAGAGCTCTAGACGCAAAACTACGTCCCATTCCTAACCCAAAAAACTTTTAGGAAAATCCTGTGGACATTCCCTAATTTTTGTTCTATCCAAGGGATGTGATGGGAGACAATTCCAGTCTGGGGCAAGCCTGGATCTCCCCTCAAAAGAACTGTAGATCAAATGAAGCCTTTCCGACTACTGCAGAGTGCCCGTTTCCGGGTGGTATGTGTTTCCTCCTCTTCACTTGGGTGTCACACTTTAGGGACTGCTGTGGCCATTATCATCACCATCCGCATTGCGGGACACGCAAGAGTTCACAGATCCCTTGATCTTTATACCTTGTCCCCGAGGGAGGATATGGTTTTCCTCCTTTCGCATCATTGGCCAGCTCTCCTCCCCATGTAATAAAGAAGGTCATGAAGCTGGTCAGCAGCTGCTCTCCCTCGATTTGTCACAACTTGTTAGGCCCTTTCTTCTGCCCCATTTGGCCTGAGCCCTTCACTCACCCCTCACTTCCTTTCTTATCCTACTTCACTCCTTCAAAGTCTCTTGGCTGATGTTGAAATTCCCCCAGATCTTATAGTTTTTCTATTTCCACCAACTCAAAGCTTAGGAGAAAAAATAGTGATATAGAAATCTTTTTCAGAAAAGAAAGAGAATTTTTTAGAACCCTCACCATGTATCTATTCATTTTTCCAGTGACTTTTAAATAAACCATAAAGTCTAAATTTTGAAGGCAATTAACTAATTAATTATGTTTTACACCTGGAAATGGGAATATTTCATTTGATAACTAGATCCACCCAAGTAGATCAACTGAATGGGGAATTATTAAATTATTAATGCATGAATTTGCATTCTTATCCAAATATAGTCTTTAAGAGCTTGTCTTAGTTATTAAAATTGTGATAACTTAAAATCCTTTATGCACTTATATAAATGTTTATAACAAATGTATATGGAAACATTTTTCTCTTTATTTAAGGTAGGAATAGTGTTAATTAAATAAGGTCACTTTCGTTATGTTACAGCCCATATCTTATTCTCATCTAAATTTACCTCAATTTTAATTTAAGTGTTGACCTCTCAGAAGTGTTTCCCCCTAATTTACACACATTTACACACACACACACACACACACACACACACACACACATACACACACAATGGGGGTGAGGGAGAGGAGGGAGAGAGACAGAAAGAAGCTGCAACATTCTCTGCTTGGGAAATCATCAATAAGAGACTAGACTCCAGGGTCTCTGCTTGGGGGAGGTGGATGCTGTGCAGGAGGCAGGTTCTTAACGTTCTCTGCAGCCTGTTTCTCACACTCTCTGAAAGGTGATCTTGTTGCCCCTGCTTTTCTTTGTCATGAAGGACTCAGCTCAGACCTACATCCTCAGAGAGACCTTTTGCCTCCACTCATCTAAAGGACTCCAGTTCTCCTGTCCCAAATGTTCTTTAGAATCATTCTGATTCGTTTTCTTCACGATCCCAGTTTCTTTCTGAGAGCAGTTTCTTTCTCAATCGCTGATTAGCAGTTTCCCCCAACTATGTGTAAGCACCTTGTAACTTGTTTGGTCATCACTGTGTCCTCAGGGCCTCCTATGCCGCCTGACACCCAGGAGGTGCTCAGTAAAGTACAGAGGGAATACGTGGAGCATTCCAAGTTGTCATTGCCCCAAGGCCCACAGAGAAGTGATTCAGAGCTGGCACCTTCCAGGCAAATGGCAACAGAAAGTTGTTCACAATACTTACTATTTTTACCTCATGATCAAAAAAGTTTCAATTCCCCTGACTGAGAATAGGAGGATTTTTAAAACTGTAGTGACTGAATAGATAGGGAGGAAAATCACCTTAAAAAATAAAATCACATGGGAAAGAAAGAGAAAATGAAGAAAAGGGTCGATGGTATCACTGAATGGTTATAGAGTTGAAAGAAGTACTTCATGAAATAGTAAAAATATAACAAATGAGTTTGTATATATTCAGTAAGTACAGCATGATGATTTGATGCTGTATAATGATTATCACAGTCAAATTAACACATCCATTACCATTTATAGTTACTGTTGTGTAGGGGGCTGACTTTTTTAGTAAAGATTATTTTTAATCCTTTGAATTGAGATAAGTGACTGTCAAAGGGTGAAACTTTATTTTGGGTCAGATTCTCACAGATCATGACTTTCTCTTTCTTTGCCAAGTCTGCATAACATTTTGGAGGGTTGGGAGGCCACTTCTACCCCTTCCCTGTTGATTTCTCAGTGACCCTACTTTCTTGGGCCAGCAGATACACATGCCCATTTTAAGAAATGGGCAGGTAGCCACTGGAAAGAGAACCAATACAGGACCACCCTTACCATGTGGAGAGTAGAAACCTGGGGTCCAATTCGAGGTATGCCTAGAAGTCACAGGAAGTAGACAAGAAAATATAGCTTGCTTTTAATTCTTCCACTCTCAAGTTTTGGTCCCAAGTCTGATGCTTAAGCCAGGAGTAAACTGTCCAGGGGGTTACATGAGACCAAGAAACCAATTCACTGTGAGAACAAGGGAGATGAAAAGTTCCTAGACTCATAACCAAAGAGAATAAATAAATAAATAAAAGAGGACAACAAGGTTACTTTCAAAACAGTTTAATGTTTTCCCCTAACAGTTCATCATACAAGGTAGAATCCATCTTCTCAAAGAGAATAACTCTCTCCATCGTATTTTAAAAAATGGGAGTATGTTTATTAAAAAAAATAATTTTAGGAGACAACTGGCTATATAACACTTGATCATAAATTCAAAACAATAGTTAGATGATAGATATTCCTTGTGCTCTTGGTGGTACCCATTCTAAAGTCCAGTGAGGAGGAGAACCCATAAATCCACCAATTTATGCTATTGATAAGGCCAGAAATCAAAGAAGTACTGCTTTTGGAGAGGGGAAAAGATATCAGGGGCAGAGGAGGAGGGAGTCATTTCTACGTATACCTTTCTGTTTTTCTCTTTTGCTGGTCTGACAAATTACAGGCTGAATTCATTTAAGTAAAGCAAATGGCAATACATAGTACTACTGCTGAAATCTCAGTCACCCAAGGAATTGTGGTACTTGGCTTCTGGCTCATAAAGAACCAGTGGGGCTTGATCTTTTGTCTTTATCTTTCCTTAGAAAATACAGACCCATTGAAGATTCTTCACTTTAAAAACCATCTGGAAAGGCAAAATTATGAAGGCAGTGAAAAACCAGGGGTTGACAAGGGTAGCGGGGCAGTGGAGAGGAATGAATGAGCAATGCAGAGATTTTTAGTGAAACTATGCTTAGGATGGGTTCGTGTCGTTACACATCATCCAGACCCACAGAATGTGAAACACCAAGAAGGAACTTTAATGTAAACTGTGTACATCAGATGATTATGATGTGTTCATGTTAGTTCATTAATTATAACAAATACATCACTCTGGTGGTGACTGTTGAAAGGGGGGAAGCTAGACATGCAAAAGAGCAAGTATATATTGGAAATCTGTTTATCTTCCTCTTAATTTTCCTGTGAACCTAAAATTTTTCTTAAAAATTAAGTCTTTTAAGAATTCTATTAGAGAACCATGGTTAGGTAGCATTTTTCCATGGAGGAAGCTGGGTGAAAGGTACACAGGACCCTTCCTACTATTTTAACAACTTCTTATGAATCTACGGTTATTTCAAAATAGAAGTTTAAAACCCTAAATATATATCTTCTAAGATAAAGTCTCTATAATAATAACTTTATTTGAACTTCAAATAGATAAATAAAAGCTTCTAATATTTTAACAGTGGTGCATATACTTGCTTAGGTTGACCATAGTAGAGAAAACTCCTATCTGAAGTGCCTGTTTAGTGCTTTCCACGCTCGTTGGAAGTCTTGACACACAAAGCTGTGGTGCTGGAGAGTGGCCTGTAAGCTCTCTATTTAGAAGATGGATACATGACAGTGATTTTCACTGCTTTATTTCTCCAACATAAAATTGCCACTTGGCCTTCATAAAGATTTTAATGAAAAAAATTAAGAAGATAATCAAATAGTCTGCAAATAAACCTGCAAACTAGTTGGATATAATGGCCTATGGTAGGTCAACTACATTAGCCTCACATAAAAGAGGCAAATAAATAGAATTATTTGTAAATTCCCAGGAGATGCTGATTGAACAGGAAATGTAACAAAATTATTCATCCACTCCTGTTGACTTCTAAATTGTTCCCAGTTTTAGTTCTCCAGATACAACTTTTTAAAACAAAAGATCAGATTTTTAAAATGTGAAAATGGAAAGCAAATGCTTAACAATTCTAGTTGCCTCAATTAAAATTGAGAATGAAATAATATAGATTATGCAATTAGGTTTTAATATAACCAATATCCAAGAGAGTTTCTTTTCATAAGATAAAGGAAACAAAGAAATTTTCAAAAAATTAATTATGCTATGCTTATGCTTTTATCATTGCATAGTGGCCACACAGAATGATGGGTTTCATTGCAGCATATTTGTATATTCATAGAACATACTTTGGCCACATCTACCTCCCTTATTGCTCACTTTTGCCCTCTCCTCCCCTTGGTCCCCTTCCTCTTCAGTAAACATCTCCCTTCCACTTTTGTGCTGTATTATTAGTATGTTTTTTTAATTCACATATGGCAGAAAAGAAGCACACTTGTCTTTCTGGGTCTGGTGTATTTCACTTAACATGATTTCCAGTTCCATCCATTTTCCTGCAAATGCCATAATTAATTTTTTTATGACTAAACAAAACTCCTTTGTGTATATATACCACATTTTCTTTATCTATTCATCCATTGACTGGTTCCATTGTTTGGCTATCATGAATCATGTTATAATAAACATGAGTATGCAGGTATCTCTATAGTAAGCCGACTTTAATACCTTGTAGTATATACCACAGAGTGGTATAGTAGGATACTAGGGTAGTTCTATTTTTACTTTTCTGAGGAACCTCCATAGTGATTTCCACAGTGGGTGTACCAATTTACATTCCCACCAACAGTGGACAAGTATTCCTATTCCACCTGCCCCTCCCTGTCAGCATTTCGTGTTTTTGTTTTTGTTTTTTTTAATTCTTGATGATAGACATTTGACTAGGGTAACAGAGAATCTCAAGGTACTTCTTTATTTTTTAATTTTTTTTAGGTGTAGATGGACACAATACCTTTGTTCGTTTGTTTGTTTGTTATTTATGTGGTGCTGAGGATCAAACCCAGTGCCTCACACATGCTAGGCAAGTGCTCTACCACTGAGTTACAACCCCAGCCCTCAAGGTATTTTTGATTTACATTTTCCTGATGGCTAAACATGCTTTGCTTATTTTTGACAATTTTTCTTTAGAAAATGTCTTCTACAATTTTCTTTGTAGAGCTCATTTTGTGCCTAGGGACTCTTGTATGCCCTTCCCCCTGACACCCCACCCCCCCGCTAGATTCTTGTCTTTATTGAGGAAAGGCCAAAAGCAAACAAACAAAAATCAAGTGATTAAGTAAATGGCTTGCTGTAGATAAGTACCTCATAAAAATGATAAATATACCAGATATTAGGATGGTTAAGTGGATAAATGTTACGCACATTATAAAACATATGTGAATTTATCCATGGGAAAAAAAACAGAGCAGCAGAAAGCTAAATATTCCCACCAGGTAAATAATACATGTGAAGTTAGATAATGCAAACAAATTCTAAATATGCATAAAACATAACCAACTAAATACATATTTACTTAAGAGGCCCCCATACAAATTTATACTAGATGATTCACTAATATTCATATAATATTAGTATGCAGCATATTAAAGGGCATTTGGTCACACATACCAAACATGCAAAGACTATGAATGAGTATTATATATCAGCTAATGTTAGCTTTCCACAATGGAATGTGTGACCCCAAGAGAGGTAATTGGACATTATAGTAGAAAGAGGTGACTGAAGCATTATCTTACCAAGGAACTGGCATTTGTGGCAATACGAAAAAGTCATGAATGCCCTCACCCTCAGAGCAATAATTAAAACTTCAATATAGCAACATAGCAATCTCAAAGCAACTGATTGAAAAATGATTTTTAGGGAAGACCAAAAGAACCATAATATGTACATACTATTATGATCATTGAAAGAAACTTGCTTTTGTTTCTTTCTTTCCCGTGCTGCATATATAATTAAATTTAAAACTCATTCTGCCTCAGTGATTTATTTATTCATCAAACAACAGTGAGCACAATGACAGAAACGCCTGCACTTATAAAAGTCAACGATCAGGCAGTAATATGTATCATGAAGTGTGTCAGATGGAGAAAAATAAGGCAGGAGGGAAAGCAGAAGAGGGATAGTTACAATTAAAATAAGGCATCAAGGACGATTAGACTGGGGAGAAAATCAGCAGCAGAAAGAGTAAGCCACACAGATACCTGAGGAAGCAATGCTCTAGGCAGAGAGGACAGCACGTCCAAAGGCATTGAGGTGGGATCATGCCTGACAAGTTTCAGGAAAGGCAAGAGGGCCAGTGAGCTGTGACCAAACAGAGGAGGTCAGAGTGGTGAAGGCAGGCCAAGTGGGCTGGGGACTTGTAGGTCATTTTAAAGAGCCACTTTGAGATGGGGAGCACACTACAATCTGGGAAAGTAGCAGGTGGTGGGGTCACCTTACCTGAAGGGAAGAGCCAAAGTGGGGGCAGCAGTGACCACTACTGGTTCCACTTTTCCCCTATTTAGAAACTTGCACAAAACTTCAAAACTTAAGCAATATTATACTCATTGATTTGTTTCCATACCTGCTTTCATGTGAATGAGTGAAAAAATAAAGTGGAGATCCTGCTAAGAGACTGCAGTTCTGTTCCTAGTCAAGACACCAAGCTCCTCTCTTCCCTCTTCGTAACCAAAGGGTCTTTTAGTTCTTCCTTATCTTAGCACAGTAGAATATTGGATGTGAATGGATTTTATCTTTTTCCTTTTTTAGTTCTTTGGGTTTTAAACTTTTGATTAATGAATGAACATTCTATATATTTATCATGTACAATGTGTTGCATTGAAATATCCATATGGGTGAATGGCTAGATCAAGCTAATATATATTATTAACCTCACATACTTAGAGTTTTTTTGTGATATGAACACTTGATCTGTCTTAGGAATTTTCAAGAACACAAAATACATGGTCTTAAACTATTGTCACCATGGTTTTTATAGCTTTTATCTTGCCCAAATATTAACAGAAAGTCACCAGATATTCCATACACGTCACATTCCTTCACCCAGATACACTCAGTTGATTTTATTTTGGTTAAATAGAATTTTTAAAGATTCTGTTCATTGAAGTTGACTAGCTGTGCACTTCTGCTCCCTCTGCTGGCTGTGAAGATTATGAAAACTGACCATGGACAATGCTTCCCCTGCTCTAGTCTGACCCTGGTGGCTTTCACATGGTTTAGACCATAGCAGGAAGACTAGCCAAGTGAGTAGTGGGCACAGATCACACAACCTGAAAGGGAAACATCATTCTCTGTCCTGCCGTGATGGAACTGTGGCATCATATATCCTAGCCCCTCACTATAAGGGTGAAGGGCCTGAGTTCCGAAGATTCAGGGCCCTCCTCAGCTCCAGGTCTGTGTGTGACTTAGGACAGCAACAGGGTCAGAATTCTCAAGTGCAGCTTGGAGAAATGCTCTCAGTGCTTATCAAAAATAAGAAAATTTCACCGATAGCGAGATCATGCTGTCAATGACTAGTTAACAGCCCCAGTTGCAGCATATCTTTCTTGTAAGCTGATTGTAAGTTGAAGGTTATAACTGCTGGAAGGGCATTGTTTCAGAAAAATGTCCATTTGTTAATATGACAGTAGAACAGTGCAATTCCAGCGTACAGTTTTTATGCCTTGCTGTCCTAGTCTAAATGATTACTCTGATTGAACTTTTAAAATCTAGTTACATAAAAATAAACACTGACCTTCCCCCATATTGTCCTGGTATTTTAATACCTTTCCCCTGAGAGGCCAGGAGAGAGTCCTCACCACCAACAGAGCTTTTGTTCCACGTTCTTATGTGTGCCTGGTTGTCACCTGAGGTCCTGTGCCAAGTCAAACAAAAGAAGGTTGGAAATAGTTGGAGAAGAAATTAACTCATACTCATCATTTAAATAGGTCAAACATTTCCTATACTCCCACATTCAATGATTAACACCCAGATAAAAGCAGATCTATTTTACATATACTTTATTTCCTGAGAAATCTAAGAACTACAAAATACACATCTGTTGAGGTATATGAACAGTGTTTGTGGCTCTGCTCATCTTTCCAGAAGGCAGGGAACTAGGGAGCTGCTGTTGCCATTTTCTGTCCTGTAGGTGACATAGGAGAAGCATAGTACATCAAAGGTGTCTGTGCAGTTGAGAAAAGGAAATGCCTGGCCCTTGTCTCTGCTGGCTAGGGGACTGCAGAAGTTGGTATGTAGTTTGGTGTTCCTTCTTTCTTCTATTGTATGACAGTTTTTATGTAGTCTTCTTACCGTCCTTTCTGATTATGAGCTCGTTAAGGACTGAGACATGTCTTATTCCTTATGTCATCTAACATGTTCTAGATGCTCAAAAAAGGTTTGTTAAATAACTAAAGACTTACATACTCAGCTCTGAATGAATATTTGTTGAGTGAAAAAGTTATTGAAAAGGTACTTACCTGAAACTTTTCCCAAAATATATCATACACTTTGGATTTCTTTTATAATAATACCAGTAATAATATAATAACATATTTATTAAGAACATATTGTATGTCAGAGTCTATGCTAAACTTCATAAATATTTTCTCACATACTACACACAACTCAATGAAGTAGGGCACTGTTATTTATCCTCATTTTACAGGTGAGAAAAACATGACTTCCCAGTGATTTGGGAGGCTGAGAGAGAAGAATTGGAAGTTTGAGGCCAATCTCAGCAACTTAGTGAGACCCTAAACCTAAGCAATTTAACAAGATCCTGTCTTAAATACAGAAACTTAAAAAAAAAAAAAAAAAAAAGTTGGGGATGTAGCTTAGTTTTAAAGCATTCCTGGCTTCAATTCCTAGTACCATAAATAAATAAATAAATAGTTTAAAGAGAGTATATTATTTGCTAAATTGCTAAACTAAGAAATATGCCCTAAACCAGTTACATCTTTAACACTGTTTTCTGAAATGAGTTGGTCATGTAGAGCAGTGATAACTTGGAAAATGGAGTCTCTTTCTGCTAACCTGAAACTCTGTTTTAAGTACCCTTTCCAAAATAGATCAAGGGATCAAGGGACCAGAATACCAAAGATTTAGGGTCCTTATCTGCTCCATACCTACATGTGACTTAGGACAGAGACAGAACCAGAACTCTCACACACAGCTTGAAGAAATACTTTTTTTATTTTTTTATTTTATTTTATTTTTTTTAAATTTTTTTACATTTACATAGGGTAATGATGTTTATTTTATTTTTCCCCTCCCCCCACCCCTCCCACCCCTCCCACCCCTCTTTTCCCTCTATACAGTCCTTCTTTCCTTCATTCTTGCCGCTGTCCTTAGCCTAACTCTAAACCTAACCCTAAACCTAATGCTAGCCCCTCCCGCCTCCCATTATATGTCCTCATCCGCTTATCAGCGAGATCATTCGACCTTTAGTTTTTTGAGATTGGCTTATCTCACTTAGCATGATATTCTCCAATTTCGACCATTTGCCTACAAATGCCATAATTTTATCATTCTTCATTGCGGAGTAATATTCCATTGTATAAATATGCCACAGTTTCTTTATCCATTCATCAATTGAAGGACATCTAGGTTGGTTCCACAATCTGACTATGGTGAATTGAGCAGCAATGAACATTGATGTGGCTGTATCTCTGTAGTATGCTGATTTTAAGTCCTTTGGGTATAGGCCAAGGAGTGGGATAGCTGGGTCAAATGGTGGTTCCATTCCAAGCTTTCTGAGGAATCTCCACACTGCTTTCCAGAGTGGCTGCACTAATTTGCAACCCCACCAGCAATGTATGAGTGTTCCTTTTTCACCACATCCTCGCCAACACCTATTGTTGCTTGTATTATTGATAATCGCCATTCTAATTGGGGTGAGATGAAATCTTAGGGTAGTTTTGATTTGCATTTCCCTTATTACTAGGGATGTTGAACATTTTTTCATATATCTGTTGATTACTTGTACATCTTCTTCTGTGAAGTATCTGTTCATTTCCTTAGCCCATTTGTTGATTGGATTATTTGTATTCTTCGTGTAGAGTTTTTTGAGTTCTTTATAGATTCTGGAAATTAGCGCTCTATCTGAGGTATGGTTGGCAAAGATATTCTCCCACTCTGTAGGCTCTCTCTTCACATTGCTGATAGTTTCCTTTGCTGAGAGAAAGCTTTTAAGTTTGAATCTATCCCAGTTGTTGATTCTTGCTTTTATTTCTTGTGCTATGGGAGTCCTGTTAAGGAAATCTGATCCTGAGCCAACAAGTTGAAGATTTGGACCTACTTTTTCTTCTATAAGATGCAGGGTCTCTGGTCTGATTCCAAGGTCCTTGATCCATTTTGAGTTGAGTTTTGTGTAGGGTGAGAGATAGGGGTTTAATTTCATTCTATTGCATATGGTTTTCCAGTTTTCCCAGCACCATTTGTTGAAGAGGCTATCTTTTCTCCATTGCATATTTTTGGCCCCTTTGTCTAGTATGAGAAAATTGTATTTATTTGGGTTTGTGTCCATGTCCTCTATTCTGTACCATTGATCTACCTGTCTATTTTGGTACCAATACCATGCCGTTTTTGTTACTATTGCTTTGTAGTAGAGTTGAAGATCTGGTATTGCAATACCACCTGCTTCGCTCTTGCTACTGAGGATTGCTTTAGCTATTCTAGGTTTTTTATTCTTCCAGATGAATTTCATAATTGCTTGCTCTATTTCTGCAAGGTACATCATTGGGATTTTAATTGGAATTGCATTGAATCTGTATAGCACTTTAGGTAGTATAGCCATTTTGACGATATTAATTCTGCCTATCCAGGAACATGGGAGATCTTTCCATCTTCTAAGGTTTTCTTGAATTTCTTTCTTTAGTGTTCTGTAGTTCTCATTGTAGAGGTCTTTCACCTCTTTTGTGAGATTGATTCCCAAGTATTTTACTAATGGTTACACTGTTCATTTCCACACTCTTCACAACCACAATGAGCAATTAGAGAATAAAATTTAAAGGGATCCAAATACCTGCATGACTTTGAAGGACCTCTGGCAACATTTTCATTGGTTTAATAAAAAGTGTCCTGATAAGAGGTTATGCCAATACAGAAGATGAAGACATATAAATTTTAATGGCTGAATCATTAGAATCCAATATGCTGAGATATCAATTAGATGTAAAAAAGTCACCCATTTTAACAGGGTACACCAAACACTACCTGAGGTCAGTTAAGATAGCTTGCACAGGGAAACATGTGAGAGGTGTCTTGAAGGACAATAGAAAAGAAAGAAGGGTAGTATGGTGGAACTATGACAGAGGAACAGAATAGGAAATAGTTGACTTGTGTCCATAAACTGAAAGTTGGTTTCACCAATATTCCAGTCATTCAATACAACTTCTTTAGTGAATGTAATACATGCATATGTTTTTTAAGAGTAGTAAAGAAATCCAAGGGCAGATTTCTAAAGTGCTTCAACAGATAACCAGATATTTTATTTTGAAAAAGATCTATAGAACTAAAGATAAAAAGTCTAGTTAAGAACAAAATAAGGAACTGATGAATTTTGGTCATTGAGTTTAATTAGTGCAGTTAACTAGAATACTTCAATGAGGGACCAGTAGTCTCTGAAGAACTGGATGAGACTGGGCACAGAGACTCATGTCTGTAACCCCAGTGGCTCAGGGGCTCAGGAGGCTAAGACAGGAGGATCACAAGTTCAAAGCCAGCCTCAGCAATTTAGCAAGGCCCTAAGCAACTTAGTGAGATCCTGTCTCACAATAAAAAAATAAAATAAAATAAAAAGGGTAGAGGATGTAGCTCAGTGATAGAGCACCCTGGGTTAAATCCCCAGTACTAAAAAAAAAAAAAAAAAAAAAAAAAAATTGGATAAGAGCAGGTGACTAGATCAGGGCAAATGGATCCTCCCAATCCTAATCCCGACTCCAATCCCAATATAAGAATAGTAACCACACATATATATTTATCTGTGAATGATAGAATTATTGGCAAGTCACTGGGAAATCATGGAATGGGAAATTTTTAACTTTTTTTTGGCTCTTATGAAGCTTGGAACATGGACTGCAGAGTTACAAAAGATTATTGCAGCCTCTCTCACTTGAGAATAGCCTCTTCACTGATTTAAACCATCAGAAGTAGCAGAATGGAAAAAGTACAGTTTTTAAAGGTAGTTTTTAAAGATAATTAGTTATAATGATTTTGATATGCCTCCTTTCACAGTTTTTATTACAATTATATACCTAACATTGTTTCATATTTAAATATCATGCTAACAGCTGATATGCATGCATATGTATATACATTTGTATCTACAACTCTACACACACAATATATGTTGGAGATCCTTTGGTTAACATTTGAAGTTTCTTCACAAAGCTTATGAATTAGCAAAATGTTTTTTGCTAAAATAGTGCTTCCCTGTTTCCAAATTGTTTGTATACTCTTTCCTGCCTACACCTTTACTTGCCAAACTGCTGATATTATTTTTCAACATATCTCTTCTCCTCTGGTTGAGCACACATGTTGTCTTAAGTATAAATGCATATGCAATCTCTTATTATCTTTAGATGAAATCATATCTGCATAAGTCAGATCTTAGTGCAGCATGCATCTGGGTAGTATACATTGAATTTACAATATTCCAGAAAAATATTTCTTGGACACCATTCTCACTTAGCATAAGCAGTTAGCAAAATACTTAAATTATTTATTCCTATAAAAATACTGTACATCAGTGAGCTCAATTTTTTTTTTCCAATACTGGTCTCATGAATGCTAGGCAAATGCTCTACCAACTGAGCCATATCCCAGTCCCACTTCAGTAAGCTGGAAAACTACTTAAATCATATTCTAGATATTTTCCAAACACCAATAACTACAATATTTGTGCATGATCATTAGTATAATTTTAAATAAAAAGACTAGTGGGAGTACATTCGGCATTAAAAAACTAATACAAATATGTGTGAATTGCCATATGAATATTTTTTAGGAAATGTTAGATCTAATTCCCTTTAATAACTCCAGTTAAAAGAAGTAAATTTAATTGATAGAAGAATGCACTGCATTCATGTTTCTCTAGCAAGTCAAAGGGCTTGTCCATTTTCTTGACATTGTATTTACTTAAATGAGTTTATCTAAAGGGAAAGAGCAAGGTTGCAGGCAGCTTAGAACAATGTTGTAATTGTCACTAATTAAGTGCTCTCAGCTGTGTCTATACGCAGCCACTGTTTACTTGCCTTATATACATACTCAGCTGCAGATAGCCACACTAAAAATTCCTCCACTTATTACCTCTCCTTGCTGTTTTAATTTCTATGTGGTGAAATATTGACAAATATCTGACATTTGACTTTCACACTTTGTTCTGTGAATAGGTAAATTGAGGATATGACAATTCTCCCTTATTTTGAATTTTCCTTGTAGAAAGTGGGTGGGGGTGGGTAGATACTGGTAGTTACTCTGGATGGGACAGCTTAAAGACTCTGAGGAATAGGAATTCAGAATGATTGTGCTTGGAGTGGTGCTACACTGGTACTCATTCATCAACACCCTCTGAAACATGCTCTTTGTTAACTATGGCGAGTGATTCCCAAGGCTGCTGGTTCAGCCAGCACCCAATCGTCAACACAGTTAACCATGCCCCTTACCTATCTGGTCCATTACTGGGATCTATTTACTGCCATGCTTTCACCACCATAGCTTTAAGCCTCAGAAGCATACAAGAGTTAATTTTCACCACCTTGAATCACACCCTTGAACTTTCCTTACTTTAGTTGCTATGTTTATGAACGAATAATGAAAGGCTAGGCCAACGCTTCTTAAACTGTAATGCGTACATGAAAGTCCTGGGTATCATATTAAATTCAAATTTGGATTCAAAAGGTCTGCATTGGGGCTGGAGAGTTCACATTGCTTCCCAGGTGCAGATCCAAGTCAGTATATTGGGTGCAAGGGGCTAACAGATCTCTGGCCAGCTGGTCAACTGTGCCATTCTCTCTTGGGTTCTTTGCTTGTGAAAAATGCTTTATCCTAGATTGGGTGGTAAACTCATAATTCATGGAATTTTTTTTATCATCATGCCACAGGTCTTATGTCAGTGAACAAGACAATGAATGGGGGTCTAAATTTAACCATTTTAAAAGGTTTTAAAACTCATAAGCATATACGAAAAATAACCTCAAGAATTAGGACCAGGACTGTGTGTTCATAATTTTATCATGGAACAATGAACATCAAGAGACTAGACAGTATCTTCATTATCACTACCTCTTCGGAACTTCACAGGTCACATAAAGTGTGTTTTAGTGTTAGTTCTTTCATTTTCTTTAGTGTGTGTAAATACACTTTCTGAGAACAGAATGAGCTTCACACATTTATTCGCAAAATGTTACATGGATTTTATTTTAATACCTCGATTTTCTTCAAGATAACCTAGAATTCTAGATATTCCCTTAAAATGTTCTTCACTTTGGTCTTCTGGTCACATTTCTTCCACTTACCACAGTTCTACCCACCCCCAAGTTTCCAAATAACAAATTAGGCAGAATCTTATAGTAGAGACATCTCCTTCCAGAGTTTTTTTCTTTCCTCAATTGTACAGGTTTTTAAGAAGAGTAGAAATACACTTACAGAATTTAAAATGCTCTACGGCCTCTTGTTTCTGAGGATGTTACTTTAGCATCTGCACTCAATTTCAAAATCGATTTGACTATTTCATATTTCTATGATTTTATAAATCTTGAACAGCATACCACTTAATCTTTTGATTTTATTTGTACCAGTTGCTAAGCAATGGTATGGAAAATTTTAAGAAAAATTTTCATTTTCAATTTTTTAAAGAATTTAAATACAGTTTGAGCAAATATAAAAAACAATGACCGTTTCAAATGTTCAAAGCATAATAAGAAAGACTGGAGGGTTTATGTAGCTAATGCATTCATGATTGAACTATTTGTACATTAAATATGATGTTGGATATAAATTAACTTAGGCTCTTGAAATTTATAGATGAATTCTAAAATGTAAATCTACTCAGAAAAGGCTATTTATCTCATTCGTTTGTATGGTAATTGATGGCTCATAATGAAATAATCTGATGCACAGAGTCCAGCTAAATTAGCCTGCCTGTAATGTACTATCTTGAAGTGACTACACATTCTCATTAGAGCCTTTCTAATTTCTAAAGCAAAATTAATGCAATTAGTGATCAAATCAATACATATTGATCACGAGTTTCTTCAATATGGCATGAAAATATCAGGTCAAAAGGAAAGGGCTTTTTAAGATCATAGAATTAATATAAGAAAATTAAGTTGTGAAAAAAAAAACTTTATGCCATTTTCTATTTAGCTATTGTTTATAAGAAAGTGGAAACGTTACTTTTACCATTGTTTGGATGAAATTCATCATAATGTGCTACATCCCCAACCCTTCCCCCAAAGCATCAATACTGTATTCATTGTCCATATGGATTTTTCTCTCCATAAATATCCAAAAGCAAATTTTTTCCTCATGGTGCAGAATTTTAGATGACTAATTACTCAAAAGCATTTCTTTCTTTTCACATGCAAATTCAAGCAAGATTCCAAGGAGGAGTACCCCTCCCACCCAGTAAGTTACCTGTAGTGGGGTGGGAATATGGTTAAACATATGCAGGAAGAACTCGAAGCCCAGAATAAAAAGTCAAAACACATTTGTGGAAATCAAGGGACTGTTGCTCTTCTACATACTAATCAGCTTATTTCTGTGTGAAATAAAATGATACTTCTGAGTAAAAAAAAAAAAAAGAAAGAAAGAAAGAAAGCCTCCATTCTAGGAGCACCCCTCACCCCCAGCTTAATGAATTCCAAGGTGTGGTTCAACTGGTGTTACTGCTGGGGTGCGAAGGAAACTAGTGATGAACCATCTCAACTATTCAACTTTCTATTTGAAAAGTTGGCAGATCATCTAGATCCTGATAATTTTTTAGTATAGCCAGAAAGAAGTATCATACCGTTGAGTCAAGTCTGCCTTAAGCTGGGCAGAGAGCTGATCCAAAGCCACAAGACTGCAGACTGAAGTCATGGCCAGACAATTTGCCCCTACATCTCGAGGACATGTTAGGGCATGAGCCACTTTTCCTAACTCATATTTCACAACTGTATTTCCAGAAACTTTAGGGTATGTGAACAAATTCCCTGTTTGTGATAAATTTTGATTGCTTTGTTTGAAAGAAGGTAATTAATTTGAAGTTTTTCTTGCAATTTTCACACCATATGAATGTAAATTAAACTTTTCATGGTTTGTAAATTCATAAACTGTGGTTACTCAAAAGAATGGCAGTGACAGGTGTGCATTTTATTTTGTTTATAGATGGGTCCCATTTAGTTGCAAGTGATCTCACAGATATTTATTCATCCATGTGAAACTCTTTGGTGCTTCTAGTGAGGCAGCCTGACATTATGTTATCATTGTAAAATGTCACTGTCAGTCACTAAACTGGGCAGGAACATTGAGGGGCAAACTCTACACCGTCAGGAAAGAAAGCTTTAAAAAGCTTTATGCTTTAAATGCTGCCTCTTTAAAAAAAATTGTTCTTTCTTTTTGTTTCAGCTAAAACTCTTTGAGAAATTTACCAGGAACCAGCCAAAGTCACTCTGATTCGTTCTTTTAGGTGACCTAGAGTAAACTTTGTTCACTGTAGTACTAAATTCTCTGCCTAAAAACATTTGCATTCACTACTTTTCCTGAGCATGCTCAGAAATGTGCCTGTCCCTACAAGTGTTTTCCTATATACGCATGTATAGGTTCCCAATAAAATGTCCACACTCTTTGTTCAGGCAGAACAATGTTTTACAAATCACTCCCGAGCTCTCCTTACCTGCTGCAAATAATAAACCTCTCTCTACTCTTATCTCCTTGTTGTACTTATCGGCATTGTACTTTCACCTAGTTATGAATCCACTGTGTTCAGTTACATAATCACCAACATCAATTATTGAAATCAGAGAGGGTTGTTGTTGAAAACAATGTATTTATATTTGTTAACCCGTTTTTAAATTCTCCTGAGGGGGTTGGTGTATGTGTTGATAGGTGTTTCTGGATGACTGCTTAGAACAACACTGCCCTGATGTGCTTCACTGGTCACTAGTCCCAAGTGATGCTTTAGATTCCATGGATAGACACAAGGTTGGGAAATGCTTCATCAATTCTGTCATTTTGTGGGACATTTACAACACATAATAAAGGCTGTGAAAAGTTAATATTATTTAGCTCAGTGTTTCCCAAATTAATTTGGCTACCCTACCAATAAGTTTTTTCTTCTTCTAATGTTTTTAAATATCCCTTTCAATCTACTTTGAGATAATGTGATTTTGACTTGGTGAATGGCTGATAAGTCAGAAAGTCTGAACTCTGAAGACATGCTAAATGGCAATGCTGATAACAATTTCACATTTGATTCTGGTCACCAGGAGAAAGCTCAAATCCAACTCATCAACCTACTTTTCTCCCTAACATTAAAATCTTGTTCCTCAATCTGAACTACTTCCATCAAATAATACTTTTAAAAACCCATTAAGAGGGGACTGGGGTTGTGGATCAGTGGTAGAGAGCTCACCTAGCACAGGTGAAGCACTGGGTTCAATCCTCAGTACCACATAAAAATAAAATAAAGGTATTATGTCCACTTACAACTAAAAAATATATATTAAAAAAACATTTAATACAGATCATATCTTTTGCCAGTACCACCAATTCAGAATCCCCTGTTTCCTGAGGAAAACATTAAATAGCATTTAAAAAAATATTATTCTCTATAGAGAATACAGATAAACACAAGAAAGAAAACATTACTCATAATCCATTCACTGTAAATATTCCAATGTATATTTTCCCTGTCTTTTTATGTTACTGTAACTACTACAAAATTGGATTTGGTACATACTATCTCATAATCAATTCATTTTCACTCAGTAATATGTGGTAAATAGTTTTACATGTAAATAAATCTGTATCATCATTGTTTTTCACAGTCTGCATGTATGATATCTTTTAAACAGCTGAAAAGATGTACACATCAGTAAAGGGTGGTGGGTTTAATGACCTCACTGTGCTCTTGGTAGGCATCTAAAAGAGGGACACCCTGTACTGGCATCACTATGGTGCTGAAAGGGCAGAGGGGAGCAGGCAGGTTCTTTCTTCCTATAACTGAATCACCTCTGCAGTGGGACATCAGGAACCCAGCAGAAGCTGAGAATACTGCTGGCATCTCCACTGTCCTTTCTTCTCCCCACTTCCCCAGCTCATCTTTCCCACACCCATTCTTATCCTGAATTGCTCTCCCTGAGAGTGGGACCTTCTCCAGGATTGGAGGTGATGTTTGCCATAGAGCTGGGTCCTGCAGGATAAAGGGAGCACTGACCTCCCACTCCAGGCAGCACAGTGAGTGCCTGTGCCTATCAAGACCTCACGGCAAATTCATCAGCCAGGGAAACGTGCCCTGAGATGCTCAATGGTTAAGGCAGCTGGATCCCTTGGAGAGTCCCCTGATTTCTGAACAGTTCTGGCAGCCTAAATTTTACTGTCATGGATCCTAATCCTGCTATAGTCTTAACAGGAGTTAAGGAATGGTGCTAATTTGTGTTTGAAATCATTCCTTGCAGAATGCTGTACAGGTTTAAGCCAAAAGTTATAAGAGTAATTGTAATAAAACAGGCACAAATGACTACATAAGGAAATGGACGCCACAACTCATTATCCTGTTTTAGAGACTCTCTAAGGCCCCGTCTTCTCCCTTATTTACATTTCCCAACTGTTTTGCACATTCCTGTGACTCCTATCACCCCATTGCTGTTTGCCTGTCTGTCATTGTTCAGGCATGTGAGCAAAGGAGGATGAACTGCTCTGTCTTATCTTACTTATTTATTTTTTGTTTTTTGTGATCAAGCAGAGACCCTAGACACCAAGTGTAGAGCCAAAAGCTCAGGCTCTTTTCCCAGGTTGACACATGAAGAGCATGAGGTCTGGACTCCAAATGCCAAGGTTCAAGGTTCAGCTCTCTGTGAACTTGAGCAAGTTTTTCAACCACTCACTAAAGGAATTTTTTCATCTTAAAATGTGGATAATAACTGTACCTTCTTCATAACGTTATTCTGAGTAATAATGAGTTGATATTTATAGTGCACTTAGAATAATTCCAGTACATAGTAAATAAAATATGACTATTAATTTAATCTTATTTTATGCAGATCAAATTGTTCCCCAAAACTCTTTCTTCACAGGTACAAGTAACATATATGGAGGTGACTGGTGCAGTGCCTGGAACACACTACAAGTGCCATGGACACTTCCTGAGTCACCTTTATAATGTCATACGTATGAATGGGAGGCTTGTGGAAACAGGATCAGGAGGATCAGGAGGCTTGATTTAAACAGCAGGCATTGTGTGTGCCTGTGAAAGTTCTAAATGGGGCAAACATAGAAGTTCAGTAAGAGCTTGCCCGTGGCTGCTTCTTGGGCCCGTTGCTACAATCCTCTTTACTGCACCTCTGTGGTAGTCATGCAATTGGCCAGCTTAGTTAGGTTTTACTACTCCTAGTTGTTGTTATTTCACATGAAGAGAGATTGGAACACATAAATTTGTCTACAAGGACTCATATTAAAACAGTAGGGAAAGCTCCATCCTGTTTCCTCAAGCCTCCCACTCATAAGTATGACATTTTGTAGTATAGATGAGAAGAGAAATCATAACCAGGTCTTCAGACTGAAGATGAGAAGAAGGTCCATTTTTAATGGCATTGAAATAAGAAGTGAACCTAAACTCACCATTGCTTATTTATGGCTGTAGTTATTTCTCTCTGGTACATCCCAGAGGGTTACTTTCTGTTGTTAATTGGAACTTCTAAGCCATTTTTATTTACAAAGTGTTTTACAGTCATTGGTATTGATGACTTATAATTCCCCCATGAGTTAGGTGTCAGAATGAGGCATTGACACAGGCTCCACTCTCAGGAAGCTGAGACGTGATGGTGGATAAATCTGCCTGCCCCCTCCCACATGGCAGTCATGGGGTCTGGGCTTGCTTTGTTTTTGCTCCTCAGATTCACATTACCTTCCCCATGTGCTCTGATAACAGTTACAACTGGATTCCTGGATAAAGGGTCTTTTGAGAAGGGATTGAGAGAGTAACACGGAATCCACTTAGCAATTCTTTTCTTCCTCCTGTTCCCCATTAAAATGAATTGTCCTTGCAACTGTATGTCTTTCTGCACACTTATTTTGATTTTTTTTTTAAAGAAGTAAAGACAAATAATGGCCTGTTTATTGTTAAATTTGTAGTGCCAGTCATGACAAGCATAAGGATAGTAACACTTTTGCCAGCAGGGTGCTTATCTGTTTTACTTGTTCAGAAGGACTTGATTGATGTGAAAGACCAAGGTCTCAGTAAAGATAATTTAGCCATTTCCATACAGTTTATGCTTGTGTTAGTTGTATCCTGCAGGGGAGTCCCAGGGGGTGGCTTCCTTGACCTTCCCTCTAAAAGGTAACACATAGAGATTCCTCCAGGAACCATCCTCTAACAAGACTAATGAGGGCTTCCATGCCTATTATCATTCAGAGACGGAGAAGGAGGCTTTAGAAATGCAGTACCACATTCCTCCCTTGATGTTTTGCATGATCTATTAAAGCGTTATGTGGCAGATAAATTAATCATTAAAAACTTACTGTTAAGTCTTTACAAATAATAACCAGGTGTACCTTGATTATCTTTGATCTCAATATATATTTTTCTGTCACTAAACAGATGATACATAGCAGTTTGTTTTACTAGCAACTAATACAAGAGACTCACAGAAAGGAAGCTATTTTCTTCCAGTGTTTTTCCTCTCTCTCTCTCTCTCTCTCTCTCTCTCTCTCTCTCTCTCTCTCTCTGTCTCTCTCTGTCTCTCTTTGTCTCTTACCCTTTCTCTCTCAAAGTTCTTCACTCAGTTATAGCTCATGACAGACAGCATCACTTTTTCATCCTACTTTGAGGAGTGTGAGTATGAAGCATTGTCACTGTTTATTATTCCAACTATCGTTCCTTTTGGTTTATTTCTCCCATTCATTGCTACTTTATTAGAAGTTCTGACCAACGGACACATTCCACATCTTGTGTGCATTAGGTGCTTCATGATATACTGAATTCTCCTTGATGCTATCACTTTAGATTGAGGTGTGTGTGTGTGTGTGTGTGTGTGTGTGTGTGTATTTCCTAATGTACTTTTGGTTACATTAACATCTTCCAAAACTAACATTTTCTACATTCCAAAAAGGAAAGAAGAAAGATGGTAGCAAGAAATAATGCAACTGCAACAATCAGGTTGGTATACATAAAACAAATCAAAATGCATTACAATCTAGGGCAGGGTTGGAAACATAAAGATTAATCATGTAATCATGTCCTATGAAAACAATACTTACATATTTTAGCATACTTCTGGGGACACTTGGGTTACAAAAATTTTTTGAGTGACTGATAAATTTAGAAACCACATCAAGAAATGTTGTGATAAACTTAAGTGGCAACAGCAGGGGAAAGTGCCTTTAGGAGGCTGGTCAGTGGTAACCACTGTCAAAAAGTGAAAGGAAGGAAGGAAGTTAGTTTGGTTAAAATCCTTCTTCAGGTCATGGATCTTTACACTTTGTTCCATTGTAAACATTGTAGACAACGTGTTTTTATTAAAAGTCGGTTTAGGGAGGTAACAATTTTAATTTGACATTTCAAAAGTTTAACTTAAAAGCAATTTCTTTGGAGATGTATGCCTTTCCTTTGTAAATTGTTAAATATTTTAAGCACTTCTTTTTTTTCACTTTTTTTTTTATTTTTTTTTTACGTTTACATAGGGTAATGATGTTTATTTTATTTTTCCCCTCCCCCCACGCCTCCCACCCCTCTTTTCCCTCTACACAGTACTTCTTTCCTTCATTCTTACCGCTCTCCTTAGCCTAACTCTAAACCTAACCCTAAACCTAATGCTAGCCCCTCCCACCCCCCATTATATGTCCTCATCCGCTTATCAGCGAGATCATTCGTCCTTTAGTTTTTTGAGATTGGCTTATCTCACTTAGCATGATATTCTCCAATTTCGTCCATTTGCCTACAAATGCCATAATTTTATCATTTTTCATTGTGGAGTAATATTCCATTGTATAAATATGCCACAGTTTCTTTATCCATTCATCAACTGAAGGGCATCTAGGTTAGTTCCACAATCTGGCTATGGTGAATTGAGCAGCAATGAACATTGATGTGGCTGTATCTCTGTAGTATGCTGATTTTAAGTCCTTTGGGTATAGGCCAAGGAGTGGGATAGCTGGGTCAAATGGTGGTTCCATTCCAAGCTTTCTGAGGAATCTCCACACTGCTTTCCAGAGTGGCTGCACTAATTTGCAACCCCACCAGCAATGTATGAGTGTTCCTTTTTCACCACATCCTCGCCAACACCTATTGTTGCTTGTATTATTGATAATCGCCATTCTAATTGGGGTGAGATGAAATCTTAGGGTAGTTTTGATTTGCATTTCCCTTATTACTAGGGATGTTGAACATTTTTTCATATATCTGTTGATTACTTGTACATCTTCTTCTGTGAAGTGTCTGTTCATTTCCTTAGCCCATTTGTTGATTGGATTATTTGTATTCTTCGTGTAGAGTTTTTTGAGTTCTTTATAGATTCTGGAAATTAGCGCTCTATCTGAGGTATGGTTGGCAAAGATATTCTCCCACTCTGTAGGCTCTCTCTTCACATTGCTGATAGTTTCCTTTGCTGAGAGAAAGCTTTTAAGTTTGAATCTATCCCAGTTGTTGATTCTTGCTTTTATTTCTTATGCTATGGGAGTCCTGTTAAGGAAATCTGATCCTGAGCCAACAAGTTGAAGATTTGGACCTACTTTTTCTTCTATAAGATGCAGGGTCTCTGGTCTGATTCCGAGGTCCTTGATCCATTTTGAGTTGAGTTTTGTGTAGGGTGAGAGATAGGGGTTTAATTTCATTCTATTGCATATGGTTTTCCAGTTTTCCCAGCACCATTTGTTGAAGAGGCTATCTTTTCTCCATTGCATATTTTTGGCCCCTTTGTCTAGTATGAGAAAATTGTATTTATTTGGGTTTGTGTCCATGTCCTCTATTCTGTACCATTGATCTACCTGTCTATTTTGGTACCAATACCATGCCGTTTTTGTTACTATTGCTTTGTAGTAGAGTTGAAGATCTGGTATTGCAATACCCCCTGCTTCGCTCTTGCTACTGAGGATTGCTTTAGCTATTCTAGGTTTTTTATTCTTCCAGATGAATTTCATAATTGCTTCCTCTATTTCTGCAAGGTACATCATTGGGATTTTAATTGGAATTGCATTGAATCTGTATAGCACTTTAGGTAGTATAGCCATTTTGACGATATTAATTCTGCCTATCCAGGAACATGGGAGATCTTTCCATCTTCTAAGGTTTTCTTGAATTTCTTTCTTTAGTGTTCTGTAGTTCTCATTGTAGAGGTCTTTCACCTCTTTTGTGAGATTGATTCCCAAGTATTTTATTTTTTTCGATGCTATTGTGAATGGGGTAGTTTTCCTAATTTCTCTTTCTGAAGATTCATCACTTATGTATAAAAATGCATTGGATTTATGAGCACTGATCTTGTAACCTGCTACTTTACTGAATTCACTTATGAGTTCTAAAAGTTTTCTGGTGGAATTTCCAGGTTCCTCTAAATATATAATCATGTCATCAGTGAACAGGGATAGTTTGAGTTCTTCTTTTCCTATTCGTATCCCTTTAATTTCTTTGGTTTGTCTGATTGCTCTGGCTAGAGTCTCAAGGACGATATTGAATAGAAGCGGTGAAAGAGGGCATCCCTGCCTTGTTCCCGTTTTTAGGGGGAATGCTTTCAGTTTTTCACCATTTAGAATGATATTAGCCATGGGCTTAGCGTAGATTGCCTTTATAATGTTTAGGAATGTTCCCACTACCCCAATTTTTTCTAGTGTTTTGAGCATGAAGGGATGCTGTATTTTATCAAATGCTTTTTCTGCATCTATTGAAATAATCATGTGATTCTTAACTTTAAGTCTGTTGATATGGTGAATGACATTTATTGATTTCCGAATGTTGAACCAACCTTGCATCCCTGGGATAAAACCCACTTGATCGTGGTGCACTATCTTTTTAATATATATTTGTATGCGATTTGCTAAAATTTTGTTGAGAATTTTTGCATCGATATTCATTAAGGATATTGGTCTGAAATTTTCTTTCCTCAATGTGTCTCTGTCTGGTTTAGGTATCAGGGTGATATTGGCTTCATAGAACGAGTTTGGTAGGGTTCCCTCCTCTTCTATTTCATGGAATAGTTTGAGGAGTATTGGAATGAGCTCTTCTTTAAAGGTTTTGTAGAACTCGGCTGAGAACCCATCTGGTCCCGGACTTTTCTTTGTTGGTAGGCTTTTGATGACCTCTTCTATTTCATTGCTTGAAATTGATTTATTTAAGTTGTGTATGTCCTCCTCGTTCAGTTTAGGTAGTTCATATGTCTCTAGAAATTTGTTGATGTCTTCGAGGTTTTCTGTTTTGCTGGAGTATAGATTTTCGAAATAGCTTCTAATTATGTTTCGTATTTCAGTTGTGTCTGTTGTGATGTTTCCTTGTTCATTCCGAATTTTAGTAATTTGAGTTTTCTCCCTCTTTCTCTTTGTTAGTGTGGCTAAGGGTTTATCAATTTTATTTATTTTTTCAAAGAACCAACTATTTATTTTGTTAATTTTCCCGATTGTTTCTTTTGTTTCGATTTCGTTGATTTCGGCTCTGATTTTAACTATTTCCTGTCTTCTATTACTTTTGGTATTGGTCTGCTCTTCTTTTTCTAGTGCTTTGAGCTGTAGTGTTAAGTCGTTTATTTGTTGATTTCTACTTCTTTTTTTGAATGCACCCCATGAAATAAATCTTCCTCTAAGTACTGCTTTCATAGTGTCCCAGAGATTTTGATATGATGTGTCTTTGTTCTCGTTTACTGCTAAGAATTTTTTTATTTCCCTCCTGATGTCTTCTGTTATCCATTCATCATATAATAGTGTATTATTTAGTCTCCAGGTATTGGAGAAGTTTCTGTTTTTTATTCTGTCATTTATTTCTAATTTCAATCCATTATGATCTGATAGAGTACAAGGTAGTATCTCTATCTTCTTGTATTTGCTAACAGTAGCTTTGTGGCATAAAATATGGTCTATTTTAGAGAAGGATCCATGTGCTGCTGAGAAGAAAGTGTATTTGTTCTTTGTTGGATGGTATATTCTGTATATGTCCGTTAAGTCTAAATTGCTGATTGTGTTGTTGAGATCTATAGTTTCTTTATTCAATTTTTGTTTGGACGATCTATCCAGTGGTGAGAGAGGTGTGTTAAAATCGCCTAGTATTATTGTGTTGTGGTCTATTTGATTTCTGGAATTGAGAAGGATTTGTTTGACGTACGTGGATGAGCCAATGTTCGGGGCATAGATATTTATGATTGTTATGTCTTGCTGATTTATGCTTCCCTTAAGCAGCATGTAATGTCCTTCTTTATCCCTTCTGACTAGTTTTGGTTTGAAGTCCACATTATCTGAGATGAGGATGGATACTCCAGCTTTTTTGCTGTGTCCGTGTGCATGGTATGTTTTTCCCCATCCTTTCACCTTTAGTCTATGGGTGTCTCTTTCTATGAGATGAGTCTCTTGCAGGCAACATATTGTTGGATTTTTCTTTTTAATCCAATCTGCCAGTCTGTGTCTTTTGATTGATGAATTCAGGCCATTAACATTCAGGGTTATTATTGTGATATGATTTGTATTCCCAGTCATTTGACTCATATTTGTTTTTGACATGATTTGGTTTCTCCTTTATTTGGCTATTCCTTTAGGCTAGCGCCTCCTGTTGCTGATTTGCATCGTTGTTTTTCATCTCTTCCTCATGGAATATTTTGCTGAGAATGTTCTGTAATGCTGGCTTTCTTTTTGTAAATTCCTTTAGCTTTTGTTTATCATGGAAGGATCTTATTTCATCGTCAAATTTGAAGGTAAGTTTTGCTGGGTATAAGATTCTTGGTTGGCATCCATTTTCTTTCAGGGCTTGGTATATGTTGTTCCAGGCCCTTCTAGCTTTTAGGGTCTGGATTGAAAAATCTGCTGATATTCTTATTGGTTTCCCTCTGAATGTAATTTGATTCTTTTCTCTCGCGGCCTTTAAAATTCTGTCTTTATTTTGTATGTTAGGTATTTTCATAATAATGCGCCTTGGTGTGGGTCTGTTGTAATTTTGTATGTTTGGAGTTCTATAAGCCTCTTGTACTTGGTTTTCCATTTCATTCTTCAGATTTGGGAAATTTTCTGATATTATTTCATTGAATAGATTGTTCATTCCCTTGGTTTTTTCTCTAAGCCTTCCTCAATCCCAATAATTCTTAAATTTGGCCTTTTCATTATATCCCATAATTCTTGTAGATTCTGTTCATGATTTCTTACCATCTTTTCTGTTTGGCCAACTTTGCTTTCAAGATTAAATAATTTGTCTTCAATGTCTGAGGTTCTGTCTTCCAGGTGTTCTATCCCATTGGTTATGCTTTCTATGGAGTTTTTAACTTGGTTTATTGTTTCCTTCATTTCAAGTATTTCAGTTTGGTTTTTTTTCAGTATCTCTAACTCTTTATTGAAATGATCTCTTGCTTCCCGTATTTGCTTTTTTAACTGTTGATTGGTGCAATCATTTAATGCCTGCATTTGCTCTTTCATCTCTACCTTCAATGCCTGCATTTGCTCTTTCATCTCCTCATTAGCTTCCCTGATCGTTTTAATTACGTACATTCTGAACTCCCTTTCTGACATTTCTTCTGCTGTGCTGTCATTGGGTTTTATTGATGTAGTATCTAGGTTTGTTTGGGACATTTTCTTCCCTTGTTTTCTCATATTGGTCAGTTGTCAGTGGGACCCTGAGATATTGCAGTTTTCCGCTATTGGCTTATAGTGTCCCAGTAGATTTCCAGTGTATCACCTCCCAGCCTTCAGTAGCCTGATGTCTTGGAGGAATCTGATAAAGCAGCTCATCCGAAGAAAACTGCCCCTAGCCCCCTACTGGTTCCACGGTTTGGAACTGGCTCTGTGCGGAAATGCTCTCACTGTGGGCCTGCACCGTGCAGCTGGCCGTGTGGGAGGAGCCCACTGCCGGAGTGTGGAAGGCTACCTTGGGAAGACTCTAGCTGCCCTGCCCGGCTCCAATAAGCCACCTCTATCTGGGCCTGCCACCCGGGCCGAGCTTTACCCAGTGGGCAGACTCACCCGTGGCTCTATTTCAGTCTGAGTCTCTCAATGCCTCCCCTTCTTAACTCCTGGGTTCTGGAGCGACTGGGGGTGCAGTCTCCCTCTAGACCGCCATCTTGGATCGCCCTGTGAAGAGAGCCTGCAGCCGGAGTGGGCAGAGCCGCCTGAAGAGGTCTCTGGCTGCCCTGCCCTGATCCCAGAGGCTGCTTGCGGATCGAGGCTCTCCGCTGGTTCGTTGCCGGAGTACACTGCGCTGCAGTGGCTCCAGGACTCGGAGCTTGTTCTGGTCAGAAAGGCTCTCACTAGCGGGCCAGTTCCATTCCGAGAACCTGGAGAAGCTGCTAAGCACTGTTTTATGTCTAGGATCAAAACAGATCAACTGGAAGGGAGATTAAGATTATTTTTTCTGATTTCTTAAAATTCATTATATGTAAAAGAATGTTTTTATTCTTTCTAAATTCTGAGCAGATGATGAACTTTAATATCTTTTTACTTTTTAAAAGTTGATGTTTAACATTATTAATTGGAAACAAAAATAAATGTCTTTATGAAATGCCAATTATAGCTTACTCTAGAAATTATAATATCTCATGATAATATAGCTAAATTTTATCTTTATAAGAAAAAGTATTCCTGGAGGAGTAATAGCTATTATTAGTTATGACAAAAGCTAAAATTTATCAAGCATTTGTTATATGTCAAGCACTGTGCTAAGTGCTTACATGAATTGTGAATTAACTCATTATCACAACAACATAGTCTAGGAGGTACTAATTTTTCCTGTTTACAGATTTAAAAAACAGAGGCAAAGAGAGCTTCTGTAAGTTGCTCAAGAACGTATGGCTAAGCAATGGTTGAGATAATATTTGTTCTCTTCTGAACAAATTATAAGACCTCAGTGATGTAAACATTTCTCTTTCCTGTTATAGAAAGATGGATAGACCATCTAATGCCACTCTGACATTTTATAATGAGGAAACTGAGGTCACACGTGACAAATTTCCCCAGTTATCTGAATTGCTATCTGAATTGGACCACATTGGACAGGAGTAGTGCCAGGAGTGAGTGAATCCTAATCCAAGAGCAAAAGGAAGGAGACTAGTTAAATAAAACTAATCATCTCCTCAGCCTAAGGCAAGACATGTTTGTGAGTGAAGAGCCTGAGTCAGGACCAACCTGGGCACACTTACAGGGTAACTGACGCTTTTCTTGGGTTTGATCTTCACCTCCTACCAAATCTCCCTCGTCCTTTACCTGCATTATCCAGTGACCCAAATTCAGGTTCATAATGCTTATCCTATCTGATGTTCAACCTTCCTTAAGGCCATCTGTTTAAAAATATTAGTGTTTTAATCATCACCTTCTGGAGATTTAGAGACTGCTAAAATGAACATTGGATGCTGATCTTTCAAGTACTGCATCTTTTGAAGAGAGGATAATTTGACCCATGAGGAGTTTCCATACATTCTTCAATTCAGTTACTATAAGCAACTATTTACACCTATTTGTGTATATACCTGACCAAACAAAGGTGATACAAATTTTTGGAAGAACAGTTATAAGATGAATATTACATATTTACTTTAAGACTATCCATCTTTGAGACGCTCAACAATGGTCATATGTTAAACATAAAACCAGCTCTATCTTAGACTGTTATCCAATCTGATAGTCCTTTAGTGCTCTGAATCCTTGGAGATGAAATGGAAGAATGAGGAAGTTATTTTCCAAGAAGAAAATCAAGACTAACTTCGAAACTTCCTGGTTTCTACTTGCATGACCCAATGTGCCAATTTATTTAGTAATCGTTGCATGGATGGGAGTATAGGCAGAAAATATATAATGCTTTGACTTCAGTCCAGTGCAATTGAGTTTATAGATTTCTGTACTAGTCTGATTAAACACTGATTTCCAGATTCTTTTTCTTCAAAATAAGTGAATTTTCAAGTGGAGAACACAGATACATGAGCAGATTTTTTTTTCTATCTCTTCCTGTCTTCCCTAAACTCAGTTAATAAGAAAATAAAGGATTCCTATCCAAAGAGAAAAGTGGTTTCTCCCTACTACAGGAACAAGGTTAGTAGATTTAGCAAAGGAAAATATAGGACATGCAGTTACACTTGAATTTCAGATGAAGAAATCATACTAAAGAATCCTCTTTAGTGTAAGAAGATTCCATGAAATATTTGGGTGTCCTGTATTTTATCCAGCTAATCTCCTTAGGAAAAATTTTTAGTTCACTCCTGGTAGAAAAAGAATATGGGCATTGTTCCACCAACCTGTAGATCCTTGTGGAAATTGCAGCCTCATAGGGTAATGGAACATCACTTCTGCTGACAGATCTTAGTATATGCCTTAGTATAAGGCATTGTCTTAGTGTGTAACCTATTGTTTCAGGCTTCACTGGAGATATGACCTTTGGGTCTTCTCCATTTATGGGGCCAAATTGGTGTATAGAAAGTAGACAAGTATTCAGAAATGGAGTCACTGAGGCAAACATTATTCATTAATCCTTTTATACCATGTTGATGGAGGTCACTCATATTTTAAGCAAGGCATTGATGTCAATATTCAAAACTGCTGCATTATTATCCAGTTGCATTAGCTGGATTATAATTAAGGTCTGCAGGTTTTATCTAATTTAGGTCATAGTTTGCTGACCACAGAACTAAATTTTATTACAAAGAGACATTTGTTTGTGAGTCCCTTGCACAGTCCCCAGAGGGGATTTATAATAATTTTAAATATATGATGTGTGTGTGTGTGTGTGTGTGTGTGTAGCAGGGACAACTCTCAAAGCATCACCCTTATTTGTTTTTAAAAAAAAATCTGGTGAGTTGTTATAGCCAAGTGAAAGAAATTAGCACAAATTGGGATGAATACTCTAAAATCATAGAATGAAGAAACTGAAAAATCAATCCAGTAAAATGCATGTTAGGAGCATTAAACAAAGGAGACAAGTCAAAGAACTATGTTGAAAGGAATACTTTTCAGTGTAGCTGTTTTCAATTGCTAAGTGTTATTCTCTTGTAGCATATGAAGGGCACCTAGTGACCCCTAGCTGAGAAATCTATATAGCTCTGCACCCTTCCCCCACCTAACAGAGAGCTGATGTCCTGGGTGCCTCTGCCCTGAATGGCTCTCTATTCAGCAGAGCACACAGCTGGCATATGCTCTCTCTGTCAGCAGTCCACATCTTTTGTATGTTTTAGCTATCAAACCTCACATCTGCTTCTGTCTCTCTATCTTCTCTCCCCTCTACTCCCCTGCTTTCTCTCCAGTATTTGTATCTACAAGGAAGTTGCCCAGAGTGATATTCAAAGTCGTTCAGAGCCTCCAGTGACACAGTGATGTGGCATGAAGAGCATTCATCACTCCCTGGAAATCAACTGCATTGTGAGTTGAGGGCTGAAAGAATAGCCCAGGGTATAACATCTGCAGATTTTTCACCAGTGGTTTTCTACTAGGCCACTTTTCTACTCAATTTCTTTGTAGAAATTAAGAAAACTATAAATGGGAAATCTTGCAAGAAAATGCACCAATATGGATATATTTTGGGTGAGAGATTATGGCTGATTATTTTAAAAGTTGGCATTTGCTGTAGTTCAAAAATATGTTAAAACATATGTAACTTCGAGGGTAAAAAATAATTGAGTGAATGTGTTGATCAGATTTTTGTGACTGTGACCAAAATGTCTGACAAAAACAACTTAGAAGAGGCAAAGTTTATCTCAGCACATTCTTTCAAAGATTTAGTGCACGCATTTGCCTCCATTGCTCCATTGCTCTGGACCCAAGGTGAGTCAGAACATCACAACAGAAGGGCATGGCAGAGGGGTGCTGCTCCATTCATGGTGAACAAGAAATACAGACATCAAGGGAAAGGAGCCCCAGGGAAGATGAACCCTTCCAGGGCATACCCCCAGTGAATTAGCTCTTCCAACCACAACCTACCAGTTCAGAGTTACCAGTCAGTTAATCCATTCAAACTAGGATGGAATAATGAACAGCTCTCATAATCTAATAAATTTTACCTCTCGCAATTCCTGCATTAGCCCAGAATCTTTGGGGAGAGGCACCTCATCTCTAAACCATAACAGTCTACCCTGGCCTCAAAAGTTCATGTCTAACACATAATTGTAGAATACATTTAGTCAAACTCCAAGAATCCTCATAGTCCTAACAGTTTTAGCATTGCTCAAAAGTCCAAGTCCAAAGTCTCATTTGAGGCTGAAGGCAAACTCATGATCAGGAGCCCCAATAAAACTCAAAAGCAGACTATATATATCCAATATATAATGGTACAGAGTAAACATTCCTATTCCAAAATAGGGGCACAAAAAGGAATGAGACCAAAACAAGACAGAAACCCAACTGAGCCAACAGGACCCATAACTCTGAATACAGCATCTAGGACATATAGAAGTGAGATATCTTTTCCAAAGGACTCAGGAAGTTCCTGTTCTTTGATTGCAGACAACATAGGTTCTCTTTTAGCATGGCTATCTCTGTAACCAGAAGATTTTCTTGGCAGACACTCCATATTATTTGAATCACTTAATTCCTGGGGACTCCTTTCCAGTTTTGGCTTCACTTTTACAGCTTAATGCACAACCCTCTTCTCAGGGGCAGTCTTCAAGGATTCTGACCCTGTTACACTTTGCCTGGCCTTGCAGGACTTCCTTTGAAATCTCAGTGGAAGTATCCATTACCCCTTAACTCTAGCATCCTGCATATCTGCAAAACCAGCACCAAGGTCTGCTACCAGCTCACAAAGTAGCTGGGTCCCTTGAGATCATGGCTGCAGCAGCCTCTTAGTGCTTGAGTAGTTGAGCATGGTGAGACCACTTTGTAGCCCCCACCTTTGGAAAGCAGATTACCTCCAGTCTCCTCTCAAAAGAGTTTTCCTTTCTATACCCTTAAACCTGCAATGTGTGTGGTCTTGCAAATTTCTGAGATGCTCTCAAAATATCTCTCCTACTGTCTCTGTACAAAGTACTTAGCATCTTTTTAGTGACTGTAATCTCTTTAACTACCACAACTTCCTTGCCCACAATTTTACAGGCATTTTTCTGACCAAACTGAAAGTTTTTAAAAACTTACAGCTGTGCTTTCTGCTTTTGATTCCAACCTGGCTAAAAGCTGCCAGGAAAATCCATGCCACTGCCTGAACACTGTGCTGCCTTGAAATTTCATATGTCAGATTACTTAGTCCATCATATCTAAGTTCAGCCTCACACAGAATCAGGGCATGAGCCAAATATAGTCAAGATGAATGACCTCCAGTCAGTCCAATGCCTAAAAGAGAATTCTTGTTGCCCTGCACCCTCATGTGCATAATCATTACTGTCTGCATTCTGGTCTTGAGTTCCCACCAAAATCACCCATTAATCACTGCTTACAACATTCGAAAGCTTCTCCAGTCTGAATGTTTTAGTCAACATTTTAATTTCTATGACCAAAGACGTGACAAATACAATTTTAGAGGAGGAAAAGTTTATTTGGTCTTTATAATTTCAGAAGCTAATTCTATTGCTTTAAGCCCAAGGTGAGGCAGAACATCATGGCAGAAATGTGTGAAGGAGAAAAGCAATTCAGGATATGGAACCAGGAAGCAAAGAGACAGATTTCTTCTCTCACCAAAGACAAAATATATACCCCAAAGTCATGCCCTCAGTAATCCACCTCCTCTAGCCACAACCTATCTGCCTACCACTCGCCCTCAGTAATCCACCTCCTCTAGCCACAACCTATCTGCCTACCACTCAGTTAATCCTTAACAGGGAATTAATGATCTGATTAGGTTAAGGTTCTTATAACCCAATCATTTCACCCTGAACTTTCTTGCATTTTCTGTCACATGAGTTCTCGGGGACACCTCATATCTAAACCATAGCACACATATAAAGACATCTAGTTCAAGTCAAAACAAGAATTAAGTACTCAGTAAGCACTAAATGAATGTCTTTCCTGTTGACTTCAGAATATTTTGTTATCTATAAATTTGTGCACTGTAATGTAAAACAGTAGTTTACCAAATGGCAACATTTGTGCATTTGTAGATGCTGATAAGTAATTATTAGCATAAGTAAAACACATTTTTCTTTAATTAATTTGGCTCTGCCAAATTAAATTCTGTGCAACTTATTCCACCCTTAGAACTTTTCTACTTACTAAGCATTGTAGAAGGAAAACAGCAAAGCAACTTGCTTAGGTTTTCTGAAAAAAAAGTTTTTATCTTATGAAAGTTATAAATGCACAATAGATCTACAATGTTATGTTATGAAAAATAGTAGTACTTCACCCCAGATTTCAGTTTTATTCTCTGAGGCACTGGTTGATTATGTTGGTATTTATTATGTATCTATAGATAGCTGTAAATAATTACTTGTACTGCCACTCTTTGATTTGAGGGTTTTAGGCATTATATATTGACTTCTGACAATGAAACTAAAAGGACTTAGGCAATGCCACAAGAATAAAATAGTGCAGGATGGAATTCCCAGGCAGAAGTACTGTCAGGTCAACATGGACCTCAATCTCTTGGCATCACATGGAGAGGTGGGTTTGGGCTGGGGCTGAGCACACATATCAGTGCAGGATAGGCACACCTCTGTAGCCCAGATTGCCTTCTTTGTATGGGGGCTTTGAGAGGGGAAATGAGACAAGGGAACTTTTGTACACATAAGAGTTGTGTTGCTAATAGAGACCAATGCTGTGAAGTTCCATGCTACCTGCCTGGTGGAGTCACATACCAGTTATAGTAGACCCCAGGGAATAGGGAGCACTGGTTCCAGTTGGCTCATTGCCAGGTAACCAGAGATGACAACTGCTGGATCATCAGTGGTCAATCCTAAAATACTCTTAATCTGCTGCCCTCACTTCCACATCCTACCTCTTTTCCTCCTGCTGGAGTTATTTCATATTTTGATTAGATCAAATTTCAGTTGTTCATTATTATGACCATTTGAAATGCTTGAACTGTATAATAAATCTGGTGAAGCTTTCGAATGTTGTAAGCAGTGATTAATGGGTGATTTTGGTGGGAACTCAAGACCAGAATGCAGACAGTAATGATTATGCACATGAGGGTGCAGGGCAACAAGAATTCTCTTTTAGGCATTGGACTGACTGGAGGTCATTCATCTTGACTATATTTGGCTCATGCCCTGATTCTGTGTGAGGCTGAACTTAGATATGATGGACTAAGTAATCTGACATATGAAATTTCAAGGCAGCACAGTGTTCAGGCAGTGGCATGGATTTTCCTGGCAGCTTTTAGCCAGGTTGGAATCAAAAGCAGAAAGCACAGCTGTAAGTTTTTAAAAACTTTCAGTTTGGTCAGAAAAATGCCTGTAAAATTGTGGGCAAGGAAGTTGTGGTAGTTGAAGAGATTACAGCCACTAAAAAGATGCTAAGTACTTTGTACAGAGACAGTAGGAGAGATATTTTGATGCTTGAACTGTTTGAAATGTTTGAACTGTATAATACCCTTTGAATTAATTCATTTTCCTGTGTAACTTTTGGTTTTGCACCTATTTTGTTTTACATTTAAACTGTCTATCACTAATTTTCCCCCAACACTCTCTCTCTCTCTCACTCACTCTCTCCCTTCTCTCTCTCCTTCTCTCTCTCTCTCTCTCTCTCTCTCTCTCTCTCTCTCTCTTTCTCATATAAACTCTCTCAATATGTTCATAAACTTTCAACATTCTCTTGGATTTATGTTCTGAGGACATGTCTTCCACAGTTCTGAAGCCATTCCAATCTAAATTGTTTGCCCTTAATGCCCATTGCATACTTGTCCCTAATATTCTTACCAGTAGTTTCTGTTGGTACCCCGCACATATCCCCTTGTAGGACAGGGGCATCCATCCCCAGCTGCTATTAATGTTAATGCCTCAATGATGCCTCCTTCAGGGAATGACTTGAGACTGGGTCTCAAATGGGAGCCACTTCAACCAGGAGTTAATACTCCGGGAGCCAATGGTGGATTGACACCTTGCTTCCTTGTGTGACCATCTCTGTGGTACAATTTATATCTCAGAGTATTCAATGGTATCCACCATTCAGCCAATGCAACATTTTTATTTACTTACTTCTTCTTTCTTACCCTGTTTCCTTCTCTTTCTTTCTCCTGAAATCATGGCCTCACTAAATCACAAGCACCTGAATTCCTTTTCCAGATTTTGCTTTCAGGGACTCGACCTCAGGATACCTATCACTCAAAGAATCCCTTTCACATCTCTCCTGAGTTGGCAGCCTAATTTTCTAGATCTGTGTTTTCTTCTGTCTTGGTCCATATTTTTGAGTAAAAGATATTCTTCTGTAACATGCTTAGAAAATTTTCATGAGGAATGAATTTTTAGTTATTAATTTACTTAAAATATTTTATTCTGTTTTCACCTATGATCAGTACTTTGATTTGGTGTCAAATTTTATATTGGAAATAATTTTCTATCAGCATTTTGGAGGCCAGAGTCTATCACTTCTGGTTTCCAGTGCTGATAACTTTCTGATTCTAGATTTTTTTTTTTGTTACCTTTCTTTCTTTTTTGTCCCCCCTCCTTGTGTATTTTTAGGACATGTTCTCTTCTCTAGTGTTCTGTGACTTCTCAGTGATGTGAATTTTGTAAGTCTGTTTTGATATATTGTGTTGAACACATAATGGACTCTTTGAATACAGTCGCTTATGTACTTCACTTCTCAGAGATTTCCTTGACTTATTTCCTAGGAGGGTCTACACACTCAGTTTTATCTATTCTCTCTGCAGTCCCCATTATTTAGATGTTGGAATTCTTGGATCAAAAGTTTTTTTCTCTTAGTTATTTTTCACCTTTTGTTCTTTTTTCTGGGAGACATTTTTCAACTTTATTGTCCAATTCTCACTGGATATTTTTAATCTCTGCAATCATATTTTTAATTTTTAAAATCTATTTTTTTTTGTCCTTATGATATCATTCTCTTGTTCCAAGGACTCAATATTTTTATTTATCTGAAGGTTTCATAAATTCTTGAATTTTTAAATAATTCAGAAACCTTTTAGTTTATGTTTCTTCAAGTTGCTTTCTTGCTATCATTATTGTTGCCGTTGACTTTATGTTTTATGATAACTCAAGGATCCCTCAGATTCTGGTAGTCCTTGGTTGACCATTCAACTTTATAAATGGTGCACTACAAGCTGTTTCATAGTCCACATGCTTGGGCAGGGCTCTTCAATTGTGTACTTATATGTATGATTATTGGGTGATACTGTTTCATTGGAGAAATATCTTACATTTTTATATTGATGAAAATATATGTTCAGCTATATGCAATGGAATTTTGAAAGAAAAAGAGTTGAAACAAGGAAGATGTTCATTTATATGTAATGTGAATCTGAGCTAGAATAGTGCTCTGGAGTTTTCCAGGACCCAGACACCATCTATCTTGCTATTCTAACATCTATAGGATTTCACTTCATGGTCCAAGAATGCTCAGCACTATGTCTATATTTTAGTCAACTACGAAAGGAAAAAAGAAGAAAAGATACATATTTGACAAAACATTTGCTTATATCCCATTGGGTGGGAATATCAGCCATATCTCATGACAAGGGAAGTTGGGAAGAGTATGTGTGTGTGTGTGTGTGTGTGTGTGTGTGTGTGTGTACCATACACATGTAGCAATCTGATAATAAAAAATTATATTATTGTGGGAGAAGATAAGAATGGATATTGGGAAACACCCAGAAAACACTGTCACAATCAGTACCTATACAGTAGTTCTCTTAGGCTGATCAAATATCAAATCCCCCATGAAAAAATCTCACAAAATGCTGACTGGAATGCTGTAAACTTGGTTTCCAAAGCTCTGGGAATTGAGTGAGACAGAACAGCTGGGTTAGTGGTAGTGTTCATAGTTGGGACTGGGTCTCATTGTTTAGTTGTACACTTTTCCTTTATTATGCCATGTGTTCTCTAATCCAAAGACCGATTCTCCAGAAATAAGCTTCCAGTTTTCTGTTAGTAGTTGAGGGTTAGAAGTTGAAGTTCCACTTTTATGTTGAGGGTGAAGTGATTAGAATACTGAATAGTCATTTGCCTTTCTGGAGAAGAGAATAGGTCTGGGAAACTAATTTTCAACCAGTTCTCTGTATTCAGTACCCTCTTCACTCTTAGTTGCCATGGTAGTTACTCCTAACTCCTGAGCACATTAGAAAGTGGATTGCTTCTCAAATTTCTCTGCTCTCAACTTAGAATTTAGCTTTCTCAAGTCTCCTAAGCATTACCCATTCAGCTATCTGCTTTACTGCTTCCAAGAATTTATTTTTGTTGACTCTCCAACAATTCTCTTTGTCCTAATGGGTTAATGCTTCTTTAAAAATTCTCTTACTTTTGATTTAGTGAGAGGTAATGGAGATTAATGCTTAGATCATACCCATCATTTTTAACCTAAACCCTGAATTATTTTTTAAAGTCATTTGACTAAGTACTTTGCTTCTTTTATTTTTAGAACACTTGTTAGCATTTCCCATGGAAATTACAACAGTGTTTATGATGTGATGATCATGATGATGGTGATAATAACAGTTGATATATATTGAGTTCTTACTGAATTGTTATTTCTAAGACAGCCATTAAAACTAATTATATATGTGATACTGCCCTTACATCCAGGTTTCTGCACAGGGCCCCAAGCTCAAGGGTTCTCGCATTTTTGGAAATCCTTCTTTGACAATTTCTGTAATAGTTATTTTTATGAGTTGTTGTCGTTTGGATACAAGGTATCCCCTGAAAAGCTCATGTGGCAATGTTGAAATATATAGAATTATTTGATTATGAGAGCTGTAACCTAATTGGTGGATTAATCCATTTGATGGGTTAATAACAGGAATAGATTATTGGGTGGTAAATGCTGGCATGTGGGGTATGACCAGAGGAGGTAGGTCACTGGGCAAGTAGTATGCCCTTGGGGATTATATTTGTCTTGGCTCCTTGTTCCTACTCCCTCCACTTCCCTGCTGCCATAAGCTGACATCTTTCCTCTGCCACACCCTTATGCCAGGATGCTTTACCTCACCTGGGAACAAGTAGTAAACAGAGCAAAGGCTGAACTTCTGAAACTGTGAGCCCCAAATAAATGTTTCCTCCATATAAGCATTCTTGTCAAGTATTTGTGTTACAGCAACCAAAAAACTAACACCTGGGTCAACTTGACTGGATTAAGCAATAAGCAGATAGCTGGTAAAAAAAAAAAAAAAAAAAACATTATTTATAAATATATTTGTTAGGGTGTTTTGGAAGAGATTAGTCTTTATTCAGATCACTAGACTGAATAAAGGAGATCAACTCTCACCAACATGGGCTAGCATCATCTAATTCATTGAGAACTCAGATAAAACAAAAAGGTGAAGGAAAGGCAGATTCATTTTCTCTTCTGGAACTGGGGTATCCACTTTCACTTGCCTTGAGATATCAGAGCTCCCTGGTTCTTATGTCTTTAGGTGAAGAATGAATTACACTTTCCTGGATATCCAGTTTGCATCTGGCACATTGTAGGACTTCTTTGGTTATGTAATCACAAGAGCTGATTTCAATACTAAATCATTCTATCATCTATCTCTTTATCATCTATCACAGGTTCTATTTCTCTGGAGAACCCTAATACAATCTCTTTCTTTCTTTCTTTCTTTCTTTCTTTCTTTCTTTCTTTCTTTCTTTCTTTCTTTCTTCCCTCCTTCCTTCCTTTCTTTTTTTTTTCTTTCTTTTCTTTCTTCCTTCCTTCCTTCCTTCTTTTCTTTTTCTTTCTTTCTTTTCTTTCTTCCTTCTTTCCTTTCTTTTTTACTTTTCTTTCTTTCTTTCTTTCTTTCTTTCTTTCTTTCTTTCTTTCCTTCTTTCCTTCATTCTTTTTTATTCCTTCCTTCCTTTCTTTTTTCTTTTCTTTCTTTCTTTATTTCTTTCCTTCCTTCCTTTCTTTTTTTCTTTTTTTCTTTTGCTCTTTCTGTCTTTCTTTTTTCTCTCTCTCTCTTTCTTTCTGTTTTTGGTACAGGGGATTTAACCTAGGGGCACTTTACCACTGAGCATTACCACTGAGTCCTTTTTATTTATTTATTCATTTTTCATTTTGAGACGGGGTCTCACTAAATTGCTTAGGGCCTTGCTAACTTGTTGAGGCTGGTCTCTAACTTTCAATCTTCCTGACAGCCTCATGAGTTGCTGGGATATAGAGCACCTCCACACCCAGCTATGTCTAATACAATGTCTAAGGCCTCCTTTGAGGCTTGGCACCAATCAGGACTGACAATGCCAACCAGGGAGGGTACTCCAACCCCTAAGATCCCCAGTTCTTGTTTCTTCCATTCAGATCACTATCTAGTCCTCTTCTTCTTGTATGGTATTGATCAGATGCCTTGAGGAACTCTAGAACTCATACTGGCAAGGGTCATCCCAGGTCCTAAGGGCCACTCTACAGGTTCCAGTCAATTGTCCTAGTAAACTTGTCCCTCTTGCTGGCTGAAGCAACATTCTTTAACAAAAACATGGGAGAGTAGATATTAAAATATAAGGCTGACATACTGATTTTGGGTGACTCTCATTCAGTCAGACATAAAACAGTCTTGATGTGCACTGATTGGGCAATACCCAAATGTTCCTTTTCTTAGCCATCAGTAAATTTTCATTGATAAATCACAGAACCTCACAAGGATATGCAAAGATGCTTCATCCTGTGTATAAGAGTCATCCCAAACGTCTTACCCAGAGTACATGGGAAAATGTGATAATTCATTTATGATTATATTAAACATACTACTCAGAATTTTATAGTGTAAAAGCAGAACAATACATCTTTCCCACTATCTTCTCTTTAACTCTTTAGGATATTATCACTGCATTCCTAGAATGTGATATATCTATCCATCTGAGTATCAACCACATCACTAATTCACACACTGCTACCACCTGAGAAGATAGGCAAAGGGAAAAGTAAGGAAAGTGGTTTCTATACACATACTGGGTCATACTGGTGGTTTTAACTGGTTCAGATCATTGGATGCCCTGTTTTATACCAGTCATTTTATATTTTGAGTATCAACCCATTACTTCATTTATTTGCTCTCTTGTATTTGTTCCACTGATAAAAGCGAAAGTCAAATAGATGTAGTGTCTTGTCTAAATTTACAGGCTAAGAAGTAAATGGCAAAGCAGGTGTTGCCCCAGAGCTTCTGGCACTACAACCTGTTTCCCAGGCTACCCTCTACCACCTCTGAGAATGTGAAAAGTTGATTCAGGGGTTAGGCATTCTCTCACACCTGAGAATCCATTACATTTTTTGGTATTCTCTATTCTGATTAATTAATATGTTTATTTTATTATTTTTGTATTGTAAATATCCTGATAACTTCATATAACTCCAATCTCCAAAAGAGGGAATGGACTGGGTGTGTATGAAATGGTAAAAGTGTCAAAATGTCAGTCAGTGAAAAAGTGCTTGGGCTTTTTTTTTTTTTTGCATTTTTAAATTTGTTCTAATTAGTTATACAAGCTAATAGAATGTATTTTGACATATTATATATATATGGAGTATAACTTCTCATTCTTCTGGTTGAACATGATATAGAATTACATTGGTCATGTAATCATATATGCACATTCTACTAATGAATCAGACATTACTATCTTATGTACCTGGGCTTTGATTCAAACCAAACTGAGCACAAATTTCAGAAAGTTACCTCCACTTTCCAAATGTCAATTTCCTAATTTGTAAAAGGAGAATACTAATATCTACCTCTGGATTTATGAGTCTTGAAAAAGACTACATGACAAAACACAGTGACTGTATATAGTAGTTATTAAATGAATGTATTCTACCTTTTGCCTGTTCCCAACACTCACATTTGAGGGTATGGATAATTCTGTTGTACAGATCTCATTAGAGAAAACAAGCTGACTGTCAACGTACTCTTAAGTCCTATCAAAGAGATATAAAGAATGAAACACAGACACAATAAATGTATGTCACAAATTCTCATATTTGATGACTTAATTGTACATGCTGGTTTAATTTCATGATCTCAATTCTATACGAAAACATAATAAGTAAAACCTGTGCTTAAGGCACTGTTTTGCAATGCTCAAGACTTGGAACAAGCAAGAGAAATACCCCATGATATGCGTTAAAGGTAATCTCAAGACTCTAAGAAATAAAGAAAAAAGGATGAGTTTTTAAAATTCTGATAATGTTTTAGATATGCTTTGGGAGAAATTTTGAACATGAAAGACACAAAGAGGAGTAAAAGTTATTTTTATGGTAATTTAGTTTTTCGTGAGTTTACAAAAGCAAAGTTGGAGAGGTTTCTTTTTTTTTTTTTTTTTTTTAGATTCAAGTGCCAAGATTTGTAGACAGCAGCTGGCTAGCATTATCCTCACATTTTCAAGCACAAAAGATATATAGATGAAAGCTGCCTTCTGAACACTAGTTTTGGGAGAGAACCGATGAGCAATGCTGCTGCTCCTCATGGCACTGGGATTGTCCTCTTTCCTTCCTGCCACAGCTCTTCCCTTGCAGGACTTACTACGTTGTACCCACAGGGGAGGTTTGACAACTTCCTGTCCCACTGCCTTCGACACTGAATGTGAGGGTTTCTCACAGGGTGTTCTGCCACCTGTCTGGAGAGGGACAGAGTGATGACTGTGTGACCCCAAATGGGAAAACACTTTTGTTTAATGTTTACTTTATGAAAAATTGTGCTTTAGTGCTGATGGGCAAAACTGGGTAAAGACCATTTTTGCCTATTGTAAGAATTAAATTACATGAATTCTCAGCTCTTTTACATGGAAAATTAACTGCATTTTTGTATTTGTTCTCATTTTGTGTGTGTGGGTATGTGTATAGTGCTGGGGATTGAACTTGGGGACTCGTGCATGCTAAGCAAGCACTTAACCACTGAACTGTATACACCTAGCCCTGTTCCCATCCTTAAAATCAAACCCTTTACAAAGTAGTCATGGCCACCCTATTACACCTCCAGAGGCAAAAGTATTTCCATATTCATATTCATAATGACTAAATTCAGGCTTAAATTCAGTGAACTCAAAGATACTCTGAAGACCGAAACAGCCTTTTATAATGCCTCTGATCTAAACATTGCCAAAACAGAATTTTGTTTGACTTTGTGACTCTCATACATGCTTTTCCTGTACAGCAAATAACTTATTCAGAGGCAACTCAATGACCTAAAAATAGTACCACATATTTGATTTAAATAGAATATTAGTAGGATAATGGGATTATATAAAAATGAAAAGCTTCTGCATGGAAAGGGAAATAATCAACAAAGTGAAGAGATAATCGTTGAATGGGAGAAAATATTTGTGAATTACTCATCTGACAAGGGAGTAATATCCAGAATGTATGAGAAACTAAAATAATCAAAAGCAATAAAACCAATAAATCTAATTGAGAAATGCAAAAATGATCCAAATAGACATTTCTCAAAAGATGTATAGTTGACCAACAGATATCATAAAAAATACTCATGTCACTAATGATCAGAGAAATGTAAAACAAAACCCCTAGATAATATCCTACTCCAGGTAAATTGACTATTATTAAACAAGCAAAAAATAACATTCTGGCAAGGACACAGAGAAAGGGGGACATGTTCACACTGGTGCTGGGAATGTAAATTAGTATTATGTTAGTATGGAAAACAGTATGGAGTTTCCTTAAAAAACTAAGCACCATATGATCCAGCTATCTCACTATTCAGTATATATTCAAAGGGAATGAAATAATTATGTTTAAAAGACATTAGCACCTCATGTTTATTGAAGCACTATTTGCAATAGTCAAGATATGGAATCAACCTAAGTGTCCAAAAATTAATCAATTAATAAATACAGAAAATGTGACACATATATGTGTGTGTGCATGTGTGTATATAGAGTAGAATATTATTCAATCATAAAAAAGAAAAATTCTATCATTTTCAGCAATTGATGAGCCTGAAAAATTAATTAAGTGAAATAATTCAGGAACAGAAAGACAAACACTGCACAATTCCACTCATATACAGAAGCTAAAAAAGTATTGATCTCCTAGAAGTAGAGAGCAAAATAATAGTTACCAGAGACTGCAAAAAGTAGAGAGAAGGAGAATAGGGAGAGGTTGATTAATGGATGAAAAATTAGAGTTAGATGGATGAAATGAGTTCTAGTGTTCTATCAGCACAGTGCAGTGACAAAAGTGGACAAAAATTTATTGTATATTTCAATAGAAGAGAGAACTTTGAATGTTTTCATTACAAAGAAGTGATAAATGCTGGAGGTGATAGATATGCTAATTACCCTAATTTGAAAATTACACATTGTAAACATGTTTCAAAATATCACACTGTAACCCAATAATACATACAAATATTAGGTATCAATTAAAAATAATGTAAAAAGAATATTGGTATCCGAAGATCAAAATATAATAATGATTATACATTTTCTCATTAATCTTTTCACAAGGGATATATAGAATTGAACTTCAGAATTTTACTAATAAAGCATTGATTATTGATTGTGTATCTTTTGAAAAAATAAATTATAAATCAACTTTTAAAATTACAACAGAATTATGCTTGTGTGAAATGTGAGTGTGAGCTTAATAAACTGCCAAAAACCTTATCAAGCAAAGACAAGAATCAGAGAAAAAAATGAAAATTGTTTATTGTGTGGAGTCACTGAACACAGATGTACTTCAAAACAGGACAAACAGATGTGGAACAACTGCTCATTACCTATGTCAGAAGGGAGAGTCTATCCTTGAAATTATTCATAACTTGCTTTATGATTAGGTCTAACTTTTCCTTTGGGTAAATAAAGCTAATCACTTGTGAACCTAATTATAAAATAAATGTTGATCTGTAACTATATATATATATGTATATATATATGATATATATATATATATACATATATATATATGATTGTCAAAATACACTTCAATGCAAAATCATAGTGATATTCATGAATGTCCTGTTACCTGTAATAAACACCTATCAAATGCTTACTATCAGCCAGGCTTGCTCTCAGTGTTTAGCTCATTTTATCTTTACAACTTCTTTAAGAAATGAGAACTATTCTCATCCTCATGTTGCAAAGCTTGAACAAGTTAATAACTTACTTAATACCACACAGCTTGTAAGTGATGTTATGAGGATTCAAACACTAGTCTTCTGACTCCAGACTCCATACTTGGGTAAACCAGCATATCATATACTATTGTTCATAAAATGAAATACAGACTTTTTCAGGTGTGACTGTTATGCAGTATGAGAAAATTATTACCTGAAGAGAAACATCCTGAGCAATGGTATTATTATTCAGGATAGACTTCACTAAACTGTGGAAACAAAATGGCACAAATAACATTACATGTTCAAGGTGGATCAGCAGGGAGCTCTGCTCTCCATAATTACTTAGGGACATAGACTTCATTTTTCTCTGGCAGATGAAGAAAGATGTGGAAGCAGCACACTAGCCCTTAAAAAATGCCTCAGCACAAAACTGTCACATTTCACTTACATTCCATTTCGTTGGATGGAAACAGTTATTGGCCTCACCTAACTTCAAAGCTGTTGGGAAATGTAAGCAAAGGGAAAAAAATTAGAAAAAAAATAAAGAAGAATAAAAACATTGTGAGGAAGCATGCAGCTACTCCAAATGTACATGTGTATGTCACAAACCCTTAGATTACAGAAATTTGGGAGCCAGGGTATGTTCAAACTTTAACAAAACATTTGATAGTAGTGTTGGGTGGACTTTACAGAGAAATAATGATTGGAAAGTAGTGACTGAAGAACAAGGATGAACATGGGTGGTCAGCTGGACACTTGAAATCCCCTTCCAGGAGCATCAGCCTGTCCTTAGTTCCTAGGCCCAGAAGCAATGAATGCACATTTAAAAGCTCTTGTCTCTCAGAGAAAAACTAAATAAAAACCCAGACAAGAATGGTGTTTAGATGAGGTTGCCAAGTTATTAATTTATAATGAAAATGATAAAGGTGAAGTTCTCTTACTTTGGCTCATGTAGATATTCTGTATGTGTGGGGGAAATCTATGGGACATCCAAGTATATAAGAGTTAAAAAACATGAGTTAGATGAGTTTAAGTGTCATTGACTTGAAACTAGGAGAGTTCTGAGTTTTGCTGAGTTTGAGGTATGGGAACTGGGGAGAATGACATCTTGAACTCAGTCAACCTGATTTGCACACAACCTGCTATCACTTCAGTTAGCAAGCAGAGCAAAGGACACCCAGATCAAGGATTCACACAGGGACAAGTAAATGTGGCTCTCCAGCAGAGACACAGCAGATGTTCTCTCAGTTAAGGAGTAAGGTAGAATTCTGCCAGGTTGGAGAAACCTAGAAGTTTGAGCTCTCTACCTTCATGTTGTTTGGGGCTGGAGAAAAGGGGTGGCAGACATGGGGGCATGTCAACAGTGTCATCAGGACTTGGTATTAGTTCTCCAGGCTTACAGTTCACCTTCTCTTATAGTGGTAAAATATAAATTGCACAAACTTTATCATTTTAACTACAATATATCATTCTGAGGCATGGGTACATTCACATTACTGTGTAACTATCATGACTGACCACCTCCAGAGTTTTTTTTATCATCCCAAATTGAATGTCTATACTCTCAAGATCATAATTTATTTTTTATATAGATTTAGAATGTGTAACTTAGACAGGCGGGCCAAGATGGCGGACTAGAGGGCGGCTGCATTTCATGTTGCTCCAGGATGCAAGATTCAAGAGAAGATAGTGAGAGACTTGGGACCAACTCAAAGCCACCGGGTGAGTCTCTCCTGTTGGGGAGGCATCCTGGATGGGGCGGTAGCCCCGGAACACAGGGAATTTGTGAAGTTGCTCGGCGAGACTCCCCTCCTCCCGCTGGAGCGGTAAACACGGACAACTGGGATCATCGTAGAGGAGGCGGCTCAGCACAGCACTTGGACTCGGAGCAACCACTGGGGCTCCGGGCAGCTGCCTGAGGAGGAGCTGCGTGGCGAGCTGTTTAGACCCAGAACGACTGCTTCTGAACACCGGGGGGTTGCCCGGAGGAAGAGGAGAAGCCCGGCGGGACACTTGGTCTAGGAGTGACTGCATCAGAGCCACAGGCAGTTGCCAGAGGAGGAGCTGAGTGGCAAGCTGTTTGAACTCAGAACAACTGCTCCAGAACACTGGTGGCCTGCCTGGAGGAGGAGAGCGGTGGGACAGTTGGTCTAGGAGTGACTGCATCAGAGCCACAGGTGGTTGCCAGAGGAGCAGGCGAGTGGTGAGTTGATTGGACTAAAAGCGACCGCTCCTGAACACTGGTGGCCTGCCTGGAGGAGGAACGTGTGACTGCGTCGGAAACCGGGCGGCTGTCCGGAGGAGGAGGTGTGTAGAGGGTCTCTGGGTCTCGGAGCTATTGTACGGGGCTCCAGGTGGTGGCTCAGAGGAGGGGCTGCATAGCCAGGCGATTGGTGCAGAGCAGGGTCCCAGGAGCTAGGTGGCTTCTTGCTGGAAGAGCCCCACAGAGACACACCTAGGGGCGGAGAGAAGTTTCCAGTGCGGCGGGCAGATTCTCTGGGAGAGGCAGCCTAAGGAGACTCGCCTGCGAAGGGTGAGACTCCCAGGCCCAGGACGTAGGTCCAGGCCCCTGGGATCGTTGCAGAGGAAGACAGCCCAGCCCAGGTGGTAGTTGTAGATTGAGGGGAACCTCTAGGAGGGCAACTGACCAGTGAGACGTCCCCACCGAGTGAGTCTTCCCGGCCGGGGGAGGTTTTCCCACAGGGACGGTAAAACCAGAGACACAGGCACAAACAGGCCTTGCCTCAGCTCGCAGTCTAGTTCCCCATTGGATGACCATTGGTCAACAAGTGGTGGCACCTCTGCCCACTAGCAGGGAATATACGCCACCTGAGGGTCACCACCCCTAGAGAGGCAACTTCTTCGTGGAGCTCTGCATTATCAACTTCCTCCAAGACTTCAGGCTACTGAAGGATAAGAGGGGATATACTAGCAATCTTCAGGGACACTATAAGTTGATAGAGGAAATCTACAATATCTTAATGACCCACTGATTCCTGAACAATATGAGAAAACAAGGGAAGAAAATGCCCCAAACAAATCTAGATGTTACATCAATAAAATCCAACGACAGCATGGCAGAAGAAATGACAGAAAGGGAGTTCAGAATGTACATAATTAAAATGATTAGGGAAGCAAACGATGAGATGAAAGAGCAAATGCAGGCATTGAACGATCGCACCAATCGACAGTTAACTGAGCAAATTCAGGAAGCAAAAGATCATTTCAATAAAGAGTTAGAGATATTGAAAAAAAACCAAACAGAAATCCTTGAAATGAAAGAAACAATAAACCAAACTAAGAACTCCATAGAAAGCATAACCAATAGGATAGAACAGCTGGAAGATAGAACTTCAGATATTGAAGACAAAATATTTAACCTCGAAAACAAAGTTGAACAAACAGAGAAGATGGTGAGAAATCATGAACAGAATCTCCAAGAACTATGGGATATCATGAAAAGACCAAATTTGAGAATTATTGGGATTGAGGAAGGCTTAGAGAAACAAACCAAAGGAATGAACAATCTATTTGAAGAAATAATATCAGAAAATTTCCCAAATCTGAAGAATGAAATGGAAAATCAAGTCCAAGAGGCTTATAGGACTCCAAATACACAAAATTACAACAGACCCACACCAAGGCACATTATAATGAAAATACCTAACATACAAAATAAAGACAGAATTTTAAAGGCTGTGAGAGAAAAGAACCAAATTACATTCAGGGGGAAGCCAATACGGATATCAGCAGATTTTTCAATCCAAGACCCTAAAAGCTAGAAGGGCCTGGAACAACATTTTTCAAGCTCTGAAAGAAAATGGATGCCAACCAAGAATCTTATACCCAGCAAAACTTACCTTCAAATTTGATGATGAAATAAAATCATTCCATGATAAACAAAAGCTAAAAGAATTTACAAAAAGAAAGCCAGCATTATAGAACATTCTCAGCAAAATATTTCATGAGGAAGAGATAAAAAACAAAGAAGCAAATCAGCAAAGGGAGGAATTATCCTAAAGGAACTGTCAAATAAAGGAGGAACCAAGATGTGTGAAAAATTTTAAATATGAACCAAATGACTGGGAATACAAATCATATCTCAATAATAACCCTGAATGTTAATGGCCTGAATTCATCAATCAAAAGACATAGACTGGCAGATTGGATTAAAAAGAAAGATCCAACAATATGTTGCCTGCAAGAGACTCACCTCATAGAAAGAGATACCCATAGACTAAAGGTGAAAGGATGGGGAAAAACATACCATGCACATGGACTCAGCAAAAAAGCTGGAGTATCCATCCTCATTTCAGATAATGTGGACTTCTAGCCAAAGTTAGTCAGAAGGGATAAAGAAGGACATTTCATACTGCTTAAGGGAAGCATAAATCAGCAAGATATAACAATCATAAACATCTATGCCCCAAACACTGGCTCATCCATGTATGTTAAACAAATCCTTCTCAATTTTAGAAACCAAATAGACCATAACACAATAATACTAGGTGATTTTAACACGCCTCTCTCACCACTGGACAGATCTTCCAAACAAAAATTGAACAAAGAAACCATAGATCTCAATAACACAATCAATAATTTAGACTTAACAGACATTTATAGAATATACCATCCAACCAAGAGCGAATACACTTTCTTCTCAGCAGCACATGGATCCTTCTCTAAAATAGACCATATATTATGCCACAAAGCTAATGTCAGCAAATGCAAGAAGATAGAGACACTACCTTGTATTCTATCAGATCATAATGGATTGAAGTTACAAATTAATGAAAGAGTAAAAAACAGAAACTACTCCAACACCTGGAGATTAAACAATATGCTACTATATGATGAATGGATAACAGAAGATATTAGGAAGGAAATTAAAAAATTCTTAGAGGTAAACGAGAACAAAGAAACATCATATCAAAATCTCTGGGACACTATGAAAGCAGTACTTAGAGGAAGATTTATTTCATGGAGCGCATTTAATAAAAGAAGTAAAACTCAAAAAATAAACGACCTAACACTACAGCTCAAAGCCCTAGAAAAAGAGGAACAGACCAACACCAAAAGTAGTAGAAGACAGGAAATAGTTAAACTCAGAGCTGAAATCAACGAAATTGAAACAAAAGAAACAATACAAAAAATTGACAAAATAAATAGTTGGTTCTTCGAAAAAATAAACAAAATTGATAAACCTTTAGCCACACTAACAAAGAGAAGACGAGAGAAAACCCAAATCACTAAAATTCGGAATGAACAAGGAAATATCACAACAGACACGACTGAAATACAAAACATAATTAGAAGCTATTTTGAAAATCTATACTCCAACAAAATAGAAAATTTTGAAGACATCAACAGGTTTCTAGAGACATATGAATTGCCTAAACTGAACGAGGAGGACATACACAATTTAAATAGACCAATTTCAAGTAATGAAATAGAAGAAGTCATCAAAAGCCTACCAACAAAGAAAAGTCCAGGACCAGATGGGTTCTCAGCCGAGTTCTACAAAACTTTTAAAGAAGAGCTCATTCCAAACCTTCTCAAAGTATTCCATAAAATAGAAGAGGAGGGAACTCTCCCAAACTCATTCTATGAAGCCAATATTACCCTGATTCCTAAACCAGACAGAGACACATCGAGGAAAGAAAATTTCAGACCAATATCCTTAATGAACATCGACGCAAAAATTCTCAACAAAATTTTAACAAATCGCATCCAAAAACATATTAAAAAGATAGTGCACCATGATCAAGTGGGTTTCATCCCAGGGATGCAAGGTTGGTTCAACATCAGGAAATCAATAAATGTCATTCACCATATCAATAGACTTAAAGTCAAGAATCACATGATTATTTCGATAGATGCAGAAAAAGCATTTGATAAAATACAGCACCCCTTCATGCTCAAAACACTAGAAAAAATAGGGATAGTGGGAACATTCCTTAACATTGTAAAGGCCATCTACACTAAACCCATGGCTAATATCATTCTAAATGGTGAAAAACTGAAAGCATTCCCTCTAAAAACTGGAACAAGACAGGGATGCCCTCTTTCACCACTTCTATTCAATATCGTCCTTGAAACTCTAGCCAGAGCAATTAGACAGACCAAAGAAATTAAAGGGATACGAATAGGAAAAGAAGAACTCAAACTATCCCTATTTGCTGATGATATGATGGTATACTTAGAGGAACCAGGAAATTCCACCAGAAAACTTTTAGATCTCATAAGTGAATTCAGTAAAGTAGCGGTATATAAGATCAATGCACATAAATCTAAGGCATTTTTATACATAAGCGATGAATCTTCAGAAAGAGAAATTAGGAAAATTACCCCATTCACAATAGCTTCGAAAAAAATAAAGTATTTGGGAATCAATCTCACAAAAGAGGTGAAAGACCTCTACAATGAGAACTACAGAACACTAAAGAAAGAAATTCAAGAAAACCTTAGAAGATGGAAAGATCTCCCATGTTCTTGGATAGGAAGAATTAATATTGTCAAAATGGCCATACTACCAAAAGTGCTATACAGATTCAATGCAATTCCAATTAAAATCCCAATGATGTACCTTACAGAAATAGAGCAAGAAATTGTGAAATTCATCTGGAAGAATAAAAAACCCAGAATAGCTAAAGCAATCCTTGGCAGAAAGAGTGAAGCAGGGGGTATTGCAATACCAGATCTTCAACTCTACTACAAAGCAATAGTAACAAAAATGGCATGGTATTGGTACCAAAATAGAAAGGTGGATCAATGGTACAGAATAGAGGACACGGACACAAACCCAAATAAATACAATTCTCTCATACTAGACAAAGGGGCCAAAAATATGCAATGGAGAAAAGATAGCCTCTTCAACAAATGGTGCTGGGAGAATTGGAAATCCATATGCAACAGAATGAAACTAAACCCATATCTCTCACCCTGCACAAAACTCAACTCAAAATGGATCAAGGATCTCGGAATCAGATCAGAGACCTGCATCTTATAGAAGAAAAAGTAGGTCCAGAGCTTCAACATGTCGGCTTAGGACCAGACTTCCTCAACAGGACTCCCATAGCACAAGAAATAAAAGCAAGAATCAATAACTGGGATAGATTCAAACTAAAAAGCTTTCTCTCAGCAAAGGAAACTATCAGCAATGCGAAGAAAGAGTGGGAGAAAATCTTTGCCAATCATACTTCAGATAGAGCACTAATCTCCTGAATCTATAAAGAACTCAAAAAACTCTACACCAAGAATGCAAGTAATCCAATCGACAAATGGGCTAAAGAAATGAATAGACACTTCACAGAAGAAGATATACAAGCAATCAACAAACATATGGAAAAAATGTTCAACATCTCTAGTAATAAGAGAAATGCAAATCAAAACCACCCTAAGATTCCATCTCACCCCAATTAGAATGGCGATTATCAAGAATACAAGCAACAACAGGTGTTGGCGAGGATGTGGGGAGAAAGGTACACTCTTACATTGCTGGTGGGGCTGCAAATTAGTGCTGCCACTCTGGAAAGCAGTGTGGAGATTCCTCAGAAAGCTTGGAATGGAACCACCATTTGACCCAGCTATCCCACGCCTTGGCCTATACCCAAAGGACTTAAAATCAGCATATTACAGAGATACAGCCACATCAATGTTCATAGCTGCTCAGTTCACAATAGCCAGATTGTGGAACCAACCTAGATGTCCTTCAATTGATGAATGGATAAAGAAAATGTGGTATATATATACAATGGAATATTACTCATCCATAAAGAATGATAAAATTATGGCATTTGCAGGCAAATGGATGAAACTGGAGAATATCATGCTAAGTGAGATAAGCCAATCTCAAAAAACCAATGGACGAATGATATTGCTAATAAGTGGATGATGATACATAATGGTGGGTGGGAAGGGTTAGTGTTGGGGTTGGAGTTGGGTTTAGGGAGGGGGGCAGGAATGGAGGAAGGAAGGACTGTATAGAGGGAAAAGAGGGGTGGGATGGGTGGGGGGGAGGGGAAAATGGCAGAATGAATCAAACAACATTACCCTATGTAAATTTATGATTACACAAATGGTATGCCTTTACGCCATGTACAGACAGAGAAACAACATGTATCCCATTTGTTTACAATAAAAAAAAAGAATGTGTAACTTATACATAAATTCATAAATTATACATATTTATGGGTTATCATGTGATGTTTTGATACATACACACATTGCATAGTGTTAAATAGAGTTAAACATTATCTATATCTTCAAACATTTAGCATTTCTTTACTATGAAAACATTCAAAATCCTTTCTTCTAACTTTTAAATTATACAGTAAATTATTGTTACCTCTAGTTTCCTTATGATGCCATAACACGCCACACATCTTACTCCTACTAAATGTAACTTAACACCATTGATTCACCTTTCCTCATCCTCCCTCCCCTCTACTCTCCCCAGCATCTGGTAACCACTATTCTACTTTCAACTGCTATGGGATCAACTTTTTTTTCAATATTCTGCATAAGTAAGATTATGTGGAGACTGTAATGTCTTGATGCATCATAGTTATAAGGACCCAGGAAATTCCATGTTTTATTTATTGTCTGTCTGCTATCTGCCATAGGGCTACACTCATTCATATCAGGACAAGTCTAGAGAACTGAATACTCATGTCTCCTGGTTAGGAATGGAGACACACAGAACAAATTTCTATGCTCCTCTTCCCTTTTCTACTCCAGTTGAATACCTTCTCCTCCTATGGCCACATTGGTTCTTTTGACTAAGTACATACAAAAAATTTAGAAAATAATTGCATTCATTCTTTATAGAGTCATACACCCTGTTCAAAGTAATCACAATTAAGGTTTTCCTCAAGATGCTTCAGGCATTTATTTTTAGGTTACTACCACAGAAGAATAATCTTAATTCTTATATTTATTTATATATTATTATAATTCTTATACATATATAATTTTTTATAATTTTATTATGAGAGAAATTTCAACTTGGATTTAGGGAAATACTCTGTTCCTCCTTCCATTTATTCCCCACAGATACTAGTTCAATTACATGCTCTGTCACCCTTTGAACAGTAATAGAGGATGTTAATGGGCAGGTTAAAGTCAGCATGGAGAACAATCTCAGGAGCACTGCTCCAGGTTTCTGTTCTTGACTTTGTTCACTGTGAAGGTTTTTTTATTTATTCAGATAGAGCTAGAGAATGAATGATGGTCCAGTTGAAAAACTTTAAGTTAGGAAGCAAACAGGAGATTTCAGAATCAGGGTTGAAAAGGTCTTATGAATCTCTAATGCTGTGAGATCTAGTGGTTGTAAGTTCAGGATCCTATACCTGGGCTCTAAATTTCTCCCACCCAAAGGAAAGACAGGGTTGTGTAGAGATTGTAAATGCTCACTAGCATGCCTTTATTGGTTTTTATTTCCCAGGCTGTCTCGTAGTTGAGTTTGCCATTGATTGCTTCTGGCAGTGGAACATGAATGGAAGTGACATGCCATTTCTGGGATGAAGTGTCCAAAAGTCAAGGGTAACTTTCCCCACATTCTCTTCCTCCTTTCTGACAGCAGGATGATGCTGGGGAAACTTAAATGACAAGATGGTGGGGCTGCAGGATTAAATCGGTGTGGTTCTCAGTTGCCTCTCAGAAGTGAGCAGCCCAACTTCATCAAACTTGAATGCAAGCAATAATGAACCTTGACTCTATTAATACGTTGAGATGTTGGGGTTGTTTGTTTATGCACAGTTAAGGATTTTAGTTGGTATTCAACCTCCCAACAATAGAAGCTCTTGCTAATAGAAGTTCATTTCCTTTGGCTTCTGTGGTCTGACATCTAGGTTTTCCTCTTGTTTTGCTAACTGTTTCTTTGTCTTTCCTTGCATCCTCTTTCCAAGGGCTAGTAATTATTGAATTTCTCTGCATTTAATCCTCTAGGCTTTCCTCTTTTCTTTTGATGTTTTTGTATATGGTTTCAATCACTATATGTATGCAGAAGACACTCACAAATTTATATTTTGCCTCTTCATACAAAACTGCACTCGTCATCTTTCCTCCCAAATCTGGCCCTCTTCTGAAGTTTTCTACATCAGTAAAGGGTACACCATCCCTCCAGTTCCAGGCTTCTGCAATAATCTTTTCAAATAATTTTTATTTGTTATTTTTAGTCATACATGACAATAGAATCCATTTTGATATATTTACCCAAGCTTGGAATATGCATTATTCTAATTAGGATCCCAGTCTCATGATGGTGAGATTCACTGTAGTGTATTCATATTCATACATAGGAAAGTTACTTCAGATTCATTCATTCCACTGTCTTTTCCATTACCAACCCTTCCTTTCATTTCCCTTTGTCTAATCCATTGAACTACCATTCTTCCCCTTCCTACTTCCCACTTGTTGTGGGTTAGCATCCACATATAAGAGAGAACATTCAATCTTTGGTTTTGGGATACTAGCATATTTCACTCAGCATGATAGTCGCCAGATCCATCCATTTACTGGTGAATGTCATAGTCATTCTTCTTTATGACTGAATAACCTGCAATAATCTTTTTACTGATTCACTTGCATAAACTCAGGTGTCTCTTCAAATAGTAACCTGTTCAGCTCATGTTTGAAACTCCTCAATAGTTTCCCATTCAGTGTCTTAGGCTAGGAAAAGGCATAGCCTTAAAGATTCTGCATGATCTTGCATCTTCTACCTCTGGTTCACTTGCCTCCTGAAGGCACTCCTTCTCTTACTTCCATTTATATTGGACTTCTTTCCATTCCTCCTACTATCATGGGGTTTCCTCCTATCATCCTGGCTGCACGTGCTGTTCCCCATTCTTTAGACACTTCTCTATTCTCTCTTTACCCTACTAACCCTAATCCTCCTTCAGTCTTCTGCTCAAGGAAAGAAATTTTTATGATCGTCCAGATCAGTTCAAATCCTACTATTACAGGTGCTCCTAAATCTCTCTACCTGTTATTAGGACTTGTCACAGATGTAATTTTACTTTTACTTCTGTGATTATTCGAATCCTCTCTGTGTGCTTCACTAGACTAGAAACTGTGAAAGTAGGAGCATGATTTCTTGTGTTCGCTTTTATTTCCAGCACCTAAACAGTGACAGGCATGGGCTAGACTCAGTACTTCCCAATTGAAATATTTTACTAGAACACAATAGAAGATATATATCACTTAATTTGTCAAGAATAACTTATAACTTAATCATTTTCTTCTGCATTATTTCAAGGCTTTTTCTTCTTAAACTTCAGAATTCCATGATGCCAACTATATACTGTTACCAATTATAAACTTTTGAACTGCATCGAAGTTTTTCAGTTTGCTTGTTGCAACAATAAAAATGACTAAATAAAAATTATAATGAAATTAGTAAATTATAATAAAAATTAGTAAAATTACTTGATTCTAAATGAGGGAAGCATACTATCAGATTCAAAGGAAGGGACTGTACTCTGCACCATTTAGTTCACAGCAGAGATCCGTCCTGATAGGGCCAAAGGCTCAGTCAGTGGCCCTGTTAAGGGAGTAAGAACAAGAACCAAGTTCCAGAGTAGGGACTATTGGAATCTTGCTGCTGTCATATTGGCAGGGGAGAAAAGATCCACTCCATTTGGAAAGGAGGCCTGGATCAGAGCACTGCTCTCGAAGACATGATTGAGGAGTAATTCTTAGATATATTGAATTGATCTCTAGCTTCAGACTCCCAAATCCATAAAGGCCAAGAATAAGTCATGTAGAAAAAATACACTCTTTTAATCAGCATTTTTGCTTCTGTGAGCAAAGGGTCTGACAAGATCAATTTTAAAGAAAGAGAAATTTATTTTGTTTCAGAGTTTCAGAAGTCTCAGTCCATAGAGAGCTCGCTTCATTACTCTGGGACCTAGATGAGGCAGAACATCATGGTGGAAGAGTATAGTAGAGAAAAGGGGTTCAGGATATGACCACCAGGAAGCAGAGAGAGACTTCTCTCACCAAGAACAAAATATGTACCCCAAAAGCATGCCCCTAGGAATCCAACTCCTCTAGTTACACCCTATCTGCCTATAGTTACTACCTAGTTAATCCCTATCCAACTCCTCTAGTTACACCCTATCTGCCTATAGTTACTACCCAGTTAATCCCTATTAGGGCATTAATGCACTGATTAAATCAAAACTCCTATAACTCAATCATTTCACATTTAAACTTTCTTGTATTGTCTCACAATGAGCTTTTGGGGGATTCTTCATATCTGAACCATACACCTCAGTCATTGTTGAATTCTCATCGAATTTTCATATAACAGAGTTTAAGCAAGCTGCAAATATAATTAAACCCTGGATCTAAATTTCTACCAAGGTTCTGAAAGAGTTAGAAGGAACTAGCATCAGAGAATCAAGAACAAAATTATTCCAATGAGCCCCAGGTAAATGGAAGGAAATTACAGAGTCTTCAATTAGTGGGCAGAGAAGAATCTAAGAAAATAAGACATTTGCAGTAATACTACAGAAGTCACATGTGTATTCATAAAATCAATGATGTAAAAAATACTTTTGCCTCAATTACACTAATACATCTTATGAAAATATTACAAAAATAAATTTTGCAATAGAAATTTTTACAGCAAAATGTCTCAAGTTTTCTCTTCACCACTCTTGCATAAATCTGGCATTGCAGCAGCTATGTAGAACAAGGAATGAAGATCTCAGGTTGCTAAAATATACCTCTAAAAATCCCTTCTGAGAAATATTTTTTAAATGCACTTGGTCATCTTATCTGAATAAATACATATATAAATATTGTTACCAGGTAGCCAGAGGTGATCCTGTCCAGTGTTTGCAGAGATTTTACAGTTGGCAAATATAGTGTGAGCTTTGCAAAGATACTGGGCTGTGAGTGTGTTTACACTGGATAAGTGAACAAGCCAAGCTTACTCAGTGAGCTTCATTAATGTCAACATTCAATTTTAATAATATCGGCCCCCAAATTCACTTTTTTATATCAAAATTTTTGGGTCAAAACTATTGGGAAAATGTTTCTTTTCACCCCTCTCTTGGTTTTTCATGGAAGAGATATCAATTTATAAAACACCTTATATTTCTTACTTCACAAAATTAAAGGAAACTCCATTTGAAAATATTGGCTGGCAATATACTCTACGGTTTTAGAGAATTGATTAATAAGTATTTGTTTTAAATAAACTTGGATGTTGTAGACTTGAAGCAGTTATATTCTATTTGCAATAACTCTTGTAAAGTAGCAAATATAATTAAATCCTGGATCTAAAGTTCCAATGACTTAGTTTTGACTTTTGTTTAGTGTGTCCTGCCAACAACATATTAATTAGATGTGACCCAGTGGTTCCAGGTCACTGCAGGAAAGCAAACAAACCTCCTGGGATTACATGCTAAAACTCAACTATCTTCTTGGCTACCTTTTAAAATAAAAAAAGTAGAGATTTATAGATGTACCCTTCTAAATAATAGAAGTCAGTATGAAAAACATCATGCACCACATGAGGAAACAGGTCTTCCACCTAATGAGGAATTATCATATCACCTGTCCAATCATATCAGCATTTGGTTAAGAATAATTGATCCCCTAAAAGGCTGATAATAAAATAACCCTTCTCATCTTCATTATTAAAATAATGACAATGAAGGTCACTGGAGGAAAATCAGTATTCATCTACATTGTGAATCTGAATCATTGAACTATATTTATTACAGTTAAAAAATTTTGCATACATCAAAAGTAAGTCATACCAACAGATTTTATATGATTATGATACTAATGATTAAAAACTATCAGTGAAAAATTAATCACTATAGTACACTTAGGTTTTTTTATTCTAGAATTTTGGAGGAAAGGGGTCCATGAATTTTCAATTTTCCTGATAGAAACATTAATTTCCTTCTATATTCAGAGGAAGGCAGGGCAGGGATGTGGATTGCTTTTCCTAACAAAATGGTACTGCCTTTGGAGCAAAACTTAAATGGATTCCAGATGTTTATGCCCCTAGTCCTCCAGATCCTATCTCCAGGTCTGCAAACTCTGGGTTTTCCTGGAGCTAATGCTGATTCATAACACAGCATTTTTTGGAATTTCTCAAAAAGAATCTTCTCTTCCAAAAGCATTATTGAAATATATGGACATTGTTGAAAACTTTGAGAGAAGAGAAAGTTTACTTTGCATACTTCACAGAAATTAACTTTAAAATTACATATATATATATATATATATATATATATATATTTCTTCTAAATTCCCTTTACAGACACCCCTCCCCCAATTCTTCTTTCTTTCTGATCATTGTGACTATATTTTCTGCTCTCCTTTGTATCTTCCCCAGAAAACTTCAAATCACTCACTCATTTCTTGTGCAGAACCATTCAACCTTGCTCATCTTCCCTACCAAAGATGGCACCCACACCCAGCAAAGTGTTCTAAGGGTCCTCCAAGTTATAAGACCCACATGTTTTATATGATAATTTGCTACCCTTTGGAATATCATCACCAAGAAGTTTGAGAGTCTTTTTTTTTTCTAAAAATATATGATTTTTCTACCTAAGAGAACTTCTTTTAATAAAACATTCACTGTATTTGTATCACTGTGACCAAAACATATGACAAGAACAAGTAAGAGGGGAAAAGGTTCATTTTGGCTTATGGTATCAGAGGTTCAGTCCATGGTGGGCTGATTCCATTACTCTGGACCCAAGACAAGACAGCACATCATGGTAGAATAGAGTGTTGGAAGGAAGCTGCTCAGTTCATGGTAGTTGAGACACACAGGAGGAGGTACTGCAGGGAAGATGAACCCTTCTAGGGCACACCACAAGTGACCCACCTGCTCCAGTCATGACCTACCTGCTTACAGTTACTGCTCAATCTATTCAGATGATTATTACAGTTCTCATAGTCTAATCACTTCAACTCTGAACACTCCTGTATTAACACAGGAGCTTTTGGAGGACACCTTATATCTAAACCATAACAGTCACTTTCCTTGATTAAGTGATTTTAATAACTCATTACCATACAGAAGAAATGTTAAGGAAGTGACAATCTGTAAACATATCTATCCACTCCCTAGAGACTTTTCTCCTAGAATAAATTCCAGGAAATTCTAATATCAAAGTATATGCATGGAGTTTTACACACGGAGAGATGCCATGTATAGTTGGGTCAGTCTAGAAGACCTGGATTTTATACAGATATCCTTCTTGGAGAATGACCTTTGATCACCCATCATGATTTCTCTACTCCATTCCCAAATATTATATACATTTTCAGACAGAAATTCTCAAAAAGTTGTGTATCTCATAGGCTCAGATCAGCCATTTAAAGGAGCAGAATCAGTCAATGAAGAGCTTATAGTTGAAGAGAAATCCTCTTTTCTTATAATAGATCAAACCAAAGAAATTTGGACTCACAAATGTAAATATTAAAGGTGTGCCTCTAGGTTTAAGTAACTGAAAAAAAGATTTATGAATCTAAAAAGGACTTTGGTGTTGTGATGAGGAGTTGGGTAAGGGTGGTATGCAGTAAGTGGAACTGATGCCTTTTTGATTTTCTAGTTGTGTGTTGTGTTAGGTCTTTAAGAAAGGACTTGACCATTCATAGTCACAGATCCCAGTCTAGCTGCATAGATTCATCTCTAACTATGAGAATTGGTTAGTTATAAAATCATCTGAGTTCCAATTTCTCATTTGTAAAAGAGGAATAACAAATCCTGTTCTCAGAGCATTACTGTGAACACTAATTATGTGTGTTTTACACAAGGAAAGACATTCATCAAGACAGTACCACTGGATTTTCACAGAAAGAGTATTCATGTGCTTTGTTGATTTGTTTTCATTTGGTGAGTCTCTTTTCCCTTCTAGTTACAACTCAGACTGTCCTCCCTGTCAGTCCCCCAACTCATCTCTGCTTGGCACTCATCGATCTTTCATGAATATTACTTTGATCTAATATGGAAATTGCATTGATTTAACATTTCTCTAAAATTTGCAGATAGCTCCAGGGCTACATTCTTTCATGTGCCCTAAGCACATTTGCCTTTATGGGCCCCTTTCTTCATAAAAACAGAGAAAATTTTATTTTATAAATACATTGATAAAAAGACAAATATAATCTTGGCTTGATTCATTTCTATACATTTATTATTATAACATTCATTTTACTTCTGAATAAAGCAAATAAATAAACAACACTTTTTGTGGTCCCCTAAAAGTATCTTGGGAACCATGCAGGGTGCCTACTGTGCCTAATGGATAAGTGAAGCCTGGTTGGCAAATTCCTGTTTGCGGCTCCAACTTTTCATTTCTGGTACTTTTTCTCAAGTATTTAAAGAAAATTCTCAATCCCCTCTCTTTTTCTCTTTGTCATACACATTAATTTTCTCTAATCTCTCTTCACAGACTCAATCCTCCTGCCCTTTTATCATCTTGGTTTCACTCTTTGGATGCCTTTGGATTCTAGCCAAGGTATTGATGTTTCTTTTTGGCAAGTAGAATATTATACATGATACCCAGGGCCGCTTGATGGAGGCCATATTGAATAAAATGATTTATTTCCTCTTTGGATATGTGAAACTCTACTTTTTGAACTTTTCTAAGTGCATTTGTGCTTTTTAATTTTTATTTGTTTTTAGTAGCTGTCAGGGCATATTTAATTTCTTTTGAACTCTTACCCCCAGGTTTTATTGCTTTCCAAATGTCATTGTTTCATTTGTCCCTTCTTTACTTCATACACAGAATATTCCCAAATCAATAATAAATCAAACACTTAGCTATGGAGATTGAACACACTATCACCTGTCTCCAAAATGTAGCCATTAGAAGAAAGGAACAACCCTAGGGACCCAAATTTTAAGAGGTTTTACTACAGAGTGGCATAAGAAATATGACACAATTCACTGGTATTTGTGATAATTTAAACTAAAATGTTCATTTTACATTTATCTAAAGGTAGTTTATATTGCTTTTTGTTATATTTTACTTTTTGTTTTTGAAATCTAGGTGTGTAAAAAGTTTTACTTGTGTTTTTACTACAGTTTTCCTAATGAACATCAAATTGAAGTTTTTAAATGTAATAACTTTTTATTTATATTCTGTACTATTCTACAGAAAAAAATTTTTAAAGAATCCTATAAAAAGGTATAAAATAAGGTAGCAAAAATGTTTTAAAATAAATTAAGGAAAAAAATCAAAAAACAAGGTAGTATATCAGAAAAAGATCTTTATGATGGCACATGTCATGAGTTCACATATTCTTATGGTAAGCAGGCTATGGACTTGACTTTCAGCTCAAGTTTTAAAGTCTAGGTAAGTCAAACAATGCAAGCCTCTTTTTATCCACCTAAAAACTGATGCAAAAAGTATTTACCAGATACTTAGCTAAGATAAATAGAAATAATATAAATATAAAATAATTTTTACATAGCTTTGACTTCTTTAAAGGGAATAAAAAGGGTTATATTTAAAACAATTATCTCTGCTCTTCCGACCTTCCTACTATCCAGCTGTGTTTACTCAGAAACACACACACACACACACACACACACACACACACACACAATTATATACAGCTCAAAATACTCATCTACATTATTAAAAATCACCAGGGTCATCAAGTGCACAGTGCTAAAGTATAGAGGATGCTATTCATAGATTATGTGTTAGAAATTTTTAAAAGTTGAAAAACAGAAAAGTATAAAGACATATACAAGAGAATAAAATAACATCTTAATTCTGCAATAAAGCATTCGTTTCCCTTTTTTTAACGTTTAGGACAAATTCCTGAAAGTAGAACTCTCGTGTCAAAAGATATGATTGCTTTTCAAACCCTTGAGGCCTTTTTGCCAAAACCTGTCAATCTGTAGTATATAAAAATGGGCATTTTATTACACCCTTGCTAGTTTTGTAGCTGAGTTTCCTTGTTTATGATGTGAAGAAAATATTGCCTTATATTAATGATGTTAATGATACCTCTGCTTTCTCTTTCATGTGATGAAGTTTTTAAATAATCTTGTTGTTTTATAGGATTGCTATTAAAAAGTTAGTCATATGTAAAGTACTTAAAGAAATGCCATGTACATTTTTGCTATTATTATTTGGAAATTTCTTAAGTATAAAAAATTATTCTATTTCATATTCAGTAATTAGAAATATAGAATGCATTTTATATATTTATGTTTAATAAATATAAATTTATTATTAACTTTAAATTTATTCATAACAAATTTATTCATAACTTTAATATAATTTTGTACTGGCTTTTTTATTATTTTTATTTATTTTATGTGCTCTACATACTAAGGATGTGTGTCTGATATACATGTTTCAAATATTTCTCTCAGTTTTGTTGTCTTTTAATTTTGGTTATGCTCCTTTTTTACATGTAGATGTTTAAATATTTTATTAAATTGAATAACCAATCTCACGAGTATGTTCCTTTCCTTTTATATAGTAATCACCTTTTTCCAGTTTCAGTTACCCATGGTCAAGTATAGTTCAAAAATATTAAATGAAAAATTCCATATTTAGAGAGAGAAGGTAAGAAACCACATTCACCTGTTATTACAATATATTGTTACAATTATTTTATTTTATTATTTGTTATTTTTAATTTGTTATTGTACTAATATACATTAAACTATCATAGGTATGTATGCATAGGAAAAAATATGGTATATATAGTGTTCAGTACTGTTATTTCAGGCATCTCTTGGGGGCTGGGAACATATTTTTGGTGAATAAGAGAGAACTACTATATTTAGAGAGTGAACAAAATTACCATAAATTAGTGGCTTAAAGTAACAGAAATTTATTCTCTTACAAGTGAAGAGATAGAAGTCCAAAACCAAGGTTCTGGTAGGATTGGTACTTCTGGAATGGAGAAGTCATTCTCATACTTTTTTCCTAGTGGTTACCAACAATCCTTGACATTCCTTGGCTTGTAAATCTCTGCCTCCACATTTATATGATCTTGTTCCTTGAATATCTATGTCTCCATGTCCAAATTTCCCTCTACTATTATAATGACACCAATCATATGGTACTTAGGACCCAATCTGAACTCGATTACATCTGCGAAGTCCAAATAAGTTTAAATTCATAGATCTCAGGTGGACCTGAATTTTTGTGGAACATTACAAAACCCAATACAGAAAGTAATTGCATGTTCCAAGATCACAGAAATATTCAGTTATATGTCCTATTACTTGTTTTTCATACTTAATTCATCAATCCAACTGGATTGTTTTAGTCAGTTTTTTCACTGCTGTGACTAAATGTCCTGACATGCACAATTATAGAGGAGGAAAAGTTTATTTGAGGGCTCATGGTTTCAGAGATCTTAGCCCATAGAAGGCCAACTCCACTCCATTCCTCAGGGCTCGAGGTGAAACAGAACATCGTGGCAGGAGAGTGTGGCAGAGGGAAGCAGCTTGCATCATCAGGAAGCAGAGAGAGGCTCCACTCTCCAGATACAAAATATATATCCCATAGCCAAGCCCCAATTCCCACCTTTCCACCCTCACCCTACCACTTCAGTTAATCCTATCAGGGATTAATTCACTGATTGGGTTAAGACTCTTAAACCCAATTGTTTCTCCTCTGATTCTTCCTGCATTGTCTCATTTGTGAGCTTTTGGGGGACACCTCACATCTAAACCATAACATGGATCTCCAATGTTTTCTGACATAGTTCATAACTAATAATTTAGAGTGAGGTATCTTGAAATGTAACAGTCCTCTCATTTTTCTCAAGTGTTGAGGTAAAGATAAAATACCAAATGTTGCATTTAAGTGAAAACTTAGCAGTTTCACATGTACAGCAAGAATAAGAAAAAAAATTAAGTACATGTTGATGACTGAGAACTTGCCTAAGAAATATCAGTTTTGATTTCCATTGCCTCTTGAAAAATAAGTACTCCTCACTCTTGGAAATCTGAGTATTATTAGATAATCCTTATCTCCCAACTCCCACTGAGATTTACATCCTTCTAAGTGAATGAAATCATGCTGTGATTCATCAGGTGGTACTCAGCTGAACAGAAGTTATTTGTGGTGTGAGAAGCCCTTTAGCGGGGCTGGGGTTGTGGTTCAGTGGTAGAACACTTGCCCAGCATGTGTGAGGCACCTGGTTCCATCCTCAGCACCACATAAAATAAATAAATGAAATAAAGGTATTGTGTCCATCTACAACTAAAAAATAAATATTAAAAAAGAGAGCATTAGTTTCATTAAAAAAAAAAAAAGAAGCTCTTCAGCATCATAAACCAGTAAAAATATTCCTTCTGGGTCTGAACTTCTGAGAACCGGTAAGAGATAGAACTTAAATCCACAAGTATTATTAAATTAAGTAAATATGAAAACCATACAATAAAAGACTTTTTGCAGGATGAATAACCACTTCTTTAGCTTTTATCTCTTAAATAACTCAGTTTAGAATGTAAGTGGCTAAGTAGTATTAGGACATATGTACATTAGAACACTTTGGGTGTTATATATGAACATATGTAAACATTTCTATCTTTAGACAAAGTATACACATAAATTCTAGATCCCATTCTTAAACATAGGTTTACAAGACCTCCTGCAAAGGTATCTCTAGGTTAAAATGTTATAAATTCTGACATTTAGATTTTTCTACTAGCCACCAACAACAAATAGGTATTGAGATCTACTAGGTGTTTTCCTTTGAAACAAGCTGGACCAAAAAACATGGATACCGATGGAGAATTTTATTTCTATGAGAGACAATAAGATGTAAATAAAGTATTTAGTCTAGAGAAGTTAACAAATTTCTAAAGGTTTCCAACCTGCAATCTTGCAGTTATGAAGTCCCATCATTATCACCCATCTTTTAACTCATCTGACAAACAATTATTAGGTATCTACAGTGTGCATTTCAGATATCCTTAACAAACCAAAAATAATATCCTACTTTCATGGAGTTTACTGTATAGTAGATTCTCTTTAATGTGAATAATAAATTCTACAACTTCTTAAGACCAACAATGTTCCAAATAAATGTTAGATAGCATAAACAAAATCACTTTTATTGAGATCTGATAAGATTTCCTTTTTTGATAAATTGAAAAATATGAGTTTGTACCCAATTACTCAAAGAAAGGCTGTCTGAATATAGTTTTTAAATTCATTTAAAAGCAAAAAACTAGCTTTTAAAGAGAGAGCTCTGCTCATCAGGGACAAAATACAGAATCCAAAGGCACAAATTAGCTAACCCTGAGTTGCACTTGAAATTCTTGAGTATGATTAAGAACAATACCAAATTAAATACAGTGTCCATTTGGTCCTTTAATCTTTTTACCCAACAGTGGAATGCTAAATAACAGGAGAAAGCATCTTCATAAACAATAATGATTTGTGTCTGATGTCAGCTGCAAAACCATCTAGAAAAAAAATCCCTCTCCACTGCCTTGCTCAGCTGAGCAGCTGCCATTCTCCTGGCCCAGCTTTTGCTGTTGCAGAGCTGGGCAATACAAACAATGGTTCTGCACCTGCTGTCAGGCCTGCCAGAGTGGTGGTGGCGCCATCATTCAAGCCAAGAGGAATGGGGCCATCAAAACAGACGCACGCCCTTGCTGGTTCAGCTGCTCCCCTCCCTGGTGCTGATTTCCTGCCAGAGTGGTGGCCAGTCCAGTTTACCTCACAATAGTGGCCTAGACATGGCAAAAATTGCAAGCCACACATCTCTTGGGAGACACAAATAAATCTAGTCAGTTCAGACCTGGTTTCATTGACCTCCTGTGAGAGAAAAAGTCAGAGAGGTCACATGTGGATTCCCTAGTGCAAATGCCTGTTCTCTGTGTTCTTCTTGTGTTCATGTTTGTCATTTCCCTTCGCTGGGAAAATGGTAGCAGGATGTAGCCTGTTCACCGTACCCAGGGAAGGGAGACGAGAGTCTTTATTGATGGTTTGTATCTCATTCTGGACTTTATCCTACTTAGTGATTGAAGTTTCAACCACCACTTCTCACTTCTCTTAGAATGGCTCTCTCCAAACCATTAACTTCAGAATTTTGGAATTTTGGTGCTAAAAGTTTCCACTGATATTATCTTATGTAACCTCCAAATTTAAAAGCTGAGAAAACAAGTTCTGTAATGCCAAGTGAAGGGGCCATTAAAACCAGATTAGAACATGCCCTCTGACCCCCAATCTTGTGTTTTTCCCACTTTGCCATTCTCTCTGATGACTCCTACAATATTTCACCCCCCTTATTTTTATTTCTATAGAAAATTATGTATTGCAAGTGGTCATTAGTTTTCATGCTCTTTGTAATAGTTCCCTGGCTAATCTCCCACCTGCATTCTCAAATCCATTCTAAGCTAAGTACAGAAGATTATGTCTTTAAATGTTTAAAAGAGCTCTATATTTGATTACTTTAACTTAAAAAAATAGTTTCTTATTTTCCCAACAAGATCAAAATCAGACCAATCCACTTTTTTTTTTTTTTGCCTCTTTCCAACAGGGTCTCTTAAGCTCTCCTACAAACTGATAGTTCCCTGTTCTTGAACTAAAACCCACAGTTTTTCATTTACTCTTCCTTATATTTGGAATAGCTGCCCCACTTCTCTGTCTACCATTGTCTTCCCCAGCTTTCAAAGCTCAGATGAGTGTCACCTCTTCAATGAGGTCATTCCTTAGTCTCCAAACTGACTGTAACTTCTTTCTTGTGTGTTATTCTGTGACATGTTATTTTCTCTTTCATCTAGGACCCAAGTCAACAGTACAGTTAATATTGTATATACATTATCCTTTAAGTACTTTTAAAAATTTCCCCTCCCTAAAATTCTGTCATATACAATCTTCTATCCTCCCTCCCACAATACCTAATATAGTGCCTCGAATATGGTAAATGTGCAATGTAGTTATTGAATGTCATATTATTTGAGCAAAACCTGACAAAATTATTATTCTTCTAGTTTAGGAAGTTTAACTTGTATATATAGCAACAGAACATCATGTAATTAGAATCCAAAGATAGATGTTCTCTCTCTCTCTCTCTCTCTCTCTCTCTCTCTCTCTCTCTCTCTCATCTCTCTCTCTCTCTCTTTCTCTCTCTCTCTCTCTCACACACACACACACACACACCATGCGCACACACACATTCACTTTCATTTTTGGCAAACAATATAATTTTTAAGTCTTTAAATTGTGGTAAAACACACACAACAGAAAATGTACCTTCTTAGCCATAGAGTGTGCACTTCAGTGGGGTCAAGAGTAATGTTGTTACACAACCTTCACCACTCTCCATCTCCAGAACTCTTTTTATCTTAAAAACACTGAAACTCTACTGGTGTGTTGTGGTGCACACCAGTAATCCTAGTGACTCTGGAGGCCGAAGCAGGAGTTTACTAGGTCAAAACCAGCCTCAGCAACTTAGTGAGACCCTGCCTCAAAATTTAAAAGGGCTAGGGGTATAGCTCAGTTGTGGAGTGCCCCTGGATTCAATTCCAAGAACCACACACACAAAAATATTGAAACTCCTCATTCATTAACCAATAACCATTCTCTTCCCTCCAAGTCCCTGGACAACCACAGTGTACTTTTCATCTGTATGAATTTGGTCATTGTAAGTGCCTCATTTAAGTGATTCATACAGTATTTGTATTTTAGTGATGGCTTACTTCACTTAAAGTGTCCTCAAGAATCACACATGTTGTAACATGTTTCAGAATTTCTTTCTTTTTAAAGTTTCAACAATCTTTCATTCTACATATATTTACATCCACATTTTGTTTATCCATTTATTCACAGATGAATACATGTTTTGCTTCTACTTTGGGCTATTATAAATAATTTTATGAACATGAGTGTAAAAATATCTTGTTCAGACCCTGCTTTTAAGTATCGAGTACATACCCCAATATGGAACTTCTGGATCATGTAATAATGATATTTTTCATTTTTTAAGGAACCAACATACTTTTTTTTACCGTTCTACATTGAAAAGTTGGATTATTTTTTAAAGTATTCTAAAAGTCTTAAGATGTGACAAAGTATCAGAAATAAGAGATAACGGACACCACAGCACTGCTAGTTAAGCTGTTTTGTTCAGATGAATCAGGGCTGGAATTCAAAAGCTAATTTAATGTGAAGACTATGACACCCAGCTCAGTGGTTCCTGAACCTGCCTACATCGAAATCCTCACACCAGATACCTAGAGCTAGAACCTCTGGGAACTTGCAATTATACAGAGATCCTCCAGTAATACATTGCCTGGTTATAGGTCATGAGTCCTCTCTGGACTATGAGTATGTCTATAACCTTGTTTAGGAGCTGATGGTAATGGTGCAGTTAGCATTTGTATTAGTCAAATTTTCATCACTGTGAGCAGAATACCTAACAAGAACAACCTAGAGGAAGAAATATTTATTTTGGCTTGTGGTTACAGAAGTTTCAGGCCATGTTTGACTGGATCCATTGCTTTGGGCCTTAAGAAGGCAAAACATTATAGTGCCAAGAGTATAGCAGAGGGGGCTGATGGCAGCCAGGAAACAGAGAGGCAGGAAGGGGCCAAGGAGAAGATAAACCCTTTTCAGCCACGCCTCAGTGACCCACATCTTTCAACTAGGTCTTATCTCCCAGTAGTACATTCAGCTATCGATGGATGAATTCATCAAATTAAATAATCCACTAACGAAGTCAGAGCCCTTATGACCCAATCATTGCCTAAAAGCCCCACCTCTGTACACATGAGACTTTGGGGGACATTCCAGATCAAACCTGTTTTACTTTAAATTATCTAGTTGTTTAGGTAGATTCACATTTAAGCGTACCTTAAGACAAAACACTGTGTCCTCAGTGAACTCCAGAACAGTGGGCCTGAGTAACTGGAGACAAGTCAGATGGACTGTGGAGCCAGACTCCAGAGGGAGAACATGGACAGGACAATAGGTGGATGTTCAGCAAATCAGTGCCTTTGGATTTGATTGGTCCTTCACATGCTGCTCAGGAAGTACAACAGAGGATCAAGTATAGGTAGGACACAGAAGCCAGATGGTTTGAAGTCAGCACCAGAGGATTCTATCCTTAGGGAGCAGATACAAGGCAAAGCAACAGATAGGAAAAAGAGCATAGTTCTGGAAGGAAGAAGAGATTTGGCAATTTACAAAGTTCAGAATTGGGCACAATGGAACAATTGGGCATAAAATAAGAAAAAAACTATCATCAAAGGAGACATATCTCCTTCCGTCGTGTCTTCCTTTTGTCATCTTTTCACCCAGGCAATGGTAACTGCTGTGGACCTACTTGGTACCTGGCAATGTTGGTTCACAGTGCTTTTCTATAATCCTTTAATCACTTTTACTTAAGATAAGGAATGCTTCAAAGGACTCACCACGGCCTACTGTTACTAAAAACATAAAAAATGTTTGATTTTCTTACTTTAAAAAGTGTAAATGTGCATATTTTCCCAAACAGGCTGTGTCTATGAATAAAAGGCACTACTTTTCAGTAGGTATTTCAACAGTACGATTAAAAGGGTCTTTTCCATCTGTCAGCATAGTTTTGAATTCCAATTTTTCCATCTCTCTCTTGATTAATTCAGGAAATGATTCATCAGTCAACCAACAGATTTTTTTCCCCAATATATTTTTTCCTTCTGTCTTTTGTGCTCTACTGTATGGATTTTCATTGCTCATTAATGTGTGAACAAGAGTAAGAAAAATAGCTAAACTAAAATTAGTTATCTTTCCTACCTTTAAGCAGTGGCTAGATAGTCTTTACTAAAGGAAGAAATTGGAACTGTGAACCAAAATTAAACTTTTGAATTATCAGAATATTTCATTCATCCTTTTTATTCCTAATTAAGGGTGTTCACCTAGAGTGGAGAAAATGTTTCATGCAAGAACACAGTCTAGTTTCAAATGTTTTTTGTTAATTCTGAACAAGCATAAGTTGTATTTATTTCTTGACTATTTAGGTTAGCAATCTTAATTTAAGTTATGCTGCCCATACTTTCATGATTTATGTATTTGTTAATTAAATTAGGAATATTATCAAAACAAAACTGAGTTTCATTTTCATTTTGAAAATATACTTTTTACCACTAAAAATATAGAACAGAGCATCCTTTGAATAGAAAATCATCATTACCCAAATAAAGCAAGTGTTTTGAGTGTCCCTTCAATCCCCCAAGGGTATGTTATTTTTGAGTATAACATAGTGTTGACTTATCTACCCCTCAGTAAGTGACTTATTTTAATGTATCCATTATTTTTTCTGAAACTGTATTCTTTTTGTTTTGTTTTGTTTTGTTTTCTTTGACTCATTTTAGCTTCATGGCATCTTTGTTATTAAATAGCTATTTAGGGTTAGCACCACTGAGTCTCTGTGGAAGACATTTAATGCCTGAAGAGTAGAGAAACAATTAATTATTCTATCATCATTTTTATTAGAAACAATGTGAAAATTCAACATAAATGCTTTCTAATGGTGTTGGGGGCTGTGCCATGCTCACATCGGCAGTGAGGAGGTTAATTAACATAAGCACACTCAGGTGATTTATCACTGGCCGTATTCAGTTAAGTCCACGCACACAACTCGTGCACAGGTGTTCCCGAGTGCGCCTGCTCGGGCTTGCTCGTTTTAACCCTTGCCGTGATGGGGCAGCTGGCTCCTCACCTGATGGCAACTGGCGTGGCCCCACCCTCCCCCTCCTGGAGGGAATATAAGCGGGCGGTGGGCAGGGGCGCAACAGTAAGAGCAGTAGCTAGCAGAAAGAAGTGGAGTAGAAGCCACTAACAGAAAGGAAGAAGAAAAGGCAGCAAGCAGATACAAGCAGCTCGCAGAGAGAAACAGCAGGCAGCGGGGGAAGGCAGATCACAGAGCAGAGAATTGAGAACACACCTCTAGATCACAGATAGGCAGACGCATCACTAAGAAGCACCTCAGATAGACACACCCTTAGTTCACAGGATGCAGGATGTACCTTTAAGAAGAAGCAGTAGAACTAAGAAGAAATAGATCTCTGATAAGCGTAGAAGCCTCTCTTTCTCTAAAACTTTCTCTCTAAGCAAATTTTCTCTTCCTGATAAGCAAAATTTCTCTTCCTCTAAGCAATTCTCTTCCTCTAAGCAAAGCCTATCTTTCTCTCAAAGTCTCTCTTCCTCTATAAATTAGTAAATATAGGAAAAATAGTTTATTTCCAGGCCCCTCCGATAAATACCTGCGCAATTGTTGCTGCAGGCAGCAACATAATGGCAAAATTCAATAGAAGTAATATGACTGGGAAATCTTTCTATTTCTACTCTATTTTTTTCCAATTTTTTTCCTAAGTGTCTATACCCTATAGGATGTACCACAGGAAAATATGATTCTGAGATAAGGTGAGTTTGTTAAGTTCAAAGCTCATTGGGTTTTTATGTCCTGAGTAAACTTACTATAAAATAATCTATGACTTTATTCAAACTTTTCCCATTTATTTAGACAGAAAAACTTTCCCTCCTGTCCTGAAAATTCTGTTCTAGAAACAAATTTCAAAAAACACTGATTCATTTATCCATGCTTTTATTTATTAGTACCTATGTCATTAATTATGTTAAACATGTAGTACAAACAGTTACCATCTAACCAGTCAGCTTTAAAATCAACCTTGATTTGGAGTGACATCAAGAAGATCCAGAATAGGAAGTTTCAGCCTTCATCCACTGAAACACTAAATTGGCAATGATATATAAACAGAAATATTTTTATGAGATGCTCAGAATCCAGTTTATAAGTTGCATTAACCCACAGAAGCACAAAACCAAGAACAGACATTGAATTAAGTAAGATGAACAATTTTACATTACTCACATTTCTCCTCAAGCAGGCATAGATCAGCATCAAGAGAGATTGCCTTGACCCATGACTTCTCTCTTGAAGGGAGAGAGAGACAGGAGTGTGCACCCAAAATTTATGGCCCTTTAAGGCTCTATCTGATGGCTCTTTTTCTGTTTCACTTTGTACCAAGTGATAAGGATACTAGCATAATTTTAATAACTGGGGACAGCTAAGAACAAAAAGAGTGAGAAGGTGGCTTACTGCAGCTAGAATGGTTCTACAAGATTGAGAGAAGGCTGAGACTTCCCTCTTTGGAAGTGAGGGTGAAAAGTGGAGCATGGAATGGACATCCTGGTCTATGGCTGCACTGCCCTAGAGAAAAGAGGAGAACAGCTTACCAAAGATAGCCTAGCTCTGCAAGATTGAGAGAAGGTGCAAATCATGAAAAATCTTCCCCAGGAGGAAGAGAGGACAGCAGAACATGCACATCCCTAGAAAATATTTGGAAGGCCCCCAGAATCTCTAATAAGGCTGATTGGTAAAATCTTTCCTTATTGAAGCCAGTCTGTAAAGACAGAGAGGTGGCTTTTTTTCCCAAATACATAGTCACCAACATACAGCTGCAGGAACATGAAAAATCATGGAAGTATTACACAACCAAAGGAACAATTCCAATCCCTAGTAACTGACCCTAAAGAAATAGAGACCTATGAATTACCTGACAAAGAATATATTCAAAATAATCATCTTACTAATACTCAGTGCATTATGAGAGAAAACAGACAACTATATGAAACTATATGAAACAACTATACAAAATTATATGTGGACAAAATTAAAATATCCAAAGAGAAATAAAAACATAAAAAGAACCAAACAGCAGTTATGGAGTTGAAGAATACAGTAGCTGAATTGAAAAACTTAATAGCTTTAATTCTCAGACTTGGTCAAGCAGAAGAAACAACAAAATCAAAGATAATTCATTTGTAATTATCTAGTTAGAGGAACAAATTTTTTTTAAAAAAGACAAAAAATGAAACAAACCTAAGGAACTTATGGAAAACCACCCAGTGAACTGGAATATGCATAAAAAGACTTCTAGAAGAAGAGCACAGAGAAAAAGAAACAGAAAATTTCTTAAAGAAATAACAGCTGAAAACTTCCCAAATCTTGGGAGACATACAAAATCAGTCCAAAATAGGCTGAACACAGAGAAAACTACTCTTAAACACATTATAATCAAATTGCCAAAAGTCAAAGATAAAGAAAGAATTTTGAAAGTAACAAGTGAAAAATGACTTATCACATGCTAGGGAACTTCTCTGTAAGACAATTAGGTGGGATTTCCTAACAGAAATCTTGCACGTAAGAATGAAGTAGTGTTTTAGTCAGCTTTTTCTCTGCTGTGACTAAATGACCCAACCTGCATAATTGTAGAGGAGGAAGAGTTTATTTGAGGCTTCATGGTTTCAGAGGTCTTAGTCCATAGAAGGCCAGGTGCATTCCTCGGGACTCAAGGTGAGGCAGAACATAATGACCAGAGAGTGTAGCAGAAGAAGGCAGCTCGCATGATGATCAGAAAGCAGAGAGAGAAACTCCACTCACCAGATACAAACAAATACCCTAAAGCTATGCCCCCAATACCTCCTCCAGTCACACCTCCACTTGCCTTCAGTTAACACTCATTAAATCCCATCAGGTAATTAATTCACTGATTGGGTAAGGCTCTCACAACCCAATAATTTCTTCTCTGAACCTTCTTGTATTGTCTCACATGTGAGTTTTTGGGGGACATTTCACATTCAAACCATAACAAGTAGGATAATATATTCAAAGCACTAAAAGAAAAAAAAATCCAAGAATATTAAACCCACCCAACTGTCTCCCAAAAATGATAAAGAAATGAAGATTTTCCCAAACAAAAACCGAGGAAGTTCATCATCACTAGACCTGACTTAGAAGAAGTTCTAAGAGTTCTTTGAGTTGAAATAAAAATATTCTAAACATCTAGGTGTGATGGTGATGGCCTGTAACCTCAGCAACTCAGGAGACTGGGATTAGGAGGATTGCAAGTTCAAGGTCAGCCTGAGCAACTTAGTGACACCTTGCCTTAAAATTAAAAAATAAATAAATGAAAAGGACTGGTGATGTGGCTCAGTGGTAAAGCATCCTGGGTTCAATAGTGTATAAATTACTTTTAATTTTAGTATAAAACTTAAAAGAAACATTAACTATACCAAGATTTATTAATAGACATATAATACAAAAGATGTAAATTATGAAATCAATAAAATAAAGTGTTGTGGATGGAGAAGTAGAATTTTTATATGTAATTGAAGTTAAGTTGTTAACAGTTTAAAATAAGCTGTTACAACTATAAGATATGTTTTATGTAGTTGCAGGGTAACCACAAAGAAAATAACTATAGAAGACACAGAAAAGAAAAAGAGGAAGAACCAAATGCCTATTATTACAAGAAATAATTAAGCACAAAGTAAAATATCAGAGAGGAAAATATAAAAAAAGAACTAGAAAATAGATGGAAAACCATAAACAATTTGACAATATTTAAGTTCCTTTCCATCAATAATTACTTTCAATAATCACTTTAAATGTAAGCAGATTAAATTCTCCAGTCAAAAGACAGAGTTGCTGAATAGATTAAAAGAAAAAAAAAAACATGTTAACATTAATGTGCTAACGAAAAGAACAATAATGAAACATTCCCAGGACCTTTAGTATTTTTAACAAAATATGTCATCTTTATATACCCTTAAAATCACTATGACTTTCCCATTGAAAGGAACAGTAGTAATAGTGATCTGGCAATCAATACCATGTGTTTCCTCAATAAATGAACTATTTTACATTCTATTATTTCTTAAATATTGTCATTCTTCCCAGTAAGTTTTCAGTACTTAGAAGGAAAAATAATAGTTGTTCTTTCTCTGCTTACTTTTCCTTAAACTAATATCATGCTTCAGTCAATATTCATTATTTTCCTCTTAATTAACTGAGTTCTTACTTTATATGAGACTGACATTTTCATGCACCTTTGAGAAAGTCAGTAGCATGGAACAAGCATTGGTGTCCACATATTTGTGTCCCAACTCTGCTCTTGTGAATAAACAAATCCACTTAGCATCTCACCAAGCTTTCACATTGTAGGAGGTAAAGAAATGAGGTTTCAAAACATTGATTCCTGACTAGAGGGCTTGGAAAATAATTGATATAGAACATAAAAGCTAGACGTCACCTCAGAAATAATCTATTTGGGGAGTTCTCCATGCTGGCTGCAGAGTAGAATCATCTTGGCAACTTCGAAACAAACAAGTCAGCAAACAAACAAAGAAATGGTATACAAGAGCTCATACCCAAGCATTCGTACTAATTACTTTGTGGTGGAATCTGGAGACTGAGATTTAGTATCTTTATACATTTTATATGTCTTTAGTATCTTTATATATATTTATATTGTTTATATAGATATATATTTATCTGTATATACGTGTGTGTGTGTATGTGTGTGTGTGTGTGTGTGTGTGTGTGTGTATAATATCCATTGGTTGAGGGGCAATACTAAAGGGCAGTTAGGATTGAGAGAATGGATCTTCTCCAAATCCTTCATGGTGAGTGAGGAACCTCTCAATTAAGTGATTAGCTTGCTTGCTGTTGCAAAAATAATTAGCTATTTTGTATTAGAAAATGGATTTTCTGACTCTTTTTAAAAATATTTTCTTTTTAGTTGTAGGTGGACATAATACCTTTATTTTATTTTTATAAGGTACTGAGGATCAAACCCAGTGCCTCACACATGCTAGGTGAGCATTCTACCACTGAGTCACAATCCCAACCCCAACTTTCTTATTCTTAAGCAGAGCACTTTCTACTAGATGGAGTTCCCTCACTTCACCTCACCACTTTCCTTGGCTGTATGACTTGGGTAAAGTATATAACCTCTTGGCAAGATAAGGTTTTTGCCTTATCTTGCCAAGGGTATCTGACAAGGACAATTTTGGGATCAAATAAATGTAAAACATGCCTGCACATATCTAATTCATTAGAAATGACTTAAACCACATTGTTCATTGTGCTAACTGATAGAATGTTTTCCATATCAGTTTTTCACTCAAAAAAGTGCTTTCTTTAATTTTTATTTGAGGCAATCCTTTGGCCTAATATTTACTCCTAGATTTGGCCTCTTTTTATTGAATCTACTAATTCGTTTTTACCACTATCCAACCCACTTTGGGACACAATTCCTTCTTAATTAGTTTTTCAATAGAAAATAAAAATAAGAATCCTGAAATAACTGTTAGACTCCACATCTTGGGTCATGATAGAGGGTTAATGCACCACAAAATAAGAAGTAAAAGCAAGTGAAGAGAAAGAACTTTCAAATCCAGACTTCTCCAGGGGAACCCATTAGTCTATCCCCTTTGGAATGGCTGTTTCCTCTGCCTGTTGTTCCCCTACCCCTCTGAGATGCCCATCTCACACAGAAGGTTCTCTACCTGGTCAGCTGCTCCCTTCACTCCAGCCAAGTGTCCTTCAGTGTTTTGTTTTGTTTTGTTTTTAACACACAAGGGAAGACTGCAGCAATGGGAAGGAGACTGAGTACCCAGGATTGGATTCCAGAACGGCCAGTATGTCTCCAACTGTGCAGGTGATCTAGACAGCCTCAATGCTGGGACTCTGGGTGACTCTTGGGGAGCTCTTCAGAGTTGTGACATCATTTGAGGTCTATAAAAATAGATGAGTTGTCCAGCAGGTGGCTACTGTTCTAATCTCCCACCTAAGGAAAAATGCAGGAAGTACCACTGACAAATGCCTAACTAGCTTCTGGCTACTGATCCAGGGGTTGCATTATCCCTAGACTATCAGTATTTAACTTGATGCTTCCACTGGGAATTGCAGAGCTATCTGTCTGGTCCTCATTACCGTGAATAATCAAATGTTGGAAGTATGTCAAAGGGCATCTATGAACATTGCTTTTCACCTGCCATAAAGTGATGGCAGTTTGCAGAAAAATCATTTCATGGAAGGTCCACAGAACGTGCTGATCCAAGCAGCTAACATCAGCCTCTCTAAATCAATCATGCCATGGTTTTAGCCTAATTACTAGAATTGGTGTTCAGGCTAAAGAAGTCAGTAAATAACAGAAACTTATGTTTTATTGCAAAACGGATTGTAATTCCAAGTAAAGATGCTGTATATGAACAGAACTGTGCTGGTTGCAGATGTTTTTCAGTCCCAATCCTAGATAATATATATATCACACAAAGGGGGAGGGTGCCCACAAGTGGCAAGGACAGATGCTCCCAGCAAGGCATCACAAATCAAAAGTAAACCTAAATTGTCCACAAGAAGTGTGCCATGACTGGTAGAATGAAATGAGACCGACTAGATTTTTAAAACTGCTTTAGATGACTATCTTCTCCAGGAAAAAAAAAAAAAAAACACTTCATTTCTAATTCAGTGCCTGTTTGCCTTGCGTAAAACATGCACCCAGTGATACCAGCTAAATGAATCCTGTAGATAAGAAGAGGAAAGTGCATTGCTAAAAGCTATCCATAGGTCAGCCTTATCGCTACAAATTCTCTGCTTCCAAAATATGAAAGAGATAGATCTGTGACCATCAGGGGGAGCACACTGTGGTTTTACTGTGGGAAATTGAGTCAGTTTCCCACAGTTCTATCCAATCTTTATGATGGTATCTTTTGCTTGTAGCCTGTTCTTTTCACACTTCATTACCTAATCTAATTTCTGAAATGCGAAAAGTTAATGGTTTCTTTAAATCTGAGAACTTGTTGAGACTTTTATTTTCAGGCTGTAAGCCACTTTGATGGTTATAACCATATCTCACACCAAGCATAATGCATGTCCAATACATAATTTCATATTCATGTTAGATGCATGCTTATGAAATGGACTTGATGATGTGGTCACTGTCAACCATTAGAACTTTCAATTCATATCTTTATATTCTGAACACTTTCCTAAACACTTTCCTATCTACACAATGAACTTCATTTATTTCTAATTTATCCTTCTCTCTTCCCTCCTTATCCCCTCCCTCTCTCTTACCCTGTACCACAGGGTATGGTTTTGGAATAATAATCTCCTATCTAATTAATATAATTTGAGAGCTACTGATGAAAACATATGTCACTAACTTTTAAAACTTTTTGTAAAATGTTTAAAAAGTGTAATCTTAGTCATTTCCTCCAGAATTATTTATTTAAGAAAAAATTTAATGAAATTCAGGTGATAATTCACACTGGATTTGTCCAGATTCCTAGCCCAAAACTCATGATCACTATAGGTATATGCATAATCTTCTTTTAAACCACTTTATTTACATAATGATGCCCTGTGGGTACACTGCCTGACACAACACTAAAATGGTGCCAATAACTTAGATCAGACTCTGTGCTCCGGCTTCTTAGTCTCCAATGCACATGTTATGATGTGGATATGAGGAATCTCCCAAAAGCTCATGTGTGAGACAATGCAAGAAGGTTCAGAGGAGAAATGATTGAGTTGTAAGTGTCTTAACCCAATCAGTGATTTAATCCCCTGATAGGGATTAACTGAGAGGTACCTGAAGTGGTAGGGTGTGGCTGGAGCAGATTGGAACTGGGGTGTGACTTTGGGGTATATATTTTGTATCTGGAGAGTAGAGACTCTCTCTGATTACTGATCTCAATGTGAGCTGCTTCCCTCTGCCACACTCTTCCACCATGGTGTTCAGCCTCACCTCAAACCCCAAGGAATGGAGCCAGGTCCTCTGTGGACTAAGACTTCTGAAATAAACTCTTCAGAAATAAACTTTTCCTCCTCTACAGTTGTTCTGGTCAGATCTTTTAGTCACGGCAGCAAAATAGCTGACTAAAACAGTTCAAGAGCCACTACCCTGATGTCTGTCTTTACCATAACCATGCTTTTTCAATGTGGTTTTCATCACTTAAGTGCCTAAATGATACATTATTTAGTTGAGTTGCTTTTTACCATTTTGGAAAGGATGTCCTGTTGTCCAAGATCCTCTAACACTTGCCTTTGTCACTCAATAGAATTTCCTGTGATTCACTCTCAAATCTCCATTTACAACAAACTAAAAAATATTTCAAGGAAGGAAGACAGAAAGGTAGGAACGTAGGAGGGAAGGAAGGAAGGATACCATGAAAGAAACAAGAAGGAAGGAAAGAAGAAAAATTATAGGATGAATGGATGGAAAAATACAGGCTCCAATTCATGTCGTGGTGATAGCATAGAGGCAATTGCTAAAGTGTTAAGGGCTGTGATTCTAAGAGGGAAGATTTCTTCATTTTGTGTCTGCAATAAGCAGCTCTAGTCAAGGAGCAACTTTCAAATGAAGTTCTTTTGTTATACAATGGTGCTCTCTTTGTGTACCTAAGATCACCTGCTGATCATTTGGCATTCTGTGATGGTATTAGGGAGGACACAAAGGAAGAAAGGGAACTGACATGTATTGCCTGCTCAGCAATGTGCTACATGTTTTTTTCCTTTTAAAGATAAGGTAACTGGGGTTCAATTTAGTTAAGTGCCATGCTTTGTAATGTCAGAGTCAGGTGTAAAGTCTGTGTTCGTTCCAGGACTGCACTGTTGTCTACCCTTCAGGAATTTTAGAAAACAATTGAAGAGACAGGGACAAGAAAGAAACAAGTATTGTATGTTTATTGATGACCAAAAGGCTGGACTGGAACAGAACTGTGATTGGAGTGGAAGAAGAGAGGGAGATACAGGTCAGGGTTCGAGCTCAAGCTACTGACTATATGGAAACAGTATGAAGGCTAAAGCAGAATGACTTCACAAGAGAGACCTTCTGAAGAGATTCAGTTTAGAGCAGCTTATCTAATTACAATGGTCAAGATTTGATAGCTGTGGCCATAGAAGTGGAGAGAACTACCTCACAGAGAAGACTGACTTTGAATACCCACAGCTTGGCTAGAACATGGTAGACAATAAATAAAGGTCTATTAACTGAATGCTAGAAATATTGTGAAGGAAGAAATGTCATAACAATTTTTAAATATGTAATAATTCAAAAAGACTGAAAAAAAAGTACTCACCATCACTTTTAGCCTGAGAATTGCAAATCCAAACCACAATGAGTTATCAACTTACCTCAATTAAAATGGCTAATATCAAAAAGACCAAAAAAAAAAAAATGCTGATGAAAAGGTAGAGAAAAAAGGAGTTTTTCTACACTGTTGTCGGGAATATAAAGTAGTGCAACCATTAAGGAAAACTATGGAGGTTCCTCAGAAAACTAAAAATAGCACCACCCTATGACCAGCAATCTCACTATTGGATACACAGACAAAGGAAAAGAAATCAGTTTCTCAAACAGACATTTGCACTCCCATGTTAATTACACCATAATTCAAAATAGCCACAAAACAGAAAAAAACTATTTATCAGCAGATGAATGGACCAGGAAAATGTGGTATATAGACAGAATAGAATATTACTCAGTCACTTAAAGAATGAAATCCTGTCATCTGCAGTGACATGGATGGAACTGGAGATCTTTATGTTAAGTGAAATAGGCCAGGCACAGAAAGCCAAATGCCAGATAGTCTCCCTCATGTGGAAGCTAAAAAATCAAATTCATAGAAGTAAAGAGTAGAATAGAGGCCCCTAGAGGTTAGGAATGATAGGGTATAGGAGAGAAGTTGGATAATAATAGGTATTGAGGTTAGGAATGATAGGGTATAGGAGAGAAGTTGGATAATAATAGGTATTGAAATAAAGTCAAACAGGAGGAATAAGTTCTAAATTTCCCTAGCACAATAGGGTTCTAGCACAATAGCACTATAGTTCATAACAGTTTATCATACATTTTATAAAACACTAGAAGAGAGGAGTTTAAAGATTCCCAACACAAAGGAATGATAAATATTTGAGAGATGGAAGCGCTAATTACCCTGACTTGATCATATACCTCACATACAGATATAGAGTCATCATACAGTATGGAGCTGCAGTCTCCATACTTAACTCTTCACATGATATTTGACACATGACCACTAGGGTTGAGGTCTCTTGCCATTTGATGGGTTCCCAAAGTAGAAATTCAGAAGAAGGTAAATTTTATCAAGAAGAGCAAAATATACAGGTGAATTGTGCATATGCTATGGAGGTTCAATATTTGCAGTAAAAGTAAATACTCCAGGGGTGTATTCAAACTATGCACAATTTCGGCTGACACTTAAGGGTTGTGCCCTGGTGAAAGGCAGCAGGAGACCTACCAGCTCACGATGAAGCATGATTCTCCATCTTCCCACTGACTAGAGCCCTTACTGTGCACATTATAGGCTATGGAGCACACTGCACAGCCTACACTTAATGGTTTGTTTTGAATTGATCACTAACTTTATGTTTATCACCTCCAACTAAGTTTTAAGACCTGCAAAGAAAGAAACCATTTCTTTGCTCCTTTTGATAGTCTCTTGTCTAATGCCCTCCTAGGCAGAGAGTAGGTACTTAAGAAAAACTTTTCTAACCACCTAAATATTCTTGGATCATAAAACAGGAAAACTATCTTCAGTTATATAGCAGGATTCACCACATGGCAACTGTTTTATCCATTCGCCCTCATCCTCACTCTGCTCATCACAGTTAGAGATGAGATGTAGGAGAGTGGCCTTTATAACACTGGAGGGGGCAGTGGTTAGAGCCACTGTGGAACTGCATTGAAATACAGAGAAGAAGTTCTGGCAGAAGCTGTGGGGAATTGTTAGTAAAAAGAAAAATGTTACTCCACATTGATATTACTCTTATTTTTATCCTATATATTGTTTGCAGCCTCACTTTTTCTTTCCTGCCAGATATGCGTTGTTTGTCCAGCGGCAACCTTCTCTTTGTGTGGCCCAACTCCCCCTCTCCAGGTGGTCCAAGTGGAGCTGTCATTGGCCTCCCTACATTGTGAAAATGTGCCCTTGACCACCTGGTCAATCATACCCCTCCACCAGCACAGTAAGTTGTGGCATGAACCAAGGTCCTTTTTTCCATGTGATTTGCTGTAGGGACACAAAGACTGGGCCGATCTCTCCTCCTTGTGAGCTATAAGCTGAAAGAAGGTAGGTTTACAGATATTCTATCATCTTTCCTATCATAGCAAGAGCTCCTGCCTGCAGAATGAAACCATCACAGAGTTGACATGGGAAGAGGGATGGAAGCCTGGTATCACCTAAGCCCCTCCATTATGCCGTGCTCATGGCAGCCTGCTCTGAATTTCCCAGTTACATGAGCCCAAAATGCCCTTCCTGATTGCTATATTTAGAGATAGATTCCTCTTGCAATTGAAATGAAACCCCATCTCAAATGCTCTTCCTATCCTTACCTTTCCTCATCTGATTTTTACCAGTCTCCTGGTTTCCACCTGTCAACTACTCTTCTAGAGGAAAAATTTCTTTATCTCATATAATTTTTTCCAACCCTAAAGCACCTAAAATAATTCTTTGCACAATGTGGTAGGTGCTGCTAAAGAGCAGACATTCCTCTTTATCTGGATCCAATGAATTCCAGCATGTGCTGGAGAGTAGGTTGTCTGTGATGTGCCTGTGGGGGTGGTGTCTGTTTCCATCCCTGCTGATGGTCACTCAAGGGACCACTTCCATTACGGAATTTTTGTCCTTTAGTTTGAAACTTCTTTTAAAAATTGGCTTTTTGCTATTCTGTCTGTTCTTTCTTTATAGAATTCACACTTTTAAAAAATTTTAATATTCTGGAAGGTCCCTTTATTTTCCTATTTTTTCTTTCCTATCAGTCTCATTTTGTTGTACTCTCTAGGGTTATCTGAACTTTTCAAATATTCTACTGACACTGTCATTCTGCTGTCACGATTTTTAATTTCTGAGAACTCTTTGCTTGTCCTTTGAATATTCTTTTCATGGGATTTTATAAATATCTTTTTTTCCTGAGGATGTTATGATTACTTTTGAGGTGGTTTTATTTCCCCTGAATGTCTGTTTTCCTCCACATTTTTTTTTTCCCACTGAATTCATCTTTTTCACATCTGATTATTTTGGTCTCTGTAAATCATGGTGGAAGTTTCCTCAGGTTCTGAGGATCCTGGGTGGTTGGCTCACATGTAAGGATGGAGGCTTGGGGTGCAGTGGACAGAGATCCCAGAGAGCAGTCCTCTCTGGAGCAAGACCAGCGGCAGAACACTCAATAGAGGATCTTTTTGTCTCTTCCCTGGGGCTGTCCTCTCCCCCTGAGTTCATCCTTCAACTGCCATTGCTGAGATGAGCCTTGTGGGAGCTGAGGGAGGGAAGAGCTCTGAGGATGGAAGTGAGCTGTTAATCTCTCTTTCTGGTTACAGTTCCCTGCCACAAATCCAACTTGTTGCCTTTACTCTCTCTTTAGAATTAACCTCCACTCTTCTGCTTATATGAAAAAGGGCTGTAATTCAGGCTCTTTGGAGAAGGGGAGAAGTCTGAGAACTTACCTACTTCTTCAACTGAAGTTCTACCATTTCTCCTGATAGCTACACCTAACACTCCTATGCTGCCACTTGGATACCTTGGGCTGATCCTCAGCTTCTTCTACTGCTGGTTTTTCTCAGGATTCTACTAAGTGTCCATCTGCTTTCCATTTTTTAACTTTTTTTTTTTTTTTTTTTTTTTTTTTGTGGTACTGGGGATTGAACCCAGGGCCTTGTGCTTACGAGGCAAACACCCTACCAACTGAACTATATCCCCAGCCCAACGTTTGTTTTTTTATCCTCTTCTATTTTCTTAGGTTTTGTTGGTGAATTCTCAAAATAGTCCTTTTGCTATTGCTTTAGTAATGCTTTTTGAGTGACAGAAAGTTGTATGTAAGTTCTACAAGCCATTTTCACCTGGAAGTTACTTTTATTATTTCAATAATATGGAAATCTCACAAATAAGAGGCATTCTTTACTTACATAAAACAGGTGTCAATCAGATTTGACTGCCCCCCAACTAGTAGCACTTCTTCATGCCTAACACTGGTCTTAAAGCAAAACCCAGCTATAATCCACATTCCCAGAGAGCCAAGTGAGCACCACCAAGCCTTAGCAAGTAATGCCATTACTTTTATACTTTCAACTGAAGAGGTAGTGAACCCTGCAATCTGTAAAATTGGAATAAAAAATAAATGTTCTACAAAGAAAAAGACGTGATACCAAGTAAAGCATGAGTTAGGAATTAAGGAATGGTGGGTGTAGAATGGACAGATGCATTTGAGAGATTGTGAGATGGAATAAGTGAAAGACCAACTCTCATCCACCACAGGTCAGGAACACCTCTGCAAGCCCACATAAGAACTCAGGAATACGATAGCTGAGTTTTGTAAAATTTATTTAGTCTTATTCGTGGCTTAATATATGTATCCTCAACAATATTCTATGCATGCTTGAAAAGACTGTATGTTCTGCTACTGACAGATACAATGCTCTGTGTATGTCTATTTTATTTATTTGATCTAAAATGTAGTTCAAGGCCAATATTTCCTTGCAGATTTTCTGACTGGATGATACATCCATTAGTGGAGTGTAGAAATCTGCTGATATTGTGTTAATGTCTACTTTTCCCTTTAGATCTGTTAATATTTGTTTTATATATTTAGGTAATCTGTGCTGGGTGCATAATTATTTATAACTTTATATCCTCTTACCTATAGTTAAAAGTTACTTTACCCACTATTATAGTATTCTGAATTTTATGACATTTATTTTTACCAGTGAATTTTATACTTTTGTTTATTTTTATGTTAGTTATTAGTGCCTTTTAATTTCTATTTGAAATTTCTTATAAGTCAGATCTAGTCATAATGGACTCCCTCAGCTTCCCTGGGAAATTTTTTCCTTTCTCTCTTCATTCCTAAAGAACAAGTTTGCTCACTATAGTGTCCTGACTGGCAGTTTTTTCTTTCAGCATTTTGAATATATGCTACTTCCTCCTGACCTGAGAAACATTCTACTGAGAAAACTGCTGATAGTCCAAAGGACATTCACTCATATATGATATGTTGCTTCTCTCTTTCTGTTTTCAAATTTTTTTCTTTGACTTTTTACAATGTGATTATAACGTGTCTTAGTGAATATTTCTGTTCTGAACCCACTTGGGAACTTTTGAGCTGTGTTATCCATCTCACCCAAGATTTGTGAAATTTGTAGCAATTATTTCTTCATGTAAACTTCCTGCCATTTCTCTCTTTCTCTTCCCTTTGTGGGACCCCCATAATACATATACTGTTTTATTCAATGGCATCCTATAAATCCAGTAGTCTTTCTTTATTGTTGTCACTGTTTTTTTCTTTTATATTTTCTGACTCGATAATTCCAAAAGAACTTTACAGATTATTTCTTCTGTCTGCTATTAAAGCTTTCCTTCATATTTTTCATTTCTTTCACTGTATTTTTCTGTTCTATGATTTCTGTTTAATTCTCTCATAATTTTCTAGCTCTGTTAAAATTCTTGTTTTTCATACATTGTTTTCCTGATTTTAATAAGTATTCTGTGTTCTCGTGTATCCTGTTGCATTTCCCTAGGATAATTATTTTAAATAATTTCAGGTAATTTGTGTATCTTACTTTATTTGGGGCCAGTTACTAGAGATTTACTATATTCCTTTAGAAGTGTCATGCCTCCTTACTTTTCCATACTTCTTGTGACCTTTTAATTGATGTCTGATAAGTGAGTGGAGAAGTCAGCTCTTTCTTGCTTTGCAGACTGGCTTTAGTGAGTGAAGACATTGATCTGTGGTGTGAGAGCACTGTTGGGTACAGTGGGCAGCTTTGACTCCAAGGGGTGCAGTGGTGTAGCCACAGTGCATCTCCATTAGCTAAGTCAGCATCAGTGAAGACTGGGGAGGCCTGGGCAGTCAAGGCTATTTCTGGCAGCAGTGATGGCAGTGTGGACTGATGGAGTCGTCAGTTTTGAAGTTTACTGGCGTCCTTCTTTTCTTCTTTTCTCCATAAGGATGATTTCATGCTAAGGAGATACCTATTGGCCCAGGGTCTAGGGCAGTTCATGAGGCACAAGGGTTTAGAGCACTTGCAGAGCTGGGGCTCTGTGCTCAGTGGCTCTCAGAACTATCATGGCACCTGAATCATGAGTCATCGGTGCAGTTGCCAAAGCATGTGCAGGTGCAGATTATTGTTGGTCATTATTCCTGCATTATGATTCAAGTTAGAATGCTCTCCTAGTCATCCAACTTCTCTTTCCTCTTCTTCCTCCAATGACAGAAAATGGCACTAAAAGTACTTAGAGAGTCACGAAGTTTTATTTAATTCACTCAATTCTTAGTGCCAAACTAGTTCTCTGCCAAGTTTTCTGGAGTGCAAAAAGACAAATGCAAGCAGCAGAGACATTGATGTTCTAACCTTCCTAGGAACTCTGTGCTGCTCCCACATGACTGCATGCCAACAAGACATCAGGGAAACAACTTCTTTCTTGACTTATACAAATGGGTTTTGACTCTCAGTAACAAACAGTTAATTTAGACAGACATCAGACACCAATGCAAGCCAGCACTGAGCAAAGAGCCAACAAACTTCAGAACCAGCAGCAACTTCTGCAGAAGGCTGGTTCTGGTGTTCCACCAGTCTGTTTTGCTGGTATGTTTTCTGCTTTTTAGTTTGCCACACTTTCCAAGAACATCACAGAAGATATTAAAGAGTTAAAGAATATTTCCTTTAATAAACTTTTTACTTATACAGTACGCATGGCTTCTCTAGCTCTAAAAGACTTTGCAAAACTTGTAGGCTTGAAGACCCAAACAATGTAACAGAGGTATGAACAGGCTCTTCTCCATTCTCCTCTGCACACCTCTTTTCTGAGACTTTAGAGCTTATATCTGCAACCATTTTGAAAGTGTGAAAGATAGAGCAGAGAACTCCTGAAAAGGAATGTGAAAAGAAGTAGGTTCTGAGTTATGATATCAAGAAAGGAAAGAGGAAGCACTGTGAGTGAAATACTGCCCTAATGCACCTCATGAACATGTAAGAGGTACATTTATAAACTTTGTCATCAGCCAGTTGTCACTCCCAGAATTCCATTCCTCTTTTTGTTGCATATTTCCTATAGCTAAATGTTTGGAAGAGAAGAAAAATGCATTAATATGAAGGAAATAATACTGTTCATAACAAAGCAAACTGCTGGTTCACAGAATGGAGCAAAACTCCTTTGATTTCCTCCTAAATTACCCATCTCTGAGTACAGATGCCCTCTCTGATCTGTCAAGGATTCTGTTTTTCCATATCCTTCCTGTTTGTTTACTTCACCAGAAAGTCTGGACTATATTTTATCCTTCTGCTCCCACCTAAAGATACTGGATTTCAATTTCATTGTGCCATCTAGATTCTCCATCTACTTTCATAGAGCTGTAGAAGACAAAGCAGAAGGCTTTAAGTTTATCAGGTACTTTGTGTTAAAATACTTTTGAGGTAAACATACCCCTATCTCTTATAATACAGACTGCTTCTTTCATCATAATGCCAGGGTATAATTATCATGTGGTCCCTTTTCTCTGCTGTGTCAAATATCTACTTCTATTGCTTTAGTTTGGCCTGTTCAGTTCTCTGGGAGAGAGACAAGCCTGCTCATCTCCTTGACTGCTATGAAGAGGGATGCAGAACCCTTCCTATCTGGAACAATCTTTGTAATCCAGCACAGTTGCTTTATTAAAACTCAACCAAACAGAATATAAATCCTCTCACAAGCTAGAATATGAAACTCACACTGGTTTTTTTTTTTCTGATTGTTGATGCTGAGAGGATATGGAGTATATTAGTTATGCAAAACAGACCACCTGGTCAAGGTGGCAGAAGAACTGAATCGGGGTGGTGACTGGGAGTGTCAGTAGCCAATGACTTTTCAGGAAAGGCTGAAATTCCAACTACATGGGGTTGCCCATCACACAGAGTTGCCACATGGGCAACTTTCTGAGGGTTCCAGCCTTCTCTGCTCAGAGATGTTCCTACCTTTCATAGTGAACCAACTTTGCAGATTCTTGTATAGTAACAGGGAGTTGATACCTGCTAACCTTTCATCTATAGAATGGGGTCTTTGTAAATGTGAAGGCTATTTATAATTGAAGATAGTTATGTTAGGTGTAGAAAATATAAATGAGCACAATTGATCATACAACACTCTTTCAAAAGCTGGTTTCCTACTCCCCTACATTCTCCCTAAGTCATATAATTACACTATTTTTTTTCTTCAGGAGGAGGCTTCAGAAATAAATATGCTTTATTATATGTAACGCTTGAAATGCTAACCAAATCATCTTCTTCCCCTTCCCTTTCCCAGATCCCAGGAGACTGAAGCAATATCAGTAATGGAAACACCTGGTTGTGGGAAAGATACACAACTAACAAGTCCTATGAAGGAAAGCTTGCTTGCTCTTCAAAGTCAACCAGGATGATGGCAAAGGGCAACTCGCTAATAATGATTCCTTATTTTAGTTCGGAAAAAATATGCTCAGTGGTCAAAATTACTCATTTTATAAACGCAGTCTTCAAAATGTTTCTAAATATCACAATTCACTATTATAAATACTGTGTTATTAGAGAAAATAATATTTATTAAGATAGACTCAGAGTTCAGGCTGTCCTGTATTAAATATGTCATAACAATCCAAGAAATGTTTCAGTAATCTGACCTTCCTATTTCAAATGAAAATCAAGTATAAGCTTTTTCTGTTACATTAACAATCATATAATCCTCTAAAGCTAGCTTTTACAGCATGAGAGGATTCAACATTTTGTAAGACATGTTAAAGACACTCTTAAATTGAATCTTCACTTTTTATGAATAGAATGACATTTAGTCTTTCTAAAAGTATTCCTTTGGGGAACAATAACTATGTACTGGTTGGCAAATTGATATAGGGGAAACATTCAATTTGGTAAACATTTCTTTTTATTTTTTTTTTTTTGGAAATAGAAGCAAATATTTATTGAGCACCTACTATTCTGAAAATAAAAATTTCTAAAGGAAATTTCATGGAGATTTTGGAACTATTTTAAAGTTTTATTTTGTTATTTTTATTTTGTTACATTTATTTTAAATTGACATACAATTACTATTTTAATTGACAATGTATATATTTGTGGGAAACTAACCTTTTTAAGAGTGAACTTGTTCCAGTATTAATTGCACTTATTTACATGTTGCAGAAACTTTTTAGTCTGATAAAGTCCCATTTACCTATTTCTAGTCCCATTTACCTATTTCTGGGTGTTTCTTGATGAAATACTTCTTGAACACCTACTTTGTTCAGCACATAGTACACAGTCTAGAAGTATTTAGTGAACTTAAAGCTGGTTTTTACAGCATGAAAGGATTCAACATTTTCTAAGACAATGTTAGAGACTTTCTTAAATTGAATCTTCACTTTGTATGAATAGAATGACACTTAGTCTTTCTGAAAAGTATTCCTTTGGGGAACAATAATTATATGCCAACCATAGTAGGATAAAAATGAGTAAAAGATCCAGATTATGTCTTCCAGGAGACTGCATTCTTGTTGGGGAGACAACAAATGTTAAAAAATTAGAAAATATGACAAGGTGTAATGTGGAGTAGAAATAATAAATGCTGTGAGTAAGATGGCAATGAAGAGAGAAGGGATGTTAGGAGAAGCCTGGTAGATGAGCAAAATCCCAGAGGACAAAAGAACATGGTAGATAATGGGACACAGTGAAGAGATGTGAGAATAGCTATTCCCAGGAGGACGGATTAGATCAGACAAGAAGTTTTAATCCTAGGGAAAAAGATTTTTATAAACCATAGAGTGATGGTAGGTTCTTCAACAGGTGAAATGAATCAGTGCAGCGGGTGGCAGAGCATGTAGACTAGAGGCAAAGGCAGAACCGCTGCAAATGTGAAAATGTAGAGGAGAGCTTTTGCAGTATTGTGCCCAGGAAGTGATCAGGCTCTACTCTAGAGTCCATGGGACTAGAAAGGAAAAATAAAAGTGAGAAGCTGAGGGAAATGATGGTTTATGATAGAGCCTGAAGGGAAATACCGTGCTAAAGATCAAGACTCAGCACAGTGCCGTCGTCGGAGTTAATACTCATTGGAGGTTGTTTGAGTGGGTGCCTAATAAATAGTAAATCTCAGATTCTTAGTGCAGGTAACTGAGATGTTGATAAACAATAAATGATAGACAATAATAGCATAAACACCTTCAAACTGGCTTTGCTGTTTCTATACTGCTCAAAATTGAAATTATGGTTGCTTAAGGTCATATCATTTAATTCAGTAAGTTCAGTTTTAAAACAAACAGGCTAATTTAGTGATGTATAGGAGACAGTTAGCTTTTGAATATTTTGTTTTGATGTGGGGACTGACACTAGTGTATGCAGAAAGGTGAAGCCTTAATAGGGTTTACGGGATATTTTGACATTTCCAATAACGGTCTTCAACTACCAAAAAAGACTGTTCATAGAGGTGGATGACTACACTTTCGATGAGTAAATATTTTCCATAGAATCACTCACTAAGACCAAAAATTAAAGAGGGCTTTTCACTGAATGTCATATGATTTCCCCTAAACACAATAAGTGACTTCTGAGAAGGAAGTTTGCTCACCACTCACTGGTCTTCTGAAGGGCTGCCACCCCCTCTCTTTCCTGTCCCTGGTTTTAAATCACTTCTTTATTGTTATTGCTTTGGCTCAAAGCTCCCATAATAACTTCTTGCTTAAGCCTAGGGACATGGACATCAGAGCAATTGTCATAACAGAACAACATGGCTCTGTATGAAGGGCTGGAAATGCCAGTCAGTGATGAGAAACAGGCAGACATGATGAACTACATTAGTGCCAAAGTCACAGACCAGAACCCCATTTCCAAACTCCCTACTCTTGTTTTATCTTTAAATCTATAAACTTTCAATGTTTCCCTGCAAGAGAGTATTTTCATATGAAAGTCAAACGAGCAATATTTCGTCAGAGACTGGAAGAGGTCATTAATAATTTAATACATCTTGCATAGCTCCAGGTTAGTGGCACCATATAGGTGTCTATTTCTGGGCCAATTGTTTGTATGTAGTTACTGTATTCTTAGTTCTAATTAAAAATCCACACTAGGGAGGATCTGAAAGCTATGGAGGTGCTGCCACCTTGAGGATTTTTCCTGCCCATTTGGAGTTTTACCTTGAAAGATCAAGGGCAAACTAGTGGTGATGTTGTTTGACTCTATAAAGAAACAGAACTAAATTCTAGTTCTCTAGTTTTAGATCTCACAGAACATGGAGATAAGCATACTGGCAGCAGGTGGCATTTCACATTTTCTGGCCAAATGTTTTGGTGTCAGGTGCCACATGCACTGGTCAGGGGTGACCTTCCACACTTTCCTCTCTGGTTCTGCCTGGATTTACATGAGCCCTTCATGCAGTCACCCCTGCCTCTCATGAGTCACAAAAAATGATGAGAGAAAGAAGGAAGGTTTGCATTTCATTAAAAATGGCATGGAATGAACACCAATAACTTAAAACCACAAATAAAGAAAAGAAGAATGACAAAACCCTATCCTCTCCAATGCTCCCAAATTCTATCAGTTCTTTTAGCATTAACTTTCTACCTCCAACAACTATGATCTAAAAACTTCCTGCTCAGAAAACAAAGGAGAAGGGATGGATGGAATTTCATACCTAAATTTATAACAAGGAGTGCAAACGCATTGCCAAATTCATTATTGCCTACAAATGAAATGACAACAAGATGTCTTACAGAAGGTGCTCTTTATTGACAAGTCTTCATTTGCTAGAGCTTTAGTTCTATGTAGATTAGATTGAAGTGTTTTTAAAAAATAAACTTAAGCAGTAGACAGTTAATTTAGGGTTTAAAAAAGTCTTATTCCTCTGCTTCCAGAAAGACTTCTCCGTTGGCCCTTGAGTGAGTTCCCCTGAATCCTTGGTCATCAAGGTGCTTGCTTCCAGCTTGCTGAGAAAAAGGACTTGAACTTCTTTTGACCTGAGGTCTCAGCACTTGTATGGGGCAGAAATAGTTCCATTTGCCCATTAAAAAGCTTTCATTTGCAAGCACAGATGAAATTTCATCTGCTTTGCATCAGTCTAGTTTATAACTCTAGAGAACTTGGCACCACCACCTTAAACCCCATTATTGGTATTTCCACTTCTGAGGGGAAATAATACATTAACGGCTTGCTTTTTGTTTATTTTGGTTTTGCTTAAAAAATAAAACACAGTGGCGCCCTGAAATTTTTTACCCCTCATTCAAAGCTTTATTCTGGTCTGCTTTCTCAACTGAGCATCTCTGGAACGACAGCCATATGTTTTGTTTTGTTTTTTTTCTTTATGTGCATTGCCAAGCAACCTGGAACTCTGTTGGCAGTTACAAAAGCTCTCTTGGACTGCTGAATCCACTCCATTGGAAACAATGTTTTATATATAGGAAAATAAAATGGCATGTTTTAAGTTTTCCCTTTAGAGAATGTAATCATGAGAAAAATATGCTCTCTCCTACTGCAGATTCTTATACTACAAAGGTGCTCCCCAAGAGGTACTTGTTAGGCGCACGAAATGCAGTTAAATTTGAGGGGTCCAAAATCATCTTGATTGGATATTGACAACAATGCAAAAGAGTTGATTGAGATCACTACAAGACAAATCTATCAATGACAAACTTTTTGAGGACATGGTCTCTTGCATTTAGGAAATTTATAGTTATTGATTAATGAATGAGATTTAAAAAGAAAACAAAGAGAGGTATATGCTGGGAGGTGGATGAGAGCTAATAATTATCAGTGATCTTGCATAGAGAGCCCTAGGCCTCTGAGGAGGGGTCAGGAGATGGATGCTATCAGCATCCCTTCACAGAGTAATATTTCCTAGAATTCACCATTTCCATTTCTGTGTGTATGGATGCAAAATTGATTGTGAAATTAATGCAAGATCAGCTGAAAACAAGCCCCATTGACTTTGACAAGAATGTTTTTTTGCCTTCTTTTGGCCTTGGTTTATTTTTACAGCGTCAAACACTTGTAACTTGGCTATTCTGGCTTTTGGATTTTGTACTTGCTAATAACAGTACAGAGAAACTGGCCTCAAAGTACTTATCTGAACTGAATATATTTTACTGCTTAAGAACAAATCTCTGCAAAAGGATGTATAGGCATTTTTCTATCAAATAAAAATATTAAAAGAAAAATGTTCAGCTTATTCCACAAAGTTAAAAAAGATGGGGATAGGGGAAAATGCAATCTTTGAACTTCTCAATAAGTTTAAGATATAATGAATATTGAGACTCATATTCCAATTTTGTAGCCTTGACCCAATCTTAAAAGTTCTTCTAAAATATTAGGATATTTTAAAACTCAATGACAAAATAAATTAGTATGCTATTCATTTTTATCTCTTCTTAATCTGAAAAGATACTATACTGAAAGTTACTATACTATTAATACTATTTACTAGAATTATGAGAATTTTGAGAATTTGTATGACTAACTTTAAAAAAATAACATAATAATGGTAGCTATAAAGAAGTAACTATGCTAGAACCTTTAGATACTTCATCTCATGTAGTCTTTCTGATCCTGTGAGGAAGTCTCCCTTACTATTTCACTTCTCTCTGCCCTGTGCAGAGATTAAGCAACTAGCTCAGAGTCAAACAGCAGTAAATGGCAGATCAAAATTCAGACATCTGGAGTCTAACACTGGAAATCACCTCATGAGCAGTCACTCAGTAAAGATCATCTTATAATAATTCATTTATTCTATTTTCATTTGGAGATTCTATTTACATTGCCTGTTAACCTTAAGCACATATTTTCCTTTAAGTAGTGATTTTTGGTGTCCACAGTATCTACATTCACTTCAGGGAAATTCTAAAAGCATCTGCTCAGGTTCCCACCCTTGCCCAAGTTATGCTGAAAGAAGAAAGAGTCATTTAAATTACTTAATCTCTAAAAAGTCACAAGAATTTTATTTTAGATAAACCAACTCGGTAGTAGACTTTTTAGGTCTAAAAGAGGACAGTTGAGTTAGAGAGCTAGCAGATGAAAAATGCATTAATTCTGTCACAGCATTAAAAAGTTTTCCCCACCTCTTATTGCCCACAACCCTCTTCACCCGCCCCCCTGCCAATAAAACCACTTAAGAAAGAAACTAGTAAATTTGCTGGGAGTTTTATAATATTGGCAACAACTACCAGTCAGTCTTTTGGCTTTAGATCTCTTCCTTGCACTAGGAAGAGATCCTAGAATTGTTTTATTGGTAATGGCAGCATGTCCTTATTATTTTTTCACAAGAAAAATAAGGACAGCTACAAACATCTGAGGCCCTCAACTTACCCATATGGATCAACAGAGTCTCAATCTACATTTATGCCCTGTGTTCTAATTAATGAGCGGTGTTATAGTGCCTTTTACATGTATATCATTCATTGTAGATGTTAACTACCACAACGAGTAAAGAGAGAGGGCTGAAAGTGTTCCAAAAAGATTTTTCACGGTTCACATACCAGACAGCCATGGGCAAGATCAATTTACAACGGAGGGCAGAGGTTACAATGAGAGTCTTTCTCCTAATTTTGTTTTTTAAAAATAAGTGCAGTAGAATTAGGAAGACTTTTTAAAATGATCTTATTAAAATTGTGCTTGGTAGGCAAATATTGCATGCAACACTATTTAGTTTTTCTGCAACTAAAATGAATAATAAAGCATCTTGGGAATTTTGTGAGAATGCAATAAAAGCTGAATTTATGAGATATTTTTTCACCTAAAAATGATCCATTTAATGCTTTGTCCTCACTCTATAAGAATAAAGGGAAAGCTTAGGTTAGTGTAAATAGATAGTGAGCATGCATGAGTATATTTTGAATCAGGAAAAATAAAAGGATGCTGATGTTCTTCAAAAGTAAGATAACGCTTAAGTGCCTAGTCCTCACCTTGGTTTTCTTCCTGAAATCTGTATCTAATTTTCATTATACAGTGACTCCCTTCCTACATTTCTTACAAAACCTGGGTAAATAGCAACTCTCCTTCCCTTTCTCAAGCTTTCTTGGCTTCAAGTAGCTTACAGTTCTTTTCATGCATCTCTTTAGCCCTGGGAAAATTTAGCCACACTTTCATAAACTAGGAATTACAAATGCCAAATTTATGAAAACCATGATATTATGTACAGACTATGTATGTATGTTGGGTTTTCTGAAACATTTTCCTACCTTCAAAATTAGATGAATTCAGTCTAAGTTTAAATTACATTTGGTCAAGGATACTTTTTGTTGCTTGGGGTTTTATTTATGTTCTAGCGATTATAGCCACAGTTTGAATAAGTTTCCTTGCCTGTGAAGAGCTTGGACTGATGAAAGGGATAAATCACCTCTTATCCATGATGCTGCATACAATGTGACATAAGCCACCTTGCTGCTTATTCTGGGCACTTCATTATTCCCACTGCTGTCAGACTCCTTGGTAATCCTATTTTAGCAGCCTGAGCAAACTTGGAGAGTCACAGAGCATCCAGATACTCTTCCCTGGAAGATAGTTGGATAAGCCACCTTTTCTTTCAGACGAGGGTAAGTAACTTGTCTATTCATACACTTAATTTGGCCATTCTTTGATGAGCAAATCCACCTTCCCTTCAGTTGGATTTTAAGTGTACATCTTCCCCCAGATTTGCACTGATTCATTCCTCCATCCCTTTCCCTTTCTGACGAAATGCCATTACTTTTCCACGTTTCCTTCTCTATGTCCTATGTTCTTCATGGGGAAAGTCTCCTGGATCTTTAAAAGTGGTTGTGTGTTTCACACATAATTACAAAGAACCTTTCTAACTGGGAAAATATTTTTGAAATCCTCATTCTAAAAGAATTGTTCCCTTAGAAACTAATCAACAGTAACTTTATTACTGTGTTCTACTGAAAAGAAGTCTTCCTGCCTATACAATAAAAATGAAAAGTGAACAAGTCCCTCCCCACCAAAGACAGACTAAAAGATATCCATGAGAGGCAGTGACTAAGATACAGACCACCACTGAGTAGGGCACAGACCAACTCCTAGATGGGGTGACTTGTGCAAGTGTTTGAATTAGCCTGGACCTCATTTTCCCCAAATAAAAATGTGAAGAATTACATTAAGGTACCACAAAAACTCCATCCAGCCTAATAACAATATTTCAATTTTCTCAATACACAAGAGAACACAGCTTTGATATTTGACCATGTCTCTTATACACACGTACCTGTTCTTATTTCACACATTTAGTCTGCAACAACTCTTCTCCTTTACTTCCCTTCTGATAACTAAATCATGCAGGTAAATCCAATTAAGGACAGGCCTTCTCTCTCTGGGCACCAGCAGAGCGGCCAGCTGCTGATCATTAGAGTCCCTCCAGATTCAGGTAATTCTCTTTCAAAAACTAATTAGAGCTCTTACATCAGGATTTTTGACAAAAAGATATTTTCTGAGAATAACTCCAAGGCAATATGGGCAAAATGATAACCAGCTTTATTAGACAGCTGAATAAAACATTGAACAAATTACAGTACCTGTGAGTAAGCAGTTGGCAGCTGTATTTTCTTTTCCGCATAAACTTCCCTGTTAAGTGTTAACTCATTTCAGCCCATTTCTTCTGTCTTCTTGGGCATCTTCTTCATGAGGTCCTCCTGAGCTGTGCAGTAGTGGGGTCTCTACTGCTGTCCATCTGAGATGCTGTGAATACTTGAAGACACAACAGACCCTGGCTCTGCTGGCATTTCTCAATTCCCAGCCCTCATGATATTTGAAGCTATTTGTGGAAAATGCTTATAACTTCTTTGTTTCTTGGCTTTTTCCTTCTGGCCTGCTCTTAGAGATTCTCTTCTGTCTCTCCCACTCCCCCAGACACTGAATTTCTGAGACAATGCCATCTCCATACCCTCTGCTGCCTTTTGTTGCCCTGTGACTATTTCAACTCTCTTCCTACCCTTTTCTCCAAATAGGGCAAAATCCATAAATGAGGGGACTGTGCTAGGCCATCAGATAAAACTCTTTGCAGCCCACTTGTGTAGGCCATCATCTGGGACTGCCTACCTAGATATTTCTATCTTTGTTCTAGGATTTATTTTAGAGGAGCAGCTACTTATCTTTCAGATGATGTCTTGGTAAACCAGGAAAATTTTAGAGATCATGACACCATTGAGGCAAATGTCTACAAGAAAGTCAAAGAAATGTATCTATAGTTTATCTATAGTTCACTTTTCTTTATTTGAAAGCATTCGCAGAACATACTGGAGCTCACTGACTCTTAACCCTTTCTTGACCAGGACCTACTGAAAACTTACTATGTGCCAGGCACTATCCTGAGTGCTTTTATGCATTCTTTAAGAAAGGTCCCATTATTGTGCCCATTTCAAAGATGAGGAAAATATGACTCAGAGACAGTAAGTAATTTGCTCAAGGTAAAATAATAGCAAATAATAGAGTCTGGCTTTGACCTTAGGCAAGTTCCAGATACACAATTTGTTGAACTCACTGTATGTAGAAGTGTGAGAGGGGAGACGGGCATGGTTTAATTCCACTGAACAGCAAGTCTTCTTTTCCTCTTTCCAAATCAAGTAAATGCTTGGCTAAGATCCAAGCATTTGAGGGAGGGGTGCTATTTTCTTTGTTTCGTTGTTCTTAAAAAGATAAAATTGGTATATCTGCCCCAAACTATGTCCTGATTTGAACTGAGAAAGAAAATGTTTTTATTTGCTTTGAGGACAGGTACAGATACCTTCAAATGTTGCCATTAGAATAAAGAGAAATAATATGTAAAAATGGGTGTAGGAGGAAGGAACTTGATTTTAGGGGGAAAAAATTGAGTCCCAGGGATTTGAGAAGAGTTGCCTGAGTGTTCAGTTTGTTAGTGATTGGGTGGAATTAGAATCACTGATTTCTTTTTCAGAACTTTTTCTATAAATGGACAATGCCTCTTGTCTGGTGGAAGTACACATATTAAAATAAATGTTTTAGCCCTGCTACCATCAATGGGTGTACATTTTAAATAAAATTGTATATACTTTTCTTTCTTTTCTACCATCAATGTCAGTCAGAAGAAAATGTTGAGAAGTCAAAGGTGGGAGCAATTGTGTTGCTTTCATCATCCCAACACTAGGAAACAGTTCCTTCTCCCTGACTCTGCGTCAGAGGGACTGTGGCAGAAACTAGATGAAGGAGAGTGTGGTAAAGAAGACAGATCAGATTCACCATCTGGCAGTTGAATCACTCAATCCAGCCATATTCATGGTGCCTTTCATTTAGAAATTCTTTTGAAATAGAGTATCTTATCAGGCCCTTTAAATTATCTTACCTCCCTAGAATTGAATATGAGAGGAAGTCATCTTTAAACAAATATTCCCTCTGTCTCCAAATCCTCAACCACAGACTCCTAAGGCAAATATGCAAATAACTTGGCAGTTCAATCATGAGATCCCTCCATGTTCTCTTTGCAAAGTTGGACATACAACCCCTGAGGCCACGAAATCATGTCCAGATTCTTGCCTGTGAAAAAAATACATCCTTCCTTTCCCTTTTGTATTGAAAACAGCAAATCCCATGAGGTAAAGTTTGGAGAGTTTCCATAATACATTTCTTTACATAAAGTGATATTATAGTCTGAATAGATTGTCTTGTTTTATATGTATTTGGATTGATCTTATTCCAGTATATGGGGATTGGACTGTGTTACTAAGCATATTCTAATACTATTCATGTTTTTTTCCCTTCATTTCAGTTTGATGACTTAATACTTTCTGTTGAACTGTATTGAACTGATTATCATTTTAAAAGTCTCATGATGACTGTGTAATAGACAGACGACCTCATTGCTCCTCCAGCCCCCTTGGCTCTTGGACCAAGAACAGGCCATCATCCAAGGCCTATCAGTTCATTGATTTGTCAAATTTTCTCTCCCATGAAATTGACCACAGAGACATGTAAACTACAACAATCGAGGGACTGGGGATTGAACTGAAAGTTCAGATTGAAGCAGAGTCAAATTTAGTGACATGACAAGTGAAAGCCACCAACAAGCTGAAAGTTATAGGAAAGCTAACTTGGAGTCAATGAGAAAGACTGAAAGAAAACAGTTGAGAGACTGGATTCTGAGGAACACAGATAGCAATTCTCTAATTTCCAGAGGAATGTTGATTCCTGGCTCCTGTCTTAGAAAATGCACTTTCTTCCTACATGTTCTTTAAGCTGTTACTACAACCTTTAAATTACTCCCTCTGTGCTGAAGCCAGTTTATATTAGTTTGTGGGGTTTTTCTTTTTAACAAAATTTTAACCAGAAAGTTCACATAACAATCTTATTTGTTTAACCATACTTTCATGAAAACTATGAAATCTTAATTGGAAAGAATTAAACACTTCCAGATTTTTGAAATCTTTTTTATTTGTCATGTTTTCACACAAAATCTATGTGTGAAATGAGACTAATCAGCAATATGGTTAGTTGAACTCTTCTACCATCATGGTGGTCATTTGTTGAACAGGAAATATATGCAGTTTCAGGCCTGAGGTAATTATTCATCTTCTGTTAAATCTGAATCTCCACTGTCATAATCAGGTAGCCCAGACTCATTATATAGAATACCAGCACTTGATATGGTTCTAAGCTAGAATGTAGGTTAAACTTTAAACATTAGGTATTCAAACTGGCAAAGACACAAACACACACACACACACACCCCACCTCTTTCCTCTCTCCTCTCACCAAACACACACAATTTAAAAGGAAGCAGCACCACACAGTGGTAGCACAGGGAATAGCTACTGTCTGACCAAACACCAGCTTTTGTTCCTTTGAAAACAGAGGACTAGTTGGTTCTTTGGTGTTTTTTTTTGTTGTTGTTGTTTTTGTTTTGTTTTGTTTTTTTTCCCCTCGAGTTTAGATGTGACCAATGTGGTATTGTTTTCTGTGAAAAAAAAAATTATGTTTTCACTTCTTTACCTCTTGACAAGAACAATTTTTGGATGGATTTCAAACTTATTAATAAATGAAAATGCTAACAATGAAAACATAGTTGTCATACTTTACCACGTGTGGTTGTGTTTATTATAACCAAATGTATTCCAGGAAAAAAAATGATTGAAAAAACACTACTGCCTGAGGTCTTTTCTTTTATTCTTTGGCAAAGAGAACATTTTATTACTAAATTTAATCTGCTGAAAATCAAATTTTATAACTGAAAATTTGGCACAAATAAAACCATCGGCTATATTCATTTAATGTGATTATAGTGATTGCATTAAATAAATGAAAGTAAAATACACCTCTGATATTATACATTTAACTACAGTTTGGCTCATAATTTATTCTGCATATGAAGTACATAAAAAAAGGCCTGAAAATCATTCCACCTAGTTTAGTCTAAAGATATTACTTCTTCAGTTCTTTGGAGTATGAAGACCCTAATTTCTAGAATGTATTCAGTTTGTGTCACAATGGGATGTTCATCATTCCTCAATAATGCTTGATTTCTTAATACCTTCCCTGACAACCTCGGTGGACAGCCTTCCTGGGCATTTCTCCATAAGTGAAGAGTTTTCAAGAGAACTTCAGCAGAATCACTGGTGTCTAAAGAGTCATTTTCTCATTATTTAACTTTTTAAGCCTTCTTGCTATTGAAGAAAACACGATTAGCAGCAGAGCTGAAAAATAATCTTCAGTTAAGAAGAATGCGTGGCCAGGATGATCAAAGCTCAGAGAGCACCTCTGAATGGTTAATGGAGCATCTGAGTGAAGATAGCCCTAACACAGCGGAGGTGATGCACTGCATGAAGCCAGCCTGGTGCTTTCCATGCCTTGATATTCTGCACAACACCAGAACACAGAGAGGGAAGTCCTGTATTGCTACTATAGTTCCCTATTCTGGGGTTTCACGTGCAGGGGGGGATTAGAACTAGCCAATTCCTAAAGCCAGTAAAGGAGTTGCCTGCAAGCTTGGTTTTCATATGCAAACCAGTCAATCCAGAACCTACACCCACAAATACCTCCTTTTACTGAATTGAACTCACACTCAGGTCAGCACCTTCTGCCCTAATCACCCAGGGTCAAGCTACAGACCTTAGAACAGCCCCTGCACCTCCTGAAAGTATTCCGCCTTGTCTTAAACCTGTTTATCCTTCTTGTCCGGTTCCTTCTCAAGAACCACAATAAAGGATCTTGCCCACACTTTCCTCTCCTTGTCCCTCTACATCCTGACTAAGCTTGATGTTTCCACATCTGGCCCTGCATGAGGAGTCTGCATCCTACAAAGTCTACATTATCACACAGGGTCTGCAAGTGGAAGAATTTCTTTGTTCATGACAGCCATTTCCTTGTCAGTGTGTCCTGTCCTACTGGGTTAAAACAAATACTGAGTATGTAAAGTCTAGCATTCTAGAACAGGTCCCTAATAAGATAATTAGTTCCAACTTTTTTTTAATCACACTGGCTTTTAATTGATTTTAAAGTGCTAGAAACAAATATAGAACTGATTAAATAACCAAGGCATTCATTTGTGGTAATCAATAGTTGGCACATTTACATCTTTGCCTCACATGGCTTGATGTGTTTGGCAGATTATGACGTGCTATATTTTGACTAAATAATTAACTTCCAGTCAGCCTGATAAATTGCTTCTCTCTTCTCATAGCTTGTGCCCAATTGACTCTGCTGTTCAGTTTTCTCTATTGGAGTCAGAGTGCCCCAAAGCTCAGCCCATTTCATTTGTGAAACTAAATACCGTTCTCCTAGGGTTATATTTAATTAAAACACAGCAGTATTTAAGAGAAATATTTCACTTCAGAGGTCTAAACCCGCCTTTGCTACTATAATTACTTTGCAAAACTCACACTGTGGCAAGATAAGAAAAAAAAGCAGAACAGATGCAATTTTAGAGTCACTATCTGAAAGCCAAGAACAAAATCATCAGGAAGCAGAAGTCTTTTTTTTTTTCTTTTTTCTTTTGCTTTGTTTCTATCTAATAAACCCACACACAAAATATATAAACAAAATATCAACCAAGGTAGATGCTCAGGTCTACTGCATTTTAATTTTGTTGAGTTAAAAAAAAAAAAAACACAGCCTCTGAATCTTGTATTTGAGTGTGCGAGGTGTGTGTGGTTCTATACACGTGTGTACATGTGTGAGTAAATGGGAGCATGTATGTATGGAGGCACTATCTTACTTAAATACTTACTATGTATAAGGCACTTTGCATATTCATTCTTATTTAAATTCATTCATTCTTATTTAAATTCATTCATTCTTATTTATATAATTGTACAATATACGAATATGATTCTTGCCATTATAGCCCTATGTAATTAATTCATCAGGTTCACACGTTCTCAATAACATGAAGACTAAAGTGAATGAACAATTAAGTTTCATGTGTGGGGAGAAAACTGCTAAAAGTCAAAGTGCTTTAGAAATTCTCCTTAGCTGATATGGAATTAACATTTCTGTGCCAGGCACTGTGCTGAGACATTTACTTGCTTTCCTCTTTAAGCCTTACAACAGTCCAGGACATGGAGCTTATTCTCTTTCTCCTACTGAGGAAAATGAGGCTTCCTAAAGGAAACATGACTCAAAATTGCAGCTCTTTCAAGGGAAATCTCAGATGGTTAGGTAGATAATAATTTGGGATATTAACGTAGGCTTCTTTTCACTTCATTTTCTTGATTTTCCTGTGACTTTCTCTGCACTGAATCAGAGGCACTCACAGCCTTCTTGCAGGTAGGCAGATGCAAAACCCTACAATGAAAATGGTGGCAACATATGTCTCACAGAGAAACCTCCTGTAGGTCAACCTGGTACCTTGGAAGGAGAAAGCAACTGTCTAGGTCAGGGCTTCTCAAACTTACTGTGGTGAAGGAGCCTTTGTTTTTAAAATAAAAATAAGATAAATAAATAAAATACTAAAAATGTATGACCAGATACATGAAATGTTGAAACCCAAAGTAATAAAAGACACAACCCTCAAGCCTGAATTATTAAATTCTATTGCTACAAAAGTTTCTAAACTCCTACTCATGATTGCTGTACTCAATCTCACTGAGAACCGGTTTTACAGTCTATATATTTGTGTACCAGACAAATTCGTATGTTGAAATCCTAACCTCCAATATGATGGTTAGGAGGTGGGGCTTTTGGGGAGGTAATTAGGTCACTAATCACCAGCCAACCTGTAATGATGCGTACCAACATTTGGCTTTCCATTTTAGAAATCAATTACTATTTCATATGCTCATTTAAGGATTTGGAGTCATAAACAGGCAAATATCTGAGTGGTAAATAACCCTCCTAGAAGATGAACTGAGATGTTTTGTTAACATGCAGACCATGACATTGTGCTAATGAGACCTTCCCCTCTAGGCTGTATGCCCTCCAGTTATGAGTATTCAACTATAGTGCATGGATGGGATTGTCAAAACTCTTGGCCACAGGAGATTTTTTTTCTTATTCAAATAAATCTGTGTGCAGAATCCCAACACATAAAATATCTATTTAGAAATCATCTAAAAGAATTAAAGAACTAGAATCCCATCCACTAGTAATTTCTTCACCACTCAGTCTCTGAGGCTATGCAACATCCTGGTTACATGAAGAACAAACTGGGAAACTACTTTGGGGTCTTGACCCACACTGGTAGCTATCTATTCTTGGAAGAAAACTGAACTCTGGCCTGTACCCAGGAGTGTACCTTCCTCATATTTACAGTAGTCAGTTGCAACAGATGATGCTACAGTATGGGAAAGTACTGACTGATGGTTAGAAAAGAACAGTTGAGGCAGAGTAGGTCTCATCTCTGAAGACATGGTGAGTGCAATACTGTAGAGGAGGTTTAACATAAAACCACTTCTACGTGGCCATATCATTGGAGTGAACTACAAGATATGGTTGCTTTTATTCACTGTTGCTTACCAATAAGATAATACCTTACAGCAGAAGCCTGAAAAAATCTCAGGTTCCCAACTTTATTTGTGGACACCGACCCAACAAAATGACATCAACAACATGTACTTAGTACCAATGTTCAATAAACATATACAGGTTTATTGTTCTGACTTCTTGAGATGACATCTGAAACAAGTTTTGAGAAATAATGACATGAACATTTTAAGCTGTTTTCCACTTCCTTATTCTTTGTTCTATATTGAGGACATAGCTTCTTTCAAGAGTCAGCCTTCTAACTTTCCATTCGGTTGTATAGAGCTGTAATGACACATGGTAGCTATTATCATAATCAATACCAAATACAAAAACAAAAGATGCTTCATTTTAAACATGACCAATTTCTTAATTCATTGGCTTAGGAAAATAATTTCAAAACAACATGTTTATGTTTTATTTCAATTATACCTTCATTAAATTCATACATTATTTCTCATTAATTTATCTTTAAAATGCATTTATTGAACACCTACTTGTATGAAGTCCTATATTGGGATTACTAGAGTGAATAAGCAGTGATGGAACTAATGGCCTATCTACAATTCAGTAGGATTGTCACATTTTAGAAAGAGGTGGAAAACTTCCAAATAGAACCTTGAGTCTTTCAGGCCTGCATTTTGGTTGAATTCACCCCAGTTTACTCCAATGACAATCTCTGTGTCTTAAACCATTCAACATAATCCCGTTCTCCTGACTTCACCCAAGAACAAAACTCATGATGGAAGTTCCTTAGTAGGAAGCAATGACAGGTGTGATCCATTGACTGCATTATCACTATAAGGGACACTGACCAAAGGGCAAAACCTACAGGAAAGAGAGTAGAGTTGAAAGAACTTGAAGAAACAGAGTCAAAGTCATGATTAAATCAATCCTTTAAGGTTTTATTTTTTTAATTATGTGTACAGTAGAGTGCAAGAATTTTGTATCTCTTGCTACAAGAGCATTCAAACTGAAACACTATCTGGAAGTATAAACCACAAGGAAGGTGAGAAGTTATTAAAACACAAACTTAGAAGTTTCTCAAGCAATCTCAGTGCTTTTAAAAACATTTAAAAGTGAGATAAGAGTTCATCGCTAATTCCAACTAAGAGATGAATTTTCTTCTAAAGCGTCAGGGAAAATAATCTAGTATCTCTTTTGAAAGGAAAGAAACTAACTTTAGGATCAGTTATTCTCCTAGAAACCATCTTGCTTCCAGGTAAGTGTTTCATGTAATTCTCTCCTCTTTAACTTTAGGTCCCAAATAAACAATCTAAAGTTATATCTCAAGACCTAGAAAAGCAGGAACATACTAATTCCCTAACCAGTAGAAGACAGGAAATAATTAAGATCAGAGCTAAAATTAATGAAATAGAGATTAACTTTTGGAATTGTTAAATGTGGTTCCAGAGTTTGAAATCATGTGAACCAATAAGGAAACTGGTGAAAAGAAAACAAACTGTGGCATACATGTCTCGTTCCCTAATTTTCACCTCTGTCCCTCATCCTCAACCAGTCGGCCCCAGTCATCCCAGCTCCAGAAGTCTATGACTTTGGGTATCTGCTAAGAACCTACTTTGGATTTGATGCTCCATGAGTCACTGCGAATCCCAAACATCTCTTAGTCTGTAGACTAAGCATCCCCTGGACGTGGGTGAAATTTACTAAAAATAACTGGCAGGCTTTATTTAAAGTTAGAAGTTTAGTTTCACTTAATACATAAATTTGGTTTACTTAGAGTTTATTGGCATGAAAAATTTTAGAAAGGATATTGCTTTTCTACTTTTAAATATTTGTTATGTAACAATAACCTTTCTGTTTTATTTCTTAGAAAGGGTGGTCCAGATAAGTTGCATAAACACTAGGTGGCACTATAGTTTGAAATAACATTCAGTCAAACACTAAAACAGCTAAGGTTATATGAGATGGTAAAGCAAACAAACAAAACACAATAAATCCATATTTAAGAAGGTATTAAATATTAAAATTTTAATACTTACTAGAGGAGGATAATTAACTTTATGTTGTTAATTAATTGACTTAATGAATTAACTTATATGACCTAATAGATATTTTTCTTTTTATTGGAGCAGTATACTTACTTACACATAATGGTTAGGTTCATTTTGACAAAATACATGCATGGAATTTGATTTCAACCACTGTCTTCCCGCCCCCTGCTTTCTCTCCCCTCCTCTCTCCTCCTAGTCTCCTTCTACTCTATTGATCTTCCTTTTGCTCATTTATGTATTTAATTTTGGTTAGTACATTCTAATATACATAAAAGTAAAATTCCCTGGGGTATATTCATATATGCATATAATGTGATTTTGCTAATGGAATGAACCTGATAGGTTTTTTAAACGATAATGTTCTTGTCCCCTAATTGAAATTAGATTCATATTTGCTGGAAGGCAGCAACTGAGTAAATCAGGTATAATTATTCAAAAAGTTCTTCATTTTTCTAGATGAAGCCTCAGTTTAGGTTTCAACATGTCCACTGCATTTGAGAATTGAATAATAATTTTTCTCAGAAAATGAAAGCATAATATATATATACTATTATGTGTTAATAAAAATAGATTATGTGGGAAGCTAAGAATTAGATTTATTGATTTTTCCTAGTTAAGTCATGTATATGTAAGTAATTTATATCTAATACACTCAGTAAATTATGTGTACTGCTTATACATTTTGAATCTTTTCTCAAAGTAGGTTTTATATATCAAAATGCAGCATTTTCTTGATTTGTTGTGATCTTTGTTAAACAGCTTCAAGAAAGAGCACATAGACAGAAGCTATGAACCAATGATGGAGCCACTGAGCCCCACCTTAGTGGGGACAGATCTTAGAAGGTTTCCTCTCAAAGTCACAAAGTAAAATTTAATTGTGAAATAAAATTGATTTTTAAAAACATCATCTGAATATTTGACCAAAGACTATGTAAATGTAAACTTATTTTTAAAAATATTTTTATTTCTTCTAATTGGTTATACATGACAATAGAATGTATTTTTGATACATTGTACACAAATGGAGCATAACTTCTCTTTTCTCTGGCTGTACATGGTGCTGAGTCACACCAGTAGTGCAATCACACATGTACCAGGGTAATGATATCTGTCTCATTCTATTGTCCTTCCCATCCCCTCTGCCTCCCACCCCCCTGCACAATTCAAGTTTCCTTCATTCTTCCCTACCACCCCCCCACACACACTGTGAATCAGCATCCACTTATCAGAGAAAATATTTGGTCTTTGGTTTTTGGGGATTGGTTTATTTGGCTTAGCATGATATTCTCCAACTCCATCCATTTACCTGCAAATGCCATAATTTCATTCTTCTTTAAGGCTGAGAAATATTCCAGTGTATATATATATATTTTTTTTCTTTATCCATCTTTTGAAGGACATCTGGGTTGGTTCCATAGTTTAGCTATTGTGAATTGAGCTGCTATAAACATTGATATAACTGCATCACTGTACTATGCTGATTTTAAGTCCTCTGGGTATAAACTGAGGAGTGGGCTAGCTGGGTCAAATGGTGGTTCCATTCCAGTTTTCTGAGGGATCTCCATACTGCTTTCCATAATGGTTACATCAAACTGCAGTCCCACCAGCAATGTATGAGTGTACCTTTTTCCCCACATTCTCACCAACATATATTTTTGCTTGTATTCTTGAAAATTGCCTTCTGATTGGGGTGAGATAAATCTTAGAGTAGTTTTGATTTGCATTTCTCTAATTCCTAGAGATGTTGAACATTTTTTGCGTTTGTTGATCAATTGTATTTCTTCTTCTGTGAAGTATCTGTTCAGTTCCTTAGCCCATTTATTGACTGATTTAAAAAAATAGATTTTTTGGTGTTAAGTTTTTAGAGTTCTTTATCCTGGAGATTAGTGCTCTATCTGAGGTATGTGTGGTAAAGATTTACTCCCATCCTATAGACTCTCTCTTCACATTATTGATTGTTTCCCTAGCTGAGAAGAAGCTTTTAAGTTTGAATCCATCCCATTTATTGATTCTTGACTTTACCTCTTGTGCTTTTGGGGTCTTGTTAAGGAAGTCAGGTCCTAAGCCGACATGATGAAGATTTGGGCCTGCTCTTTCTTCTATTAGGTGCAGGGTCTCTGTTCTTGTGCCTAAGTCTTTGATCCATTTTGAGTGGATTTTTGTGCAGGGTGAGAGATAGAGATTTAATTTCATTTTGTTACATATGGATTTCCCAGCACTATTTGTAAATTTAATTTTATACTACGTGAGAGAGGAGAAAGGTGTCCTCTTTTCTGATGGTTCAATTTAATTTTCTTAATGTTTTCTGCCAGGACCCAGGGTCTCCTATAGAATCTAATCTGGTTCAGTGACTGGGAAGAGAGATTTCCAAAGTAATTAGGTAGGTTTTGTTAGAGACGTCACCAAGACTATCCTCATAAAGCATTGCCTTGGTGGTTGTATAAGCTTTGAATAGACTCACAGAGGTAGGGATATCATTCTCATACCATAAATAGGCTAAAAGAACTAAGAATGAGGTTATTAAGTTCTGGACTAATGACATGTTGTTTAGTTTTTACTATTCTTTAAAAAAATAAAAATATCATACTTCGGAGAAAGAAATTATAATTGAATTATAAGCAACTACAAAAATATATAAGAGCTCTAAAGTAGCCAAAAATCATCACTATGTAATGAACTAATTTGTTTCTAAAGAACACTATTAAGGATCTTGCAACATAAAAACACATGAGATGATTATTATCCTTCAATGAACTTACAATTTTGGAGGGAAAAGCTACAAACATCCAAAAAGTAATTAACAACAAAAATCTAAATAACTATTCAAAGCAGATTATCGCGTCCCACCGCGTCCCTTTCTGGCCGCAGAAAGACACGACATACGTCTGAAGCTTCAGAAGTTTATTGTGCATGGTCTTCCTTCCTTTCCTTCCTTTCTGTCCCTCTCTCTTTTACTCTCTCTCTCTCACTTTCCCCCTCCTGCGCTCTCCTCTCTCCCTCTTACTTAGCCGTTCCTCTCCTTCTCTCACTCTGCTCTCGCCTGCTTCGGCCGCTTCTGCACTCTCCTGCTTTCATCCGCTTCTGCGACCGACCTTCCACCTCTCTCTTGCACTCTCTTCTGCATAACCCCCCTCCCCCAGGAAGACGCCAAGCTTATATACACTTCAACCAATCAGGGGAGAGTACACGAGGTAAACGCGCGGACAGCTGCAGGCATAGAACAGTTACGCGAGGGAGGCATGCTCTAATCAATTAGCCACTCATCAGAATTTGCTGGTTGTTTACTGTATAGCTAGCCGCTTTTGGCCCAGCGCCAGGTGCCATCTTGACTATGCCCGAGGCTAAACCCCGACACAGATATAGATAAAAAATAAAAGGTAATGCCTAATATTTCCTGAATGAATAGTACAAATATGAAAGTGTAAAATTATTTGGAAGAAAATATATATATTAGTTGGTGTTTAGGTTAAACTACTCTAAAAGAAAGAGAGAGACAGAGACAGAGACAGAGATACCTAAAAACTGGAAGTCTCAAACTGTGCAGACCTTTGGAGGAAAGGTTGTGTAGGGAAGGTAGGTAACTTGGTAACTTGACTCTACAGGGTCATACAGGAACCAAAGCCCCTGCTCTCAGGTTGTATTGGTTAAGATGATACCAGCATCTAGAATAAATATGACAAACTTTTCAGTGGCTCAACATAGTCAGTTCTCACTCGCATGAGGTCCGAAGGGTGGTCTGAGGGATGATGGGGAAGGTTAGAAATCTACTCCTTGCAGAAATTTGGAGATCTAAGTTGACTGAGGCTCTGTCATTTTCTATGTGGTCCTGGACATTGTCATCAACATTTATTGCTTATGAAAGCGAGGAGACTCAAAAATTCCTTTTAAATGTTCATATTATTTTGGTTGCTTCAAGGTTTTTTGACAATAAAATTCCCTCAAACCCTCAAAACTTCTAAGATAGCTGTCTGTCCCTGCTACTTCCTATGGTAGGCAAAATTCTAATAACTTCCCCAAGATTACTACTCCATGCTATATATACCTTGTATAATATTGCCCCCTTGAGTTTGGACAGACTTGGGGAAATGATGGAATATCATTTCTATGATAATGTCACTAACCAACTAAGTTTATCAAAAGGGAAATGATAAGGATGAGCAAGACCTTATCAGGTGATCCCTTAATAGAACTGAATCCTGCCTGAAGAAAGAGATTCCATAGGGGAGAATCACCATTCCACATGGTTGGCTTAGAAAGCAGCCTCCAGGAGCTGAAAGCACTCCAACTGATATACAGTCATGAAATGTGTGCCTTTGCTCTACAACCTCAAGGAAGTGAATTCTGACAACCACCAGCGATTTTGGAAGTGGATCTTGAGCCTCAGATGAGACCACAACCCCAACCAGACTTTAACGCACGCCGGTCATGTGAGACTCCAGCAGAGGACCCAGCTATACTGTGCCCAGACCTGTGACCTATGAACTCTAAGGCAATAAACATGTTTTAAAATGCTAAATTTGTAGCCATTTGTTATGCAGCAACAGAAAGTTAATTGTATTCCAAAGTTCCTAGACATGATTCTCAAGCCCAAATTATTTTACTTTCTTCCTCATACTTTTTCCCCCTCAACCTAAAGTATCTCCCTCAAGGACATAGGCTTAGAAAGAAAGTCACAACCTTAATGCGATGCTTTCCATAAGATTAAGTATTAGTGGGATTTTCTTTCTTAAAAACTTTTAAAATATTACTTCTTCCCACTTACAGCCTATATGCAGTTGCCATTTCCCATTCCTCAAAAATCTTAATTTTCTGCTGACTATTGCCTATCCTTTCTCTTGCAAACCTGCTAATTCTTGCTTGTGTTTTTCTCTTATATCATCTTGCTAAATAAAACCAATTATAACTACACATATTGCTCATAGTCTATTTGCCAACTACATTTGAAAAACTAAGCAAAAAGGATAATTTTAAAAGAACAATATAACCTACAAAAGTTCTTCATAAAAAGAACACAACAATGTGTGCAACCAAATAATAGAACATAGGGACAGTTTTGAAAGAACAATCTTGAAATTATAGCATTAGGCTTAGAAAGTTTTTGGTCACATTTATTAAAATCCACTAGGGACTATTACTCTCATGTTATTTATACATTCCCAAGGTAGAGAGACAAAGAAAACTCATTTTTAAAAAAGAATTACAGCCTTTTAATTACAAATCCTGACAAAGAGAGAATAAAGATAAAAAATATATAGACCAATCTAGACCAATCTATTTTGTTTGTTTTGTTTTTGTGGTGCTGGGGACACAACTAAGGGCCTCATGTGTGCTAGGCAAGCACTCTACCACTGAGCCACTTTCTCAGCTCCAGACTAATCTCAGTTTTTAGCATGCTGTGTAATCCAAAATATTGACAAAATACAGATTTTGAATATAGATGCGAAAGTCCTAAAATATTAGGAAAGAATCCTGAAATATAACAAAAAAATAAATAAATAAATAAACCCCAGCAGGAGTTGTACTGTGGTACTGTGAGCATTGTTTAATGTTAATGTTAGTCTTGGTTATCATCATGAAAATACATCTTATTATACAAATAGGCCAAAATAGAAAACCACATCAACAAATTTTAAAAATATGTCTGATGACATTAAACATTTATTTCTGGTTAAAGTTCTCAACATAAATAAGATGTAGCATATTTTCTTCATATGGAAAAGAAATGAAAAATCTATTTCCAGCCAACAGTCAATGATGTCATGCTTGATGATAGGAGAGCATGAGGAATATTTATCACTATCACAATTATTTGACAAACTATTGAAAGTTTGACTCAAAATAATTTTAGGCAAAAATTGCAAATATGATTGTAATTTGCAAGTAACATGATTCAAACTGATTGAAAAAATATTAAAATTAATCCATAAAAACATAGATAAGACAAGGCAACAGAAGGAAAATAAATAGGCAAAACATTTTAAATATTAATAAAACATAATGGTAAAAATTCTTACAATAATATGAAAACCAAATACTTAAAATGGACTTAATAAATATGAATAACACACAAAACAAAACCTTTAATTCTTTTTAAAAAAACATTCAAGAAAAGTTGAAGTCCTATTAGCAACAAAAACATTTGGAACACTCTGCTAATCAATAGGAAACCTCACAATTATCATCATAATGTATTCCATTTGAATTAGAGATTAACCATAAAAAATAAGATTCCAAACATGGAATAAAGTACTGGTGAGTATTTTTAATTTTGTTTGAGTATGAACTTCTAAGCCTGACTTCAGAGGAGGATTCCTCCAAAGAAAAAGATTGGTAGGTTTTATCAACAAACACAACAACAACAACAACAAAAAAAAAAAAAAAAAACAGAAAGAAAGAAAGAAAAACTTTAAGACAGTTATTTTCAATAGAGAGGAAGTGGCTGTAGTCAAAAGGATCGCTTCTCCTCTTTCCCAAAGATGGAAGACTATCATAGTGTGTGTGTTTGTGTGTGTGTGTGTGTGTGTGTGTGTGTGTGTGTATGCCCACGCCCACGCATGTGTGAATGATAGAAAAAGAAAGAATTCTAAAGTTACTCTTGCTTCATGTAATTTTAAATTTTTATTTGTTTAATTATTACTATTAAGTGCTCATTATCTGCCCAGCAATGATCATATGGGTTCAACTTCATTATTTTTATTTTACAGAAGAAGGCTGAAACTTAATTATTATCACCCTTATTACCAGTGCCACGGTAACATTGTTAGCAGCTTGTATATATTCTACATATTGTGCTAAATACTTTTCAAGGATTCTCATTTAATTCTCACATTGATTCTATGAGTAGAAACCATTACTACTCTAATATTCAGATAAGAAATCTCAGGCTCAGAGATTAAAAATAAGTGGCAACTTGGAATGAGCCCACATCTGCTTTCACTCACCTTTCCCTAGTTAGCCAGTGCTCTGTAGCATTAATTATATTGTTTAAATTGTGTTGAAATTCTCAAATAATCTTAAAAGTACACACGAGATTTTTATATTTTTCAGGAACAAGTATTTATTTGAAGATTTTGAAAAATAAAGGCTTAAAATTACTGTAAATTCAGTAAACACCAAATAACAATGTTAAAATGTAATGTAAAAATTGAAGAAAATTGTAACATGTTTAATAATTATTATTAATTGAATGCCTACTGTATGTGGACACTGTTTTGGGCACTGGATATACCGTGAAGAAACAGACCTCTGTCTTTGTGGAACTCACATTCTAAACATAGGATTAATATTTTTGAAAATCACATTTTAAAATGAGCAGGAAGCTAATATATAAAGGGAATAAGGATGCAAATAGGAAAGAATGAAATGAAGTTTCAGGAAACTATGATTTTATTCTTATTAGTAATGAAAGAAAAGAAATGTAACCAACAATAAGGTATTACTTTTGAGCTACCAAAATAGCAAAGATTAAAAGGAATGATTACATTCAGAGTTGGAGCTGCATGTGAAAGACTATAAATACTCTACTGGAGGGAACATAAATTGGCCCAGAAATTGATCCAAACTGTGGGTACATGACCATTACTATCTCTCAGAATTGGACCTAAACAATCAAAAAAAAGGAATTGAATAATAAAATGGAATTTACATAGAAAGAAACATTATTACATCATTACACATGATGATTAGATTGCTGCTTACCAAAAAGAAACGTTAAGAAGTGAATACTATCATTATGTGAATAAGAGGCTACAGAGAAAAAAAAAGAATAAAATGAACTCATTTTTTACTAAAATTAATGTATCTAAATCCTAGTGCAATACTGAAAGAGTTGAGGGTTTTTTCATTTTGTATATCTAGGTTTTAATAATGATGGATAACTTCTATACTTTTTAAGGCTGCAACTGTACCACCTTAAAACTGTGTGAATCTACTAAGTTCAGGGAAACAAGTCAAAGAATTCACAGGGCTTTTGGAATATAAGACAAAAAAGCTGTAGATGAACTCACTACCCTGTTCTACTCTGCCTCTGCTCCCTTACTAAATTCTATCAAACCTGTTCTGTGCAGAGATAAAAAGCAGCACTAGAATTAGAGGGTGTACTTCAAATCATTTTCCTCTAGAAGATAATGCAAAACACAAAAATTTAGTATTTGTTAGGCTCTAAAAATAGATTATTACTACCAATGTCTCCAATAGTCATTAAAGATGTGGAAACTTTGAGGCATGGTTGGCAGGTTACATATCTTGTTTGCCCCTGGAACTTGGATTATGTCTTCACATTTCATCAGGTGAGCCAAATATGGCATCAAGGGAACAGCTAATTCCCTCTGGTCTCCTGGCTGCTACTATTAAATGACACTTTTCATCACTACTCAAATGCTAAGGAACTGAGTAAAGCAGATACAACTTTGCTTACATTGGGAGTGAAATCATTTGTTAAGTTCAGGACTTGCCTAAGTGGAGCTACTTGTCTAACAGTTTATTCAACTGGCAAACCAAATTTGTGTCTTCCCTTCACTAGATTGATATTTTTAAAACCAAGTATAACCGCCTATGGTATTGGTAATACATAGATGTATCTCACATGATTTATTAACAAAAGATCCTTTGAACCTAAAAAGAGAGCATTTCTATTGGAGAAATGATGATATATTGCCCATGTCCAAATTTTCACTGGAGATTGTCATCTAATCTAAGGAAAGGCATCGGGTTTATAAAGGGTTTAGAATTTTTAATTATGAGACTGTAGGGATCACCTGTCAGAAAAGGATAGATTTTTCTTTCATAATTCCCAATTCTGCAAAAAGAGGTCTAAGTTGAAGAATCAAGTATGCTCAAACCTAGGATGCTCTTGACAAGCTAAATTCTCAAAAACCTCCACATTTAAATGTTATGACAATATTTAAATTAACATCCCACATTATTATCTAAAGCTTTTACTTAAATGGTGTGTTTTATAGCTTACAAAGAACTTATGTAGCTCTCATTTAAGATAATTCACAAAACAACTCTTGCAGCTCAGGTACAGTGCTGGTCCCTGAGGCTCAGGTGCTAAGCAGGTCCCATTCAAATCTAGTTCTTCTGAGTCTATGTTTAGAAACATTTTCGGTATAGTCAGTCATCTTCCTGTGTACTGTGTTTTCTCTGGGTTAGCTTCAACTTGAGCTCAGCTTTGAGTAAAATGATCCATAAATTTTTCATGCTGATCACAACTCTAGGCATTAAAGCTAACGGTGGGGATGGCAAATAGCTGACATTTGTGCTGGCAGTCCCCATTCTGACACTGCACTCTTTCCTGCTATTCCTGGATGTGGCCTCAGAATCCTTCATGCATCTAAATTAATTGGATTTGGAAAACCAGAGGAAACCCATGTTTTCAATCCTGGAATAATGTTCTGCCATCTTCCATTTTCCTAATTCTTAACAGTTACAAAATCACAAAAAATAGTTAAGTGCCTCTGGAGTAAATACATTTCTATAATTTTAATTGTAGATCATTTACAACAGCCTTCAGATTTTTCCCCTCCTCTCATTCCATCACAATGTTATTTTCCTCAAATCCATTTTTACTATGCTACTTTTCTTTTCCAGCATCTTCATTGGTTCTCCAGTGACTGCTTAATAATTCCAACCTCCTTGCTATGGAATCCAAGAGCCAAGACCATCTGGTCCAACCTGTCTTCTTAGACTCACTTCCCTCAGTTCCCCAATAAGAACCCCAATCCCAGATGAGAGCCACTGTTTCCTAAGATGTTCTTCTTTTGATGAGCTCTGTCAGAAATGCCCTTTCCTTCCTTATCTTACTCTGAATTTATTCATCAAATTCTTTGCCTTTTACATAAGTTGACCAACTGCCTTCTGAGTGTTAGTTCTGATTCTTCCATTTATCAGCTATAAGAGCCTGGACAAGTTACACAACTAACTATGAGTTACTCTACATAAAGGTCTTAAAGCAGCAACAGAACAGAGCAAGTGATACACAAGCATTTGCTACTAGTATCATCATTGTCATTTAAGAAGTGATTGTCTTCTGTTACCCTCTAATACCTTCAGGCAATGTCTTGTGATAAGACTCCCTACACACTGCCTTGATACATTAGTATTCATGTATATGTACTATGTCCTCTCAAAATTTTAGTCTCCATAGGGAAGTTACCATGCATTTAACAGATTTTAACCTCACAAAATTAATAATATAGTGCTTTGACATTATAAGTGATCAATAGATATTTATTGAGCTCAATGTTTGGACAAAATAATGCAATCTATAGACCTAATTTAATATGTATTACATTTTCAAAATTGACTGCCTTTTTTCATCTTACATAAAATAATAAGCAAATTTTTTACTAGACTCTTGGAATAGGTGATAAATTTAAGACACAATTCACCTTCTGACTCCCAGTTTAGGACTGCTTAAGCTCTTCCAAATGAGTACTACTTCTCTACATTTAATTGATCACAAAGGACAAAATTATTTCAACCATACATTTTTGGCCTATTCCAATGTTTATTTAGCTTAAGGGTTTTCCTCAATTCTAGCCAAATGATTAATTACCAGAGATATTATCATCTCCATCTTTAATCCAAGTAAAGCAAGATTATTAGCTTCTTCTCAAAGGATCTATTTTTCTTATCTTTAAATTGACTTGAATCCTCTTTTAAGATTCATTCTCATTCCTTTGCTTAAAAGAGAATATAGAATCCAATGCCAAGAATCAAGGATGAATGAGTTTCTGGAGATGTTGAAATATTATCTTGTATTTTTCATAAAAGTTACATGCTTGCCTTGTGCTCACTATGATAAGACTCTTGGAATCTGACTGCATTCATGTGGATTTTCTCCATCCCAGAGTTTTCTGACTTAGTTTTAGACCCAAAGTGAACTGTTTTGTAATGGGGTTTACAAACCATTCTCAAATATATCAAGGAAATTCTAGGAGGTGTTATGAGCACCAGCTAATTTACTGGCATGAGCAGATGTGATGAAATCTCAATTTCTTCCTCCAGGTCAGAGCTATCAAATAAAATCAGACATTGAAGGGCTCCTAAGGAGCCATTCTTATTGGGTGATCATTCAGTTTGTTATTTACCCACTACTCGTGGTTAGGTCTAGATTTAATCTTTTTAGCCTGTAGACAAGGCTACCAAGGAGTGAGTAAGTAGTGGTGGTGAGGGAGAATCTAAAGCCTTATTAAAATTAGTCAGGGTATACTTATTGCTTTTCCTTGGTCTAAAGGCAGCTTACCTCTCATAGCATTAATGCAATATTTCATAACGTGACTCGTCGCACAAAGAACCATGGCACTCACATCTGGTACTTTTTGTTTATTTACATCACTAGAGTTCATCACTGGATCATTTTTAATAATTCAAGAACCTTTTCTATTAGTGTTTAGGTTGCCCACACGTAGAAAGCTATATTGAGAATGTGCCAATACACTACAGTGAAGACTTTAAAGTTTACAAAATGGTGGGTACATTTGTGGTTGAAAGCCTAACGTGATAAATGATAACCACAAAAATACCACATGTGAAGAAATATTTTGTTTTTTTTAGGAAAAGGAAAGGCACTAAGGGAAGATTAGATCTAAAGTTTTCCCAACGGCTTATGCATTGAAAATTGGAAAAAGACCAACTTCTGGAAACTGTTAAGATTTTTTTTTTAAGGGATTAGGACTGAAAGCAGCTGAGGGATAACTACTCTAAAGTGAGAGATGGATTGTGCCCAATTGATATCAGATGTCTGAAGTTAAACACCAAGTAATCTTTCCATTTTACTTTTCACGATAGTGACAGGCAAATCAGAATCTATTTCTGATGCTCTTTCACGGCAGATACTGGAGAATCTGTCCTGCCTTTGTACATTTGGTGTTTATGACAGGTCATATTTTCTTTGAAAGCCGTAAGAATTGAAGCATATACCAACCCAGGAAGTGGCATAAATGGCCCAATAGAGATGTTACCAGCCCTCTAATTATATCAATAGCTTTGAAAATGTGCCAGAAGAATTTAAAAAAAAATACTTCGATGAAACTGCATTTTCACTCAGTGAAAATTCTGTTATTTTTGCTCATTGTAAAAGTTACAGGTTATTCACTGTTCAATGAAAAGATAAAAATGTATGAAATTACAAAAAAGTAAAGATCACTTCACAGTCTTTCAGATAACCACTTTTGTTTGTAAGTTATCTTCCATCTCTACGTGTACATATAAAACTGCATATCCAAGTTTACACATGGAGGACTATATGATATAATGTATTTTCATCCCACAATATTTTATGAATATTTTCTTGTCAATAAATACATTTTTAAATGGTCATGTAGAATTATATTGGACTTATGTACTTTAGGCAGATGGATATTGTTTTCAATTTTTTTTTGCTATTATAGATAAAACTTCATAAACAACCTCCAGCATATAATTTGGCAGACTGGTACAATTATTTCTTTGAGGTAAATATTTAGATGTGAAGTTTCTTGGACATAAAGATTGTTCATTTAAATTTTTGATACACATTGTCTAATTACCCCTCAGAAGAACTTTATTGGTTTACCTCTAAAACAATGCATTATCAAGTTAATTTACTTTGTTAATACTAAGTGTACTGTTGAAAATATTCAGTTCCTTCAACTTTTTTTATTGTTGCCAGTCTGATGAGTGACGATATTTAATTGTTGAGTTTCTATTTTATTTTAATAATAGTGAAGCTTAAAATATTAATGTGAATTTTTAATCTTTTGGGAAAGGTAAGTTCATTATGATCCTGGTCATCTCTTTTTCTATTACTGATTTTTAAAAGCATATTTTCTTGTAATATAAAAGGGAAGATCAATTTCATATTATGTCGAGTTCAAATATTTTTCCTGGATTATTATTTGTCTTTCAACTATGTATATAGTATTTTTAGTTGTATAAAATTTATAATCAATACCATCAAATTTTTATGTAATAAATTTTATACTTCTGGATTTTATGTCATAAGATAGCTAGAAAAATATCCCACCAAAATAATTTCATGTTTTTACTTGTTGCCTTAAATTTTATGATTCATGAGTGATTGACTTCTATATGAGGATAACTACTCTTCTGCTTAGTATTTTAAAACACTCTTTTTTATCTACCAAATTGAAATATATACATGACTATCTTTTTGCAGTCTTTCTTCAGTTTAACTAGCACGTCTCTTCCTATAACAGTAACATCTGCTCTACTACTACAACTTTTTCATGTCATGGTAGCTAGTGAAGAAAGGACCTTCAGTAAATGTAAAGACTATTTCTACTCTCCTTATCATATTTTCTTTTAGATGAAACTTTTAGTCAAGTTCCAAAAGATTCCCTAAATTCTAAGTGAGCAGGCAAATGAATTAAGTAGAATGAATTTTTGCCCTTTGGTGGTTTTGTAATGTGTCAACACAGGTAGTCTGAACTACATTTCCCAGAACTATATCCCCCCTCCTGTGTGTTCCACTGAGCATGGGTCACAGATGGTCCGGGTGGGTGTGGAGCCATTTTTTACCTCATACATTTTACCATGAATCTGCTAACTCTCTTCGTTGATGTTAGGGGCCATCTGGCCTTGCAAGTGTTCCACCATCTCTTTAGATCTTCCTTCAATGTCTCTGACCCTCGGCCAAATGAATGTGGCTTCTGGGCCATGATGAAAGTCTCTGGTTTCTGCAGGATACAACAGCACCAAGATCTGAAACAGGGCCAGGACCAGGGTGAGAAAAGTAAAGCTCATAGGACTTGAAAGTTAGGGGGCACCCACTTTTGGTTTTGCATACCACCCTATTCTTGCACAAACCTGGGAGTGTGAGCCGACTTCAATTTGCACTACGGGAACCTTGCCTGTCTCATCTAGTTCGAGTACTACGTGATGTAAGAGAACTGATCCAGGTTTTTGTTAAACCTGGTGGACTCCAGATTTTACATGTAGATTCCAACTTGTTATTGCTCTGTTCCTATCTGCTAGTCAACTTTCTGCCTCAGCTCTCTGTCTGGTGGATTTTAAGCTCCAGCATCAGACATGAAGACAATAGCTTAGCTTCCACAATTGCATGAGGCTAAATCCTTAAAACAAATCCTTCATACACACATGCCTACACACACACACACACACACACACACACACACACACACGTGCGCGTGCGTACTTGAGTACACACGCACACATACACTCCAGAAAATTAATTATCAAAAAAGTTGAACATCCCTACTATGTGTAAAAATGATTTCAAGAATCAGGAAAAATAGAGTCAGAATTGTGGCTCAGTGATAGAGCACTTGCCTCATATGTGTGAGGCACTAGGTTCAAGTTCCAGCACCACATATAAATAAATGAATAAAATAAAGATTCATCAATAACTGAAAAAAATAAAAAAGAATCAGGAAAAATAAATGAGCAATAATAAATCAAAAATTCACAAAAGAATTAAAAATTCAAATTAATATTTTAAGTTTCACAATTAAATAAATGAATATAAACACAATTTAATATCATTTTTTACCCATCATATTGACATCATGGTAATTAAGTATTCTCCCAGCTCCGTTATTTTTCCCTCTTCCCTCAACATCCACAAATTCTAAGTAACACATTATATAAATCAGCACAATGTAATATTTTATCTTATTATGGTAATCTAAAAAACTCCAATTACTCCCTTTTATTTTTTATTAACTCACTGAAGGTTTTCTTTAGCTAATGCTATCACTAGTCTTGATGATGTCTCAGAAAGTACTTATTCGACACTCTGGGCTCTCAGACCTTCAAAATCTTCACTTTCAAGCCTCCTGCCCTCTATCTCACCTCCACCACCTTTAGTATGGTTACATATTGTAATGTGCTTTCAGTGGGTGCTATGCCATGTAAGAATCTTGATGATCAAGTACCCCATTGTCATGGAAGAAGTGGTCTATTGGACACATAAGACTTATAGAAATGAGCAAAACTCAAAGTGGATCAAAGACTTAAGCACTAGAACACAGTTCCTGCATCTAATAGAAGAAAAAATAGGCCCAAATCTTCACCATGTCAGCTTAGGAACTGACTTCTTTAACAAAACCCCTAAAACACAAGAGGTAAAATCAAGAATCAATAAATGGGATGGATTCAAACTAAAAAGTTTCTTCTCAGCAAAGGAAACAATCAATAATGTGAACAGAGAGCCTAAGAATGGGAGAAAATCTTTACCACCTGCACCTCATATGGAGCATTAATCTCCAGGATATATAAAGAACTCAAAAAACTCAACACCAAAAAAACAAATAACCCAATCAACAAATGGGCTAAGGAACTGAACAGACACTTCACAGAAGAAGAAACACAATCAATCAACAAACATATAAAAAAATGTTCAACATCTCTAGCAATTAGAGAAATGCAAATCAAAACTACTCTAAGATTTCATTTCATCCCAGTCAGAACTACAATTATCAAGAATACAAGCAATAATAAGTGTTGGCAAGGATGTGGAGAAAAAGGTATACTCTTAAATTGTTGGTGGGACTGCAAATTGGTGCAACCATTATGGAAAGAAGTATGAAGATTGCTTAAAAAACTTGGGATGGAACCACCATTTGACCCAGTTATCCCCCTCTTCAGTTTATACTCAAAGGACTTAAAATAGCATACTATAGTGATGCAGTTGCATCAATGTTTATAGCAACTCAATTCACAATAACTAAACTATGGAACCAATCTAGATGCCCTTCAACAGATGAATGGATAAAGAAAATTTATACACACACACACACACACACACACACACACACACACAATGGAATTTTGCTCAGATGTAAAGAAGAATGAAATTATGGCATTTGCAGGTAAATGGATGGAGCTGGAGAATATCATGCTAAGCAAAATAAGCCAATCCGAAAGAAAAGGCCAAATGTTTTCTCTAATATGCAGATGCTAATTCACAATGTAGAGGCTAGGGAAGAAAAGAGGTACTTTGGATTAGGCAAAAGGAAGTGAAGGGAGGGGAGGAGCTAAGGGGGTAGGAAGGATAGTAAAATTAGTGGGACATTATTACTGTATACACAACTGGTGTAACTCTGAATCATGTACAACCAGAAGAATGAGAAATTATACTCCATTTATGTATGATGTGTTAGAATACATTCACTGTCATGTATTACTAATTCGAACAAATAAAATAAATAAATAAATAAGGATTCTAGGAACAAGGGCTTAAAAACTTAAGCAACATCCTCATAACAGCAGCAATTTCCTACTACTGATTTTCATTTATGATAATTTAGTATGTATCTCAGCACCTACATTTTAGCCTCTTAATACCTTTGTGCATCTAGAGGAAACAGGTGAGTGCCAGAATGACTGAATCTACATCTGGAGTGAGGAATAAATCAAAATGAGTGTGTAATATATTGTTGTTTCTGGAAATCAAGAATAATTTTCTAAAGGGTTTCAAAGGAGTTACTTAAAGTCGTACGTGAAGACTGCTTTCACAATACTAAAATGAATTTGGTATAGTACTCGGAGCAACTTGATTCTATAAAAATCACTATTAGTCTATAATGATTTTCATATAGGGAAAATTAATATGAAGTGCATAAGAATATCAATCACAATAAAAATGAAGGGTGAAAAAAATAGGACATGATTACTTTTTTTTTTTTTTGTACTAGGGATTGAATGGAGGGATACTTTACCACTCCCAGAACTGTTTGTATTTTATTTTGACACAGGATCTTGCCAGGTTGTTGAGGGCCTCGTTAAGTCACTGAGGCTGGCCTAGAACTTGTAATTTTCCTGCCTTCACCTCCTGAGTTACTGGGATCACAGACATGCCCCACTGCATCCAGCTTACTTTTTAAATTTAATTTTGGTAAATTTATGGCCTTTGTCTATGTGGATACATTTTTTTCTATACTTATATGCCTGTCTATGAAATGTATTATTAAATCCTGAAATTACCACTGTTTGGCCATTTGAACTTACAAAAATGGCAATTTCATATGTCTCAACCAATAAGTATGCATTTGTAAGAAATAAAGGGTATAGAAAGGTAATCACCAAAGCTACAAACATTAAAAAGCTGTACAAATAACTCTAAGAAATGATTTGCTCTAGAAGTCACATAGAACAACCAGTTAAAAAGCAAAGACTAAGAGATCCAATAAGAGATTAGCCCAAAATCTTGACAGGAGTACTCACTGCACAAAATCGTCCCCTCATCCTTTCTATGGCTCTGTTATTTGTAATGAAAATGTGACAATGCCCAACAAGGTAAACTTTGAACAAGAAGGAATATCTGCAAGTAACTGTGAATTAGGATGAAATACTTAATAGAATGGAGAAGCATCATTCAATGTGAAGAAAAGATCTGGTTTAGAGTGTTGCATGCAAGTAGCAACTGAACATTGAGTATAACAGGTTTAAATTTGGAGTAACACCAGGTCGTCGTAGGAGAATGGCTCTGCAGCAATATTTGGTGACCCTGCATTTCTCCAATTAGGTCATGTAAGCAAGGCTTAACTGCAGCCTGCCCATCTTGGCAGAACATCCTGCAGTTTCTCATAGATGTAAGCCTGGTAAGGAATGATCAGGAGAGATTCTTATTCCTCGCTTGTGAGAGGTGACTTCTAAGCTATTTCTCCCTAGTTCAGTTGAGAACAAGACTTTTATCTTGACCCTCCCGTAGGGTACAGCTGCAGACTTCTGTGAAGTCTGTGAGACTGGCTGAAGTTTAGAGTTGGCTCCTTTCCAACAGAGCAGCCCATCACTTATGTATTATCTGGTCTCTCTGATTTGGTGCCATCTTGTGGTACAAGGGATATAGGGGACTGACACTATGCTACTTGCTTTTGCTGTCAGAATCCATCTGGGCTCATTATGTTTTGTTTTGTTTTTGATGAAGTTATGTTAGTCCGGGACAAGTCAAGACAACAGGTGCATTAGTAGTATTTGTGGCCCTGGTTAACCACTGTGCGGCCACTTTGGGAATGATTAACTGCTTGACAGCTCTCTAACTTAATTTAGTTGCTGAGGCTAGTCTTGAACTTGTAATCCTCCTGCCTCAGCTTCCAGAGTCACTGGGATTACAGGTGGGCCACTGTGTTGGCTCTCTATTCTAATTTAAAATCAATTGTTCTCTAGCTCAGAAACGAACATTTCAGCTTGTTTCGGTTTAGATACAAGATGTCAAACCAACAGCTCATGTATAAGAAAATGCAAGAAAGTTTAGAGGTAAAATGCTTGAGTTATGAGAGCCATAACCTAATCAGTGCATTAATCCCCTGATAGGGATTAATCAGCTCATTAATCCCCAGATAGATAATTGTGGGTAAGTAGAAGTGACTGTAGTAGGTCAGTCACTGGGACATGCTTTTGGCATATATATTTTTGTCCTTGGTGAGAGGAGAGGTCTCTCTCTGCTTCCTGGTGGCCAAGTCCTAAGCCACTTTCTTCCACCACACTTCGCCATGATGTTCTGCCTCACCTCATGCACAAGGCAATGGATTTGGCCATGTATGGACCAAGATCTCTGAAACTGTGACCCTGAATAAGTGTTTTGCCTCTAAAATTGTTCTTACCAACACTTATTATTGCTTGTATTTTTGATAATTGCCATTCTGACTGGAGTGAGATGAAATCCTAGAGCAGTTTTGATTTGCATTTCTCTAATTGCAGGACATGATGAACATTTTTTCATATGTTTGTTGACTGATTATATTTCTTCTTCTGTGAAGTGTCTGTTCAGTTCCTTAGCCCATTTATTGATTGGGTTTTTTTGGTGTTAAATTTTTTGACTTCTTTATATTTCTTGGAGATGAGTGTTTTATCTGAGGTACATGTGGTAAAGATTTTATTCCATGCTATAAGCTCTTTCTTCAAATTATTGATTGTTTCCTTTGCTGAGAAGAAACTTTTTAGTTTGAATCCATCCCATTTATTGATTCTTAATTTTACTTCTTGTGCTTTAGGAGTCTTGTAAAGGAAGTCAGTTCCTAAACTGACTTGGTGAAGATTTGGCCTCCTTTTCATTCTATGGTTGTCAGGGTCTGTGGTACATATACAGAGTGGAATATTAGTCAGCCTTAAAGAAGAATGAAATTATGGCATTCTCAGGTAAATGGATAGAACTGGAGAATGTCATGCTAAGTAAAATAAGCCAATCCCAAAATACCAAAGGTCAAATGTTTTCTCTGACAAGCAGATGCTGATCCACAGTGTGAGAGTGGGTAGGGAAGAATGAAGGAACTTTGGATTGTATAGAGGGGAGTGAGGGGAGGGGTGGGGTAGGTGGGATGGGAAAGATGGTAGATTGAGACAGACATTAGTACCCTACATACATGTATGAAAAAAATTTTAATAAAAAAATAATAAAATTGTTCTCATCAGGTATTTGGGTCACAGCAGCAAAAAAATAGCTGATTAAAACACAGACTGTCTGAAACATTATTCTTCTTATTTTACATCTGGAATAATTGATGATGTCTTGAAGAGATAAAGAAGTACTAAGATAATATATTTTAAAAAGCACATAATTTTACTACTTTGAAACAGCTTAAATAACATAATAAATGTTTATCACTGTGATAAATTATGTATGTGTTTAAGGTAGCAGAAGCACTTAGAAACTAAACACATTAAATCATATTTTTTCCTAATATTTAGGAACTGTATTTGAAATCTGTCGCCGACCAGCGGGACACAAACTGAAACATGCACCACACTCTACTTGCTTGGACGGAAAAGACCTTTATTACAGGAAGAACACTCACTTATATACAGTTAACAAACCAATCAGAAACTTCTTGCCAAGGGGAAGTAAGTCTTGGAATATTACTATTGGTAGCTTAGGCATGGTCTGACAGGGATAGCCAGTGTGCTCATCTTCCTGTTTATAGCAAGAGACAAACTACACGCCCACTGGCGCTGTGCCAGCTGCCATCTTAGCTTGGTCTTAGCTTGGTCTTTTTGGCGCGACCCTGGCTGTCGCCCACCACAGAAATCCATATCTACATGTTTAATAATTTTATTCATAAAGTTTTGACTTATTAGTGATTCATTAGTTGTACAAGTATTGTTTAATTTAAACATTTAAAATTTTTAAATGTAACAGATTTACATTATTAAATTGAAAATTCAAATACTTAAAATTAGCACTAAGGTTTCTTTTCCTTATAAAAAGAAGCCTAACCATTAAGATCCAGCCATGTCACTACCCTGCCTGCCTCCTTACTCTAGCACACACTCAACAGAATTTGGAATCCATTGATCTTACTAATTTATATTGTCCATCATCTCCTTCCTGGCTCAGTTCCTATTCAATCTCCATAATTGCACCTTTATAAGCATACTCCATTTCCTTATTTATTTATTTTTTTTCTACACCAACTCCACTGGCAAAACACAGGTCCAGGAACCTGATGGCTTGCCTCCTCCATAGCTTGCCCACAACTAGATCCACTAGTCATACTCTGACCAAAATTTCAAACTGGGCCCTTCGCACTGCTCGGCAATCCTAGAAAATTCATTTTCTCTCTGCTGAGATGACAACTTTATACTTTCTTCTCCATTTCAGATCTTAAATATCTTCTTCATTCTCTGTTTTAACCAAAGACCTTGCTTTTCATTTCACTGGGAAATTAGAAGGAATCTGAAAAAGAAAAAAGTAACTACCTCATCTTCCCACCAGCAAATGTACAACTTATCCATTTATGTAGCCATAAATTCTGCCTTTCTCCTGTCATCAGGGAAGGCTGCTACCTCCATTTATATAGTGAACTGCATTCTCTCTTGCCTGTTCAAGACTCCTCCTGCAATTACCTACATTTTATCCCCTACACATACCTGATGCTCTTTCTCAAGCAGTATAAAAATGCACCAATTTTTCACATTAAAAAAACTACACTTATTGACTCCAAATCCTCCTCCAAGCTCCCTTTTTTTCCTGCTCTCTTTTTCTGCAAAGCTCCCATGAGGGCTTTCTATACTAGCTGCTCCTTTTGGACATTCATTCCTTTCCATTTACTTCCTCCAAATCACTTGATTAGAAGAATTCATGTCAGAGTTTGTAGGGACTTCTGGGAAATTTCTTTCTTCTGATGGAAGAGTTGTCGGAGTAACCCTGTTTCTCTTCTTCTCAGTGTTACTGGTGCATCTGTCTTGCCAGATGTATTTGTCTTGGAGAACAAACACATCACAAAGAGAAACTGGGGAGAAGAGAATTCAGGGGAAATGGCCTAGTCACAGCTTAAGTTAACTTGAACCCCTTTTTGCCTCTGGGCTTTGTTCATTTTTTTTTTTTTTAATTTTACTGTGTCTTTTTAGTTATACATGACAGTAGAGTTCATTTTGATATAATTATACAAGCATGGAATATATCTTATTCTAATTAGGATGCCAGTCTTATAGATGGACGCAATGGTGAGATTCACCGTGGTTTATTCATATATGTACATAGAAAAGTTATGTCACATTTATTCCACTTTCTTACTCCTATCCTTCTCCCTTCCCTTCATTCCCCTTTGTTTAATCCACTGAACTTCTATTCTTCCCCTCCAACCCCCTTATTGTTATTATTAGCTTTATTGTTATTATTAGCTTCCATGTATCAGAGAAAACATTTAATCCTTTGTTTTGGGAGGGTTAGTTTATTTCATTTAGCAGGGTAGTCTTCAGATCCACCCTTTTACTGGCAAATGTCATGAAGTCATTCTTCTTTATGGCTAAGTAATACTGCATTGTGCATATATACCACATTTTCTTTACTCATCTGTTGAAGGGCACCAAGGTTGGCTCCACAACTTAGCTATTATGAATTGTGCTGCTATAAACATTGATGTATGCCACTTTAGTACTATGATGATTTTAAATCCTTTGGATATATACTGAAGAGGGGGATAACTGGGTCAAATGGTGGTTCCATTCCTAGTTTTTTGAATAATCTCCATACTGCTTTCCAGAGTGGTTGTACCAATTTGCAGTTCCACCAATAATGTAGGAGTGTACCCTTTTCCCCACATCCTTGTCAATTTTTATTGTTACTTGAATTCATTGTCATTCTGACTGGAATGAGAAGAAATTTCAGTGTAGTTTTAATTTGCATTTCTCTAATTGCTAGAGGTGTTGAATGCTTTTAAAAAATATTTGTTGACTATTCTTTTTTTTTTTTTTTCTTTTTACCCATTTATTGATTGGGTTATTTGGGTTTTGTTTGTGTGTTTTGGTGTTAAGTCTTTTGAGTTTTTTGTATATCCTGGAAATTAATGTCCTAAGGTGCAGGTGGCAAAGACTATCTCTCATTATGTAGGCTCCCTCTTCACATTCTTATTTCCTTTGCTGTAAAGAAGCTTTTTAGTCTGATGCCATCCCATTTATTGATTCTTGATTTTACTCTTGTGCTTTAAGAGTCTTGTTAAGAAGTCAGTTCCTGAGCTGATACGTTGGAGTGTTGGGCCTACATTTTTTTCTAGTAGGTGCAGAGTTTCTAGTCTAATTCCTAGGGCTTTGTTCATTTTTTAAATTACTGAGTATCTCTTATGGGAAAGCACTACTCAAGGTACTGAGGTAGCTGTGACCAAAAGATAAAATCTCTGTTCTTATGAAGCTTTTATTCCAGTGGAAAAGAAAGATCATTTAGAAAAAGCAATTAAAGTAGTATAATTGAATTAGGTCTAAGAAAAAAATGAAGCCAATTAACACAGGAAAAGCTAGAGTAACATTCATGGGATACAGCATTTTCCATTATAGCAAACCTCTCTTCACCTCAGTGCCCTGAATAGTATCCAACTCATACCTGAACCAGCAACTGACAGTAAAGATGGGATTTGTCATTACCAGTGCTAATAGAGTAGATTTCATTGGAAAACATTGACAGTATAACTGCAAAAGGGTAGTTATCTGAAAAATATCTTCTTCTAGGAATGTACAAGGCAACTGGAGCCTGGATGGGCAACAAGCAATGACTCTTGCAAGGACTTCCATCAAATACCACTCTATGAAGGCTTTCCTTGACTTCTCAATTTAAAGTGGGTCTTCTTATAATATTCTCTGTCATAGTATACTAAACATTTTCTTCATTTCCTTATTTCAATTTACAATTAACATTTATTTGTGTAATTATTTTATTTCTATTTCCTCTACCATAAGTCATAGACTCCATAAAAGTAGGGCAGATAACGTATCTATTTTATACCCCATACTTCTCACATTGCCCAAAAAGCCATTGTAAGTACTTAGTGAAAGAGTGAATTTGGAGAACTTGGTTATTTTTCTCACAGCTCCCTCTTGCCTGCAAGTACATGACCTTCAGAACTCTTTTGTCTAATTAGAAAACCATAGTAGGAAAAACAGGGTGAGTTGGCTTCACAATTGCTCCTTCAGACTTGACTCCACTGCTGACCTGTGATGTGATGACAGTGACCTCGTCCCTGTTTTTATTATAACTCACCCAGGGCTTTGACCCTGGCCTCAAGCTGGGGAAGGTGAACGAGTCCTTCAGAGTCCACACTGCAGACTCTCTCATCACCATACATCAGCAGGAGCTTTGTGTTGACTCCTGACATGGAAACAACACCTTGGGTCTAACCGTAATGTGCCTGAACAAAACCTTCAGAGACATTGATGCAGTTACCAGAAGGTATTTTCTAAATCAGCTTAGGTGGGCTCTTCTCACGAATTTCTGGTTCTTCCTGTTCAGTCATATGAGTGTCAAATATTGGGGTTTCATATGAGAATGACATTTACCTTGCCCCATCTTTCCTAGATGTCTTCCAACACATTTGAAGTGGTGAAGGATGGGAGGGATAAAAATCTTACCTGGAATTTTTTACAATTCTAATTTAAAATTGCTTTTGGAGGAATTTACATATTAAGTAAAAGTTCATTGTTTCGATATAAAAAAACATAGAACAAAAGATGAGTATCCAAAATATCTTTTACTCCCACAGCAGTGTCTCTGTGCAGTGTCCTCATGGGGGTCATCTGTTGTTAGAGGGCTGTTTCTGGTTCTTATTTGCTTGTTTGTTTTCCTAACTGCAAGATAAAATGTAGACTGTGACTACCTTCTAATAAAATTCTGTATCAGCGTTTTGCACTATTTGAAATAAGCTCCTAAATTGGTCTCGTTGCCAACATTCTTGCTGATCTTAGACTCAATTTCTAAATGGCAAATGAAGCAGTCTTTCTAAAGGGCAAACATGTCCACATTCCCTGCTCTTTACTTGCCTTTGGTGCTTTTCCCATTGCTTACAGAAAAGAGTCTGGAATCATAGCAAGATTTACTAAGCCTTCACAACCTGGTTTATACCTATTCTTTCTGCCTTGTTTATTTATTGGCTCACTCATAATAAATAAATATTCATTGAACACTTATTTAATGTGAGTCACTGTTTCAGGCACTGAACATATGACAATGAACAAAACAGCCAAAATCTCTACCCTAATGAAGCTAACATGCCAGTTGGCAGAGTTAGATAATTGTTATGGACCAAATTGTGTCCCTCAAAGTTTGTATGTTGCAGTCCTAACTCCCAATGTGACTATATTTGGAGACAGGAACATTAGGGAGGTTATTAAGTTTAACTGAGGTCGTAAGAGTAGAGTCCTAACCTAAAGAACTGGTGCCCTTATGAGAAAAGGAAGAGACACTCAAAGCACACATGTAGAGTAAAGACATGCCAGGACACAGTGAGAAGGTGGCCATCTGTAAGTCAAGGAGAGAATTTTCACCAAACACCAATCTTGCTGGCACCTTGATCCTAAACTTTTGGTCTCCAGAACTGTGAGAAAATAAATATCTGTTGTTTCAACCACATAGTCTGTAGTATTCTACTGTGATAGCCCTAACAGACTAACACAACAAACAACAAAGCAACACAAAGTATATCAAATAATCACAAGTTCTTTGAAAGAAAATAAAGTAGGAAGGTGGTTTAAGGTGTGTGGGGAGAGGAAATGCAAGTTTAAATTGAGCAGTCAAGAAAAACTGTGATTGCTAGTCCAGGAATGTTGTTATATGCCTATTGACCAGCTATTCAAGAGGCTGAGAGAGGAGAATCACTGGAGCCCAGTAGTTGGAGATCAGCCTGGGCAAAATAGCAAGACCCCCATTTTTAGAAAAAGAAAAAAGTCTCATTGAAAAGATGACATTTCAGTTGATACTTGAGGGAGCTGAGAAGTAATTATGTAGCTATGTGGGCAAAAAAGCATTTCTAGCACAGAGAACTGCAAGTACAAGGTCCTAAGGTGGGTTTGAGCCCAATGGTACAATAAAAAAGCCAATGTAGCTGCAAGGGTTAATATAGCAAAGTAAGATTTCAGAAAGGAGACAAGGGGCCAAACCACATTCTTTCAGGCTATTGAAAGGACTTTGGTTTTTACTCTCAGTGAAAGAAGAAACCATTAGAGAACTTTGGACAGAGTGACATAATCTGAAAATACATTTGTGACAGGATAGCTCTTGGCTTGTGTTGAAATTAGATCTAAGAGAAAAGGCATAAAGCAGAGAGACATATTGGGAAGTTCTTTAAGGAGTTCAGTTGAAGGCTGATCAGGGCTTTGACTAAGGCAGAGGCAGTGAAGATAGTTAGAAGTGGCTACATCCTCAACGTATTTTGAAAGTATGGGCTACATGGTTTTTCATCAGATCAGAAGCAAAATATAGCAGAAGGGTAAATTCAAGAATGACTTCATGGTTTTCAGACTGAGTCATTGGAGGTGTGATCAGCCAAGGAAATAGAAGACTAGAGGTGCCCAGAGTTTGATTTAGAACACTGAAACTTGAAATGCATATTAGCCAAATGGAGATGTTGAATAAGAAGTTTGGCATGAGTATGGAGTTCAGAGGAGAGGCCTGGACTAGGAATAAATATTTGCATGTTATTTGCTTATAGATGGTAATTAAAGTTTTGAAATTAGGGACTGGGGATTAAGCTCAGTGATAGAGCACTTGCCTGAGCAAGTGGATTCAATCCTCAGTATTATTAAGTAAAATAAAAGCTTTAAATCTAGATGTAACCATACACTTGGTATGCATGGATGTGGATACCAGGTATGTCTCTGTGTGTAGAAAAGAAGAATACCAAGGTCTCTTCTCTGAGCTACTCTAGCATTAAAAGTTCAAGAAGATGGGGGTAGGGGGAGACAGAGACTGAGCAGTAAGAAAAAATATTTTTCACCAGATATTCCAGAAGAAAAGTAAAGGAAATGTTTTAAAGAGGAGGGACAATTGAGTCAAATGCAAACAGAAAATCAAGAAAAGGTGAACGCTAGGATTTGGCAATTAGGTTTAACAACATTTCATTCATTAGTAACCTCACAGGTACAAGTTTGGTGGGGCAGAGAGCAAAAACCTTTCAGATGTTCAAGAGATTATAGGAGAAAAGGAATTGGGGCCAGTAAGGACAGGAAACTGTTTTAAGAATTTTATTATAAAAAGCAGGAGATATATAAACTTATGAATGAATTAGGGTCAAAACAGAGTTGGAATTTTTTAAAAAAAGGATATTCAAATGTTCATTGGAGAGTAATAAATTAGTGTTCCAGAGGAGGAAAAAAAAAAGAGAGAATTTTAGATTTGGTGACTAAGGACAGTGTCTAGTGCTCAAATGGAGGAGCCATCCTTGGGTAGGAATGTAGCACATGGCAGCATATCTACAGTGATGGCAGAGAGGACCAAGAGCATGGGAACTGGTGAACTTCATCAGTATGAGTCCTGTATAATTTCCCAGTTGTTCTGACCTCAGACAGACAGGTCATATGTGGGCTCCCTGTTATGGTTTGGATGTAAGGTATCCCTTAAAAGCTGATGTGAGACAATGCAAGAAGGTTTAGAGGAGAAGTGATTAGGTCACAGCCTTGACCTAATCAATGGATTGATTCCCTGATAGTATTAACTGAGTGGTAGCTGGAAGCAGGTGTGGGTGGCTAGAGGAAGTGGTTCATGGGGTGGGGGGCATGGCTTTGGGGTATGTATTTGTATTTGACAAGTGGAGATCTCTCTCTCTCTCTCTACTTCCTGATCATGATGTGAGCTGCTTCCATCTGCCACACTTTCTGGTCATGATGTTAATGACCCAAGGAATGGAGCCAGCCTTCTATGAACTAAGACCCCTGAAACTGTGAGTCCTCAAATAAACTATTCCTCCTCTGCAATTGTTCTGGTTGGGTCCTTTAGTCAGCAGGGGAAAGCAGACTGAAACACCCCTTACACACTGATGTCTGATGTCTTGTCCAGAAATCTTTTTTTTTTTTTTTTTTTTTTTTTTTTTGCTTAATAAGTCACTTGCTATTTAGACAGTAAAAAAATCATAGAGAATACAGTACAGGGAAGAAGAAAAATAGCATTCTTTCCAAAAAAAGATGCTACAATATTCAGATATTTTTGTAATAATAAAAATGCCATTTATTATAGCATATAAAAATTCATTTTCACATACTGAATACTGAATATAAATATTACAATAAGTAATAGTGAAATATTAAAGAAAATATAAAGCATTCACAATTTATAATAAGGAAGAGAGAAAAGAGGATGCATGTGGTGGTACACACTTAAAATATCCAGTACTCTGGAGGCTAAGGTAGGAGGATTACAATTGTGAGGCCAACCCAAGCAGCTGAGTAAAATCCCATATGAAAATAAATTTTTTTTTATATTTATTTATTTTTTTTAATTGTATACAAATGGGATACATGTTGTTTCTCTATTTGTACATAGAGTCAAGGCATACCATTTGTGTAATCATACGTTTACATAGGGCAATGATGTTTATTTTTTTTCCCTTCCCCCCCATCCCTCCCACCCCTCTTTTCCCTCTATACAGTCCTTCTTTCCTTCATTCTTACCACTCTCCTTATCCCTAACCCTAAACCTAACCATAAACCTAATGCTAACCCCTCCCACCCCCCATTATATGTCCTCATCCGCTTATCAGCGAGATCATTCGTTCTTTACTTTTTTGAGATTGGCTTATCTCACTTAGCATGATATTCTCCAATTTCGTCCATTTGCCTACAAATGCCATAATTTTATCATTCTTCATTGCGGAGTAATATTCCATTGTATATATATGCCACAGTTTCTTTATCCATTCATCAACTGAAGGGCATCTAGGTTGGTTCCACAATCTGGCTATGGTGAATTGAGCAGCAATGAACATTGATGTGGCTGAATCTCTGTAGTATGCTGATTTTAAGTCCTTTGGGTATAGGCCAAGGAGTGGGATAGCTGGGTCAAATGGTGTTTCCATTCCAAGCTTTCTGAGGAATCTCCACACTGCTTTCCAGAGTGGCTGCACTAATTTGCAACCCCACCAGCAATGTATGAGTGTTCCTTTTTCACCACATCCTCGCCAACACCTATTGTTGCTTGTATTCTTGATAATCGCCATTCTAATTGGGGTGAGATGAAATCTTAGGGTAGTTTTGATTTGCATTTCCCTTATTACTAGGGATGTTGAACATTTCTTCATATATCTGTTGATTACTTGTACATCTTCTTCTGTGAAGTGTCTGTTCATTTCCTTAGCCCATTTGTTGATTGGATTATTTGTATTCTTGGTGTAGAGTTTTTTGAGTTCTTTATAGATTCTGGAAATTAGCGCTCTATCTGAGGTATGGTTGGCAAAGATATTCTCCCACTCTGTAGGCTCTCTCTTCACATTTCTGATAGTTTCCTTTGTGAGAGAAAGCTTTTTAGTTTGAATCTATCCCAGTTGTTGATTCTTGCTTTTATTTCTTGTGCTATGGGAGTCCTGTTAAGGAAGTCTGATCCTAAGCCAACAAGTTGAAGATTTGGACCTACTTTTTCTTATATAAGATGCAGGGTCTCTGGTCTGATTCCGAGGTCCTTGATCCATTTTGAGTTGAGTTTTGTGCAGGGTGAGAGATAGGGGTTTAATTTCATTCTGTTGCATATGGTTTTCCAGTTTTCCCAGCACCATTTGTTGAAGAGGCTATCTTTCCTCCATTGCATATTTTTGGAACCTTTGTCTAGTATGAGCAAATTGTATTTATTTGGGTTTGTGTCCATGTCCTCTATTCTGTACCATTGATCTACCTGTCTATTTTGGTACCAATACCATGCTGTTTTTGTTACTATTGCTTTGTAGTAGAGTTGAAGATCTGGTATTGCAATACCCCCTGCTTCGCTCTTGCTACTGAGGATTGCTTTAGCTATTCTAGGTTTTTTATTCTTCCAGATGAATTTCATAATTGCTTGCTCTATTTCTGCAAGGTACATCACTGGGATTTTAATTGGAATTGCATTGAATCTCTATAGCACTTTAGGTAGTATAGCCATTTTGACAATATTAATTCTGCCTATCCAGGAACATGGGAGATCTTTCCATTTTCTAAGGTTTTCTTGAATTTCTTTCTTTAGTGTTCTGTAGTTCTCATTGTAGAGGTCTTTCACCTCTTTTGTGAGATCGATTACCAAGTATTTTATATTTTTCGATGCTATTGTGAATGGGGTAGTTTTCCTAATTTCTCTTTCTGAAGATTCATCACTTATGTATAAAAATGCATTGGATTTATGAGCATTGATCTTCTAACCTGCTACTTTACTGAATTCACTTATGAGTTCTAAAAGTTTTCTGGTGGAATTTCCAGGTTCCTCTAAATATATAATCATGTCATCAGCGAACAGGGATAGTTTGAGTTCTTCTTTTCCTATTCGTATCCCTTTAATTTCTTTGGTTTGTCTGATTGCTCTGGCTAGAGTCTCAAGGACGATGTTGAATAGAAGCGGTGAAAGAGGGCATCCCTGCCTTGTTCCAGTTTTTAGGGGGAACGCTTTCAGTTTTTCACCATTTAGAATGATATTAGCCATGGGCTTAGCGTAGATTGCCTTTATAATGTTTAGGAATGTTCCCACTACCCCAATTTTTTCTAGTGTTTTGAGCATGAAGGGATGCTGTATTTTATCAAATGCTTTTTCTGCATCTATTGAAATAATCATGTGATTCTTAACTTTAAGTCTGTTGATATGGTGAATGACATTTATTGATTTCCGAATGTTGAACCAACCTTGCATCCCTGGGATAAAACCCACTTGATCGTGGTGCACTATCTTTTTAATATATATTTGTATGCGATTTGCTAAAATTTTGTTGAGAATTTTTGCGTCGATGTTCATTAAGGATATTGGTCTGAAATTTTCTTTTCTCGATGTGTCTCTGTTTGGTTTAGGTATCAGGGTGATATTGGCTTCATAGAACGAGTTTGGGAGGGTTCCCTCCTCTTCTATTTCATGGAATAGTTTGAGGAGTATTGGAATGAGCTCTTCTTTAAAGGTTTTGTAGAACTCGGCTGAGAACCCATCTGGTCCTGGACTTTTCTTTGTTGGTAGGCTTTTGATGACCTCTTCTATTTCATTGGTTGAAATTGATTTATTTAAGTTGTGTATGTCCTCCTCGTTCAGTTTAGGTAATTCATATGTCTCTAGAAATTTGTTGATGTCTTCGAGGTTTTCTGTTTTGTTGGAGTATAGATTTTCAAAATAGCTTCTAATTATGTTTTGTATTTCACTCGTGTCTGTTGTGATGTTTCCTTGTTCATTCCGAATTTTAGTAATTTGAGTTTTCTCCCTCTTTCTCTTTGTTAGTGTGGCTAAGGATTTATCAATTTTATTTATTTTTTCAAAGAACCAACTATTTATTTTGTTAATTTTTCCAATTGTTTCTTTTCTTTCAATTTCGTTGATTTCGGCTCTGATTTTAACTATTTCCTGTCTTCTACTACTTTTGGTATTGGTCTGCTCTTCTTTTTCTAGTGCTTTGAGCTGTAGTGTTAAGTCGTTTATTTGTTGATTTCTACTTCTTTTTTTGAATGCACCCCATGAAATAAATCTTCCTCTAAGTACTGCTTTCATAGTGTCCCAGAGATTTTGATATGATGTGTCTTTGTTCTCGTTTACTTCTAAGAATTTTTTTATTTCCCTCCTGATGTCTTCTGTTATCCATTCATCATATAATAGTGTATTATTTAATCTCCAGGTATTGGAGAAGTTTCTGTTCTTTATTCTGTCATTTATTTCTAATTTCAATCCATTATGATCTGATAGAGTACAAGGTAGTATATCTTCTTGTATTTGCTAACAGTAGCTTTGTGGCATAAAATATGGTCTATTTTAGAGAAGGATCCATGTGCTGCTGAGAAGAAGTTGTATTCGTTCTTTGTTGGATGGTATATTCTATATATGTCCGTTAAGTCTAAATTGTTGATTGTGTTGTTGAGATCTATAGTTTCTTTATTCAATTTTTGTTTGGACGATCTATCCAGTGGTGAGAGAGGTGTGTTAAAATCGCCTAGTATTATTGTGTTGTGGTCTATTTGATTTCTGGAATTGAGAAGGATTTGTTTGATGTACGTGGATGAGCCAATGTTCGGGGCATAGATATTTATGATTGTTATGTCTTGCTGATTTACGCTTCCCTTAAGCAGCATGTAATGTCCTTCTTTATCCCTTCTGACTAGTTTTGGTTTGAAGTCCACATTATCTGAAATGAGGATGGATACTCCAGCTTTTTTGCTGTGTCCGTGTGCATGGTATGTTTTTCCCCATCCTTTCACCTTTAGTCTATGGGTGTCTCTTTCTATGAGATGAGTCTCTTGCAGGCAGCATATTGTTGGATTTTTCTTTTTAATCCAATCTGCCAGTCTGTGTCTTTTGATTGATGAATTCAGGCCATTGACATTCAGGGTTATTATTGTGATATGATTTGTATTCCCAGTCAATTGACTCATATTTGTTTTTGACATGATTTGGTTTCTCCTTTATTTGGCTATTCCTTTAGGCTAGCGCCTCCTGTTGCTGATTTGCATCGTTGTTTTTCATCTCTTCCTCATGGAATATTTTGCTGAGAATGTTCTGTAATGCTGGCTTTCTTTTTGTAAATTCCTTTAGCTTTTGTTTATCATGGAAGGATCTTATTTCATCGTCAAATTTGAAGGTAAGTTTTGCTGGGTATAAGATTCTTGGTTGGCATCCGTTTTCTTTCAGGGCTTGGTATATGTTGTTCCAGGCCCTTCTAGCTTTTAGGGTCTGGATTGAAAAATCTGCTGATATTCTTATTGGTTTCCCTCTGAATGTAATTTGATTCTTTTCTCTCGCGGCCTTTAAAATTCTGTCTTTATTTTGTATGTTAGGTATTTTCATAATAATGTGCCTTGGTGTGGGTCTGTTGTAATTTTGTATGTTTGGAGTTCTATAAGCCTCTTGTACTTGGTTTTCCATTTCATTCTTCAGATTTGGGAAATTTTCTGTTATTATTTCATTGAATAGATTGTTCATTCCTCTGGTTTGTTTCTCTAAGCCTTCCTCAATCCCAATAATTCTTAAATTTGGCCTTTTCATGATATCCCATAATTCTTGTAGATTCTGTTCATGATTTCTTACCATCTTCTCTGTTTGGCCAACTTTGTTTTCAAGATTAAATAATTTTTCTTCAATGTCTGAGGTTCTGTCTTCCAGGTGTTCTATCCTATTGGTTATGCTTTCTATGGAGTTTTTAACTTGGTTTATTGTTTCCTTCATTTCAAGTATTTCAGTTTTTTTTTTTTTTCAGTATCTCTAACTCTTTATTGAAATGATCTCTTGCTTCCCGTATTTGGTCTTTTAACTGTTGATTGGTGCGATCATTTAATGCCTGCATTTGCTCTTTCATCTCCTCCTTCAATGCCTGCATTTGTTCTTTCATCTCCTCATTTGCTTCTCTGATTATTTTAATTATGTACATTCTGAACTCCCTTTCTGACATTTCTTCTGCTGTGCTGTCATTGGGTTTTATCGATGTAGTATTTAGGTTTGTTTGGGACATTTTCTTCCCTTGTTTTCTCATATTGGTCAGATGTCAGTGGGAATCTGAGATATTGCAGATTTCCTCTATTGGCTTATATTGTCCCGGTAGATTTCCAGTGTATCACCTCCCAGCCTTCAGTAGCCTGAAGTGTTGGAGGAACTTGATAATGCAGTGCTTCCGAAGAAAGCTGCCCCTAGCCCCCTACTGGTTTCACGGCTTGGAGCTGGCTCTGTGCGGAAAGGCTCTCACTGGGGGCTTGCACCGTGTAGCTGGCCGTGTGGGGGGATCCCACTGCCAGAGTGTGGAAGGCTACCTGGGGAAGACTCTAGCTGCCCTACCCTGCTCTGATAAGCCACCCTTATCTGTGCCTGCCGCCCAGGCCAATTTTCGCCCAGTGGGGGAGACTCACCCCGTGACTCCATTTTTGTCCAAGTCTCTCAATGCCTCCCCTTCTTGAGTCCTGAGTTCTGGAGTGACTGGAGATGCAGTCACCCTCTAGGCCACCATCTTGGATCACCCCTTGGAAAGAGCCTGCGGCCGGAGTGGGCAGAGCCACCTGGAGAAGTCTCTGGCTGCCCTGCCCTGATCCCAGAGGCTGCTTGCGGATCGAAGCTCTCCCTTGCTCAGGGACTTGTGACTGGCTCTATGTAGAAAGCCTCTCACTGGTCGGTCTGGTCTGAGAAGCTAGCCTTGAAAGGCGCCTCCCACCGCAGGGGGCCGGGCTGCTTGGGGAAGTCTCTGGCTGCCCTGTCCTGGTCCCTGAAGCCGCTTGCGGGCCGGAGTATGCCGCGCTGGCTCTGGGACTTGGAGCTTGTCCTGATCAGAAAAGTTCTCAGTAGGGGGCCTGCTCCGAGAACCTGGAGAAGCTGGCTGTGTGTGGGGAGCCCACCGCTGGAGTGCACAGGGCTACCTGTGGAAGACTCTAGCTGCCCTGCCCTGCTCCGATAAGCCACCTCTATCTGGGCCTGCCACCCGGGCCGAGCTTTACCCAGTGGGCAGACTCACCTGTGGCTCTATTTCAGTCCGAGTCTCTCAATGCCTCCCCTTCTTAACTCCTGGGTTCTGGAGCGACTGGGGGTGCAGTCTCCCTCTAGGCCGCCATCTTGGATTGCCCCGTGAAGAGAGCCTGCAGCCGGAGTGGGCAGAGCCGCCTGAAGAGGTCTCTGGCTGCCCTGCCCTGATCCCAGAGGCTGCTTGCAGATCGAAGCTCTCCGTTGGTTTGGGGACTTGTGGCTGGTTCTATCATTTCCTGGTGCTCAAAAACCAGGCCTGCTCCCTGGGGATCTTCAGCACCCCCACAGCAGAGCAATTGGGGACTACAGAAAGTAAGAGTGAATCCTATTACTGATTGGCACTAATCCAGAAATCTTGAAATAAAGGCAAAGTATGGACTTTGGAAAGCACCACACAGCATCTGAGGTTTATGGTGCATCTTGGAAAATGAGTTTAGGTCTTTGTCTTAGCTATACTTGAAGTAAGAAATTTTTTTCTGTTGTAAATAAAAAGTTCATAGTGACTTTTCCAGACAAATGACCATTTTTAAATCTTTGGATTGCAATCTCTCTATGACTTTACTTTTAAATTTAGGATAGAGTGTATTAGTTAGCTCATTCTAGTGCTTTCTGTGAACAAAATCTGCACTGTGTCCTGATGGTCCTATTAAGACACCCATCTATCTGTAAAGTGGTTTTACATAGGGGACTACCCTGATCAACTGCTCATTTTCTCTTGGGGAAGGGATTAAGGTTAACCATGGGCTCAATGTTTAAGCCGTAAGTGTTAAGAGAAACAAATCTGGGAAACATTGGGAGGGTGCATTTATCTTCCTTTTTCTTGACATTTGCTTCCATGTAGAGAGGCACAGTACTCTCTCTCTTTCTTCCCAGAGATGGATGAAATGCCTTATCTGATTGATGAATTTGTAGGGGAAAAACTGGGCAGGCAAAGCTCAGTTCCTTCTTCAATTTCTTCATCAAACCAGACTTCTGCAGAGCCCATTTGATCTAGGTAGCTACCTACATTACCTCCTGATTACAAAAATGTCCACACTCTGGCAGTCTGGTGTTTCCTGTGATTAGCAGGGCAAATCTGCTGAATTTTGTGCTATGCATTTTTAAAACCCAGTATCTCACAAACGGCAACCTACTCCAATATCAACTTCATCTGAGAAAAGGTTGATGTTTTGACTTCTCATATTCCCTGTTCTTTGTCTGTCTTTCATATAGTTTCAAATTTATATGCAGAAATGGGGACCTGCTTAAATTTCTAACACCAACAATTCCATTCATATAAAGGATATGAGCCCAAAAGCTATGGCTTCACTAATTTAGGTAAATTTAGGTATGAATGCATTTGAAAGTATGCCATTTTATTACTTTTACATTTATACTGACATTTTGCATATGTATATCTGTTTGAGTGTCACTGCCAAGTCTTTAAAATTCATCCACAAAAAAGTGAACTATAGGCAGAGTGAAATTAACATAGGTTTCAGAGCTACTCAAAGAACCTCAGGTTATTTTATTGCTAGTAGTAAAAATGAACATAATTCCTTCTGTGTATTTTAAATTATATTTAACACCACTACTCTCTAGGATCTATTTACCTGGATGATTATACATTAAAATTATGCCTGCAATATAAACCAGATAGAACATTTTTAATCTTCTAGGCAAAGAAAAGGAGTTGTTTGGCATCTCACACAAGTCAACAAAAAATAGAAAAGCAGCTGTTTAATGAGGATTTGCTAATTTTTTTCAATAATTACATACAAAATGTGTACCTCCCCCTGCACACACTGAAAAGCTCAGCCCTCAATAAGGGGATATCACACGCTAGCCAACATCAATGGGAGTATCATAAATATTGTTTCTTTCTATCAGTGCTTCTCATTCGTCACAATTTAGTTGTTTCAGTAATGGAAAATCATGTTTGAGCAAAAAGAGCTATTTACAAATGCAAAAGAGCCTCCAAAACAGCTCTCTGGAAAAAAAAAATCCTACAACTTCTTTGAGAGGAGTCATATTAAGCATTTGATTTGTGTTCACTGATTATGTTCTAATACTTACCTCTAAGAATGAAATGTAAGCTTCACTTGACCTAACATGTATTCAGTTTTAATAACATTTTTCTTTGTTCATCACATACCAATTTCTCACACTTTACCAGACACTAACATTTTCGTGCCATTTTTAACATTAGTCATTATGTATTTAAGTATGTTTTATCAGGTGTCACATCAAAAATACAGTGGAATGGTATAAAAACATAAACATAATATTTTTTCTAACTACTGTAGGCAGTCACAAAAATGAATGTATTTGACCCCCAATTCAGAGACTTCATAATTTAAACAGACATAAAATGTGGGAATATGAATTCAGCATTTGGAAAGCCTAAATAATTAAACTAAACTGTCAACCAATCAAAAACATCCATTCTTTTCAATAGAGAAGATCTCTGGCTGAGTCCAATTTGTTAACAATATTCTGATCTCGGAATTAAAAATGAAGCCACACTTTGGCAAAAATGGTGATCACTTCTCGAAATGGGTATGGACAGGCATTCCACCAAGATCATATAGCTTGTGGGCAGCAGAGCTCAGATTTAAATTCAGGGCTGTCTTCCTGCAAGGCTGTCCTTTTTTTTTTTTTCCTATGCTATGAAGTATTTCGGATAATGATCCACTTGTGTTAGTCATCATTTGCAACGTATCCAACAAGCATGGGGCAGTCCTTGGCAGTAGTTTAGAGGAGGGCCAGTCATTCGGTCTCAGGGAGGATTTTAAGATCTTTTCCTTCATTGATATCATAAGTTAAGTAGTTGGACTAACTGGTCAAAGATGTACCTAATGTCAAGGTGAATTTGACATGGAGTCATACACTCAACTTAGTTTTCTACAAATATCATAAATAACATTTATGACCATTTATAAATGTACTTACTGAGTTGTCGACACAAGCTGTACCATTTGCAGGTCTCGCATCAATATTGTTCAAGACCAACAGTTTACGCATACTAAGGAAAATTAAGTGGCAACAAGGCAAGTAAATCAGGACCTTCAATCCAAAAGTGATTTCACCTAGAATTTCTTAAAGTGAATAAAGACTATGAATTTTCTGCCTTCTTATCCTTCCCTCCTCCTAGATTTTACTTTTACAAACAATGCCACAATAACTGGGTTTGAACATGTAGTGGAGCAGTGAGTAGCACTGTGGGATAGTTTCCTAGAGCTGGAAACACAGGGTGAAAGGATACACATATGTTCAAGTTTAAAGGATTCAGAGAAATTGGCTGCAACTTTTGGCACATGTACTTCCCCAATTTACCCATGACTATAATTTGAAGCTCCAAGTAATTATTAAGAATTACAAATAAATGAGATGTTTGTACTAGAAATACTTGACTAAACGTAAAGTTATAATAATGACAATAATAAGCCTGATTATTACAGAAAAAAGTAAATATTTGGAAATGACTCAACACTGAAACTAAGAGCTGACAGAAAGCTTCAGAAAGAAACTAGGGTTTGAGGTGGTGAACAGCACTATTTGTCATGTAATGTTAACAACACTGCACTTTCGCCTGGGTGTCCACCTGTCCTAAGAGTTGAGTGGTAAAGGATTCGGGTTACAAATCCCTGAGTTCTAAAGATACTAAGCATGCTAAACTTTCATCACAGACTCATATAATCCATCTCCATTAGGGAGAGTAATGCACACTGATAGCAGCAGCAACTGTCAACAATCTGCACTCAAGCACTCCATCAGGAGGTTTCCTCATAGCCAATATCTCAGAATCCTTCAAACTGGAATATGTGGGTAACCTTGGACCCTGCAGTTCCACATCTAGGAAACTCTCCCACGGTGCTACTCACTACTGAGTTGTATGTACAAGGAGAGTTGTTGTAGCATTGTTCATAAAAGTGGTACACCAGGTGGAAGGAAAACCAAACTTCCAGCTGTACGGGAGGGATTAAATGATCACCATGAAGCCAATCATCAAAAAGGATAAAGCACAGGGACTGGGGGGCAGGTTGCGGCTGAGGATCACAAGTTCAAAGTCAGCCTCAGAAAAAGCGAGGCACTAAGCAACTTAGTGAGACTGTCTTTAAATAAAATACAAAATAGGCCTGGGGATATGGTTCAGTGGTCAAGTGTGTAATACAAAACCGATACTCCGCATTTCTCCCCGCCTCCCAACCACTTGTTAATCTGTGCTCCACCCGCCTCTTACGTTAGAGGAATTTCCGGCCTAGGCTATAGCCATTTTCCTGCTTCCCACCTTAACTCCTAATATCCTAGCTAGCTATTGGTTCACCAGTCAGCTTCAAAGTATTCTCCTCTGCTATTGGTTCCTTCCAGCCCGGGGAGATTCCAATATCTGGGAGAAGCGTCCATGCCATCTTTCTCTTTTTCCTTTCTTTTCACCCCCGCATAATAAAGTCTCTTGCGTGAGCTGTGGATTTTTCTGGGAGCTATCCCCTAGCCGCAACTGAGATGGGCGCGGGGAGCAGCAGTTCCATGGGAGGGACTGGAACTGCCGAGTCCTGAGCTGAGCTGCATTTTTCCTTACAAAGTGCCCCTGAGTTCAATCCCCAGTACCCAAAAAAATAAAAATAAAAATAAACGTAAGACTTTTTGGAGCAATGTGAAAAGCTCTCCGAGATAAATTATAAGGTAAAAATAAGCAAGGGAAAAAATAAAATTATAGTATGATATATTTTTTAAAATGCATGTATTAGTGTATGTGTATATAAATGTATAGAAAATGAACTGGGAAAGAGTATATGAATTTTTGCACTAGTTACCTCTTTGGAAGGGAAAAACACTGGGAAGAAAAGTAAGTGGAGGGAAGTGTACCATTTTCTAAATATTCTGATATTTGGATATCTTATAATGCAAATCAATTCCTGGGATGCTTGTGTAAAAAATACAATTCAGTTATTACTCTAGAACAATCCTTTTTATTATCCCAGAGTCATTAAACATTAAAGGATATGTATGTTTATATAATAATAAGTATGTATAGATAACTATTTTTAAGTAACTTGATTCTCTTTTCTGAGATATATCTATAGTTATAATTCTTTTTTGTTGAAATCATGTGTAAATAAAAAAGTATATTTAATCTGTATAACAAACCAAGCTAATCCAGACATTGAAATCAGAATATATACACACGTTTATAATCTCATAATAAAACTATTCTTTCTTAATTTAAAAAACTTTGAAGTGATACACAAAAACGAAAAAATGAGTATCATGTGATGTTTCAATATATGCATGTATTGTATAATGTTTAAATCATGTTAAACATATCTCTCTCCTCCAACACCTATCATTTGTTCATAGTGAAAACATTTAAAATACTTTTACCTAGCTTTCTTAGATAGAAATACACCCTTGTTTTTATAATCATTCTGTTGTGCAATACCACATCAGAGCTGCTTATTCCTAACTCTAACATAGGACCCATTGATCATCCTTTCCACATCCCTCCCTCCAACCCTCAACTCTCCTCAGCCCCTGGTAAGCACCTCTCCACTCTTCTAAAGGGTCAGGTTTTTTAGATTCCATATATGACATCATGAGGTACTTGTCTTTCTGAACCTGGTTTAGTTCATTCAACATTAATGATCTCCAATCCATCCATATTATCACAAATAACTGGATTTCATTTTTTATGACTAAAGAGTACTTCATTGTGTTTATGTACCACATTGCGTTTATTCATTCACCAGATGGACACCAAGGTTGAGTTCATATCTTAGCCCACAATAATAAACAAAGGAGTGTAGATGTCTCTTTAACATACTGATTTCATTTCTACACACCCAGGGTGGGATTGCTTGATCATATAGTAATTTTATTTTTTATTATTTTGAGGAAATTCTGTACTGTTTTCCATAATGGTTGTACTAATTTACATTCCAACTATCAGTGTGCAAGGGTTCCCTTTTTTCCACATCCTCACTAGCCTTGTTCTCTTTTGTCTTTCTGATAATAGCCATTCTAATTAGTGAGGTGATATCCATTGTGGTTTTGATTTGCAATTCCCTGATGATTAGTGATATTGAGCATTATTAATATGTTTGTTAGCCATCTGTATGTCTTTTTGGGGGTAATGCCTATTTAAGTCTTTTGTCCATATTTCAATCAGTTTATTTGGGGTTTTACTGTTGAGTTGTTTGAGTTCCTTACACATCCTGGATGTTAACCCCTTTTCAGTTGTATAGTCTGTAAATGTTTTCTCCCGTTCTGTAAATTGTTTCTTCCTTCAGATTATCTTTGTCCAGAAATTTATCTACATCTAGGTTTTCCAATTTGTTGTCAAATAGTTGTCCATAATAGTCTTTTATGATCCTTTGCATTTTTGTGGAATCAGTTGTAAAGTCTATCTTTTCATGTATAAGATTATTTATTTGGATCTTTTCTCTTTTTTTTTTTTTTTTCTTAATCTGGCTAAAGGTTTTGCCAATTTTTATTTTTTCATAAAACTTTTTCAATTGGTCTTTTATAGTGCCTTTTGTCCCTATTTCATTTTTTTATATATATACCACATTTTATTTATCCATTTATCTGTTGACAGACACCTAGGCTGGTTCCATAATTTGGCTGTTCTGAATTGTGCTGCTATAAACATGGGTATGTATGTATCATCTAGTGAGATGATTTTCATTCTTCAGGATAAATACTGAGAAGTGGTATAACTGGGTCATATGGTAGTTCCATGCCTAGTCTTTTGAGGAGCCTCCGTACTGATTTCTGTAGTGATTGTACTAATTTACAGTCTCACCAACAGTGAAAAGTGTACACACTTCTCAAAAGAAGAAATACAATCAACAAATACATGAAAAAATGTTCGATATTATTTACAATTAGGGAAATGCAAACCAAAACTATAATGAGATTTCATCTCACACCAGTCAGAATGGCAATCATCAAGAATATAAATAGCAGGGGCTGCGGCTATACTCAATGGTAGAGCACTTGCCTAACACATGTGAGGCACTGGGTTCAATCCTCAGCACCACATAAATAAAAATAAGTAAAATAAAGGTGTTTTTAAATACCAAATTTTAAAAACAAAGAATACAAATAGCAATAAATACTGGAGAGGATGTGGAGAAAAGGGAACACTTTTACACTGTTGATGAGACTGTAAATTAGTACAACCAATATTGCCTTGTCAGGTACAGCAGGCATGCCTGTAATCCCAGCAGCTCTGGAGGCTAAAACTGGAAGATTGGGAGTTCAAAGGCAGCCTCAACAACTTAGCAAGGCCCTAGGTTACTTAGCAAGACCCTGTCTCAAAATAATTAAAAAGGACTTGGTATGTGGCTCAGTGTTAAGCATTCCTGGATTCAATCCTTGGTACAAAACAAACAAACAAACAAAGCAAAACAAAAATCCCACCTGGCTGTTTTGGAGAAATTAACAAGCTGATCCTAAAGTTCATTTGCAAATATAAGGAACTCAGAATAGCCCAAACAATCTCGGGGAAAAAATAGAAGAGAGAACCTATAAAATGAGAGAAAACCTTTGCTAGCTACTCTTCTGACAGAGGATTAGTATCTAGAATAAATAAAGAGCTAAAAAATCTTTACACCAAAAATATCAAATAATCCAACCAACAAATGGGTAAATGAATTAAATACATACTTCTCAAAAGAAGAAATACATAATTTAATTTTGGTCTGACTTTTATTTTTTTCTTCTACTAATTTTAGGATTGTTTTGTTTCTTGTTTTTCTAGGTCTTAAAACAATAGGCTGTTTCATAGAAATTCTATTTTCTCTCCTCCTCCTCCTCTTCCTCCTCCTCCTTCTTTTAATAGAGGCATTTGTTACTAAAAACTCTCTATTACCACTTCTTTTGTTGAATCCCATACATTTTGGTATTTTTCTCTCATTTTCATTGACTTAAATTTTTCTTTTGATTGTTTTGATGATCCACTGTTTGATGATCACTAGCAAATTGCTAAGTCTCCATGAATCTATATAGTTTCTGAAACATTTTTTGTTGTTTATTTCTAGTTTTATTCCGTTGTGGTCAAAAAAGATACAGGATATAATTTCAATTATCTTCAAATCCTTTGAAACTTGTTTTGAGGTCTAATATATGGCCTAGACTACAGAATGTTCTAGAGACAAGAATGGGTAATCTGGGCAGCTGAATGAATTGTTTTGTAAATGTCTACGAAGTCTATTTAACCATAGTGTAGTTTAACTCTGATGTTTCTTTGTTGACGCTTTTTGTTGTTTGAGGCCATCTGGATGATCTGTTCATTGATGAAAGTGGGGTGTTGAAGTCTTTCACTGTTTTTATTTTGGATCATCTCTGTCCCTTTATATCTAATAATATTGTTTTATAAAATTGGGCCCTCTGTCATTAGGTACATATACCCTTACAATTATTATAACTTCTTGTTGAATTGATGCCTTAATCATTTTATAGAGATCTTCTTTGTCTCTTTTTACAGTTTCTGTCTTTAGGTTATTTTGTTGAACATAAGAATAACTACTTCTTGCATTATATTTCTGTTTGCATGGAACAACTTTTTCCATCTTTCAGTTTCCCCTATGTGTGTCTTTATCGGTAAAGTGAGTTTTTGTAGGCATCATGTTGTTGTGTCTCATTTTATCCATTCAATCAGTTTGTATCTTTTAATTGGGGAACTTAGTCTGTTTACATATAAGGTTTTACTTAATATATAAAGACTTACTCTTTTCATTTTGTTAAATTTCTTCTGTTTTTTTGGTGTAGTAGTCAGGGTTATCTAGAAGGAAAAAACCAACAGCATATTTATCTCTATATCCATGTATGAACCAACATGATTTGTGTTTTAAAATTAAGCACAAAGACCACTTTGCAAAAAGTGGCACTCTATCAGACTAAGCCATGAGACAATCCATCATTTGTGCATTGTATTGCATGGTATATCACCAAACTCATCATTTCAACATTTGTGGTGTGAAGGAGCAGATTCAAATTTCCCTTTCATTTATTAGGTGTTAAAACACCTAATTCAAATAAGCTCTCTGCATCTGCACTTCACAGTTTCTTAATGATCAATGTACAATAATAAAACAAAACTGTTGGCTATGAACATACTAAGAAATTAATTAATCTTTAAATATTGTGATCATGGACTTCAGTGGTCATTAGGTAGTCATAAAAATGCAATGAAACATTTGTAAGTCTAGATATTATCATAAGACCATATACCTTGAAGTACCCAGGGCTCTCTGCCCTCTTTAACTTCTGAAGGTCCAACATGACATGATTCCCCTGTGTTGTCCTTTCACTGACTTTTTTCATTATTTCCATTCAAAATCTTTTCGACCTTAATCCTATTTCCTTTTATTTGGGTCAGTTTCTTTCTCCTAAAATCTCAAGTATTTTACTAACAGATAGATGATAGATAGATAGATAGATAGATAGATAGATAGATAGATAGATAGATTTTTCTTTTTTTGGCACTGGGGATTGAACCCAGGGGCACTTTATCACTGAGCTACAGCCCCAGTTCTTCTTATTTTTTATTTTGAGACAAGGTCTCACAAAGAGGTGGGCTTCGAACTTTCAATCCTCCTGCCTCAGCCTCCTGTTTCACTGGGATTACAGCAGCATGAATGATATTTTCTCCTCACGACACCTGAGTTTCACTAGAATGAAGCTGGTATGATCTTATCATGACCTACATTCCTTAGAATGATAACCTTGGGGGCTATCTACTTTTGTTCTTATAAAATATTCATTACAAGCATGGAAGACTCAACTCTGTTGAATTTTTTCCCTCTTTATGCCTCCTATGAAGGCTAAGTGTCCTATTTGTCTCAATTTGGAGAGCCAGGAGAAGAGAAGGAAAGAATGAATATATTGGATGCCTCCTATATGTTAAACTTTGTGCTATGCGTTTTCACAATCATTGCTATTTAATTATTCCAACTAACTACATGAAATGGATATTATTGTTTTATGGTGAAAATGAAGAAACGATGACTTAGGGAGTAGTGTAAGTCATTGAATTTTACAGTCATTAAAATGCAGAGTCTTGGCACCATAAGTCCACAACACCAATGAAATTCAATTTTTGGAATATGAAATTTCAGATGGAGCTAACATTCATTACAAAACTCTCGTTTGATCCTCCTTCAACTTTTTGTCATTACACACCTCTCGACTCCCATAAGTCCTTAAACATTCCTCAGATTAGAGAAAAATTGGTCCCACTAAATGGGAACATTGAAAGAATATCTGCAGTTGCATTAAAACAAATATTCAAAGAAAAACTACATTGAAGCTCAATCTAGAAAAGACTCAGACAAATATTTCACTGTACACTATATCCACAATTCAGAGAAGTTTTAAGACAGTGAACACAGGGGAATGAGATTCCACTAGGAGAGCTGATATTCAATCAAGTGTGAACAATACAACCAATAGACAAGACGTTTAGGAAAAGGTTGCTCTTCGTAGAAAGTGTTAAAGTGTGGGTGTTTGATGCTAACCTTAACACTTCATAACTTGAACAGAAACTTTTCTATTATTCTTTTTCCAACTTATTGGGTTGCATAAAATAGTATTCAGTTTCCCTAACCTGGATGGTGTCTAAATAAAAGGTTTCAGGAGTTGGGGGAGGAGGATAGAGAGGATAAAGAGAACCGGAAGGATGATGTTGGCCATGGGCATGCAGTAGACAAAAGGAAATACTAAGTCTATGGATAAGGATGCCTGATTGATGTTAGTGATACTCTAAATTATTTGAGAAACAAAACAAAGAATGAAGGAGAAACTTAATAGTTCATTTTTGAAGCCAGTATATAGTGATATGATATCATAACATTTACTCAGAGAAAGTGATTCAACTTCAGAGATTTTGATTCAAAGAAAGAATGGTGAGAAAAAGGGAGAGGACATTTGACCCGAAACCTTTTAACATAAGCTAGTCTGTGACTCTGGATGAAAAGCAATTTTTATCCATTTTCTGTGTGGTTTCTGAAGAGACGATGCAATTTCACAAGTACTATACGAATTAACAATAGTTACATGTTTCAAGAATTAGTATTAGCTGACCAATTTTGAATTTCAGATATTAAAAGGTAAGACCAAGAGTTTCTGGAAGGGTTTTCTGCTTTAAATGTTAAAGTAATGCATGTTCATTCTAGGAAGTTTAAGCAATATAAAAACACATAGTATTCAAAGCACTCCTTCCCAGGACCCCCATGCTCAGCCTGGAGAGGTAACCACTAGTAACTCTCGATAAGTATCTGTCCATACCACTAAAACTTTGTTCTGAAACTAGATCATTATTTTACTTCTGTGTGACTACTCTCAAATTCTCATTCTTTTTAATAGCCCTGTAACATTCCATAGCATGCACCATCTGTGAATTATAGTCACACATGCACCAATTATCTATCAAATACATTTTACCCTCTTGATGAAATTTTAGATTGTATCCATTTTTTTGACAATTGCTGCTGTGATAATTGATCTTGAATATATATAGAATCTTAATTTTGTCATTAAAGAAAAAATAAATCACAAGTTATCATCTTGACAATTTTTCTTTAATGCAATTATTAGGATTAAATTCCTTTGTTTGAGACTCCATTTAATAAACTTAACAACTATGTAGTAACCATTTAAGAAATGTAGTTAAGTAGCAAGCAAGGGAGGCTTTATGTAAATATAAGTATGAAAGTAAATTTTCACACGGGATATATTAGAGAATGAGCCAGGGAGATCTGGGGCTATGAATTAAGGATTACATCTGAAAGTTGTTAGTCATCCATGTCAAAGTCTGTACCCTCAATTTCTTACTAGGATAGCAGAAGAAATTCCCAGTGCTATTTCATTCATGTATTTGCAGGGCTGGGGAGGAAGCATAGGCAGATTTTGGTGTTTGTCTCCTTATATCCCAAAGTTTGGTTTTTAGATTTATATATTTATCAAAAAAAAGCACACTAATGTAATCCTGTTTTAGACTGATACTTTTGAGATACTTTGTTTTTGAGTAGAATGGATTTGATTTTTTTTTTTTAAATGAAAGGACATGAACAAATTTACTCATGTACTAGACTGTATAAGTGCCTTTTAAAAATCCTAGCACCTACAACTGGAAATATACTGTGCCAGTCATTTAATTCCTACAGAAATAAAAATGAAGCCCAGACTAAGAGGCTTGCCCAAGGTCACACAGCATAGAGAGTGCCAAAATCCAGGCACATGTATCCAGTTCAGTACTTTTTTCATCATTCCGTTTTCATGAAAATAATAATCTAGAAAATGTATCAGTTAATGTTGTTAGTTTATTTATGCTCATACAGTCATATGCAAAGGGAAATGTTGGTAAGTCTCTGGTTCGAGTGAATAATGATGAGACTTGGAATAGCATGTGAGGCATCTACACCCTACCATGGGTGAAACACAGCTGAAAAATGCCAATGCCTCTTAGCCATTGGGTAGGATCAAGCAGAATGAGCAGCTGTCCAAATCATAATTAACTATGTGTTAACAATCAGGAGATATGGAAGGTGACTTGAAGAGAGAGAAACAACACCTGAGCCATTTGTGACTCCTTGTAGTTTTTTGAAGGTGGTTTTGCTTTGGTGGCTCTGTCCATAACAAGATATGGGATCTGGTAATACCAAGGGAATCCAAAGGAACTTTATCTTAAAACAAAATAGAATCTGCAAATAATCCTATAGGCCAAAATGATTTCCCTGTATCCCTAGACCTTTCACTTGAGGTGAAAGATTTTTCACATTACTACAGTGTCCACTCTAATACACAAATGACAATTGAAAGCAGACCGCAGCATATTAAGAGAAGGGTTTCTTAACCCACACCAAACTCTACATTGTACAGTCTAATGTATCAACCATAAGAAATCTTACTCATCCATCAATGTGGAATTAAAATGCTGACTTCTCAGTGACTAGTCTTCAACTCTCCAGGGATAGCAATTATCTTTACACTATGATTGTCATTATATGTGTGTGTGTGTGTGTGTGTGTGTGTGTCTGTATATATATATATATACACTTTCATAATAACTATATGAATCTCTATATCCTGTAATTGTGAGTTTCTTGAGGAGATAAGATTGTATTCATCATTGTTTGCCCAGAGACTATTACACAGCAGGTAATCAGAAAATGAATGTTAAATTTGTTTTGGTCAGAAAGTAGAGTTAACTATTCTTGTTAGAAGAAAAATGTATATATATTCTATATAAGTGGTCAATTTTAGTAAAACAATATGCAAGAAAATGTGCTTAATACCTGATTTTCACAAACATGATTTCATGTTTTTTTTTGCTAACTCACAAAGCATTTACTATGTCTCAAGGTGATTATAAATGTCAGCCACTGCTCTGTAGAATGTGTGCAGACAAACCAGTTAATGCAAATCTCTGGTTGACAGGATGTCAGATAAACCACCTGTCTTATTTATTTGTCTTCACAAGACATCACTTACAAATGCACTTTGATACCTGCTAGAGTTACTCATGAGCTGGAATCAGGAATGGAAGTCTATAGTCCTCACTCAGGGCGTGCACACACTCACATGTTCCTCATCAGATTTTAACATCCACATTCAACTCTGCAGTCACTTACCATGTAGAAATTAAAGTAAAATGAGCCAGGTAAGGCTTTCCCAAGAGCACTCAAGTTATGTAGTTTTTTAAAAGTAAACATTTCCTCCAAGCACTGGTAATTCTCCTCAAAAGATATTAAAATATATCCTGCTACTGGTCCATCTATACAAACGATGGAACAATAATCTGATTTTGGTCCAATAAAGTAGAGCAATCTTAAAGAATTCAAAATTTCAGGTATCTGTAATTCTTGACTCCAAAAAGGGACCAACTAAAATAAAAATTATAATTCCAAAAAAATTAGAAAGTTCTCCTGACTTTAAAAAGAGAGCGAGAGAAGGGAGGAGGGGACTCATCCAAACACCACCTTGCCAATTATTTGGAAAGGACAAACAACTCAGCTCTAAGATTCCTTTTTATAAACCTGTCAGGTTTTTTGTTGCCCTTTCCAAGTATCAGGGTTCATGGGTTACAGGTTATCAGTGACCTAGAAGTATCAGAATTTAGTGAATAAATTGACACTTGGTGATAAATGTTCTCTCTATATTTAATTGATAGTTTCTTTCAGAATGGGCACAGTTGAGCATAGGAATTTCCTGATATGTTGAGGCCCTCACAAGAGGCTCAGCCTTTCCTGGTCACACCTGAATGGATCATCCACTAACTCAGCTGGCTGGTATGTTGGTAACTAATTTTCCTACATTGTTCTTCTCATGAACAATACTAGGAAGGAGCTATGATCCTCCACAATATATCTCTGCAGTGTCCCTATCCTAATGTCAGTTATGGGGACCTTGCAATCACAAGCTCTTCAGGTCCTTCAACCATGGCATGGAGCTGGGCTCAGAAAACTTGAGATGAGTGATCCACCACAGATGAATTCAAGTTCATCTGCTGTGTTACAGGAAGAAAGAAAATGGTGCCAGTTAACTGACACAATGCTTTCTTGAGACTTAGAATTTTCATTTTATACTTAGAGACCTCTTACATACTTCTGGAGACATAGATTTTTAAAATTAGTTATTATTCTTATGCATGCACAAAAAGAAAAATAAGCAAAATAATTTCATTAAGGCGCTCCTAAAATATTTTTATATTCAGAGTTCAACTTCTCTGAACAAATTCATGCTAACATTGGTAGGATCCAAGAAAAACCACAAATGGAGAGCTACATACCACATTTCTAAATATTTGGAAACTATAAACCAGAGATTTGCTAAACTAGGATAGGGAAGAACTTTTATCTAGAATTCTGGGTCAAGCTCCACAGGAGATAAGAAGAGCAAGTATCCCCTTCCCCAAGCTTGCTTTTCTGACTCAAAATTTCTAGATATTTTTCAGTACCCCCCAAACTACTACCCAACTACACAGGAGAGAGGGTGTCTGTAACCCCAAGACTCTGCTCTGCCTAGACACTCTGTGTACTATGATTGAGTCAACCTGAATCAAAGCAGCCACTTTCTCTGGTTTCCCAGAGCAGAATCCACAATGCTCTCCCGGCCTTTCAGACCCACTTCCTCTAAGAAGTGAATGGGAACAAGTCATTATTTCCACTTGGTTGCCAAGCTTTCCAAAAATGTTGTTATAAATTGTAAAAGAAACAAGACATGTTTGTGTTTCATTGTGTGTAAAGCATGAAGCCCTCTAAGGGAGGGACCTAGAGCAGAGCTCTCCTGCCTGGCTCCAGGGCAGCCTGGCTTTCCCATCATGCTCCTACCTTGAGTCAGAGATGCGCAAGTATTCAACAATGGCATCTGCTGTGTCACCAAGTGCACTAATGATGAACATGTCTTTAAAAGTGCTCTGCTATTTTTTTCCCAGGATTTTGTCTAAGTCACTAATCAGAAATGTTTTCAGATGATAGAGCAAAAAATAAAATATTGGGACATTATTTTTAGTATATGTACCCATTTTCAAGTTCGTAGATAAATATAACATGTGATTTCATCTTAATACTTCTTGGTATCTGTGAATAAATGTCTAAAAAACTTCCTATGAGAAAAACATATTTCTTAATGCTTAAGCAAATTTTACATTTATTTTTCTTTTTACAATACTCTTTTGGGTGAAGAAATCAAGATAAATATTTTCAGCCTACAATTTTCCAGTCCTCACTTGAGCAGTTTTAAGACTTTGGAATAGAAACCACTAGGAGCAAAAATAGGTTTCAAGGAGAGAAAAGAATATTCAAGCCTAAAAGAAGAATAACTCAGTACTTGTTGCCAATTGAGGTTGCTGGATGGTGAGGACTTCCAGATTTCCTTTTCAAAGTCTTCTCCTGTTTTTTTCTTCTACCTCCCCTAATTGTGGGATACAGAGAAAACAATACCTTCAAAAGAGAAATAGCCTTGCTAAAAGTGTTATTTTCATTTTTAACCCTGAATTATTGCTAGAGATATAATGATCTGTTAAAAATACTAGATTCAGATGAGTTTCTGCAGGTGCTTAACAATCTAGAAAGTCACAATTAATTTTAAGTAACAATGAAATATCAAGAAAACCTCAAAGAAGTTTGGTAGGCTGATGTCAGGTGATGGTATATATCCATTTAAATGATATATTTAGATGACATATGTCTACTTAAAAAGAAAATACTGAGAAATTGGGAATACTTTTTAAAAGGGTTATTACTTCAACATAAAGTTCTACAAATATTTGGAAATGATGTCCCTTTATGAAAAATGAGTACCCTGGGATCTCATTTACTGATAATGAGATTTGGATGGGAGGAAGAGATGACAAGTTAGCTTTTAATTATAATAAATTTTTAAGTGTACTCCAAATATTGCATGGGACACATTATACTTTAAAATTATTCAGTCTTTATGTGAAAATCAAATTTAACTGAATATTCTGTATTCTAGCTGGCAACCCCATGACCTCCTCATATCCTCCTCAAATCATGTAAAGGTCAGTTTTATATCACCCCCATTTCAAGTATGAAAGTTGAGTCTCAGAGAATTTAAATAGATCAAGATCACACAGCTGGAAAGAGGCAGAACCCAAGTTAGCATCTAAAGCCTATGTTTCAATCCTACATTCTGTGTAATTACATTAACTGAAATTGTTTCTAATATATTTAACAACATGCAGACGGTATTCTGTGTGCTTTAAAAGTAGCTTAATTATTAGTGCCGATGAAGTGGGTACTTAATTACCTTTCTATGGATGGGAAAAATGAGGCATGGGGAGTTTAAACAACTCTGAGTTCACATAACTCGTAAGTAGTGAAGTCAGGTTTCAAAACCAGATCAACAGATTGCATAGCCTGCCCTCTGCTCTCCATTCATCACTATGCAGTTTTGTCTTAATAATACTGTCTCATTTCCAACTCTTAATTAAAGATGCACCAAAAAATGACCTCAGGACAAGTCTTAGAATGTGATTGTTATTGACAACATAAAAAGACTAGTTACATGAAAAGCAGGATGTTGCAGGAGATAGAAGACATCAATGACATGAGTAGCATTAAAATATTAGGAAACATTGCTCTTGAAATTTGGAAAGAGCAAGGAATATTAGGGGTTTAAAACACTGAGCCATTCAAAAAGTTCCTTCATAGATTTTGAAGATGATTATGCTTTATGTAATTTCTGAAGCAAACTTACTTTATTTTTTTTTTATTATTTTTTTTTACGTTTACATAGGGTAATGATGTTTATTTTATTTTTCCCCTCCCCCCGACCCCTCCCACCCCTCTTTTCCCTCTACACAGTCCTTCTTTCCTTCATTCTTACCGCTCTCCTTAGCCTAACTCTAAACCTAACCCTAAACCTAATGCTAGCCCCTCCCACCTCCCATTATATGTCCTCATCCGCTTATCAGCGAGATCATTCGTCCTTTAGTTTTTTGAGATTGGCTTATCTCACTTAGCATGATATTCTCCAATTTCGACCATTTGCCTACAAATGCCATAATTTTATCATTCTTCATTGCGGAGTAATATTCCATTGTATAAATATGCCACAGTTTCTTTATCCATTCATCAACTGAAGAGCATCTAGGTTGGTTCCACAATCTGGCTATGGTGAATTGAGCAGCAATGAACATTGATGTGGCTGTATCTCTGTAGTATGCTGATTTTAAGTCCTTTGGGTATAGGCCAAGGAGTGGGATAGCTGGGTCAAATGGTGTTTCCATTCCAAGCTTTCTGAGGAATCTCCACACTGCTTTCCAGAGTGGCTGCACTAATTTGCAAGGAAACATCACAACAGACACGAGTGAAATACAAAACATAATTAGAAGCTATTTCGAAAATCTATACTCCAACAAAACAGAAAACCTCGAAGACATCAACAAATTTCTAGAGACATATGAACTACCTAAACTGAACGAGGAGGACATACACAACTTAAATAAACCAATTTCAAGCAATGAAATACAAGAGGTCATCAAAAGCCTACCAACAAAGAAAAGTCCAGGACCAGATGGGTTCTCAGCCGAGTTCTACAAAACCTTTAAAGAAGAGCTCATTCCAATACTCCTCAAACTATTCCATGAAATAGAAGAGGAGGGAACCCTACCAAACTCGTTCTATGAAGCCAATATCACCCTGATACCTAAACCAGACAGAGACACATCGAGGAAAGAAAATTTCAGACCAATATCCTTAATGAACATCGATGCAAAAATTCTCAACAAAATTTTAGCAAATCGCATACAAATATATATTAAAAAGATAGTGCACCACGATCAAGTGGGTTTTATCCCAGGGATGCAAGGTTGGTTCAACATTCGGAAATCAATAAATGTCATTCACCATATCAACAGACTTAAAGTTAAGAATCACATGATTATTTCAATAGATGCAGAAAAAGCATTTGATAAAATACAGCATCCCTTCATGCTCAAAACACTAGAAAAAATTGGGGTAATGGGAACATTCCTAAACATTATAAAGGCAATCTACGCTAAGCCCATGGCTAATATCATTCTAAATGGTGAAAAACTGAAAGCGTTCCCCCTAAAAACTGGAACAAGGCAGGGATGCCCTCTTTCACCGCTTCTATTCAACATTGTCCTTGAGACTCTAGCCAGAGCAATCAGACAAACCAAAGAAATTAAAGGGATACGAATAGGAAAAGAAGAACTCAAACTATCCCTGTTCGCTGATGACATGATTATATATTTAGAGGAACCTGGAAATTCCACCAGAAAACTTTTAGAACTCATAAGTGAATTCAGTAAAGTAGCAGGTTACAAGATCAATGCTCATAAATCCAATGCATTTTTATACATAAGTGATGAATCTTCAGAAAGAGAAATTAGGAAAACTACCCCATTCACAATAGCAAACTTACTTTAAAGAAAATATTTTCCATTAACTTGGGTTTCCTAGTTGTGAAGTAAGTGAACATATCTGCAATGCCCAGCAGCTTTTCTTTTCAACCTAGATGCAGCCCCAGTTGCCCAGGGGATCATTAATATGTCTGCTCACCATCTCGATCATGCTCAGATCTCCACCATTAGGCTTTCATCAAATAATTGACTTAGCTTATCCTTGATGGAGCTTTTGTACCTTGTTAGACACGCTTAGAAAAAATGTTGTAACTCCCACAAACAACTTAATTATAATGCTGAGAATTTTAGGCACAAGGACACCTTGTTAGGGGAGAGAGTTTTAGATTAATCCACCTTTTGACTTCATTCATATATCTCTGATGTGATACATCAGCTAAAATTAGACTCAGCTGCATAGAGGAGAAGAAAAAATAGCAACAGTTTAAATAAGAACAAAGTTTATTTCAGTCTCATCTGAATGTAATCCAGAGATAGAAAGTTCAGAGCTGATCTGGCAGATCAATTACGTCATCAGGAGCCCAGTCTCCCATTTTTGTGCTTTGCCGTCTCCAGTGCGTGGTTTTTATATTCAGTATCACTTCAAGGACCAAGGTAGTCACTAGAGTTCCAGCCTTTATGTATATATGCCAGGCTAGTATTTACCCTTTCAAAGATCATTCCTGGAAGTTCCACATGCTTCCACTTTGATCTCATTGTCTGAAATTTAATCATAAGATGCCTAAAGCAAAAGAGAGTTGAGAATTATAGCCGTTTAGTCACATTTTTCAAGATTATGTTACAAAGGCAAAGGGATTTAATAGGCAACTACTTGTCCATGGAGAGCAGGACCAGTTATTTCACTTGGAAGTGGAAATGGCCTTCCTGTGTCAATCTAAGGTCTAAAGTCAACTGGATATTTCAGGTGTCACTCAAACCCAGATAGCCCCTGAACTTTGAAACCCTAAAATCCTCAGCTATAAAACGGCTGTGAAACAACAGCACAAAGTGATCAATGAACAAACACATACCCTTTAGATTTTCTTTGGAAGGGTGTTTAAAAGATGATCTTAACTTTCACTACATATATACACTGTTACTTAACAGTGACAATAGCTAAACATTGGAACAGACTTTTTCAAAGAATCTATAAGTCCTTCTTGAGAGATGGTGGAATACAGTACAGGTATTCATGCTGAAAAAAATCTGAACAGGAGTATGGACCAGTTAAAACACAGATATGATTTGGCCAAGTTCTTAGCTTTACCATTTTAAATGTAGATGCCAAGTGGATGATTGACATGACATTTTTAAAATAAGTTCTCTAAAATATTGTTCAAAGTCTGGCATAAAAACATTTACTATAACTAATAATGGAATCTTAAAACCAGGTCTTTGGTTTAGATTGTCAAAACTTGAATAACCTCTGTGCTCACTGCCATATTTTAGGATCTCATTATAAATCTGTGTGCTTAATATGTTTAATATAAAATGAGCATGGGATTGCCCTTAGTTTAAAGCCTTTAAATAATTATATTTCAACCTGAGTTTTAGTTCTCTATCAACCTCTCCTTTCTCCAAGCAAGATGACCAAGATGGTGACCAACATCTCAAAGGTCTAGACCACCTGTGAACAAAGTTTTAAATATCAACTTCTTAAATTAATTATGTATTAAGGTCAAAATAGGTTTGGAAAAAAAATAATAATCTATGAAACCTACTGAAACAGTCTTAAATCAAAAAGGAGCTTGATGTCCACAAAACTGTTTTAATCTTTTATATAGAAGGAAATTTATCAGATTTTGTTACCAGCAACAAATTGAAATATGTGCAATTAAATTTACTTATTTTGTGCTAAATATATCAGTTCATGAAATGTTAATGCATGAATATGAAGTTAATGTATGAATGCCAATTGTATGTACAAAAATGATACTTTTTATTCTTAAGAACAGAGTTGTTAAGTACTCTGTCTTCCTTTTTTCTGCCAACACATTACTTGGTCCTAACTCTACAACCTCTGAGAAACTACAAATTAAATAAAAGTAATGAACCCATGAACCCTGCCCTTTGAAAATCTTCATTGTGCTGATGTCAAAACCACAGATACTAAGAAAATGCAAACATACCAACCCTAGTACTTAACTAATATAGATCATACTCATTCCTGTTTTAAGGTAAACTAGAAACATATAATAAAATTTTGAAAGAACATCTTCATTGGGATTCATATGTTTATATCATCTTTCATGTTATTATGATTTATTCATTGAATTCTATCTCAGCTTGACATTGTTGAATTTTACCTTAGCTTTACTTGAAATCATACTGCTTTTAAATAGTTTATAGTTACACTTCACATGTCTCTTATAGACATTCACATTCATTCAACATATATGTATTGAGCTTCTTGTATACAATATGCTGTTGAAGAACAGAGATTAATTAGGTTTTGTCTTATGCCCTGTCCTACATGTAGGGATATGTCCAATTGTTGAATCACTGATAAGTCATCTTCAAGCCCCAAGAAGTTTTTAAGTCATTCATCTACTTACTTCTTTACATTCCTTATTCTTTCCTAGGGCTTCAAATTCTGCCCTTTAGAAAAATGTCTGTCAAACTCTTGAGTTTGTTCATATACTGAAATCTAGTAGTTGAGGCCAAAAAGAAGTTGAACAGGATAAACTAGAACAAGAGCCTTGGCCATTTAAAATATTCAGGTGGTCCTCACTAAGAAGGGAATATTTAATGAGTTAATCCTGCAGATCTCTAGTGAAAGAGCATACAAGGAAAAGAGAAGAGCCTATAAGAGATAATTCATGTTCTGGGAATATGTTCTGGCATTCTAGGAAGAACAAGGAGGCTCAGGCTTCTGCAAATGTGAAAAGCCTGGATGAGATCATAGGTCTCTACCTTGAAGATTTTTAATTTATAAGAAAAATAGAAAGGATAGTTAATAAAGATTACATTCTGCTGACCTAAAAGTAGTATTACTTCTATTGTAAATATTTTTACTTTCTTTCACACAGAAATCCAACCACGCTACTTTTCACAGGTGAATTAAGCCTATCCTTCAAGCTGACCCTTCTGTCCTATTCCTGCACCTCACCAATTAATGTGGACTTTTAATATCATCTACTAATATATCCTTTTCTGCTCAGCCACACCCAAGACCTTTAATCACGTTCATCTAGAGGCAACATTGCACAGAATTATATGAACTTCAATGCATGCCTTTAGCTCCCAATACTCTCAGATAGAATTACCACATCTAGGCTCTGAACTCTTCAGCTTTTCATCATGCATTCCTCCATCAAACTCTGTAGTCCTTAATACAGCTCCCTCTCTATTATCTGTGCTGATGACACGGAGGGGTAAGTGAAAGCCACAGAAAACTTGTAAACTCAATTTAACCTTTGATCTTCCCACTTACTGCCCTTTACATGAGTTGATAATGAGCAGTGAGGTTGACAGATTGAAATGTCGCCTCCTTCTGCCCTCGGATATAAGTGTTAATGAACGTGAATATGACAAGGGGCTGACAGGACATTAGGAAAAGGAAAATAAGGGCCTGGAGGACCTGTATGATGGTCAGCTCTCCTGCATGATTGAGTTGATTTTAGCTATTTCTTTTGTACATTATCCTATGAGTTGGGGTTGAATATTGTGCTCTTCTGATTTCTGACTTTGTGACCAAGGAAGTCACTGAGTACTTCCAAATCACAGATTTTCCATCTATTTAGGTAACTAAAATATTCATGGCAATTTCATAGTTCAACAGTATAAGACATAGCTTTCCATTTTAATTTGATCTCTTCTAAATTCTCAATAACAAACTCATACACACAGAAAATCGCATTCTTCAGAGAAAATTATGACTCAAAGTCATCTTAGTGGCAGGAAATGAGAAGGTTTTTTTTTTTTTTTTTTTTAACATGATCAATGGAGTTGACTTCAGAATCCTACCTGGCAATATGTGCAGTATTTTGCTACTATAAGTGAAACTTACCTACCAGACTAAAACCAAATAGGAAAAGGTAGTACCTTCATAACTTCCTAAATACCTCATTGAGACCTAGAGGCTTTTTCAACAGGAAATTTAGCAGGTATCCTCCAGATTTGGATGCTTTTGTGAACAAACCCTCTGTCCAATGCCTCTTTTCTATTTCTCTTCAGAGATCCTAAGTTCTGGGAACCAACACAACAGGAAATAGGAGGTGAATGACTGACAATGATATGCCACCACGTTAGAGAATTAGCATTTCACTTATTAGAATCACAATAACAAAAAACTACAGAAATAGAACCTAGAGATGGCTTACACTGAAATGGAAAGTCACCTGTTGTCCACTGGCAGTTGATCCTCCAACGTATTTCTTATTGTTCAGTTTTTCATTATGCATGCAGACTTTCCCTTCAGATGGATTTCACCCAAATTCCACCACTGCAGTTGTAACACATTTAGAAGTGAAACCAGAACACAAAGTTTGGGGAAGTAATGATTTATGCAGGTCACTGAACCCTAGAGGATAGAAGTCGGTGTTCTGTGACATTTGATGAATCATGTAGTTAATGTCAATAATGCAATGTTTCGCTTTTCACCTGGTTATTGGTGTCATGAAGACACTGGGAAATTTTATACAGTTCTAGTTAAATCTAATACCTAAAATAGCATAGACTAATTAAAGCTTGATGAGTTTCAAAGTCTCCAAAGACATCTATCTGTGCATTGCAGGAAATGACTGGAGCAACATTGTGTGTGGTTAAGTCTGTAATTAGGCCAAAGATTAATTTGTATTTATTAAATATGACTTTTTTTGCAAGTGACATGGAGAACATATTTTTTTAAGATACTAATATTTTCTACCACAACTCCAGCATTTAATTACCTGGCATTTCCAGACTCTAGTGAATATATTAACCAATTATTAGAGTATTATCAATTCATCTTTTTTTTTACAGTACTATATTTCTACTCATCAGAATTAATTTTCTGTTATTTCAATCTAGTTAAGATAAAACAGTTCCAATTTGAATTGATCCTATCTGAACTCTGCATACAATACTAGCTGTTAATTTCTCATTAAAGTTTTCAGTTTTCAACCTCTTATGTGTCTTGGTTCTCAAGGACACCTATGGAATAGTACACAACTTCCTCTACTCTCTTACCCCTTAGTTTATAAATAGTTCACAAGTGAAGTTGAGATTATTTCAAGTCAGTCTGGCTCAGAGTTTCATGCTAAAGTGTTCCTGCTAACAGTGCCATGCATCTCTGTATATTCAAGAATTGTCTGCTGATTGAATTGAAAGGAGATAAAAAATTTCTCTGTGATGAAATAATATGCAGAATTAAGTAATATTTAAAATTGCATTGAAGTAATATGTAAAAATGTATAATCTGAGTGATGTGTTTATATTTAAGAATACTAGAGAATGCTACCCTATTAATTAATGGAAAGGAATGGATAACCTTGAAAACATAATTTATATTATTGTGATGCATAAATTCAAGACCCTTACTAGGAAAATATATGGAAAGGTGAGACTTTTGAACACTTTACACTGTTGGTGAAATTGTAAATTAGTACAACCACTGTGGAAATTCAAAAGTAGGCTCCTCAAAAGACTAGGTATAGAACCACCATATGACCCAGTTTATCACTCCTCAGTATTTATCCTTAAGAATTAAAGTCATACATGCCCATGTTGGTAGCAGCACAATTCACAATACCACACTATGGAACTGGTCTAAATGTCTATCAACAGATGGATGGGTAAAGAAAATGTCATGTATACACAATCGAGTTTTATTCAGCCATAAAGAAAAATGGCATTTGAAGGAAAATGGATGAAACTAGAGCCATCATATTAAGCAAAATAAGTCAAACTCAGAAAGTGAAGGGTCACTATGTTTTCTCTCATACATGGAAGCTGGAAAAGAAAGAGGAAAGCAAAGGTGGGGTTGGATCTCATGGAAATCAAAGGGAAATCAGTAGAGAAAAAGGAAAAAAGGTGGGAGATGGAGGGGTGGGGGGGAATGCTGGGGAGTGATATTCACCAAATTATATTGTTATATTGTGTGCATGTACACAACAAAACATGCATGTAACAATAAATCCCATCAATCTGTAGAAGTATAATGCACCAATAAAACGTGGGGAAAAATATTGAGCCTTTTACTATGAATGCTGTGATTCATCTATAAAGTATTACTCTGTGAATATAAAATTTTATTCTTTAGCATTTATGAAGGGCTTGTAGTCAACTCTGCTGAAATGGTTTATACACTATAATGTTTTTTACATATCCCTTGTTTTGCCTAATTTTTATGTTATCTTGAAAATTTCAGTAAAAATAATTTAAGACTGTAATTTATATTAATAGCCTCTGACATAAATAATTAACTTATATTATTAAAGTTTAAACCACAGATCTGATTATTATGGGTTAAACCATAGATCTGATTATTATGGGTTATACTGGGTTATATGATCTAGAGTAGAATAGGTGGCCAATAATCTAGCACAGCTCCATCAGACCACTGGCAGGTGCCTGGGGCCATGGGGATACCACTCCAGTATTCAAAGCTAACATTTGAGATGCTTGCCTCCTCATTTGAACCTTTGTTTTCCTGCTAGAGAAGTCCTTTGTCTTCCTCTGCATCACTTGGATTCTTCTCTTATAAAAATAAAGTACCCAGGATATTTTTTAATAGGCTTTATTATAATCATTTTTTGCTTTCCCCTCCACACACCAAAGTGAAGTGTGAATCCACTTTTTCTGAAGAGTGGATAATATAAAATATAAAGGATTTATTTTAAAATATAAAGGATGATATTACCATAGCATTAAAAAATCCCACTAACAAACCCTTAGACAATCTCACAATATTTTATGGTATCTAGGTCCAATTTAGATATGTTTGAGTGATGTGACCCTGAAACAATACTGGACTGGAACCAGATATTTACAAACAGGTTAAATCTCAAAGGTCACTTCCTAAGTCCATTTGTTCAAAAGTACACAAGTACCCACCTACGCCCATATGGGGCCCAGTGCTGACACACTTTTGCTTTGGCCAGCAACTTTCTACATAACTGTGAAAAGTTAGCATTTTAGAAATTCATGGGTCTTGGAGATTCCTAAAATTATTTTTTCTTATCTACCATAGTCACCAAACTCCAAGCTCATCACAGAAATTTATAATCAAAACTCAAAAGGACCTGTCTTCTAAAACTCCAGCATTGCCTTACTGTATACTCCAAAGTGGGCAGAGATTCAGCCAAAATGTACATTCTCATTCGACCATTTGAGTAGAGAATAAGCAGGTCAGCATGGGAACCACCACCTTCTTTCTAAATTTACTCCCAAATAGAGTCCCAAATAGTTAGGATCACAGTAACAGCTGAAAGTGTTCTTGTTGAGTTTGTTTCACTGATGTGTAAAGCAAGGCCCAGAGGAACAAGACTTTGGTGGTCTCTTTACCCCATAAGTGGAAGGCAGAACACCCAGTCAACATCCATTTCAGGTACTTGTGTCCTTTTCCAATCAAATGGAAAGAGGTTTACACTAATGACAGTTTTTATCAGCTTGATCCTCAAACTTTGGTCAACCTAAAACATGGCACTAAAGTCTTATATATAAAGGATTTCATCTGTGTTATTCTAGAAATCAAAATAAATTACAGGGACATTTAAAAGGAAAAGATCAGACAGAAAGGTATTTATCAGTTCTGTTATCAAAGATAAGACATGAGTGCTTGAAATTTTAAATTATAGGTCATTCCATTTTCTTTTGCACAGTGCTACTTCTTTTCTTAAATAACCTCCTTTCATGTGACAATTATAAGATTCCTTAGTTTTCTTAATTGCATACTGCAGAATAAATCTGCCATGGTATCTGAGACAGTACATTCTGAACTGAGAGATTCTCCACTGTTCACTCCCATTAATCTCTAGTCAGTCTTAACTTCACATGAGTGCCAGAAAAGAGAAAGGCAGGCCTGGGGCTGAATGTTATTTGTTTTCACCTTGGATCAGGGATTAACAGAAAATGTAGATATCCTTTCTCTTGTATTAGCCTATTTTCACAATTGATGTTTTCCTTCACTTCATAATCTGCTTTCCATACTGTTTTTTTTTTTTTAATCTTTTCTTTTGCCTTCGATGACAATTTAGCCCAGAGGAGAAAAAAAAAAAAAAAAAAAAAAAAAACAGTTCAGACTGATTGAAAGCTTCCAGAGTTGAATTGGAATAATCTACAGTCATTCTAGCTTCTGCACAATAGGATAGAGAAGGAAAACTATACAAAAAGATGCCTGGGTCAGGGCCAATGAGGGAGTAAATGATGTTCTCGTGTGTATTGAGTGTGGTGGGCTGAATGAGTGACAGGTTCTGAATTGTTGTAGGCAGGATTTAGTCAAAGAGGTGTTCATCTAATGGGTTAAACAAAGCAGCAGGAGTCTCGAGCCAGTAACTGTACTAAGACAAGCTGGTAGCAGTCTCGAAACTCCTGAAAGTCCAAGGATCTGGCAGTTTGGGTCCATTCAGGCCAGTGGCTAGCATGAAAAAAAAAAAATCTAACCCCAAGGATGAGAGCTGACCAATTAATAGTCAGGATCAGACCTAACCTGGGCCTTGAAAACACTACAAGGACATCATTCAAATTATACTATATGCAGGGTTCTCAAGATATCAGATGAGCATGCGGCAGCATTTCTCTTAGCTCAGCTATCCAGAACTCAAACAGCAAGAATAACATGTCTCCCTGAGGTGTAGAGTGAAAACTCCTGATTCTGGAGGGGCAGTCTGCCCTAGCCCAACCAGAGACTGTTTGATTCATAATCAGATATATTTTTTTAAAAAAGGAAAAAAATCCTCTTCTCCAGGGACCATCTTGGGGCTGCAGCTTCATGGAGCCCAGGGAAACTGGAAACCAACATCTGTGAGTTTGCACCGAGGTCTGCCTGGGCCTGTCTGAGACTAGCAAACCTGTGGGAGGTCAGAAAATGGGTGCATTTCATCATGGGAAAACAAGTTAGGGAGGCAGAAGAGAGCCAGGATCTCCCAGCTCTGTGAACTCAGAGGTTTGTGGGGATTAATGTGACTGGATATAGCAGGTCAGAGTTGGAAGGTTGGAAGAGGGTGTGAGATCATTTTGCCCTCAGCTCACCCAGACAGTCATTCCAGCACCCACCAGGTTCCCAGCCCGTCCCAGAAGGCACTTATCCATCCTGCCACTAGCCTGGTCCCTGACTCCCTCCCTCTCTAGTCTGGCATCCATGAGTCCTATGGAGACTGGCATCAGTCTAGCACCCAATAGGGCCCTCCATCTCCCCAGTCCCCAGTCTCCAAATCCCACCCTGCCCCCTGACCCACCCCAAAACTCCCAGCTTCTCGACCAGTTTGCAGATCACAACACCCAGCCTTGATCCACCTAACACTAAATAGCTGGATCCCTAATGTGGCCTGGCTCTAAATTGGAATATTCCACACATGGAATAGCCAGTGATCTACCTAGGCCAGCGCCCAGATTCACCAGTAACAATAGGTTCCAGCAAACGCCCACAGGTCCAGGACCCTGACCTTGATCCACCCCACAAAAAACAGCTGGACCCCCAATACAGCCAGGCACCAACTTGCACCACACGCCACCTAGCCATCAGACCCACCCAGTTCAGCATGCAGCTTCATGGCTACCTGCAGGTCCTGACACCTGCCAGCAGGTTTTGGTGCCCAGACTTGATCCAGGCCACACAGAACAACTGATGACCCCACCTAACTGCTGATAAGGGAAACTGAGAAACTTCAGAACTCCAATGGAAACATTTGTTTGATTTTTCACTGAGATCTTATTTTCCTATTTTTCTTTTTCTCTCACAATTCTACCATTTTTGAGACCAACTATTTTTCATGCATCAGTTAATTGAGGACTGGGACATCTGAATAGTATATTTCTGTTTTGTTTTGTAGTCTTGTATTTATACCACTTGCTTTCTATTTTTAAATTTTAAAAATTTTTTATTTTACATATTTTTTCTCTCATCTGTTTCCTTTGATTCTCCCTCTATCTTTTCTCCTGCTAAAAATCAACCTCAACTATTCCCTTTTTCACTCTTCCTATAATTTTTTACTTCTGTCTTCTCTCTTCCTTATGCATACATCACAGTCTGTTCTTTCTTTGTCCACTATCTAAAATTGTAAACCCTTTTTGCAAACTTACTGTTTTGATTGTAGGCAATAAACACATCACTTGTGTTTATTACAACAAAACTGTAGACAGCATAGTAGGGGCTATTTATTTAAGTCTATATACTGTTTGCACTGGGTGCTGTTATTATTAGTCTTTCCCTTAAAGTCAAGGTATTGGAAACCTTCAGGGACACTATGTGTCTACAGGGTAGAAACTATAATGCCTCAGATACACACTGCTAGATGGGCAGACACACGAACAACATGAAAAAAACAAGGAACCAAAGCACCCCGAACAAACCAAGATGTGCCAACAATAGAATCCATTAACAATAGAATCCATTAATAGAAGAAATGTCAGAGAAGGAGTTTAGAATGTACACTGTTAAACTTATCTGTGAGGTAAAGGACTATGCAAGGAGTGAAATCAGAGATAAAATTCAGGAGATAAAAGGTCATTTCAATAAAGAGAGATTCTGAAAAGAAATGAAGCAGAAATCTTTGAAATTAAGGAATAAATAAACCAAATTAAAAATTCAACAGCATCACCAACAAATTAGACAACATGGAAGATGGAACCTCAGGCAATGAAGACAAAATATGTAATCTTGAAAATAAAATTGACCACTCAGAGAAGATGTTTAAAAACCATGAAAATAATTTCCAACAAGTATGGGATAACATGAAAAGACCAAATTTAAGATTTATCAGGATAGATCAAGGTGCAGAGATACAGACCAAAGGAATGCACAATCTTTTCAAAGAAATAATATCAGAAAATTTTCCAGACCTGTCTAGCAAATGTGAGGCACTGGGTTCAAGCCTCAGCACCACATAAAAATAAAGGTTTGTGTCCATATACAACATACAACTAAAAAAAATTTTTTTAAAGAATGAAGTGGAAAATCAAATACAAGGGTCTTATAGGACCCCAAATGTACAAAATTACAACAGATCCACACCAAGTCACATTATTTTAAAAAAATGCCTAGCATACAAAAATAAGGATAGAATTTAATGGCTGCCTGAGAAAAACAACGGGTAGCATTTAGAGGGAAACCAATCCAGATTGCAGCTGCTTTCTCAACCCAGACCCTCAAAACTAGGAGGTCCTAAAATAATATTTACCAATCTCTGACAGAAAATGGATGCCAGCCAAGAATACTGTACCCAACAAAATTAAGCTTCAGATTTGAAGATGAAATAAAAACTTTCCATGGTGGACAAAACTAAAAAGAATTCACAACTAGATAGTCTGTACTACAGAACATTTTCAACAAAATATTCCATGAAGATGAAATGAAAAAATAAAAAAGTAAAACCAGCAAAGGGAGGAACTACACCAAAGGAATAGTCATTCAAAGGAGAAACTAATTCAAATTAAAAACCATAAATAAACCAAAATGACCAGGAATAAAAATTGGATCTCAAAAATCTTGAATATTAATGGTTTAAACTCATCAATCAAAAGATGTAGACTGGCAGATTGGATTTAAAAAAAAAAAAAAAAAAGACCCAACAATATGTTGTCTCTAAAAGATTCACCTCCTAGGAAAAGATATTCGTACACTGAAGGTGAATGGTTGGGAAAAAAAAAACATATCATTCACATGGATCAAGTAAACAAGCAGGGGTTTCTATCCTCATGTCAGATAAAGTGGACTTCAAGTCAAAGTTAATCAGAAGGGACAAAGAAAGATATTTCATACTGCTTAAGGGAATTATACAACAACAAGACAAAACAATCATAAATACTTATGCCCCAAAGAATTTGCACATATACATACATCAAATAAACCTTTCTCAATTTCAAGAATCAATTAGACTACAACACAATAACACTGGGTGATTTTAAATCACCTCTCTCACTACTGGATAGATCTTCCAAACAAAAACTGAACAAAGAAATCATAGAACTCAATGATACAATCAATAATTTAGACTTAACAGACATATATAGAATATTTCATCCATGAATGAGTAAACTTTCTTCTCAGCAGCACACAGACCCTTCTCTAAAATAGACCACATCTTATGCCACAAAGCAATTCTTAGCAAATATAAGAAAATAGAGATGATACCCTGTATTCTATCAGATCATAATGAAATATAATTAGAAATCAATGAAAAAATTAAAAATAGGGACTACTTTAATACCTGGAAGCTAAATAATATGCTATTGAATAATGAATGGATAGCAGAAGAAATCAGGGATAAAATAAAAATATTTAAGAGGTAAATGAGTATAGCAATAGAACATATAAAAATCTCTAGGATATTATGAAGACAGTGCTAACAAGAAAGTTCTTTCCATTGAGCTCTTTCATTAAAAGAATAGAAAGTCAATGAATAAATAACCTAACATTACATCTCAAAGTCCTAGTAAAAGAAGAATGGAACAACAGCAAAAGCAGTAGAATACAGGAAAAATTCAAAATCAGAGTTGAAATCAATGAAATTGAAACAAATTAAAAAATTGAAAAAATTGACAAAAGTTGGTTCTTTGAAAAATAAATAAAATTGATAAACTCTTAGCCACACTAATGAAGAAAGACAGAAAATTCAAATTACTAAAATTCATGATGAAAAAGGAAATATCATGAAGAACACAACTGAAATACAGAAGATAATTCAAAAGCATTTTGAAAAGTTTCACCCAGTAAAATAGAAAATCTTGACGACATCAACAAATTTCTAGATATCCAAACTGAATCAGGAGAACATACATGATTTAAACAGATCAATTTCAAACAATGGAATAGAAGACACCATCAAAAGCCTATCAGTTAAGAAAAGCCCAGGATCAGATGAATTCTTAGCCAAGTTTCAAAGAATAATTAACACCAATACTCCTCAAATTATTCCACAAAATAGGATAGGAGGGAACCCTCCCAAACTCATTCTATGAAGCTAATATCACCCTGACACCAAAACCAGACAAAGACACATCAAGGAAATAAAACTTCAGACCAATATCCTTAATGAACATAGATGCAAAAATTCTCAATAAAATTCTGGCAAATTGCATATAAAAACATATTGAAAAGATAGTGCACCATGATCAAGTGGGGTTCATCCCAGGAATGCAAGGTTGGTTCAACATATAGAAATGAATAAACATAATTCATCACATCAACACTTAAAGACAAGAATCATAAGATCATCTCAATAGAAGAAGAAAAAGCATTGGATAAAATACAGCATCCCTTCATGTTCAAAACAGTAGAAAAACTAGGGATAGTAGGAACATACCTCAACATTGTAAAAGCTATCTGTGCTAAGCCCAAGGCCAACATCATTCTAAATGGAGAAAAATTGAAAGCATTCCCTCTAAAAACTGAAACAAGACAGGGATGCCCTCTTTCACCACTTCTGTTCAACATAGTCCTTGGAACTCTAACCAGAGCAATTAGAAGAAAGAAATTAAGTAGGAAAAGAAGAACTCAAATTATCACTGTTTGCAAAGGACATGATTCTACATTTAGAAGATAAAAAAAAAAAACTTCTAGAACTAACAAATGAATTCAGAAAATTAGCAGGATATAAAATTAACATCCATAAATCAAATGAGTTCCTATACATCAGTGATGAATCCACTGAAAGAGAAATTAAGAAAACTACCCCATTCACAATAGCCTCAAAAAAATAAAATAAAATATTTGGGAATCAATCTAACAAAAAAGAGGTAAAAGACCTCTATAACAACAACAATAGAACACTGAAGACAGAAATTTAAAAAGACCTTCGAAGATAGTATTTTAGTCAGTTCTTTCACTGCTATAACTATAGGACCTGACCGGAACAATTTTAGAGGAGGACAAGTTATTTGAGGGCTCCTGGTTTCAGAGGTCTTAGTCAATAAACCACCACCTCCATTCCTCGGGGCTCCAGGCGAGGCAGAATATCATGGCAGAAGATGTGGCAGAGAAAAATAGGTCACATGTTGATCAGGAAGCAGAGAGTGTCTACTCTCCAGATACAATATATATATCCAAAAGCCATGCCCCCAAGTCCCACCTCATCAAGCTACAGTTACCACTCAATTAACCCCTGCCAGGGGATTAATTCACTGATTGGGTTAAGACTTTTATAACCCAATCATTTCTCCTCTGAACTTTCTTGCATTGTCTCACACATGGGCTTTTAAGGAACACCTCACATCCAAACCATAACAGATGGAATGATCTCCTATGCTCTTGGATAGGCAGAATTAGCATGGTCGAAATTGCCATACTACCAAAAATGTTACACAGTTTTAATGCAATCCCTATTAAAATTCCAATGACATTCTTCATAAAACTACAAAAAGCAATTATGAAATCCATTTGGAAAAATAAGAGACCCAGAATAGCCAAAGCAATCCTTAGCAAGAAGAGTGCAGCAGGAGGTATCACAATACCAGACCTCAAATTATACTACAGAGCCATAGTAACAAAAACAGCATGGTATTGGCACCAAAACAGACACATAGACCAATGGTACAGAATAGAAAACACAAAGACAAACTCACATAAATACAGTTATCTCATACTAAACAAAGGCACCAAAAACATACATTGCAGAAAAGAGCCTCTTCAACAAATGGTGCTGGGAAAACTGGAAATCCATATATAACAAAATGAAACTAAACCCTTATCTCTCACCCTCACAAAACTCAAAGTGGATTAAGGACTTAGACACTAAAATATAGACCCTGTGCCTAATAGAAGAAAAAAGTAGGCCCCAATCTTCACCATATCAGCTTAGGAACTGAGTTCCTTAACAGGACCTCTAATGCAGAAGAGGTAAAGTCAATAAATGGGATGGTATCAAACTAACGGCAAAGGAAATAATCCACGTGAAGAGAGAGCCTATAGAATGGGAAAAATCTTTACCACATGCACCTCATATGGAGCATTAATCTCCAGGATATATAAAGAACTCAAAAAAATTAACACCAAAAATAAAATAATCCAATCAATAAATGGGCTAAGGAACTGGACAGACACTTCACAGAAGAAGAAATACAATCTAAAAATATATGAAAAAAAATTCAACATCTTTAGCAATTAGAGAAATGCAAATCAAAAATACTCTAAATTTCATCTCGCTCCATTCAGAATGGCAATTATCAAGAATACAAGCAACAATAAGTGTTGACGAGGATGTGAGGGAAAAGCACACTCATACATTGCTGGTGGGGTTGCAAATTGGTGCAACCACTTTGGAAAGCAGTATGGAGATTCCTCAGAGAACTTGGAATGGACCCACCATTTGACCTAATTACCCACTCCTCCATTTATACCCAAAGAACTTAAAATCAGCATACTACAGTGATGCAGCCACATCAGTTTTTTCAGCAACTCAAATCACAATTGCTAACATATGGAACAAACCTAGGTTTCCTTCAACAAATGAATGGATGTTGGGACTAATGACACTTTAACTAACTCAGGCTGACTCCTTACTCCCTGGTGAGTGAGCAGGATCAAGGCCTCAAAGGCGGTTTCAATAGTTAATGATGATGAATGGGACCACCATTAGTGATTGGTTAACAACAGTTCCGCGAACGTGATCAGCTTGTGCTTGCCATATAGTCCAATGGGACTCTCACCTGCATGAACCCCCCTGCCTTGCTGAGCTTTAAGCTGATTGGTTCCCGCCTAGCCCCCACCCTACATAAAAGTTGTGTGACTTCCTCAATAAACGAGTTCCTGCTGTGACGGGTCTCCCTGACGCATCTGATTGTCCTCCACCCGGAGGGCTGGGAGCGGGCGGTCAGTCGGCCCTACCTATCCCAGTCTGACCTTGTTGGGGAGTGTCTCCTTCCCTTGCCGCTGGTCGAGAAGGGCAGGGGGGCTTAAGACCCCAACATCTGGCGCCCAACGTCGGGCCCCTCAAGGCTGAACCGCAGCCAAAGCGAAGAGGCAGTTTCGAAACCAAAAGTACCGGTAGATCGGGCCAAGTGAGTTCCGAGGTAAGGCATCCCTGAAAAGATGGGGCAAACACACACCACACATGGTGACCCTGCACTCTCAGCTCTTAGACTCATGCTGAAGAGTAGTGGCCTTGAGTGGTCTGATACACAGGCGGAAAAAGCTTGGGACACCTTTACTTGGGTGGCCCCTTGGCTTCCCGCCACTAATCTTTTTGAGTGGTCCACATGGGATCGTGTAGAACAACTTGTTAGGGAGAGGGAAATCAGTTTAGGCGAGGGTCCCCCATTAGGAGTCTGCCCTACATTATCCGCCCTTAAGGCCTGCTTCTCTCCAGGACCTCCCAAAGGGGGCTCCAAGTTTCTCCCCAAAGAACTGCCACCTAAAGAACCACTGGCTCCTCCCGTTGCATTTCCTTCCAGAAACTTGCCACATAGTAAACAACGTTGGGAGACCTTTAATGAGGAGCCCAATCCATCTCCATCCGCTCCTCCAAAGGTTGAGGAACCACGAGGGCAGCCAGCCTCTACCGCCCCAAGGAGGCTCATTGCTGCCATCTTGTATTCTGGGGCCACATCAGACTCCAATGAAAGCCCTCGCCCTCCTCCTTCCAGATGGCAGGAAATCTTCCTGGTGGCCATTTTATGATACTGGGCAAGAACTCACAGACTCTAATCTCCCCCCTCCCTGTATGGCCTTCCTGGTAAATGTTAAAAAGTTAGTCTGGGAAGGAATGACTACCAATCACAAATTGGCCTGTGCAGGGATGAAAGATCACTCCATGGGAAGGTGGATCATGGCTACCAAAGATATTGGCACAGAGCTTCCGCAAGCGAGCAGGCAGAAGGATAGGGATTCCTTATCTTCAAGTCTCTACTTTCTTGCACTTCTCTGCTCTTCCTGCAAACGCCTCCTTCTTCTCCCCCTCTTAATTCCTCCTCCTCTTCCAACTTCGCCCCACCCAGCCCACCTAGTCCTCCTGCCATGAGGTCCCACATACGCCAGTGTGGAGGGAGTAACCAGCCCAGTCATCAGTGGCATGTCCTAGTAAGGAGTATGATATAGTAGCCCCAGTCCCCACAAGTATTGGGAGATAATTGTTTCATAATTTTCTGCGTCCAAACCTGAATTGATTACTAACCAGGATTAAGGGTTAAAATGCCCTAGGCATCAAGTTTCTGCTGAAACATTTTGGCCCCTTTCAGATCCATATCTCAGTCAAGGCTTACATTGAAATGTAAATAGAGAAAGCCTGAAAGCTCAGTAGGAGACCAGTCTCAAACCCAAGAAAAAAAAAAGAGCAAAAAGTCTTACCTGAACTCCAGCAAAAGTAAATTTTATGGTGCTTTACTAAAGTAATTAATGGCCGTATCATTTTTCCAGGACTCTTGGTTTTTTTTGAATTCTACATTTTTTTTGAGCTCATGACTTTTTTGATCAGTTCGATTTTTTTTTTTTTATTCAACTAGAGTTTTTGAACATCTGTTACATTGCAATGGAGATTCACCTGAAAAGTTTCAAGGCCTTTGATTTTGTGTTATGTGTATGTCGTGCTGTCTGATGTCATGTTTTGTCTGTATCAAAACTGAGCACTCCTAAAATTAAAATTTAAAAATGTATCCAAATACTTTTAATTCATGTGGTTTAAAAAGGTTCAATTTAAATTGGGTAAACTAATAGAAGTAAAATTTCTTGAAAATAACTCATGAGTCTCTAGGTGGTCAAACTAATAAAATGTTGATGTTTATAAAATGTCTAACATCAATTTTTCTAGGACTTTCCTCCAACAATAAAAAGCTGGCAAATACTGTTCAGGACACTTGTCTGATATCTTGATTTTTACAAAATAAGTGAATTAGAGTTGACATGCATGGGATTACTCAAATGTGTTTGTACAGAAAATTGTTTTGTGTCATCACTAAGCTAAAAACAAGGTTACTAAGAGTTATGTCCTAATAGGTATAATTCTATATACAAAGGGTTCTAAAGGTTTCAACTGTGTTTCAATTAGAGTGCTATAAATAACAAAATATTTAATCTTATTAAAATGAAGTAATTTATATAAATTAAGAAATTTCATAGAAGTTGTTTCAGAATGTGAACAAAAAGGTCAACAGATAGGAAAGAAAAAATAAAAGGTTCTAAATATGGAAATACATTTAGTGAAAAACAAAATGTTTCTGGGTAAGAAAGTGCTTATGTGATAAAATACATGAGGGTCTAAATAAGTGCTAAGAAAGTCTGTAAAGGGCAAGTTTCAACAAGTTTGCATGTAACTAAGTTGGTTGTGTGTATGTGACACAGGTAAATCTATTTAAGGTTTTTCCTAAGGTGAAATACTAATGTTCTAATATAAACCAAAGTTTAATCTATATGGTAAAATGACAAGGATTTCTTAGAAACACTAATTTACTCTTAACTTTGTGTCTATTAAGTTTTATTCTTTAGAACAATTAGTCTTAAAAATTGGGGTATACAATTATGGTTAAACAACTGTTAGAGTATTGTACTATGTTACGGAGTCTAAATTTTTCTTTAAAAAACTAAATTTGGTAAGATAAAAATGTCAAGGTAATTGTGAAATGGTCACTTTGTATATTAAATGTGTTCATATTTTCCAGGTATACAAGTTTTTAAAGCAGGGAATTTATCAAGCTGCTATTCTCCAGATTAAACTTGTCTGTAGTGATAATTTTAAACTTATAAAGAATAAATTTTATTGGGGATTTATTTCTATCATTTAATGTTCTATTATAGGACCTGTCATCAATAGGGTATATGTAAAATTTGTTAAATGTATTTCTGAAGGTTATTGAGAGCCTGATTTGTTTAAAGGTTAAACATAAAAACATTTTTGCCACTTCGCCACACAAAAGGAAAGTTAAAAGCTCTCTCAGCATTTCCTTAATTCATGTTTAGATGATGTTAAATTGTGTTAACTAATGTTCATATAGACTCAGGATTCAATATATGTAAACTGCTTAAAATGACATTTAAGAAAGAGTGTAATGCACAGTAGCAAAAATGGGACAGCAGTGATTTAGAGTCTCTGACCTCATGACTTTGGACAGTGGACTTCCTTGAGAGCTACACAGAGCTCCTAACATTGCACTTTGCAGCTCTACCATCTTAGATCTACAGGCTCAACTTGATTCCTTGGCCGCTGTTGTCCTGCAAAATCGTCGTGGTTTGGATCTGCTAACAGCAAAGGAAGGAGGGCTTTGCCTGTTCCTTGGTGAAGAGTGCTGTTTCTAAGCCAACTGCTCTGGCATTGTACAAGATAAAATCAAAAACCTACAAGAAGATCTGGAACATCGTAGGAGCGAGCTCCACTCTAATTTCCTCTGGACTGGGTTACATGGGTGGCTCCCCTACCTCCTCCTGCTTAGGGGACCGCTAATCACCATTATCCTTGTGTTCACCTTTGGGCCTTGCATAATCAATAAGCTTATCCGTTTACTGAAAAGTGAGGCTAAGTCTGTGCAGCTCATGGTGGTCTGACAGCATTATACCGCCCTTCATGATGATGATTGGGAGCCCTATAGGATCATGGATCACTCGTATCAGGACACTGGGGTCTAAGTGTCTCACCCTTAAGCCCTACTCCTCCTGAGGGGCCCGCCTGAAGTGCTAAGGTGGTAGTCAAAGACAGGTACAATTCATGGGGAGCTAATACCGACCTAAGACAGGAAATGAGGGCTAGAGCCTCATTGTCCAATGACGGGTAAGGATGTTGCTCTGCCATGGACAACCTAAGACAGGCACACCTTCGAGTAAGGCGGACCCCCAAACTGCTAGGGTGATGGTCCATGACCCTCCCAGGGGCAACTTATGACAGACACACCCTTAATATAAAACAAAAAAGGGGGATGTGTTGGGACTAATGACACTTTAACTAACTCAGGCTGACTCCTTACTCCCTGGTGAGTGAGCAGGATCAAGGCCTCAAAGGCAGTTTCAATAGTTAATGATGATGAATGGGACCACCATCAGGGATTGGTTAACAACAGTTCCACAAATGTGATCAGCTTGTGCTTGCCATATAGTCCAATGGGACTCTCACCTGCATGAACCCCCCTGCCTTGCTGAGCTTTAAGTTGGTTCCCGCCTAGCCCCCACCCTACATAAAAGTTGTGTGACTTCCTCAATAAACGAGTTCCTGCTGTGACGGGTCTCCCTGACGCATCTGATTGTCCTCCACCCGGAGGACTGGGAGCGGGCGGTCAGTCGGCCCTACCTATCCCGGTCTGACCTTGTTGGGGAGTGTCCCCTTCCCTTGCCGCTGGTCGAGAAGGGCAAAGGGGCTTAAGAACCCAACAAATGGATAAAGAAAATGTCATATATATATATATATATATATATATACACATACACACACACACACACACACACACACACACAATGGAATATTACTCAGCCTTAAAGAAGAATAGAAAATTATGTCATTTACCAGTAAATGGATGGAGCTAGAGAATATTACACTAAGCAAAATAAGCCAGTCCCAAAGAACCAAAGACTGGATGTTTTCTCTGATATGTGGATGCTAATTCACAATAACAGGGGGGCTAGGGAAGAATATAGGTACTTTGAATTAGACAAAGGAGAGTGATAGAAGGGGAGGGGTTATGGGGATAGGAAGGATAGAAGAATGAATTGAACATTACTACTCTATGTGCATATATGATTACATGCCTGGTGTAACTACATCATGTACAACCAGAAGAACAAGAAGTTATACTCCATTTATGTAGAATGTGTCAAAATGCATTCTATTCTCATGTATAAGTAATTAGAACAATTTTTTCTTAATTATGCTGTATGCAACTGAGCTCACAGCAGCCAAATTGAGGTTGAATCCTAATGAAGAAAAGAAAACCAAGGGACTGGACAGACATTAAGAGACAAGTCAGTCCTGGTGTTCTCTCACTCAGACATATATATATATATGTGTATATATATATATATATATATATATATATATATATATATATAGTACTATTTCTGGAGACTTTTGAGTCCCTACTTGATCTCGAAAGTTAGATTTAATATAATTATCAATCAAAAGTTAAATAAATATTCACTTGATATTTTGGAGATGTAGAAAATGCATTAACCTATAAGTTTTGATTTTCATTAATCAACAACTACCTATTTAACATCACTATGGTACCATGAACTGTTATAAACAATGGAATACAGCTCGAAGATGACAGCTATGTCACAGCTCACTTGAGCCTACGTTTTGTAGGGAGACACTAAAAAGGGAAAAAAGATGATTTCAGATACCAGTAAGTGCTATGAACAAAACTAAGCAGACTAATATAATAGAGGGTGGCAATGCCTTGGGCACAATGAGACCAATGGTTAGGGAAGACGTCTTTGAGAAAGCAGTGTTTGGGTTGAGACCTGAATGAGAAGAGAGTGTCAACCCTGAAGATCTGAGGGGAGATCATTCCAGGCAAAGGGAACCAAAAGTGCAAATCTGTGATTGGAGGGAACTTGCTGAATTTAAAGGATAGGAAGAATTCTGGGGATATAGGAGAGACATGGTGAGAAAGAGGACAAGTGATAGCCAATCAGGTCCGGGAAGTGAGCAGCTCCTCACATAGGGTCATATCCAATTTAGTTAGGAATTGGTATTTTATTCTAAATCCTTAATGGAAAAATTTGAACAAGGGTATGGCATGGTCTAATTTATGTCTTGAAAACATCAGTCTGTCTATAGTTTGAAGAAACTAACCACAGGAATCTTTGTATTAACTCAACAATGAGGGGATTTACTGGTCCATGTTGCTGAAAAGTTCAGAAGAAGAAAGGTTTAAGGTTTAAGGTCAGTTCACTTCATCTCTCTGAGTTCTGACAGCTTTGCCTCTTACTGTGATGACTTCGCCTTTGGGCTTGCTGTGTGAAACGGCCACCAGACTCCATTTTACCTCATGCCCTCTCCTTCACATACAGGAAAGACTAGGCCATCTTCCTTTAATGATTTACAAAGGCCCCAAGCTTTGCATTAAGTGAACCAGTTCTTTGGCCAGATAAATGTCAGGAGCTCATTGGGTTGACCCTGTATTGTCTGAACTGATGACTGTTACAAAGGTCATTCCACACAAACCAAATGTCTGCATAGAGGTGACTGGTGGTTGTAAAGATAATCACCATGCCAGGAGGAAGAGAGAAAAAGGCAGAATTATATAGAATACTTTAGACGCAGTTGTCCATTTGAGACTTAAAAGTGAGTTGACTTGGGATGGTGGCAGTCAGGTAGAAAGTGGATAGCATATTTTGAAGACAGAGACAAGAGGACTTATCACTAGATTGGTACTGAGAAAGTTTTCATTTAATTTTTTTAAGTACAAAAACCAAGTTAGAAAACACTGCATCTCTTCCACTTCCACTCCAGGTCCTCCTCCAGGCCAAATACAGATTAGGACAGAAGGATGAATGTCAAACTCAAGTCCCAACCAACCAACACCAAAGAGCAGGTTTCTGGGCTTTTCAATTCCAGCCCCTTCTAGGCACCAGTGTCAAGTCACATATGAGCATACATAATGACTGGACTCCTGGGCACTTTTAAACCAGGGGAGAAACAAAATTTGAATTGCATACAGAACTTCATGTTCATGCAACTTTAATTTAATCCTCTTACACAGAGCTCAGGTCATTTTCCTCTAAGTCTGGGACCCCCTCTGAGACAGAGACTCCTCCCATTTTCCTTTCCAGATCCTTCTTCATGTGTTATCATCACAAGGTTGGAACCTGAGGGGATTAATTATGTTCCACATGTCTGTGCTGGGATTTATATATAATACCTCATTAATCTGAATAGTATCTCTATTCATTCTCAAAATGAAGAAATTCAGATTGTGTGGGTTGGAGATTTGAAGTGAAAGGAACTACAATTTTGGAAAGCCCACCATGTGCTGCTTCACACATTCTGTATTGAGCAACTGATCGAGCAATGCTACCATTACTACAGGAATAAGATAAACAAGACCTAGCTTCAGTATTATGTACAAGGTCCCACACCAAAGTAGGGGTAGGGCCAGGATTCCAGTTTTGTTTTGTTTCTGAACTCATAGTCTTTCCTTCACCTATTAATGCCCACCACAGACCTAGATGGGGAAAGGCTGAGCTCTGCTTGGGTGGATGTAGAGAATGTGAGAAAACTCCTTTAGGAAGCCAACAGACAATCCCTCTCTCCTGACTTTACAGTAGCCCAGACTATTCTTGGGAGAATTTCTTCCATTCTTCATCACTGCTCACCCTAACTCTCCCGGCAATACCTGCTTGACTGTGGATCCTCACGATAACCACACTCTGGCCACATGTGGGTCATATACATATGCGTGGGTGGGAGGGAGGTTCATAGCAGTAATGATACATTTTGTAGCACTTTCATACAGGTTCATTCTGTCATTTGATCTTTGAACAAGCCTGAGAGATAAACATAGTGGATATTTTCATTCCCTCTTCACTTATGGGAAATCTAAACCTCAGAGAGGTAAAGGGACTGATCCAATATTGTTTGATGCCAGAAGGAATACATTTTATCTAAATGTATGCAAATATATGCTAGAGAATGAGACTTCTATGCAAACAAAGATAGCGGGTAATTTTAATTTTTTTTCCTCCTCTAAAAACAGCATAATGGGTTAGGTAGTTACTTCATGAGCAACGTTTTAGAAAAGAATGAGCATATAAGTGGTCTTATAATTATCATAAAAACTATCTAAAGATCCCCAGATTTCCCATTTGCAGACATAGGAGGAGGCAGTGCTTTGGTGTAGATGGCTCTGAATGCTAATGCAGTTATTGTTTTCTACTCCTGTGAACATCCTGGGATCCACAGCCCTAGTGTGGAGGTGTTGGGGAGACTGTGCAAGACACACACTCCTGCTGTCTTTCAAGGGCAGCCTTAAGGTCACATTATTTTCTACTAGGCTGGCACGGCTTCTCTTCTCACCCTGCAGGGCCTCACGCTGTCATCTGTCAAAAGCTTATTCCAAATTTCAATGCAGATGAAATTCACCCAGACCATGTGTGACAGCAATTTGAAAATAGCAATATGCATGGAACACATTTGAGTTCATTTGTGCAAAAGGCATTTATTGAACACCTACCATTTTCTGCACAAGATGTTGAAAGATGGTTGATTTAAAGGCATGGATAATGAAGGACCTAAAATAAAATTTAGTATCCTCAAAAGTTTGTGTGTGTAGGTAGGCACATGGTAAAAAATTGAGAAGAATAAAAAATCAAGCAGAGCATGGTGGTGCACACCTGTAATCCAGTGGCTTGCAGGCTGAGACAGGAGGATCAAGAGTTTAAAGTCAACCTCAACAGAAATCAAGGCACTAAGCAATTCTGTGAGACCCTGTCTCTAAATAAAAAATACAAAATAGGGCTGGGGATGTGGTTCAGTGGTCAAGTGCCCCTGAGTTCAATCCCTGGTACCCAGAAAAAAAAATCAGTGTGTTTCTATTATTTGTACTACTAAAAAAATCTTCCAATGTAGGAACTATATGAACTATATTTTCTTTATTTTTTTCTTAGCAACTTGTATAGTAAAACCAGATAAATGCTATTCACTGATTCAATTCAACAAATCAGTCAGTTTGAATGAAAGGAGAATTGATTTGTTATTAATGCCTATGTCTGCTTTATTCACTGCCAAAAAAATACACAGTAAATTTCTTACCAAGCATGACAAGAAAGATGTTATTGTGTAGGAAAAGTGAATAAAATTATAAATACCACTTTTCAACTTATTTGGCTATTTATTAGTACAAATAATAATTAGCGTGCCATTTTATTCCAAGTATGTCACAAATAATGTTTGTTGAAAACCTAACTAAAATCATCCTTTAAATGTATAAGATATTTCTTTTGAAATGTAGTCCTTGTGCTTCAGAAATTACTAGATGGAAATTTTACCTAATGTTTTTGGAAAGTAGAAATGATTAATAAATTCTAAATGATGACTTCTTCTTAAAATAACTGTTTTTTTTTTCTTTCTTTCTTTCTTTTTCTTTTTAACCTCTGTCTTATATGTATGTTGGATGAAATTTATACTATTTCTCTATGACTGACATTTTTGTCAAAAATCCTAGGTCCAAAAAACATCCTAGGGACTTTGACCACATGTTCTTAATTCACTTTATAATATTTTAAAAACTGAAGAGTAGACAAATCCAGAATGTACAGAATTCTGCTGCAAGTCTCTTCAAAAAAGTCAATGATGTAAAAAGTGAAAGAAAAAAAGGTAGTGGACAGTTCTGGATTAAAAAGGGATTCTTAAAATAAGACAAAGACGATGCAATGTCAGATGATTTAATGTCATTAGATTCAGGATTTTAAAAATGACTGTAAAAGAACACATTTGGAAGGGGCTGGGGAAATAGCTCAGCTGGTAGAGTGCTTGCCTCACAAGCACAAGGCCCTGAGTTTGATCCCCAGTACTGCAAAAAAAAAAAAAAAAAAAAAAAAAAAAAAAGAACACACTTGGAGAATAACTGGGAAAGTTTAAGTTCATTTTTGCCAATATGGAACTATTAATTTATTATAATTTATTATAATTAATGTTATTAACTTATTTTATGAATTTATTCATTTTACAAAGTGAAAGAAACATAGATGTTAATTTTCATCTTTAAGCCTTTTTTGCAGATTCAAAATTCTTTAAAAGAAAAAATTGGAGAGACAGTAACCCAAAAAGGAAGAAGTAACTGAGGGCTAAGGCATTGAGTTCTGCATCCTAGTCCCCATCAGGCAACACCTGGACATGATGTCAAATGTCCTTATACTGCAAACAGAAAACATTGATCAAGCTTTGCTACTGCTTAACTTTTATCAGTGACAGCACCATCGACTTCTTCACAGACAGGATATGCATGCATTCATTTATCCCTGAAACAAAGATATACTGAACATCCCTCTGCTTGATGCTGGAGATGCTCAAGGAAACCTACATATTGAGTGACAATAGAATCTATCCACATGATAGCATGTTTGAGAGTGAAAGAGACGTACTGATAGTACTTTGAATTATTTTTTAAAATATTTTTAAAAATATTTCTGGGGAAAAAAAATTTGTCTTTCCTAAACTGGTAGTTCTTTTTACAACATTTGTATTTCCATTCAAAGCTTGAAAAAAGATCACAGGGGAGGGTGAAGGTCCAATTAGAGCAGAAAGACAGTGTTCGTATGCAATGGACATAATCAGTTTTGTATTATTATTTTTTTTTTATTTTTTTACGGAAATGATGTTTATTTTTTTCCCTTCCCCCCCACCCCTCCCACCCCTCTTTTCGCTCTATACAGTCCTTCTTTCCTTCATTCTTACCGCTCTCCTTATTCCTAACCCTAAACCTAACCCTAAACCTAATGCTAACCCCTCCCACCCCCCATTATATGTCCTCATCCGCTTATCAGCGAGATCATTTGTCCTTTAGTTTTTTGAGATTGGCTTATCTCACTTAGCATGATATTCTCCAATTTCGTCCATTTGCCTACAAATGCCATAATTTTATCATTCTTCATTGCGGAGTAATATTCCATTGTATAAATATGCCACAGTTTCTTTATCCATTCATCAACTGAAGGACATCTAGGTTGGTTCCACAATCTGGCTATGGTGAATTGAGCAGCAATGAAATTGATGTGGCTGTATCTCTGTAGTATGCTGATTTTAAGTCCTTTGGGTATAGGCCAAGGAGTGGGATAGCTGGGTCAAATGGTAGTTCCATTCCAAGCTTTCTGAGGAATCTCCACACTGCTTTCCAGAGTGGCTGCACTAATTTGCAACCCCACCAGCAATGTATGAGTGTTCCTTTTTCACCACATCCTCGCCAACACCTATTGTTGCTTGTATTCTTGATAATCGCCATTCTAATTGGGGTGAGATGAAATCTTAGGGTAGTTTTGATTTGCATTTCCCTTATTACTAGGGATGTTGAACATTTCTTCATATATCTGTTGATTACTTGTACATCTTCTTCTGTGAAGTGTCTGTTCATTTCCTTAGACCATTTGTTGATTGGATTATTTGTATTCTTGGTGTAGAGTTTTTTGAGTTCTTTATAGATTCTGGAAATTAGCGCTCTATCTGAGGTATGGTTGGCAAAGATATTCTCCCACTCCGTAGGCTCTCTCTTCACATTTCTGATAGTTTCCTTTGCTGAGAGAAAGCTTTTTAGTTTGAATCTATCCCAGTTGTTGATTCTTGCTTTTATTTCTTGTGCTATGGGAGTCCTGTTAAGGAAGTCTGATCCTAAGCCAACAAGCTGAAGATTTGGACCTACTTTTTCTTCTATAAGATGCAGGGTCTCTGGTCTGATTCCGAGGTCCTTCATCCATTTTAAGTTGAGTTTTGTGTAGGGTGAGAGATAGGGGTTTAATTTCATTCTATTGCATATGGTTTTCCAGTTTTCCCAGCACCATTTGTTGAAGAGGTTATCTTTCCTCCATTGCATATTTTTGGAACCTTTGTCTAGTATGAGAAAATTGTATTTATTTGGGTTTGTGTCCATGTCCTCTATTCTGTACCATTGATCTACCTGTCTGTTTTGGTACCAATACCATGCCGTTTTTGTTACTATTGCTTTGTAGTAGAGTTGAAGATCTGGTATTGCAATACCCCCTGCTTCGCTCTTGCTACTGAGGATTGCTTTAGCTATTCTGGGTTTTTTATTCTTCCAGATGAATTTCATAATTGCTTGCTCTATTTCTGCAAGGTACATCATTGGGATTTTAATTGGAATTGCATTGAATCTGTATAGCACTTTTGGTAGTATGGCCATTTTGACAATATTAATTCTGCCTATCCAGGAACATGGGAGATCTTTCCATCTTCTAAGGTTTTCTTGAATTTCTTTCTTTAGTGTTCTGTAGTTCTCATTGTAGAGGTCTTTCACCTCTTTTGTGAGATTGATTCCCAAGTATTTTATTTTTTTCGATGCTATTGTGAATGGGGTAGTTTTCCTAATTTCTCTTTCTGAAGATTCATCACTTATGTATAAAAATGCATTGGATTTATGAGCATTGATCTTGTAACCTGCTACTTTACTGAATTCACTTATGAGTTCTAAAAGTTTTCTGGTGGAATTTCCAGGTTCCTCTAAATATATAATCATGTCATCAGCGAACAGGGATAGTTTGAGTTCTTCTTTTCCTATTCGTATCCCTTTAATTTCTTTGGTTTGTCTGATTGCTCTGGCTAGAGTCTCAAGGACGATGTTGAATAGAAGCGGTGAAAGAGGGCATCCCTGCCTTGTTCCAGTTTTTAGGGGGAACGCTTTCAGTTTTTCACCATTTAGAATGATATTAGCCATGGGCTTAGCGTAGATGGCCTTTATAATGTTTAGGAATGTTCCCATTACCCCAATTTTTTCTAGTGTTTTGAGCATGAAGGGATGCTGTATTTTATCAAATGCTTTTTCTGCATCTATTGAAATAATCATGTGATTCTTAACTTTAAGTCTGTTGATATGGTGAATGACATTTATTGATTTCCGAATGTTGAACCAACCTTGCATCCCTGGGATGAAACCCACTTGATCATGGTGCACTATCTTTTTAATATATATTTGTATGCGATTTGCTAAAATTTTGTTGAGAATTTTTGCGTCGATGTTCATTAAGGATATTGGTCTGAAATTTTCTTTCCTCGATGTGTCTCTGTCTGGTTTAGGTATCAGGGTGATATTGGCTTCATAGAACGAGTTTGGGAGGGTTCCCTCCTCTTCTATTTCATGGAATAGTTTGAGGAGTATTGGAATGAGCTCTTCTTTAAAGGTTTTGTAGAACTCGGCTGAGAACCCATCTGGTCCTGGACTTTTCTTTGTTGGTAGGCTTTTGATGACCTCTTCTATTTCATTGGTTGAAATTGATTTATTTAAGTTGTGTATGTCCTCCTCGTTCAGTTTAGGTAATTCATATGTCTCTAGAAATTTGTTGATGTCTTCGAGGTTTTCTGTTTTGTTGGAGTATAGATTTTCAAAATAGCTTCTAATTATGTTTTGTATTTCACTCGTGTCTGTTGTGATGTTTCCTTGTTCATTCCGAATTTTAGTAATTTGAGTTTTCTCCCTCTTTCTCTTTGTTAGTGTGGCTAAGGGTTTATCAATTTTATTTATTTTTTCAAAGAACCAACTATTTATTTTGTTAATTTTTCCAATTGTTTCTTTTGTTTCGATTTCGTTGATTTCGGCTCTGATTTTAACTATTTCCTGTCTTCTACTACTTTTGGTATTGGTCTGCTCTTCTTTTTCTAGGGCTTTGAGCTGTAGTGTTAAGTCGTTTATTTGTTGATTTCTACTTCTTTCTTTGAATGCACCCCATGAAATAAATCTTCCTCTAAGTACTGTTTTCATAGTGTCCCAGAGATTTTGATATGATGAGTCTTTGTTCTCGCTTACTTCTAAGAATTTTTTTATTTCCCTCCTGATGTCTTCTGTTATCCATTCATCATATAATAGTGTATTATTTAATCTCCAGGTATTGGACAAGTTTCTGTTTTTTATTCTGTCATTTATTTCTAATTTCAATCCATTATGATCTGATAGAGTACAAGGTAGTATCTCTATCTTCTTGTATTTGCTAACAGTAGCTTTGTGGCATAAAATATGGTCTATTTTAGAGAAGGATCCATGTGCTGCTGAGAAGAAAGTGTATTCGTTCCTTGTTGGATGGTATATTCTATATATGTCCGTTAAGTCTAAATTGTTGATTGTGTTGTTGAGATCTATAGTTTCTTTATTCAATTTTTGTTTGGACGATCTATCCAGTGGTGAGAGAGGTGTGTTAAAATCGCCTAGTATTATTGTGTTGTGGTCTATTTGATTTCTGGAATTGAGAAGGATTTGTTTGACGTACGTGGATGAGCCAATGTTCGGGGCATAGATATTTATGATTGTTAAGTCTTGCTGATTTATGCTTCCCTTAAGCAGCATGTAATGTCCTTCTTTATCCCTTCTGACTAGTTTTGGTTTGAAGTGCACATTATCTGAAATGAGGATGGATACTCCAGCTTTTTTGCTGTGTCCGTGTGCATGGTATGTTTTTCCCCATCCTTTCACCTTTAGTCTATGGGTGTCTCTTTCTATGAGATGAGTCTCTTGCAGGCAGCATATTGTTGGATTTTTCTTTTTAATCCAATCTGCCAGTCTGTGTCTTTTGATTGATGAATTCAGGCCATTGACATTCAGGGTTATTATTGTGATATGATTTGTATTCCCAGTCAATTGACTCATTTGTTTTTGACATGATTTGGTTTCTCCTTTATTTGGCTATTCCTTTAGGCTAGCGCCTCCTGTTGCTGATTTGCATCGTTGTTTTTCATCTCTTCCTCATGGAATATTTTGCTGAGAATGTTCTGTAATGCTGGCTTTCTTTTTGTAAATTCCTTTAGCTTTTGTTTATCATGGAAGGATCTTATTTCATCGTCAAATTTGAAGGTAAGTTTTGCTGGGTATAAGATTCTTGGTTGGCATCCGTTTTCTTTCAGGGCTTGGTATATGTTGTTCCAGGCCCTTCTAGCTTTTAGGGTCTGGATTGAAAAATCTGCTGATATTCTTATTGGTTTCCCTCTGAATGTAATTTGATTCTTTTCTCTCGTGGCCTTTAAAATTTTGTCTTTATTTTGTATGTTAGGTATTTTCATAATAATGTGCCTTGGTGTGGGTCTGTTGTAATTTTGTATGTTTGGAGTTCTATAAGCCTCTTGTACTTGGTTTTCCATTTCGTTCTTCAGATTTGGGAAATTTTCTGTTATTATTTCATTGAATAGATTGTTCATTCCTTTGGTTTGTTTCTCTAAGCCTTCCTCAGTCCCAATAATTCTTAAATTTGGCCTTTTCATGATATCCCATAATTCTTGGAGATTCTGTTCATGATTTCTTACCATCTTTTCTGTTTGGCCAACTTTGCTTTCAAGATTAAATACTTTGTCTTCAATGTCTGAGGTTCTGTCTTCCAGGTGTTCTATCCTATTGGTTATGCTTTCTATGGAGTTTTTAACTTGGTTTATTGTTTCCTTCATTTCAAGGATTTCAGTTTGTTTTTTTTTTCAGTATCTCTAACTCTTTATTGAAATGATCTCTTGCTTCCCGTATTTGGTCTTTTAACTGTTGATTGGTGAGATCATTTAATGCCTGCATTTGCTCTTTCATCTCATCATTCAATGCCTGCATTTGCTCTTTCATCTCCTCATTAGCTTCCCTGATCGTTTTAATTACGTACATTCTGAACTCCCTTTGTGACATTTCTTCTGCTGTGCTGTCATTGGGTTTTATTGATGTAGTATCTAGGTTTGTTTGGGACATTTTCTTCCCTTGTTTTCTCATATTGGTCAGCTGTCAGTGGGACCCTGAGATATTGCAGTTTTCCGCTATTGGCTTATAGTGTCCCGGTAGATTTCCAGTGTATCACCTCCCAGCCTTCAGTAGCCTGATGTCTTGGAGGAATCTGATAAAGCAGTGCATCCGAAGAAAACTGCCCCTATCCCCCTACTGGTTCCACGGTTTGGAACTGGTTCTGTGCGGAAATGCTCTCACTGTGGGCCTGCACTGTGCAGCTGGCCGTGTGGGAGGAGCCCACCGCCGGAGTGCGTAGGGCTGCCTGTGGATGACTCTAGCTGCCCTGCCCTGCTCCGATAAACCACCTCTATCTGGGCCTGCCACCCGGGCCGAGCTTTACCCAGTGGGCAGACTCACTGTGGCTCTATTTCAGTCCGAGTCTCTCAATGCCTCCCCTTCTTAACTCCTGGGTTCTGGAGCGACTGGGGGTGCATTCTCCCTTAGGCCGCCATCTTGGATCGCCCAGTTTTGTATTATATGTCAGGAGATATAGGGAAGTTATTCAGTTGGGTAGATCTAAGGATGAGTTTCCTCCAGGTAGTTCATCTATTAGTTGAGGTAAATACTTTTGCTTCTATGACACCAAGAAATATTATGTCTTACATTAAAAAAAAAAAAAAGTTTATTTTTCTTTTGCATAGTAGTTGCAAGATGTAAAGTCCAGGTTGTCCAAGAGACTTATACCCATGAGCTTATTCTGGAGGACCCTGACTAATGTATATACCTTTCTTGGAACTGTACCATCTAGGGTATTGTAGGTCTTCACATGCTGCCCTGGATGGATCATAGTCTGTGCTCTTGTTAGAGCCTTCTCACATCTGGAAGAAGACAGGCCCTGGAGTAGGGTTTCAAACCTCCTAAGAAATTCTCACATCACATATTTCTGTTCTGGAAAACAATGTAAAAATCACAACTCACTTTTCAGCAGACTCATTGGCAGGGTGGGGAAACCTTTTGAACCTGCTACTGTCTCAATGTTGTGTCCCTTCAAAACTTCATTCATTGAAACCTGATCACCAATGTATTGGTATTGAGAGGTGGGGGTCTTGGGAAGTGATGAAGTCAGCAGAGAAGAGCCTTTGTAAAGAATATTGAAACTCTTATAAAAAGAGGCCTCAGAGAGACCCCTCACTTCTTCCACCATATAAGAACACACTGAGATTTGGTTAATGAACTGGAGAGTAAACCCTCACAGACACTGAGTCTGCTGTCACTTTTATGTTGGATTTCTTAAGCCTCCAGAACAACAAAAAATAAATTTTTGCTATTTATAAAAGCAGAGAGAGCCAGGCATGGTGGCACACACCTGTAATCCCAGAAACTCAGGATGTGGAGACTGGAGGATCACAAATTTAAGCCAGGCTCAGCATCTTAGTGAGACCCTGTCTTAAAATAAAAAAATAAAAAGAATGAAGATGTGACTCAGAGGTTAAGTATCCCTAGATTCAATCTCTAGATTGAGTGGGGGGGGGGGGGATGCCCTCACCAATGCAAGAGGGCATCATTCAATCCACTGAGGACTTAAATGGAAAAATAGGGGAAATGTGAATTCATCCCCCTGTATAATCTGTGACAACCATCTTCTCCTTCCCTCAGACATCAGAGCTCCTGATTCTTGGACGTTTAGGTTTGAACTGGAATGAAACCATGATTTTTCAGCTTGTATACAACCTAACAATTCTTGGGAAGATTACAAAGATTAGTGCCACCATGAAAGACTTGGAAGATGTAGACCCATGAGACCAAGCAGATTCAATTGTCTTGTTTTATCAGCAGCAGATAGGGATTCTGTTCAAATTCTTTTTGTAAGCCCTTTGAAATAAATTATAGGACTTTGGATTTTAGATCAAAGCCATGCCATCATCCCCAGATATTATTCTCCTCTTGGGAGATAGCTCTTGGTCTACCACTGTGCCTTAGCAAAGATTGAACATTTGACAATGGGTCACCACATTGCCATGTCACCTGAGCTGCCCATCATAAACTGGGAGTTAGCTTGACACACTGAGTTATAGTTAGGCATGCACAGCAAGACTCCATCAAATGGAAGTGGTATATTTGTGATCAGGCCATACAGATCCTGAAGGCACAAATAAGTCATGAAGAAGTGACTGAAATGCCCGTATTCCTCACTCATGCTACACAGCCTCTTCCTACCAGCCTGCACTTACGGACTCATGGGAAGTCCCCTATGATCAATTGACAGAAAAGAAAACTAGGGCCTGAATTACAGATGGTTCTACCTGATTCGTAGGCACCACCTGTGAGTGGCCAACACTGGCCCTTTCTAGGACATCCTGAAGAACATAGTGAAGGAAAATCCTCCCAGCAGGCAGAACTTCAGACAGTGAATCTGTGTGTTTTGCTTGAAAGAAATGTCCAGACTCACAATTATAGCCAACTCATGGGTTATAGCCAATGGTTTTACTGGATGGCTGGGAACTTTGAAGAAATGTTATTGGAAAATTTGTAACAAAGAAATCTGGGGAAAAGGTATCTAGATAAGCCTCACTAAGTGGTCAAAAAATATGAAGATGTTTGTGTCCTGTATGAATGCTTAGAAAAGTGTAACCTCTGCAGAGGAGAATTATAATAATCAAGTGTATAGAATGACCCATTGTGTGGGTAATGATCAGCTTCTTTTCCTAACTTAACAACCCACAATGGACTTATAAACAAAGTGGCCATGGTGGGCAGGGATGAGGTTATGCACGAATTTAAGCAACACTTACTTCAATTCACTATGCCAACCTGGCTACAGCCATTGAGGAATGCCCAGTCTGCTCACCCCATTAAACTATCGTCCCCCCAATAATCATCCCAGCTACTTGAAGGCATATTGATTACACTGGATCTCTTCTATCAGGATGGAGCAGTGTTTCATATGAAATAGAATAGAAACTTATGTTGATATTAATTTTCCTTTTATACAAGCAATGTTTCTGTCAAAAATACCATACACAGACCTGCAAAATGTTTTCATCTACCATAGTGGTATTCCACAGAGAATTGTCTCAGAGCAAGGAACTTGTCCACATAAAAAGAAGTGTAGTTATGTCTACATGGTTGTGGAATTCACTGGTCTTACCATAGTCCACAGAATCCTGAAGCAGCAGTTTTGATAGAATGGTTAAAGTAGTCTTCTGAAGGTTCAGTTACAATGCCAGCCAAGTGACAATACCTTGTTAGACTGGGGCAAGTTTCTTCAGACAGCTATACATTACTGAACCTGCATCCAGTATATGGTACTGTTTCTGTGATAGCCAGCATTTACAGGTCTAGGAATCAGGAGCTGGAAATCAGAGTGGCATCCCTCACCATTACCTTTAAAGACCTGCTAGCAAAATCTTTGCTCCCTGAGAGTTTATGTTCTGCCAACTAAGAGGTTTTCTTTCTAGAAGAAGAAATGCTTCCACAAAGAGATACAACAATTTCCATCCAGAACTAGAGACTATCATGCTAAGTGAAATAAGCCAGTCCCAAAAAAGCAAAGGCTGAATGTTCTCTCTGATGTTTGGATGCTAACACACAATAATGGGTGGGGAGGGAAGAATAGAAGTTCATTGGATTAGACAAAGGGAAATGAAGCAAAGGGAGGGGTGTGGGACTAGGAAAGACAATAGAATGAATCAGATATAACTTTCCTAAGTTCAAATATGAATACATGACCAGTGCAACTCTGCATCAGGTACAACCACAAGAATGAGATCCTAATTAGAATATGTTATACTCTATGTATGTATAATAGGTCAAAATACACTCTACTCATGTATATCTAAAAAGAACAAATAAAAGAAAAAAACAATTATTCCATGGAGCAGGAAGTGAAGACCTACCCTCAGTTTCTGAATCAACAGACCAGGAAGGGAGTTACAACATTGATTGGAGTGATTGATCCTCAATACCGAGAAAAAAAATGAACTACAACTTCACAATGGAGATGAGGAAGAACACGTCTGGGAAACAGGAGCTTCCTTAGTCTAGCATTATCATGACCTGTGATAAAGGTCGATGGAGAGCTATTATAGTCCAATCCAGGCAGGATTGGTAATGGCCCAGGCCCTTCAGGAATGAAGGTTTGGCTCACCCCACCAGGCAAAGAAATACAACACGCTGAAGCACTTGCCAAAGGCAAAGAGAATACAAAAATGGATGGAAGAGTTATAAATAAAAACTACAACCAGTCACAGAAACAAGGATAATACTTGTTACAGATATTTTCTCCTTATTTTATTAAGCATATGTTTATGTGAAAACAAAAATAAAACAAACAGGTAGAAGGACAGAAAATTCTCACTTCCTGTCTGAGCTGAGGTATCCATATTTTTCTGCTCCCAGACACCAGAGCTCCCGATTCTTGGACATTAGGACTCAGACTGGGACTTACACCATGAGTTCTCTTGGTTCTCCAGCTCGCAGACTCCACACTGTGGAACTTCTCAGCCTCCACAGATATATGAGTCCATTCCTACAATAAATTTTGAAATACAAACACACATACACACCCTATTGCTTCTGTTTTTTGGCAGAACCCTGACTAACACAGGGTGCAGAATGGAGCCTATAATAATCAAGGAATAAAGAGAAAAGGGGCTCCAGTGATTGTGACCTTTGAAAGTAACAGTGAAGAGGAATGGAGGTGTTTGTGATCTGAGAACAGAGTTCAAGATTATAGAGTTGGAGAAGTTCAGAGTGACAATCAGTTCTTAGATGTGGCTGGGAAACTGTATAACTGGTGGACAGAATGGAGGTAAATATTAGTAATGGACACTGAAGAAATTTCCATTAGTCATCTTTTTGGGTGTCACCTAACTATTGGCCTACTCTAATATCAAACTAAAGAAATTTATTTAAAATTTCAATAGGGCCTTCTTCTCAGTTATCAAAGTCTATCTTAACCCATGCAATTGACAAAAAAATAAAATCCTGGTAGGTCCAAATTTGAAACTTGCATGTACCCTATCTATCCTAAAGAATTAAAGGCATCATCCTATAGCCATATACATATACCCATGGTGATAGCACAGTTCACAGTAGCAAAACTATGAACCAACCTAGGTGTCTATCACTGGATGAATGGATAAAGAACATGTGATATACATACACATACATACAATGGAGTTTTATACAGTCCTAATAACAAAATTATGTTATTTGCTGAAAAATGGGTGATACCAGAAAACATTATAAGTCAAACTCAGAAGATTAAGGGTCAATTTTTTTTTTCTCAAATGTGGAAGTTGAAGAGGAAAAAGGAGAAGAAAATTGTGGTGGGGAAATTTTCATAAAAATTGGAAGGAGATCAGTAGAGTAGAGGAAAGGGACCAGGGGGAGGGAAGAGAGGAGGAAAAGGGGAAATATGGGAAAATGATATTGACCAAATTACATTGTTATTGCATATAAATATACAAATATGTACAAATCACAACGTTATGTACAACTGTAATTCACCAATGGAAAATATGAAAAAAATAAAAAATAGAAAGAAATCTAAAAAAAAAAAAAAACCCCTACTTATGGTACTTATGAATTGGCCACTTAGTTGTCACTGCCACCAAGTGGTCAGTAGTGAGAACTGCATTTAGTGCTAGAATCAAATGTCAATGGGGCATTTGCCTTTTCAAGATCAAACTCTCAAGCTTTGCAGGTATACTAACACTCCAGCATAATATTTGTGAGACAGTTTCCCAGTGAAATGTGAAATTTGTCAGTCTCTTAAATAAGAAATTTCATAAAATATGTAGCGTGACAGATTATCTATTTCGACATATTTTTCTGACATAATCATAATTTCTTCTGACAATTTGGGGAAAGTTATTTTCAGAGTAACTGTACACTTATGAAAAAGAAACTCCAACACATCAAAAGGCAGAAACAGTAGAAATTCTTGATGGTACTATCTCTGTAGATAGACCTGAATCTCCAGACTTCAAACTTCTCAACGTCAAGGGGTATTTCAATGTGGTTGACAAAATGGATATACACAACAAAATTCAGGAACCACACATGTCCTCTTCCTTTTTCCTGTATAATGGAGTTGTTTTTGTACAAATAAATAAGGATACTGTGTACCTTTGAAATACCCATTTGGAAGACAATAAAGTGAAACTGGCCGCCATTAAGAGCAATTCAGTGGGACTTCTCCAGTCTCTGACTTTGTTGTGACTTTTCACTAAAACAAGAGAAAAATGAAGATTGAAAAATGAATAGCTCCTTTGTTTGCTCAACAATCATTTACTAAGCACCAACCATGGGCCAAGTATATGCGTACATGTAAGATAAGCACTATAGTGCTTAACATGTTCTGAACAATGAAGATACTGATAAACAGGAGGTCAAACTCTGCCTCATAGAGCAGAGATAGACATTATGTGTCACAGGTAAAGAAACTGAAGCTCAGAAACACAGTAAGCAATTGACAAAATGAGATTTTACACACTGGTATATCCTACAACAAAACCTATGCTTGTCATTTTTATGCTACAAGCAAAGAGGTGGAACCCCTGTTCCTTTGCAATTTCTGCAAATTCTGCCATATAGCCATTGTAGAAAACTTTCTGACAACTCAATATCCTTGATAGCGAAAATCTCTCTTAAAACTTAACTTATGAGAGGTAGACTTAGTTAAGTATCCCCACATTCCTCTTCTCCTGATCATCTTTTTTATCACATTGCTTATTGCATTATGTTGAAATTACTCCATCTGCGGGTCTTTCTCTGTCACAGGATTGTGTGCTCTTTAGGGCAGAAAACAGGTCTTACTTATCTTTATAGCCAACACCAAACTCAGGCACTGGCAAGAGAAGGAACCAGTAGCACAAGAATTTGCAAAGAGTAACATCTTAAAAGTGCCCCATTAAATAGCATCCTCTGCCCACTTCACACCCATTGCTACAGTCTGATGGATTCTTGATAAAATTCTTATTGGCCTGAACTTATTTGACTGTAGTCTGAAAAGGGAGAATGACAATGTCACAGGGAAGGGTGACAGATGAAGAAATCTCACCTTTCAGGTGGATATCTTTTCTTTCTTCCATGAATATAATACCCCCAAATATACTGAGGGAATAACCCCTTCCAATAATCACTTTCTTAAGAGCCTCTTATCTTCACATGATGTTTTGCCATGGTTTTAAAGTACTTTCTTATACTTAATCGCATTTGTTCACCTCATTAAATAGTATTATGGTTTGGATCTGGAACGTCCCCCAAAGACTCGTGTATTGAATTCTTGGTCCCCAATGCAGCAACGTTCAGACATGGGGCTTTTGGAAAGTGATTGGATTAAATGGGCTCTGACCTCGTCAGGGGATTAATTCACTGATGGCTCAATGTGATGGCATAATGGAGAGGTGGGGAAACTGTAGGATGTAGAACCTTGTTGGAGGCAATGGGTCTTTGGGGACATGCCCTTGGAGATTATATCATGTCCTTTTCCTCTCTCTGCTTCCCAGTTGCCATGAGGTAAGCAACTTTGATTCACCATGCCCTTCTGCCATGATGTTCTGCCTCACTCAGACCCAGGGCAGTGGAGTCCACCAACCATGGATTGAAACCTCTGCAACTGTGAGCCAAAATAAATTCCTCCACCTTTAAGTTTTTTTCCTCAGATATTTGTCACAATGATAAAAAACTGACTAACACACATCGGTTTAGGACAAGTTATTTCCCCCATTTTTTTCCCAAAAAGGTTATGGCTTAGAAACATTAAATGATTTTCCCAAGAGTACAACCTATTAAAGCAGTCTTAAACTTGATTTCAATTTATATCTAGAATCATACAGAGATCTGTTTTCCTTAACATGCTTTTACTCTGAATTTTAAAAGCAATTCAGCTATAGATGTGTCTTATGATCCGAAATAGGTTGAATATTTTATGTTCCTCTTTACTGTATGGCAGAATTATTATGTTCCAATACATGAGGACACAGTGTATCTTTGAAGTAAAGAGATTTAATTTGCCATGATTGAGAAACAGTAAACTACTGAGTTCTCTTCAATATGTTCCTAGATTAATGGTGTCTCTCCACTTATCCTGGAATAAATTAAATAGTGCTCTGAATTAAATAGTGCTCTGAATAGTGCATCATTAAAATCAAGGGCATTTATAAATTACTAAAACAATAATTCAAAATATAAATCCATGATGCTTTGCCAAATATTTGTAAATATTAAAATGGAGGAATTTAAAGAGAATGGATGGATGGAAGTTCACATGGAATAGCAAAACCTTAGCATTCTGAGCTATTGTCCCCCAAGAAAAATATTGATGATGCCCCACAGAAGGGTCATGGTGCCCACATTTATGCTGTTTACAGCTTTTGTCTGATCTTAAAGGCAAAGAGAATATATTGTAACACTCCTATAGACAAATGGTGAGCAGGACAAACAGGTGGTCACTCCCAGGAACTTATAACACTGAAATGAGATATATTAATCATCACGCTGGGACAGCATGTATTAACTGAAGTCGTCCTAGGAAAACTGGGATATATAGTAATCCTGGTACGAAAGTAGGCATTTTTCAGAGAATGTTGGAAAACTATTTTCCCTACAAAATCTGAAGGGCAGTGAAATTTGTTCAAGTGAATTAGCTGAGATTGAAAATAAGGTTCTAGCATTTTTAATTTTTTAAAATTTATTTTTCTTTCTTTCTTTTTTCTTTTTGAAGCAAGAAGTAGGTTTATTGCAAAGGCAACAGATATACAGAGACAGACTTCTTCTAAGAGAAGTAGCCCCAGAGCTGGGAATCCTTTCTATCTCAGTTCAGGATGCACTGGAGACAGAGCAGAGGGTTATTGAATCTGATGCAACAGGAGATATAGACTACATTAAACCAAAAACATTTCATTTAGATTTTCTTGGTTAAAGCCTTTCATCATTCTCAAGCATGAAGTTGGTTGTTAACATTTATTTTTTCTTTGTATGTATTTTCATCTATTTTATATTTAGGGGAACTGTTCAGTAGATAGTATAAAGTTCTAATTCCAAAGATTAAAGGGCAGCAGTTCATAGTGAATATTTGCAATTGTCTTTTTTCCAGCATCTCTCATGATTTTTCAAATTATTTTTGAAAAAAATAATAATTATTTTTAAAATAATTTTTATTTAATAATAATTATTTTTTTAAATAATTATTTTTCAAATAATAACAGTCAGTCTCTGCACCCTGACTCATTAATCAGTCAAAATTCTGGTGTCCCAAATAAGCAAACCTGTTAAAATAGACTTCCTTCAAGAATATTGAATTGGCCTGTCTCACTTCTATCTGGAAATACACATCACTCCTCCATTTCATTGTACGAATATTATTTATTTGTTTATTTTCACCGAAAGATTGTAAACTCCTTGGGGGCAGGGATGATATCTTATCCATCCTTGTATCCCCAGTAACTGGAATAATCACTGGTGTGTAGGACATAGGTTGACTTGTTGGTTCACTGGTCTATTGGCTAGTAGGTTGTTTTTCAAGTTGGTAGGCTGGTTGATAGGTTGGTTTGATTGGTTGGTTGGTTGGCTGGTTAGTAGGTGGGTTGATTAGTTGAGTGGCCCAATAACATGTTGATTGATTGTCTAGGAAGCAGACTGACTGTTTGATCAAATTAATAAATGAATTAACTCAGAACTGTGAAGAAAAATCTTTGGAGTAAGTGGAATCTGTTCCACCCATTAGCCCTAGATGTATTATTCTAGAAAATTATTACTATGTTATAAATAGAATTCTACATTAAATAAAATTTCTTCATTGATGTAATTTATTCGGTTCCTGAATATTTTAAACTAATTTTTGCATTTCTTCATTCTAAAAATTTCTAAAATATTGTATTGGCATAACTGTATAATACAAAAAAATCCCAAGAAAATAAAATTAAGGCTAAGAAGCCAATTATAACTCACCTAATATGTAAATTATAATTCCTTCATAGTATGACACACAAATTTTAATATAAGTCTACCCCCAGGGGTGTTTGTTAGGCCTCATGAATACACAAGATATGAGTTAGAGATTATTGAATAGATAGTAAATATTTTCAATCTCATCACTTGTCTTTCTTCCTTATAGAATATTTTCTTCAGAACTCTGAGCATTTGGTTATTGGGGATGGATATCTTTTAAAAGTTCCACTGTGGTGGTTACCAGAGGCAGGGGAGAGTAGGGAGGCAGGAGAAGGATGGGGAAAAGTTGATTGATGGGTTCTAAGTTACAGTTGGATAAGGAGCAAGAAGTCCTGGTGTGTTATAGCACTATATTTATAACAGTAATATACTGTAAATTTCACAAAGTTAGAGGAAAGGATTTTGAAAGTTTTCACCAATAAGAAATAAGAAATGATAAATGTTTGAGGAGGTAGATGTGTTTAACTTGATTTAAATATTATACAATACCTACATGGTACAATGTATACATTATATTATACAAGTCATTAATGTAAAATTCAGCATCCATGAGAAGGTAAATGGGAACTTATTAATAAGCAAAATGTATCAAAACATTACATATAAAATTTTTATGTTTTTGTCACTTAAAATAAATTTTAAAGATAAATAAAATTTCCTTCTGCTCAAAAAAAAATGCGAATTAAAGAGTAATGAGACTTTTACTAACACTTTAGTCCACAGATAGCACCTTACCAAAGACCAGGCACCTATAAGCAAATGTAAGAAATAAAGAAATCCACCTAGAAAAAGGGAGAGAAATAAAAGGTAAACCAAGTTTTCACATCGTTTACTACATTCCAGGTCACAATGAGTTGTGGTTACTAAGATAGCTTATGATAATCTATGATCATTCTTCAAAAGATTGGAAGGAAATAAAGTATAAATTGTCACACAGACATCATTGCCAAAGCTGGGTTTTGAACATAAGCCCTCGTGAGTGTTTGAAATGACTGCATCTGCCAAAGCCCCTTAGAGACTATAAATGGTTATCAACAATGACTCATAGTTACCTGAATTAAATTTACAAAAATCGTTTCTTATATGTTTCCCCAAAAGCCTGTATTTTCTACAGTGCTTGAGATACAGCCTCAAGTCATGGTATTGAGACCTAATTTTTTAAAAGTTCTTCTGCATGTGCTGCACAAAATGAGAAAAAAGGAATTAAGCAGCATTTTGGGTTATTCATTCTCACTTTTAAGACCAACTATGACTTTTAAGTGGCTTGGCTAGTGAATATTAGATATGTGATTTTATTAAAACCAATGCATTTAATTAAAATCCATCAGTTTAATTTATTGGTCATTTATTTTAAAAATAAAAGTTCTTACACTGATTATAAAATGACTGTGAAATATGGCTAGCATCAGGAGTGGAAAATAACTCCTAATCATTTGGAAATTTAGAGCCATACTAGACAAATCATTGATGTAAAATTCAGCAATCATGAGAGGGTAAATGAGGACATATTAATAAGCAAAATTTTATAGAGTTCAATTGAATGGTAAGGCTTGAAAATTATTGTCAATTGTCCTAAGAGTTCTTCTCAGGTTTCTTAATAACATGTCTAGGATTTAAAAAGCTATTCTTAATTTTTTAAATTCCAACATGTCTGTTCTATAGGATCGTTGTGATATAATGGTGTAAAACTGAAAGGAGCTAATAAATGAGTCAACTTGTTGATTGGTTGGCTGATTGACCAGTTGGTTGGTTTTCTAGTTAGTTGGTTGACTGCTCAATTGGCTGACTGATTGCTAGGTGTGTTGCTTGGCTCAATGGAGCAACATCTTCTCTCATCCTCCTTGGCCCAGCAGGCTTGTTAGAATATGATCTTCTTCAGTGCCAGAGGTACAAAAAAGGCAGTGAAACTGCATAATGTGAAGTCCTAGACCTAGAATTCTCATGCCATCTCTCTAATCTACATTCAACTAGACAAAGCAGATTGCATGGTCAAGCCCAGAGTCAAGGGATGATGAAATATGCTCCATTTGTGATAAAGCCATCCCAAGAAAAATGGATCCAGGAAGGGTTATAAGAATGGGACCAATACTTCTTTCACAATCCTAAATCTCTTTGATTGTAGATCATCTCATGGGACTGGTATGCACAGAACATACTGTCTGAACCATTGAAAGATCTTATTAGTATTTTGCAATGCTTATGTTATGGGCACAACAAGGTACCAAACAGTGAAATCCTGAGGTGTTGCAGTCTGAGAGATGTTTAAAAAGTACTGGAAGGTAAGTGGACATCCACTTAGATTGTTAACAGAGAAAGAATTTTCATGTTAATGGAACTGTAAAATCCCTCCTGTTGTCACAGCTTATCAAGAACTCATTCCCCATGATGAATGTAGACAAAATCCATTCAGTTTAGAGAGAGAACATGTTCTCAGCCAAAATTCTGTAAAGCATTTTGGAGGAAGCCAGATCCTTCCCCAGAAGGAAGTAAAACTAAATTCTTGGAGACTGTGCTTTAAGCAAGTGCAGTGCTGAATACCAATCTGGACAGCAGATGGATTGTGAAGAGAAGTCATATTCCTTCCCAGGCCAGGTAGGCAGCTCAAGAACAGCATGGGGCCACAGAAGACAGCCATGCCATGTCAGCAAATATGTCCCTGAATGTCTCTTAATGAGAAGGAATAGACACCAGGGCCTCTTTTGGCCCATGGTATATACATGTGTAGAGTACAATGTACCTTATGCTCATCAATATGTGGTTTTAGTAATCACACTAAATCCTTTTGTTTTTTAAACAAAATCAGATTAGTGATCTCCATGAAGAAATCTTGAACCAGATAAAAGTTTATCTAATTAGCATGGTTATCTCCAGAGTAGGACAAAACCAGGTCAGCAGCACTTCCCCCACACATTACCTGTAACATTGAGAAGTCATTAGTAAAGTATAACAGCATCCATGCAGAGTTTATTATAAAAGTAAATAATAAATGTAATGATACTTTTAAAAGAATATATAAAATTGACACCAAAATGTAGGATGAGGTCACATATCCTCCATCCACATCTATGGGAATTTTCAAACATAAGTAAGAATGCAATTAAATCTCATAAGGTGACATTTTCCTGAATAGTGATCTCCAGCACATGCTTTTTGGTGACTGATGCCTGGTAAAACACAGTGCAACATACTGGGTTAGAATTTTTTAAAATGAATTATTCATTCACAAAAACAGATTCATCCTTCATTTATTCATCCTTAAATTATACAATTGGATGTAATTTGATTGTCATCATCATCTTCATTACTATCAATCAGTGGAGCAAAGAATTGAAGTCATAGAAGTTAGCATCACAGACTCTCCCTGTATTTTTAAGATGGAATGAACTACAAGTGAGAACTGCAGACAAGCCACCCTGAGTACACTTGGAGAAGACAAGATCTGGTCATAAAGAGCAAAGTTGAACAGAAAAATTAACTATAAGATTTTAACTTGGAAAAAAACACATAAGACGAATGAATTCATGATGGGCCACATTTTACATTATCAGAGAAATAGGAAATGCTTTGTCCACAAGGCATTGCAGAGGTTTGGATCATCAGCCTATAAGATGGACAAAGGGTCTGTTGTTATTTTTTTCATCTGAGTTGCCTTGAACCCCCACTCTGAACCCCAAATACTCTTTAAATTCCATCTCCTATACTTATTGATTTTTCTGCAGAGATTTTAGAGCATGTACTCATTTAGAGATGTCTTTTTGCATAAATTCTAAGTGTAAAGTAACTTCCAGTTCTGAAATGTATAAGCAATGACTCTATACTTGCTTTTAAAAATTCTGATCTGTTGTTGAATTTTGAAACCAATTTCTCCACTCTTCTAAGATTTTTCTTTTTTTCTTTTTTCCTTTTTCTAATTTAATGTGTAATGCATGACATTTTGCTACACCACTTTAACCACTCATAGGAAAGGGAAGGATTCTAAAAGGTGTTATAATGATCATGATTATCTTAGGGACCACCTATTGAGCACTTATTACATGCCAGAACTGGCTAAAGTACTTTTGCATGTATTGTGTCTATAAAACCTTCTAGCATCTATAGGAGGTAAGTTTCACAATTCTTACTTTGCAAAATAAGCAATGGAGGATAAGGCACATTAAAAAAAAAGAAAGAAATATATATATATATATATATATATATATATATATATATATATCCAAGATTATATGCCTAACAGATTGGAATGGGATGCTGAGTGGGCTGTCTTCAAAATCCCAATGAGCCCCTTGGATAAAAAATAATTCAGTCAGGCCCTGTGGCACATGCCTGTAATTCCAGCGGCTCAGGAGGCTGAGGCAGGAGGATGGCAAGTTCAAAGCCAGCCTCAAAAACTTAGCAAGGCCTTAAGAATGTGCATAGCTCAGTGGTTACATGACCCTGGGTTCAATCCCTGGTACCAAAGAAAAAAAGAGGTGGAGGAGCAGGGAGGAGGAGGAAGAAGAAGAAATTATCCAACTCCAGCTTCATCAGTGTCATCTTATTTGCTAAGCAGTGACTAAGGTCAGCAGATTTGACCAAGGGGCAAGTATGAAGCTCAAGTCGTTATCAAACAATTTTGTTGAGTTAATAGTTTGGGGGATACCAAAGAGGTTTAATGGGGCTAAGTCAAAGTATTTTAAAAGAAACTTGTTCCTTGGTGGTATTATAGGTTTTCTTCTTCCCTCTTCCTAGTCCAGGTTGTCTTTTAACCTTTGGGACATCAATAAATATTTGTGGATATTTAAAAGGTCGTATTTTTATTTCTTAACTGCCCGGCTGAAAACACCAACAAATGTTCATAGGAACCTATTTGACTACCAGAGTCCAGTCGAGAGAAGCGCTTGAAAAAGGAAGCTGGGCGAGAGGAGCGATGTTACCATTTTATTCGCGAAGGCATCCCAAGCTCTTAGGAGAGAGAGCAGGGCAGAGGGGGCAGGCGTTCAGTAAAGACGTGCTGATTGGAGGAAGCGTGCTTTAAGTGGCAAAGGTAACCCCCCTTTTGGTGCGTGTGGCCCTTTCCTCCCCTGACACTCACTTGGGTGGAGATAGGGTTGGCACGGGAACAGTCCGAGACTTCGGTCCTGGATCAGACACTCCCCCTGCTCCCCACCTTCCCGCCGCTGGAACCAGTTGTGAGCGGTTTTGCTACGAGGGCCTGTGGGATAGGTCTGCTGCCCCTGAGAGAAGAAGGGCATCTGGTAGCCGTGTCACTGTGCGCAGCTGGAGGCCAGTGAGCCCCATTTGGCGTTTCCGCTGCTCCGAGGGCCAGGGGTGCAGCTGGCGGCACCGCGGTGACTGTCTGGCGCGCGCTCCACCCGCCGCTCCTCCCACGGGGCGGGTTCACCTTCAAGTGTATGGTGGTTGCCGGGATCTTCCCTCCATCCCCAGAAGGTACAAAGTTTGGTTCTGTGGCGGCAGCTGCGGGACCGAGCTGGGGCGGGCGGCTGGCGGGTTTCACACTTACTGGGTAAAGAAAGTGGACACGGCGGGAAGAGCTGGGGAACGACTTTCCGGGAAGCAATGGCCGCAGCCCAGAAAGCCGGAGCGCGGGTGGCGCATGCACCCCGCGTCTTTAGGGCAGTAAATGAGTTGAAATAAAGTAGCAAAGGCGAGGCACTGCTCATTCCAAAGCAAGATTGCAGGATGCCTTTTCCCGAATTAGAAAAGCCAAATACTGTTCATCCCCCATACTTACCTTTTGTTCAAGGTCCCATGTTTGCACCCGCGGATGGCCTTCTGTCAAGTACCCCTCCTGTCCAGCACTTGGTTAAATTTCTATTATTCATATGTTACATGTCCCCTGTGAGGTCATCTGAACTTCCCAGAGACCCTAAGGAAGTTTGTGGGTGTCAGAGTGTATAGGTAGGAGGGAAGTGGGCCCTTTGCCAGTCAGCATGCAAGTTCTTAGAGCCTTTGAGAAATTCTTCCTACAAGTACTTTTTTGAGCAATGAAAGAGAACTATGCTTCTTGTACTTCTTGATAAGACTTTGTCTCAAAGCCTAACTTTATTTGAATTAGAATCTTATTAAATATTCTCTAAAACTACTACAAAAGAATTAGCCATAAATATGAAACAGTTTTGGGTTTGAGGCATGCACAGATACTTGACTGAACTTACCTCACTGCAGATTTGAAGGTGGTATGTTTTCTAACTTTTTAATTTTGCATTTTCTACTTAAATAATAACCTGTCAGTATAACTTGGTGGTGAAGTTAGGGGCTTGCTGATTGTCTGGTTATGTATAGGATGAACTGGTAGCCCAATATTTGCGTTTCATTTTGATCATAACCTCTGTTTAATGTCACAATTGAATTGGCTTTGCAGAACAGACATGCCCTTATCTATTGTCTTATAGCTATGACAAGATAATTACAGGGGCAGTATGCTTGACTCATACCTTAACACAGGTTGTTAAACTGCATAAAGCAATCCAATTCCAAGGAAAGAGTTTTTCTAGCATAGGGAATAAAGTGTCATCAATGCACAGGCCACCTAAGGTTTCTGAAATATTAATGTAGATTGTTAAGCAAAGATTGAAAAGGGAAGGAAAAACCACTAGGCACTTTAAAGAAGGACCAAGAATAGTTCCGGTTGCCAGTGAGAGAACCAATTTCATTCTTAGTATCAGCTGGGCTTCCCTCAAATACCCAAAATGGGGGAGGGTATATTGCTATAGAGTAAGAAGTTCAGTATCTATTTTGAGAGGCAAGCCTGTAGCACTTAACACAAGTGGTAGGCTAAATGTGCAAGGGACAGCAATTGTTTTGCCAGGACCACAGACTCCCTATGTTACTATTTTAGTCTCAGAGTCAGGTGGGGTCTCTTCCTTCACTGGACCATTGGAAGCCCATTAGATCTAGTGATGAGGGCATCATCTGGTCAGAGGTCCCAGGTACACTGTGAGGGACAGTCATAATTCCCACTCTACAAAGGATAGAAATACTCCTGTACTCTAAAGAAGACTGAATACCCTGCTTTCCACCATGACATCCCCTTCCCACTGTGATACCCCTTCCTTCAACCCACCTGGAAGGAGCCTGAAGCTATTACCTTCAGTCTCATATATACTTAGCCCTGGCACCCTGTGCATTTATTTTTAACCTTATGATCCACAGAGGTGAAATGAAATAAATAAAAGTTGAGGAAAATCAGAAAAGCTGGATATAGGAAAGAAGAAGGGGAAACTTTGTGCCCTAGGACTTAAGAAAAGAATGAACCTTTGTTAAGAGCCTTTTCTGCTTTAGGCAATGTCCAGATGCTTCATTTTATCAAATCCTCACAATAACTATGTAAGATAGACAGTATTATTCCCACTGCTCCCATAGGGAAACAGGCTCAGGAAGTTTAGTAGCTAAAACCACACAGCTAGAAAGCCAAAGGATTAAGATTAGGACCTAATCTATTGAACTCCTACACACAAGGTAAATGTGCTGTACTTGTGAGGACTGATAAGAAAAACCCCAGCAGCTCTGTCCTCCCTCTCCATCCATCTCTAGCTTTTCTGAGGAGGCTGACCTGGGGCTAAATCTGCAGTTAGCCATGCCCCAGGAATGTGTACTCATGTCTGGAGTTTCTTTCAAGATATTGAGCCTCACCAGCCGCCCTGTCCCTGCCATTTCCCACCCTTTACCTCCATTTTTGAACACTTTGATTCCTCTAACCCCAAACTATCAAGTACTAGGGTTCTAGACCCATTGACATAGGCCCTTCTTCTTCTGGGGCACCACCTTTTCACTTCATGCCTTCATGATGAAAGATGTCATAAAGATCACTCCAAATAAAACCAGAAGTACACATTTAAGGACCCATACTAGATGTAGCTTCAAGGCTTATAGGGTTCAACAAATTTGTAGTGCGCTTTATTGAATTAAAATAGAATTTTGTACTCTTTCTATACTCTCAAACCTAAAAGAGTTCCTGTTGGACCTCAGCATTTGGCACAACTATCAGATCACCTATTGCAGTAAATACCACACACATGCACACACACATACATGCACAGAGACCTAGCTTGTGACCACTTGTGACTCTAACATGCTCAGAGACCTAGCTGGAAACCATGCTTTTATTCTTAAGATTTATGTTAACATGTAAAACATTGGCAAAGCTTTGACCAAGAGAACTCAAGTTTCATACACTCGTAGCTCATTACCCCAATTTTGAAATAATTTGTGCAGTAGTGGGTTTCCAAGTATTGAAAATACTAAAGTCTCACCAACTGGGTCCCACCTTGACTTCCCAAATCTTCTAAATAGTTGGGCTACTTATTTTACCATGCTCTGATCACTCATCTTCATGAAGATGGAACTTAATTTTTGTTATTGTTTTTTAAAGTCTTTCAACTTGCATGAAAATGCCTTTTAACCTTAACAATGTAAAAAGTTCTTTAAAACCCAGATACCATTGGCCCTCCATATCTCCAAGTTCTATATCCATGAATTCAACCAACTGCAGATCAAAAATGTTTGGGAAAAAAATTGCATCTGTATTGAACATGTACAGATTTTTTTCTTCTAATTATTCCCCGAATAATATAGTATAAAACTATTTATATAACATTTACATTGAATTAGGTACTATAATTAACCTAGAGATGCTTTAAAATATACAGAAGGATATGCACAGATTATGTACAAATACTATGTCATTTTATATAAGGGATTTTGGTATTCAAAGGGTCCTGAAAGCAATTCGCTCTGGAAACAATTGACAACTGTGTTGGCCCTCTTTTTAAAAGTCTATGAATTTTTCCTTCAACTAAAATTCTTCACAAATTTAAAAGAAGCCATTGTTTTTGGAGGATATTATTGTACAGAACACAATAAAACATCTTTTCAAATAAAATGATATACTGTTAGAAGTCATTTTATTGTATAAATTCCACCTAAAATATTTCATATTTTCAGAAAGTAGGAGGGAAATTTATAGTGTGTTCTTTATAGAGAATCTTGATATCAAAGACACGTGTAATTTTCTCAAAATGTTTCTTGATCCTTTTCAAGCAACAAAGATAATCTATTAATGCAATATCCAAGCAGCTCTTCAAGAACAGTTTGGGCCCCTATTAGGTCAGTTTGGGGGAAGACAAGGCGGAACATTTGGGAACCATTGTTTCCACCATGTTTAAAGGATTGAGATCAAAGGCCAACCACATGGCCTTAGAGGCAGACAGAATTGGGTTCAAGTTTTGTCCCTATCACTCGCTCACTCACAGGGGACCTAAGAAAGTCTTTATTCTCTTAGCCCAGTGTCCTCTTGTAAAATAAAGATAAAATTGCCTGCCTTTGAAAGTTATTGTGACATTTAAATAGAAAAATGCACACAGAATCTGAGTATGGTATCTGGCATATTACAAAAGTTCTACAAATTTTTCTTACATTTTAATTCTTTACATCTCTGTGTTGGTTTTTTGTGTTTTCCTTTTTTTTATTTTTTTTCATTTAAATCTAGGCAGTAATCTTAAACTTAGGGTGTATTCCTATAAGCATGAACTTGAATGTTCTTCAGTGATTGGAAATGCTTGTATTTAGCATGTGCTTTGTATTTATTTTTTTCATTAGAGTCACAGGTGTATTTGTGAGTGTGACTGTCCACCTTTGCCTGTGTAAATAGCTCTCTAGTCCAAGGAGACACTAAGGCTGGTCTCTTCATTGAATCAAAAAGACCTGACTTTGAGAAGCTAACACTAGTCTTGGATAAACATTTCCTGATGGCCATTCTTAAAAAGAAAGTCAGATTGTTGTTCATTATGGAAAAACTTACATACCTAATGGTAGTAACTTGTGTCCAATAGCAATGAACTGTTAAGAGATGCATCCTGATTCTTCCCAGTACTTCAGAATGGTCAAAAGTGAGAAGCAGACTGGTAGAGGATAAAGGGTAAGATCTTTCTATTTTTTTTTTCTACCTCTGGCAAATGCTGTTGGTTGATTATCCTCTTTGTCTTGCATTGAGTTTGGGTGTCTATGTGCTTCAGATAAATCTATGTCCCTTTCTTGCCATGAAAGTAAGGATGAATCTTGATTGTTTTTTTTTTCAGTACTGGTTATTGAACCCAGGGGCACTTCATCACTAAGCTATATCTCCAGTCCTTTTTATTTTTTATTTTGAGCGGGTCTCTGAAAGTTGCTTAGAGCCTAAGTTGCTGAGATTGTCCTTTTGATTCTCCTCTCTCAGCCTCCAGAGTAGTTGGGATTACAGGTGTGCACCATCTTGCCTGGCTATGGATTATTTTTGACCTGTCTTGTAATTGAACTCTTCCAATCTTTGGTCTCTTAAGGAGCATATAGCACTATTGCAGCCATCATCAGTGGAAAATTCTACAGAAGGGGCCACAGTGAAAAGATCTCACATTCTGTAAAATGTCCACAAAGAAGAACAGATCTCTTTTCTGACTTTTCTTGTGCTTAAATGGAGATTTGATGTTGGAAGCTATTGCACTCATCTGGTATCCCTGAGGGTATCAGCCTTGGGAAAACCTTACATGAGCACAGTGCAGAGAAGGAAGGAAAAGACCTGGATCCCTGTTGTTACCATTAGGCCACTGAAATAAGCAATCTTGGAAATACTTCCTCTGTGAAAGTGCCCCCAGTGGACCTCTCTGCTATGTTAAGCTGATAGGGCTGGGTCTTCTGAAACTTGCAGGTGAAGGCATCCCACATGATTGGCACATCAACCAAAGAATACCAAACCAGAAACCTCTTGCAAGAAACCATTCCTTCAAAGATCAAATGAATTCACTATTCTCCTAGAGTCTATGGTTGCTTTTGTTCAAGAGATACAGATTAACATTTTTAATTTAGTCAGTTTTCTGTCTTAATACTTTTTTGAAAAAAATATTAACCCTCTATATATTTGTTAATCTATTTTATTTTATTATTGACTTGCCAATAGCTTATCAAGAAAAAAATCCTACATAAAGTCTTATCATTTTTATTTTTGCATATTATATGATAACTAAGTGACTCAGTTTCTTTGGTGTATTTATCCATTTATTTCTATTTTGTTTTTTTACCTCAATATTTATATTTTATTTTTCCATGTACTATTTTGATCCTTTTTCCTTTCAGTATAGTTTATCTTTTAAGTATGTGCATGTATACATAGTTTTAGAAGAGGCATAATGTAGTAGGAGAAGTGTGGCATTTTGCATCAAACTGGTTTGAATTCCAGCTCTGGTCTGTCTGTGTAGTTTTTAGAAAACTCCTTAACTAAAAGCAAAAGGGCTGACAGTAGGCATGGAATGATGTAATTACATAACCATTCCTAAAGCAGGTGTAAGGATTAGGATATCATGCTTCATGCCTTGAGAATTTTTAATTATGTACCTATCAGAAAATGGAAGAAGAGGGAAAGAAGGTGGAAGGTAGAGGGAATGGCCTTTCGTGTAATAAATGTGAGCCAAAAGATTTATTATTTAAGCTGGCAAAACAAGTATTCAAAGTATTAAGAACATTAAAGCATACAAAGATTAAAATATAAGAATATACTATTTTGACCAAAATTGGGTAGTGGAGGACCAGAATGGATAGAGCAAGGAAAGGGAAATGTGCTTATGCCATTTTCCATATTGAAGAACTCAGATATAATATCTAAAGTGTAAAAGTAGTATATAATATTAAACAAAGGTAACCTTTAAAGCAAAATTACATCTCTCTAAATGTGTTAGAAAAATCAAAACAATAGTGAAAAATATAGAAAAAATAGATGTATTTCTCTCGTGTGTGTGTGTGTGTGTGGTGTATGTACAGTAGATAGGTATGAAAAACTTCTAGGCTTCTTTGTTATACGAGATAATAAACCTTGTGTAAGCCATTTGTGTTGTTTTTTGAAGCCAGCCGTTGAAGGCATCCTAAATGATTCACCTACCAGCTACAAGATACCTAACCAGAAGCCCCTTGTGAAAAAACCAACCCTTCCCTCAAGAGTTAAAATCAAATATATCTATTATGATTGATGCAGAAGAGTTAATTTTCATCTCTATATCAAGAAAATAATTTCAAACTGACTTATAAAGCAATATGCAACTCTATGCTGTAGATAAGAGGTATACCTTAAACAAAGTGGTTCAGAAAAGTTGAAAAATAAAAAGTGTAAGCAAAAGTATATCAGAAAAATTCAAACAGATGCATATTTTTAATAATATGAGATTATAATATCAAGAAAGTCAAAAGAAAACAATGTTTTAAGGAGGAAATTGCAAAAATGCTAGATATTGCCAGGAAACCAACCAAAATAAAGACACAGAAAAATTTCTTGTATTTAGCCAATAATGAAACTGTGCAATCTTGAAAAGAATGGTTTTGTTGGGGTGATGAGGCAAAACCTAGAGCGTGAGAATCTCAACTTTTTTTTTTCAGCAATTATAATCATACTTGCTTCTAAAAGTTCAGAGTATGGGGTAGGGCTACGTAGTACAGTCGTGTAGGGCCCTCATAACTAGAAAGGTGGCTGTCAGATATATTCTTCTAGCTCAGATGACTGCATCCTAGTTCTACTCACAAAATCCTCTATAAACAAATATCTAATATGAAGACTCAGGAGCAAGAACAGGGGTTCTGTTTGGTTTTTTTGTGCTGTTTTCTTCTTGCAGGAGGGGTCACTAATACCAACTGGCACTAGCCACATAGTCCTTGAGAAAGACTACTGTCACCAAGATGGTGCTCCACCTTGGGTCCCCAGGGGAGAATGAGGTGATGAGCATCTAGTACCACTCTCTTCTTGTCTCCACATCCAACAAATAGGCTTCTTCCTCTGACATCTAGTGTTCGAGTATTCTATTCGACCAACCTGTATTGGGATTTTAGGAAGAATTGGAAAAATTCACTTCCCCATGGAGAATTCATCCATTCAACTCAGATGGCACCCATAATAGCACCCCCAAGAGAGTTCTTTTATGCCATAGATATTACATTTATGAACAGTCACCTGAGTAGAGTTGAAGAAAGGTAAATTGATGAGAGTCATTAGCTAAGGCTTCAGTTAGGAGGTAGCTAGTGGTACACAGTAACTGTGAAGTAAGTGTTGGTTATCTTGAAGTGACTGAAAGACTGAGAAGGAATTTTGCTGAGGTTTGGGAGGAGGCTGCTATAACTGCAGAATGGAACTTTGTGGAAAACCCAGAAGATATTCAGCTGAGTAGAATACAAAGATGGGAGCCCAGGGTTTAGGAAGCCCTGAATCAGAGTCTAGAATACAGAATGAGATGCAGGACTACAGAATGAGATGCAAGATTACAGAGAGAGGCTGGGAGGAATGACTGTTGGAGAGAAACCGTTAACTTTGCCAACAAGTATGTGTTGAGCTTATGTCGTGTGTGTGAAGTAACTTACAGTTTGGGAAAAGTGGCATGTAAACACAGAACTAAAAATCATGAGGTATACACAAAACCTTGGAGTATACAGGAGGGAGAGACTTGCCCTCTGAAAATAACAAGGGTAAGCCATTGTGAAAAGAAGAGTTCTCAATATCAAGAAAGGAAAGAGATTTTCACACAGAGAGAAAATAAGTAAAGGCACAAATTTGAATTAACAGCAATAGCAATAACCAAGACTCACTTCATGGTAACTGTGCACATCATAACTTCCCAGTACCATGTCATTTCCTCACAACTGTATGCAGTGAGTTACGTGAGTCTCCTTGAACAGACAGGGAGCCAAGGTTAAAAGAAGTTGATGGATTTGCCCAGATTCTGCCCCGGCTTCCCCATTCCTAGCCACACACAGCACTGGCCAGATCCCCCAAAAGACAAGGACTTTACCAGAGGCCAGGCTTCATTTTTAGGAAAAAAGCTCCAGTCACAAGCATTTGCCATGTAGTGGAATGTTTATTTTTTTCTTATGGTCACCCTCTTATTTGATCTTGAAACCCATTCATGCAGGGAAGTGCTTAGCAGAAAAGTATTAGTGAATTCATTTCAACTCTATTAAAGCATAGCTTTGGCATTGTCTTAAACATGGAGTATTAGGTCATATATACAGGAATTGCTAAATTTTTGTTTGGACCACAATTAAGGCAAGCTACACTTTTAAAATTAAAAATAAGAAGAAGAAGAAATAAGCAAAAAAAAAAAAAAAAACCCACTGTCTTTGATAGTGTTAAAGATTAGCAGTGTAAAAGACCTCAGGACATTTATTTTTACTGTAATTCATTTCTGATTGTCAAACTAAAATGTCTACTATTTTGTAGCATTTGACCTATTTGAAGAAGTGCAAATTATCTAAGGGGTTTTCCTTTGTTAAATTCACAACCCTATTTTGACATCCACTCAAATATGTAATAACTTTTTATCATAAAACCTGCAACAGAAATGAATACTAAATTTTTCATGCAACCCTTCTGGGATTGTACTGTCAGAATGGATATATCTTTTCTTTGATGTTTTTGAAATTAGTTTTATGTAATCAGTACCTGCCAGTGGGACACCGAATATTGACAGAATAAAGAATTCTTCCACTTTCTCATTGCTATTAAATACCTCACTGTCAATTTTTAGAACATGCAAGATTTGACTCAGCCCTGAAAATTCCAACATAGATGGTAGTTTACATTCGTGATAATGTTGTGTCCTTGAAAAGGTTATACCTAGAAAATTCTCTCTCTCTCTCTCTCTCTCTCTCTCTCTCTCTCTCTCTCGCGCACACACACACACACACACACACACACACACACACACACATCTTCTATACAGTTTCAAGTCCATCCCACATACTACCCAGACAGTTCTTCACTGCCTGTCTGAGAGGGCCAGAGGATGACCTACAGTTCTATGAAATTGCCTGGACCTCCTATAGCCTCTCTGAGGCTTTTGAAATGACCTGACCAGGATATTGATAGAAGTAGCTTCAGTGTCAGCCTGCCCTGATCTGGCAATGAGATGTCCTCAGAGAGAGCATGCTCCAGATCCAGGGCGGTGTGCTGACCTTCATTTGGCCCTTCTTGCTTTCCCCTACAGGTGGATCTGATGCTGACATACCTGGAAAATAGCACGTTCTCAGTTAAATTAATGCCAACAAAACACCCTAGCTAGTTAAGGGAAGCCTACTAGTGTGCTTTTAGAATGCTTCCCTTGTTGTAAACTATAGAGGAGAATAACCAGCTTATAAATTAAATTGGTTAAATTAAGCAAAAATCTGTAACATTAGTCACCATTTTTATATGAGGCTATTTTGATGCTAGTAAATTATCAGGAGGAAAGAACTCTGTTACAAATTACAACTTGTAGGTCAGCTGGACACAGTGCCAGGCCATTATAATTTTTTTTCCTTTTAATTATTTGGCCAAAAAGGAACATAAATTTTTCAGATTTTCTTCTTTAACCCTATTTACTATAATAACTCATGTAATTCTTACAAAGCCTATAATATCAGGATTATATTAAAGGGTCTTAAATTAGCAACAATATAACTAATCATTATATAAATTATCAAGGACATTTTCTATAGTCAGCTTCCAAGGTCGCTTTGCCTAAAAGAATTATGAGCCACAAAGGCAAGCCCCACATACCACTCTAAATTTTCTAGTATTTTTCTAAATTTTCTAAAATTTTCTGCAACTAAAAAGAAAAAGAAATGAGTGAAATTAATTTTAATACATTTTATTTAACCCATTATTTTAAAATTTTATTCCATATGTAATCAATATAAACAAACTACTAAGAATGCATTTTGCATTTTCATACCCAGCCATCAATTTGAGTATACATTTTAGACTTACAGCACACCTCAATTCAGACACAGCATGTTCAATGATCAATAGCCCCATGTGGCTAGTGACTACTCTGGTTGTAGGGAAAGTTCAGGGGCACATGCAGGCTGTACTGTGAGGGGATAGGATAAAAAATGAATTAAACATAACTCCTATCCTCTGTGAGGGCTAAGTGTAGGGAGTCTTTCCAGGTGGAGACCTTCTTTGGGTATATAGGGCTGCTTATATGCATCTTTCTGCCAATTAGAGACACTCTCAGTTCCTAAGTCACCTGACTCCCAACTGTCAGAAAATGGGTACAATGAGCTAATTTTATTAAGACAAAACACTCTACTATCCTCATCCAGAGAACCATTTTAATATACAACTGTCTGATATCTACAAAATAGGACGTGTACCTTTGAGCAGTGCACAACCTGCACAATGTACCAGAAGCCCTGCTGGTTTCCTTGGCTTAGTCCTCCTGGCCGTGCTACTTTCTTCCGTCCAGTTCCTCCCTGCCCACACCCCAGTCAACAGCAAAACAAGACTCTCTAATTTAGTATCCTACTTTGGAAGGTCCACTGCCCCTCTTACCCTAACTGCAGCACAAATTGTGAAGAGGATACATTTTGGGTGTTCAAGCCTTCTGTGTCTGTTCTTTCTCAGCCTCTGCATGTCATCTTTTTTCTTCAGGAAGTGCCAATATGTGGCCTTACTAAAGAGACGCCTTGAACTCTCACAGCTTCTACCAGTCTTAAAAGCTCTCAAGACTAGAAACTCCCCTTAAACATGACTGCTTTCAGAGAAGGTTCAGAGGGTAGTTCTTAATTCCACACTGAGCATTTGATACCTTCTTTCCTAAAGGATTTTCATTTGTACCAGGGAGAATCATTTGTACCAGGGAGAAAAGAAAGGTTACATTCTCAGTTAAATTAAATTCAAGCATCAGTAGGCAAGTGAAAGGAAGGGCAGTTTCCTGGAGTTGCTGAGGTGTTGCTCATGAAGGGCCAGCCTGCCCTGTCTCGGGCTGGGGTGGCCAGACAGGCCCTTCATCCGCACTATCTTCCCTCACATTCTTCTAGAACTTTGCCGCATATTGTTGGAACTGCTGCCTAAGTTGATTCTTAAAGTGAAGTTTTTCCTGCCTATTCAATTTGTGAGTATGATTCTTGAATTTACCACATATTAGAAGTATTCACATTCAGTTTGTATTCATTTCCAGAACAGCAATGATATGACTCAAGAATGAAATCAGCATGATAAATTATACTTATCATCTGGCAAACTTCAATATAGTTGAATTAATTAAAATAGCCTTGCTTTTATGAACCTCCTTAAGTCTGAAGCTGAGGCAATGGTGTTGACATTTTGAGCTTCTAATTCAACACTTTGTTACATTTTTTTAAAACCCTGGGCAAATGAGTGGAACTGACTTATCAGGCACAGTAGCCCAGATCCTACTGTGTTTCCAAGGCCAATGGATATGTTTTCGATTCTTTTCAGTTCTGAAGGAAAACTGAATTTTATTTGTCTTTATGCCACTGTAGTTGTAAAATATGATTTTTCATATTTTTCTTGGAGGAAAGGACCCAGGAAAGCAAAAATGTCTTTAACCTGTGAGCAATGAAGCAGCACTATGCTATATGGTTTCCAGCCCCCACGAACAACCTCACAGATACTCTGTTCTTCCTAAGCAAAGAGTAATTTCCTTCAAAGATTTTTCTCCCACTACTTGCCCCAACAACACAATGAGCTGAAGTTTTTCTAACAACCTAAAAGGTATTAGAAAAAGAAGGCATAGAACAGGAGAGCCTGGACACTCTAACCTATTTTCAAATTCACAAAAAAAAATTCCCTTCCAGTTAATACAGTTCAGAATCGAAGGAGTTTTTGAATGTGCTAATTAAAATGTTAAGTACTGCTTGAGCAGAATAAAATCAATTTTTATTCACACATTTTGAGAGTAACTCATGAATGACTGGGATAAGATGTCAGACTGTCTTTTAGGCCCTATTTGCTTATCAAAAGTTAAGTATCAATCTACATCAAACAAACTTCACTAAAATATAACTTCATCATAGTGGTGAAGTCAAATCTAAAAGAATCAACAGACCAGTAAGCATTAGAATTAGGACTCGGTAAGCCTAAGATTGCTTTTAATGTGGTGGAATCTGTGAGTTGCTGACAAAGAAATGTCTGTGGCAAGGGGCCCGTGAGTATGTGAAGCAAGGACAACAGCTAAGGATGCAAATCCCTTAAATTAAAGGGAAAACTGGAATTAAAACAATGGGCCCTAAGTCCTCATCAACAGTTTTACTGCAAGGCTTAGGGAGATCTTTGGGCAGACACTGGATGAGGCTGGTATAAAAGAAGCTGCCAGCAGGTAAATTGAAGTAGAATGCAGAGTTTGAAAACACCTGGAGGTCTGGTGTGTATACTTGCAAATATGATGTAACTGGGGATCACCGTCAAAAAGTCACAGGTGATGCTACATGAAAGTGGACAGGGTTGGCCAGCTTGCAGCAGCCACACCTGGGTAGCTGTTTTCCAAGAAGGGCATGGGTGGACAATGATGAGAGATGGAGCTGTGGGAGTGGCTTTGGCTACATAAATAGAGACTGCAACAGCTTCGCTCTTTCACACCATCAATCATCGTCTATGACTTCATCTCCTTGGGCACCCGTGCCATCTGGAAATGCCCCAAAGCTGTGCATAGTTGGTGCTCACCAGATTATGACTGGCTTTTATACAGGCTGAAAATCCTCAGATATAAAAAGATTGAGACTTGTACAAAATCTCATAGTTGCCTAAGGCTATAGATTCTGAACTGTGAGATAGATGATACTATATGTGATCATTATAGTTTAAAGAGATAATTGAAGATTATGCAGCTAAAATTGTAGGAGAAAAGCATAACAGAGTTTTGTTAAGCAATCAAAATATCATGTTATTCCTGGATTTTGTGTTTGTGATATTTTCAGCTTTCTTAAATTTGTAATGTGCTGTCATGTCTTTTTTCATTTCAAAAAAGCATTCACTCTTAAGTTTGTATTGATAGCTTTATATTTTTCTTAAAGACCCCCCAGTTGTATAAGAAGAGGTCCCACAAATCCTGCATCAGCTCCTAACTCCATGCATGTCTACACTCAACTGTGAGATCTGATTCCTGCATCATTTCAATGGAGAGTAACTTCTCTCCGGTTACATTAAAAAAGAATTCAAATGAAAGATGCTATGACTGTTGAGACAAAGAGTGAAGTGACTTTCTGTATTAGTCAAGGTTGAGCATAAAGTTCAGTTGTTCAGTGTTTGACCATTAAAAATAACCAAGGAGATGAGTGGAGAGGCTGAAATGAGGTGGTGGGTATCTTTAAAATGCACTTCCAAACAATTCAATCATATTTTGACATCATCACCAACACATGGTGTATTCACCATTGGAATAAACTCCATTAGTCTCTTCTGTCCAGCATCCCCTAGTCACTTGGAGACTAATGGGAAACTAAGAAGTGAAAGGTGGAGTAGCCCCTGGGAGGGTCCTTCTAGCTGAGAGATGACCTAGCCACATTCCCAAGTCTAGAACTAGTCATTTCAGGAACTGTCTGGACAGCACCAGTGGGTGGAGATGGAATTATGGGTGTGATCCCCTTTCCTCTGGTTCTCTTCACCCTCTAACATGCTTAGAACTAAATCTGGTGCTTTGTTTGTAAACTCATTCTCTGTAGCTTAAAGGTGAGAGCCTTTGCCTCAGCCCTGTCTTGGTTCCCAGCTCATTCCTACAACTCTCACCATCGCATCTCCATCCCACAGGCTCACACCAGCAAGCACACTCTGGGGCATAATGATGGTCATGATGGGGACAATAATGGCTGATAGTATTTGAACACTTAGTAGAAAACATTATTCTCAGCACTTTTTTATGATAAATATTTTACATCATATTAATCATCACAGCTGTATTCTGAGGTAAGTACTAACTCTTTTACCAACAGTAACAGACTTGGAGAGATTACTTAACCTGAGTTACAGATTGCAAGCAGCAGAGCATTGAACATTTTTATAACTGCAAGCCCTTAAATATTGGGATGTGACCTGAGGGCTTCATCAAGTTCTTCTTGATCTTATTATTTGCTTTAGACACTATGTTTGTTGAATGAATGAATGATATAAAATAGAGTATGCCCAGAGATCATTTAAAATAGAAATTCTCCAAAGAGTGTTTTAATACAATGGAACAAGATGGGTGGATGAGGTGAAAAATGAGATCCTCCAGTCTTTGCAACCTGAATTCACAGGTGTGTGGGTGTGTGTGGGAAGGAGTGTTGACAGGTTAAAGTAAGTGCCTATTTTTTACTTTGAGGCTCTCAATAACTTTTCAACTTATTAGCAGATGATTTTTTCTGATTTTTAATTTGAAAATAGTAATAAAACAAGCAATCATAAAGCCGACTCATCAGTTGCTTCATCCTGTCTTAACTCTGTTTACTGGAAAAAAGTTGAGAACAATTATTTTAGGCTTTATTTTAAAAAAAATCAAAACTGTGACATTATCCCAGCAATGTAAGTGAATGCATCATCTGCTAGTCCTTTCGATTTATTCTGTGCATCATGCTCTTCTCCATCATATACGTTTTCTTAACACTTTTCAGACTTCTTAACACAGTTTTTCTTAAAAAATAGTCTAATTTCCTTTAAATTCATTCCTCATTTTGCTTGTCTTAGTCATCATGAATAAATTGGGTATGTATGAAGATATCAGTGTATAGATGAACGATGTGAATCAGAATACATTAAACTGACACTGTCTGTCTTCTTTCAACACCAGCCTCACAAGCATAAATTTTCTTTTTTTTTTTCTTTTTAAGAAAAAAACTTGCTACAAAAAAGCATTCTCAACTGCTGATGACCCATTTTCTGGGGTCATAGTCCAAATAAGTGTCAAAACTTGCAACTTAAGATATGAGAAAAAGTTTTATACTTAGAAAAGTTTCAAGGGAAAAGTGCTTTCTCTTTAATACCAGGTTGGGTGGGTTCACCCTAGAGATAACACATGAACCCTGATATAGAGAGAGCACAAGGGTATCTGCAAAGAATGTTTTATGAAGTTAATCTTAATTAGCATCAGATTTCATTATAAAATTAGATTTTCATCTAAGAAAATTACCCTTAAGTATAATAAAGACATTCTGAAGAATTGACTCTGTGTAAAAGATCTTTTAAAACAGCTTTTTAAGTCAATATTAACAACATTTAAAATAGGAACATAATTTCAATACTAATGCTTAGATTTTTTTAAGTGGCCAATACTCATCAACCATCAGTGAATTAATATTTTATTTATTAAATAAAGAACAGTCTATTAAGAATAGAAAGATAAGAATATGGAGCTTACTGAACCATATGAGATACCAATTTTGGTGGGCATTAGCTTTTCAAGGTTAGCAGTCAAATACCTGCTACCCACCAGTTAGCAGACAAATGAAAGATAAGTTGTTTTTTCTTGACATGGACTTATGATTTGATTGATAAATTTCCCATTTGAAATAAGTGAATTGGTAAAGCAATGAATTTTTTAGAAATATGATAGAAGGATTCACAATATTTTAATTATATAGAATTTTCACTAATAAAACAATTGGTCTTTACTTAAAATCCCAACATGTATAAGAGGTGCTACTATACACAAAGCCCGTTTATGTTTGTTTCTGTCCTTTTTTTTTTTTTTTTGAGACAAGGTCTCACTATGTTGCCCAGGCCAGTCTGGAACTCTTGGGTTTAAACGATCTTCTAGCCTTAGCCTTCAGGTACCTAAGACCACAAGTGTGCACTATTATGCCTGACTTGCTAAACATGAAATTTTAATTGACACAAAGGAAAACAGCAATTGCCAAGGAAGCAAGGAACAGTTACTTTGTCAGGTGCTTGAGACAGGAGTAAAGGTTATAGACTAAAGGTTACAGTTTGCTTTCAGAGTTCATTCCTCACACAGAATCATCTAACAGATTTATCTCCCACTCTCTAAAGCTTCCATCTTCCTCAAAGGACTTGATAACTGGGAGAGAAAGAAAGAAAGCAAGAGGTACACAGAGATGAAGGGGTGAGACTGAAGAACTCTGGGTTTAGATTTCAGTAACCTGGGAATTGTCAACAGTAAGCAAGTCCCCTGACTTTGCAATTTTATTTTTTATTAGACTTTAAAGCATATTAACATGTAGCTAAACTGAGTATACTCCCAAATCTTTAAAATCAGGCCATCAGTCTTAGAAATAGACTTATTAGTATGCCTGCTGACTAAAACTTGAGGAGCCATATTCCTCTAGATTATATTTGGAGACTATTGAAATTCATAAGTGATTTGGGAGATCACAGAAATTGCTATACATAATTCATTGGGAAAAGTCTGCCTGTCTAAATCATTGTTTCTAAAAATGCAGGTCATTGCAGGTCCCCCAAACTTATTCATTTGAATATATAATCCATATTATCTTTTCTAGACTTACAGAAATGCTTTAAAAGCAGTTGACATGAGTTAGTTTTTCTCCTGTGCCTCAAAACATTATAATTACAAAACACTAGATTTTTTTGTTACCCTCAAAATCTCTTTTTTAAATTTATTTGTTCTTTTTTTATACATGACAGTAGAATGTGTTTTGACATATTATACATATATGGAGTATAACTTCCCATTCTTCTGGTTGTTCATCATGTGGAATTATATTGGTCGTGTATTCATATATAAACATAGGAATGTAATTTCCAATTCATTCTACTAACTTTCCTACTCCCAGTCCCCCTCCCTTCCCTTCATTCCCTTTGTCTAATCCAAAGTACTTCTATTTTTTCCTATCCCACCCCTTTATTATTAGTTAGTATCTGCATATCAGAGAAAATATTCAACCTTTGGTTTTTTTGGGATTGGCTTATTTCACTTAGCATGAGTCTGTAGTTCCATCCATTTACTGGCAATAATTTCACTTCTCCTCATGACTGAGTAATATTCTATTGTGTATATGTACCATATTTTCTTTCTTTCTTTTTTTTTTTTTTTTTTTTGCAGTGCTGGAGATTGAACCCAGTTTCTTGTGCTTGCAAGGCAGGCACTCTACCAACTGAGTTATATCCCCAGCCCACCATATTTTCTTTATCCATTCATCTGTTGAAGGACACCTAGGCTGGTTCCATAGTTTATCTATTGTAAGTTGAGCTGCTATAAACATTGATTCAAGTAACCCAATTTATTGTTACCAGAAACCAGACATTTTTTAAATGTCTTTTACCTAGACAGTTGACTACCCAAATAATTTTCCAGCTCAGTTAGTTTTTATTTGCTTACTTGTTTATATTTAGGTTGAACAGTGGGCATTTCTCCCTGTATACTTCTTTGCACATGGCACTTCCACTGGTCACAACATTTTTTCCTTTCCTATAGCTACCCTTTGCTGAACTTACCCATTCCTATCCTTCAAGATAGTCCAAGGACCATATGAGGAAATCTTACCCATTCCATCCTAGACAATCAACTGGATATACACCAGGCACTATCCAGCAAAGATATGTTTAACAACCTGAGTGCTGCCAAGATACTAAACACTACAAATAGAAACACAAGACAATAAGAATAGACATCAGTTGTAAACAACCAGTACTAGTGTGTGCTGAAAGAATATCAGCTCTGCTCAAAGTAAGAACTACAATAAGGTGTGAAGACAACCATGGTGCTTCTTGTGCTGTTCTGCACTTTGCTGTTGACTTTCTCTTCTGGTAACCTGTGGGATCATTATGAATAAGAGCCAGTCATACTTAACCCTGGAATCCTGTGTCAGCTTTTTTGCCACTGTGACCAAAAGGCCTGACAAGAATAATTTTAAGGAGGTAAAGTTTATTTGGGGCTCACACTTTCAGAGGTTTCAGTCCACAGATGGCTAGCTCCATTCCTGTGCAACTGAGATGAGGCTGAACATCACGGTGGAAATGTGAGGTAGAAGAAAGCAGCTCAGGACTTGGCACCAGGAAGCAGAAAGAGAGTTCCACTCAACAAGGACAAAATATATACCCCAGAGATGAACTCCCAGTGACATCCTCCAGCCACACCCTGCCTGCCTATAGTTACCATCCAGTTAATCCGTATCATGGGATTAATGCACTGATTAGGTTAAACTCTCATAATCCAGTCATTTCACCTCTAAATTTTCTTGCACTGTCTCAGACATGAGCTTTTGGGGGACCATAATAACACTGTGTCGTGTGAAATCTTGGTGCAAAGCAGGCTCCAACAAATGTTCTTTGAATTAAGAAAAGGAAATCTATATTGGGAAAACTCAATGAATAAATCACCTCCTATTATTTCACAGCTTTTAACACTGGAAGCCCATGAACAATGAATTCATTTCTCTCAACCTGTTGGAACACCTCTACTGAAATTTTAAACAAATCCTGGAATAAAGAGTTTGCTTTTCAAACCCCCAGCATTGTGGATACAGCCATCATTCCTTCCATGATTGGGATTATATGTGTAACAGGGCTGGTTGGCAACATCCTCATTGTATTCACAATAGTAAGGTAAGGGCTTCTTTTTCTTTTCTTCCATAATTTGGGGAACACATTCTAAACTCCCTAAATAAGTTAAGTGAATCTTTTCCTTGTAGGATTTGCTTAATGAAATCAGGTTTAGGAAATATTTGCTTAAGATAATTAGAAAAGATTCTACAGGTATTTTGATCATACATCAAGTAATATCTGAGTTGCTGATCTCAAAGTGGTTAAGACCTTGTCCAGTGCTTACTGCTGGGTCAGTCAATTTTTAGAGCCACAAGTTTCAATTTAAGCCACATATTACAATCACCTGGGAAGCTTTTAAAAATCCTAACATGAAGTTTCACTGCCAACCCATTAACTCAAAATCTTTGGAGCTGGGGCCCCCACAGGGGTTGAAATAGCAACACAACTATTTTATTTTACAGATATAAGAGTTACCCTAAGCTGACCTGTTTTGGTTGAAGAAAATCCTTTTTACTCACCTGGGCTTCTGAAGATGCAGGGAGCATAGAGAGTGAGCTGTTCCCCTCTTTGTAGACCATCCCCGTATAGACCTAACCTAGGGATATCTGCACCCCAGGACTTCCTCCTACTTTTGCTCCACTGCTCCCTCCTCACTTCAGCTCATTTCTTCCTTCCTCTCAAGTTGAGCAAAAAGTTTTATCTGGAGAATAAGAACAGGTTATTTGTTTTCTATGGACTTGACAAAATTGGTTTAGAATTAATGCACGTGTGCCCCATCATACTTGATGTCTTTGCTGTATTGATTATTTTCACAGTTAAGTTTCACTACTTTTAATCAACACAAGATATTAAATTTTTTAACATATAATATATGATAGGGGGCTGGAGTTGTAGCTCAGTGGTAGACCGCTTGCCTAGCATGTGTGAGGCACTAAGCTCAATTCTCAGCACCACATATAAATAAAGGTCCATTCACAACTAAAAAATATTTTTAAAAAATAATATATGATAGATGACAAATTTTTATTATATGATTTATGATAAAAATCAATCATATATCATACATATAACTACCATTTTTTAAAATGCTTGTCCATGTTCATGTGTTTTATAAGATATACTACATAATAGGTGTTTCAGCATTAAATTAACCTATATCTGTAACAAACTGGGTGGAGCATATGAAACTAAAATTCAGTTGTAAACTCATTTGATCCTCAAAGATGCAGTACCGCTATTATACCTGTTTGAGGAAGGAGGCTAAGGAGAGTAAATAATTTGCCCAGCATCACAGAGCTATTAAATGGTAGTCCTGGCAATTGGACCCAGATGCTATGATGCCACCTTCCAGGCTATTTCCTCCATCCTAACAAAAATAATCAATTCATCAAAATTAGAAAGATGCTGTTGTATTTACTTGTGGGTGGAAGAATCCTCACAGGACTAGTTAAGAGCAAGATCAGTTCTCAGGATGATGACATAGATGATGCTTGCCAGTTGAAATACCAAAGAAATGCTACAGCAGCATCTTACTCTAAAAAGCTCATAGGCTAGCAAAGAAGATAAGATTTAAACATATGGAATATTTTGAAAAATAATACAAAACACTAAAAACAATTAAAATAAAAAAGAAAGTGTAGGAGAAGGTTCAAATAATAAGATCCAGGAAAGAAAATGTCATTGTTCAAATATTCCTGGAAACTCAAAGAGGCAATAGTGCTGAGTAGAAGACTAATAGCCAGAGATGTGGCAATGGTTCTATTTCACCCCCATTTTCCTGTTGGACTTGTCACTTTTCCATCTTTCCCTTTCTCCTGGAACTAATGTAAGAGCAGAGATGGCATTACAGACCCCAGGAGTCTCGGCTGCCCTTTGGAAGTCATAGTCCCTGTGGGATCTGAGACATGCACTTGCAGGAAGAAATGGGAGCCATGGAAGAGATGCAACCACTGCCCAAGATGCCAATAATGAAGTGGAGAGAGAACAGCCTGCCTTCTCCTCATCTCCTACCCTCCAGCACTTCCTATTGGCCAAACCTAGTCAGCAACCAGTCAGCAAGAGAGCCTGGGAACAAAGCTCTCAGGAAGGATGGGAAATGGGCTTGAGAACCAACAGGTGAATGGCCAGCAGGGCATCCTACATATGAGCTGTTAGTCTTATTTAGTGCTCAGTATATATTGTTATTTCTGACTACGAAAGGTAAACATGGTTTTAATAGAAATTTTGAAAAACAATCATAAACTACCAAGAATAAGATAAAAATCATATATCAAATAGGTAATTACTGTGACTACTTAACATTATTCCTTCATAATTTTTAAATAAATGTTTAAATAAATTTGAAATCATGGTCAAAACAGGGTCAATGTTCTTTTTTTAATAGTATTATAAGTGTTTTCCCATTTCATTAAATATTCTTCCAAATAGTGATTTTTTAACAGCTGTGTTATGTCTTGTGTGCGCTTGTAGAATACCATAATTTATTTTATCATTCCTCAAATTAGTGGACATTAGATATGGCTATGTTAACCATATGGAAAACATATTAGCCAAAATTATCACAAGTCTGTTTTTTTTATTTCAAATGTTTGGGTCATAAGAGACAGAAGTCTAATGAAGTCTGATAGCAGAAAATCTGAAGGTAAATTAAACCTTAAAAAGAGAATGTAAGTTATATAGTTAGAATTTTTAAATTTCTATTTAATTATTTTTAATTTCTATGCTATTTTTAGTAAAAAAGCCTCATGAATATAATGTTATTTATATTGCTTCAGATTTCTTTTTGTGCTATTATAGAATATTGTACATAAACACTTTTACTTCATTCTTTTTAATTTCTAATTAATGATCTACACTGTCCTCAACAATAGAATTACCATAATTCATTATCAGCAAATGACAGGTACCTATCTAAAGGAGAGCAAAGGCCACACACAGGTCTGGTTGCCACAATTAGGAACTAAACAGCCACTCATGATTTACACCCAAATTCAAATGCAAATAATATCATTTACAGTCTAGGATTTATAACTGTTTTAAAGTGCTGAACTCTTTCTACCTGTCCTATAATATCTGTCCATTTCCCTGTCCCCTCTCAATCTCCTGCCACCAATGACCTGGAGAAGACAAGAGATAAGAGACCAAGGACAATCACTTTCTGCCCTGTTGGTTGACATATTATTTTTCCTCAAATCTCTTTACCCTCTTGGTCATTTTGATGTTAGCCATCAACCTCCCATGGCAAAGAGCAAACCTATTTTAGTGACATCAGCAATGACTGAAGTGTGATTTCTGAGTAAGGACTCAGTGTCAGTGATTCCTCGCACAGCGTATATTGCCAAGATCTGGGCAAAATATGGCCTCTCCTTGTCTGATGTTTCACACAATTTGACAGTTTAGAAATGAAGTTCACAGACTATCGAATCTGCAACCAGTGAATAACGAAGGCATACACTAGCTTCCAAACACCAGAGTAATAGCTCTGGATCTGAAGTGAACTAGCAATTATGGCATGGTTTTAGGGCTCATTCTTATGTGGTCTTTATATTTTTTTCAGTTCCGGAGATCAAACCCAGGGTATTTGTGCATGGTAGGCAAGTGCTGTAGTGCCAAGCTGCATCCCCAGCATTTGTCCTCAACTCAGACGTCACCTCTGCCAAGAAACCAGCCTTGATCCCTTTTTAGTGCTCTTTGTACTGGACTCTAGCTTTATCTCATCAAATTGTAATGTAATCCATCATTCATTTATACATATCTAGACTAAGCTCCTCAGTGACCAAGTTCATAAATAGAGCTTTGTAGGCCCAGAATACAATATTATGCCTGACACATTATTGGTGCCCAGTGAAATGCTTGTTGAATTAATAAACAGCACCTCCCAGAGAGACATGATATCTGTTTTTTGTTGAGTGTGTCAGTTCTTTGAAGAACTGAACTTTAACTTTAAATTTTTGCTATCAGAAGACTTTTTCACCAGCAGGTAAGAATGCTACATTTAGATAGCATTATATTCATTCCAGCCAGTCCCCCAGCAGGGGATGAGTCATTCTCAGTGCCATCCACAAGTTCACTTGTTTCAAATTTCTCTCTGCTATCTGTATTTCAGGTTCTTCATTCTTTGCTATTGGATTCAATTCTACTGGAATATTTCTAATATTTGAAATATTAGAAATATTAACAGTGAGCTCAGCTCTGGTGAGGAGAATGTATTGCACAGTGGAAACCATTAATGTAAGGTCTTGTGTGGGGCTGGAGGATCTAATTCACTCACATAGCCGGCAAGCTGGTGCTGGCTGGTTGTTGGGGGCTTCAGTTCCTCCCCATGTGGACCTCTCCACAGTGTTGCTCAAGTATCCTTACAATGGCAGCTGCCTTCCCCCAAGAGACAGTGATCTAAGAGAGCAAAGACAAAGCTTCACTGTGCTTTGTGTCTTGAGTTCAAATGTCACACAGCATCTCTTCCACCATATTCTAATTGTCAGAAGCAATTTATTAAGTTCAGCACTCAAAAAAAGGGAATCAGACTCCACCTAATTAGAAGGAATATCAAAGAATTTGTGGACATACTTTTAAAACATTACAGTCAGTAATCATATAAGTAGTGCAAAATGTTTATACATAAGACAATAGGCATTCCTTGTGCATCTGTGTCCATTTTCCTTTAACTTTTAAAATTCATTAGGGCAATTAAAATTTTGTAATAGGTGGCATAGGCTGAAGAAGGTATAAATTTTCAGTGTTCATCCTTGATTTCCTTCCATTTCCTTTTTCAGGTCCAGGAAAAAAACAATCCCTGACATTTATATTTGCAACCTGGCTGTGGCTGATTTAGTTCATATCATTGGAATGCCTTTTCTTATTCACCAGTGGGCCCAGGGAGGAGAATGGGTGTTTGGGGGGCCTCTCTGTACCATCATCACAGCCCTGGACACCTGCAACCAGTTTGCCTGCAGTGCCATTATGACTGTAATGAGTGTGGACAGGTAAGTGAAGAGACTTTGAAATATCCCAGTACAATTCAGAAACACCTATGCTTCCCCAGGGTCATCCCAGTTAAGCAACATCAATGTTCATTTATAACAGCAAAGCTCCTCTTCCTTTGTTTGCTTCATTGTAGAACTCATGGCTTAGGAATTTCTTTTTAACTTTCACCAAAGGCTTTTTTAGTGGAAAAACATAAAATACTAAAATCTCTGTTTTCCTAATCTTTCTTTTTTAATCTCAGTTTTATTTGCAATTCACTGCAAGAAAAAAGATCATGAAATCATGAAATATCAGAAACCAGAATGAACTCTCTACCACCCCCCAACTTTCCTGCAGTAAATCAGAGTTTCCTGAGCTGAGGTCCAGAGAGATTAGGGGATGTGCTGAGGGAGTACATAGAGAGTTAGTGGCAGAGCTAAGCATCTAAGTAAGTTTCCTCAATCTCTGTCCAGGACTATTTCTGGTATGTTCACTGTCTCACAGGCATGTTACCACCTAGCAGCTCTAAAGAATCAATAGAGTGGACAGGTTATTACAGCTATGAAACATTTCCTAGCATCAGGTAAACCATCTTTTATATAACAGTAATGTTTGGTTAATGCAAATGCTTCCACTTCACATCACACACACACAAAAATGTATTCCCCTGTGTCCTGCTATGTACCACAGCCCTTTTCACCAATCACATAAGCTAATATCATTTGAGGAGCTAATGATGGAGTCAATGAGTAGTGAAGCCCATTCAGACCCAGACCATCTGACTTTAGAAATGGCAGGTTGTTTATAATCATCTCACTACTGTCATAAGATGCAGGCACACTAGAATTGTCCTGCATCATCCAGATACCATGACCCCTGCAACACATCCAAGCTACCCTCTCCAGATGGAGACATAAAGACAGTAATAATATGTACAGCAGCAGCGTGCTGTCTCCAAAACAACCCACTCAACATTTGCATCTACCTTTTTCTTCCCACCCCAACCAAGCACACTTGATCCTCCTTGCTCTGAATATACCTTTTCTTTTTCCCTTGTTCAAATATCTCACATAATTTGCTTTGTGCATTTATGTAAGTGGGTGTTTTGCTTACTTTCTAGCCTCTCTTGCCATTCCCCTGTAGATTTCACAAAGGCAGAGTCTTTGTCCACTAATATATCCCAAATGTCTGTGGCACATGGATGCTCAAAAATATTGATGAATGAATTAATAAATGGATGAATGTCAGTCTTGAAGGGTGTGCTAAATTTCCCTGAGTTCATCCAGGACTTCTTCCTGAGCTCTGCCTCTTTCATCTTTCCAAGTGGGCCTTTTGGGTAGAGAAGTGATAAAAAGTTCTTTAAATGGATTAAACAATGGAATGGTGAGATTCATATAAATCATTCACTCTGATAAAATGAGTAATGATGGTAACATTTTATGCATTTTTATATCCTGCTGCTATTCAGTAAAAGAATTCTCAAAATACAGAGCATGCCTCTCAATTTATAATTAACACCACATTTTTAAAATATTGTACTGTGTAGATCTTGTCATTCCAGTCAATACTGACCGTGACTTGAGAAAAGCCCATAGCTTGCCAGTGTCACAACACCAGGGAGAAGACCTTGCATGGGCCAGGCCCACTGTAGAAAAGCAACCTGATGCACAGGCCTTACCAATGCTGATACCATTCTTGGGTAACAATAAAAGCCTCTTCACACCCATACTCTAGATGCAGAATACTGGCTTTTTATTTCAGAGGGGAATTTATCCTTCTTTAATTTTCTGATCCTAATGTTGACAGACATGTAAGCCTGTGTGTGTGTGTGTGTGTGTGTGTGCGTGTGTGTGTGTGTATTTGTTTTATATAATTGAATATACCACTTTCCTCTGTTTTGTTTTAATCCGGATAGACAAGGATGCTAAAATTTTACTTCACAGTTAAATCATTCAGATTTTTTCCTTCTGTTGGCTGTCACTCTAGAGGATCATGTGGCAAGAAACAAATGTTCCCTGGCATTTCTTATAATTCCAACCCTACTAAATTTATAAAAATGCAGTCAAATCTGCAATCTTGTAAAAGAGTGCTGGAGTTTTCTTTGTAAGGCCAGAAACAAATGGTGCCATCACTATCCTATATTGTTTATATATTTATTATGTCATTCTAACAGCCACTTTAACTGATCATATAGTTCAAGTATTTCTGATAACTATAGTTCCATTCTCTGATTGGTAATAAACTACAAGTGTATAGAATATTTCATAGTGGCTTCTTACCTCCACAACTATGCAGAAAAATTATAAACATCTAAAATAATAAATATTCATCTCCTCCAATCAAGAATACAAATAATAAATATTGGGAAGGATGTGGGGGTAAGGTACACTCATACATTGTTGGTGGGACTTTAAATTAGTACAACCACTTGGGAAAGCAGTACAGAGATGCCTCAAAAGATTAGGAATAGAACTACCTTACATATGACCCAGCTATCCCACTCCTCAGTATTTATCCCATGTAACTAAAATCAGCATACTCTAGTGATACAGGCACATCTGTTTATAGCAGCACAACTAACAATAGCCAAGAAATGAAACCAGCCCAGCTGCCCATCCACAGTTAAATGGATAAGGCAAATGTGGTATAGAGTCACAATGGAGTTTTACTTAGCCATGAAGAAAAATGGAATTATTGCATTTTTTGGTAAATAAATGGCACTGGGGAACATCATGTTATGTGAAATAAGGCAGACTCAGAAAGTCAGGGGTTGAATTTTTTCTCATGCAGAAGCTAGAAAAAAGGGGGGAAAGTAAGGGCACATCCCACAAAAATAGGGGAATATCAATGGAGTAGAGGAAGGGAATTGAAGGGGAAAGAGGAGAGGCAAGAAAAGGGAGAAAATGCTGAATGAAATTGACAAACCTATGCTATGTACTTACATAAATATACCACCATGAATTCCACCTCCATGTATATCTATAAAGCAACAGTTTTTTAAAAACAGTAAATAAGTAGAAGGAAGACCAGTAGAGTAGAAGAAAGGGAATGGAGGAAGGAGGAGATGATGTAAAGTGGAAGCGCTGGGGACTGAAATGAAGCAAATTATATTCCATGCATATATGATTATATCAAAATGAACCTCACTATTATGTATAACTATAGTGCACTAATAAAAAATTTTTTAATTGCCTCCAGATATAAACTACCTAAACTTTCATTAGTGATACTTTTGTAAGTAAATTCTTTAGAACATCCAAAAGCAATAAGTAGAAGCCAGAATTCCCTATTCATTCATTCATTCATCCAGCAAAAATTTCTGATCATGGACTACATGCTAAAGCATTCCAGATACAGGGTATACTGTGGACTTGAATTAGTGGTCAGGACTCCTGAGATAGGCATTAAGTATAGAATCACTTGGCTGAATGTTTTTTGTTTTTTGTTTTTTGATTTTTTTGCGGTGCTGGGGATTGAACCAAGGGCCTTGTGCTTGCGAGGTGAGCACTCTACCAACTGAGCTATCTCCCCAGCCCTGAATGTTTCTTTCCACAGTGATACATCCTAAGAAAGAAAAGTAGAGTTCTATGATGTGGAATGATAATCACAGGCTATTGTATAGAGTGGGTGGTCAGAAAAGTCTTCTTTGAGAGGAAGGCAGTTAAATAGGCACTCAAAAAAGGAGTAGGAGGAAGTGAATGCAGATCCTACCAGGCAGGTAGAATAGTGTGTACTGGGCCCTGAAAGGGAGAAGAACTTGAATGAACTTGGTATAATTTGAATCTGAAATGTCCCCCAAAGTAGAATTGGTCTTTAGGTTGGTACTATTGGAAGATGGTGTAAGCTTTAAGATGTGGGGCCTACTAGAAGGTCTTAAGTCATTGGGGGTGTGTCCTCAAAAGGGATTGTGGAACTCTGGTCCTTTCCTTTTTATTTCATCTCTGGAACATGAAGTGAGCAGTTCTGATACCCTATGTGCTCCATACTGTGATGTGCTGCCTTGCAACAGGCCCAAAACAATTGAGTCAACCACCCACAGATTAGAACCCCTGAAACCATGAGCCCAAACAAACCTTTTCTCTTTATAACTTGACTATCTTAGGTTTTTGTTATAGTAACAGAAATCTGACTAAGACAAAAGACAAGAGAGATCCTGGCACAAGTTGCATCCCAGGTGGCAGGCAGGGTCAGGTGGAGAAAGAGCTTGTGGGTCATGGTAAGGGCATTCTGAATTTTATCTGAAGGCAGCAAAGTCATTGACAGATTTTTGGCTGGGAATGGATGTTATCAGAGAAGATTCCCTAATTGATTGATGCCATTTATCCTTTATCCTTTAATTCCAGTCAGTGATGGCTGGGCAGCTGTGCAGTCACTACACCTTCAACTTCCTCAACAAGGAGGGAGGGGGTCTTCTGCTCTAAGCTACAGGGAATGCACATGCAGTGTGCAGAAGGAAGGGGCTGAAACTCCTCCCTGCATGCCACGGGGTCCCTCAACTGAGTGCAAAATGACCCTCTCTTATGCAAACTTGAAAGCGCAAGGGATAGAATGTTTCATTATCATGAATTTTATTAAGACTACAAAACCTTGGGAAAAACTGTGACCAACAAAAATGTTTTACATTTGTTTAATTTCTGCTAATACTACCTTCAACTACTCTCACAGCCCCAGCAAACTGCTTTTTCAAATGGCCTTCCTTCTAAATTGCAGCTCTTTTTCATCCCTTAGCTTTCAGTCAGCTCTGAAAAATTCTTGGATTTGTTGGAGAACCAAATATATTTGATGTGTCAGGATTTCAAGTTTGATTAATGCTCATCCTTTTTTTTTTTTTTTTTCCTGGACCTAAAATGGAAGAAAAAGAAAACCTTTTTGCGTGAAATTAGCCCATTTCCTCCCTCTGGCCTCTAGCCTAAATTCCTGGAGGAATTTGCATTGTCTACACATAGTCATGCCTGTTCATCCTCACTGTGATGTCTGTGAAGCAAAACTCCAAGAGCCCAGGGACCCTACTGTAAAACCGTCCTACTGGGGAATTCTTCCATCAGCTCCCACGCTTTCCTCCTTCCTGCCTCCATGTCAATCAGTCCTACTGGGAAGAGGATCATTTCCTCCTGAAGGAAATCCTTATTTTGAGACACTGTTTCCCAGAGCCTCCTTTACAAGAGAAGCACCTTCGTAGAGAAAAATTTTGCACTGAGGAATTTTACCATTATCAGTGTATTCGTGGAAGTGACAGCTATTTCAGTGAGTGGTTTATTCAGACTTGCAGGGTCAAGAGTTGTTTTCTCTACAGGTATCAGCAAGCTCTTAAAAAATATAACTTTCTTTTGCCATGATAGAGGTGTGCTTCAGAAAGGATAATAATACTAATAATTTACTCTTGTCATGAACTGTTCATCTTTGGAGCTCAGTGCTTTTATTGATTGTTCCCAAACCCTTCTTAACTGGCTTTGCAGGTACTTGGCCCTCGTCCAACCATTAAGACTGACGAGTTGGAGAACGAAGTACAAGACTATCCGCATCAATTTGAGCCTTTGGGCAGCTTCCTTTATTCTGGCATTGCCTGTCTGGGTCTACTCGAAGGTCATCAAATTTAAAGATGGTGTCGAGAGTTGTGCTTTTGATTTAACATCCCCTGACGATGTACTCTGGTAAGTTGTTAAAACATAAGAAAAATAGAGTTGAATTAAGTTGTGAAGTACTTCATCCTCCTTGTCAACATGTGAGCAGCCTCAAAGAGTGTCCTCGGGGACCCTCTTCTCACCAGTCTCTCTGCTTAGTTTTCTCCTTTACACAATCCAGATGATAGTTTGATTTGAAAGAGAGGGTAACCTTTAGAAAAAGATTTCAAATTTAATCATGTAACCTCAGTGGGCACAAATATATTTAAATATGTATTTAAAGACCTATGGGAGCAAACAGCGGGAACTCGACATTCGAGGGAGAAGATCAATTTCCAAAAGGGTCTAAGAGGTACCCAGATTTAAACCTACCAACCAGCAATGTAGTTTGCTTGAATTGTGACCACCCCATAAAGATATATTCAAATTCTAACCTACTGTATATGCGAATGTGACTTTATTTGGAAATAGGGTCCTTACAGATGTTATCAAGTTAGTCTGAAGTTATAGTGGATTAGGGTGATTCTTAAATTCAGTGGCTGAGGAGGGGAGGTTTGAAGAGTCAGCAGCAGAAACTGCAATTATATGTTTATAAGCCAAGGAACACCATGGATTGGTAGGAACCACCAGAAGCTTGAAAAAAACAAAGCATGGAGCAAATTCTCCTCCAGCTTCTCCAAAAGGACCCAGTCCTGCCAACAACTTTATCTCAGACATGTGCCTTCCAGAACTGTGAAAGAATAAATTTCTGTTGTTTTAAGACATCCAGTTTGTGGCAATTTGTTACAGAACCCCTGGGAAACTAATAAGCAATTTACACAGCCATTGCTTATGTCTTAATTTGAAAAGAAAAAAATTCAGTCAAATATTTTCTACTTAAAACTTTGAACATAACACTGGAGTCTATACCTGAATTTTTTTTTAGCACATCCTAAGTAGGTGTCTTTTATATGCATTATCTCAAGTCATTTTGGCAGATTCCTTTTCCCACTTCATCAGTTGTCAAGTGGATAAATCATTTCTGCATTTTGTAGACACAGCCTGAGAGAATTTTAAATAGAAGCCACAAATCCCATTAAAAAAAAAATTCCCTATAAGTACATATCTTACTTTGGAATGTTGTGATAAATTTCATAGACTGGATAGTTTGTAAACAAAAGAAATTATCTCCCACTGATGTGGAAGCTAGAAGTCCAAGATCAAGGTGCTGTCATAGTTTCTGGTTTCTGGGGAGGACTCTCTTCTAGGTTGCGACTATCAACCACTTCTTCTAGCCTCTCCTTGTTCCTTTAGGGTCTTTCCTTAAAAGGCACTGATTACACTCATTATCTCCCAAAGACACCCCTTCTAACACCCCTGCCCCACACTGGGGGTTAGGCTTTCAACTTACAAATGTGGAAGGAACATAGATATTCAGTTCATAACAATACAATGTATATAATTGATTATATGCTATTTCTCCCACCAGCATTTGTTGCCCTCACAAACATAAAATAACAACCAAATGAAAGGTGAAATGATAACTATTTCACTAGGACTAAGAGAAACACAGTCCTACCGCCCTAGCAGGAAAGCACATTCACACAGTGAGCCTCAGGTTGTGCTCTCCTTTGACTTTGGCCTATGTCAAAAAAAAAAAAAAAATAGAAAGAAGAAAGGTTAGCTATTTTCATCAACAACTGTTGCTGCTTCTGCTATTTGTCAGTGGTTGTCATGGGGATATTCTAAGGATGCAACCTCTGTCATTCCTCCTAGAATCAAGTCCTTAAGGTGAACTAAGACTGAACCTCCTGTGCTATATTTAGGGTCCCTCCAATCCAGGGTATCCTCTGCCACCCTATCCATCCATGTGGGCCTGCCTCCTTTCACCAAGGCTAAGGTCCTGCCATGAAGGAGGACACCTGGCATCTATACAAGAATGGACTTGGCACAACTGAGAATTCTCCCTAGAAGACCAGAGAGGAAAGACAGGCTGATTTTGCAACAGGCCCTCCTCTGCGCCCTCTGGAGCCTTGGTTATGAGCAAAGGCTCTGGAGTCCAACTGCTTGCCTAGGTACAAATGCCACCTCAACCACTTATAAGCTGGGTAACCTTGGGCAAGTCCCTTATCCCTCTGTGCCTCTGTTTTTTCTTGTCACATGAAGATACGAAGGGCATGATACTTATGTTGTTGCACAGATTCAGTGGGTTAAAATATGCAAAGAACTTAGACCAGTGCCTACTGTATAATAATGCTATCTGTTGTTACCTGATAATGTTAATAGTAAAGATCAAAATAATGATGGATAGGCTCTGTTCTGCACTCAGTAGAGTTGGGCTTGGGCTTGCTTAGAGAATCTTGTCAGTGAACAATGAACAGCAGGACTTCTCTGTGAGAATGCACCCAAAGATTCTTAGCCCCTCCCCCAAGGACTGGACCCTGAAAAATCAGAGAATTGTGCTTCATAAACTACAAAAGTCAATGCCTATTACAGTGACTATAACAGTTATGTTTCTTTCTTTCTCTCTCTCATTCACAGGTATACACTTTATTTGACAATAACCACTTTCTTTTTTCCTTTACCCTTGATTCTGATGTGCTATATTTTAATTTTATGCTATACTTGGGAGATGTATCAACAAAATAAGGACTCTAGATGGTAAGTGTTTGCCTTAATTTTGCTTTACTTGTTAAAAGAACAGTTCAGATATTCTAAGATACCTTCAACAGGACCTTAAGCAATAATCACTTGAAACATACCACACTTAGACATACAGGTATTAATAATATATGTTTTAAAGACATGTTCTGAAAATAAGACATGTTCTAAAGCAGCTGTTTGAGAATCTTTTAGTGATAACACTAAAATCATTGCTATAGCTTATAAAGATTTAATTAGAACTCAAGATTCTATCTAAAGAATAATTTTATAGTTGTTATAAACATTAATTGGGTTAGTGGCATATTGTACAGTTTTATACATTTGTAAATATCTGAGATGCTATGTGCAGCCTTTCAATATTTTAACTAGAGAAGGATTTTATTAATATTTGAATTAGAAGAGAAGGGTCTCATTAGGATTAGAGGGAGATTAATTCTAAATAAATAAAACTAAAAGACTTACCTAATGCCAATAAACTCATGAAGGACTTCATTATATTCAACTTGAAGTTGTGTATACCAATCTATTCAAATGAATATCAGTGATTATATAACACGTTGGGTAAAAAAATTAAATTTTGTCTTTTGAATAATTTTTATGGTTGTTTTGTTGTTGTTCTTGTTTGTTTGCTTTTGCTTTTTTGGAAAGTCAACACTGCTGGGTTTCCCTGCACACCAAATGTTAACAATGAAAAGACTTTTTAAAAGTATATGTAAGCAATTTGACCCATCAATCAAAATTTGGGACCAACCCTGGAACCAAAGGTTTAAGTCTTCATGGCTCACAGCATTTTAGCTTAACTTCTTGAAATTATTTGGAATTCTTGCATTTTTAAAAGCTCATCTATTGGAATGGAAAAGGAAAACAACCACAGTTACAGAAAAACAATTAGCTTCTAACTGTATCACTGGGAACTGAGTTGGTGGGAAGGTTGCAATGGAATTGTGGGGAAGGTCAAGATCTGGACCACTGGAGGGGATGCCTGAGTTCTTTTAGTTTGCTCTTAACACTTTCCTCAGAAATGCTAAGAGCATCCTATCAAATAAAGCTCAGACTGTCCAGTTATACCTCAAAATGCAAGAAGTTAGAGGATTTTTTGGTGCCTGTTCTGATCAACTGCAGAGGAGTCATCATCTTAAAATGATCTTAAGCTCCCTGGCTCTTTTTCATATTATTCCCAAGGCTTATTCATCTGCTTCCATCATGTCCTAGAGAAATTTTTTATTAAATGTCTAAATGTGATACACATGGTAAAATTTTGGAAATTTACAATGAATCAAAAAAATTTGAAAATTTAAAATATTTCGTATGTTAGAATAATTTTTTAAATTACATAAAAGTAGTAAAGATAGTACAGAGATTTCCTGTATGCCTCTCACCCAGTCTTCCCTCCATTGACATCTTGTATTACATAATATATTTGTCAAAAAAAGAAAACAGCAATAGCATGTTATTATTAACCAAACCCTATCTTTATGGGGCTTCACCTGGGTGTTTTTCCATTAAAGTCCTCTTTCCAAGATTCAATCTGGACTAACAATTGCATTGAGTTGTCATATCTCTTCAGGCTATCTGGTCTGTGAGAGTTTCTCACAGTTTCCTTGTTTTTTCAGGACCGCCACAGTCTTAAGAAATACTTGTCAGATATCCTATAGAATGTTTCACATTCTGGGTTTTTTCTGATATTGTTATCATGATTAAATTACCATTATGTACTTGGGATTTAAAAAAAAACACTCTTTTCATTTCAGTATATCAGAAGTCACAGGATAGCTACATGATGTTAGCCTTATCACTTGCTTGAAGTACAGTTTGCCAGTTTCCTCCATTGTGAAACCACTACTTACCCCTTTCTCTACTCTATTCATGAGAAATGAGTTCCTAAGCATAGCCCAACTTGAAGTGGGAAGGGGGAAATTAGGAATTAAGATCTATCTCCTATAAAAGGGATTGTCAAAAATCTGTAAAGAAGGTTTGTCTCTTCTCCCCTCATTTTATTTAAGAAAGCATTTCTATCACTATGGACTCAGGTATACTCATTTCAAACATTGAATTATATAATTCAGTACTATTTATTTTCTTTCTCAAAATGATCTAGCTTTGGAAATTTTGGTAAGTTTTTAACAGGAATGTAAAAAAATCTTGTCACAATACTCTGAAGTAGGAATATAAAAATGAGCTTTATATTTCACTGCAAAGGCATTATGAACTGTCCAGAAAGTTCTAGAGAATTATTGCCCCTTAATTTCTATGACTGTTTATGCTCTGTCTATCCAAATGTCTCTTTGGCAGTTACAATCCCAGCGTCCCAAAGCAGAGAGCAATGAAGCTGACAAAGATGGTGCTGGTGCTGGTGGCGGTCTTCATCCTAAGTGCCGCTCCCTACCATGTGATACAATTGGTGAACTTACAGATGGAGCAGCCCACCATGGCCTTCTACGTGGGCTACTACCTCTCCATCTGCCTCAGCTATGCTGGCAGCAGCATTAACCCTTTTCTCTACATCATGTTGAGTGGAAATTTCCGGAAACGTCTGCCTCAAGTTCAAAGGAGGATGACTCCAAGGGAAATTAACAATATTGAAAATATACTGAAATCGAACTTTTAGGGGAGCACGTGGATCATCAAGAGCCTAAATAGGATTGTCTATGATATTGGGATTAGAAAGAGCAAGCAAACAGGTGTGCTGGTACCTTCTTCTTATGTATTTGTGACTCTTAGCCTCATGGAACGATAGTGTAGCCATGTTATGGTTTGGTGATGTGAGGTGTCCCCCCAAACTCATATGTGAGACAATGCAGGAAGGTTCAGAGGAGAAATGATTGGGTTGTTAAGAGCCTTAACCCAATCAGTGAATTAATCCCTGATGAGATTAATTGAAGTGGTAGATGTGGCTGGAGGAGACTGGAATTGGGGAGTGGCTTTGGGGTATATATTTTATATCCAGAAAGTGGAGACTCTCCGCTTCCTGATGATGCAAGCTGCTTCTCTCTGCCATGCTCTTCTGCCATGATGTTCAGACTCACCTCGAGCCCCTAGGAATGGAGCCAGCCTTCTATGGACTAGGACCTTCAAAACCTTGAGTCTTCAAATAAACTCTTCTTCCTCTACAATTGTGCTGATCAGATCATTTAGTCACGGCAGCAAAATAGCTGACTAAAAAAAGCCATTTGATGCAATGAGTTTAATATGTTTAGTTTAACAAGATATAAATGTTGGTGTGTTTTGGGGCTTAGGGAGCGGTATATATTAATACACGACCACTATGGTTGTGTATGTTATTTCACATGTCATAAACCAGTCACTGATAAAAATGGCTATGCATGACCATCAACTCCAAACTCACCAAGGGCCTGGCCTTACCATCCACACTGTGAGCAGGTTTCTTCACTGTGAAATTACTACCTACACTTTTTCTCTGCTCTGTTCATAGGAAGTGAGTCCCTAAGCAAAGCCCAACCTCAAAGGAATAGTGGGAAATTGAAAATTAAGCTCTATTTCCTGGAAAGAAGAGTATCAACAAATTTATAAAGAAGGTTTGTCTCTTCTTCCCTCAATTTATTCAGGCAAATATTTATTAGCTCCCCCAAAGTCCCTAGGAGGGGCCCATCTTACAGTGAGGTCTGAAATCTGGCCATTTGGCAATAACTTTAGAAATGTCAGTTTCATGTGGGCCAATCCAATACCTTCAATAACAGGTTCTAACTTCATCATCGAGTGCATACATGCAATGTGTAAGATTTTATGTAACAGACCTGTGAGGTACCATTACCTGTGTTTACTAAGTCTGGGAAAGTTTGTGATAAGCCTAGTGCTGAATGGCTACCTAAGAGCTGGGCTGAATCCAGGTCTCCTGTTTGACTTTTCTGCTGTAGCACCTTGACAGATGGTACGTTACCCTGGAGAGAGTCAGTAACTTGGAGTTTCTTTTGCTTTCTCCTATAGACCCACCAAAAGTAAAGTCTGAAAGTAGTAGTCAATAGTTTAACTATATTATTTTGAATTTAACTTGTTTCTCATACCTAATAATTGTAGAAACCAGTGTGTCTGCATTTTAATAATAGTCCTTCACTTCAAGCCATTAAGTATCATTAAGAGGCATTCCCACTAGGCTTAACCATATGCTTATTTAAGGTATAAAAAGAATTAGCCCTCAAACTCATAATATTAATTATATCTATCTTTTCCTCCTTCAGTTTGTATAAAATTTGCCCTTTCATATAGTTAGGAAGGAAAGAATGCTTTGAAAGCCTATCTTTTCAACAAAGGCAAATATAATTTTGTTTGTGGATAAAATCTGTAAACCTGCCTCCTTTGTTTAGAGTCATAAAATTGTTCAACTATGGACATCTGAAACTGATTTTTGATCAGTCCTTTTTAGAAAAAGTGTCACAGAGACCAGCTTTTAAATGAACTGATCTCCATTTTTAATCTCTCAATTATATTTGAAACATTTTAATTTTAGCCCAGCATTAACCCAATGGTCAAATCTTTGGCTAAAGATCTTTCAGGCACCATTTTGGAATAATGTAATACTTGAATGCACACCTAGACCGATAACCATATGCAATTTACAAACAGATCATAACTGAGACATTTGAGTTCTGCAGCTGAGGTACAGGGAGCTCCACACTGAGGCTGGTTGGTCCTTTATGATTTCAATCAAAAGCTATTTCAGGGATCTTCATTTTCACTTTTATAAGGTGCAACAGTCCGGATTCAGTGAATAATCCTAACATTTGCCCACCCAACAATGTGGGTCAGAATCAGATGTTATCATTGATTGTTTCCTTTTATTACCTTTTTAATACAAAAAATATTATAACTTTAAAGATTTAAGTGGTTTCAAACCAACAAGACATTTTTCTAATAGTATTTCCAATAGTACTCAAATAATTCTGATATATAAAAAATATAAATGGGCCAGTGAATTATTTTAATTTATATATATTAAAAGTTGTAAAGAAAACTAACATTAATCAAAGTGGAAAATAAAATGGGTGACTTAAATTCATTTTTGTGCCTTTATTTTTTCTATGCATAAGCATATTTCTATGCAGATTACAGAGGTGGTTTGAGATTCCATATGTATTTTTTATTTTTGTGCATTATGTGTGTATGTGTTTATTTTCAAGTAAAATTAGTAATGATCAGTTATATACATGCAATTAATACCAAAGCATTTTTCATTATGTAAAATCATAATTGTATACCTCCTGTTTATTCAACTTTAGGTGCCTCATTTGAATTTCGTTCAATAATTAAAATAAATTGATAGGTAAAAATTGCTTGTATATTTATTTCTGGCTCGTAAGCATCTACTTTTAAGATTTTCCTATATGAAGGATTTCATGTTTTTAAATATAATCTCTCTTGAACGATATCAAAGATTTTATACTTAGTAAAATGTGTCTAAATGTGGCCAATAGTTTGAAGATACCCATTCTACCATATTCCTAGAAATCTAAGCCCTTGTATAATTTTTGAAGTCTAAGGAATTACTATTTTTCATGGGTAATAATGTCACAAGGTCATGAAATCTTGCATCTAAAAGATACTAGGATTATCAAATAAGGAGAATGTATCCCAGATAGGTAGAATTACTTCTAACCCTGGCTAACATGTGTCCATAACTGATGAACAATGGGCAGCTAGAGACCAACAAACCATACCACAATCACTCCTTTGTGGGACCCTGGAAAACAATTACAATACTAAGATAATTACAATTAACCCTTCATGTCCATAATAAATTCTCGAGTTTAGAAAGTAAATTGAGATTATGTTATTATGTTTTAAAAGTTATGGAATTAGAATAACTGCCTCTTCATAATCTACTTGGATTTCTTGTCAGGATGGCATATGTTAATTTTCCACTCACTTAAAGAGTTCTACAAAATTAGTCCAAAACAAAATAAAGAATTTAGCAATATTTTCTCTTCTGCAATTTTTTGTTCACAGTTCCATGCATCAAGAATTTAGCTCATTCCACCAGGAGCCTCCTGTCTCACTAAGGTTAGGAACAGCACTGAGGCTATGACTCCTTTATGACTTCACCCTACAGGGACAGCATGAAATCGCCACACTTAACTCAGATACAGCTATAGTCCATTCAAAACCCTATGCTTAATTGTTATCTTGATTTCTGGTGTTTGTAGATTCATCATTCTTACAGAACCTCTACTTTGAAGTCACTGTACAGGCTTCATTGAAAATTTAGCAACAACAAAAAAAATGTTGCCTAAAACATCATTCATGTCAAAAGACAAAATTGCAAGTTTATTTTAAACATAATTAGCTCTTTAAATTTTTTTTAATATTATTTTCTCTGGTACTAGGAATTGGGCCCAGGGACATCCACCACTGAGATTCATCCCCGGCCCTTATTTTATTTTTTATTTTGAAACAGGATCTTTCTAAGTTGCTGAGGCTGACCTCAAACTTGCAATCCTCTTGCCTCAACCTCCCAAGACCCTGGGATTACAGGCGTACCTGGTTCTAATAGGCTTTTCTGGGGAAAGGGTACCTGGGATTGAACTCAGGGACACTCAACCACTGAGCCCCAGCCCCAGCCCTATTTTGTATTTTATTTAGATACAGGGTCTCACTGAGTTGCTTAGCGCCTCACTTTTGCTGAGGCTGGCTTTGAACTCAGAATTCCCCTGCCTCAGCTGCTGGGATTACAGGGGTGCGCCACCAAGCCTGCTGTAATAGGATTTTATTTGTGGTACTAGACTTGAGCAACACCTCAGACTACACCAGTGTTCTGACCTGTTGAAGAGAGGGATTTGACTTTATAGGCAGAAAAGATAGGAGCTGGGGATTTGGCTCAGTGGTGGAGCAGTTGCCTAGCATGCACAAGAGGCTCTGGGTTGGATCCCCAACACCACCAAAAAAAAAGGAAAACGGAGAAAACATAAAGTCACTCTTCTTTTTGACTGAATAATACTCCAGGGTATATATACATCACATTTTCTTTATTCATTCATCTATTGAAAGGCACCTAGGTTTGTTCCTTAGCTTTGCTATTGTGAATTCCACCATCATGTATATCCATAGGAATGGAACTATAACTAGAATAAGGTATATTCCATGCTTGTATAATTATATCAAAATGGATTCTGGGCAATCCAAGATGGCAGACTAGAGGGGGACTGCATCCCCAGTCGCTCCAGAACCCAGGAGTTAAGATGGGGAGGCATTGAGAGACTCGGACCAAAATAGAGCCACGGGTGAGTCTGCCCACTGGGTAAAGCTTGGCCCGGGTGGCAGGCCCAGATAGAGGTGGCTTATTGGAGCAGGGCAGGGCAGCTAGAGTCTTCCACAGGTAGCCCTGCGCACTCCGGCGGTGGGCTCCCCAACACAGCCAGCTTCTCCAGGTTCTCGGAGCAGGCCCCCTACTGAGAACTTTTCTGATCAGGACAAGCTCCAAGTCCCGGAGCCAGCGCGGCATATTCCGGCCCGCAAGTGGCTTCAGGGACCAGGACAGGGCAGCCAAAGACTTCCCAAGCAGCCCGGCCCCCTGCGGTGGGAGGCGCCTTTCAAGGCTAGCTTCTCGGAACAGACCGCCCAGGGAGAGTCTTTCTACATAGAGCCAGTCACAAGTCCCCGAGCCAACAGAGAGCTTCAATCCGCAAGCAGCCTCTGGGATCAGGGCAGGGCAGCCAGAGACTTCTCCAGGCGGCTCTGCCCACTCCGGCCGCAGGCTCTTTCCATGGGGTGATCCAAGATGGTGGCCTAGAGGGTGACTGCATCTCCAGTCACTCCAGAACCCAGGACTCAAGAAGGGGAGGCATTGAGAGACTTCGACAAAAATAGAGTCACGGGGTGAGTCTCCCCCACTGGGCGAAACTTGGCCTGGGCGGCAGGCACAGATAAGGGTGGCTTATCAGAGCAGGGTAGGGCAGCTAGAGTCTTCCCCAGGTAGCCTTCCACACTCCCACGGTGGGATCCCCCCACACGGCCAGCTGCCCGGTGCAAGCCCCCAGTGAGAGCCTTTCCGCACAGAGCCAGCTCCAAGCCGTGAAACCAGTAGGGGGCTAGGGGCAGCTTTCTTCGGAAGCACTGCATTATCAAGTTCCTCCAAGACATCAGGCTACTGAAGGCTGGGAGGTGATACACTGGAAATCTACCGGGACACTATAAGCCAGTAGCGGAAAACTGCAATATCTCAGGGTCCCACTGACAACTGACCAATATGAGAAAACAAGGGAAGAAAATGTCCCAAACAAACCTAGATACTACATCAATAAAACCCAATGACAGCACAGCAGAAGAAATGTCAGAAAGGGAGTTCAGAATGTACGTAATTAAAACGATCAGGGAAGCTAATGAGGAGATGAAAGAGCAAATGCAGGCATTGAAGGTGGAGATGAAAGAGCAAATGCAGGCATTAAATGATCACACCAATAAACAGTTAAAAGACCAAATACGGGAAGCAAGAGATCATTTCAATAAAGAGTTAGAGATACTGAAAAAAAAAAAAAACTGAAATACTTGAAATGAAGGAAACAATAAACCAAGTTAAAAACTCCATAGAAAGCATAACCAATAGGATAGAACACCTGGAAGACAGAACCTCAGACATTGAAGAAAAATTATTTAATCTTGAAAACAAAGTTGGCCAAACAGAGAAGATGGTAAGAAATCATGAACAGAATCTACAAGAATTATGGGATATTATGAAAAGGCCAAATTTAAGAATTATTGGGATTGAGGAAGGCTTAGAGAAACAAACCAAAGGAATGAACAATCTATTCAATGAAATAATATCAGAAAATTTCCCAAATCTGAAGAATGAAATGGAAAACCAAGTACAAGAGGCTTATAGAACTCCAAATATACAAAATTACAACAGACCCACACCAAGGCACATTATAATGAAAATACCTAACATACAAAATAAAGACAGAATTTTAAAGACCGTGAGAGAAAAGAATCAAATTACATTCAGAGGGAAACCAATAAGAATATCAGCAGATTTTTCAATCCAGACCCTAAAAGCTAGAAGGGCCTGGAACAACATATACCAAGCCCTGAAAGAAAACGGATGTCAACCAAGAATCTTATACCCAGCAAAACTTACCTTCAAATTTGCGATGAAATTAGATCCTTCCATGATAAACAAAAGCTAAAGGAATTTACAAAAAAAAAAACAGCATTACAGAACATTCTCAGCAAAATATTCCATGAGGAAGAGATGAAAAACAACGATACAAATCAGGAACAGGAGGCGCTAGCCTAAAGGAATAGCCAAATAAAGGAGAAACCAAATCATGTCAAAAAACAAATATGAGTCAAATGACTGGGAATACAAATCATATCACAATAATAACCCTGAATGTTAATGGCCTGAACTCATCAATCAAAAGACATAGACTGGCAGATTGGATTAAAAAAAATCCAACAATATGCTGCCTGCAAGAGATTCATCTCATAGAAAGAGATACCCATAGACTAAAGGTGAAAGGATGGGGAAAAACATACCATGTACACGAACACAGCAAAAAAGCAGGAGTATCCATCCTCATTTCAGATAATGTGGACTTCAAGCCAAAACTAGTCAGAAAGGATAAAGAAGGACATTACATGCTGCTTAAGGGAAGCATAAATCAGCAAGACATAACAATCATAAATATCTATGCCCCGAACATTGGCTCATCCACGTACGTCAAACAAATCCTTCTCAATTCCAGAAATCAAATAGACCACAACACAATAATACTAGGCAATTTTAACACACCTCTCTCACCACTGGATAGATCTTCCAAACAAAAATTGAACAAAGAAACCATAGATCTCAATAACACAATCAACAATTTAGACTTAACGGACATATATAGAATATACCATCCAACAAAGAACGAATACACTTTCTTCTCAGCAGCACATGGATCCTTCTCTAAAATAGACCATATATTATGCCACAAAGCTACTGTTAGCAAATACAAGAAGATGAGATACTATCTTGTACTCTATCAAATCATAATGGATTGAAATTAGAAATAAATGACAGAATAAAAAACAGAAACTTCTCCAATACCTGGAGACTAAATAATACACTATTATATGATGAATGGATAACAGAAGACATCAGGAGGGAAATAAAAAAATTCTTAGAAGTAAACGAGAACAAAGACACATCATATCAAAATCTCTGGGACACTAGGAAAGCAGTACTTAGAGGAAGATTTATTTCATGGGGCGCATTCAAAAAAAGAAGTAGAAATTGTCGGGGTTTCCGGGACCCCCAGCCTTGGGCATGGTCAAGATGGCTCCTGATGCTGAGCCAAAAGCGGCCAGCTATACAGTAAACAACCAGCGAATTCCAATGATTGGCTAGTTAACGATGTGATTAGAGCATGCCCCCCTCGTGTACCTATCCTATGCTTGCAGCTGTCCGCGTTTACCTCGTGTACTCTCCCCTGATTGGTTGAAGTGTATATAAGCCTGGTGGGTGGGAGAGTGGGCGGCGGAGGCTGAAGCTGAGCTGGAAGCTGGGAGTAAGAAGAAGCCGAGAGAAGAGAAGCTGGGAGTGCGCGGAAGCTAGGAGTAAGAAGAAGCTGAGAGAAGAGAAGCTGGGAGTGCGCGGAAGCTGGGAGTAAGAGAAGTGTAGGAGAGGGACTGTGCATAATAAACTTCCAAAGCTTCAGACATTTGTCGTGTCTCTCTCTGCGGCCAGAGGGAGCGCGATAGAAATCAACAAATAAACGACTTAACACTACAGCTCAAAGCCCTAGAAAAAGAAGAGCAGACCAATACCAAAAGTAGTAGTTAAAATCAGAGCCGAAATCAACGAAATTGAAACAAAAGAAACATTTGGACAAATTAACAAAATAAACAGTTGGTTCTTTGAAAAGATAAACAAAATTGATAAACCCTTAGCCACACTAACAAAGAGAAAGAGGGAGAAAACTCAAATTACTAAAATTCGGAATGAACAAGGAAACATCACAACAGACACGACTGAAATACAAAACATAATTAGAAGCTATTTCGAAAATCTATACTCCAACAAAACAGAAAACCTCGAAGACATCAACAAATTTCTAGAGACATATGAACTACCTAAACTGAACGAGGAGGACATACACAACTTAAATAAACCAATTTCAAGCAATGAAATAGAAGAGGTCATCAAAAGCCTACCAACAAAGAAAAGTCCAGGACCAGATGGGTTCTCAGCCGAGTTCTACAAAACCTTTAAAGAAGAGCTCATTCCAATACTCCTCAAACTATTCCATGAAATAGAAGAGGAGGGAACCCTCCCAAACTCGTTCTATGAAGCCAATATCACCCTGATACCTAAACCAGACAGAGACACATCGAGGAAAGAAAATTTCAGACCAATATCCTTAATGAACATCGACGCAAAAATTCTCAACAAAATTTTAGCAAATCGCATACAAATATATATTAAAAAGATAGTGCACCACAATCAAGTGGGTTTTATCCCAGGGATGCAAGGTTGGTTCAACATTCGGAAATCAATAAATGTCATTCACCATATCAACAGACTTAAAGTTAAGGATCACATGATTATTTCAATAGATGCAGAAAAAGCATTCAATAAAACACAGCATCCCTTCATGCTCAAAACACTAGAAAAAATTGGGGTAGTGGGAACATTCCTTAACATTATAAAGGCCATCTACACTAAGCCCATGGCCAATATCATTCTAAATGGTGAAAAATTGAAAGCGTTCCCCCTAAAAACTGGAACAAGGCAGGGATGCCCTCTTTCACCACTTCTATTCAACATCGTCCTTGAGACTCTAGCCAGAGCAATCAGACAAACCAAAGAAATTAAAGGGATACGAATAGGAAAAGAAGAACTCAAACTATCCCTGTTCGCTGATGACATGATTATATATTTAGAGGAACCTGGAAATTCCACCAGAAAATTTTTAGAACTCATAAGTGAATTCAGTAAAGTAGCAGGTTACAAGATCAATGCTCATACATCCAATGCATTTTTATACATAAGTGATCAATCTTCAGAAAGAGAAGTTAGGAAAACTACCCCATTCACAATAGCATCGTAAAAAATAAAATACTTGGGAATCAATCTCACAAAAGAGGTGAAAGACCTCTACAATGAGAACTACAGAACACTAAAGAAAGAAATTAAAGAAAACCTTAGAAGATGGAAAGATCTCCCATGTTCCTGGATAGGCAGAATTAATATTGTCAAAATGGCCATATTACCTAAAGTGCTATACAGATTCAATGCAATTCCAATTAAAATCCCAATGATGTTCCTTTCAGAAATAGAGCAAGCAATTATGAAATTCATCTGGAAGAATAAAAAACCTAGAATAGCTAAAGCAATCCTCAGTAGCAAGAACGAAGCAGGAGGTATTGCAATACCAGATCATCAACTCTACTACAAAGCAATAGTAACAAAAATGGCATGGTATTGGTACCAAAATAGACAGGTAGATCAATGGTACAGAATAGAGGACATGGACACAAACCCAAATAAATACAATTTTCTCATACTAGACAAAGGGTCCAAAAATATGCAATGGAGAAAAGATAGCCTCTTCAACAAATGGTGCTAGGAAAACTGGAAAACCATATGCAACAGAATGAAATTAAACCCCTATCTCTCACCCTGCACAAAACTCAACTCAAAATGGATCAAGGACCTTGGAATCAGACCAGAGACCCTGCATCTTATAGAAGAAAAAGTAGGTCCAAATCTTCAACTTGTTGGCTTAGGATCAGACTTCCTTAACAGGATTCCCATAGCACAAGAAATAAAAGCAAGAATCAACAACTGGGATAGATTCAAACTAAAAAGCTTTCTCTCAGCAAAGGAAACTATCAGAAATGTGAAGAGAGAGCCTACAGAGTGGGAGAATATTTTTGCCAACCATACCTCAGATAGAGCGCTAATTTCCAGAATCTATAAAGAACTCAAAAAACTCTACACGAAGAATACAAATAATCCAATCAACAAATGGGCTAAGGAAATGAACAGAGACTTCACAGAAGAAGATGTACAAGCAATCAACAGATACATGAAAAAATGCTCAACATCCCTAGTAATAAGGGAAATGCAAATCAAAACTACCCTAAGATTTCATCTCACCCCAATTAGAATGGGTATTATCAAGAACACAAGCAACAATAGGTGTTGGCGAGGATGTGGTGAAAAAGGTACACTCATACATTGCTGGTGGGGTTGCAAATTAGTGCAGCCACTCTGGAAAGCAGTATGGAGACTCCTCAGAAAGCTTGGAATGGAAACACCATTTGACCCAGCTATCCCACTCCTTGGCCTATACCCAAAGGACTTAAAATCAGCATACTACAGAGATATAGCCACATCAATGTTCATTGCTGCTCAATTCACCATAGCCAGATTGTGGAACCAACCTAGATGCCCTTCAGTTGATGAATGGATAAAGAAACTGTGGCATATTTATACAATGGAATATTACTCCGCAATGAAGAATGATAAAATTATGGCATTTGTAGGCAAATGGACGAAATTGGAGAATATCATGCTAAGTGAGATAAGCCAATCTCAAAAAACTAAAGGACGAATGATCTCGCTGATAAGCGGATGAGGACATTTAATGGGGGGTGGGAGGGGTTAGCATTAGGTTTAGGGTTAGGTTTAGGGTTAGGGATAAGGAGTGTGGTAAGAATGAAGGAAAGAATGACTGTATAGAGGGAAAAGAGGGGTGGGAGAGGTGGGAGGGGAGGGAAAAAAAATAATGAATCAAACATCATTGCCCTGTGTAAACGTATGATTACACAAATGGTATGCCTTGACTCCATGTACAAATAGAGAAACAACATGTATCCCATTTGTATACAATAATAATAAAAATAAAAAAGTAAAAAAAAAAAAAGAATGATAATCATCAAGAAAATTAATAATAAATGCTGGCAAGGATATGGGGGAAAAAATGGATTCTGCTGTCGTGTATAACTACAAAGAACCAATAAATTTTTAAAAAAAATATAATCAGAAAAGGGCTGAGAAAGCATAAACAGAAAACAAAAAGTAGATCAGGAAACTTTGTTATTATATTGGTCCTTAGGACAACTGACCCATTTCAAAGTTTAGTTTCAGTATAACAAGTGACTGCATTGTGTTCTGTCTGGGCTTCTGGGACCTAGAACAGAAAGCTTGTCCAAAGCAGTGGTTCCCAAAAACTTTGTTAAACACCCTATTGCAAGAACTGAAAATCATTGTCTCCTTTGATTCTCATAGGTCAATTCTAACCACATAGGGGTACCACAGAACTCCAGTGTGAAAAATATGGAAGATAATTATCTATCTTTCACTAATAGATCTAAGTAATTATAAACACTTTTAAATATAGCCATTGAAAATATCTCATGTAGATCTGTTTTCTAACAATTGACAAATATTTCCAGTAGTAAGAAATCAGAAACAAGTTTCTCAATTAATGTTGTGCAGAAAGCTTTGGGTTGTTGGTGTGTCCGAAGGCTCAGCATTAAGTTTTAGCCTGGTCAATAACTAGAGGTCAGATCTTGGTAAAACCATCCACCAAACAACCACTTAACTTTGTGGGTTAGGAAACTGGAGCCCACACCATGTAAAGTGATAATCTAATGTCACACAGCCTTTTATTGTCAAAACAAGACTTGAGGCTGGACTTGTAGCTCAGAGGTAGAGCACTTGCCTAGCACATGTGAGGCATTGGGTTCAATCCTGAGCACCACATAAAAATAAATAGATAAAAAATAGTAATATGTCCATCTACAATTTAAAAATATATATGAAAAAAAAAAAAACAAGGCTTGAAGCTCCTGACTGTTAGTGCTTCCCAGTTTCCATGTCTCTCCCTCTCTCTCTCTCAGAGGCTGAGAGCAGGGGACTATGAATTCCATGCCACAAAGTTTGCCTTAAAAACACAGTAAGGTGTGCTAAAGTTTTGTGTGTTTGTGTGTGTTGTGTTGCATTGTTTTGTTCTGTTTGGGTTGTTGTTTGGGGGGTTGTGTTTGTTTTTATTTTCTTTCAGGGCTTCACTGAAGCTTTCTACAAAAGGCAGCATCATTATCAGATCTGTGTTACTGGAAATAACTGGCACTTGAGTGTATGATGAAAAGAATGGGAAGAGCCTGGGGCTGAAAATGCAGGTAGAAAGTCATTACAATGGTCCAGAAGAAGGAATGATGTCTCCAACTAGGATAATAACAACACAGCTGTATACATTTAGCTCCTGCTTCTTCAGTGCATACAATGCACCAGGTATTGTGAATAATCACATATAATCCTGACACCAACCATTGGAGGTCATACTATTGTTGTCCTCATTTTATACATGGGGAATCCTGGGCTTGGAAAGGTTAAAGAACCTGCCTAAGATTACAAAGCTAGTAAGGCATAGACTTGGGATTGGAACTCAGCCTGATGGGTCTGGGGGTTAGCTCAGTGGTAAAGCACTTGCTTAGCATACTTGAGGCCCTGGGTTCAATCGCTAGCATCACACACACACACACAAACACACACACACACACACACACACACAAATATGTGATGCTTTTGGTCACTATGCCAGTGCTTCTTGAACTTTACAATGCATACACATCATTTGGGGGTATTATTCAAATGCAGATTCTGATTTAGTAGGTCTGTGGTACAATCCGAACCCTTGCATTTTCTGAACGTCTGCATCAGGGAATGCTGATGTTGCTGGCACACAGATCACACCTTAAGCATCAAGGAGCTCTGTACGATGGAAATGAAGGAAGGAAACAGACGATATCTTCCAAACTAAATTTGGTTATGCAGAACGAGGAAGAGAGGAGAAGAGGAAATGATTCTGAGGTCCCTAGTCAATGGGAAAGCTTGTAGGAACTCAGGAAGAACAACTAAAATCTGTTTTTGTTTTGTTGTTGTTATTGTTGTTGCACTGAGTATTTAAACCAGGAGCACTTTATTTTTTATTTTTTTTATTTTGAGACAGGGTCTCACTAAAGTACTGAGACTGACCCCAAACTTCTGATCCTCCTATCTCAGCCTTCTGAGTTTCTGGGATTACAGGCATGCACCACTGGGATTACAGGCTGCAATCTGTATTCATTAGCGTTTCTTTCAGTCTAATCCTAAAATCAATCTTAAAAAATAGAAAAAGGGCTGAATCACTTTTGGCAATTATTAAAATAAACAGAAGTTAACAGCCTGTAGATGTCTATTTACTTATTCAACTCTTGGATACTAACAACAAAGCCTCAGTAATAATTTTCTTGGTTTCATAAAATCATTATCAACCCTTGATGGTTTTGTGTCATTATGTAAAATCAGGATTGAGGTTGAGATGGAAAAGTATAATATAGATACCAGGGATTAATTGTTGCACACAGAGTATTCAGAAATGGAGACGGTAGAGGGGAGGGAACCACAGGCAAAAAGTCAGCCAACCTGTGTCTTCATTCCTAGATTGTTACTTGCTGCCTGTAGGATATTGAGCAAGTTCTTTAGCTGCTCTAACCCTCAGTTCCCCATCTATAAATTGAGGATGATAATATCACCTACTTCAAAATATTGTTGTGAGACATGAACACTTAAATCACCTGGAATGCAGGTTAGATCATGCAAATACTCCGTACTTTTAGTCTTTCTCCTCCTCATCATCATCTTCAGTTTTGTCATCATAACTTCAAAATATTGGTTGAAAAGCATAGCCATGGTATAGCACAATTCCCATTAAGTCTATTTCTGCATCTTAAATCTAGGCCTCCTTGTAACTTCCTTTGACTAATAGATTGTGGCAAAAGTGACATCGCATATAACTGCAAAGAGGACTTGCAGCTTCTGCCTTTTCCCCCTTGGAAACCTGCATGAGGCACCATGTAAGAAGGCCTCTCATCTAGGTTGAGAGGCCACATGGATAAGGTATGCAAAATGTTAGCCAACACCAACTGTCAGACGTGAGACCATCTGGATCTTAGGATCCAGCTGACTGTCCAACATTCACAGTCGTGTGGGTGAACCAGGGGTAACCAACAGAGGAACCATCCAAACAATCCACACAATTGTGAAAAATAATAAATCATCGTTTTAAGCTATAAACTCTGGAGCAACTTGTTCCATATCAATAGATAACAGAAATAGCACATATGAAAAAAAATTAGTAAGATAGTCCTTGGCAATTAAAAAAAAAAAAGTTGTGAGTCCTGAAGTTATTGCAGTTATTTTGAACTTTAACCCATTCCTTCATTCATTCTCTAAATATTTTTAAGTACCTAGCATAATATTATAGAATATTTGTAGAATGAGCATAGACTATCTGTGACTTTCAAAAGAATATCAGAGAACATTTTCTTGCCCTTACAGAGTTTATAGTCCAGTTACCATTTAGAATGCTAATCCATGAACAAACCCATTATTATCAATTATGGTACGTGCCTATAGGAAAGGATAACACAGATGAACCTTAGCTGTATGGGCCGTCTTTTGTCAGTGTTTAGACATAGAGCAGCTGTGAAATCAATTGTTTCTCAGTGATTTTATTCTAAAAGAAGATATCACATCAAACTCAAAATGTTTAAAGTATGAGTAAACTGTTATTCTATCTCTTTTTCTGTTTAAAAAAGTAGATATAAATAAACTGCCTACAGAGATGGGGAAAACAGATGGATTTAAAAATTCAAGCTCACACTGAATGTAATTAACTTGGACAGGGAGAGAAGCGAATGACGCCTGAGATCATAGGTGCCCAGGAGACAGGCAAAGGGCTAACTTATTTTTAACACCACAGTCGTCTCAGCAGTAAGGAAAATTCAAACTCGATTAAAGTCTCTGAAGAGGTGAAAGAGCAAATGAAGAGAGAAAAAAATGTGGCTACTGGAGAGTAATTAACATTTTGACACAGTTGCCAGCCTTGAGTAGGTGTTTACTGCTTATTAGCAGAGTTTGGGTTTTCCAGGTCACTGCAAATTAGAAGGTCTTGTGAAAGCACTCTGGGCATGTTTACTATTTGATTCTGAAACGGGTACACCTGAAGATTCAAGTAGGTTTTGGCAAAGCACTTCTTCAGCAGGAATGGAGGGCTGCCTTCTGAGCAGAGGGGCCTTATTTGCATATTCACACAAAGCATTCTGGGATAATTAGGTCAGATAATAGCAAAATGGTCCTTGGCCATCAGATAAAGGACAATTTGGGGCTTGATGACCAGGCTTCAAAATGTCCCAGGCCATGGAGATTTGGGGCATGTCCCAGGCTATTAGGATTGAGATTTAAGTATAGTCTGGTATACAAAGCCTTCCACAATGGGGCCACAGTGACCATTCCACTCTAGTTCCGGCTATGTAGGTGCCCTTTGCCACACCTAACAAATTCTGCTCATTAGACCAGGAATGTTCATCTAAACATTATTTTCTTCCTATCTCACCCCTGAGCAAGCCAGGTTCATCATCCCTTGTTAGTATTTAGAAAGTACTTTGTGGCCCCCTCTATTATGGTATAACCAGAAATAGCATTAGTGCACTTGTCTTACCTATGTCACTATAAGCTCCTCAAAGAATGTATAAACTCCAGAATGTATTGACTCATTTTGGTGTACGTAATGCCTAAATATCTATCATATCAGGTTTTCAGGAAATACTGAATTGATGAAACGAATAAATGAGAAAAGAGACAAAGACATTCCAAGGGTATGAATTCCAAAGGCATGTCAGAGTGTGTGTGTGTGTCTACGTGCAAGTGTTGTGGATATATTTGTATTTGTATTTATATCCATATTCATAATTACATGTGGGTGTAGGAAGATATGTATCTAGATGTTAACAAATAGATTTCTCATATAAAACAAGTAAAGACTTCTCTCAACCAGGCACCTTAAAAATCTTTTTCCCTCCTCCTTTCATTTCTTTATTCTGAATACAGTAATAAAGCACTTGCATATCATTTGTGTAATCAAATTGCAGACATTTTGCCTTCATTTGGGTTTTAGCTAAAAGACAACTGATTTATTCTTCTTAGGATTTAATGTTTATAAATGTATATAAATAAGTTAGATTTTAAAAATTGGTGTGATTTCAAATGTCTTCCTGTGAATCTATGAAAATACTTAATAAATGATACAAGAGCTTAACCCAAATGCATCACTTTCATAAACCCATTTCTAAACTTTAAAAAATGCCAAGTACATTTTAAGAACATTTGAAAGTTCAAAGAATAACCTTTTCAAAATTATATAATTAGATTAAGTATCAAGTGGAAAATATTCAGGTCTGTCTTATTTTCAGTGAATCAAAATCCAATAAATGTTACCAAGCTAAATAACACAGGTTCTAAAGAGCTAGTTCTATCTAATGTCTTCTCTATATGAATGAGTTCTATCTTGCTTCCATAGAATTATTATCATTTGATGTCTATTTTAAAACAATCAAATATCTTCCTGTAATCAAGATGTGTTTCCTAAATGATATGGAGTTTTGTTTGCTTGTTTGTTTGTTTGGCTCTGAAAATATAAAAGATATGAAAATGTTCACTATGACAAATTTGGAAAAGGAATAACTAATATTCTTTAGAAGATAAATTTAAAAAATCATTTCTAATTCTGCACCTTCAAATAATATTGCTAATATTATAATATTTCATTTCAAAACTAACAAAAAAGAAACTTTAAAAATGCAAAAAATTAAATGCAATCACAATGTCTTCTATTGTGTTTTTTCTCCTTATGCATGTTATTTTAACACAGTTGGACAATGATATATATTTTTAAATAGAATTTAGGTTACTCCATATATAATTATAACCATTATATTTTTGAGGTTATAATTAATTCTGAGATGAACATTTTTATGGAAGCATTTAAATTTTTAATTAAATTTTTAAATAGATCATAGAAAATGAATAAATAATTCAAATAATTATTTGTAATTCAATAATTCAATTATTAGTAATTCAAATAATTACTATTTTAGTAAGCTCTTCCATCTCTTTGACAAAAATACATGACAAGGACAATTTAGAGGAGGGAAAGCTTATTTGGGGCTCACAGTTGCAGAGGTCTTAGTCCATAGACAGCCAACTCCTTTGCTCTGGGTCCAAAATGAGTAGTGCATTATGGGGTAAGGACCCAACAAAGGAAATCCAGCTCATGACAGGATCAGGTAAAAGAGAGAGAGGGAAGGTGGTGCAAGGAAGATGCACCCTTCCAGGCCAGGGCATGGCTCCTAGTAACCCACCTCCTCCAGGTTGGTCCCACCTGCCTAGAGTTAACACCCAGTCAGTCCAAACTAGGATGAACTGATTAGGTAACAGCTCTCATAATCTAATCATTCTACATATGAACATTTTCTTCATGAACAGCTTGTGGGGGCCACCTCATATCCAAACCTTAACAAGCATCCACTTTTTCAAGTTCTTAATACACGTTGCCAAGATCATTCCACAATAGTTGCTACAATAGAAACACCTGCCAGAAGTAGATAACAGCAAATGTTCATCTCCTCAATAATACTCAGCATTTTTATCTCTGCTACTATGATCGGTCAAAATGTTCAAACTATTTTGATTTTGTGCATTTCTTGATTTCCTAGTGAAACTAGGCATTTTTCATTTGTTAATTGGTCATTTATATTTCACTTACTGTTAATGAGGCTCCTTGAAGATGGGGTGTTTTCCCCCAAATCCTGTTTATGACACATGGCAATCACTCCATAATTACTGTAAGAAAAAGATGGTATTTTAATTTATTTTGGTCATGTTTAGCATTGTTTTTACTGCTTTTCTCATTGATTTTAAAAATTCATTTACATACTAATGCTGTAATCATTTCCCCCAAATCCTCATGTTTTTCACAATCTTGTTTATGATGTTCTTTGATGAATAATCTTTTGTTTTTATGAAGCCAGATCCATCAGTTTTTTTCTTTGTGGTTTTTTCCTTCTTATGCTTTTATACATCATGGACTCCTTTCCCATTCTGAAATGATTTTTAGTAGAAAACAAAATTCACAGTTACTGTTTTCAAGGGAACCACTAATGTGTTCTGGCAGTCCCTAGAAAGTGAGAATGTGAGACACAGGAAAGTGTATATTTTTCCTTCATGGATTCTTCATCTGGGGTGAATCCTTCAAGTCTACAAAATTCCATGTGCACTTTTCTGGGTAGAGTTTCAAAGCATTCGTAATTCCAAAATGACTAATGATCCTTAGAGATTCTTCAAAGAACTTCCATGTCTTATGCTATCTGTATTCCCCAATCTTGAAACTTTTAATGACTTTTCTGCAAATACAGAGTGTGACACCCCGAGAAAAAGGAGAGTAAATCTGAAGAATAGCAACTGAAGTACTTAAACTGAAGCACAAATTCAACACAAGGTTTTCTGAAATTGCTACCGTGTTGAACCCAGATTTTGACAAGTGACAACTTAGAACATCGGCTGCAAGTTTGCATAGGTGCCAGCCCATAAGCATGTTGTTGAAAATTCAAAAACTCTAAAGCCAAATATGTCAGTCTTTTCACATAATCTAGACTCACAGAATTTCCCATTTGGATGAAAACTTACAGCTTTCTAATCCTGCATCACTCTCCTCTCCACAGTGTTTCCAACAAGCAGTCACCAAGTCTATGATTAAACTTTTCTAGGGTTGGGGAACTCTGCTCTCCTTAAGGCAATCCACTGCAGAATTTCTCCCTCCAGCCCTTATTCATGAAGACCTAAGTTTTCCATTTATCTTAGTGAAACAAGGAAACCAGGGTAATCAGATACACCTGCAGGAAATCTGCTGAAACAACTTTCAGGCTTCTTAAATGGATGAGCTGAGATGTAATCAAAACAGCATGTCAGTGCTCTGTACAGATCCATGCTGAAAGGTTTTTGAAACAGTGTGAGATTTTGAATACAGAATACTCTTTAAAACTGAAAGCAGAATTTAAGTTATAAAAATCATGCAATAAAGTACAACCTATACTGATTTTTAGACCTCCTAACTTGGAGAAACAGGGACAGTAGTTAATTTCCATGTAGGTGATCACTAACATATAAGGTCAAACTATTTCCATGGAATCATCCAGTCATTTTGACAAAGATAAGCAATAGGACAAAGATATTCCCTATTTTGACTTGAAGAAATGTCCCAATGCCAACAAAGGAAAGTGTCTGAAAGCTCTCTGGGGTTTTCTAGCACCAGATGGTGACTGACAAAACAGACTCATATTGTGGAGAACTAGAGCTAAGAGTGGTAATCTTCTCTCAAAAAATATGCATACTGATGCAAAAGCTCGTGTGAAATAACTCAATCTCTTTAAATACTCATTTAAATAATAATGTCCTTATTATTTATCCAAAAAACAACATATAGACTAGGTATAAGAATAAGTCTATTAATTTCCATATTGCCAACAACAATAAAGAGAGGGAAGACCTATCAGAAACCCCATGGAGGAGGAAATGCTCCAGTGGGTTGAACTTACAGGCAACTTGACACAGTCTTTTACCACCAGCTCCAGTCCCTGAAGTAAAGAACTCTAGTTAAACACTTTTCTGAATCTTGTGTTCTGGTGTCCTATTATGAATAATTTTTATATAGGATTTTGGCACAGATATTTTTAAAATGCTTATCTGTTTATGTAGGTTTTGTACTAAAAGTGTTTTGGAGCTATAGGGCACAACTTGAAAACCACGATACCAATTTAGTGACCCTCAATCAACTCTTTTTTTTAATTTATTTTTATTGTAAACAAATGGGATACATCTTGTTTCTCTGTACATGAAGTAGAGGCATACAATTTGTCTAATCATATATCTTCATAGGGTAATGGTGTTTGATTCATTCTGTTATTTTTTCCTTCCTCCCCATCCCTCCCACCCCTCTTTTCCCTCTATACAGTCCCTCCTTCCTCCATTCTTGCCCCCCTCCCACCCCCCACTATATGTCATCATCCATTTATCAGCGAGATCATTTGTCCTTTGGTTTTTTTGAGATTGGTTTATCTCACTTAGCATGATATTCTCAAATTTCATCCATTTGCCTGCAAATGCCATAATTTTCTTCTTTTTTATGGCTGAGTAATATTCCATTATATATATACATATATATACACACACACACACACACACACACACACACACATATATATCACAGTTTCTTTATCCATTCATCAATTGAAGGACATCTAGGTTGGTTCCACAATCTGGCTATTGTGAACTGAGCAGTTATGAACAGTGATGTGGCTGCATCACTGTAGTATACTGATTTTAAGTCCTTTGGGTATAGGCCAAGGAGTGGGATAACTGGGTCAACTGGTGGTTCCATTCCAAGTTTTCTAAGGAATCTCCACACTGCTTTCCAGAGTGGCTGTACTAATTTGCAACCCCACCAGCAATGTATGAGTGTACCTTTTTCCCCACATCCTCGCCTACACCAATTGTTGCTTGTATTCTTGATAATTGCCATTCTAATTGGGGTGAGATGGAATCTTAGGGTAGTTTTGATTTGCATTTCTCTTATTACTAGAGATGTTGAACATTTTTTCATATATCTGTTGATTGCTTGTAGATCTTCTTCTATGAAGTGTCTGTTCATTTCCTTAGCCCATTTGTTGATTGGGCTATTTGTATTCTTGGTGTAGACTTTTTTTAGTTCTTTATATATTCTGGAAATTAGTGCTCTATCTGAAGTATGAGTGGCAAAGATTTTCTCCCCCTCTGTAGGCTTTCTCTTCACATTGCTGATAGTTTCCTTTGCTGAGAGAAAGCTTTTTAGTTTGAATCTATCCCAGTTATTGATTCTTGCTTTTATTTCTTGTGCTATGGGATTCCTGTTAAGGAAGTCTGATTCTAAGCCGACATGTTGAAGATTTGGACCTACTTTTTCTTCTATAAGATGCAGGGTCTCTGGTCTGATTCCAAGGTCCTTGATCCATTTTGAGTTGAGTTTTGTGCAGGGTGAGAGATAGGGGTTTAGTTTCATTCTGTTGCATATGGATTACCAGTTTTCCCAGCACCATTTGTTGAAGAGGCTATCTTTTCTCCATTGCATATTTTTGGCCTCTTTGTCTAGTATGAGAAAATTGTATTTATTTGGGTTTGTGTCCGTGTCCTCTATTCTGTACCATTGATCTACCTGTCTATCAATCAACTCTTTTTCTTCTCCTTTTTCCCCTTGATTAATTGTACATAGTACAATTTGTGCATATATATGTGTGTGTGTGTGTGTGTGTGTGTGTGTGTGGTGTGTACACATGCACACACTAGTGTGTGATAAAATACGTTTCTTAATCTAGGTCAAAGTCAAATACATTAGTAAGACATTATTCTAGAGGATGAAAGAGATTGGATGGATAGATAGATAGATTTTAATTTATTTAAGAAAAGATTATGTCCCTATAACCAAGACCAGACATGATAATATTTTTCTTAAAAGTTTTTCTACAAAAAGTTACCCAAGAATTTTTTAAACAATTTCATTAATCTTCACAACTCTCCTTTGTGGGAAAATTGGACTTACATTAAATGATGCTGTCAACTTGACCTCAAGGGAATGGATTTCTACAAAGCAGCTGCCAATTTTTATTTGCCAAAGCATAGATTTTTCAAGAACATCGAATAAGATTTCAAGGTTGTGAGTAAAAATGAAATGTCAGTGGTGATTTATTTCCAATGAAAACAACTTAGACCGGGTCAAAGCCCAGATTCAGAATGCATGAAGTGCCATATATGTAGCATACCTTTTTAACTTTCTTCTTTCTACATCCAAGCCTCAGTTACTTAGAAATGGACTTTATGTCAATCGAATTATGCTATGTGCAGTATGAAGTGCATTCCACTTTATATATAATTTTAATGTGTAATTTAAATAAATAAATAATTGGGAAACTAGTAGAGTAGAGGAAGGGATCATAGGCAGGGAGGAGGGGAGAGGAAGGGGAAGTATTAGGGAATGAAATGGAGCAAATTATGTTATGTGCATGTATGAATGTCTCACTGAACCCCACTATTATGTATAATTACAATGCACTAATAATAAAAACATAAAAAGAAATAAACTTCATTATCGCGTCCCCTCTGGCCGCAGAGAGAGACACGACAAATGTCTTGAAGCTTTGGAAGTTTATTGTGCACAGTCCCTCTCCTATGCTTCTCTTACTCCTAGCTTCTGCGCACTCCCAGCTTCCCTTCTCCCAGTTTCTTCCAGCTTCCGCGTACTCCCAGCTTCCAGCTTGGCTTCAGCCTCCGCCTTCGCCGCTTCTTCCGCTTCTGCCTCCTTACTCTCCCACCCACCAGGCTTATATACACTTCAACCAATCAGGGGAGAGTACACGAGATAAACGCGGACAGCTGCAAGCATAGGATGGGTACACGAGGGGGGCATGCTCTAGTCACATCGTTAACTAGCCAATCATTGGAATTCGCTGGTTGTTTACTGTATAGCTGGCCGCTTTTGGCTCAGCGTCAGGCGCCATCTTGACCATGCCTAAGGCTGAGGGTCTCAGAAACCCCGACATATCCCCCTTCTTTACTATTAAACTAAGGCTCGGGACCGTGTCTGTCTTAGGCTGAGTGGTCAGCATATGTCCTTACCCGTCATCAGAGCCTGCAGAGCATGCTGCAGCTCCTGTCTTAGGTTGGTACACAGCCACCTCCTTCAGTACCCGTTTTTGACTACCGGTCCAGCATCAAGAGCCATACTAATGGGGGGCTGTCGGCCTTTAGGGCGGTCATGGCCTGATGAAAGATAATTTGATCTCTCTATTGGCTAGCTTGTAGATGCATGCCAAAACGAATGAAGAGAAGGAGGCCAAGGCAGAGGAATACCACCATAGCTCCTAAGCTTGCCCGCTGTTTGACAAATCTATAAACAGAAGAAAAACCATATAGCCATATTAAATACAGAAACAATATACATCCCAATGGAGTTACAATATGGGCAACACAAAACAGCTCTCAGGGAATAAACGCATCCCAGTCCCAAAAGTTCTTGCAAGGTATCCACTTGTTCTTATAATGAGTCCATTCTCTGATAGAGTCTCTATGGTCTGTAAGGCTGCAGCTGCATTCTCGGCCAAATGATCGTTGTTATGGTTGTGTCAATGCTGCTACTGCAAGGACTGTGGTGGCAATGATCACGGCTGTTGCATTGTCAAAACCTCTTCTGTTTCTTGATAATAGCACTGGCAATTCTATATCTGCAACAGAAACTAGGACTGGTAGGAAGATAGAAATGTGCAAATTGCACGGGTGGCAAAAGAACCATTCCAGCATTGTGAAAGATAGCACACAGTTAGTGAACAGTTAAGAGGTGTTATTAGAAATGTTAGTTAGTAGAAACATAAAAAAGAGGAAATACACAAGCTGACGTGGGAGGAAAAGCAATATTACAGCTAGGGTCAGCAGAACAAGTTGCTCTACTCTGGGTCTGATTTGTAGTATGATTCCAACGGCAAAGTGCAGAAATTCCTCCTGTTAAAGCAAAGAAAGGCTAGAAATATCCTTGTCTCCAAAAGCAGCACGACCTGAAAAATCATCAGTAGAATTGACAGGCTTGTAGAGGAATTGGTGAAAAGCAAGAAAAGGAAGGATAAAAAATGTGTTAGTTAGAAATGAAAAATATGGCCAGGCTAACAATGGCCCATAGGTTCCGGGTTTGCCTTTCCGTTTGAGTTTTTGTTATTGGAGGAAGGCTCAGACTCGCCATTGCGAGGAGGAGCAGCATCACTTGCATGCTGTAAAACTCTGATTAGCCTTTCTGGAATCCAGACTGGAGTCTGTTGATCCTGTGGGAAAATACAAACAGACCCTCGGACCCAACGAAGGACTGGATCCGGTCCTTTCCAACAACCTGTCAGGATATCTTTCCATTTTGCCCATACTTGAGGAGTATTATGGGGATTATAATGTCGATCAGCTGCAGAATGGCCGTCCCTATCCAGAGTTAAGAAATTTAGAATGAAAAGAACTAAATTAAGTTTATCTTTAGGAGACTTGTAGGAGGCTCCTATTCCCCCTTTTTGTTTATTTAGACAATTTTTTAAAGTAAGATGTGCTCTTTCCACAATGCCCTGTCCCTGAGGATTATAGGGGATGCCAGTGACTGATTGGATGTTAAATGTTTGTAAAAACAACCGGAAGCTTTTGGAAGTATAAGCAGGACCATTATCTGTTTTAATAACTTTAGGTATGCCCCAGCCAGCAAATGCTTGTAGGCAGTGTTGAATGACATCTTTTACCTTTTCTCCAGAATGAGCAGAAGCCATAATGACCCCTGAAGCAGTGTCTACTGACACATGTACATACTTAACAGTACCAAATTCAGAAATATGGGTTACATCCATCTGCCAAATATGACCAGGCAGCAGTCCCCTGGGGTTAACTCCAAAGGATTGTACTGGGATTAAAGGAGCACAATGTTGACAATTTTTTACTATTTGTCGAGCCATACATTTAGATGTAGGAAATTTTCTGCTCAAAGTAGTGGAATTTACATGAAATTTTTCATGAAAGAGTTTTGCCTGTTCCTCCATGGAAAAAACAAAAATTGATTTGGTGGCCATATCTACCAAGTCATTAGCATTGGCCAAAGGTCCTGGTAAATTAGAATGAGCTCTAATATGTCCTACATAGAATAGATGTTTACGCTGTAGGATAAGGTTTTGTAGCGTTGTAAAATAAGAAGCTACCGTGGACATGGAAGAAATATGGGGTACCGTTTCAAGAACCTGTAAAGCGTTAACGATATATAAGCTATCAGATAGAAGATTGAATGGCTGATTATCTGCTAGTTTAAAGGCTAATATTACAGCTGCAAGTTCAGTAACCTGTGCGGAGTTGGGTGGAACTATTATGGTGTGAAGTTGTTTACTGATAAGTACTGCACCTACTCCATTTTTGGAGCCATCAGTAAAAATGGTTACACAGTCTTTAAGAGGCTGGACACTAGTCACTTTTGGAAAAACTATGGGAGTATTTTTACAGAATTGAATCCAGGGATGTTGGGGATAATGGTTATCGAACTGAGCTGAAGTGGAACAATATAATACTGACCAATCATCATCATTATTAATTAGCCATTTAATTTGCTGAGTGGAATAAGGAGTTATAATAATAGACGGATGGATTCCAAAAACAGTAATGCAAGATTCTATTCCCTTGAATATTACCTGAGCAATAGCTTGGGGATATGATTGCAATGTTTTAGCCAGAGAGCTAGGGAGATTTATACTTTGCAGAGGTCCTCCTTGCCAAACTATGCCAAAAGGGGTATGCTTCTCTGAGATTATGATTAAACTTAATGGTTGAGTAGGATCACAACGATCAACGTAACACTGCTGAAGTCTATTTTCTACTAGCTGCAAGGATATCCGTGCTTCAGGAGTAAGTTTCCTAGGGGAATTCAAGTCAGGATTACCTTTTAATATATCGAATAAAGGTTTTAATTCCCCTGTAGATAATTTTAAATAGGATCTGATCCAGTTAATGTCACCTAAGAGTTTCTGAAAATCGTTCAAGGTATTCAATTGATCTGTCCTGATGGTCAACCTTGTTGGTCTGACTGTAGTAGCAGTGAGCCTTGTACCCAGATATTCTTGGATCTCCTCTAATTGTAATTTTTCAGGAGCTATCGTTAGTCCTCTCTTTTCTAATGCTTGAGTTATAAATTGTAATGCTTCTAGTTGTTAACGCTTTATCTACGTATATTTGACATATAGTAGGACTGTTAGCCATACCTTGAGGCAACACGGTCCATTCGAATCTCTGGTCAGGCTGAGTGTGATTAAGAGAGGGCAAAGTAAAAGCAAATCTCCAACAATCATTTTTGTGTAAGGGTATAGAGAAAAAGCAATCTTTTAAATCCAGAATAATAGTAGGCCAATTTTTTGGTAGTGCAGTGACAAGAGGGAGTCCACATTGGATGGGTCCCATAGGGTACATTTGTTCATTTATGGCTCTTAAATCATGTAATAACCTCCATTTTCCTGATTTTTTCTTTGTTAAGAATATTGGAGTATTCCAAGGAGAGGTAGAATGTTGTAAATGACCTGCTTGTACCTGCTCTTATACTAACTTATGAGCTGCCTCTAGCTTCTCTTTTGTTAGGGGCCACTGTGGAATCCAGCGAGGCTTATCATCTTTCCATATTATAGGGATTGATGGTTTATCAGTGGCCCCTAGGAAAAACCCAATCCATGAGAATCATTTTTTGGTGGAAGTAAAGGCAGTGGTTGGGTAGATCCTTGACTATGTCTTCCTAATCCTTTTTTATCATCATAGTTCATATTTTGTAACATATTTCTTACAGGAGTCCCTTGGTAAATCTGATCAGTGGTGAGTTTCATATCCATTTGCTGCAGGACATCTCGTCCCCATAGGCTAATAGGAACATTACAGACATATGGCTGAAATATTCCTGTGTGTCCCTCTGTATCTTTCCACAATAATGAGGAAGCACTTTGATTGGGGCTTTCTGCTACTCCTAAGCCTCTCAAGCTCTGAGCTGCTGTGATCAATGGCCAGTGCTTTGGCCAGACCATTGCGCTGATAATACTTTTGTCTGCTCCCGTATCTAATAAACCTGTAAATTCCATATTTCCCACTTTTAATTTTAGGAGGGGCCTCTGTCCCATATCCATAGTAAGGTTTATTAAAGTGGTTCCTGTTGATCCAAAACCTCCTTGTCTTTTATTTGTATTTTTACTGGGCCACAAAGAATGTTAACTGGGCAATATAAGCATTTGTGCAATGCGATCCCCTGGAGAGATGACTGTAATTCCTTTTGGTGAAGAGACCAAGGCTTTTATTTGTCCAGTGAAATCAGGATCAATAACCCCTGGGTGTACTATAAGTCCTTTTATTGTTGAGGAACCTCTACCTAGTAATAGTCCTACACTGTTCTGTGGGATTTTTTCATGCCAATCAGTATCAATCATCTGCACCCCCATATCTGGGGTTAGTATGAGTCTGGAGGTGGCACAGATGTCCAATCCAGCACTTCCTGAGGTGGCTCTGCGCTCCCCTTCTCTGTGGGAGGATACCACCGTCGGGGAACTTGTTGAATTACCCCGTATATTTGTTGCGGGCCCCGGGGAGGGCCCTGTCTCCCGTTTTTTTGAGGTTCAGGATTCAACCCTAGGAAATTATCCTCCCTATCTCTAATAGGCTGACAGGCACTATTCCGATGACTTCCTCTTCTGCATCTTGGACATAGCCCTGGGGCATAAGGTGTAACAGATTTTACTATAGTTATCTCTTATCTTTTGTTAGGGCATTATCTCCTTGCTGCTGATTTTGTGCATCTATTGAAGCATATTGGCCTTCTCCTATTAACATTTCTATCGGGAAACCTTGCCACTATGTTTCTGCAAGCAGTTTCAACAGCTATTTCTTGCCACTGAGCTTCTCCAATTAGACATTGTCCTCCAGATAACACTGCTCTGCATAGCTGTCTCCAATAGTCTTAACTGCCTCTTTAAAGTTTTTCTAATGGTTGATGGTATCTCCATTTGCTCCTCAAATACGGGCAGGTTCTACAAATTTTGAAGCTCTTTCTATTAGGCTTAGGTTTCTCCTACCTTTTCCCCTTGTTCCTAAGTTTTCACTACCACTTGGTTATTCCTTTTGGGGGTTCTTTGTGTTAGACTTAGTTCTCTTTTTTCCCTTGTTCTTAGATTTTTTGAGCAATTATTTTCTAGGTCACCACCACTCAATTTTTCCTCACTTCATTCTCTTTAAGAGTTCTTTTCTGTTGCTATTAGATCCTGTTCATGAAGATCCCCCTTGTGGCACACTAAGCAGCTTTTCTTACTTAGCTGTTTTTTTTTTTTTTTTTTTTTCCCCCTTTAATGGCGTCCCATTGTTTTTTAATAGTTCCCTGAGGGGTTGCTGCATTCAGACCCCATTGTTACTAATTTGAATAGCTTTAGTTATGGCAATTACAATAACAAACAGTGGCCTAGCTGCCAGGAGCAACGAAATTACTGAAGGGAAAACTATCAAGTGCACATTAGAATTTTTATAGCGGCTTTTCACGTACTACCTAATTGGACCGCTCCAAGCGTGTTCCTACTTTCACTTTAATTAGACCGCGTTCCACGCGTCAGGACCGCTAATGGCGTGTCCCGATACCCCCCGACCCGCGTCCTACGTGTCAGGATCCTGATACCCTTCAACCCGCGTTCTATGCGTCAGGACCGCTGATGGCGCGTCCCGATACCCACGTTCTACGCGTCAGGATCCCGATACCTTTCAACTGGACCGCACTCCGCGTGTCCCCAGGACCGCCGATGGCGCATCCTGACACCCTTTAACTTTTTTATAACCGGTTTAACTTGTATACAAAAAAAATTTTTTCAAATATCTTACCTTGTTTTCTTTTATAAGGCCTTCATCTTCCCGGGTTTCGGCACCAGTTATCGCGTCCCCTCTGGCCGCAGAGAGAGACACGACAAATGTCTTGAAGCTTTGGAAGTTTATTGCGCACAGTCCCTCTCCTATGCTTCTCTTACTCCTAGCTTCTGCGCACTCCCAGCTTCCCTTCTCCCAGCTTCTTCCAGCTTCCGCGTACTCCCAGTTTCCAGCTTGGCTTCAGCCTCCGCCTTCGCCGCTTCTTCCGCTTCTTCCTCTTCTTCAGCCCCCAGCTTCTTCCGCTTCTGCCTCCTTACTCTCCCACCCACCAGGCTTATATACACTTCAACCAATCAGGGGAGAGTACACGAGATAAACGCGGACAGCTGCAAGCATAGGATGGGTACACGAGGGGGGCATGCTCTAGTCACATCGTTAACTAGCCAATCATTGGAATTCGCTGGTTGTTTACTGTATAGCTGGCCGCTTTTGGCTCAGCGTCAGGCGCCATCTTGACCATGCCTAAGGCTGGGGGTCTCAGAAACCCCGACACTTCATGCATTGTAAATTATATACATAAAACTCTCACAGATAAAGCTAGGACCTGTACATACATTCCCCATCACCATGAGAATGACTGTGAGAATCTCCAAGTGTAGTAAACTTCATCTTGTGTCTTGGTCAAAATACAATTGGAATTTTGCATCAAATCATGTAGACACTGACAATTCTTAAGAGACTTGAAAGGAAAAAAAGTGTTATGATCATTTGATTATATGGTGGTATACTCCAAGAAAACAGAATGAAACTTACCCAGCTTCTTTCTGTAAGTCCCTCAATTACAATGGACCCTCAAGTCTACAATAAACCCCATAAGTGCACCAGAAAAAAAAAAAAGGAAAGAAAAAGAACCTCTTAATTCAGTCATGAGATGTGATGTGACCTATTTTCTGTAATAGTAGACCCAAAGTCCTATTCCTCCACCACTACAGTGATCGCAAACAGATCTAGATCGTCACAAACAGGCACTGCAATCAATAACAACTTGGTAGCTAGGTAAAAGTTGGAGGAAGACACCACATTATGGTGGACTAAATGTGGGGGAAGGATAGAGTTGGACTTCAGAGTTGATGAGAGATGAGAGACAAGTGAAGGATATAAAGAAAATGTGGGTGCCAGTCCCATGTCAGTCCCTGGCTTGAATTTCAAGCCAGTCCCTATGTTTTCTCTAGAACAACATTAATCTTTGGTGGTTATTTATCACACAAAGCAATTGTCTGCAAATCAATGTTCAATCATTCACATTACAATAAAACATATTTTTCGAGTGTTGAACAAAATACAATTTGACCTAAAATAGACTCCAAACTTCACCCATAAGTTTGGCCCAAAGTAGTCTCTGTGCATAGTGAACTACAGCCTAACTAATGTGTAAAGAAATTAGAACCCAACATCAGAGTATACCCTTGTAACCAAACAAATGAGCCTCAGCCAACAGTGGTTGAGCTTCAGTCAGTCACAAGCTCCCAACTGATCAAACCATGTCCATACAAGGCAAATGATGACTGCAATCCATCAGGTGGCTTCTGTATGTCACTTACTTTTTTCTGGTTTTAAATCTCGCCTGCACATGTGGTGGGTGGGGCATTCTACCATCTTCGGTATGGAATGCTACTCAGTTCTACAACCTTTTTTTTTACTCAAATTAACTTTGTTACATTGAACTGCTCTCAGTTTTTCTCTTAACACAAGTAACAAAGCAGTAGGATGAAGCTGTGTGCTGAAGGGCCCATTTTTATTTAATCACTCGGTTCTATTAAACATCTGGTCAATACAGTGAAGGGGAAAATAGACAAGTGGGTATGTGGTTTAACTGATTAGTCAATCCTGGTTAAATTGTTGATTCCTTCATCTCAGCTACCTCCAAAATATAAGAAAGCAAGGATTCTATTTCCTAGTATTTGTTTCTGTTATCAACATATTAGGTTTGTTCACCACAGTATGAGCAAGGATGTGTGATGCTCACTCCACTTGTTCAGTACCAGGAAGGAGAGGTTTTCATAGAAGGTGGTACAGGAGGCAGAAGGAGCAAGCAGACTGCCCAAAGCCAGTTGTGTGGATTTTGGTCTCTAAGGGTAAATTGTAGTCCTTTCAACTCTTCTGAGGAGTTGCAGCATATGAATACCAGAAGGGATTAATACATAGAACAGTAAATTAAGCTTTGAATTATGTGAACAGAGACATTTCAAGAAAATATTAGGTTTTGCACATATGAAAGGGCTTGTTTTTTGTATCTCAAGGAATTACAGTATGACCTTTCCATGTTAGAAATATTATCAAAATCAATTAATTTCCCAAACTCTTGAGAAGGGACTACAATATCCTTGACTCAATAGTTTTCTGTAAAAATTAACTTTGTCTCAATCATCACTGGCTCTACTTCCTTTAATATTGTTCCTACAACAAACACAGAGCCATCAGCCTCCAATGCATCTTCAGAACCCTCTTCCAACCCTCTCTGCATGTGTCTCACTGCAGGATCTCTGGCAGCTCAGCTAGAACTCTCACCTCTCCTACTTCTGGGTGGTACTTCTAACAGCAGCAGCAGAAACACTGGTGGCAATTTCAGAGGTATCAGCAGTACAATTCCAATAAGAGTGGTCACAATGGCAGAAGCAGGGGTGGTAGCTGATCCCTGGATTTTCTGACTTGCTCCTCCATCTTGCCCCTAACTTTTATTTTTTTAATTTTTTTTAATAAACTGCATTTTGATTCATTGTACACAAATGGGGTACATTTTTTCATTTCTATGGTTGTGCACAATGTAGATTCATACCATTCGTGTAATCATACATGTACATAGGGTAATGATGTCTGTCTCAGTCCACCATTTTTCATACCCCACTCCTCCCTCTCATTTCCCTCTGTGTAATCTAAAGTTCCTCCATTCTTCTCTCACCCTCCACCCCTCCACCCCCATTATATATCATCATCCACTTATTATACCTGAAGGACTTAAAATTAGCATGCTACAGTAACACAGCCACATCGATGTTTACAGCAGCTCAGTTCACAATAGCTAGATTGTGGAACCAACCTAGATGCCCTTTAACAGATGAATAGATAAAGAAACTGTGGTATATATACACAATGGAATATTATTCTGTCATAAAGAAGAATAATATTATGGCATTTGCAGATAAATGGATGGAACTGGAGAATATCATGCTAAGTAAAATAAGCCAATCCCACAACTTTTCCATCAACTCCCTGCATTAGCTCCTTTGTGTTTGAAACACCTAAAATGATTTTTAACTTTTGTTATTGGACCCTGACTAATATAGACAGCAGTTATCCTGATCACTCATCTTTCCTCACTTGATCCTTATATTAATTTGTGAATTAAATGTTTAGTTGAAATATGAGGGATGGGTTTTACCGGGGATTGAACTTAGGGGCACTCGACCACTGAGCCTCATCCCCAGCCCTATTTTGTATTTTCTTTAGAGACAGGATCTCACTGAGTTGCTTAGCACCTACCTTTGCTGAGGCTGGCTTTGAACTTGCAATCCTCAGCCTCCTGAGACCCTGAGATTATAGGTGTATGCCACCGCACCCAGCTGTTTAGTTTAAATTTAAAGGTTTCCTATGCGATGTATAGTATCTGGGAAAGGAGCATTTCCTTTCTCCCATCATCATATCATTTCCCAACATTTTCTCTAAGGAACATTAGAGTCAGTTTTCAGTTGATTGGCATCTGAGTACAAAAGTATCCATACTTTTCTTTATGTATGTGTTATTATGACTAGAAAAATTCATTGAAAGCAAGTTAGTGAATTATTCTTAATTCTGACTTTATATCTAAGAGAGAGAACCTGAATCACTTCGATGGTTCAGTGGGTTCAATGGGGCCAATTAGAACACAATGAAGATTTTAAACATTTTTTACACATGATACAGCATTGTAGTTCTGACAAAATAAAGTGAAAAGAGAAAAGAACTTTCACACCAAATGATTATTGCTAAGCTTCTTCTACTCCCCATGATTTGTAAATATTCCTTTCCCTACAGAGCAAAACTTCAGCTTTACAAACACATCTAAAATTAGTTTCCTTGTTACTTAACCTACCTTTTAAATACCATAATAATAAACAACCACTTTTACAAGTAAAGAAACTTTACCCAAATAGTTTTATAACTCTCCAGTGGCTATTATATGGCTTATATTGCCCATTTATATCCAAGGGGATTCAATTGATTGGTCTGAAAATTGACTAAAGTCTCTTTTGATCTTCTTATGATAGGATAACCACTTAACAAAGTAAGACCTTCCCTTTTACCAGTCCAATATCTTCTAAACAACCTACAAAGGGACCAGCTGGCAAAGGGAGGCAAGAGTGTTTGAAGATTAATTCTGCTGAATCAATTTAGAACGCTAACTTGGAAGTGTGGCAAAGCAGAACGTGTGAGTGAACATTAAATGAAATATGGTATTAAATTATCTCTGAGACATATGTGGGCCCTGAAAATACTGAAAGCAAGACTAAATGTGTCTAAATGTGTTTGGAGTTTAGCATGAGAGCTATGACTTGGTAAATATTAAATCAATAAAAAAAACTTTCATAAAAGTTTCATAAAATGACAATATAACATTTTCCAAAGATACCTTTTTGCCCGTTTTGGTTTAAAATAACTAGCAACTAACAGCATTACTGCCTGAGGAATCAGAGGTTATGCTTAAAGTCTTGAAAAATAATTGCTGCCTTTCTTTGAACTGTCAGATTTATTTGAAAGCAGTTAGTGTATTACGTGGCAGTGGCTGCTTTCAAACCCCAATCGCCTGAAAACATATTCTACTGGCCCTAAGAAAATCAAATGAAGCCTTCAAAGAATGGCACTTTAAAACTTAACCAAACTGTAGAAATTCTTTCAAGATTTTAAAAGATTTGTCCAAAGACCCCCATATTAATAAATTAGGCAGTCGAGAACCCAGAAGTCCTGAGTCTGCTGAGGCACAGGAGTGAAGATCCTGGGAACAGGAGTCCCTGCAGTCAGGGAGCTCTCTCCCAGAGCTAGTCCTGCTCCCTGTCAGTCACCTGCCCTCCTTATTCACCTTGTAATCCTTTCCCCCTGATGACAAATGCCAAGTTGTCATCAAAAGTCAGCCTGCAGGACACTTCTGTGTTGTACTTGTGAATTCATTTCAAGCAGAAAATCTGCCTTCTGCAATTTATCTATTTTTAAGAAAGTGTGCCAAGTTTTTATACAGATTGAGATACTCAAAGCTGCTAATGCCATAGTAAATTAATAAATACCAAAAATGATTTAGTGATGAATAACAGTGACTCTTATAATTAACGAAAACTTAAATAACATTAATAACCATATCATTATGAAGACGATTGATTAATCATTGATAAGAAGAACCCAGAGCTCATGCCTCTTTTAATGAAGTCACTTTTCACTATCAAATAATTATGTTACTATCAAACAAAATGTTAAACTTTTCTGTTAGTGAGTAATTTGAACCTTTGGGCACTATTGATGAGAATATAAAAATGCTGTAGTGACTGGAAACTGGTAGTTCCTCAAGAAATTAAAAATAGAATTACATGATCCACTAATTCCAGTTAGGGTCACAAAAAGATATCCATACACCCATGTATAACGGCAGCATTATTCATACTAGCTAAAAAATGGAAGCAACCCAAGTGTCCAATCAATGGATGAATGGATAAGCAAAATGAGGTTATCTACATACAACTGAATGCTATTTAACCTTAGAAAAGAAGGAAATTCTGACAAACTATGCAACAGTATGGGTGAGTCTTGACAACATTACGCTAAGAGAAATAAGCCAGTCGCAAGAAGACACATATTGTATGATCCCACTTATATGAAGTGTTGAGAGTATTCAAACTCACAGAACTCCATAACAGAATGGTGGTTGCCTAAAGCTGGAAGGAGAGGACATTGAGAACTGTTGCTTAGTGGGTTTAAAGTTTTGGTTTTCCAACATGAAAGGGTTATAGAGATGGGAAGTGGTAATGGTTGCACAACATTACGAATGTATTTATTGCTGCTGCTGTATTTTGTGGATGGTTAGGATGATCTATTTTATGTTACATGTATTTTAGCACAATTAAAAGATTATGCCCAGACCTACAGAAATTGTGAAGCAGTAAATGAGTGTTGCTCTAAGTCTCTAAAAAAATTAAATTAATATTGACTTTTTCAAACTTAATCAACTAATATCTGTTTTTGTACCAAATCTATAAAATCTGCAAGATTTTATATTTTCATTTAGCTTACTAAATTTGTTTGAGTCTTTATTCCATTTGTCATAACCTTATTTTATTTTTCTGCAATGATATGCCATATGGCTAGGGTTTAACAATTTCTCCACGTTTTATATGCCAAGTTGTAGGGACTTTTTTTATGGTGCTGGGAATTGACCCAGGGGCATATTTAATCTTCCTCTTAAACACCTGCATGACATTTCAATATGGCACAGAAAAAGCCATCAATTTTTCATGATGGAACTTTATTTTGCCCTCAAAAGTTGGCACATCAAATGATATATTTCGAATGGCCTTTATAATTGAAAGATAAAAATTACATAACTTCAAAAATCCTTGATTTTTCATCCAGAAAAAAAAAATGACAAATTTTAGGACAACTGAGGCACTCAAAAAGCAGTAAGTCTATTAGCAGAAGCCTCCATTTCCCAGTTCCAAGCATGTTTACAGTAAAAGCAAAATGCATTTTAAAGGCAGTTCTATTCATCAGGTTCCAAACATCTCCAATCAGCCCTGTGATCCTAGAAATCTTAGTAAAACAACTAGTTCACATGCAGGATCTCATATAGCCCTAAACACTTTTCTCAGTTGCTCTCAAGTCATCCATGACATTCACATATTTCAGGAGGTCTTCCCTTATCTCACTGTCATCTCATACCTTCATCCAAAGTGTCTGTCATTTGGCCTCCACTCTTTTTCCAGTCAGACAGCTTTGCACTAGATTTTATTTCAAAGTATCCCAAATTTTTCTAATTCTGGGTATCATCTAGATAGGACATAAATAAATAATAGATAATAGAAATAAAGGAAGAAAGTTGATTCACAAGAACTTTCTTCAAAGATCCTGGTTTGGGAGTTTGAGAGAAAGCCCAGTAATTCTTTTTGTTTTTCCATTGGCTCTTCTTAGTTATACCTGACAATAGACTCCATTTTGATGAAATTATACAAGCTTGAAATATATCTTATTCTAATTCAGATCCCATTCTTGTGAGTGGGCACAATGGTGGGATTTACTTATGTATTTTCAGGTGTACATAGGAAAATTATTTTAGACTTAGTCTACTGTCTTTCCTATTCCAATCACCACCCTCTTCCATTCATTCCCCTTTGTCTAATCTACTGAACTCCTCTTCTTCCCCTCCACCCCACTTACTGTGGTTTAGCTTCCACATATCAGCAAAAACATTCAACCTTTGATTTTCTGGGATTGGCTTATTCCATTTATGATAGTCTACAGATCCATCCATTTACTGGCAAATATCATAAAGTCATTCTTCTCTATGACTGAGTAATATTCCATTGTGGATATATACCACAATTGCTTTATACATTCATCTGTCAAAGGGCACCTAGGTTGGTCCATAATTTAGCTATTGTGAATTGTGCTGCTATAAACATTGATGTGGCTGTGTCACTGCAATATGTTGATTTTAAATCCTTTGAATATATGCCAAGAAGGGGATAACTGGGTCAATCTGGTCCCAGTTTTTTGAGGAATCCCTATACTGCTTTCCAGAGGGGTTATACCAATTTGAAGTTCCATCAACAATGTAAGAGCATTCCCTTTTCCCCACAGCCTCACCAACATATGTTGTTACTTGTATTACTTGTATTCTTAATAATTGCCATTCTTATTGGAGATGAAATCTCAGTGTAGTTTTAATTTGCATTTCTTGAATTGCTAGAGATGTTGAACATTTTTTCATATGTTTTTGGATTTGTTCCTATTTCTTCTTTTGAGAAATGTCTATTCAATTCTGTTGCCCATTTATTGATTGAGTTATTTGTGGGGGTTTATTTGTTTATTTGTTTGTTTGTTTGATGTTAAGTTTTTTTAATTCTTTTATATATTCTGGAAATTGTTGCTCTGAGGTGCAAGTGGCAAAGATTTTCTTCTGTTCTGAAGGTTCTCTATTCATGCTCTTGTTTCTCTTTCTGTGAAGAAGTTTTTTAGTTTGATACCATTCCATTTATTGATTTTTTATATTATTTCTTGTGCTTTAGTAATCTTGTTAAGGAAGTCAGTTTCTGTGAAATATGTTGAAGTGTTGGGCCTACATTTTCTTCTAGTAGGTGCAAGGCTTCCAGTCTAATTCCTAGGTCTTTAACCTTAGAGTTGATTTCTGTGCAGGATGAGAGACTGGGTTAACTTTCCATTACATATGGATTTCCAGTTTTCTCAGCACCATTTGTTGAAGAGGCCATTCTTTTCTCAGAGTGTTTTGGTGCCTTTGTCTAGTATGAGGTAACAGTGTTTAGGTGGGTTTGTCTCTGTGTCTTCCATTCTGTTCCATTGGTTTTCTTGCCTGTGTTTGTGCCAATACCATGCTGCTTTTGTTACTATCCCTCTGTAGTATAATTTAAGGTCTAGTATTATGATACCTCCTGCTTCACTTTTCTCATTAAGGATTGTTTTGGCTATTCTGGGTTCTCTTATTTTTCCAAATGAATTTCACAACAGCTTTTTCTATTTCTATGAAGAACATTATGGAATTTTGATGAGAATTGCATTGAATCTGTATAGCGCTTTGGTAGTATGGCCATTTTGACAATATTAATTCTGCCTGTCCAAGAATATGGGAGATCTTTCCATCTTATAAGGTCTTTCTCAATTTCTTTATTTAGTGTTTTGTAGTTTTCATTGTAGAGATTCTTCACCTCTTTTGTTAGATTGATTCCTAAGTATTTACTAGTGGAGTTTTGGGGTCTTCCAAATATAGAATCATGTCATCAGCAAACAGAGTTTGAGCTCTTCTTTTCCTGTTTGTATCCCTTTAATTTCTTTTGCGTAATTGCTTTGGCTACAGTTTCAAGGACTATGCTAAATAGAAGTGGTGAAAGTGGGTATCTTTGTCTTGTTCCTGATTTTAGAAGGAATGCTTTCAATTTTTCTCCATTTAGAGAAAATGAGGTAGATGCTTAAAATGATGTTGGCCTTGGGTTTGTCATATATAACTTTTACAATGTTAAATATGTTCCTTCTAGCCCTCATTTTTCCAATGTTGTAAACATGAATGGGTGCTGTATTTTATCAAGTGCTTCTTCTTCATCTATTGAGATAATCATACAATTCTTGTCAGTAAGTCTATTTATGTGATGAATTACATTTATTGATTTCTGTATATTGAACCAATCTTGAATCTCTGGGATGAACCCCACTTAGTCATGGTGCATATCTTTTTAATATGTTTTTGTATGCAATTTGAATATAATTTTTTATTAAGAATTTTTGCATTTATGTTCATCAGGGATATTGGTGTGAAGTTTTTCTTTCCTTGATGTGTCTTTGTCTGGTTTTGGTATCAGGGTGATATAGCTTCATAAAATGAGTTCAGAAGAGTTCCTTCCTTTTCTATTTTGTGGAATAATTTGAGGAGGATTGGTGTTAGATCTTCTTTAAAGGCCTGGTAGAACTTGGCTGAGAATCCATCCAGTCTTGGACTTTTTTTGTTGTTGTTGGTAAGTTTTTGATGGCTTCTTCACTTTCATTACTTGAAATTGCTCTGTTTAAATTTTTGACATCCTCCTGGTTCAGTTTAGGTAGATCACATGTCTCTAGAAATTTGTCAATATCTTTGAGATGCTGGAGTATAAGTTTTGAAAGTAGTTTCCAATTATCTTCTGTATTTCGGTAGTGTCAGTGGTGACATTTCCCTTTTCATCATGGATTTTAATAATTTGAGTTTTTCTCCCTTTCTTTTAGTTAGCTTGGTTAAGGATTTCTCAATTTTGTTTATTCTTTCAAAGAACAAATATTTTGTTTCATTATTTTTTGAATTGTTTTTAAATCTCAATTTCATTAATTTTGGCTCTATTTTGAGTATTTCCTTTCTTCTATTGATTCTAATGTAATTTGTTCTTCTTATTGTAGGGCCTTGAGATGTAATGTTAGATTATCTGTTTGGTAGCTTTCTATTCTTTTAATGAAAAGCTCAATGCTATGAACTTTCCTCTTAGAACTGCCTTCATTGTGTCCCAGAGGTTTTGCTATGTTGTGTCACTATTCTCATTTATTTCTAAGTATTTTTTTAATTTCATCCCTGATTTCTTTTGCTATCTATTCATCACTCAATAGTGAATTACTTATTCTCCAAGTGTTAGAGTAGTTTCTACTTTTTATTTTATCATTGATTTCTAATTTCATTTTGTTATGATCTGATAGAATGCAAAGTATTACCTCTGTTATATAATCTTAATTCAGAAATTTCAAACTCCCAGACTTGGGCAATATTATGGGAGTTTTTCTGAGTTCAAATGCTCCTGAGTGGCCAACACACAGTTCCCTCAGAGTCCACCACTTGCTAGTCTTATGCCCTGGGGCCTCTTTAAGTGACTTGGCTATCATTTAAAGGTATCTGAGTTTGTGAACTTTAGTTACTCTCTACATATTCATGCTTCCCATTTTGCAGAAAAATTTTAATTCCTTGAGAATAAATAGAATAGATAAAGTAGAATCTCATGGTTGTATGATCCACTCAGCACTCAGGAAACTTTGTTTGGAAGGGGCTTTTGTTTTCTTTTCTTTTCTGTTCTTCCTTTATGTCTTTGATTTTGAGGTGGTCATTGTGTTTTCTGTTTAAGATAATGACCTCTTTAAAGTATTGCCAGACTGACTTGTGAACCTTTGGGGTACAGAAATGGGAAACTGAAAAGTACAAGGCTCTGATTTTGCTGTGACTCAGAACTAGACCAAGCTGTGTTTTAATCTACAATGTTAAGCCCCTCTGGCTTCAACTGCCAGGCATTGTTCTCTGAGAGTGGAAGACAATGGCATAGAAGCTGAAGCTGTTAGCATCCTGCTGCTACAAGGTCCCCTATGCACTCATTTGGAGCATTTACTAAGGGAAGGGGGCCATCCTCTACTCTTCACTCCAGAGGAAAGTCTGGGTAATCTCTTCACCCTTCATAAAGCTGAAAGGATTAACCCTGTAATTTCTCCAAGAAAGTTAGAGGACAATGCTTACATTTATATTTCTTATCTTTAATGTGAGTTTATAGGGTCCAGGAAAAAATAGTCAAAAAGAGAAGGAAAATATGATATAGGTGAAACATACTGGGGTCAGGAAGGGGAGGTCTGTGAGAATGTTTCCAGAAAAGATTGACATATGAGTCAGCAAAATGATTTGGAAAGACCCTCCCTGAATGTATGTGGAACAATCCAATAAACTGGGGCCCAGATGGAACAAAATCTGAAAGAGGGGGAAACACCCAGCTGCACAGTTTGACTTGTTTCTTGGGTGGAAGGATTTTTGCTACTGCCATTGCTAGTGGATGTCAGACTCCAGATTCTTTATCCTTTGAATATTAACTTAAACTGTTGACTGTCCAGGGAGCTTCCAGACCTTCAGCCTCAAACTGTCTTTGGTCACTCCTGTTCTGAAGCTTCCAGCTTCAGCTTCTTGACTAAGCAGCTGCTGATTTCTCTCTCAGTCTAAAAATGGTCATTGTGGGGAATGTCCAGTCTCTAATCATGTAAGCCAATCTAATAAATCCCCTCTTATAACTTCACACACACACATACTACTGTTTCTCTGGAGAACCCTAATATATATTCAAAGGAGGTTTTGTTGAATCAGAGAAAACAGGCTTAAACTGCAGCATGAGATATTTTAGTTAATTAAGAACAAAGTGTTAACTGAGAGTAAATGGTTTTTGGTACGGGTCGTAACTTCTCCCTCGCCAGAACTCCCAAAAGAAGTAAAAAGAGTCCTTGGATCTGAGAGTGTCTGACTCTCATATATACACAAGTAGCAGGAGAATGGAGAATCCTGAATATTTTCAACAAACATCTCAAGTGCTTATTCTGTGGCAAGGACAATTAATTCTAAGCACTAGAATCCAAAGATAAATAAGTCACTGCCCTCAAAGTCGAAGGAGAGCATCAAAAACAAATGAAAATTAAAACTTAAGTGCTACATATTAGAGAGAAATGTAAGATAATTTGGAGCATGGGAGATAACTTTTACCTATTCCTGAGGGTTAGAGCAGGAAAATGGTCAGCAAAACTGAAAAGAAGTGGTATCACCATGATTAAGCCTTGAGAGCTGAGTAAAAGTTTGCCACATAAACAAAATGGGGCAGGACATGCCAAGTGGGGCAAGAGCACACTCATGCAAGATTTGGAAAGTTTGATGTGGTCAGGTTTAGCTAGAATGTGGCCAGAAGGGGCTGGGATGATGAGTAGGGGGTGGAGAAACTTGGATATGTAACTGGACCAGTAAGCAGATGCTAAGGGACGGAGGGTTCGTAAACTAGGCTAGCTCTGAGTTAACCGAGCCTCACCAGGACTTAGATACCCACCTGGCCCCAGTGTTTTCTCCCTATGTGTGTCCATTTGTCTTTTCTTTGTCCCCTTACCACCCTTCAGTGTCTCCCTTAATTAACTGCCACAACTGAGAGAGATGAGAGGGTTGCAGTAATTGGCGCCTGAACAGGGACCAGAAGAGAGGTTGTGGAAAAGAGGGAAGAACATTCAGGCATCAGGATTTGTCCAAGACCCTAAGGTTATAATAAGAGTCAATATTTGATATGTCCTTAATAATCCACTGATACCAAAGATATGCTATCAGAACAAGGAGTCCAATCTAAAACCAAAACTTAAGTACTAGAAATATAAGCAAGGCTTGCAGATAAATATGACTAGCAGAGTACACATTTTTATGGCTTCTCTCTTCTGAACTCCTAGTAAAATTCAGTGCAGGGATTTTGTGAAAGTATGATTACACAAAGGCACACAGGCAAAGAAAACTCAAGAGAAGACAATAGCAAGTGAACAATAGTTCTTGAAACATAAAAATTGAGAAGCTGATAGAAAAATAGTAACTGATGTAAAAGAGTAGAAGTTGAAACCAAAATGCCTACAGAAAAGAAGACAAAGAGAAGCAAGTCCAGAATAATATAGAAAAGCAAGGTGTCACAAGGCAGAGGTGGAGTATGCAACTGAAGATGCAAGTCAATATACTTCACAATTATGAACCCCTGAATTCCTTTGTCATCTCTGCAGCCAAGAGAAAATCTCTTTACCCACTCTTGCCGTCATTTACTAACACCCAGTCATGTTCTCCCCAAGTAGGGACTAGAAGACAGTTTTCTGAATTAACTGGATTGTATCAGTCAGGGAAGGGTAGACCATGCTGCAATTATTAATGAAGATTTTAAAAAGTATATTTCCTACTCTCATGAGCCTGAATCAGTTCAGAAGATCTTTCTCTATATCTTAGTTAAATATCTAGAACATGTGGCATATGAGGACATTACAGAAGGAAAAAAAAAAAAGAGTTTGAGGATCATGGAAAGTTAACCCACATCCTAGGCCAGAATTAAGTCACATGGCTCCACTCTACCTAAAAGCAAGTTGGGAAATTTAGATAGGCACAGAGTACGAGATGAGCATTGTCTCTGCCATAGACTGAACCAAAAGATCAAAAGGACATTATCCATCCATTATGTAGCAATCGCTACATAGTAATCCTGTGATAAGGCCTTTTAATAAATTCAACCTATGTACAGAGTCAATTTAGCTGTTTAGTGTCAAAGAATAATAAATGTTAAGAAAATTCTTCAATGAGAAAAATGGAGGCCAACCTGAATAAACAAGAAAAAACTGAGACTGACCCCAAAAATAATAACAATGCAGGGAAAAGAAGACAACTTTACTTTAAAAACTAAAAGTTTCCTCAGGTAGAAGGGAAAATATTGCATCTTTTAAACAAGAGAGGCTATTAAAAAAAAAACACATTACGCATAATAAAAGTTCTTAGAAATTAAAATAATGATATCCAAGCTTAAAAATATAAACAAGGACTGAATGATGAAAATCAAAGAAATCTCTAAATACAGAAAAACAAGAAATAAAAATAAGGCAAATGAGACCTGCAATCCAGAAGGTCTAATATCTCATAAATAATAGTCTAGAAGCAAAAAATAGAGGAAATTGTCAAAGGAGTTCCATAGAACATTTCTTAAGACTGAAGTACATGAATTTCCAGACTGAAAAGGCCCCCAAATGCCCAGCAACTTAAAAAATTAATAACCTACATAAAGGCACATCATTTTGAATTTTAACAATACCAGAGATAAAAGAAAAAAAAGACCGTTCCAAATTGATAAAGGAAAAAAAAAAGTTAAGAAATCAGGTTGCCATCAGAATTTTCAAAATTGTTAATGTGGTACCATCTCTTTGAAAATTAAGGGGGAAATATTTCCAATTCATAATTATATATCCAATTACCAATCAAATAAAACAACAAAAACAAGGTTAATTAAAAAATGTTTGAAACATGCAATGAACCCCCCCCCACATTACTTCCCATGTGCCCCTTTTTAAGATGACAATATAGAATCTGCTTCATCAAAAATGAGGGAGTCAATCTAGAAAATATAAGGTGTAGGAGCCAGAAGGAAGCAAATTCTATGTAGGAGAGAGATGAAGAAGATTCTCATCATGTTGGTGACAACTGTCCCTAAATAATTCTGCAAGAATCCTGAGAGTAACCATCCTTGTCCAGAGAGTATGAGACTCCAGGAAAGAAGTCTCCAGGGAAAATCATAAATAATGTATTACTCGATACATTTGAACACATGGAAAATGGGAGTGCAAGGCATTTTACCAATATATCTAGACTTACGGTGTTCACTCCAATGTACATGGATGTCACTGCTCCTGCTCTTATAAGAAAAAAGCTAACCTGACTGAAAAATCAACTAGATATTTTGTTAGATACATGAAAAAATGAGGCCATAGGACAAATGATCACCCTGGAAAAAGGTGAATACAGAGAATATAGACCAGGTTACCTGAAGCAGAAGTTGCTAGAGTCAGTAACTATTGGAGGACCTGAAGGTTAGTATCAATAAAATGTTGAGGATTCAATGTAGGCTAGCTTTGAAGTTTAAAAATCCCAGGGCGCAGATTTATGGGGAAGCTTAATTTAAAGGGATTTTAACCCAAGGAGCCCCACAAAGTTCTCATGATGAAGAAAAATTCTGGGTATGTTCTCAAACATATACACCTCCAGGGGAAAATTAACCATTTTAAATAATCTCAAAGCATTCTCCACAACAAAAGGTCTACTTAGCAAGGGGGAACAAAAAGTTACCCAATTCCAACTCCCTCTAGCCTTTCTGTCTCACATAGGGGGAAGGATAACATGGACAAACACTTGTGAAGTCACAGTCCAGAGGCACAGACTCATCACATACTGAGACCTAATCATAGAAATCTCACTTTTTCCCTCTCCACACTTTACCATCACATCATTTGAAATCCTGTACAATAATAGTGGATCATAGCTAAATGAACTGTGAAGTTCAGAATCACCTTAAGAAGGGCCTCTAAGGAAACCCAAAGAGAAGAAAGAAGAGCAAAATAATGATGCAAGAGAAAATTGAAGTCTGATGCCCACAGCTAGGGAAAATAATAAACACAGCTAATTCCTGGCCAGGTAAACAAACCCTCACACTAAAGACTAAAAAACCCATCTACCTCAGCTCCTGTTATCCTGTCTGGTTTTCAACACCAAAAAACAAAATTTCAAGTCATAGTAAAATGCAAGAAAAAGCACAATTTGGAAAGACAATGCAAACATCAGAACCCAACTCAGATACAGCAGAGATTTAGAATTATCAGACTGGCAATTTAAAATAACTTCAATTAACATGCTATAGACTTTGATGGAAGAAGTAGATGGTATACCAGAACAGATGAGTGATATAAACAGAGATATTTAAACTGTATGAAATAATCAAAAGGAAATGATAGAATCTTAAACACTATACAGAAATGAAGAATGTCTTTCATGGTCTCATCAGTAGACCGGTCACAGCTTAGGAAAGAATGCAAGAACTTGAAGGTCACAGGTTAAACTAGAACCCTTAGGCCAGTCCTTTCAAAACAAAACCTACCCAGTAATTTTTATGCATGCCCAGGACTAAATAAACGCTCTGCAAGTCACTAGTTTAGGGAGAGAAATCTGGTTAAGGCAATTTCCATTTCTCCCCCTAAATTCATCAATCAGATAGTTCTCCCACCCTGCCCCAAAAAGGAATGGATGAAGGTGCTGGAAAGAAGTGACACTACAGTAGAAGCTCCTCATTGCAATAAGAAGCAAGTGGAATGGAGTTGAAGTGGCTATTATCTACTTGACATAGTGGAAGAGGGGCAGCATTTTCCCTAAAAGTGTGGAAAAGTTCAAAATCAGATCTACTCAGGGAGTAGGACCAGACCCTCATGGCCAGGATTTTGTTATCTCAATATAGCTGGACTTCATTTTGCCAAGAATTGGCATATTGGTTAACATATAAAGCTTCTCAAGAGACAGAGAAACCTATGGTTCTCACAATACAAGTATGTATCTTAAGTGGCAATTAGCTTAGAGAATACAAGAACTCAAGCCAAAGGGAAATGGCATCTATTCTACCGAAGATTTCCTAGACAACCACAGGTCCATGAAATGACTGCTACTTCATCAGCAGGTCCACAAGTGGGAACATTTGAGAAGGGAAGGAAGGAACCACAAGAAACCAAGAATTCACCTTCATGTTCCCTGCCCATCCACCCCAACATGGCACCAGCCAGGTGGCAACTGGTAGACTTCTTTATTAGTTTCAACTACCCTCTGCCTCCCTCATCACTACATTCCTGTCATGGTACACTAAGCTTAGTAAGTGTCTGATGAAGGTGACAATTTTGGCATGTGCTTAGAAAGACACCTGTCCTTTATGTACAAGTAATTTCTTTCTGATCAAAATATTTCTATACCTCTACTCACCCATGCACTTGCTATCTCCAAGGAGGAGTTCTGTAGTGGGGTGAAGGTATCAGATGCAGGAGGCATCAGATGCACCTCCATGAATGATGGTGGTCTGGTTCAAACATTGTTCCATTTATTGTTGAGACCAATGGGCCACATATGGAAGTCACATGAAAGGAATTCTTCATCCCATGTCCGAGGCCAGTGCAAAACAGGACCAGACTTGAAGAGTGGTACTATATCTTATCAGACATTATTTGATCACCAATAACTGGTTTTCCCCTAAGAAAGTTCTTCTCTTCCCCCAATACGGAAGCCTATGTTGCATGTATGACCCCATTTTTCTGTTGTGCCAATATCAGCTAATCATGAGTGTGTTCCCTGCCATACCTGTAGTTCCCAGAAACCAGGGCCAGGGCTCAGATCCAAAACACTGAATCATTTCTTCTAACCTCCAAGGATCTAATTCTTAGTCTCTGCAAAGAATTTCCAGCCTATAGGAATAACTTAGTTGACCGAGTATTTCCAAGGTTAATCTAATTGGTCTAACACTTCTTTTAGAAGATGATCAGTTTTTATTTTGCAACTGTTAATTTTGTAATCAGGAATAGTCTTTGCCAAATTTGACAAATAAAAATTTTAAAAAATTGTTATCACTCTCCTCTTACTATCATGTTATAAAACAAAGACTATTAAACCAAAATCAGAGAATGAAGTGTATTCCTTTAAACTGAAAAATGTAGCCTTACTTTATTTTTTTTAGGGAGTTTTTTTTTATTGAAAACAAATGGGATACATGTTGTTTCTCTGTTTGTACATGGCGTAAAGGCATACCATTTGTATGCCTTTATGTGTAATCATAAATTTACATAGGTTAATGTTGTTTGATTCATCCTGTTATTTTTTCCCTTCCCCCCCACCCCTAGCACTCCTCTTTTCCCTCTGTACAGTCCTTCCTTCCTCCATTCTTGCCCCCCTCCCTAACCCTAACTCTAACCCTAACACTAACCCTCCCACCCCCCATTATGTGTCATCATCCACTTATTAGCGATATCATTCGTCCTTTGGTTTTTTGAGATTGGCTTATCTAACTTAGCATGATATTCTCCAATTTCATCCATTTGCCTGCAAATGCCATAATTTTATCTTTCTTTATGGCTGAGTAATATTCCATTGTATATATATACCACAGTTTCTTTATCCATTCATCAATTGAAGGACATCTAGGTTGGTCCACAATCTGGCTATTGTGAACTGAGCAGCTATGAACATTGATGTGGTTGTATCTCTGTAATATGCTGATTTTAAGTCCTTTGGGTATAGGCCAAGGAGTGGGATAGCTAGGTCAAATGGTGATTCCATTCCAAGTTTTCAAAAAGTCTCCACACTGCTTTCCAGAGTGACTGCACTAATTTGCAGCCCGACCAGCAATGTATGAGTGTACCTTTCTCCACACATCCTCGCCAACACCTGTTGTTGCTTGTATTCTTGATAATCGCCATTCTAATTGGAGTGAGATGGAATCTTAGGGTGGTTTTGATTTGCATTTCTCTTATTACTAGAGATGTTGAACATTTTTCCATATGTTTGTTGATTGCTTGTAGATCTTCTTCTCTGAAGTGTCTATTCATTTCCTTAGCCCATTTGTCGATTGGATTATTTGCATTCTTGGTGTAGAGTTTTTTGAGTTCTTTATAGATTCTGGAGATTAGTGCTCTATCTGAAGTATGATTGGCAAAGGTTTTCTCCCACTCTGTAGGCTCTTTCATCGCATTGCTGATAGTTTCCTTTGCTGAGAGAAAGCTTTTTAGTTTGAATCTATCCCAGTTATTGATTCTTGCTTTTATTTCTTGTGCTATGGGAGTCCTGTTGAGGAACTCTGGTCCAAAGCCGACATGTTGAAGCTCTGGACCTACTTTTTCTTCTATAAGATGCAAGGTCTCTGGTCTGATTCCGAGGTCCTTAAACCATTTTGAGTTTAGTTTCATGCATGGTGAGAGATATGGGTTTAGTTTCATTCTGTTGCATATGGATTTCCAATTCTCCCAGCACCATTTGTTGAAGAGGCTATCTTTTCTCCATTGCATATTTTTGGCCCCTTTGTCTAGTATGAGAGAATTGTATTTATTTGGGTTTGTGTCCATGTCCTCTATTCTGTACCATTGATCCACCTGTCTATTTTGGTACTGTTGAGAGCAGGGTGGTATCTGTGCTGCTAACTGTCTCAAGGACAAACAGGACTGCTGGGCCCCTGTGCTTACCAAGGTTGTTAAGAGATATTTGTCCGAGGAATGTGCAGTTGCCTGGAGACCTTATCCGTCAAGGACGAGAGCAGGGCCTAGCCCCGACTCAGCTCCTGAATAGTTCACCTGTTCCCTCCTCCCTTCTTCCTCTAGGACCGTCCAGTTCTGGCCGGACCCAATGAAAATCAAATAGATTGACCGGACCCAACCAGGGGAGGTTTAGCTGTTCGAATGTTAGCCAATTAGAAGAACACTGTAAAACTGCTTGCTTTTCCTTATAAAAACCCTGCTGACGAGGGCTCGGGGCCTCTCTCCTAGCGTCGTTGATTAAGGACGCAGAGGACCGAGTTCGAACTCGCTAATAAATGACTCTTTGCTGCTTGCATTGATCGTGGTCTCTGGTGGTCCTTGTGGGGTCTCAAGCCTTTGGGCACAACAGTACCAATACCATGCCGTTTTTGTTACTATTGCTTTGTAGTAGAGTTGAAGATCTGGTATTGCGATACCCCCTGCTTCACTCTTTCTGCCAAGGATTGCTTTAGCTATTCTGGGTATTTTATTCTTCCAGATGAATTTCATAATTTCTTGCTCTATTTCTGTAAGGTACATCATTGGGATTTTAATTGGAATTGCATTGAATCTTGATAGCACTTTTGGTAGTATAGCCATTTTGACAATATTAATTCTTCCTATCCAGGAACATGGGAGATCTTTCCATCTTCTAAGGTGTTCCTTAATTTCTTTCTTTAGTGTTCTGTAGTTCTCATTGTAGAGGTCTTTCACCTCTTTTGTGAGATTGATTCCCAAGTATTTTATTTTTTTCGATGCTATTGTGAATGGGGTAGATTTCCTAATCTCTTTCTGAAGATTCATCACTTATGTATAAAAATGCCTTAGATTTTTGTGCATTGATCTTATATCCCGCTACTTTACTGAATTCACTTATGAGATCTAAAAGTTTTCTGGTGGAATTTCCTGGTTCCTCTAAGTATATAATCATATCATCAGCAAATAGGGATAGTTTGAGTTCTTCTTTTCCAATTCATATCCCTTTAATTTCTTTGGTCTGTCTAATTGCTCTGGCTAGAGTTTCAAGGACGATATTGAAAAGAAGTGGTGAAAGAGGGCATCCCTGACTTGTTCCAGTTTTTAGGGGGAATGCTTTCAGTTTTTCACCATTTAGAATGATATTAGCCATGGGCTTAGCATAGATGGTCTTTACAATGTTAAGGAAAGTTCCCACTATCCCTATTTTTTCTAGTGTTTTGAGCATGAAGGGGTGCTGTATTTTATCAAATGCTTTTTCTGCATCTATTGAAATAATCATGTGATTCTTAACTTTAAGTCTGTTGATATGGTGAATGACATTTATTGATTTCCTGATGTTGAACCAAACTTGCATCCCTGGAATGAAACCCACTTGATCATGGTGCACTATCTTTTTAATATGTTTTTGTATGCAATTTGCTAAAATTTTGTTGAGAATTTTTGCGTCGATGTTCATTAAGGATATTGGTCTGAAATTTTCTTTCCTCGATGTGTCTCTGTCTGGTTTAGGTATCAGGGTGATATTGGCTTCATAGAATGAGTTTGGGAGGGTTCTCCTCTTCTATTTCATGGAATACTTTGAGGAGTATTGGAATGAGCTCTTCTTTAAAGGTTTTTTGAACTCAGCTGAGAACCAATCTGGTCCTGGACTTTTCTTTGTTGGTAGGCTTTTGATGACTTCTTCCATTTCATTACTTGAAATTGGTCTATTTAAATTGGGTGTGTCCTCCTCGTTCAGTTTAGGCAATTCATATGTCTCTACAAACCTGTTGATGTCTTCGAAATTTTCTATTTTGTTGGAGTATAGATTTTCAAAATAGCTTCTAATTATGTTTTGTATTTCAATCATGTCTGTTGTGATATTTCCTTGTTCATTCCAAATTTTAGTGATTTGGGTTTTCTCTCGTCTTCTCTTTGTTAGTGTGGCTAAAGGTTTATCAATTTTGTTTAGTTTTTCGAAGAACCAACTATTTATATTGTCAATCTTTTGTATTGTTTCTTTTGTTTCAATTTCATTGATTTCAGCTCTGAGTTTAACTATTTCCTGTCTTCTACTACTTTTGGTGTTGGTCTGTTCTTCTTTTTCTAGGGCTTTGAGCTGTAGTGTTAGGTCGTTTATTTTTTGAGTTTTACTTCTTTTATTAAATGCACTCCATGAAATAAATTTTCCTCTAAGTACTGCTTTCATAGTGTCCCAGAGATTTTGATATGATGTTTCTTTGTTCTCATTTACCTCTAAGAATTTTTTAATTTCCTTCCTAATATCTTCTGTTATCCATTCATCATATAATAGCATATTGTTTAATCTCCAGGTATTGGAGTAGTTTCTGTTTTTTACTCTTTCATTTATTTTTAACTTCAATCCATTATGATCTGATAGAATACAAGTTAGTGTCTCTATCTTCTTGTATTTGCTGACATTAGCTTTGTGGCATAAAATATGGTCTATTTTAGAGGAGGATCCATGTGCTGCTGAGAAGAAAGTGTATTCGCTCTTGATTGCATGGTATATTCTATAAATGTCTGTTAAGTCTAAATTATTGATTGTGTTATTGAGATGTATGGTTTCTTTGTTCAATTTTTGTTTGGAAGATCTGTCCAGTGGTGAGAGAGGCGTGTTAAAATCACCCAGTATTATTGTGTTATGGTCTATTTGGTTTCTAAAATTGAGAAGGATTTGTTTGACATACATGGATGAGCCACTGTTTGGGGCATAGATGTTTATGATTGTTATATCTTCCTAATTTATGCTTCCCTTAAGCAGTATGAAATGTCCTTCTTTATCCCTTCTGACTAACTTTGGCTTGAAGTCCACATTATCTGAAATGAGGATGGATACTCCAGCTTTTTTGCTGAGTCCATGTACATGGTATGTTTTTCCCCATCCTTTCACCTTTAGTCTGTAGGTATCTCTTTCTATGAGGTGAGTCTCTTGCAGGCAACATATTGTTGGATCTTTCTTTTTAATCCAATCTGCCAGTCTATGTCTTTTGATTGATGAATTCAGGCCATTAACATAAAGGGTTATTATTGAGATATGATTTGTATTCCCGCTCATTTGGTTCATTTTTTTAATTTTATTTATTTATTTATTTTTTTGACACAACTTGGTTCCTCCTTTATTTGACAGTTCCTTTAGGATAATTCCTCCCTTTGCTGATTTGCTTCTTTGTTTTTTATCTCTTCCTCATGGAATATTTTGCTGAGAATGTTCTGTAATGCTGGCTTTCTTTTTGTAAATTCTTTTAGCTTTTGTTTTTCATGGAATGATTTTATTTCATCGTCAAATTTGAAGGTAAGTTTTGCTGGGTATAAGATTCTTGGTTGGCATCCATTTTCTTTCAGATCTTGAAAAATGTTGTTCCAGGCCCTTCTAGCTTTTAGGGTCTGGATTGAAAAATCTGCTGATATCCGTATTGGTTTCCCCTGAATGTAATTTGGTTCTTTTCTCTCACAGCCTTTAAAATTCTGTCTTTATTTTGTATGTTAGGTATTTTCATAATAATGTGCCTGGTGTGGGTCTGTTGTAATTTTGTCTATTTGGAGTCCTATAAGCCTCTTGAACTTGGTTTTCCATTTCATTCTTCAGATTTGGGAAATTTTCTGATATTATTTCATTGAATAGATTGTTCATTCCTTTGGTTTGTTTCTCTAAGCCTTCCTCAATCCCAATAATTCTCAAATTTGGCCTTTTCATGATATCCCATAGTTCTTGGAGATTCTGTTCATGATTTCTCACCATCTTCTCTGTTTGTTCAACTTTGTTTTCAAGGTTAAATATTTTGTCTTCAATGTCTGAGGTTCTGTCTTCCAGGTGTTCTATCCTATTGGTTATGCTTTCTATGGAGTTCTTAATTTGGTTTATTGTTTCCTTCATTTCAAGGATTTCTTTTGGTTTTTTTTCAGTATCTCTAACTCTTTATTGAAATGATCTTTTGCTTCCTGTATTTGCTCTTTTAACTGTTGATTGGTGCGATCATTTAATGCCTGCATTTGCTCTTTCATCTCATCGTTTGCTTCCCTGATCATTTTAATTATGTACATTCTGAACTCCCTTTCTGTCATTTCTTCTGCCATGCTGTCATTGGATTTTATTGATGTAACATCTAGATTTGTTTGCGGCATTTTCTTCCCTTGTTTTCTCATATTGTTCAGAAATCCGTGGATCATTAAGATATTGCAGATTTCCTCTATTGACTTATAATGCCCCTGAAGATTGCTAGTATATTCCCTCTTATCCTTCAGTAGCCTGCAGTCTTGGAGGAAGTTGATAATGCAGTGCTCCACAAGGAAGCTGCCTCTCTAGGGTTGGTGACCCTCAGGTGGGGTATATTTCCTGATATTGGGCAGAGGTGCCTCCACTTTTTGACCAATGGTCATCCAAAGGGGAACTAGGCTGCAGGCTGAGGCAAGGCCTGTTTGTGCCTGTGTCTCTGGTTTTACCGTCCTTTTGGGAAAACCTCACCCGGCAGGGAAGACTCACCCAGTGGGGAGGTCTCGCTGGTCAGTTCCCCTCCTAGAGGTTCCCCTCAATCTACAACTTCCGCCTGGGCTGGGTTGCCTTCCTCTGCAACGTTCCTGGGGGCCCGGACCTACCTCCTGGGCCTGGGAGCCTCACCCTTCGCAGACGAGTCTCCTTAGGCTACCTCTCCTCAGAGAATCTGCCCGCAGTCCTGGAACCTTCGCTCCACCCCTAAGTGTGTCTCTGTGCGACTCTTCCACCAAGTAGCCACCTAGGTCCTGGGACCCTGCTCTGCACCTAATTGCCTGGGTATGCGGCCCCTCCTCTGAGCCGCCACCTGGAGCCCCGTACAATAGCTCTGAGTCCCAGAGACCCGCCACACACCTCTTCCTCCGGACAGCCACCCAGTGTTCCGACGCGGTCACTAGGAGTCCAAGCAACTCACTTCGCGTCTCCTCCTCCCGCCAACCGCCCGTAGCCCTAGGCAGTCACTCCAAGTCCAAGTGACCCACCCTGTTCCTCCTCCTCCTCGGGGTAACCCCCTGGGTGTTCAGGAGCGGTCACTCCGAGACCTAGTGACCCACCGCACTCCTCCTCCAGGTAGGCCACTGGTTTCAGGAGCAGTCGCTTTGAGTCCAAACAACTCACCACTCGCCTCCTCCTCTGAGCAGCCACCCGGAGCTCTGATGCAGTCACTCCTAGACCAAGCAACCCGCCGCGCTTCTCCTCTTCCTCCGGGCAACCCCCCAGTGTTCAGATGGGATTGCTCTGAGTCCAAACAGCTCGCCACGCAGCTTCTCCTCAGGCAGCCGCCCAGAGCCCCAGTGGTTGCTCCGAGTCCAAGCGCTGTGCTGAGCCGCCTCCTCTACCATGATCCCAGTCGTCCGTGTTCACTGCTCCAGCGGGGGGAGGGGCGTCTCACCGGGCAACTCTACTTCACAAAGTTCCCTGCGTTCCGGGACTACCGCCCCATCCGGGACGCCTCCCCAACGGGAGAGACTCACCCGGCGGCTTTGAGTTGGTCCCAAGTCTCTCACTATCTCCTCTTTTGAATCCTGCGTCCTGGAGCAACATGAAATGCAGCCGCCCTCTAGTCCGCCATCTTGAAACCCTAGCCTTACTTTAAAAAACCCAATAGTACCCGTATTTGCAAAATTTTACTGAGTGCCAAAGCAAACACTGCTGTAGTGTAGTTTTTGAGATACACTGCTCTTCATCAGTAAGTTTCAGGTACTCAAATAAGTACAGGACACAAACATATAAAGAAGCAGAACTAACAAGGTGCATTTTACTCAGGCAAGTTATTTACAAAGCCTTGTTTCCTACGAAATATTTGCAAAACAACTTTTCTTCTACAGTGCCTTTCCCAGAAAACCAAATTGTAATTTTTTTAAAATAAAATTATACATGTACATCAATACAAATTCAAATAAAAGATAAAAACCAATTTTAATTTGGGGTATCAAAATGAACAGCATACACAAAATCTAAAGGGTGCTGTTGGTAATAAATTTTCTTCATCAAAAGGCAATTTTTTTTTCTGCTGAGTGGAAAAAGGTTTGGGCTAACAGAATTTTCAATAAATTAAAATACAGAAGCTGAAAGCAAGCATAGGAACAATGCCAGAAACGTCCCTTTTCAGAAACAGGTTTTGAGAGCCTACACAAATTGATGTATATTTATCTTGATGAATATATTCTCCTCTGACATACCCTACTCCTCCCCTCTCTCTACCAAGCAACACTCACCCACACCTCCTAAAACAAAATTAGTCTGTGCCGAATAATTAATCATATTCTATCATCAAAACTATGTCCTCATTCTCAGAATATCAGCACTGCAAAACAGTAAAACACGAAGACAACAAAACCAGTTCAAAAAATATTTACTAAAAGGCACTCCTTGAATGGTGACAGTTTTACTTGACCCAAATTATTCAAAATCAATGGTGCTGTGCATCTAATTTAATCAGTAAATATTAATAGGCATTGCATGTCATAAAAAAATTAGTAAGATACAGTCCCAAGATGGACATGGTGGCACATACCTGTAATCCCAGTGACTTCAGATGCTGGGGCAGAAGTATTGCAAGTTTGAGGTCAGCCTTAGCAATTTAGTGAGGACCTATTCAAAATTAAAAAATAAAAAGGCTAGGAATGTAGCTCAGTGGTAAAGAGCTCTTAGCTTCAATCTCCAGTACAGAAAGAAAGAAAGAAAGACACAATCCCATCCTCCAGGAGCAAAGAGTAATAATCTTCCCATTGTGTAGAAGCAAGGGTAACACTTCACTCTCCAGACACTTACTGAGGGCCTCGGACTTTCTTACCCTCTACTCTCCCCCTCCATCCTGAGTGAGCAGGAACTGTTTGATATTATTTTCTTGGAGGCCACCTTTTGTTGTTGCTGTTCAATTTTGCAAACTTGCACCAATCAAAAGAAAAATAACAATCTCCAGCATTACAGTTATCCTACTTATCACTAACTCTTGAACCAATTAAACTAGGAAAATTCAGTAAACATATCTTAGATAATTTCTATTCACAAGCATAACTTGCTGCTGTGGGACACATAAAAACAGGTAAAGTACAGTTTGTGCTTTCAGGTTCACTGCTGAGTGGAAAGGATGTGTTGATCTCAGGAAAGACTTTGATGTTCTGAACCTAAGGAATGTAGTACTTAAGATTCCATTAACAGCCAGGCACAATGATGCATGCCTGTTATCCCAGCGGTTCAGAGGCTAAGGCAGGAGGATCGCAAGTTCAAAGTCATCCTCAGCAACTAAATGACACCCTGTCTCTAAGTCAAATACAAAAAAGGGCTGGGAATGTGGCTCCATGGTTAAGTGCCCCTAGGTTCAATCCCTGGTTCAAAAAAAAAAAAAAAAGATTCCATTAACAGAAACGAGAAGACTGTGGAGTTAGTTTCAGATGACAAATAACCTAAAGAGGTTAGGGGCTACAACTACCGATATGGAAGTTTTGCCAGATACCTTGCTTGCCCCTTCTGATGCACTCTCCTCCCCATCTCTCCCCTGCTATCTGCTCCTGGAGCCTGACCTGAATGGACATGCATGTGTCATGTTAGCTCTGGCTTCCCTCTGGGAGCTACCAGCAGGCAGTCAGAGGGAGGGAGGTAAAATGAGATCAGGGTGTTTACTCCCCAGTTTGCCTCTTGTGAGGTTGCCTTAGGCTGTCTTTCCCTTACAGAAGGCCCTGGTTCTTATATGTGTACCTCTCTCTCTTTCTGGGTTTCAGTAACACTCCCTGCCCTGTCTCTTCCAACTCACAAAACTACAATTCCACTCATATTAGCACCACATTCCTACACTATTCCGTAAGCTTCCCTTCATACTACTCATGCCTACGTACTGAATTCTATCATAAGTAAACCTTCCTAAAATTACTCCAATTTGTATATGCTTTCAGTTATCTGATGGGACTCAGAAGTCCCTGAATAAATAATACTTTCTCCTACAAGTGGGGATTGCAGAAAGATAAAGATCACCACAGAAAAGATCACTTAGGAATCCTTTGTACTCAAGAGGGAAAAGAAGTCACAACCAAAGAAACCATCTGTGAGGGAGGGCTAGAAAGGAAAAGAAAGGTCCAGTGGTATGTAGACATAGGCCAGGTCCCATCCAGGTCCAGTCCTCAGAAAGAGTCATAAGAAGGTGAGTGAAGATGACAGTGGCTATTTGGAGGTTAAATGCATACATCCTTCCAAATCACACCTATCCTACTTGCTCTTAACCACCACCACCAAGCACGCCAGTCGGCCACCCTCCTTCTTGCCTCCTACCCTGTGGAGTGACCCAGACTCTGCTTTTAAATTGAAGGGCTTACTGCCCAGCTGCTGAGAGTCCTGACAGCTGAAAGTCCTCTGTTCACAGTCCTCTGCAGAATTTTCTAGGCTATTTTCATTACTAAAAGATTCCTAGGCCAGTTAGAGAGTGCTTCAGTGTTCTATGTGATGGTTCTGTCTATGAATTGATTTTTCAGTCTAAGTGCATGGGATTTAGTGAAAAGAAGTTGATGCCCTGAAGTTACATTAAAACACGTATCTTCCAGTTGTTTGCTAAGCTATACAACAGAAATCTGGACTTTCATTGCTATAAGTTGTTTAACTAGAAATGCAAAGTGACTCATTTGTTGAATATTTGACATCAATCTGTGTCTTCATAAAAGAAGTATTTCTATTTCTAATCCAGATAACTTCTGCACCTGCCAAAGACCCAATATCTTTCACATCTTTTCCTAGCTTCTAAAGATAAGCATTATTCTAATGGTAACATGTGTTAAATTTTGGTTCCTATGACATTGATATGTCACTGAGTGATAGTAGACAAAAAGTTATCAGAAATTTTGTCTTAAATTTATAAATTTATCCTAAAATAATTCATATGTGATTTAATCTTAAACTTGTAATCATTTACTAAGTATCCACTCTGAGCTAGGAAGCATGCCAGGCATTTCATATTCATGTACACCTTCATTCAAAAATATTTTGCTTCTCAATTATCATAAAAACATTTTGAGTTTAATAACTATCCATTTATATGTACTCTCTGCAACTATTTTTTGACCACCTACTCTTTGCAAGGCTCTATGCTAGGAGCTAGATAGAAGTCATACACAACCCCTATACACATGGAACTTATGGCCAAGTGAAGGCACTCCACAGTATGAAATATCACACAATTAGATGTACAGCTTTGGTAAATGATGTAAAGAAACATTATATCTTGCTGGAAGATAAAGAAAATAAGGGTCTGAGAAATTAAGCAATGTTCTGGAATCCTGCCTCCTTGGTGCATCTGGACTTCATAACATTGTAGTTATGACTGAATTTCCTCAATGAAAGCTGTGCCCTACCCTCAACAGCAGCAGCCTCTTGTCCCCTTGGCAGGAGGACTGCCCACCCCCACCAGAGTTGCCCTTCACAGACCCCAACCCGAGCAGCCAGTTTAACAGCCTCACTTCTGAAGCATGATTAAATTGGAAGGAGTGTCATCTAACTCTCAGGATAAGAAATTTGGTACCATAACAATAATATAAATCACACTGGTTTGGAGCTTATTTTAACATAATCCCTGCACACTAAGAATCCCAGAAGTACATTATATTATCCTTCTCAAAGTAGTCATCACTTTGTGACTCACATTACAGTGGTCTGTGTCCATGTCAACTTACTCTTCTTTGTAGCCTCACCTAGAAGCACTTATCTAAGTAAATCTTTGTGGGCAGAAAGAAAGAAGGAGAGAAAGGAAGGAAATACCAAAAATGTAAGCATTCCCATAATTAGAGGCAAACAAGGAAAAAATGTAGTATAAAACAAAGACAAAATTAGCAAAAATCAAAGGATACCAACATTTCTATTCTGAAACAAAGTTACAAACCTAATTAAGATATAAGTAATATAAAATAGGTGGTGAGTACCAACTATTTTCTGCATATGTAGATATATTTCTCCATTAGGAGCAAAGCTGTACATTGACATTTTTGTAACTAGTATGTGTGGAAAATGTAATAATCAGGTTATTTTTGTAAATGTTCCAATATTTCTGAAAATTAGAATTTATCCTTCTCATTCTTAGCTTTTCCAGGTAAATTATATATCTCATTTAATATTAATTTGGGGGCCTAGAGACTGTCTGTTTTGCAGCACGGTACCTACTCTGACCTTGACACTGAAGATATGTGGTCCAGGTTGAACTACTCATGGTACAGAGCATGTGTGCTTCACTGGGCACCTATTATAAAGCACATCCCAGATCTGGCACAGAAGGAATATCATGACTTCTGGAAGCATGATAATGTACAGTGTGTCTCATTAGAATATTATAATACAGAAAGTGTTAGACACTTCTTCCCTAAACATAAAATACTAAATTAGGAGGAATTCCACCAAAGAATAGAAAAAATATCAGCACTTCCTCTGAGTGGTTCAAGTTCCTGATTTGTTAATGCAAATATTTCCCTATGAAACTTAGGGATAAAAAATATAAGCCTACTTAGTATGACCTTAAACACTTAAATATAATGACACTAAATAATTAACAAGAGTCTCTATCACTTTCTGATTTTATAGAGTTCCATAATTTGTTGAATAGTGAGGAATAACAGTAATAATCATCTAATTACTTTGATCTATATCCATTGGAAACTACAGGTTATAAATCTGTGTCAGGCTGTGAATACTGCCATCTGTTCATATTACTCATGAAAAAATTAAACATGTAATTAGAAGATTGTTACCTTAATGAATAGTTCAATATTTTAAAAAAACAGAATCTTGGTTTGTGAAATTTTTCTCTAACAAAATGTTAGTTGAGATTACTTAAGATGTAATACCAACTTTGTGACTTTCATAATTTCCTTATTTGTTTGAGTCTTTACTTGCAAATCAGGTTTTAATTTAGTAGATAGCAGAAAATTAGACTTAATTAGAGTATTTAAAAAAACAAACAATAACTACAAATTCCTATTTATATGCCACAAACTCTTCTCAAGTTGTTAACTATTGATCTAATCAAACTTGGGACATAGCAACCTAACTCCCTGGTGTTCTAGAAGGAACAGGGATCTCTGAAGAGGACTCCTCTAAGTAGAAAAGGAAATCTCTTCCTTTTCCCATGGAGATCTTTTCTTCCTTAGTTTTTCCCCTGAGATCCTTGCACCAGGAATGGTTGCTAGGAAGGCAGTGTTGTGAAGGACTCTGAAGTCTTGGCTTAGAAGAAAAGTGCTTTAACTAGTCTCTTCACTGGTCATGAAAAATGAAGATTTTTGCAAGTTCTGCCTAATTTATCATTTCTGAACTTTTTCTATGAAATCTCTCTGTGAGAGTCATACCAAAAACAACCTTCCTATTTGTTGCCATGAGCTTAAAGTGGGATAAAATCTAGTGATGTCTCCTCATTGAGAAAAATGTCATAAAATCTGAGAGACTTCATCAAGTATTTAAATAAAGGAAAATAAACATAATATCTGCATACTTAATTAATCCTCATAATAATCTTCAAAGAAAGTACTGTCATCATTTTGCAGTTGAAGAAATAGAGGCTCAAAGATGTTGAATCTCTTTTGAAGGTCTCACAGCTAAAACATGAGATTAAGTCTATCATTATCCAAAGTGCAGATGGATGAGTGAATTACATGCAAGATTTGGAGAATACTCTTATCAATCTAAAGTATCCAAATACCAGTTGTAGTGGTACAAGTCTTAGTAATGCTCTCTTTATTCTCCAGATAACTAAATGTTTTCTCCTTAGGTCTTGTCACATACTTCTTTTCACTCTTCACCAGGCTGACTCCTACTGGCTCTTTACGATTCAGTTTAAACTGTCCTTCCTCCAGAAAGTCATTCCCAAATTTCCAAGAATGTGCTCCTGTGGAATCTAATGGTTATCCCCATTGCCATTTAGAGAACTGGCTTGTCTGTGTTCTTCACCATGCTGTAGACATTCTTGTATCTTTAATGTCTAGCATGATGCCTAATCCTAGCAGGCACACAATATCTGTTGAAGGAAATTAAGAAAGCAGTCCGGCTTTAATCTCAGCCCCAATCCACTGATTCATTTAATATAGCATCCAACCCTATTAGGTTTTATTCTTTTGGAGGGTAAAAATGCTCAGTCTATCTCAGTACCTAAGGTTGGCCTAGTCCATCAGGGGGCATTCTATTGATTCTGCTATGGGTATTCACAGATGTAGATTTGTGGACTTTCCTTCCTTGATGTGGTAAGACCTGGTAGAGTTGCACTGTTGACTCTATTAACCACATTTCTAGTTTTATAAATTTGATGCTTTAACATCTGCCTTATATTCATGCACCAGAAATTTCTTGTTTCAACAACTAATAATATACCTGTCACTTTGCCTTGATCTCCTGCTTCCCTCTTTGCCTCCTCTGGGGAGGAGTCCTCCTCCTGGGGAGGAGACAAGATTCAAACACAGACCAACTAATCCGGAGTCCATACCTGCAACCACCCTTTTGATCAGGCTCTCAAACTCTTGAAATCACTCGACATATTCCCTAATCAGCTCAGGAACAGGCACCAATAACTATAGCCAGCCTCTTAGGCCCCAGAGCACATTATTCAGACCAGCCAATCCAAAGTCTTCCTACCCTTATTCTCCCATTCCTTCTCACAGAAACCACAATAAAGGCTCTCACCCATAGCTCCTCTCTCTCCCTTTGCTTTCTAACCAAGTCTGGTATTTCCCCCACATGTCCTTACCATGGTGTGCCAGGCCCACTCCTCTTGAGGACCATGAATAACCAACTATCTTTTCAGAGACAATTGAGTCCTGACCCATTGTACTGACTATACCTCCAACTTTCTGTTCATACACAACATATGAAAACACTCAGCTTTCTTCCTCTTGGCTTTTGATGTCTATAGCCTGTTCTAAGTCTTAACACATCCTCTTAACCTACCCAAGGCGTGTTGCTCCATCCTTAGCATCTGCTGTGATATCACCTTGACATTGCAAGGCTTTCTGACTGCAACTCAATGTCTGTGCCACACAGGAATCCAGAGAGGCTCAGGAATCTAACTAGTTACTATTCAGTGTGAACACATAGGCTGCCACAAGTTAGTACTGGACACCCTCCATTGAGTCCCAAATAATAAGGGGAGTATGTTGTCTCTAATTTTGATTTCTTGCAGTTTTTAAAAAGCATCATATGTACTCTGGATTAAAGCCGGGAACAGGGAGCTGTCTTCCTTGTCCTATCTTCTTTGTATGTCTCTCTCTTACCACACCTGGTTCAGGAGGGGAAGGTTTTCCCACATTCTCTTCTACCTCTGTCCTAAATAATCTGTTCAAATTTATCAAACCTAGTTTTTATCTTGTTAAAGGGGGAAGATCAAAATAAGGAAATTTAAACCTATTACCTCTCTCTTTCTCTCTCTCTCCCTCTCCTTGCCCCCCATCTCTCTCTCTATGTCTAACTTTCTTATATACTATATCATCCTCTTCTGACACGGTTGGGTAAGCTTAGACTAAAGATCAGAAAGGAGGAAGAAGTTAATTTATGTAAAAATTTTAGTCATTTTAATATTTGCAAAAATATCCTTTTATATCAGCTTACAATTATAGTCTTCAATTTTAAATCAGAGGAAGATGTCCTGAAATCAACATCGCTTTTATTTTGTTTCTTAGGAGTTCCAAGCAGGGAGCTTGGAATGAAATTACTCTCCCATGTCTGGTATAGTCCAACAAGATGAATGCTCCAACACATCAAAGAAACCTAGATATCAACTAAATGAAAAATGAAAAACATTCTATTTAAAAGAGTGCAGGTCACTGGTGATTGGTTTATAATGTTATGACTAACATTATAAAATACTATAGCAACTCCAATGTAGGCCCCAATTTATATAGATAAATATTTTTTCTCACCTTATAGGTGAACTGTTGTAATAATTATAGGAGATTGTCTCCAGACAGGTGTGCAAAAGCCATTATTTAAAAGACATCTCTTAATGTTCTGACAATCCAGGACACTCTTACTCCTTCCAAATATATTCATATCTGTGCTGAGAACTTTTTCACACATTGCATTCCAGCTCTCACTTTAACATTTTTTTCTACTGAGAATTGCCTAGAAAATGCATTAGCCAGACTGTAGGTGTGAAACCATAAGAAATGTGAGAAAAGTGAGATTTCATATTAAATTCAAGCAGGAAGCTTTTGCTCCTTCATTCTGTGAGTGTGTAAGGGTGTGTGTGTGCATGTGTGCATTTATTCATACTTGAAATGTGAGGAAAAATAACAGGTTTTATATACTTAAAAGAAGTTAGTTTGAATATGCACAGCAAGACATGCTACCATGAGCTGAGCTCAGTGATGAGCTCCTGTAACCCCAGAAACTCAGGAGGTTGCCAACCTTGGCAACTTAGTGAGACCCTCAGCCACTTAGCGAGACCCTATCTCAAAACTTTTAAAAAAGGGGCTGAGGATGTGACTCAATTAAAAAAAAATAGAAAAAATAAATGCTATCACGAAATACCATAAAATGGGAGCTGGAGATGTAGCCTAGTATGAGTGAGATCCTGGGTGCAATCTAGAAGGAAGGAAGGAAGGAAGGAAGGAAGGAAGGAAGGAAGGAAGGAAGGAAGGAAGGAAGGAAGGAAGGAAGGAAGGAAAGAAGGGAGAGAGAGAGAGAGAGAGACAGAGAGAGAGAGAGGAGGGAGGGAGGGAGAGAAAGAAGAGGAAAAGAAAGAGAGAAAGGAAAGGAAATAAAGAAGGAAAGAAAATGTTAACTGGGTACATGATAGAAGTTAGCAGCAGGTTGTTTCTATTGCCTCTTTCCAAATATTCTGCCATGTTCTACCAAAACATGTATTGTTTATAAAACTACCAGTAGAAATTCTAGAATGAAAGTCATCCACTGAAATTTCAAATGCTGATCTATGTTATTTATGAAGCTAGTACAGGTAGAGTGACTTAAAATTAATGCTATGCTACCTTGTTAGGCTTAATTTCTAAAAGCAGAATATGGCATTTCATTTATACCAAATCACAGCATAAAAGCTGGAAATGTGTAATACTGTTGTGGAGATTCTCCAGAATAGAAATTCTAGTTTTATAGGCCCTAGTATATCTAAAACCAGTGTTTTTTAAACTTCACGTCATTAGGGGTCATGGGATCAACCTACAGAATCCGGATTTGTTTTTTGTTTTGTTTTTGGTTTGGTTTGGTTTGGTTTGGTTTTGTAGTACTGAAGATCAAACCCAGGACCTTGCAGGTGCTAGGCAAATGTTCTACAACTGAGTTGCATTTTTTAATTTTATTTTTGAGACAAGTTCTTGCTAAGCTGGCCTACAAATTTGTGATCATCTTGCCTCAGCCTCCTAAGTAACTGAAATTACAGACATGTCCCACCTAGGACTAGTATTATTTAAACAGACAAAACAGGATATTAAATATCAGAACAGAACACTTTTAATAAAGGTGTTATTTTTATAAAATATGTGTGTCTACAAATACATGTAAATATGTAGGGGTGTGTTTGTGTGTGTGTGTGTGTGTGTGTGTGTGTGTGTGTGTGTGTATAATTGGCTGAAAGTAAAATATGTTCCTTACCATGGTTCTCAAATATCTTTCAAAAAATTAAGGAAAATGCTATCCTAAAATAGTCATCAAAGGGCTTTATCTACAGCAAACAGAGCCTGCGTACATACACACACACACACACACACACACACACACACACACACCTGAAACCAACAACAACTATTTCTATCTCCTTACAGTTTTCTGTGGAGATGGCTTTTTTTAATTTAATAAAGCACTTCATCGAACCATTTGCTTAGAGAAAAATGAATTTCTGGAAAGTTGGAAACAAGGAGAATAAAATTGCTCTACACAATAAAAAAAGCATTGTGGCTCCCACGTAGGAACCCCATAATGGAAGAAGGGGTTCCAAAGAAAAGAGTAGAGAGCTGAGGAAGAACAGTGTGGTAACAGGTGGGGTCCATGGAGAGAGGCTTCCAAGAGAAAAAGAATGAGCAAAGGACAGTGCATGTAATCTTCATTTCCAAAATTAACCTCTCTGTGGTTATGTGCTGTGACATGTTCTGTGGTGTAACTCTAACCCAATAGCAGAGCAAAGTCAGTTGGGACACAGCCCTGGGTAGGTGTTACTTTCTTTTTTCTTATCAATGTAAACATTTTAGTATGCATGATTCCATGTATGTGTGTATAATGTTTACCCACAAAAGCACACTCTACATTTTTGTTCTTAACTTGATCTTTATGTGTTATACTACACCTTAGCAATAGTTCTATGAGTAGGTGTTACTTTCAGATTTGTAGAGCTGACCCAGGAACAGACAAGACACATCCTTCCCCAGTGTGTTGGGGGAACAGATTCTGGGGTTTCATAATTATGCAAATATCTGTTGAATGGAAGAGAAAAGAGGGTGAAAATTACTTGCCCCATCATTCTGTGTCACCTCTGCTGGAGGGGCCAAAGTCCCCTGCACTTCCTCCAGCAGTAAAGGCTGTGCAGTGTCTTTCCTGGTCTCTTTCTTAGAGGTTGGTGAAAACACTTTTAAGATAATCTGCTGCATAGACTCAAAATACAAAAACCACATACATTACTTCTTGCTAATGGGCTCTGAACAGTACCACACACCCAGTAAGATGATGTGTGCTCCATGAGACAAGTTCCCATGCGGAGAGGCTCCGAAGTTGACCTCATCTTTCACAGAAAAACAAGAGTGAAAGCATGGCCCCTTTCATTACACACAGATGCACCCTGATATATAAAGAGAAACAATACAACCACAAAATGTGAATTCCATCTTTCAAAGTCCTAAGTTATTCAGCTAGCATATAAAAGAACAGGAATAACAAACCAAAGTTACTCAGAAACTTCATTTTCACCAGCTGCTACCTCTTTCTTGATTATCCTCTCCACGCCAGCGGTATAAATGCTACCAGCTGCAGCCAGCAAGATGAGAATGAATTGACATCACCTTTCTCATTTCCAATTCCATCATGTAAAGAGAATGGGAGGAAGTCTCAAAATGGTTAAAAGGCAAACTGGGAAATTAGGAAGGAAACAAGGCAAAGATTTGAATAATCAAACTGTGAGATCAGTTTAGAGTAGTCAGGAACGTAAAGCGACTGTCGTTGGTGGGAAGGCATGTGAAATTAAATTTAGGGGCCAGCAAATACAGATAGTACATTTGCTTTTATACCTAAAAGTGAAATGCCCTATTGTGTGCAAAGACTATGCTAAATGAAAGAGTAGATATCAGAAAGATGGTTTCTGCCCCACAAGGCGTGCTAAGGTAGCTGATGGCGTGAGACATGAACATGAAAATACAATGAACCAGGCATGATAGCTCGTGCCTGTAATCCCAGCAGCTTAGGAGCCTGAGGCAGGAGGATTGTGAGTTCAAAGCCAGCCTCAGCAACTCAGCAAGGCCCTAAGCAACTCAACAAGACCATGTCTCTAAATAAAATATTTTTTAAAAGGACTGGGGATGAGGCTCAGAAGCAGAGTGCCCCTGGGTTCAATTCCCAGGACCAAAAAATAAAAAATTTTTAAAAGGACAATGAATGATAGTTTAAAATAATTACCAAGGTTTTTTGTTTGTTTGTTTGTTTGTTTTCAGAAAATAAACATAAAAGTTCAGAGCACACAGGAGACTTCGTGGGGAAAGTGGGATCTGATCTGGTCAGTGAAAAACAAATAGACAAGTTTTCACATTCTTTGAGATGCCATCTCAAAGACACTGCTGCTATAAGGGAACATGGTCATCATGACACTTTACTGTCATCCCACGAGGATCCCACAAGGATCCCTTCACTTCACTCTACACCTTCCAGCTCTTCTCTGACACACACTGCTAGGATATCTGTACTGGCAATGGTACAAATGAGAGAGAAGTAAAAGTAAATTAAACTGAGGAGAAAAAATTCAGTAGAAGGAGTAGAGCATTAAACCTTATAGTGAAAACACCATAGTGTTGGATGAGTCTGATGGTAGAAGACAGAACCAGAGGAGAAAGTTGACCCTAAACTACTGGCTACAGATGCATGCAGAGCTGTGGATGGCTTTAGACACAATACTGGTGTGCTGCACCGTCTGTACTCCACTCACATCTCAAGATCAGCGTCCCTGGAGGAGGCAGAGCATTGCACGATGGGGAAAGAACAGGGGCCTTGGAGACAGAATGGTCCTGAACCCCTTCTCTGCACTTACTACCTAGAGCTGTTTCTGGCTCTGTATTTGCCTAGAGTTGAGAGAGACTCATCTTCCCCTTCGTGGTTGCATTCCCTTCCTCTCTTAATTGTTCCTGGCTCTGTTATCAAGTCATCTGTCTCCCTACCCTCTCTCTAACTTGACTTTGTGAAGTCAATGATGGTGCTTTTTTTTTTTTTTTTTTTTTTTTGCTCCCTCCCCAGGGATCTGTAGGCTGAAGAATTGGAAGCAGAATCATAGAATCATGAAATGTGAGTGAAAGAATGGATCTTAATGATCACCTGCTACAACAACCTTAGTTTACAGACAAGGAATCCTGGTTCTAAGAGGTGAAAAACTTACTGAAAGTCACAGAAATACAAACTACCTAATTGCATCCCATTGGGCTTTCCACTGATTCACACTCCTCCTGCTCTGGGTAGCAAAGCAGACTCCAAGAAATGAGCCAGGATTGAGAAAGACAAAGCCCAAATCCAAGGAGACAGTAGGGCCATTTCTAAAGGCAGAGTACTAATTATGAAGACGTGAAGTGTTGATTTTTGACATGATGGAATACTCAGGGTTTGCATCAAAATTTGAGAAGCAGGATGCCTGGGCACACTCCTTCACCACAAAAGTGGGTGCGGTGCGCCATCTGCTGGATGTCTGGACGTTAAGCCACTTGTCACAGTTCAGAATGAGGAGGTGCTTGTTCTTGTTAGCCATGCCCTAAACACACAAAACCTGGCTCTATATTTAGTTCTTTTTAAATTTATAATACTAACTATCTCCCTTCTCTACACTATATATCATGGGAATACCTCTATTAATAATATACATTGATCTCATTCTCTTTTTTTTTAATGGTGCTGGGGATCGAACCCAGCTAAGCAAGTGTTCTACCACTGAGCTATACTGAGAGCCCCTCATTCTTTTTTAATCTAAGCTCCTAAAAACTTATTATAAAAACATCTAATTATGCATAAAATCATAGAGAACGACACAATAAATCCATATATACCCTTTTCCTAAATTTAAAAATCATCCAATTTTTTTTTTCATTTGCTTCCTATCTCCTCTCTGCTGAAGTAATTAAGTAAAATCCCAAGTATCACATGTCTTCAGTCTTCAGTATGGTCCCTTTTTAAAACAGACTCTGAGAGTCCCATGGCTACAACTTTATCATTCTTTATTATCCAGCGTCAGGTTCATAATCATATTTCTCCAATTGTCTTTAAAAAAATTATATCACCAATTGGTTCAAATAAGAATCAAAATAAGAATTTAATCCACTGAAGTATATTTAAAATTCATCAATTCATATATATCTAAAGAAATAAGAGAAAGTCCTCTCCTGTAAGAACAAAGGGAAGGAGGAGTGAAGAAAGGAGGAAAAGAACGCAAGATCTCTAATCACACATGAAAGTTACTAAGCCACACATCCCTTATTCTGAAAATGGCAACTAAAAGGAAAGAAAAATATGTCCTAAAAGGAAAGAAAAATATTCACAGATGAATTGCAGCCCAGTGTACAAATTGCCCTATGTATGAAGGGTGTTCTTTAAAGAGTTCCATCTCATTAAAGTGGAAGGAATGAGACACCTACTGAACTAACAGAGGAGGTGATCTTCAACAGATGGAAACATTACATCAAAGTTGCAGAGAGTCTTACAGAAGAGGGATCAGTTTGTCTTCACCTACTCGCATTCTGCAAAATCATTGCCACTAAAGGTTTTTCTATGTAGTTTCTTTCCTAAGTTTATAGTCTGGTTTTCATTCTTTTAGAATTTCTTTTTTAACTTTATGCTTAAATCTTCTGTTATTTTATAACATTATTTTACACATTATCTATCAATTTCCCACTACACATTATTCCTCTTTCTAACTTCACTACCCATTTTATTAACCTGATTTGGTTAATGGTCATCTTCTTTTTATCTGATGAATACCTTGATAAATGTACATAAAATTTAAACATTTTAAGTGGGCAATATCTACTGAATTCAGCTAAGAACAGGAAATTAGCATACTTGTTCTTCCTATGAGTATATGACATCTTTTTACATTTATTTATTTTACTTATTAATGCTTACCTATTTACCTTTTATAACTGTATTCCTCACAGGTTTTTAGTCTTCCTTCTAAATATAAATAAGTTGCATATATGTGAAAATCCTTTTAACAATGTTTTCCTTAATCTCCTAGTTGGTAGGATTCTGTCATTGAGTTCTATTTCTTTTTCAAGAACTCATGGAGTCTATAAACTGAATTGTTTCACATTTAAAAATTTCTACCTGTTTATATCTATGCCTGCACAATAGTCTTTGGAATTTCTCTGATATAATATTCTTGGTCCTACCTTCTTTTCCTCAGAACGTTATAGACATGGTTGTTTTTTGATTGACATTTAACATTCCTCTTTTTTTTAGTGTTCCCAATTTATTAAATAAGCAGGATGTGCCTCCGTAGAGGCATACACTCCTGCAGGCCTGGTAACTGCCCCATCCCCACACTGGCAAAAACAGGAGATCATTGTTGGAGAAGTAAAACTTAGGGTCTCTGGGGTCACCAGGTCTGGTCAAGGGTGCTTGTACACATATGCCCAAGAGATGCTGCCCCCCTCTTGCCCAGTTGGCCCTCAGAAACTGGCAGCCAGGCAGGAGATGAGAAGCATCTTCCCTGGGGTTCCCTCCAACTCCACAGGAAAGAAAAATATCCTGGTATCTGGGGTTCCCCAACAGTGAACCAGCAGTGGACTCCCAGGGAATCTCAGTCTACAACTCCCTTCCTATTGGCTTTGTGGACCCCCACCCATAAATATAAATACCCAGTCAAGAATGCCATTCCCCCAGGGGAGACCTTGAAATTCAGAAAACAAACTCTGCAGAAAACAGACCGGTTTGGTCAGTCTTTTCATTACTGTGACCAAAAGACCTGACAAGAACAATTTGAATAAGTTTCAGATGTCTCTGTCCATAGATAGACAACTCCAAAACTCTGGACCCAAAGTAAGGCAGAACATCATGGCAGAAGGGTGTGGTGGAGGAAAGCAGCTCAGGACATGGCAACAAGGAAGCAGAGAGAGACATTTATTATTTCTATAGACAACTCAGATAAACTGATTTTTGCCTTTATAACTTACTTTATCTGCCTACATAATGCTGTCTTTTTCCTTGAAATTCAAAACCAGAGTAGGGATATATGTCCTTAGTGATTCTTCTCAATCCATCTTTCCCACAACAGGTTTACATTTTCTAATTCAATTCTTCCTAACTGAGGAAAATTATACTCCATGTTATTTTTGAAGCTATTGTCTGTTGGGTTTGCTGGACTTTAAAACTCAGTGTTGACTTGGCTTTGCCCGCCATTCATTTCTCACATTTTCTCGCACAATGTCTTAATCCCTCTTTTTCCTCTGACTTCACTGTGATTGGCTTAAACCTTTGCCAGATATCATGCATCCAATTTTGAGCAGCATCTTTTACTTCTTGTTCTTTCATTTATTTATTGATTCTGCATTGGTATTGGGTTTTTAGTATTTGACGTGTTTCCTTAGCTCAGTAACTTCTTTTTTTCACACAATTATTATTTTATTTACTCATCTTTAAACTATTAATTACATATTTGAATTTAGTAAGTTCTTCCATAAAGTGAAACACTGTTAGAAACGCTTCTCAGGTTTTCATTTCTTCTTTTTTGATTCTTCATCCATTTTATTTTTCAATGCTTACTTAGTGAAGGGATAAAAAAGTCAGGGCAGCAGTGTTGGCTTGGAAGCCATGATGTTTTATCATCTGCTTTTGAATAGGAAAGACTGCTTAGATACAGTGTGGGTAATTGCTTATGATCTTGTGATCCCCTTCCACTTGAATCATACCTCTGTGTTTTGCCCTGTGACTATCTGGGAGTGTTGTTTCCAAGGGCTGGGGGCATGGATAAGGGGAAAAAGCCATTGATTGCTGGCAGCACATTTGCCAAGCTGGCCTGGGACCTATCCTCTGTCTCCTTGCCTAACATCTGTGTCTGTGATCCAACCATATTGCCTTTCTTCATCTTGGGATGTACTTGTTCTTCATATAGTTCCCAAACCCACTGTGAGGCCTGAACCAGAACATCAGCCCTGTCAGCTTCATTTCTCCCACTCCAGGAGCTATTTCAACTCCCCAGAGCAGATAATGCATAAAGAACATAAAATGTGTTTTCAAGATAAGAAGAAAAGCCTAACTCAGGTGATCTTTGCCCCCACTTCCCACTTGCTCAGAAGGCTATTTAAAATAGTCCTCCCCCACCCTCCATTATCCACATCCTCGCTTTAGGCAGTTTCAGGTACCTGTGGTCAGTCGTGGTCAGAAAATATTAAAGGGAAATTTCCAGAAATAAATAGTTCATAAGGTCATAAGGTTTCCATCATACAGTGTTCTGAGTACCGTGATGATACCTCACACCACTCCACTCCATCCTGCCTGGGGTGGGAGTCATCCCTTGGCCCAGCATATCCCCACTCTATATGCTGCCTGCTCATTAGTCACTTAATAGCTATCTGGTTATCAGAGCAGCTATGGTGATATAGCAGCACTTGTGTTCAAGTAACCCTTATTTTTTAATAATGGCCCCAAAGTATAAGAACAGTGATGCTGGCAATTTGGACATGCCAAAAAGATGCTGTAAAGTACTGTATATATGGGACTTGGCACTATCTGTGATTTCAGGCATCTACCAGGGATCGTGGAACACATCCCCTAAGGATTAGCAGGGCTACTCTATATATTTTTGTCTTTATTTGGTCTTTATTTGGCTTAATTTTTTTTAAAAATCTATAATGAAATTTTTTAAAACATCAAAAATAGAGAAACAATTGAACCCCAGAAATCCCTCACTCACCTTCAGCTATTACCAACAAACAGGTGACTGTTCTTATTTCTTTTGTCTTCAGCTACCACTCACACCCACCCTCATCCCCACTCCACTCCTCACACTACACACCAAGACGTTAGTTAATACCAGGCTTCAGATTATTTCATTTTTCATATTTGGCTGCATTGACCAAGGACATGTTTATGACTCAGACATCCTTCTCTCTAGTCATCAGGGGCTCCAACGTAGAGAACTCAAGTAGTTTTTCTCTCTCCAGTAGAAACCACCCAAATGGGGAGTATATTCAGAAAGGGGTTTTACCTTTGCAGAATGTTTTCTTCATCTTCAGGACTGCCCATACCCTTTCTTCTGGATTTTTTTTTAACCAGGGCTTATTAGTGAGACCCTAGAATTTGTTCATCTTTTTCTCTATAATGATTCTTAGGTCACAGCTCACTTCCCCAAAGCCCCATCTCTGAGGATTGCTCTACTGGGGATGCTGCATAGCCAAATAAAGACAAAAATATAGAGAGTATTTCCCCTTATCCTTGGGGGGTACGTTCCATGACCTATGGTGGTGCCTGAAACCACAGACAGTACCAAACCCTGTACAGAAATGGATGTATTGAGTTCAATTGCTAGGTTTGCTGGAGGGAAGAATTTAAGGTCAGATTACCATCTTGGAAAGTCTAACATTTCCTTAAATATTAAAATTAATCACTTTATATTTAAATATGGTTACTTTCATTATTTGATGTGTCAAATACACTTAGCAGAAGCATGTGCATGACTCTTGGGCTTTTCCTCAGTACTAGAAACGTAATAATCAACATTTACATGCATTAAACAATGCTAAATAAATAGTGTATCATCTGTAGCCAATGTACCAGCCACCTGGTAGATAATACTTTTTAAGGATTTTGTTTCTGATTTTATTGGTTTTGGACAAAGATGTTCCTAAATTCCTTTACCCCCTAAAATCTCATGTGGCTTAAAAGTCCCTTACTATAGGATTCTCCAATCTGAATTCTGAAAATTCTCCCTGTTTGTTTTGGTTTGGATACAAAATGTCCCCCAAATGCTCATATGTTGGTCCCCAGTATAGCAATATTGAGAGGTAAGGCTTTGGAGACGTGAAGGGATCATGAGGCTAAATCCACTGATGGATTAAGAATTTGATTTTATATTAGTGGGAGGTGGTGGGAACTGTAGAAGGTGAGGCCCAATTAGAGGAACTGTGTCACTGGGGGCACAAGGAATACCTGAAAGGGTATTTCTTATCCCTAGCCCCTTCTCCTCTCTCCCTCTCTGTTTCCCCATCCCCATACAACAACGCTCCCCCTCCTTCTCGCTTGTCACGAGCTGAACAGCTTTCCCCTATCACCCTCTCCACCATAATATCTGCCTTGCTTCAGGCCCAAAACAATGGAGCCAGCCAACCATGAAATGAAATGTCTATAACCAGAAGTCAAAATAAATCTTTTCTCCTTTAAGTTGCTCATGTCAGGTATTTTGGTCACATTGACACAAAACTGCTTAACACATTGTTAATTTGATTAACAACTAATTATGGAAACAGTAATGACAAACACTTCTTTGGGGTTGTCTAAATATACAAGGACTGTGAAGAACAAAGAATTCCCTGTATGGCAGTGTACATTCTTTGTTATTCCATGGGTCAAGGCTCAGAAACAGACCACAGAACATAGCTTATTTACACACTAAGACATTTACTACAATGATTGGTGTGCTGACAGAATTTCTAAGAGATTCAGGGAATTCAATTTGTAGGACGATCAGAAGCAGCACAATCAGACTCACACACCTAATGCAGCAGAAACCCCACTGTTTCCACTAAGTCACCCATGAAGCTTCTGCAGAAACATCAAAAGTTCCATGGGGGTCTTTTCTAGAAAAGCTACTTAGTGAACTTCTCAATCCCAATACTTAACTGACATTATCATGGTAGAAGTTATCTGTGTGGACCACAGCAACATGGGATGTTGGAACTTCTACCCTGCCAAGTACAAATTTCACAATGTGAAGAACTGCCCAAATTGGGAATATACTCAATTTGGGACAACTGCAAATGGCAGACATTCACTATGTTGCCCATTCAGAGCTCATTCCCCTCTTAATTTCTCCTTAAAGACTGTGTTTTGTTTAACTATACATCTATCCTTATTCCAACCACATAACAGGGGGAATAGACTTATCTTAAATTCTGAGGATAGACCCGGATTGATCTTAGAAAATCATGATAACGTTAGTCTGGGAAAGCTTATCTATAAGCTGTTCACAGACTTAGCAAGCCTGTGAACACTCCGCATTATACCTCACCACATCTAATCTTCTAGGCAAGAGACTATAGTTAAGTCCAAACATTCCTGTATGCTGCCCCAGCCCCATTATTTTCTGTCTGGACACAATTATCCTCCTAACTGAAAGAGCAATGACCCCACCTTGAAAAATTCTTCACCTGCAACTTCTGAACTTCCCTGATGAGTTTCCCTCTCCACCTGGGTCTAAGGGCACTCACAACTAGACTGTCCCTTTTCATTACAAAACTTAGCCTTCATTTACATAAGTATACTTCAATGTTTTTCAGCCATACTACTACTAACAGCAACAAGAGCAGCAACAACCTATTACTAATTCTTGTAGGGGACTGGGGATATAGTTCAGTAGAAGAGTGCTTGTCAACATGTATGAAGTCCTGGGTATGATCCCCAGCACCACAAAAAAGAGGGGGCTCATTTAAGGCTGGATGTGGTAGTACATTTCTATAATCCTAGCTACTTGGGAGGTTGAGACCAGAGAATCACAAATTTGAGGCTAGCCAAGATGACATGGTGAGACCATATCTAAAAAAACACACCACAAATAATCCCTATAGCACACAGAATGCGGGACTATCAATGCAGATGATAAGCAAGAGAGGAACAAATCAGAGTCACACAAGTGGTTTTGAAAGGGCATCCCTTCACCATGTCAAAACCAAAGGTAGTTTCATAACTGGTGGAAAACATGGGAAACACTGCCTGCGCTTCCCAGGGGTGATGGTCTGTCTGCACCTGACTTGTCAAGCTTTGGGGCTCATGTCCTTCCTAGCAGACAACCTGGCAGGGAAATTTCTTTAAATCCTCCTCTCTCTCATCCAAAGAGTCAGAGCTGCCCAAAGTCTTACTTGGAACTCCTTATTCTGCCCAACTTATGAACTGACCTCCAGCCTTCTCGTCATGTCCTATGGGTCACCAATACGTGATCAGTGCCTGAGCTACCTTGTGGTCACAGTCATTAGCCTTTCACACCTTCCCAAACTGAAGAACTGTGCTTCAGGTCACCCACTAAGAAGGTCTTGCTAATAATTTATTCATTCAGTAAATTTATTGAACTACTTTGTGTCTGGCAGAGTACCAGGCACTGGGGTTAAACTACAAATCAAGGGATAGACTCTTTCCTGGTGGAGCATATACTTTTGAGAATAAATTTAAAAAGCAATTATAAGTCAAGGTCAAAAGAATCTAGCTTCACCTAAGAATAATTTGCTCTTACTTCTAAAATAAAGACAACACTGCCTTACCTAAGCAATAAGGTCTCATACATTCAGGTCCCAACCTACCTTTCCATCTTCATTCTATACCAGGCCACCCCTCCTTGATTTCTCCACTTTGATGAATGAGCTTCACATTAGCGTCACTATCCTTCAACCACAGGGACTTTGAACATAGACTTGATATTCTCTTCATGCTTCTCTTTGCCTAGTTAACTCCTATGCTTCCTTCATAACTCAACATAGGATCATTTCCTTAAAAAGAGATTTTCTTGATTCCTTTTCATAGTTTTACTTGTGTAAAATTTGAGTAATTAGTTGTCTCCTTCACTAAGCTGTAAGTTCCAGGGGATCAGATTTAGTTTTGCTGATATCACATTTTCTATATTTAACAGAGTTTCCTGTCACAAAGTAGACAACTAATAAATAAATATTAAGCAAATTAAAATTGTTAAGTTGAAATCTGAATGACAATAGGATTCAGAACTTCAGTGAGTGGGGATGTATTCCTTTGTGATTACAATGACTTTTTTTAATGCTGACTTTCTCACTTTCACTGAGAAAAATACAAAGAGGTAAATTTTCTTCAACCCAGACTTATAGGATCCATCTGGAGAAAAATGTTGAACTTTTACAGTTGCTAACAAGACATTGCGACCAACAGCAGTCAAGTCTTGGGGGAAGAGGAGATGAATCTTTGCTGATGGTTGTAGCCTTTCCCCGTTGCTGCAGTAGCCAGTCAGAACACATCAAATCATTCTGACTGTGCTCCGTTTGCATTTTCTGAAGTAAAACCCAATCAGCTGCTTCTAAGGTTTTAATTTCTCTTCTCTTTGGGATTATAATTTTGTTCACAGACTGAATCCGTGATGAATTTTGTGAGGCACATCCTGGAATGGTGATTTATGAACAAAGTATGTTAATAAAAACTCAAAAAAAAAAAAAAACTATACAAAGTATTCCATCCCTCAAGTAGCCTCTGTCTCCTCCAATTACAGGAAAGTGGAGACTGTCCCTGAGAAGAAGCATGCTATAAGCACTGAGACATCTTTCCCTACCCTGGCCTACCTGTAGTTTTTGACAGAATCCCCTCCTTTGTGGAAGACATGGGACTTACCATGAAGTGAAGGATGAGGAGGGAATTCAACTTCTGCTTTAGGAACTTCTACATTGCTTGATTTATTTAATAATCATGTATTTATATATTTTATGATCTTTCAGAAAAGAAAAAAATAAAGCTTGAGAATCATTTCAGAAAATCAAAGATCTTTTATGACTCTTAAAGAAAGATAAAATTTAAAAGAAGCAAAAGATCATTTAGAATTTCTAGTTAAAACTTTGGTGCAGAGTGTGATGTCCTTTTACAGATCTCTGCTAAGTGATTATCAGGCTTTCAAACTCCCTCCAGAAGCAAAGGGTATCTACTTCCATAAAGAATGAGTAAAGTTGCATCTTCACAGAGCTGAATATTGGATCTGTCTTTATATTGAACTGAATCATCTTGTGTTTTAATCTCTGTCTTGGCAGAATAAGTGTAATTCATTTTCAATACATGAGCCCACATATTAACAAAGACATCCCATATGTACATGTCTTTGTGCTCTGAAGCCAAACATCTATTATTTCAATTTAACTTTGCCTGACATGTTTGAATCCCTTCACTCTGCTGGCTGCTTTGCTCAGTGTCCCTCTTAAAGTGTAACAACCAGAATGGAGTCCAATAAGCTAGAAGTGACCAAGCAGAAATGACTATCACCTACGAATGTAGCTCCAAGGCATTTTAGGTAGCCAGATCTTAACTGTTGGTTCATATCAAACAGTTAACTAATCTTCCTTTTAAAGATAAGATGAATATATAAAATCCTAGCTTTATGCAGTTAGCTATTTATTTCTAAACCTAAAACTTTAAGTGGTGTGTTAAATATCTTATAATTTGGATAATCCCACTCTTCAAGCTTGCTGAAATCCATTTTGAATTTCATCCTTCAACATCCCATTCATTCTCCCTTCACATCATCTTCGTACTCAGTCTTCATGAGGATATGGTCAACAAAGTTCTTTTAAAGTACTCAATTACCAAAGTCAATATGGGGGCAAATGAAAAATTGTAAGTTATTTTTATCATTCTCTGACATGATGCTTTCTACCTCCCGTTTCTTCAGGATCCTATTGCTTCTCAAGTCTATGTAAACAAATTTCCAATTATTTATCTAAGCACCCTTCTACCCTTTCTACTCCTCAGTCTTTCTCCATCTTCTTCCTCCTTCCTTTTCCTTTTTCCTCCTACTTAAATTTTTTATTGCCTAGTTTTTATTCTAGGCACATAGTTCCCTCCTAAGCTTCCTTCCTGGTTTAATAATTTTATTCATTCATTAAAAATATATTGAATATTTGCTATATGTTCAGCAATATGATAAACAATGAGAACTAAAGGGTAAAAGATTCATTCTTTAAAATTGATTAATGATAAAAGAAACATAATTAAAACACAATGAACTCTGTTCAATAAAGAGGAGTACGCAAAGTGTTTTAGAGTGGAGTTGTACTATGTTGATGACTATGTTGATAGCCCACTAAATAGTAATCTAGGCAGGGAACACAATGAAGACTCCAGAGTGGGGTGGGACAGAGAGGTGTTTGACTCTGAAAAGGTTAGAGGCTCATTTGTGGTCATGTACTGGAGCAGACTCATACCCTTCCAGAAGAGTTATTTGACTTCAGTTTAGTAGTTGCAATTGGCTGTGTAAGAGTATTTACATGACAAAAATCAGCAAATGTTATAAATTGTCATAGTTAATTTTTATCAGAAAGTTGTTTGTTGTTAAACATTCACCAGCACATTACAGAATCAGCGGTTGGAAAAAGTTATTATAACTTTTCTAATTGTTGAAGTCAAATTATTATTTTTGTGTGTGTGTGTGCTAGGATCAAACCCAAGACCTTATGTATGCTGGGCAAATGTCCTGCCACTGATACCCAACCATTGTGGGAGTCAGATTTCTGGAAGGAATGAGCTAAAAGAAAAAAGTAGCCAGGGGAATGGTAGGCCGAAGATGAGATTTTGAGATTTTTAACAAATGATCCAGGGAATTTCCTGTTCTTCCTCCACACGTCCTTCCCACAACAACCCCCACTCTGCCCATTTCTGTGAGCCTACTTTGCTCTTCTCCACCTGCTCCAAGTCCTTTATGTCCCAGGTTCCTCCTGGGAGTATTTCTTCCTACCTGCCCAAGGATCAATTCAAGTCTGAACAAACAACACATCATTTTTAAAACACCGAAATTATATTCTGCATTTTTGCAGAATTTGTCTAGTTCATTCTGCATAGAAGTCTGAGAAAACTCATTTTCAAAAAGGATTTACTTCAGAACCCCTTATTTGATAGCTAACAGTTTAACAGATCTAAACAGTACAAAAGCAGAAGAGAGGAAAGATGCACATGGTGGCCTCTAAATGATTATATCATGACCAGTAAGATCAGTCCAGAGAGTGTATACAGTCCAAAATTGGCATCCATTCCTGCTGATAATCTAAGTGAACTCATTACCTTTGGAGCATGTCATTTATTTAAGATATTGCAGTGTGACAAAATATACTGAGTGTATAAGAATGTCAAATACAGTGCCTTGCATTAGCTCTTGTCCTGGTATCTGATATTACACTAATTTTCATATGCTCACTTGTGCCCCTGGGCATTCAGAAATATTTTCTTTCTGTTTATAAATATGTCAAGTATTCCCTTCTGTTGCTTTGATCATGTACAGCTGTTAAGTTAGGGCTAGTTTCAGAAAATAGCACTACAGGGTGAAAAGGATTGCATCCAGACTTTATCAGCCATCTGGAGTGGTGTGCCATTTTGGTGTCCTAATATCTTTCTGATTTGATTTCTACAAAGTGGGAAAGTGTCTGGTGAAAGTATGTTGGCATAGATGTAACTGAGAGATGCTCAAACCTACAGAAACTTTCTTGCTTCTGAAAAAGCTTAGTCTCTGCTGAAGCCATACTTATGGATTATCAAGTGAACCTCCTTTAGCCTCTTAACAGAGATTTACAGGAATTGTTTTAGAGAGTTAAATTTTGGGTCACAACTATTTTTAATAGGATTTTCTTCACTGCACTCCATTCTTTATTTCTTAACAGCTAGGAAACTTCTTTAGAAGGTTCTGGGTATATAATCTCAAGCCTTCCACACAAGTAGGATACTACCTATTCACCCAACAAATTCTGATTCTACCTGACAGGCATGAAACCTAGAGAGTGTACTTCTCACTTAAGCAATGATATTCTCTCCCCATTCCATTAGACGTTAAAATGATGTTACGTAAGTGAAGATTTCATTCCTTTTCCTTAATAATGCAAATGCATCTGCAGAAATTACCTCTTCTACTAAGAATTTTCATTAATTTCATTCATGTAAGTGCTGTCACTAATTTAAAGTAAAAACACAATTACAAAACAACATATATTTAGAAAAACAGAAATGACAAGTAGTATACTTTAATTCCTCCCTGGTGCTGATTTTTCACAATGTACTTTCTCTTGCAAAATGTTTCCATATATTTTGAGCACTGCACATAAGTGGTATAGATTTTTCCAAATATAACAAATACGTAATTACTTTGAAAAATGTATCATTTTAAATGTTTTCTACTTCATATAATATAAATCCCAACTCAAATGACTTAACTGAAAAGGAAAATCATCAACTCACATGACAAGTCCTAGGTTGGACTACTCCAGATTAATTCAAGTAGTGTCATAAAGCTCCCAGATTCTTTTCATCTTTCTGCTCTGTCATTTTCGTGTCTCTGCTGTCTCCCCTCATGATCACATAATGGCTGCTACTGCACTGGGCATGCCAGCCACACAAAGCAATATCTAGCAGACAAAGGCTTATCACTCCCTTATGTTTCTTTGTGAAAGTAAGGAAATATTTGCAGAAGCTTGCATCCAATCACCTTTCATGTCTCATTGGCCAGAACTGTCTCATTGTCACATACTCTATGCTAATGCAGTCACTGGCAAAGGGAATGGGACTACCAAGGTAAGCATAGACTGTTCCATATTTATCATTGGACAATGAAGGGGAGGCTTTCCTGGAACACAAAATGAGAACATCCCATGAAGCAACAAGCCTGCCCTAAATCAGTAAAGCTCTTCAGTGATAAAGTCTTCCAAGATTCTATCCTCTGTTGCCTTCTGTTCTCAGTCTAATCAGATTTCAAGATTTTATATATTTCCCTAATGCCTGTTTACCAAGGACTCTCAAATTTACATCTCTAGTCCACAACTAAGCACAGTGCCTGGCATATAAAGATCCACTAAAGATCCTCCAAAATGATTCGCAGATCATGTGACTCTTCACAAGGGCAGTAGTGACCATTGCGTACTGTCAGTAATGAATTTTAGAGGCTTTGCATTGATCAGCTCAACAGAGAGTAAATTTAATATGGTCTTCAGAGTCTTTATTAATTTGTAGCAGGAGGTGTTTAATCATTCTAATATAGATATCTAGTGGCTCTGAGAAAAGTTTGTCTGCAAACGGGATTTAAAGATCAGTGTGTATATTGCAACTTCAGTCAGATGCCTAAAGTAGGCTTACCATTGTCATCCTTGGAGTCTAGCAGAATTTTAATTCCAACCCAGTCATGCTCTCCCAGAGGTACCCAACTTCAGTTTGCTTCCAGCTGTTGTTTGCAGATGAATGTTTTGCTCTGAATGTTAAAAAGAGAAGGAGTGCTCGCAGAACTCTTGAGATACATATAAATGACTTACCTGGTGACCATAACTCAGGACCTAAATTATCTCAGGTCTCACTAGACACAGAATAATTCACATTATAAGTTTGTACATTCTGCTCCTCAAATCTATTGTTTTGTTTTGTTTTTTGGGCCTGAGGTTATGTCTATTCCTGTGTGAATGCCCAAGTATCTAATATAATACTTTGCACTTCAAGAGAATTTAGTAAAGCCTCATAATTATCTGACTGGTAATCATTAGTTTGGATAATATCTAAGGCAATTATAGGGCACATTTATATACAGCACTTTACAGCTTAGTAAGCGCTTCCACCAAAATACAGAGAAAGAAATGTATACACTTCAATGTCTCAAGAACAATCTGATAAATAACAACACAGTGTTGTGTACATTTGAATTATTTCTTATTAAATTTATATTTCTTTATACGATAAAATAGAAAGTGAAAAAATAAAAATCATGAATTCCAAGGATTCCAAAAAGAGGAAAATAATTTCCTTCTCATCTATACAGAAGATATGGTAGAGCAGAAAACAAGGATTTTTATTTTCTTTTGCACCAAGGATTGAACCCAAGGATGCTTAACCACTGAGTCACATCCCCAGTTCTTTTCATTTTTTAATTTAAGACAGGGTCTTGCTAAGTTGCATAGGGCCTTGCTAAATTGTTGAGGCAGGCTTTGAACTTGAGATCCTCCTGCCTCAGTCTCCCAAGCTTCTGGGATTAGAGTCATGTGCCACCACTCCCAGCAATATCAAGGAATTTTGAAATTATATCTTCATGTCTCCTCAACACAAAATAAAGTTAAAAGGAGGTCTACACAGAGATAAGACAAGATAAACTTCTTCATTCTGACCAAACTCAAATTTATTACACCATGAACAAAACTCTTTAATCTTCCCACAAGCTCCCTCTGCTCAGTTTCCCTGTTCCAGCAATGATACCCCCACCTGTCTGCCCAAGCCAGCACCTGTGGAGGCTTGTGAAGTGGCAGTTACATGTATGATTGGCATTTCAGACACTGAGCACCTGCAAAATGCTGAAACATGGAAGTATTCATCTGATTAAGGCAGTTGATGATAGGTGAATCACAAGAAAATGAATAGTAAACTAGATGTAAAACAAATTTAAATAGAACCACCTTATCTTGTATATGATTTCTGACATTTTTTCCTTGTCATCATCACTTGGTGACACGTCTTTTGATAAACAATTTTTTGGAAAATTAATTTCAATAAATTTGCTTTCAGATAGCTAAACCTGAAAATATACGCCTACTCTGAGCACCTGAACCTGAATTCACAGAATTCAGATTCCATAACAAACCTAAAAATGGTGCATTAACTTGACACTCTATGAAGACAACACAGCGTAAAGAGTGGGGACTTGGGTCATGGTCTCTGATTGCCTCATGACTGCGTTTGTGCTGGGAACTTCCTGTACAAAGATGCCGGTCAAGATTGCCCAGTTGCTACGACCTGAGGAAACTATGCAAAGGCACGAAATTACATCAGTCTGGACCTTGAGCTCAGGCACCAGCTCCTGGGGATAGAGAATTCTGAGCATAACAAGATAATCCTATTGTCTCACCAGTACTGCCTCCACCAGATTGCCTGCTTTGCAGAAACTTTCCCACAAATAACCTTTGGATGATAAAACCTATATAATAAACGTGCTGAATTAGCTCTAGGTCATTGTTCCTCCATCAAAGGACAGTGGTGCATCTGGTCCCAGATTTCTGTACGTATTTGTCTTTTCTCAATCCTCCATTGCCCCTCACCAGTTCCTGAATTAGCAGCCATGGCAGAAAAGGTCATGACAACACAGGAGTACCCTGAAAGTGCCCAAGCATGACAGAAGACTGAAATATAGTAGTGTGTTGAAGAGTTAACTTTAGCACAATTACACATGCAACAAACCATATAACAGAAATTTGCACAACTTTTAGACGAACTGCAGTCTTCTCCAGTTTTGTCTAGATTTTCACTCCCTTCAGCATTCTAATTTTGCATTTTCCAATGATCCTCTTCTGTGTTCCAAGGAGGTCTATAGTTTATTCTGATTTTCAATGCAATAAGCACTTTGTTATGCACAGTTATTTCAGCAATTATTATGAATAAGAATTCACATAAGAATGCTCATCTTGTATAAGAATTCATATATGAAAATTTTGTCCCTCCACCTGCTTTTTCTCAAAGTCCATACTTTAAGTTTAGAATGTGCTATGGTTTGAATGTGCCCCCTAAAAGTTTATGTGTTCAAAACTGAATCTCCAAATGTTTACGTTGATGGCATTTTCAGGTGGGGTCTTCAGAAGATAATTAGGATTATATAAAGCATGAGGAAGAGCACCTGTTAGGGGATTAGTAGCTTTATAAAAAGAGGAGAAGGACCTAAGTTTGCACACTTGATTTATCTTACTATGTAATGCCTTCTACCATATTATGATGCAGTGAGAAGACTTCTCAGTCTTGGACTTTTCCACCTTCAGAACCTGATCCAAATGAACTCCTATTGTCTGTAGTATTCTGATATGGCCACATAAAACCAAAGACAGACTGGTTCTTAGGTTCCATTTTTCTATTGCAAAGATCTATAAAACATCTATTGTATTTCATAGACTCCAGAATAACTGCCTCTAGGTTGCTGGACTGGACTCAGCCTCCCTATTTTGTGGGTTCTCTGTTTTTTATTATGCTTCAAAGGAAATTCCATAGAACTGTAGATTTTGGAAAGGGAATAATAGTTCCATGACTAAGCTCTCTTAAGTTCTGACAAACTTCTGTATCACTCTAGTGAATATGGTATAGAGCACCCCATCACAATGTATCATAAAGACCTATATATACTCAGACTTCTATGAAGCTGAGGACTTTGCATAACATAAAGCTTTGTAGTCTCATTTCAGATAGAATTTTACTCTTCCAACATGAAGCTCTAAAACATGTAATGTCAGGAAACAACTTCAAAAACTGTGATTGCATTTGAAGAAAAAAATGAAAATGTAAAATATATTGTCTGGTATCAGTTTTGCTCAGTCACAGCAGCATCCAGAATGTTTTAAGTCCAAATGTCACTGAGAATGCACTTGGGATTGTTTACCTGGAAAAATATTACATGAAAACGATAGTTCATCTCAAAGTGACTCATCATAAGTCATGTTTTGTTACGAGAATGCTTAAATTAAGAATGCTTGAGAAAACAGTCTAGATAACTCAAAATGACCTATGAATAACATCAGAACATCAACTAAAAAAAAAAAAATCCCAACCATCAGAAATTTGGTGGGTACATAATATTTCCCACAGGCATCCCTGTTAGCCACTAAGTGAGACAGGCACCTTTCAGGGGCAAATTCCCACCTTGAACACACCTTTAAAATGTTCTTTCTTTTGTTTTGCTAGAATTTTTTGGAGAAACTTACAAAGAATCAGATCACTGAGTCACCCTATGTTGTTTAAGCTGCTAAAGAAAACTTGGCTCATTATAATATTGACCTGGCCACGCCCAGAAGTGTTCATATCTGCCATCTTCAAATGTTCATATCTACCATTTTAACCTTTTACCAATGTGCTCTATGACATTGAACTAATCATGCCCAAGAATGTATCCACTATCTTTACTTTTGAACTATGACTCTGAATTAAGCATGCTCAGAAAAGTACATCCTAAACTGAGGATGCACAGGAAAACACCTGCCTCTAAAATGAATATGTATAAACTCCCAGAATTCCCATGATTCTGTCCATCTCTTTACAAATAACTCTGATGTGCTCCTTATGTGCTACAAGTAATAAGTCTTTCTGCATTCTTTTATCCTCTGGCATGCTCCTTGCCTTCACACTCACCCAAAATCAAACCCTTGGCATTTGGTTACATCCCTAGGTGAGATGATTCTTTGTGCTCTTGTTTCAATGTAAAAGTTGTATCATCCATAAATTTGCCTATAGTTATTTTTCTTTTGAGATGGATGTTTACAATTTGTTTTATAACAAATTTGTAATTTTAACAAATTTGTTTTATAACATAGACTATAACAATGACTATAACTGAATATATATGAAAATGTATAAGCAGGGATTTGGTTGCCATTAGGGTATATTCATATATGGATAGATAGATAAATGTTATAAACATATACAGGAATATATATGTGAAAATATATATGGAGATTCAAAATAAAAAATAAAAAATAAAAAAATGTTTCAAAGATTGTATCATCTAGCCCCCATGTTGTGTATCATCTTGGCTGCCTGACCCACTGTGAAGCGCTATGCTTTTCAATGAGGGTCTTATTTACAAGGAACATTGTGGAAAGCTCTACATATCATAAGGCACTAGTCTAGTGAAGACCACTCAGAAATTCCAATTTTTTAGTGTTCAAGCAAAAGACAAAATAAAATTTTTCGGAGGTAACTGTATAACAATGTAAATCTTGCAGATCTTCAGTAGAAACTAAGCTCAGACATCCTGGAATATTAATCCAATTTTAATGAAGCTCAAAGCAATGATGCTGATATAATTGTATGAGCTCCACATGTGCACATTAATCCTAAATACACTTTTGGCTTTGTTTGGGAAGTAATTTCCACTTTAAAACTTTGGGAAATATATCAGGACCCAAGGAGATATTTGCATTTAAATTACAGTACATGCTTTTCATATCAATTACTCTGGAGGGAAAAAAAAGACAATCCTGATGAGATGACCAAAATAAAATTGACACAATGTTATTTATACAGTTTGCTTTCAAGATCCATAGAACAAAAGAAAAAAAGCCTGCCAAAGCAGAACGCTTACTTTGACCACTGTCGAAAGAATAAATTATTCATTGGTACTTGTGAAAGCATGGTAAGCCAGACTTCATCCAGGACCAACATGCAGTGTGGGACCCCTGCAACAGACCTTGCCACAGGGGAGAGAAATTGGGTCCAACTCCAAGTACAGCATGGGCAAGTGGGAATTTATAGCCAAAGAAGGTCAGTGGACAGGAAATTACTAAGAGAAAGAAGCATGGGTAAGGGGGATTCTATAAACAGACTAACAGTATTCTTGCTGAAGATAAGCTGGGGTAATCAGATATCACCTCACAGGGGGTAGAGAAAAAGTAATCCAATCTGATATTAAGGGTCAGAAAGAGAGTGACAAACTGATGTAGCAGGGTTCTTGCTAAAACTGGAAGCCTAGAAAATTTAGAATCCTGACTAAAATTTGGCCAAGCAAAGAATCTTTGTCACCATGGAAAGAGAAAGTACTGTGGAAACAAGATGTTCTTTCAACCCATTCCCAAAACTTTATCACCTGTTATCCAAAGATCCCCCATGGAATGAGCAAGCAATGCTGACTAAACCCTGCTAGGAAACACTGTTTTCCTCCTCACTTCACTCTATCCCAAGGGGAAGAGCTCCACAGCACAGCCTAGGTCCCCCCAGGACCTTTGTATGCTGTCACCAGCACTGCATGGTAGACTCACTTGCTTGGCCCTCTGCCTGAATCCTCTTCCCTCAGAGTTTGCACATAATGTCACCAGACCTCTGTTCACATATTAGAACTTCACAAAAGCCCTTTCCAACCACACAGGCCCACATCACCGTCCCTGTCATAATCTATCCCCACCCTGCTTTATTGTCACTTCACAGCGTTGTCACTATCTAAAATTGTGATATTTATTTGGTGATTTGTTTACTTCCCATCTCCCCAACTATAATGGAGCTCCACAAGAACAGAAACTTGGCATTCCTGCATCTTCCCTCCTCCTTAAATGCCGTGGGAAAAGGAAGAAAGAAAGATGAGTAGGATGAAAGATGGGTGAAAGGACAACAATAGAACAGATGCAAGAACTGATTTCTTCCAGTGTACTTTCCTGTAAATGCACTAACTTCACCGTCTTTGAAAAAAATAAAATTAACTTCCCTAAACTCTATATTTCCTTCGGTTTGTTACCCTATTTCCTTCGTGTCAAGCCAACCACTCCAAGTCTGCACTTGCTTAAAGTCAATTAAATTCTTTTTCTTATATTTTACAATTTTAGTATTGATTATAAAAGTAATAAAAGCTAACTATAACAACTTAATGTGCATCTTCTCAAAGTAAATTTATACAAATGTACAGTTTTTTTAAAAAAAGAACAGACCATGTTTATTATGTTGTTTTTTAAATTTGATAATATCCTGTGAATAGCTTCTGAAACCAAATATACAGTTTTGTTCTTTTCTTTTTAATAACTGCATAATATTCCATAGCATGAATGTACAATATTTTATTCAACTCCTTTGATGGATATTCAGGTTGTTTCCAGATTTCCACTATTATAACCATGTTGCAATAAACCCATTCATACATATGTCTTCACATATGCATACTTTAATTTATGTTTCACAAATTCCCTGTTCAGCATTAAACTTACTATAATTAATTTTCTGTCCACTCTCCCAACTCAAATCACACAGTTATGCAGATGTCACTATCTAAACCCTACCACTAACCCTTCTTTTCCTAGAATACTGATAGGAAATGCATAAACATAGCAATGATAGTCACCTGGGGACCAGAAATAACATTTTAATCACTGGATAAGCAATGGGTGCCTAGATTCTCTGATAAAAACCAAGAAAATAAATTCAACATAAGCCAGAAAGTCTAAGAGAGACAGTCAAAAACTGAACAACCAGATTTTTACCCTACCTGCAACTAGTAAGTTATTCAGCTATGATTTCATAGATGCTGGTGGAAAAGAAACAAGACTCCTGTGTCCAAAAGAATTCCTATTTCACCGTATGGCAAATAGCAGAGCTTCATGGTCCCATTCGTTCCTCTTGCTCTCAAGTCCTATGGGACAAGGCAAAGATGATGCTCACATAGTGGGTTGCATCACAGATGGGGAAACTCAAGCTTCTGTTCTCCACCTCTCCAAGTTTTGGGGTTTATTATTTGGTTTGCTTTGTTGTTGTACTGGGGATTGGGATTAAACACAGGGTCACTGTATCACTGAGCTACATCTTAGCCCTTTTTATTTTCTATTTTGAGACAGGGTCCTGCCAAGTTGCCAAGGCTGGCCTCAACTTCCCAATTAGCTGGTATGGGGTTACATATGTGCATCTGCCCAGATATCTCCAAAGTTTTATAATGGCAGAAAGCCAACCTGCCCAAACTTTGCCCCACAGTGAACCATTTTTCTTTTACTGTAAAGTAACCAATCCTTCCCTCAGATCCAGAAAAAGACACTATTTTTTTTTATCTTCCAAGGCTTTTCATGATACAGGTATCCTTGAAAATATAGTTAGAGAGCGCGGCGTGCTCCAGCCCGCAAGCGGCTTCAGGGACCAGGACAGGGCAGCCAGAGACCTCCCCAAGCAGCCTGGACCCCTGCGGTGGGAGGCACCTTTCAAGGCTAGCTTCTCGAAGCAGACCGCCCAGTGAGAGCCTTTCTACACAGAGCCAGCCACAAGTCCCCGAGCCAACGGAGAGCTTCGATCCGCAAGCAACCTCTGAGATCAGGGCAGGGCAGCCAGAGACTACTCCAGGCAGTCAGCCCCCTGCAGCCGCAGGCTCATTCCACAGGGCGATCCAAGATGGTGGACTATAGAGTGACTGCATCCCCAGTCGCTCCAGAACCCAGGAGTCAAGAAGGGGAGGCATTGAGAGACTCAGACTAAAATAGAGCCACGGGTGAGTCTGCCCACTGGGTAAAGCTCGGCCCGGGTGGCAGGCCCAGATAGAGGTGGCTTATCGGAGCAGGGCAGGGCAGCTAGAGTCTTCCACAGGCAGCCATGCCCACTCCGGCGGTGGGCCCCTCCCACACAGCCAGCTTCTCCAGGTTCTCAGAGCAGGCCCCCTAGTGAGAGCCTTTCTGATCAGAACAAGCTCCAAGTCCCGGAGCCAGCGCGGCGTACTCTGGCTCACAAGCGGCTTCAGGGACCAGGACAGGGCAGCCAGAGACTTCCCCAAGCAGCCCGGCCCCCTGCGGTGGGAGGCGCCATTCAAGGCTAGCTTCTTGGAGCAGACCGCCCAGTGAGAGCCTTTCTACACAGAGCCAGCCACAAGTCCCTGAGCCAACGGAGAGCTTCAATCTGCAAGCAGCCTCTGGGATCAGGGCAGGGCAGCCAGAGACTTCTCCAGGCAGCTCTGCCCACTCCATCCACAGGCTCTTTCCACGGGGCGATCCAAGATGGCGGCCTAGAGGGTGACTGCATCTCCAGTCGCTCCAGAACCCAGGACTCAAGAAGGGGAGGCATTGAGAGACTTGGACAAAAATAGAGTCACGGGATGAGTCTCCCCCAGTGGGCGAAACTTGGCCTGGGTAGCAGGCACAGATAGGGCTGGCTTATCAGACCAGGGCAGGGCAGCTAGAGTCTTCCCCAGGTAGCCTTCCACACTCCCGCGGTGGGATCCCCCCACACGGCCAGCCACACGGTGCAGGCCCCCAGTGAGAGCCTTTCTGCACAGAGCCAGCTCCAAGCCCTGGAACCAGTAGGGGGCTAGGGACAGCTTTCTTCAGAAGCACTGCATTATCAAGTTCCTCCAAGACTTCAGGCTACTGAAGGCTGGGAGGTGATACACTGGAAATCTACCGGGACACTATAAGCCAATAGAGGAAATCTGCAAAATCTCAAGATCCCACTGACAGCTGACCAATGTGAGAAAACAAGGGAAGAAAATGTCCCAAACAAGCCTAGATACTACATCAATAAAACCCAATGACAACACAGCAGAAGAAATGTCAGAAAGGGAGTTCAGAATGTACATAATTAAAACAATCAGAGAAGCAAATGAGGAGATGAAAGAGCAAATGCAGGCATTGAAGGAGGAGATGAAAGAGCAAAGGCAGGCATTAAATGATCGCACCAATCAACAGTTAAAAGACCAAATACGGGAAGCAAGAGATCATTTCAATAAAGAGTTAGAGATACTGAAAAAAAAAAAAACAAACTGAAATCCTTGAAATGAAGGAAACTATAAACCAAGTTAAAAACTCCATAGAAAGCATAACCAATAGGATAGAACACCTGGAAGACAGAACCTCAGACATTGAAGACAAAATATTTAATCTTGAAAACAAAGTTGGCCAAACAGAGAAGATGATAAGAAATCATGAACAGAATCTACAAGAATTATGGGATATCATGAAAAGGCCAAATTTAAGAATTATTGGGATTGAGGAAGGCTTAGAGAAACAAACCAAAGGAATGAACAATCTATTCAATGAAATAATATCAGAAAATTTCCCAAATCTGAAGAATGAAATGGAAAACCAAGTACAAGAGGCTTATAGAACTCCAAATATACAAAATTACAACAGACCCACACCGAGGCACATTATTATGAAGATACCTAACATACAAAATAAAGACAGAATTTAAAGGCCGTGAGACAAAAGAATCAAATTACATTCAGAGGGAAACCAATAAGAATATCAGCAGATTTTTCAATCCAGACCCTAAAAGCTAGAAGAGCCTGGAACAACATTTACCAAGCCCTGAAAGAAAATAGATGCCAACCAAGAATCTTATACCCAGCAAAACTTACCTTCAAATTTGACGATGAAATAAGATCCTTCCATGATAAACAAAAGCTAAAGGAATTTACAAAAAGAAAGCCAGCATTACAGAACATTCTCAGCAAAATATTCCATGAGGAAGAGATGAAAAACAACGATGCAAATCAGCAACAGGAAGCGCTAGCCTAAAGGAATAGCCAAATAAAGGAGAAACCAAATCATGTCAAAAAACAAATATGAGTCAAATGACTGGGAATACAAATCATATCACAATAATAACCCTGAATGTTAATGGCCTGAACTCATCAATCAAAAGACATAGACTGGAAGATTGGATTAAAAAGAAAAAACCAACAATATGCTGCCTGCAAGAGACTCATCCCATAGAAAGACATACCCATAGACTAAAGATGAAAGGATGGGGAAAAACATACCATGCACACGGACACAGCAAAAAGCGGGAGTATCCATCCTCATTTCAGATAATGTGGACTTCAAGCCAAAACTAGTCAGAAAGGATAAAGAAGGACATTACATGCTGCTTAAGGGAAGCATAAATCAGCAAGACATAACAATCATAAATATCTATGCCCCGAACATTGGCTCATCCACGTACGTCAAATAAATCCTTCTCAATTCCAGAAATCAAATAGACCACAACACAATAATACTAGGTGATTTTAACACACCTCTCTCACCACTGGATAGATCGTCCAAACAAAAATTGAATAAAGAAACCATAGATCTCAATAACACAATCAACAATTTAGACTTAACAGACATTTATAGAATATACCATCCAACAAAGAACAAATACACTTTCTTCTCAGCAGCACACGGATCCTTCTCTAAAATAGACCATATTTTATGCCACAAAACTAGTGTTAGCAAATACAAGAAGATAGAGATACTACCTTGTACTCTATCAGATCATAATGGATTGAAATTAGAAATAAATGACAGAACAAAAAACAGAAACTTCTCCAATACCTAGAGATTAAATAATACACTATTATATGATGAATGGATAACAGAAGACATCTGGAGGGAAATAAAAAAATTCTTAGAAGTAAACGAGAACAAAGAAACATCATATCAAAATCTCTGGGACATTAGGAAAGCAGTACTTAGAGGAAGATTTATTTCATGGGGCGCATTCAAAAAAAGAAGTAGAACTCAACAAATAAATGACTTAACACTACAGCTCAAAGCCCTAGAAAAAGAAGAACAGACCTACACCAAAAGTAGTAGAAGACAGGAAATAGTTAAAATCAGAGCTGAAATCAACGAAATTGAAACAAAAGAAACAATTGAAAAAATTAACAAAATAAATAGTTGGTTCTTTGAAAAAATAAACAAAATTGATAAACCCTTAGCCACACTAACAAAGAGAAAGAGGGAGAAAACTCAAATTACTAAAATTCAGAATGAACAAGGAAACATCACAACAGACACAAGTGAAATACAAAACATAATTAGAAGCTATTTTGAAAATCTATATTCCAACAAAACAGAAAACCTTGAAGACATCAACAAATTTCTAGAGACATATGAATTACCTAAACTGAACGAGGAGGACATACACAACTTAATAAATCAATTTCAAGCAATGAAATAGAAGAGGTCATCAAAAGCCTACCAACAAAGAAAAGTCCGGGACCAGATGGGTTCTCAGCTGAGTTCTACAAAACCTTTAAAGAAGAGCTCATTCCAATACTCCTCAAACTATTCCATGAAATAGAAGAGGAGGGAACCCTCCCAAACTCATTCTATGAAGCCAATATCACCCTGATACCTAAACCAGACAGAGACACATCGAGGAAAGAAAATTTCAGACCAATATCCTTAATGAACATCGACGCAAAAATTCTCAACAAAATTTTAGCAAATTGCATACAAATATATATTAAAAAGATAGTGCACCACGATCAAGTGGGTTTCATTCCAGGAATGCAAGGTTGGTTCAACATTCGGAAATCAATAAATGTCATTCACCATATCAACAGACTTAAAGTTAAGAATCACATGATTATTTCAATAGATGCAGAAAAAGCATTCGATAAAACACAGCATCACTTCATGCTCAAAACACTAGAAAAAATTGGGATAGTGGGACATTCCTTAACATTATAAAGGCCATCTACACTAAACCATGGCCAATATCATTCTAAATGGTGAAAAACTGAAAGCGTTCCCCCTAAAAACTGGAACAAGGCAGGGATGCCCTCTTTCACCACTTCTATTCAACATCGTCCTTGAGACTATTGCCAGAGCAATTAGACAAACCAAAGAAATTAAAGGGATACAAATTGGAAAAGAAGAACTCAAACTATCCCTGTTCGCTGACGACATGATTATATATTTAGAGGAACCTGGAAATTCCACCAGAAAACTTTTAGAACTCATAAGTGAATTCAGTAAAGTAGCAGGTTACAAGATCAATGCTCATAAATCCAATGCATTTTTATACATAAGTGATGAATCTTCAGAAAGAGAAATTAGGAAAACTACCCCATTCACAATAGCATCGAAAAAAATAAAATACTCGGGAATCAATCTCACAAAAGAGGTGAAAGACCTCTACAATGAGAACTACAGAACACTAAAGAAAGAAATTCAAGAAAACCTTAGAAGATGGAGAGATCTCCCATGTTCCTGGATAGGCAGAATTAATATTGTCAAAATGGCCATACTACCTAAAGTGCTATACAGATTCAATGCAATTCCAATTAAAATCCCAATGATGTACCTTGCAGAAATAGAGCAAGCAATTATGAAATTCATCTGGAAGAATAAAAAACCTAGAATAGCTAAAGCAATCCACAGTAGTAAGAGCGAAGCAGGGGGGTATCGCAACACCAGATCTTCAACTCTACTACAAAGCAATAGTAACAAAAACGGCATGGTATTGGTACCAAAATAGACAGGTAGATCAATGGTACAGAATAGAGGACATGGACACAAACCCAAATAAATACCATTTTCTCATACTAGACAAAGGTTCCAAAAATATGCAATGGAGAAAAGATAGCTTCTTGAACAAATGGTGCTGGGAAAACTGGAAAACCATATGCAACAGAATGAAATTAAACCCCTATCTCTCACCCTACACAAAACTCAACTCAAAATGTATCAAGGACCTCGGAATCAGACCAGAGACCCTGCATCTTATAGAAGAAAAAGTAGGTCCAAATCTTCAACTTGTTGGCTTAGGATCAGACTTCCTTAACAGGACTCCCATAGCACAAGAAATAAAAGCAAGAATCAATAACTGGGATAGATTCAAACTAAAAAGCTTTCTCTCAGCAAAGGAAACTATCAGCAATGTGAAGAGAGAGCCTACAGAGTGGGAGAAAATCTTTGCCACGCATACTTCAGATAGAGCACTAATTTCCAGAATATATAAAGAACTCAAAAAACTCTACACCAAGAATACAAATAATCCAATCAACAAATGGGCTAAGGAAATGAACAGACACTTCACAGAAGAAGATGTACAACAACCAACAGATATATGAAAAAATGTTCAACATCTCTATTAATAAGGGAAATGCAAATCAAAACTACCCTAAGATTTCATCTCACCCCAATTAGAATGGGTATTATCAAGAACACAAGCAACAATAGGTGTTGGTGAGGATGTGGTGAAAAAGGAACACTCATACATTGCTGGTGGGGTTGCAAATTAGTGCAGCCACTCTGGAAAGCAGTATGGAGATTCCTCAGAAAGCTTGGAATGGAACCACCATTTAACCCAGCTATCCCACTCCTTGGCCTATACCCAAAGGACTTAAAATCAGCATACTACAGAGATACAGCCACATCAATGTTCACTGCTGCTCAATTCACCATAGCCAGATTGTGGAACCAACCTAGATGCCCTTCAGTTGATGAATGGATAAAGAAACTGTGGCATATATATATAATGGAATATTACTCCGCAATGAAGAATGATAAAATTATGGCATTTGCAGGCAAATGGATGAAATTGGAGAATATCATGCTAAGTGAGATAAGCCAATCTCAAAAAACTAAAAGAAGAATGATCTCGCTGATAAGCGGATGAGGACATATAATGGGGGGTGGGAGGGGTTAGCATTAGGGTTATGGTTAGGTTTAGGGTTAGGGATAAGGAGTGTGGTAAGAATGAAGGAAAGAAGGACTGTATAGAGGGAAAAGAGGGGTGGGAGGGGTGGGAGGGGTGGGGGGAAGGGAAAAAAATAAAGAATCAAACATCATTGCCCTATGTAAACATATGATTACACAAATGATATACCTTGACTCCATGTACAAATAGAGAAACAACATGTATCCCATTTGTATACAATAATAATAAAAGAAAACAACAACAACAAAAAAAAAGAAAATATAGTTAGAACCTCTTCTCAGAAGATGTTCAGACCCAGGTAGAATTCTTCCCCAGCAAAGGCTTCCCACGCTCTCTCTCCAAATCCAAGATGACCAGTTTGGTGGAACAAAAGCTGACCTGACTTATGAGGGCCAATGATAAAGGAATAGAAACCAAGAGAGTAGAGGATGGATAGATTTACTTCTAGATGTCCTCACAGGACTAGAAAAAGCAAGAACAACAGGAAGAAAAGGCCTTCCACATTCAGTCAGGAACTGTAAGTCCTCATCATTCCTATGGCAAGTTAAGAGGTGGCCCCCAGGAAGATATGTCCACCTCCTAATGCCCGGAACCTGCAAATGCTACCTTATTTGTCTTCATAGGTATTATCAAGCTAAATTATGGCCTTCAGAACTGTGAAAGAATAACTTTTTGTTGTTTTAAGCCACTCAATTTGTGGTCATTTGTCATGGCAGCCTCAGGTACTTATCCTGTTGTCCAACATACTGCAGAAACAACAATATAACTTTATTTGCTCCCATAGCATGGACTTCTAGGATCCTGAAAAGTCCAGGACACTATCCTATCATTTTCAAATCTTCCAAGCCCTGAAGATCTCACACTCTTCCAATGGCCACCCTAACCCTTTTTCTTTCATTGTTCTCAAAAGTCCTTTCAGGATCATCTTAGCTGACTTCTAAATTTTGAGAGGAAAAAAAAAATTTTTTTATTGTAAACAAATGGGATACATGTTGTTTCTGTTTGTACATGGAGTAACAGCATACCATTTGTGTAATCATACATTTACATAAGGTAATGATGTTTGATTCATTCTTTTATTTTTTCCTTCCCCCCACCCCTCCCACCCCTCTTTTCCCTCTATACAGTCCCTCCTTCCTCCATTCTTTCCCCCCTCCCACCCCCCATTATGTGTCATCATCCGCTTATGAGCGAGATCATTCATCCTTTGGTTTTTTGAGATTGGCTTAACTCACTTAGCATGATATTCTCCAATTTCATCCATTTGCCTGCAAATGCCAAAATTTTATTATTCTTTATAGCTGAGTAATATTCCAATGTTCATATATATATATATATATATATATATATATATATATCACAGTTTCTTTATCCATTCATTAATTGAAGGACATCTAGTTTGGTTCCACAATCTGGCTATTGTGAATTGAGCAGCTATGAACACTGATGTGGCTGCATCTCTGTAGTATGCTGATTTTAAGTCCTTTGGGTATAGGCCAAGGAGTGGGATAGCTGGGTCAAATTGGTGGTTCCATTCCAAGTTTTCTAAGGAATCTCCACACTGCTTTCCAGAGTGGCTGCACTAATTTGCAACCCCACCAGTAATGTATGAGTGTACCTTTTTCCCCATATCCTCGCCAACACCTATTGTTGCTTGTATTCTTGATAATCACCATTCTAATTGGGGTGAGATGGAATCATAGGGTAGTTTTGATTTGCATTTCCCTTATTACTAGAGATGTTGAACATTTTTTCATATATCTGTTGGTTGTTGTACATCTTCTTCTGTGAAGTGTCTGTTCATTTCCTTAGCCCATTTGTTGATTGGATTATTTGTATTCTTGGTGTAGAGTTTTTTGAGTTCTTTATATATTCTGGAAATTAGTGCTCTATCTGAAGTATGCGTGGCAAAGATTTTCTCCCACTCTGTAGGCTCTCTCTTCACATTGCTGATAGTTTCCTTTGCTGAGAGAAAGCTTTTTAGTTTGAATCTATCCCAGTTATTGATTCTTGCTTTTATTTCTTGTGCTATGGGAGTCCTGTTAAGGAAGTCTGATCCTAAGCCAACAAGTTGAAGATTTGGACCTACTTTTTCTTCTATAAGATGCAGGGTCTCTGGTCTGATTTCAAGGTCCTTGCTCCATTGTGAGTTGATTTTTGTGCAGGTTGAAAGATAGGGGTTTAGTTTCATTCTGTTGCATATGGTTTTCCAGTTTTCCCAGCACCATTTGTTCAAGAGGCTATCTTTTCTCCATTGCATATTTTTGGAACCTTTGTCTAGTATGAGAAAATGGTATTTATTTGGGTTTGTGTCCATGTCCTCTATTCTGTACCATTGATGTACCTGTCTATTTTGGTACCAATACCTTGCTGTTTTTGTTACTATTGCTTTGTAGTATAGTTGAAGGTCTGGTATTGCGATACTCCCTGTTTCATTCTTACTGCTAAGGATTGCTTTAGCTATTCTGGGTTTCTTATTCTCCCAGATGAATTTCATGATTGCTTGCTCTATTTCTGTAAGGTACTTCATTAGGATTTTAATTGGAATTGCATTGAATCTGTATAGCACTTTTGGTAGTTTGGCCATTTTGACAATATTAATTCTGCCTATCCAAGAACATGGGAGATGTTTCCATCTTCTAAGGTCTTCCTGAATTTATTTCTTCAATGTTTTGTAGTTTTCATTGTAGAGATCTTTTACCTCTTTGGTTAGATTGATTCCCAAGTTTTTTTTTTTGTTTTTGTTTTTTGTTTTTTGTTTTTTTTTTTTTTTTTGAGGCTATTGCAAATGTAGTTGTTTTCCTCATTTCCCTTTCAGATGTTTCATCACTTGTGTATAAAAATGCTTTCGATTTATGTGTGTTGATTTTATAGCCTGCTATTTTGCTGAATTCATTGACGAGGTCTAGAAGTTTTCTGGAGGAGTTTTTTGGATCCTCTAAATATAAAATCACGTCATCAGGAAATAGTGACAGCTATTAAATTTTTTGAGTTTTTTGAACCAGCTTCTGGCTCTTTATATGTATTTATTTAGTTAGTTGGTTGTTGGTTTATTTATTTTGGTTTGTGTAGAATTATCATTAATTGCTGGATCAGAATGCCTTCCTTCCTTCCTTTTCTGTCATCTTTACTTTCTGACCCAGAAAGTAATTAGGGAAAAAAGAGAATTTTTCCCCCCTAGGTCTGTCTCCAGATTCTGACTTTCAACTCCCTGTAGATAGTAGGATGAAATAAATGGTTCCACGTCTGCCAAAACAAACCCTGCCAGTCTTCCTCTTCCCTAAGATGCTTCCCACATGGAAGTAAACCATTCACCATTCCCATCCTTAATCCACCTCTAAACTCAGTGTATTGGGGTGCCACGTGACTTCCACTTAGTACATCTCATGTCTCTTTTCCTTAGAGTTCTACCACCAAAAATTTCCTAAACATTTTCCCTTGTGGCGTGGGACAACCCTTAGTATGCCTCCCCATGCTTGCTAATCACACTTTAAAACATGCTTATTAATGACCAAAGGATTCAGGCTGACTTTTTCAGTCTTCCAATATCAAATTTTCCAAATCTTATATAAAATCTAGGAACTGTTCTAGTCACAAAGGGCATATTCCCCAACTTTTATTATCTGTGTAGATTTAAAAGAATCCTTCAATAGTTTCTTACATTCTGAGCTCCATCAGGGGAGAAGTCCGAGTTTATTCTCAAAAATCTTGCATCCTGTTAGGGTTACATTTCTTTGGGCTCCTGTCCAGACTTGCTGATTTAAGAAAAAGAAGAAGGTCTTGCAAATAGTTAAATATCCATATTCATGACTTCTACATCTGCAGATTCAACCAAACATCAAAATATTTTTGATTCCTGGATTAAAATATTCAGGAAGCACGGTAGCACACACCTGTCATTCCAGAGACTAATGAAGCTCAGAGAGGTGAATGGCAAGTTTGAGGACAGCCTCGGAAATTTAGTAAGACTCTGTATCAAAAAAAAAAAAAAAATTAAGAAGGGGTGGGGATGTGGCTCAGGTAAGGCTTCCTGTGGTTCAATCTCTATTACTGGTGGGGGGAACATTCAGAGAAAAAAATGCATCTCCAGTGAACACATGCAGGATTTTTGGGTTTTCTTGTCATTATTTCCTAAACAATACAGTATAACAACCATTCCCATTTCATTGGGTTTTATAAGCAATCTAGAAATTAAGTACACAAGAGGTTGTACACAGGCTACATGCAAATACTATCCCATTTTATAGAATGGACTTGAACAACTGCAGATTTGCTCTCCACACAGTGGAGGGTGGGATCCATTCTCCACAGATGCCAAAGGACACCTGTGGTTCCAACTTTAAGAGCATTTATATACGTGTACATGGTATTGTCCCTTCCATCTGTGATTACCTTGTTTTCTAGGATTACAACCCTTCTCAAGAGAAAGGTGCTCCCCTTTCCATTGTTTCTCAATCATCATATCTTTCATCTGTCATCTTCCATTTTTCTTGATGCAAGACCTAAAAATGTACCATTGTCCTTTGGTTTGTAAAATTCTTTTTTTGGGGGGTGGGGGTGGTGCTGGGGATTGAACCCAGGGCCTTGGGCTTACAAGGCAAACACTCTATCAACTGAGCTATCTCCCCAGCCCCCTTTGGTTTGTAAAATTCTTTAAGACTGTTCTCAATTATAAGCCAAGAATATGACATCTTTGCTGTAAAATAAGACTCAACACTATTAAAATTCCACTGATCCTTAATGATTAAGTCCAAGACCCTGAAATCCTCAACCCAGATAATATTCCAGTTCAAAGTCAATATGAAAACGTTCTGGTTTGGGGGGTTGAAGTGACTACAGAAACCATTAGATAGATCAAAATCTAAGTCCTTATTTGACTTTAAATTTGTTTAAACTAAAATAAAATGGAGCACCACCTACCCATGCCTCACTATGCCTAACTATGCTGGTGCCTAAAGCTGAAATACATCACATATAGGTGTTTGTATGTGTGTTAAGGAATCCAGCTGTTTCGCTGTTGAAAGTCCTGATTTTGTAGTTCAGAGAGGATAAAGAAAATTATAAACTTTGAATTCAAATTTTGTCCTATTCTCAAATGCCCTCAAAAATGGGGCGGGGGGAGAACAAGCTTATCCACTGCTTGTATAATCTTTCTTCAATGACCTACAAATCAGTCTCTACAATGCCAAGTGCCTCAATTACTCCAAGAACGCCAATCTCGGATTTTTCTTTATGCATATACCTATTTAGTCCCATTCACATTGGGCACAAATTAATTGGATTAATTAACAAACCTTACCTATTTCACCTTCAGTAAACAAATTAATGAACATAAAATTGCAAATTTTTAAAAATGCTATGAAAGTAATTAGTAGAAAGTTGTGGTGCGGAATAAAGAAAGAGATCTCCTTCAGAGGCTCAGACGGAGACTCAAGAGGAAGTAAACAGAGAACTAAAGGAAAGTATACATCTATAGAATGAATCCATGTTTATCTCCTTCTACCTCATTTATATTGGTGTAATACCACAAATTCTACATTTGGGTTGGCGTTGTGGCTTAGTGGCAGAGCACTTGCCTAGCATGTGTGAGGTACTGGGTTCAATCCTCAGTACCACATACAAATAAATAAATAAAATAAAATAAAATAAAGGTATTGTGTCCATCTATGATTAATTTTTTTTTAATTTTTTAAAATTTATTTAAATAAAATTATTTGCCAGTTGGCTTGATCATTTTTTTTGACAATTCAAATTTTTCAGAATTTGAAATTACATTTGAATTACATAAATGTAAGTTAGAATTAAATTCATTACATATGTAAATTTGTGGGGGTTTAAGATTGTTAATTAATTAAATTATACAGAATTTGAATTGAAAGCTATTTTTAAATCCCCAAATGCAATTGCTTTTAGTTAAAAGGCATGCACTCAACTATTTGGGCAGACATTCGTTAAGTAGGCATAATACATCAAAGCATCATTCCCTTGTGAAACATAAGCAAAGACTGAGATTTAACATTACTTAAGAGATTGAAAGCATTTATTAAATATGCATTAGCAAAATCAATGTTAGAAATTTGTAGGTCTTTGTTATTAAAAAAAAAAAAAAAAAAAAAAAAAAAAACCCAAGCCAGTCACAATGACTCATGCCTGTAATGCCAGCTACTCCAGAAGGTGAGTCAGGAGGAATCCAAATTCAAGACCATCGTGGGCAGCATAGTATGACTCTGGTATGACTCTGTTACAAAAACAAATTTTTTAAACCATATCCACCAATAGGTACAAACAATATGTCTGTCAGTTGACTAGGATTATGGTATTATAAAACCCAAACAACTTACCAAGTTGAAAAAATAAAAGAAAAAACATGGCATGTAACAGACTTTTCCTGATAAGAGCTTGTGTTAGGGAGATCCAGAGAAGTAAATAAATAGGATAAATATAGAGATTTAGAAAAAGATTTATTATGAGTGTTTGGCTCATGATTATGGAGGCCAAGTTCTGTGATCTGCCATCTGCAAACTGGAGACCCAGGAATGCCAGTTGGTATAATTCCAGTCCAACACTGCAGGCCTGAGAACAAGGAGTACTAGTGCCCAAACACAGAATAAGATGTTTGCCACAGCACAGGCAGGGAATAAATTCATCCTTGCTCTACCTTTTTATTCTATTTAGACCTTCAAGGATTAGATGTTGCCTGTCCACATGAATTGAAGAGGGTGATCTTTACTAAGTCTACCAACTCAAATGCTAATCTCTTTCAGAAACACCAGCACAGATACACCCAGGAATAATATTTTATCGACTATCTCTTAGCCCAGTCAAGCTGACACATAAAGTTAACCATTTCAGAGGTTATCCTCTCTTGACCAACTCAACTCTTTTCACCCCAGATTCCTGAGAGAGGTAGTAAATAAGGTCATGACTCATGGAAAATGGAATTGTTACTGTCTTGTTAGCTGGGTAGAAACAGCCTCCAGCATAGGGACCCATAATTAATCTGGCTAGGAGTACCTGGTTTAGGCCTTGAGCCAAAACAGGGCCATTTTGTTCCTATTAAATCTCAATAGTATCATCAGCCATAGCATGAAGCAACCAACATTCCCAAGGACCTAGATGATTTTGCAAAAGGAAAAATAACACAATAGCTCGGGCCAAAGTAGTGTGTGGTGTGGAGGCAAGACAGGGAAGTAGGGCTAAACAGCAAGCATTCCCTCTCAGTACTGCAGGCCTACCTTACCCCTGGTCAGATAGCTCAGGCCACCAATTAAAGTTCTGAAATCTGATCTGATTAGCACCTCCTTTAGGGAGTTTGGAGACATAAATTGTAGAAGGAAAGAGAGATCACCTACCATTTGTATACCTACGTTTTCTTTCAAATCTCATTGAAACAAAAAACAAGCATTCTAACATTCAAAAGAACATGCCATATTGTTAAATATATACATAAACTATTTTAAATATGCCTATGTGTGTATTTTTAAAATATATATATATATATATATGTACATATAAAGGCAACATGTTTGCAAAATGGATTGATTTACAAATGGTAAGTACATATATGTACTTCTCCTATACACATTTTGATGAGGAGGTATTTTAAACCTGTACCTTATAAATAAAACATCATGGTAGCTAAAAATTCAGAAATGGTCTCATTATACTTACTGGCTATTACATGAGACTCACAAAAATACAATACTACTTCTAAACCACTTTGATTTTTTGTAAAAGAAACATAATGCTGAAATAAACAATATCAACAAATAAAAAGATGAAAAATAATTAGAAATTTGAAATAAGAGATTGCTGGGGAAGTGCATTTGTAAATAATCTCATGTCTAGATATTAAAATGAATGTATTACACAGCAATTTGGAACATGTTTCTAATCAAATGAAGTTCTATTTATAGGTAGTCAAGTTCATGTTCCTGCATGTATTTTAATATTTTAGAATAATATTGTCTTTGTTGGTAATATCAGAAATAAGAATACTGAAATTATTCCCTGAAACTTATGCCTTTGTAGCCATCCACTAATTCATGAGTTGACACTTACCTTCAATTTTTAAATTGAAGGTGATAACAAAAATAACTACTACGTGTTAAACACCTAATATGGTCCAAACTCTTTATATACTTTTTTTTTCCCAGTGCTGCAATGGAACCCAGGGCCTTGATTGCACTAGATCTAGCCAAGGATAGCCTGATGCTCTACCACTCAATTATACTCCCTTTTATTTCAGGACATACATTTTTTAAATGCTCTATTTGATGGGTAATTATGTCCACATTTTGCAGATGAGGAAGCAGAGGTCCAGAAAAGTAACTTGTATAACATGTCTGAGTGGACCTGGGATTTGAACCATTCTTTGTTGCCATGCTGCATGTGACAATGTGGCTCCTACACCAGTAGTTAGCATGTTTCATGAAGCCCCAGTGTTTCTCCTGAGACACCTAGGAGAAAAAGATGATGACAACATTGCTGAACAACAATGCTCCAACTGCCCCACGCTGACATCAGTCCCAACATGTTTCAGAAAATATTGAGTCCTAGAGGGGAATGAAGAGAAGGCAGGGAGGGATGAGAACAGGAAAGACAGTAGAATGAATTGGATATCACTTTTCTATGTCCATATATGAATACACCACCAGTGAAACTCCACATCATGTACAACCACAAGAATGGGGGGGATCCTAATTAGAATAAGGTATACTCCATGTATTTATGATATGTTAAAATATACTCTACTGCCATGTATATCTAAAAAGAACAATTTCTTTTTCCTTAAAGTTTTTTTTTTGTTTTGTTTTGTTTTGGGTTTTTTTTGTTTTTTTTTTTTTTTTTTTTTTTTTTGCAGTGCTGGGGATCGAACCCAGGGCCTTGTGCATGCAAGGCAAGCACTCTACCGACTGAGCTATCTCCCCAGCCCCAAGTTTTTTTTATTTTATTTATTTATTTTTTTTACTGACTGCATTTTGATTCATTGTACACAAAGGTGGTACAACTTTTCATTTCTATTGTTAAAAAGAACAAAATTTTTAAAGTAAAAAAAGAAAGAAAAAAAAATATTGAGTCTTACAGCTCTGCACACCCTGTTCTGACCCCTGAGCTTTCCTGAACCTCAGGCTTAGCCTGACAGTTAAAGTTTCTGTGGTTCCTCTGCCTGCAGCCCATTTCATGCATTTTCCATTAAACAAACATCACAAACTCTTGTATGTGCTAGACACTGCTAAGCAGAAAAAATTTAGACATAAGTAAGACATACACAAGCACTTCAAATATATATACTACACTCCTACTAGGAATCTCAAGTTCAAATGCCCTTGAAGACCAGATAGATAATAAAAATAATTGAAGCAAGTCAGATGTACACAGTAGAGAGGGTTGAAACACAGCATAGTGAGGCAACCCAGAGATGACCACCTGCAGGAAACTACTACCATCCTCCTGACTGAGAGCAGAGAGAGAAGAAGGTGCTACTAGAGCTCCGGCCTGGGGATGGGGATTGGACTGGCAGAGGGGGAGGCACCACCAGAAAGGAGAACTACAGAGGAACACTACCAATGGTTTTTTCCTTTCCCCACCCTCCAAGTTCCCCCAGTTCCTCTAATTGGCCAAACCTAACTGGAAACCAATGAGTAAGAGAGTCTGAGAAATGTAATTTGGAGGGGTCAGGCCCTGAGACATAGAGCAGAGCTGTGGAAGGACGGGAAATGAATCTGACATCACATAAGCGAATGACTAGTACACTCCAGTCCCCTTGCTCTAAGACTCCAGATTTCCAGGGTCCCACCCAGTGCCCCTCCTCCTGCCGTGGGACCATCTGAATACCAAAACCCTGCCTTGTGCTGCCTTTGTTTACATCAGATACCAATCCCTGGTTCCTCCTTGACATCTAACTTTGGGATACTTCTAGATCTTCCTTCCCTGTTGACCTAGCCTAAGGAGTTTTCAACCAAAGTTGATATTGTTGGGCATGGAAATTGTCATGGCTCCATGTTAGTTCTCAGCACACAGCCAGCAGGTGTCACTCAGAAGTTGATCTTTTGATAATATCATGAGTAACTGAAATAAAAATGTTTCTTCTCCCTCATCAGGATAAGGTAGGAAAAAAAAAAGTGGCAAAATAGAACAATTCGCACTTAATGAATAACATAATTGCTTTTGGAACTAGATAAGAATCTGGACTGTGTTAAATCCATTAATTACACATTAAAATAAGGCTCACTCATTAAAAATTGTTCCAAACTGCTTACCACAATTTCCAACTGAACTTTGGCCTTTGATCTTACACTGAACAGCATTGATGGATCCTCCAAGCAACAAATGTCACGTTAATTATTTTACATTAATAAAACACTGAACTGAGGAGAAAGTAGAAATTATTTTTTTCCTAATGTCCATTGAGTCAGAAATCGAAAAGCTTATTAGCAGGTATTTTCAAATTTCACACATGAATAATATCATTCAATATCTTTTTCTAAGAAGAAAAATCACCTACTTAGTGCCTTTTTTTCTTTCCTTGAAGAATAACAAAATCAATTTCTTCCTAAATTGCCCCCTCCTAGAATGTTCGCTTTCTACAACAGCCCTCCAAGCACAGATTGCTTCTTCAAACTACAATTTTATAGCTTTCCAATTTTTAAGTATGTTTGGATTTATTGAAATAAAAAGTACTTCACAGGTGCAATGGAATTGTGCCTAGTAGAAAAAGAACTTGGACAAGAACCATCAGACTGCACGTATCAACAAAATTCTAGAAGGGCCAGTCATGGACAAAGGAAAAAAATGGAAATTGAGGCAGCTACCTACAAATTTTCAGAATTAATATTGAATGACTGCTTGCATCTATAGGTCTTAACTGCTATTTTTAGAAGCTCATTTTTGGAAGATAATTTTTCAGTGGCACTTATGTTGCCTAATAAAGTCATGCTTATGGTATTTGAAACTCTAACAATACAGCTATAAACTAAATGTAAACTCCCTTGGTATCATACATTTTAGGGTATTTCAATTAGCATAGCAAAAAGTCTTCATTTGACAACTATAATCACCAAAAAAATGTGGAAAGGGAAAAAAAAAGAGAAAAAGTAAAACATTTTAAAAGATGTTTCATTTGGATCTATTTAAGGCAAACCCACTGTTGGTTTCTCCCAAGTCATGTACCCTAACACTTCAGCAGCTCCTGATAGTTATTATGTCTCACTGTGTGCCCTACTTTGGGGACAACACCCTCCCTGTTGGATGAAGAGCAACCAAGATAGCATTGCTCAAAATGCATTCTGCAGAACTCTGGTACCTACACACACACACACACACACACACACACACACACACACCACAAGTGTAGTAAAGTAATTTTGAGAAATGCTGGATCAAATAAAGCTAAATGGGATTATATTTTTCTTGCAGAGATTCTCAAGGAATTTAATATGCTAATGTACACTGTGAATCTCCACAAAGAATATAATCAGCTTTATTTACTAAGATTATGTGAACATAGACCTTTTTGTCACAAAGGATCTCTTTGGGCTAATGTGTGGGAGAAACATATTTGAGCAAGTGATGTTCTAAGGTCTTCTTCAGGAAGAGTCTGCTCCATAATGTATGATAAAGAAACTCACAGAAAAGTAATGGAAGTCATTGAGAAGTCACACCAAGTACAGGGAGTCACAGAAAGCATGATCAGGGCAGGAAATAAATGGGAAGGAGTCAGAAATATTGATAAGAGCTCCCATTTATTTAATCCCTATTACATATCCAGTGTTTTTTGTCTTGTCCTAATCAATACTTTCAACAATACCTTGATGTAAATATCCTCTCCATTTTAGAAATGAGAAAACTAGAACTCAGAAAGGTTAAGTAAGTTTCCCTAGATCACACAGTTTGTAAGTGAGAGATCTTTAAAATATAATGGCATGTGTTTTGACTCCAGTATGCCTTCTCTTTCATGCTATTCTGTCTTCCAGGAAAAAAAAAATAGGAGAAATAATGAAGCAAATAAAAAGATACTGCCCCCACAGAGGTACTTTCCAGTGACTATTGTCCTGAGAAGAAGTGGATTTCTCAAAAGCAAATATAAATTGTTCATGACTAGGAAAACCATTTCCATCTGCCTGTAGGGTCCCTGCTCTCCATGGCTTCCAGGACAGGCACAGAGGTCATGGAAGCCTCTTCACCATGGCCACAAGCAATACTCTGGTCAAACCCAAGACCCTATCAGCCCTAGAAGACACAGCTACCTGGAGCTCAGTGGTATGATGGAGCTACTCCTGACCAGTTCACAAGAATAAGTTTGCCTATCTCTTCCCAACTTCATGGTCAGCAATGTCATGCTGGTAGTTTGAATGGGCCACAATGGGAGTATTCATATTGTGGAAATCAACAAGCACTACCAAGGAAGGATTGTGTTTGTGTGTGTATGTGTGTGTGTGTGTTTTCCCAGAGACCCAGCTTATCAGCATACCATGTATTGAGTCTTAACAAAAGGGTAGAAGTAGAAAAATTAAAAGCTGAGATGATTTCCACCTAAACAAAAAGCACAAGAGCTATCCCTCTTAATTCAAAGTCAAATATTAATCATCTGTCGTATCTGTGCTAATGAAACAGACCAGTGTCCTGTGTAATGAGAGATTAGATTATTCTTTTCTATCTTCCAATAAGCTGTACAATATAGAAAAAAACGCAGAGAACTACCTGAACAGCCCCATCCCATTTTGGTTTCACACTGCCTGTGTCCTGCAGGGTCATGGGCATTTGTGCTAGTATGAAATGAGAAAGCTAGAACTCAGCTCTGTGCTAATATGGCGAGGTCTCATTTCCCAATCCTACTTATGTCAGTGCACTCAAAGCTGCAGTCCTGTTTCCTAGAAAATTCACAGAAGCAGTAGTGAAGACAGAGGAATGCTACAGACTATTTCCAACATTTGAAAAGTCTAACATAAGTAATATATTAATTCTCAACAAGACTACACAGTTTAGGTGAATCTTAAATTTGTTTTAAATTTGTTTTCTGTTGTCATTGTTCAGTTTCTGTTTGTATCAATTCAATCTTAGCTAGAATTAGGTCTTCTCAAGCTTTTCCAATTTTTCTGATTTGAAGTCACTTGAGAAATTTTGAAAAATTGAGCAGTAAGCCAATGATACCATAAATGACCTTTCATATGATACATATACTCTCCAAAACTGGGGTGAAAGTGAAGAACATTGAATACATATAGTAATATTTGAAGGATAAATCATGTTCTTTTAGCAAATTAGAAAAACCCTGAGGAATAGTCTCTCACACTGAAAGGGCAAATGATGCATGCCATCTTTCTCGTTATAAGCCTCTTGGTAAGAGTCTTTCATGAAGGAATTCTTGTCACCTGCCACTACCTCAGTGATAATGTCATTGCCTTTATGTAGCAATTTTTCAGAGTATGAACGAAATGCTACTCCTAACACCTTACAGACCAGACCACCTCCCTTATCCTACCACACTCCAGGGAACTATTTGAACTATCACTAATCTTCCCTGAAGATAGGACTGGAAAGCTATAAACCATACTTGAGGAACGTTGCTTAAAAGAAGTACCAGTGTGAGTCCCTGCCAAGCTCTCGTGTGCACAAACCATCAGCAGATGGAGCCCTTTGCTAATCCAACAATATTCTGTTCCCTGCTTCATGACCTATAATAGTTGCATTTCCTATTTTTCTGGCTCACACTGAATAGTGGTCATTTTTGGGATTTGCTCATCATTATATTTTGCATGGAAGCATCCAGGAACTGTTTCCACAACTGAATGGCAGGAAAATTGAGTTTTTTTTGTTGTTGTTGTTGTTGCTACATGTATATTATACTACTAAAATTTTATAATATTTGTATTGTAATACAAATATTACAATATTTGATGTATTGCCTTTATATTGTCCTCAGATGTGTGAATATGGTCCTTTGATTCATTTAGTCCATAAATATTTGATTTGCATTTGTTGAAAAGAAATGTCATATCTTTTTGTTCTCTATAAATCAACCTAATATTGATTTGGGGCATCATCTCATCAAGCTAACGGGAAATTCAGGGTCATGTAAATGTTTCAGGACTTATGCATTTTCAAAGGCAGAGAAGATATGAAGGGAGAAGACATGTCTTTGGTTATTAGTCATCTGTTTAGTCAAGTTACTCAGAAGCATGTTGTCTCTGCTGCTTCTGAATTTTGTGGGAGCTAGGAATTGTTCATGAAACTGAAAACCTTCCAAGGCCTAGTGGGTCTTACTTCCCTAGGAAGGGAAAACTTGCAGCCAACCCTCTCTGGGTATTGCCAGAAGCCTGGGCAAATTTCCTGCTTCTCAGAGAAGCAGAAACCACCCTCTTCTCTCTTGTCAGAACTGTGGAGTCATATTTTTAAATCAAATCAAATGCTTCTCCCTTCCTATTTTCCTTAGCATAATAGTCAACAGTCATAAACATTTGTAGTACGTTGGAATCAGCTGGAGAGCTATAAAAACTAAATACAGATTTTTAATTACTACCCCCAAAGTACCAAAATGGTGTGCACTATTTCAGAATATTTGCAAAATTCAGTTATGGGTAAGTACAAAGTCATCTGTAGTCTCAATAAAAGAGTTTCATATACACCTTTATACATGCAGTCTGAAGGTCATTTTATGCAATGTATTAAACAATTTTGTTCATGAAACAAAATTTTATAGTGAGGAACACCTATAAACATCAAACAAACCCACACAATTTCAAGAATTGAATAGACCACAACACAATAATACTGGGTTACTTTAACATGCCTCTCTCACCACTCGATAGATCTTCTAAACAGAAACTTAATAAACAAACTATAGAACTAAAAAATACAATTAATAATTAAGACCTAACAGATATATAAAGAATATTTCATCCATCAATAACTGAATACACTTTCTTCTCAATAGTGCATGGATCCTTCTCTAAAATAAATCATATCCTAGGCCACAAAGAAACTCTTAGCAAATACAAAAAAAATAGAGGTAAGATATATGTTTCATTTTATCAGATCATAATGGAATGAAATTAGAAATTGACAATAAAATTAAAAAATAGAACACCTAACACCTGGAGACTAAATAATACAATATTGAATGACCAATGGATAGCTGAAGAAATCAGGGATTAAATTTTTTTTTTTTATTTTTTTTTACATTTACATAGGGTAATGATGTTTATTTTATTTTCCCCTCCCCCCACACCTCCCACCCCTCTTTTCCCTCTACACAGTCCTTCTTTCCTTCATTCTTGCCGCTCTCCTTAGCCTGACTCTAAACCTAACCCTAAACCTAATGCTAGCCCCTCCCACCCCCCATTATATATCCTCATCCGCTTATCAGCGAGATCATTTGTCCTTTAGTTTTTTGAGATTGGCTTATCTCACTTAGCATGATATTCTCCAATTTCGACCATTTGCCTACAAATGCCATAATTTTATCATTCTTCATTGCGGAGTAATATTCCATTGTATAAATATGCCACAGTTTCTTTATCCATTCATCAACTGAAGGGCATCTAGGTTGGTTCCACAATCTGGCTATGGTGAATTGAGCAGCAATGAACATTGATGTGGCTGTATCTCTGTAGTATGCTGACTTTAAGTCCTTTGGCTATAGGCCAAGGAGTGGGATAGCTGGGTCAAATGGTGTTTCCATTCCAAGCTTTCTGAGGAATCTCCACACTGCTTTCCAGAGTGGCTGCACTAATTTGCAACCCCACCAGCAATGTATGAGTGTTCCTTTTTCACCACATCCTCGGCAACACCTATTATTGCTTGTATTCTTGATAATCGCCATTCTAATTGGGGTGAGATGAAATCTTAGGGTAGTTTTGATTTGCATTTCCCTTATTACTAGGGATGTTGAACATTTTTTCATATATCTGTTGATTACTTGTATATCTTCTTCTGTGAAGGGTCTGTTCATTTCCTTAGCCCATTTGTTGATTGGATTATTTGTATTCTTCGTGTAGAGTTTTTTGAGTTCTTTATAGATTCTGGAAATTAGCGCTCTATCTGAGGTATGGTTGGCAAAGATATTCTCCCACTCTGTAGGCTCTCTCTTCACATTTCTGATAGTTTCCTTTGCTGAGAGAAAGCTTTTAAGTTTGAATCTATCCCAGTTGTTGATTCTTGCTTTTATTTCTTGTGCTATGGGAGTCCTGTTAAGGAAGTCTGATCCTGAGCCAACAAGTTGAAGATTTGGACCTACTTTTTCTTCTATAAGATGCAGGGTCTCTGGTCTGATTCCGAGGTCCTTGATCCATTTTGAGTTGAGTTTTGTGTAGGGTGAGAGATAGGGGTTTAATTTCATTCTATTCATATGGTTTTCCAGTTTTCCCAGCACCATTTGTTGAAGAGGCTATCTTTCCTCCATTGCATATTGTTGGAACCTTTGTCTAGTATGAGAAAATGGTATTTATTTGGGTTTGTGTCCATGTCCTCTATTCTGTACCATTGATCTACCTGTCTATTTTGGGACCAATACCATGCCGTTTTTGTTACTATTGCTTTGTAGTAGAGTTGAAGATCTGGTATTGCAATACCCCCTGCTTCGCTCTTTCTACTGAGGATTGCTTTAGCTATTCTAGGTTTTTTATTCTTCCAGATGAATTTCATAATTGCTTGCTCTATTTCTGCAAGGTACATCATTGGGATTTTAATTGGAATTGCATTGAATCTGTATAGCACTTTAGGTAGTATAGCCATTTTGACGATATTAATTCTGCCTATCCAGGAACATGGGAGATCTTTCCATCTTCTAAGGTTTTCTTGAATTTCTTTCTTTAGTGTTCTGTAGTTCTCATTGTAGAGGTCTTTCACCTCTTTTGTGAGATTGATTCCCGAGTATTTTATTTTTTTCGATGCTATTGTGAATGGGGTAGTTTTCCTAATTTCTCTTTCTGAAGATTCATCACTTATGTATAAAAATGCATTGGATTTATGAGCATTAATCTTGTAACCTGCTACCTTACTGAATTCACTTATGAGTTCTAAAAGTTTTCTGGTGGAATTTCCAGGTTCCTCTAAATATATAATCATGTCATCAGCGAACAGGGATAGTTTGAGTTCTTCTTTTCCTATTCGTATCCCTTTAATTTCTTTGGTTTGTCTGATTGCTCTGGCTAGAGTCTCAAGGACGATGTTGAATAGAAGCGGTGAAAGAGGGCATCCCTGCCTTGTTCCAGTTTTTAGGGGGAACGCTTTCAGTTTTTCACCATTTAGAATGATATTAGCCATGGGCTTAGCGTAGATTGCCTTTATAATGTTTAGGAATGTTCCCACTACCCCAATTTTTTCTAGTGTTTTGAGCATGAAGGGATGCTGTATTTTATCAAATGCTTTTTCTGCATCTATTGAAATAATCATGTGATTCTTAACTTTAAGTCTGTTGATATGATGAATGACATTTATTGATTTCCGAATGTTGAACCAACCTTGCATCCCTGGGTTAAAACCCACTTGATCGTGGTGCACTATCTTTTTAATATATATTTGTATGCGATTTGCTAAAATTTTGTTGAGAATTTTTGCATCGATATTCATTAAGGATATTGGTCTGAAATTTTCTTTCCTCGATGTGTCTCTGTCTGGTTTAGGTATCAGGGTGATATTGGCTTCATAGAACGAGTTTGGGAGGGTTCCCTCCTCTTCTATTTCATGGAATAGTTTGAGAAGTATTGGAATGAGCTCTTCTTTAAAGGTTTTGTAAAACTCGGCTGAGAACCCATCTGGTCCTGGACTTTTCTTTGTTGGTAGACTTTTGATGACCTCTTCTATTTCATTGCTTGAAATTGGTTTATTTAAGTTGTGTATGTCCTCCTCGTTCAGTTTAGGTAGTTCATATGTCTCTAGAAATTTGTTGATGTCTTCGAGGTTTTCTGTTTTGTTGGAGTATAGATTTTCGAAATAGCTTCTAATTATGTTTTGTATTTCACTCGTGTCTGTTGTGATGTTTCCTTGTTCATTCTGAATTTTAGTAATTTTTTTCTCCCTCTTTCTCTTTGTTAGTGTGGCTAAGGGTTTATGAATTTTGTTTATTTTTTCAAAGAACCAACTATTTATTTTGTTAATTTTTCCAATTGTTTCTTTTGTTTCACTTTCGTTGATTTCGGCTCTGATTTTAACTATTTCCTGTCTTCTACTACTTTTGGTATTGGTCTGCTCTTCTTTTTCTAGTGCTTTGAGCTGTAGTGTTAAGTCGTTTATTTGTTGATTTCTACTTCTTTTTTTGAATGCACCCCATGAAATAAATCTTCCTCTAAGTACTGCTTTCATAGTGTCCCAGAGATTTTGATATGATGTGTCTTTGTTCTCGTTTACTTCTAAGAATTTTTTTATTTCCCTCCTGATGTCTTCTGTTATCCATTCATCATATAATAGTGTATTATTTAGTCTCCAGGTATTGGAGAAGTTTCTGTTTTTTATTCTGTCATTTATTTCTAATTTCAATCCATTATGATCTGATAGAGTACAAGGTAGTATCTCTATCTTCTTGTATTTGCTAACAGTAGCTTTGTGGCATAAAATATGGTCTATTTTAGAGAAGGATCCATGTGCTGCTGAGAAGAAAGTGTATTCGTTCTTTGTTGGATGGTATATTCTGTATATGTCCGTTAAGTCTAAATTGCTGATTGTGTTGTTGAGATCTATAGTTTCTTTATTCAATTTTTGTTTGGACGATCTATCCAGTGGTGAGAGAGGTGTGTTAAAATCGCCTAGTATTATTGTGTTGTGGTCTATTTGAATTCTGTAATTGAGAAGGATTTGTTTGACGTACGTGGATGAGCCAATGTTCGGGGCATAGATATTTATGATTGTTATGTCTTGCTGATTTATGCTTCCCTTAAGCAGCATGTAATGTCCTTCCTTATCCCTTCTGATTAGTTTTGGTTTGAAGTCCACATTATCTGAGATGAGGATGGATACTCCAGCTTTTTTGCTGTGTCCGTGTGCATGGTATGTTTTTCCCCATCCTTTCACCTTTAGTCTATGGGTGTTTCTTTCTATGAGGTGAGTCTCTTGCAGGCAGCATATTGTTGGATTTTTCTTTTTAATCCATTCTGCCAGTCTGTGTCTTTTGATTGATGAATTCAGGCCATTAACATTCAGGGTTATTATTGTGATATGATTTATATTCCCAGTCAATTGACTCATATTTGTTTTTGACATGATTTGGTTTCTCCTTTATTTGGCTATTCCTTTAGGCTAGCGCCTCCTGTTGCTGATTTGCATCGTTGTTTTTCATCTCTTCCTCATGGAATATTTTGCTGAGAATGTTCTGTAATGCTGGCTTTCTTTTTGTAAATTCCTTTAGCTTTTGTTTATCATGGAAGGATCTTATTTCATCGTCAAATTTGAAGGTAAGTTTTGCTGGGTATAAGATTCTTGGTTGGCATCCATTTTCTTTCAGGGCTTGGTATATGTTGTTCCAGGCCCTTCTAGCTTTTAGGGTCTGGATTGAAAAATCTGCTGATATTCTTATTGGTTTCCCTCTGAATGTAATTTGATTCTTTTCTCTCGTGGCCTTTAAAATTCTGTCTTTATTTTGTATGTTAGGTATCTTCATAATAATGTGCCTTGGTGTGGGTCTGTTGTAATTTTGTATGTTTGGAGTTCTATAAGCCTCTTGTACTTGGTTTTCCATTTCATTCTTCAGATTTGGGAAATTTTCTGATATTATTTCATTGAATAGATTGTTCATTCCTTTGGTTTGTTTCTCTAAGCCTTCCTCAATCCCAATAATTCTTAAATCTGGCCTTTTCATGATATCCCATAATTCTTGTAGATTCTGTTCATGATTTCTTACCATCTTTTCTGTTTGGCCAACTTTGCTTTCAAGGTTAAATAATTTGTCTTCAATGTCTGAGGTTCTGTCTTCCAGGTGTTCTATCCTATTGGTTATGCTTTCTATGGAGTTTTTAACTTGGTTTATTGTTTCCTTCATTTCAAGTATTTCAGTTTGTTTTTTTTTCAGTATCTCTAACTCTTTATTGAAATGATCTCTTGCTTCCCGTATTTGGTCTTTTAACTGTTGATGGTGCGATCATTTAATGCCTGCATTTGCTCTTTCATCTCCACCTTCAATGCCTGCATTTGCTCTTTCATCTCCTCATTAGCTTCCCTGATCGTTTTAATTACGTACATTCTGAACTCCCTTTCTGACATTTCTTCTGCTGTGCTGTCATTGGGTTTTATTGATGTAGTATCTAGGTTTGTTTGGGACATTTTCTTCCCTTGTTTTCTCATATTGGTCAGTTGTCAGTGGGACCCTGAGATATTGCAGTTTTCCGCTACTGGCTTATAGTGTCCCGGTAGATTTCCAGTGTATCACCTCCCAGCCTTCAGTAGCCTGATGTCTTGGAGGAATCTGATAAAGCAGCTCATCCGAAGAAAACTGCCCCTAGCCCCCTACTGGTTCCACGGTTTGGAACTGGCTCTGTGCGGAAATGCTCTCACTGTGGGCCTGCGCCGTGCAGCTGGCCGTGTGGGAGGAGCCCACTGCCGGAGTGTGGAAGGCTACCTTGGGAAGACTCTAGCTGCCCTGCCCGGCTCCAATAAGCCACCTCTATCTGGGCCTGCCACCCGGGCCGAGCTTTACCCAGTGGGCAGACTCACCAGTGTCTCTATTTCAGTCCGAGTCTCTCAATGCCTCCCCTTCTTAACTCCTGGGTTCTGGAGCGACTAGGGGTGCAGTCTCCCTCTAGGCCGCCATCTTGGATCGTCCCGTGAAGAGAGCCTGCAGCCGGAGTGGGCAGAGCCGCCTGAAGAGGTCTCTGGCTGCCCTGCCCTAATCCCAGAGGCTGTTTGCTGATCGCGGCTCTCTGCTGGTTCGTTGCCGGAGTATGCTGCGCTGCAGTGGCTCCGGGACTCGGAGCTTATTCTGGTCAGAAAGGCTCTCACTAGCGGGCCAGTTCCGTTCCGAGAACCTGGAGAAGCTGGCTGTGTGGGCGGGGCCCACCGCCGGAGTGCGCAGGGCTGCCTGTGGATGACTCTAGCTGCCCTGCCCGGCTCCGATAAGCCACCTCTATCTGGGCCTGCCACCCGGGCCGAGCTTTACCCAGTGGGCAGACTCACCCGTGGCTCTATTTCAGTCCAAGTCTCTCAATGCCTCCCCTTCTTAACTCCAGGGTTCTGAAGCGACTAGGGGTGCAGTCTCCCTCTAGGCCGCCATCTTGGATCACCTTCGTTTTTCAGGGAGACACATCTCACATCTTGACCAGTCAAGGCACAGCACCTGCCCGTAGCTGGTATCTGTTTACTTTGCAGTCTGGTGCGGACATAGGAGGAGAAGAGCCCCTCCAGGTCCTCCTTGGTGCTGCTGTAGGGCAGGTTGCACACAAAGAGCCTCCTGGAGTCAGCCAGGTCCTCCTCCTCCTCGTTCTTCCCGAGTGTCCGGCCTCGTTAGGGTTGCACACTGTTCTTCTGGGGCCCCTTGGCTGCGGGCATGTGCTTCTCCCTGAACACCTCGATGTAGTGTCCACCTCTGTGACACTGAACGGGGCTCCCCGAAGCTTCACGGTGTGGGAGGTGGTGGACTCCTTCTCGTTCACTGGTTTCTCTGTCTTGTGTAGAAGTTGCCTTTCTTGGCTTCAACCTGCAGAGCAGCAAGGAAAGTGACCTCCTTTATTCTGCCATCTTGCTGTTCAGGATTTACATCTTAATTTAGAAGGTCCTCCTCTTAGAGCAGTGAGAGGACAGCACTGACAGCCACAAAACACCTTTCAGGGAAGCAGCTGAAACACCAGAAAGACTAGGCTGCACACAAGCCTCGAGCGCCCTCGGCAGTTGAGGAGTGTGAAAGTCCAAGGGCGGCCGCGCTAGAAGATGGAGCAGGAGCAATAAAAGGCACTGGCGCTCCAGCGCTCCCAGCAGTTGCAGTGCAGGGATTAAATTTTTTAAAAAACAGAGTTAATGAGAATAGCAACACAATTTATCAAAATCTCAGGGGAACTATGAAGGCAGTTCTAAGAGGAACATTCATTGCATTGAGCATATTCTCTAAAAGAATACAAAGTAACCAATTAAATAACCTAACTTTACATCTCAAAATCCTAGAAAAAGAAGAACAAGTCAGCACCAAAAGCAGTAGAAGACAGGATATAATTAAAATCAGAGCTGAAATCAATGAAATTGAAACCAAAAAAATGAGGGGAAAATCAACTATGTTCTTAATAATAATGGACTTTAACATAACAACAATTTCTATTTTAGCTTATTCTTTTCTTTAAAATAAGTAGAGCCCAACCAGCCCATGGAGATCTCCAACACTACCCATACCCCGTGCAGACACAGTGCCCTGCTGTGGCTCCCCATTTGCCAAGTGGGTACGCCACTGTCTGCCATCATGGATTATCCTCAACACTGACATCACCAACTTTAGTTGGGGCAGATCCCATCCTGGGAGACACCACATTATCAAGTACCATTCATGTGTCAGGCTACCGAAGACTGGGAGGTTTGAAGCGTATATTACAGTTTTTTTGTAGTTTTTTATAATTATTCCTCTTTTTATTTTTTTATTATTTTTCTCACTCTATTTTTCTTTAGTTTACATGTTTCCTTAGAGTCTCTTTCTCCCTTTTCTCATGCTACTGACCAACTTCTTTTGAGTCCATTTTCACACTTCCTATGATCTAGTATCTCTACATACTCATTTCTTATCTCATTAACATTACATCTACACCCCTTCCTCTTTGTCCACCATTGGAAATTGTAGACCTTATTGCAAACCTATTGTCTATGCTGTAAACATAAGCAAACTCATCATCTTTATTTATTACCACAATACTGTTAAAGTCTTCATACGGGCTATTTGGTTTAAGGCTACATAGTGTTTGCATTGTGTGCTGCTAATATTTATCTCCCCCTTAAAGGTGAGGTATTGGAAAACTGCAGGGACACTATAAGCCTATAGGAGGAAAACTGTAATACCTCAAATCTGCACTGCTAGATGGGAAGATACATGAACAGAATAAAAAAACAAGGGAAGAAAGTGCCCCAAACTAATCAAGATGCTATATTAATAGAATCCATTGACAGCACAGTAGAAGAAATATCAGAAAGGGCATTCAGAATGTACATTATTACAAAGATCCATGAAATAAAGGATTATATAAGAAAGCAAATGCAAGCAATGAATAATCACTCCAATAAAGAGTTAGAAGAGCAAATACAGGAAGCAAAAGATCATTTCAATAAAGAGATAGAGATTCTGAAAAAAAAAATACAGAAATCCTTCAAATGAAGGAAACAATAAACCAAATTAAAAAAAAAAAAAAAAACTCAATGGAAAGAATCAGCAACAGACTAGGTTACTAGGAAGACAGAACCTCAGACAATGAAGACAAAATGTTTAATCTTGAAAATAAAGTTGATCACAGAGAAGATGGTAAGAAATCATGAACAGAACCTCCAGGAATTATGAGATAACATGAAAATACCAAATTTAAAAATTATTGGGATTAAGAAAGGCACAGAGATAGAAACCAAAGCAATGAATAATATCAGAAAATTTCCCATACCTGAAGAATGAAATGGAAAATCAAATACAAGAGGCTTAAAGGACAGTAAATGCACAAAATCACAACAGGTCCACACCAAGTCATATTATAATGAAAATGCCCAACATACAAAATAAAAATAGAATCTTAAAGACTGCAAGAGAGCTTCCCACTGGGCGACCCAAGATGGCGGACTAGAGGGGGACTGCATTCCCAGTCGCTCCAGAACCCAGAAGTTAAGAAGGGGAGGCATTGAGAGACTCGGACCAAAATAGAGCCACGGGTGAGTCTGCCCACTGGGTAAAGCTCGGCCCGGGTGGCAGGCCCAGATAGAGGTGGCTTATCGGAGCAGGGCAGGGCAGCTAGAGTCTTCCACAGGCAGCCCTGCGCACTCCGGCGCTGGGCCCCTCCCACACAGCCAGCTTCTCCAGGTTCTCGGAGCAGGCCCCCTAGTGAGAGCCTTTCTGATCAGAACAAGCTCCAAGTCCTGGAGCCAGCGCAGCATACTCGGGCCCGCAAGCGGCTTCAGGGACCAGGACAGGGCAGCCAGTGACCTCCCCAAGCAGCCTGGACCCCTGCGGTGGGAGGTGCCATTCAAGGCTAGCTTCTCGGAACAGACCACCCAGTGAGAGCTTTTCTACGTAAAGACAGCCACAAGTCCCCGAGCCAACGGAGAGCTTCGATCCCATCCGCAAGCAGCCTCTGGGATCAGGGCAGGGCAGCCAGAGACTTCTTCAGGTGGCTCTGCCCACTCCGGCCACAGGCTCTTTCCATGGGGCGATTCAAGATTGCGGACTAGAGGGTGACTGCATCTCCAGTCGCTCCAGAACTCAGGACTCCAGAAGGGGAGGCATTGAGAGACTTGGACAAAAATAGAGTCACGGGGTGAGTCTCCCCCTCTGGGCAAAACTTGGCCTGGGTGGCAGGCACAGATAGGGGTGGCTTATCATAGCAGGGCAGGGCAACTAGAGTCTTCCCAAGGTAGCCTTCCACACTCCCGCGGTGGGATCCCCCCACACGGCCAGCTGCACGGTGCAGGCCCCCAGTGAGAGCCTTTCTGCACAGAGCCAGCTCCAAGCCCTGGAATCAGTAGGGACTAGGGGCAGCTTTCTTCGGAAGCACTGCATTATCAAGTTCCTCCAAGACTTCAGGCTATTGAAGGCTGGGAGTTAATACACTGGAAATCTACCGGGACACTATAAGCCAATAGAGGAAATCTGCAATATCTCAGATTCCCACTGACATCTGACCATTATGAGAAAACAAGGAAAGAAAATGTCCCAAACAAACCTAGATACTACATCAATAAAACTCTACGTCAACACAGCAGAAGAAATGTCTGAAAGGGAGTTCAGAATGTACATAATTAAAACAATCAGAGAAGCAAATGAGGAGATGAAAGAGCAAATGCAAGCATTGAAGGAGGAGATGAAAAAGCAAATGCAGGCATTAAATGATCGCACTAATCAACAGTTAAAAGACCAAATACGGGAAGCAAGAGATCATTTCAATAAAGAGTTAGAGATACTGGGAAAAAAAACAAACTGAAATACTTGAAATGAAGGAAACAATAAACCAAGTTAAAAACTCCATAGAAAGCATAACCAATAGGGTAGAACACCTGGAAGACAGAACTTCAGATATTGAAGACAAAATATTTAACCTCGAAAACAAAGTTGAACAAACAGAGAAGATGGTAAGAAATCATGAATAGAATCTACAAGAACTATGGGATATCATGAAAAGGCCAAATTTGATAATTATTGGGATTGAGGAAGGCTTAGAGAAACAAACCAAAGGAATGAACAATCTGTTCAATGAAATAATATCAGAAAATTTCCCAAATCTGAAGAATGAAATGGAAAACCAAGTACAAGAGGCTTATAGAACTCCAAATATACAAAATTACAACAGACCCACACCAAGGCACATTATTATGAAGATACCTAACATACAAAATAAAGACAGAATTTTAAAGGCCACGAGAGAAAAGAATCAAATTACATTCAGAGGGAAACCAATAAGAATATCAGCAGATTTTTCAATCCAGACCCTAAAAGCTAGAAGGGCCTGGAACAACATATACCAAGCCCTGAAAGAAAATGGATGCCAACCAAGAATCTTATACCCAGCAAAACTTACCTTCAAATTTGACGATGAAATAAGATCCTTCCATGATAAACAAAAGCTAAAGGAATTTACAAAAAGAAAGCCAGCATTACAGAACGTTCTCAGCAAAATATTCCATGAGGAAGAGATGAAAAACAACGATGCAAATCAGCAACAGGAGGTGCTAGCCTAAAGGAATAGCCAAATAAAGGAGAAACCAAATCATGTCAAAAAAAAATATGAGTCAAATGACTGGGAATACAAATCATATCACAATAATAACCCTGAATGTTAATGGCCTGAACTCATCAATCAAAAGACATAGACTGGAAGATTGGATTAAAAAGAAAAAACCAACAATATGCTGCCTGCAAGAGACTCATCTCATAGAAAGACATACCCATAGACTAAAGGTGAAAGGATGGGGAAAAACACACCATGCACACGGACACAGCAAAAAAGCAGGAGTATCCATCCTCATTTCAGATAATGTGGACTTCAAGCCAAAACTAGTCAAAAGGGATAAAGAAGGACATTACATGCTGCTTAAGGGAAGCATAAATCAGCAAGACATAACAATCATAAATATCTATGCCCCAAACAGTGGCTCATCCACGTACATCAAACAAATCCTTCTCAATTCCAGAAATCAAATAGACCACAACACAATAATACTAGGCGATTTTAACACACCTCTCTCACCACTGGATAGATCGTCCAAACAAAAATTGAATAAAGAAACCATAGATCTCAATAACACAATCAACAATTTAGACTTAACGGACATATACAGAATATACCATCCAACAAAGAATGAATACACTTTCTTCTCAGCAGCACATGGATCCTTCTCTAAAATAGACCATATTTTATGCCACAAAGCTACTGTTAGCAAATACAAGAAGATAGAGATACTACCTTGTACTCTATCAGATCATAATGGATTGAAATTAGAAATAAATGACAGAATAAAAAACAGAAATTTCTCCAATACCTAGAGATTAAATAATACACTATTATATGATGAATGGATAACAGAAGACATCAGGAGGGAAATAAAAAAATTCTTAGAAGTAAATGAGAACAAAGACACATCATATCAAAATCTCTGGGACACTATGAAAGCAGTACTTAGAGGAAGATTTATTTCATGGGGCGCATTCAAAAAAAGAAGTAGAAATCAACAAATAAACGACTTAACACTACAGCTCAAAGCCCTAGAAAAAGAAGAGCAGACCAATACCAAAAGAAGTGGAAGACAGGAAATAGTTAAAATCAGAGCCAAAATCAACGAAAGTGAAACAAAAGAAACAATTGGAAAAATTAACAAAAAAACAGTTGGTTCTTTGAAAAAATAAACAAAATTCATAAACCCTTAGCCACACTAACAAAGAGAAAGAGGGAGAAAACTCAAATTACTAAAATTCGGAATGAACAAGGGAACATCACAACAGACACGAGTGAAATACAAAACATAATTAGAAGCTATTTTGAAAATCTATACTCCAACAAAACAGAAAACCTCGAAGACATCAACAAATTTCTAGAGACATATGAACTACCTAAACTGAACGGGGAGGACATAAACAACTTAAATAAACCAATTTCAAGCAATGAAATAGAAGAGGTCATCAAAAGTCTACCAACAAAGAAAAGTCCGGGACCAGATGGGTTCTCAGCTGACTTCTACAAAACCTTTAAAGAAGAGCTCATTCCAATACTCCTCAAAGTATTCCATGAAATAGAAGAGGAGGGAACCCTCCCAAACTCGTTCTATGAAGCCAATATCACCCTGATACCTAAACCAGACAGAGACACATCGAGGAAAGAAAATTTCAGACCAATATCCTTAATGAACATCGACGCAAAAATTCTCAACAAAATTTTAGCAAATTGCATACAAATATATATTAAAAAGATAGTGCACCCCGATCAAGTGGGTTTCATTCCACGGATGCAAGGTTGGTTCAACATTCAGAAATCAATAAATGTCATTCACCATATCAATAGACTTAAAGTTAAGAATCACATGATTATTTCAATAGATGCAGAAAAAGCATTCGATAAAATACAGCACCCCTTTATGCTCAAAACACTAGAAAAAATTGGGGTAGTGGGAACATTCCTTAACATTATAAAGGCAATCTACGCTAAGCCCATGGCCAATATCATTCTAAATGGTGAAAAACTGAAAGCGTTCCCCCTAAAAACTGGAACAAGGCAGGGATGCCCTCTTTCACCACTTCTATTCAACATCATCCTTGAGACTCTAGCCAGAGCAATTAGACAAACCAAAGAAATTAAAGGGATTCGAATTGGAAAAGAAGAACTCAAACTATCCCTGTTTGCTGACGACATGATTATATATTTAGAGGAACCTGGAAATTCCACCAGAAAACTTTTAGATCTCATAAGTGAATTCAGTAAAGTAGCAGGTTACAAGATCAATGCTCATAAATCCAATGCATTTTTATACATAAGTGATGAATCCTCAGAAAGAGAAGTTAGGAAAACTACCCCATTCACAATAGCATCAAAAAAAATAAAATATTTGGGAATCAATCTCACAAAAGAGGTGAAAGACCTCTACAATGAGAACTACAGAACACTAAAGAAAGAAATTAAAGAAAACCTTAGAAGATGGAAAGATCTCCCATGTTCTTGGATAGGCAGAATTAATATTGTCAAAATGGCCATACTACCAAAAGTGCTATACAGATTCAATGCAATTCCAATTAAAATCCCAATGATGTTCCTTTCAGAAATAGAGCAAGCAATTATGAAATTCATCTGGAAGAATAAAAAACCTAGAATAGCTAAAGCAATCCTAAGTAGCAAGAACAAAGCAGGGGGTATTGCAATACCAGATCTTCAACACTACTACAAAGCAATAGTAACAAAAACGGCATGGTATTGGTACCAAAATAGACAGGTAGATCAATGGTACAGAATAGAGGACATGGACACAAACACAAATAAATACCATTTTCTCATACTAGACAAAGGGGCCAAAAATATGCAATGGAGAAAAGATAGCCTCTTCAACAAATGGTGCTGGGAAAACTGGAAAACCATATGCAACAGAATGAAATTAAACCCCTATCTCTCACCCTGCACAAAACTCAACTCAAAATGGATCAAGGACCTCGGAATCAGACCAGAGACCCTGCATCTTATAGAAGAAAAAGTAGGTCCAAATCTTCAACTTGTTGGCTTAGGATCAGACTTCCTTAACAGGACTCCCATAGCACAAGAAATAAAAGCAAGAATCAACAACTGGGATAGATTCAAACTTAAAAGCTTTCTCTCAGCAAAGGAAACTATCAGAAATGTGAAGAGAGAGCCTACAGAGTGGGAGAATATCTTTACCAACCATACTTCAGATAGAGCGCTAATTTCCAGAATCTATAAAGAACTCAAAAAACTCTACACCAAGAATACAAATAATCCAATCAACAAATGGGCTAAGGAAATGAACAGTGACTTCACAGAAGAAGATGTACAAGCAATCAACAGATATATGAAAAAATGTTCAACATCCCTAGTAATAAGGGAAATGCAAATCAAAACTACCCTAAGATTTCATCTCACCCCAATTAGAATGGGTATTATCAAGAACACAAGCAACAATAGGTGTTGGCGAGGATGTGGTGAAAAAGGTACATTCATACATTGCTGGTGGGGTTGCAAATTAGTGCAACCACTCTGGAAAACAGTATGGAGATTACTCAGAAAGCTTGGAATGGAAACACCATTTGACCCAGCTATCCCACTCCTTGGCCTATACCCAAAGGACTTAAAATCAGAATACTACAGAGATACAGCCACATCAATGTTCACTGCTGCTCAATTCACCATAGCCAGATTGTGGAACCAACCTAGATGCCCATCAGTTGATGAATGGATAAAGAAACTGTGGCATATATATACAATGGAATATTACTCCACAATGAAGAATGATAAAATTATGGCATTTACAGGTAAATGGACGAAATTGGAGAATATCATGCTAAGTGAGATAAGCCAATCTCAAAAAACTAAAGGACGAATGATCTCGCTGATAAGCGAATGAGGACATATAATGGGGGGTGGGAGGGTTTAGCATTAGGTTTAGGGTTAGGTTTAGGGTTAGGGATAAGGAGTGTGGTAAGAATGAAGGAAAGAAGGACTGTATAGAGGGAAAAGAGGGGTGGGAGGGGTGGGGGGGAAGGGAAAAAAAAATGAATCAAACATCATTGCCCTATGTAAATGTATGATTACACAAATGGTATGCCTTGACTCCATGTACAAATAGAGAAACAACATGTATCCTATTTGTATACAATAATAATAAAAAAAATTTTAAAAAATAAAAAATGAAAAAAAATAAAATTAAAAAATAAATAAAATAAAATAAAATAAAAAAGAAAAAAAGAAATTAATTCAATTGACAAAAAAAAAAAAAAAAGACTGCAAGATAAAATATCAGATTACATATAGGGGGAAACCAATATGGATATCAGCAGATTTCTCAGCACAGACCCTAAAAGCTAGAAGGGCCTGGAACAACATATTTCAAGCTCTGAAAGAACATGGATGCCAACAAGAATCTTATATCCAGCAAAACAAACCTTCAGATTTGATGATGAAACAAAATCCTTCCATGATAAACAAAGTTAAAAGAATTTACAAATAGAAAGCCTGCACTACAGAACATTCTCAGCAAACTATCCCATGAGGAGGAAATGAAAAACAACAATGTAAATCAGCAAAGGGAGGAACTACACTAAAGCAAAAGTCTATCAAAGGAGAAATCAAGTCAAGTTAAAAACCAAAAATAATACAAAATGACCAGGAATACAAATCATATATCAATAATAACACTGAATATTAATGGCCTAAACTCTTCAATCAAAAGACATAGACTGGAAGGTTGGATTTAAAAACAAAAAAAAAGACTCAACAATATGCTGCCTTCACAAGATTCATCGCATAAGAAAAGATATCCACAGACTGGAGGTGAAAGGATGGGAAAAAATATACCATGCACAAGGACTCAGTAAAAAAGCAGGGGTTTCCATCCTCGTGTCACATGAAGTGGATATCAAACCAAAGTTAGAATAGATAAGGAAGGACATTTCATACTGCTTAAGGGTACCATAGATCAACAACACATAATGATTGTAAATATTTGTGCCCCAAACAATGGAACATCCAGGTACATCAAACAAATCCTTCTCAATTTCAGGAATCAAATAGATCACAATACAATAATACTGGGTGACTTTAACACACCTCTTTCACCACTGGATAGATCTTCCAAACAAAAACTGAACAAAGAAAGCAGAGAACTCAATAACAAAATCAATAATTTAGACTTAACAGACATATATAGAATATTCCATCCATCAACAAGTGAATATACTTTCCTCTCAGTAGTGTTGTGCCCAAAGGCTTGAGACCCCACAAGGACCACCAGAGACCATGATCAATGCAAGCAGCAAAGAGTCATTTATTAGCGAGTTCGAACCCGGTCCTCTGCGTCCTTAATCAACGACGCTAGGAGAGGCCCCGAGCCCTCGTCAGCAGGGTTTTTATAAGGAAAAGCAAGCAGTTTTACAGTGTTCTTCTAATTGGCTAACATTCGAACAGCTAAACCTCCCCTGGTTGGGTCCGGTCAATCTATTTGATTTTCATTGGGTCCGGCCAGAACTGGACGGTCCTAGAGGAAGAAGGGGGGAGGGAACAGGTGAACTATTCAGGAGCTGAGTCGGGGCTAGGCCCTGCTCTCGTCCTTGACGGATAAGGTCTCCAGGCAACTGCACATTCCTCGGACAAATATCTCTTAACAACCTTGGTAAGCACAGGGGCCCAGCAGTCCTGTTTGTCCTTGAGACAGTTAGCAGCACAGATACCACCCTGCTCTCAACATCCCCCCTTTCCAAGAACATTTAGAGAGCCAATCTTGGGTCTCTACTGTTCTAATTCTTGCTGCTTAATGGGCTGATATTGGACCTTTAGCACCATTAGCTGTACTGTATTTATTTTATCTTTAACAAAAGCAATTAACTTATTGATTATACAAGGTCCTATAGTTAAAGCTAGTAACAACAATATTAGGGGTCCCACTGTAGTGGACACCAGAGTAGTTAACCAAGGGGAAAAATTGAACCAGGATTCAAACCAGTTCTGACTAGCTTCCCATTCTTTCTTTCTGTTTGTTAGTCCTTCTCTGACTTTTGCCATGGATTCCCTCACTACTCCAGAATGATTAGCATAAAACCAACATTTTTCTCCCAGAGCTGCACATAGACCTCCTTGCTTACAGTCTTTAAAGTCAGGTAAATTTGGTAATTAATGAGCTCTGGAGATCCTTGACATTTTATTCTTCCAGGGGCAGTCTCCAACTTCCAAAGGCAGATGGCTTCATGGCTTCATTTCCTCAAATTGACCCGATTCCCTATTTCTACACTAACTACCTGTCCTTATTCTGACTTCATTTACCCCTCTAATACTAGGAACTCCTTCACTGCTGTAGGGAAAATGGGCGATGACCAATCTGACTTCTTCGAGCTGGAAGTGGGCAGCGTGGGGCAAGCAGTTTGGAGTTCCCTTTTTAAAATCGGGTCAACTGAGGGGTCCAAGGTAGAAGTCTGGTTGGGGAAGAGCAGGCTGTAAACTCATCTGGGGGTAGGTGCTTCTATGATAGAAGAACAAAAAGACATGAGTACTGAAATGAAATTAGTACAAAGTAAATGTTGCAGCATCTGGAGCATGCCACTGAGTATCATGAAAATGACAGAAGTCAATCTCTCACCAGGAGGTGGAAGAACTGAGAAATTGTTCCCATAACTAGACCTAGCAAAGGCTGGAAAGGACAAGGCCTTTATTTGAGAACTTTAACATTGTCCAGGTTATCAGGAATGTAAACACAACATGTAACTTTTAATGTCATAGATATCCCCAAAAATATAGTTAAGCTACTTAATGTCATCTGATTTTTGTAAAATATTCCTTTATTGGTATAACCTGTGTTTAGTAGAGAGCTCTATACTTCTGTTACTTAGGGCTAGGTAATCATACGAGCAAACATAGATCAAGTCTACCTGTATAGCTTAGGAAGGTCTGTAGGCCTTAAACTGACTAAAAACTTCTGACTCTGGCAGTTTCTCTTGATAGTTATCAGGCACATTTGCTGAAGAATCTTTCTTTCATTTGTAGCTTCCAGTTTTTATTCTAGTGGACTAACACAAGTGTACATCTTAAGTTACATTTAACTGTTATTTCTCTTAAATGCCCAAGAATGGTTATATTTTGGTTTTAACTGTTTTGCTGGGTGTCTAACATCAGGTTGGTCAAATTGACCTGGTTCCTGTCTTGTTAAAGAGTCAGCTGAGTTCCCACAGGGGCCACTTGTAGAGAACTTAAGAGCAGCTTCTTAGCTCCACCAGTGCCATTGGTTAGGCAGGGTCTCCTTGATGAGGTGACTTCCTTTGGAAGCATTAGGGGTGTCTCCTTTTTTTCCATGACCCTCCTCTGCAGCAGATGCACTGAGCGATTTTCATCCTCTAGTCTCAACAATCTCCTTGATCAGGAGGTTGTGTGACACAGAGTTGCAAAGCTCCTTAGAGAAGTTCTCTTGTTCGTGGGTTCAGGCTGACTGAGGACAAAAGATCCAAATACTGGCCTATCTTGCCTTCTGTATTTAATTCCAATCTCTAAGTTTGATCTTAATCATCCAGCAAGCCAGTTTCGCCAGTCATAAAGTAAGAGTACTGGGCTTTAAATTCAATGTCCATAACTTTGCAGTTATTTACCCTTTTATCTAACTGGAGTCTGCATTAGTACTGGAAGTTACTACTATCTGTTCTGGTATTTGTTACCACTATCTGTTAGGTGATGGCTTATTATCACAAGTTACCTAGGTTGCGTGTTCTGGAAGCAGCTACTTCTGCAAAATAGTAACAGGCAACAGTTTTACAAAATGAAATTAGCAAGAGTAAAAACATATTTAGCTTGTATAATAGTTATCTTGAATTTTGGCTGAGTTCTACATTATATACCCTGTTTGAGATCACAGTAATCTTTACAACAAACATCAAATTTTTGAGCACAACTTTAAATGAGTTAAAGTCTGGCTTACTTTGGAGTCATTCTAACATGTAGCAGGGTGAGGCAGAGCCTTATCTCAGATAAGGCAGGGCTCTTCACAAGTCATAAGTAAAATGTTCTAATCCTAAAACTAATTTTTGCCCCTTTTGTCATGACCAGCATGACCAAATTTTCAAGTTCAGTGAGGGTCAAAGGAGTATTAGAAAATAAAGGTTTATAAACACAGATTTTGAAGATTAAACTGAGATCAGATGGAACTCTGTTCTCTGATGGAAATGCAGATCTAAAGAGTTATGTTAGCAACATTTATACATGTCTTATTATTAAGTTAAAGACTATGTAAGCATTATTCTTTGTTTTCAGGAGAGTTACAGAGACTAGACCATCTATGCAACTTTTTCCCACAACTGCAAAGTGCAATGTTAGGAACTCTGTGTAGCTCTCAAATAAGTCCACTGTCCAAAGTTACTGTAAGGTGGGCAGGAACTAGAGAAAGGAACTGATGAAACACTGGTTATCTAGCAAAACAATTTCTTTCTGCCCAAGAGCTGTGTGCCTGATATCAATGTAAGAACTGATAGGACTCCTGTACAGAGCCTCCCCAGGGAGGTTACTGCCACAGCAGTTAGGCATCTTGTGTTCCTACACAGGAACACTTTCAGGCACCAGGCATGCTACAGTCATGAAGTCAGGGACCCCAATCTCAGTCATTGTTGTCCCATTTTTGCTATAATGCATTATACTCTTTCTTAAATGTCAATTTAAGAAGTTTATATATATTGATTTCTAGGTTCATATGAACATTAGTTAACACAGTCTAACATTATATCCAAAACAGGAATCAATCAAAGAAAGGCTGAGAGAGCTTTTAGCTTTTCTTTTTTGTAGCAAAATGCTTTTACCTTTTACAATATGAACCTTTAAACAAATCAGGCTGTCACTAACTCTTAGATATATATTTACATTTAAATTTTTATCTCAGTGAAATAAGTAACCAATTTTACATATACCTTACTGATAATATGTCCCATAATAGAACATTAAATGATAGAAATAAATCCCCAATAAAATTTACTCTTTAAGTTTAATATTACCAGTACAGACAAGTTTATTCTGGAGAATAGCAGCTTGACAAATTTCCTGCTTTAAAAACTTGTATACCTGGAAAATATGAATACATTTAATATACAAGGAGTGACCATTTCACAGTTACCTTGACACTTTAATCTTACTAAATTCAGTTTTTAAAGAAAAATTTACTCTGTAACACAGTACAATACTCTTAACAGTTGTTTAACCATAATTGTATAAACCCCAATTTTTAAGACTAATTGTTTTAAAAAATAAAACTTAATAGACACAAAGTTAAGAGTAAATTAGTGTTTCTAAGAAATCCTTGTTATTTTACCATATATTTTAAACTTTGGCTTATATCAGAACATTAGTATTTCACCTTAGGAAAAATCTTAAATAGCTTTAGCTGTCTCACATACACACAACCAACTTAGTTACACACAGACTTGTTGAAACTTGCCCTTTACTTACACACAGACTTTCTTAGCACTTACTTAGACCCTCATGTATTCCATCACACAGGCACTTTCTTACCCAGAAACATTTTTTTTCCTTTTTATTAAATATATTTCCAAACCCAGAACCTTTTATTCTCTCTTCCCTACCTGTTGACCCCTTTCTGTTCACATTCTGAAACAACTCTAACTGAAACACAGTGAAAGGGGAGATGGTAGCTCTAAATCCAAGTCTAAGAGCTCCTTGGAGCTTTGCAGAACTGGAGGGGGAGCAGGGGGAAGTGGTAAGGGAGCAGATGGAACACTCACTCTCCGAGTTGAGGTTTTATCTGTTAGAACATAACTCCTAATAACCTTGTTTTTAGTAATGACACAAAGCAATTTTAAACTCTTTTTAATTTACCAACCTATGAAAACACCAATAATGTTTAAGTATGATGCCCCATGGAATTTGAGGGGTTAAGAGTACTTGATGTTATTTAACAATGAGCATTTTAATTTTGCAAATTAATCAGATGTCACCAACAAACACATTTGAGTAATCCCATACATGTTAACTCTAATTCACTTATTTTGTAAAAATCAAGAAAGCAGGCAGGTGTCCTGAACAGTATTTGCTGTCTTTTTCCTGTTGAAGAAAAGTCCTAGAAACAATTGATATTAGACATTGTTTAACATCAACATTCCATTAGTTTGACCACCTAGAGACTTATGAGTTATTTTCAAAGACATTTTACTTTTATTAGTTTACCCAATTTGAATTGAACCTTTAAATCACGTGAATAAAAGTATTTGGATCCATTTTTAAATTTTAATTTTAGGAGCGCTCAGTTTTGATAAGACCTTGTAACTTTATCTCCATTGCAATGTAACAGATGTTCAAAAACTCTAGTTGAATAAAAAATAGAACTGATCAAAAAAAAATCATTAACCTAGGTATGCAAGATCAAAATTATGAGCTCAAAAATATAGCATTAAAGAAAAACAAAACAAAACAAGAATCCTGGAAAATGAATTAGTTCTGTGTAGCAACCCATAAGTTTAAAACAGACACCCTTTTGTTTTCTTTTTCTTATCTTCAGGTTACCCCCCCTTCCCGCTGAGACTGCTGCAGTCTACATTCCAATGCAGGCTTCAGCAAGGACAGGCAGGGGGGAGAGAGGATCACCCAGGACTTTTTTAACCCTTTTTTTTTCTGGTTGAGAAATCAGGTTAGGTTTGAATGCAGAAAATCACAAAACATTATTTCTTACTACTTTTGAGGAATGGAGCTGCTGAGCTCTCTGCCTAGGGGGATTGGAGTGAATAAATCTCTCAGGAACAAGGAGAAGGACTGCAAAGTACCCTGCAATGAGTATCCCTAAGCCTAAGATTGGATTAACACAATGAAGAATTTAATAGAAGGCAAGAGTAAAGACCATATAGTACAATATACAAACAGACAGACACATAGCATGCTAAATCAAAAATTGGCTAGCTGGTATTTTGTAGTTTCCCAGGTGCCACACAAAGCCCAAATAGGACAAAGAGTTAACCAGATGCGGCCAGTCGTCCGAATGCAATACTGAAGCTGCTCAGAAGCAGCGCAGATGCTGCTCAGAAGTGACAAATTCACCCAGAATGCAGCACAAACTGCTCAGAGTGCAGCACAAACTGCTCAGAAGTGACAAATTTACCCAGAATGCAGCACAAACTGCTCAGAGTGCAGCACAAGCTGCTCAGAAGTGACAAATTTACCCAGAATGCAGCACAAACTGCTCAGAGTGCAGCACAAGCTGCTCAGAAGTGACAAATTTACCCAGAATGCAGCACAAACTGCTCAGAGTGCAGCACAAGCTGCTCAGAAGTGACAAATTCACCCAGAATGCAGCACAAACTGCTCAGAAGTGACAAGAATGTTACCAGATGCGACGAATCGCCAGAATGCAGCACCCACTGCTCAGATGTGACAATAATGTCACCAGATGCGACGAATCGCCAGAATGCAGCACCCGCTGCTCAGATGTGACAATAATGTCACCAGATGCGACGAATCGCCAGAATGCAGCACCCGCTGCTCAGATGTGACAATAATGTCACCAGATGCGACGAATCGCCAGAATGCAGCACCCGCTGCTCAGATGTGACAATAATGTCACCAGATGCGACGAATCGCCAGAATGCAGCACCCGCTGCTCAGATGTGACAATAATGTCACCAGATGGGTCGAGGGGACGTCTCCCGAGACCCTGCTGGGGTCCTATAGCGCGTCCGCCAGGACTGTGCCAGCCCAGAACCAGAGCCTGCAGGCAATTCAGACCAGAAAACACACGGCAATGCCTTACTCACCGGTGGAAGATGTCACTTATGACTCTATGATCAGGTGTCTGGGTGGGCTTGGGGATCCCGGACGAGCCCCCATATGTTGTGCCCAAAGGCTTGAGACCCCACAAGGACCACCAGAGACCACGATCAATGCAAGCAGCAAAGAGTCATTTATTAGCGAGTTCGAACCCGGTCCTCTGCGTCCTTAATCAACGACGCTAGGAGAGGCCCCGAGCCCTCGTCAGCAGGGTTTTTATAAGGAAAAGCAAGCAGTTTTACAGTGTTCTTCTAATTGGCTAACATTCGAACAGCTAAACCTCCCCTGGTTGGGTCCGGTCAATCTATTTGATTTTCATTGGGTCCGGCCAGAACTGGACGGTCCTAGAGGAAGAAGGGGGAGGGAACAGGGTGAACTATTCAGGAGCTGAGTCGGGGCTAGGCCCTGCTCTCGTCCTTGACGGATAAGGTCTCCAGGCAACTGCACATTCCTCGGACAAATATCTCTTAACAACCTTGGTAAGCACAGGGGCCCAGCAGTCCTGTTTGTCCTTGAGACAGTTAGCAGCACAGATACCACCCTGCTCTCAACAGTAGCACATGGATCTTTCTCTAAAATAGACCATATGTATGCCACAAAGTAGCCCTTAGTAAATACAAAAAAGGAGAGATACTACCTTGTATTCTATTAGATCATAATGGAATGAAATTAGAAATCAAGGATAAAATAAAAAATAGAAACTACTCCAACACCTGAAGACTAAATAATACACTATTGAATGATCTATGGGTAGCAGAAGACATCAGAGAGATAAAAAAATTCTTAGAGGTAAACAAGAACAATGTTAAAATATATCACAATCTCTGGGACTCCATGAAAGCAGTACTAAGAGGAAAATTCATTGCATGGAGCACATTTGGTAAAAGAATAGAGTCAAGAAATAAATGACCTAACATTACATCTCAAAGGCCTAGAAAAAGAACAGATTAACATCAAAACTAATAGAAAATAATTAAAATCAGAGACAGGAAACAATTAAAATCAGAGCTTAAATCAATGAAATTGAAACAAAAGAAAATTCAAAAAATTAACAAAACAAGTTGGTTCTTTGAAAAAGTAAACAAAATTGATAAACCTTTAGCCACACTACTGAAGAGAAGCAGAGAAAAAACTCAAATTACTAAAAGTCATGATAAAAAAGTAAATATCACAACAGACACTACTGAAATACAGAAGATAATTAGAAACTATTTTGAAACTTGTATTCAAATAAAACAGAAAAACTTGAAGACAGACAAATTTTTAGAGACATATGATCCACCCAAACTGAATCAGGAGGATATACATAATTTAAAGAGATCAATTTCAAGCAATGAAACTGAAGAAGCCATCAAAAGCCTACCAACCAAGAAAAGCCCGGGACCAGACTGTCAGCTGAGTTCTATAAGACCTTCAAAGAAGAACTAATTTCAATACTCCTCAAAGTATTCCATGAAATAGAAAAGGAGGGAACCTTTCCAAACTCATTCTATGAAGCCAGTATCACCCTGATACCAAAACCAGACAAAGACACATCAAGGAAAGAAAATTTCAGACCAATATCCCTGATGAACATAGATGCAAAAATTCTTAACAAAATTCTGGCAAATCACATACAAAAACATATTAAAAAGATAGTGCACCACAATCAAGTGGGTTTCATCCCAGGGACGCAAGGTTGTTTGAACATCTGGAATCAATAGATGTAATTCACCACATCAACAGACTTAAAGTTAAGAATCATATGATTATTTCAATAGATGCAGAAAAAGCATTTGATAAAATACAGCAACTTTCCTGTTCAAAATATTAGAAAAAATAGTGATAGTAGGAACATACCTCAACATTGTTACGGCTATCTGTGCTAAGTTCATGACCAATATCATTCTAAATGGAAAAAAAATGAAAGCATTCCCTCTAAAAACTGGAACAAGACAGGGATGCCCTCTTTCTCCGCTTCTGTTCAACATTGTCCTTGAAACTCTAGCCAGAGTAATTAGACCAAAAAATTAAAGGGATATGAACAGGAAAAAAAAAAAAAAAAAGAACTCAAGTTATCAATATTTGCCAATGATATGATTCTATATTTAGAGGATCCAAAAAATTCCACCAGAAAACTTCTAGAACTAATAAATGAATTCAGCAAAGTAGAAGGATATAAAGTCAATACACATAGATTTGATGCATTTCTATTCATAAATGATGAATCCTCTGAAAGAGAAATTAGGAAAACTATCCCATTTACAATAGCCTCAAAAAAAAAAATACTTGGGAATCAATCTAACAAAAGAGGTGAAAGACCTTTACAATGAAAACTATAGAACACTAAAGAAAGAAATTAAAGAAAACCTTAGAAGATGGAAAGATCTCCCATGTTCTTGGATAGAACTCCCATGTTCTTGGATAGGCAGAATTAATATTGTCAAAATGGCCATACTACCAAAAATGCTATACAAATTTGATGCAGTTCCAAGTAAAATCCCAATGATGTACCTCATCAAATAGAGAAAACAATCATAAAATTCATTTGGAAGAATAAGAGACCCAGAATAGCCAAAGCAATCCTCGACAGGAAGAGTGAAGCAGGAGTTATCACAATACCAGATTTTCAACTAGACTACAGAGAAATAGTAACAAAAGTGACATGGTATTGGCACCAAAATAGACATGTAGACCAATGGTACAGAATCAAGGACAGAGAGACAAACCCACATAAATACAGTTATCTCAAAACTGGACAAAGGAGGTTCAAGATGGCGGACTAGAGGGCGGCTGCATTTCATGTTGCTCCAGGACTCAAGATTCAAAAGAGGAGATAGTGACTTGGGACCAACTCAAAACCGCCGGGTGAGTTTCTCCCATAGGGGAGGCGTCCCGGATGGGGCAGTAGCCCCGGAACGCAGAGAACTTTGTGAAGTAGAGTGACGCGGCGGGTCGCCCCCTCCCCCGCCAGAGCGGTAAACACGGACAGCGTAGCGGAGCGAAAAATGGCGGATTGAAGTTTCCAGGACTGCGGGCAGATTCTCTAACCTAAGGAGACTCGTCTGCGAAGGGTGAGGCTCCCAAGCCCAGGAGGGAGGTCCGGGCCCCTGGGAACGTTGCCTGCGAAGGCTGCCCTGCCCAGGCGGCAAGACACACCTCACCCGCCGGAGCAGTGAACTCGGAAAGCGGGGAACTTTGCAAAGGAGGTTGTGCGACACACCGCTTGGTTTTGAAGCGATCTGCCAGGGCTCCAGCGGCTGCCAGAGAAAGAGTGGCTGCCAGAGAAAGAGAACGTTGCCTGCGAAGGCTGCCCTGCCCAGGCGGCGAGTTGTTTGGATCCAGCAACAGCCTGAGCAACGAGGAGGGGACTGCCCAGAGGAGGTGGAGGTACGCAGTGAGTGGCTTGGTCTCCAAGCGCCCACACAGAGCACCGGGTGGCTGTCTGGAGGAAGAGACGAGCGACGGGTCACTGGGGCTTGGAACATATGTACGAGGCTCCAAGTGACTGGTCAGAGGGCGGGTCGCATAGCCAGGCGATTAGGTGCATAGCAAGGTCCGGTCCAGGGACCTAGGCACCTTTTCTTGAATGAACTACACAGAGACAAGCTGAGGGGCGAAGTGAAGGTTCCAGGACTTCGAGCAGCTTCTCTAAGAAGGGACAAACTAAGGAGACTCGTCTACGAAGGGTGAGGCTCCCAGGCCCAGGAGAGCTACACAGAGACCAGCTGAGGGGTGGAGCGAAGGTTCCAGGACTTCGGGCAGCTTCTCTGAGGAGGAGCCACCTAAGGAGACTCGTCTGCAAAGGGCAGGGCTCCCAAGCCCAGGAGGTAGGTCCAGGCCCCTGGAAACGTTGCTTGGGAAGGCTGCCCTGCCCAGGCGGTAGTTGTGGACTGAGGGGAACCTCTAGGAGGGGAACGGACTAGCGAGACCTCCCCACCGGGTGGGTCTTCCCCGAGGAGTGAGGTTTTCCCACAAAGACGGTAAAACCAGAGACACAGGCCCAAACAGGCACTGCCTCAGCCAGCAGTCTAGTTCCCCTTTGGATGACCATTGGTCAACAAGTAGAGGCACCTCTGCCCTCTAGCAGGGAATATACCCCACCTGAAGACCACCACCCCTAGAGAGGCAGCTACCTAGGGGAACACCGAAGTATCAACTTCCTCTAAGACTTCAGGCTACTGCAGGATAAGAGGGGATACACTAGCAATCTTCAGGGACATTATAAGTCAATAGAGGAAATCTGCAACATCTCTGCAGTCCACTGATACCTGAACAATATGAGAAAACAAGGGAAGAAAATGCCTCAAACAAATCTGGATGTTATATCAATAAAATCCAATGACAGCATGGCAGAAGAAATGTCAGAAAGGGAGTTCAGAATGTACATAATCAACATGATAAGGAAAGCAAACGATGAAATGAAAGAGCAAATGCAGGCATTGAATGAACACACCAATAGACAGTTAAAAGAGCAAATACAGGAAGCAAAAGACCATTTCAATAAAGAGTTAGAGATATTGAAAAAAAACCAAACAGAAATCCTTGAAATGAAGGAAACAATAAACCAAATTAAGAACTCCATAGAAAGCACAACCAATAGGATAGAACACCTGGAAGACAGAACCTCAGATATTGAAGACAAAATATTTAACCTCGAAAACAAAGTCGAACAAACAGAGAAGATGGTAAGAAATCATGAACAGAATCTCCAAGAACTATGGGATACCATGAAAAGGCCAAATTTGAGAATTATTGGGATTGAGGAAGGCTTAGAGAAACAAACCAAAGGAATGCACAACCTATTCAATGAGATAATTTCAGAAAATTTCCCAAATCTGAAGAACGAAATGGAAAATCAAGTTCAAGAGGCTTACAGGACTCCAAATACACAAAATTACAACAGACCCACACCAAGGCACATTATAATGAAAATACCTAACATACAAAATAAAGACAGAATCTTAAAGGCTGTGAGAGAAAAGAACCAAATTACATTCAGGGGGAAGCCAATACGGATATCAGCAGATTTTTCAATCCAGACCCTAACAGCTAGAAGGGCCTGGAATAACATTTTTCAAGCCCTAAAAGAAAATGGATGCCAACCAAGAATCTTATACCCAGCAAAACTTACCTTCAGATTTGACAACGAAATAAAATCCTTCCATGATAAACAAAAGCTAAAAGAATATACAAAAAGAAAGCCAGCATTACAGAACATTCTCAGCAAAATATTCCATGAAGAAGATATGAAAAACAAAGAAGCAAATCAGCAAAGGGAGGAGATATCCTAAAGGAACTCTCAAATAAAGAGGAACCAAGTTGTGTCAAAAATAAGCAAATAAATGAATAAAATGAGTCAAATGACCGGGAATACAAATCATATCTCAATAATAACCCTGAATATTAACGGCCTGAATTCATCAATCAAAAGACATAGACTGGCAGATTGGATAAAAAAGAAAGATCCAACAATATGTTGCCTGCAAGAGACTCACCTCATAGAAAGAGATACCCATAGACTAAAGGTGAAAGGATGGGAAAAAACTTACCATGCACATGGACCCAGCAAAAAAGCTGGGGTATCCATCCTCATTTCAGATAAAGTGGACTTCAAGCCAAAGTTAATCAGAAGGGATAAAGAAGGACATTTCATAATGCTTAAGGGAACCATAAATCAGCAAGACATAACAGTCATAAATATCTATGCCCCAAACAGTGGCTCACCCATGTATGTCAAACAAATCCTTCTCAATCTCAGAAACCAAATAGACCACAATACAATAATACTAGGTGATTTTAACACGCCTCTCTCACCACTGGACAGATCTTCCAAACAAAAATTGAACAAAGAAACCATACATCTCAATAACATAATCAATAATTTAGACTTAACAGACATTTATAGAATATACCATCCAACGAAGAGTGAATACACTTTCTTCTCAGCAGCACATGGATCCTTCTCTAAAATAGACCATATATTATGCCACAAAGCTAATGTTAGCAAATACAAGAAGATAGAGACACTTCCTTGTATTTTATCAGACCATAATGGATTGAAACTAGAAATAAATGAAAGAGCAAAAAACAGAAATTACTCCAACACCTGGAGATTAAACAATGTGCTATTATATGAGGAATGGATAACAGAAGATATTAGGAAGGAAATTAAAAAATTCTTAGAGGTAAACGAGAACAAAGAAACATCGTATCAAAATCTCTGGGACACTATGAAAGCGGTACTTAGAGGAAGATTTATTTCATGGAGCGCATTTAATAAAAGAAGTAAAACTCAAAAAATAAATGACCTAACACTACAGCTCAAAGCCCTAGAAAAAGAAGAACAGACCAACACCAAAAGTAGTAGAAGACAGGAAATAGTTAAACTCAGAGCTGAAATCAACGAAATTGAAACGAAAGAAACAATACAAAAAATTGACAAAATAAATAGTTGGTTCTTCGAAAAAATAAACAAAATTGATAAACCTTTAGCCACACTAACAAAGAGAAGACGAGAGAAAACCCAAATCACCAAAATTCAGAATGAACAAGGAAATATCACAACAGACACGACTGAAATACAAAACATAATTAGAAGCTATTTTGAAAATCTATATTCCAACAAAATAGAAAATTTCGAAGATATCAACAAGTTTCTAGAGACCTATGAATTGCCTAAACTAAACGAGGAGGACATACACAATTTAAATAGACCAATTTCAAGTAATGAAATAGAAGAAGTCATCAAAAGCCTACCAACAAAGAAAAGTCCAGGACCTGATGGTTTCTCAGCCGAGTTCTACAAAACCTTTAAAGAAGAGCTCATTCCAATACTTTTCAAAGTATTCCATGAAATAGAAGAGGAGGGAACCCTCCCAAACTCATTCTACGAAGCCAATATCACCCTGATACCTAAACCAGACAGAGACACATCGAGGAAAGAAAATTTCAGACCAATATCCTTAATGAACATCAACGCAAAAATTCTCAACAAAATTTTAGCAAATCGCATACAAAAATGTATTAAAAAGATAGTGCACCATGATCAAGTGGGTTTCATCCCAGGGATGCAAGGTTGGTTCAACATCAGGAAATCAATAAATGTAATTCACCATATCAACAGACTTAAAGTCAAGAATCACATGATTATTTCAATAGATGCAGAAAAAGCATTTGATAAAATACAGCACCCCTTCATGCTCAAAACACTAGAAAAAATAGGGATAGTGGGAACGTTCCTTAACATTGTAAAGGCCATCTATGCTAAGCCCATGGCTAATATTATTCTTAATGGTGAAAAACTGAAAGCATTCCCCCTAAAATCTGGAACAAGGCAGGGATACCCTCTCTCACCACTCCTATTCAATATCGTCCTTGAAACTCTAGCCAGAGCAATTAGACAGACCAAAGAAATTAAAGGGATACGAATTGGAAAAGAAGAACTCAAACTATCCCTATTTGCTGATGATATGATTATATACTTAGAGGAACCAGGAAATTCCACCAGAAAACTCTTAGAACTCATAAGTGAATTCAGTAAAGTAGCAGGATACAAGATCAATGTTCATAAATCCAATGCATTTTTATACATAAGTGATGAATCCTCAGAAAGAGAAGTTAGGAAAACTACTCCATTCACAATAGCCTCGAAAAAAATAAAATACTTGGGAATCAATCTCACAAAAGAGGTGAAAGACCTCTACAATGAGAACTACAGAACACTAAAGAAAGAAATTCAAGAAAACCTTAGAAGATGGAAAGATCTCCCATGTTCCTGGATAGGCAGAATTAATATTGTCAAAATGGCCATACTACCAAAAGTGCTATACAGATTCAATGCAATTCCAATTAAAATCCCAACGATGTACCTTACAGAAGTAGAACAAGCAATCATGAAATTCATCTGGAAGAATAAGAAACCCAGAATTGCTAAAGCAATCCTTCGCAGGAAAAATGAAGCAGGGGGTATTGCAATACCTGAACTTCAACTGTACTACAAAGCAATAGTAACAAAAACGGCATGGTATTGGTACCAAAATAGACAGGTAGATCAATGGTACAGAATAGAGGACACGGACACAAACCCAAACAAATATAATTTCCTCATACTAGACAAAGGGGCCAAAAATATGCAATGGAGAAAAGATAGCCTCTTCAATAAATGGTGCTGGGAAAACTGGAAATCCATATGCAACAAAATGAAAATAAACCCATATCTCTCACCATGCACAAAACTAAACTCAAAATGGATTAAGGACCTTGGAATCAGACCAGAGACCCTGCATCTTATAGAAGAAAAAGTAGGTCCAGATCTTCAACATGTCGGCTTAGGACCAGACTTTCTCAACAGGACTCCTATAGCACAAGAAATAAAAGCAAGAATCAACAACTGGGATAGATTCAAACTAAAAAGCTTTCTCTCAGCAAAGGAAACTATCAGCAATGTGAAGAAAGAGCCTACAGAGTGGGAGAAAATCTTTGCCAATCACACTTCAGATAGAGCACTAATCTCCAGAATCTATAAAGAACTCAAAAAACTCAACACCAAGACTACAAATAATCCAATCGACAAATGGTCTAAGGAAATGAACAGACACTTCACAGAAGAAGACCTACAAACAATCAACAAACATATGGAAAAATGTTCAACATCTCTAGTAATAAAAGAAATGCAAATCAAAACCACCCTAAGATTCCATCTCACCCCAATCAGAATGGCGATTATCAAGAACACAAGCAACAACAGGTGTTGGCGAGGATGTGGGGAAAAAGGTACACTCATACATTGCTGGTGGGGTTGCAAATTAGTGCAACCACTCTGGAAGGCAGTATGGAGATTCCTTAAAAAACTTGGAATGGAACTACCATTTGACCCAGCTATCCCACTCCTTGGCCTATACCCAAAGGACTTAAAATCAGCATACTACAGAGATACAGCCACATCAATGTTCATTGCTGCTCAATTCACCATAGCCAGATTGTGGAACCAACCTAGATGCCCTTCAGTTGATGAATGGATAAAGAAACTGTGGCATATATATACAATGGAATATTACTCAGCCATAAAGAATGATAAAATTATGGCATTTGCAAGCAAATGGACGAAATTGGAGAATATCATGCTAAGTGAGATAAGCCAATCTCAAAAAACCAAAGGAAGAATGATCTCGCTGATAAGTGGATGATGATACATAATGGGGCGTGGGAGGGTTTAGTTTTAGGGTTAGAGTGAGGGTTAGGGAGGGGGGCAAGAACGGGGGAAGGAAGGACTGTATAGAAGGAAAAGAGGGATGGGAGGGGTGGGGGGAAGGGGAAAAAAATAACAGAATGAATCAACCAACATCACCCTATGTAAACGTATGATTACACAAATGGTATGCCTTTACTCTATGTACAAACAGAGAAAGAACACGTATCCCATTTGTTCACAATAATAAAAAAAAAAAAAAAAAAAGAAAACAAAAAAAAAAAAAAAAAAAAAAAAACTGGACAAAGATGCCAAAAACATACAATGGAGAAAAGATAGGTGCTGGGAAAACTGGAAATCCATATGCAGCCAAATGAAATTAAACCCCTATCTCTCCCCTGCACCAAACTCAACTCAAAATGGATCAAGGACAGGAATTAGACCAGAGGCCGGGCACCAAATAAAAGAAAAAGTAGGCCCAAATCTTCATCATGTTGGCTTAGGACCAGATTTCCTTAACAAGACTCCCAAAGCACAAGAAATAAAAGCAGGAATCAATAAATGGGTTGGATTCAAACTAAAAAACTAAAAAGCTTTTTCTCAGCAAAGGAAACAACAATGTGAAGAGAGAGCCTACCGAGCAGGAGAAAATCTTTACCACGTGCACTTCAAATAGAGCACAAATCATTAAAATTTATAAAGAACTCAAAGAACTTTACACCAAGAATACAAATAACCCAATCAATAAATGGGCTAAGGAACTGGGCATACAATTCATGGAAGAAGATATACAAGCGATCAACAGATATATGAAAAAAATGTTCAACATCTCTAGTAATAAGAGAAATGCAAATCAAAACTACTCTAAGATTTCATCTAACTCCAATTATAATGGCTATTATCAAGAAGACAAGCAACAACAGGTGTTGGTGAGAATGTGAGGAAAAAGGTACACTCATACACTGCTAGAGGAATTGCAAATTGGGCAACTATTCTGGAAAGCAGTATGGAGATTCCTTAGAAAACTTGGAATGAAACTACCATTTGACCCAACTATCCCATTCCTCGATTTATATCCAAAGGACTTAAAATCAGCATACTACAGAGATGCAGCCACATCAATGTTTATAGCAGGTCAATTCACAATAACTAGATTGTGGAACCAAACTAATTGCCCTTCAATAGACGAATGGATAAAGAAACTGTGGTATATGTACACAATGGAATATTAGCAATAAAGAAGAATAAAATTATGGCACCTGCTGGTCAATGGATGGAGTTGTAGCATATCATGCTAAGTGGAATAAGTCAATCCCAATAAACCAAATGCCAAATGTTTTCTCTGATAAATGGATAATGATACATAAGGGGGTGGGTGGAGGGAATAAGGGAAGAATGGAGGAACATTGGATTGTGTAGAGAGAAATGAGTGGTGGGGAAGGGGTGGGAAAAGGAAAGATAATGGAATGAGACAAACATCATTACCCTTTGTACATTTATGATTACATAAACAGTGTGGCTCTATATCATGTACAACCAGAGAAATGAAAAGTTGCACCCCATTTGTGTACAATGAATCAAAATATAAAATTTAAAGAAAACCACTAGGGGAAAAATAAAGTAAAATAAATAGATTTTACAAGATACATGTAATATATATTATTTTAGAAAAAAAGTTGTAAATACAGAAATGTAGAGGAAAATATCACTTAAATTCAAAGAAAAACTGACAACTTAATTATACTCTCCACCACCAAAAAACTTTCAGTAAAATTTGGAGAAATACAGTTTCCCTAATCCAAAAATCCAATCTGAAATGCTCCAGTGTCTGAAACTTCTAGAGTATCAACAAGATACCACAAGTGGAAAATCCCATACCTAACCTCACACACAGGGTTGTAGTCAAAATACAAGTGAACTGAAAATATTGCATAAAATTACCTTCATGCTATGTAGAAAGGCATATATGAAACAAGAATTTCATGTTTAGACTTGAGTTCCATCTCTCATTATGTATATGCAAATATTCTAAATTTAAATTTCTTTCAAAAAAAAAAAAAAACTGACCAAAGGCACATTACAAAAAAAAAAAAGCTTAATATCTTGAAACCTTGTGAAAAAGACAAATCATCTGAGAGCCTTGCCTCTCTAAACAGTGGAGTGGCTCTTTGAGGTCCCAGGGAGAGACTACATTACACACATTTCCTTCAAGCTGGACACAAATATTCTGCAATATTTGTTTTAATTTTACCTGGAAGAGAAGATGGTTCAAACTAACAGACAAGTTGAAAATGCCTACTTTTGCCCCTCAACCCCTGACCTTACCTTTCTACCCCCACACCTCTCTCCTCCCTGCAGCACCACTGTCTAGGCACCTGACAGTACACAGGACACCTGATTCAACCCAATTGTCAGGGAGAGTAAACCCAGTTCCCCCAGCACCTGAGAGACAACACCCTTCAGAAGTCCCTGCAGGAGATGAGAAAAGAGGCACAGGGGTCATTTTAGCTGCTGGAGTCACATTTACCAGTGGAAATGGTAGAAATGAAAATCAAACGTTCTTTGCCCTTAACCTTTGAATTCTTTCTAAATACCTGTTATAGAATAAAGGAGTGGAGGAGAGAGGGAGGGAAAACTCAGAGAAACAGGGAGAGGAAAAGAGGGAAAAATTACTTCCATGTTTCCTATGACAGAGAGAATGCAATGAAAAATTCCTATCCAATCATTGCTCTTAGCTCTTCAGAGTTTCTTTTGGCAGTAATTAGGACCTTTTGTTCATGTCCAATAACTCTGTCCTCAAGGAGAACGGTTTCCTAGGTGAAATGAACTCATCATTTTGAAGAAGTCAGTTTAGCATATTTAGATAACTTCAGACCTTCAGTTTAAAGTATGCTATTTAAATCACAGGAGGAAATGCAGCTTCTTATTTGAAGGGTGTTTGTTGTTTTCCATATGAAAATTCAGCAAGAGATTCTTTATGCTTTTTACAGATATCTAAATAAAACATGGATCAAACCATTTCCTTTAGAAAATAATGTTTTGCATTACATGGAGTTTCAATGAAAAAGAAACAAGTCTGCTAATCCCAAGGCATTTTTGTTCACAATATTATTATATTATATGCATGTGTATGTGTGATATACATGAATATCATATATAGTATATTTCACAGAAATACAAATTATTGAAGTATTACTGGGAGTAAGCACTACTTTAAATTCTAGTAAATATTAAACTAACCTAGCATCCCACCAGTAGTCACCTACCACCACTCTGAGGAAACACTGTGAAACATAATAGCCACATACATTAAAAGTTTGAATGAAATGACAAAGCAAGCCAGGTGTTAGTACTTGCATTAGCCAGGGTTCAGTAAGGAGACAGAGGATAACAGATATCTTACCAGGGAAAATATAAAATAAGAATAGTTATAAGTTAATAGTTATAAGAATATACAATAAGAATAGGTACTGGAGAACTGGAAATGAGAAGGAAACACACTGAGGTATCACAGAGACAGTAACTTCAAGAGGCACCTACCTCCCCAAGAGAGGGAGGAACAAAAAGAATGGGTTGGAATTTTTGAAACTTAGAAGTTTAGAGGAGGGAGCCCCACAGAAATGGCACCAAGATCTTGGAAGAGGAGATGCTGGTGTGTTAGTCAGTATTTCATCACAGTGACAAAATACCTGACAAAATCAACAAAAAGAAGAAAAGATTTATTTTGTCTCAGACTTTCAGTAGTTTCAGTCCTTGGCTGGCTGGCTCCATTGCTGCGGACCTATGATGAGACAGAGCATCATAGTGGAGGATGTGGTGCAGAACTGCTCACCACCTAGCGACTGGGAAGCAATGGATGCTATGGAGAAGATAAACCCTTCCAGGACATTACTCCAATGATCTACTTCATCCAACCATGCCCCACCACCTCACAAAATGCCATCAAATATAAACCCCTCAGTGGGTTAATACAGTGATGAGATCAGAACCCTCCTGATCTGTTGAGTTCCCAAAATCCCCACCTCTGAACATAGCTGTGTTGGGGACTAGACTTTCAACACATGACTCAGGGTCACTTCACTTCCAAGCACAACAGCCAGTGGCTGAGTGGGTAGGCTGAGACTGGTTCTGAGAGTACTGCTCTATGGGAATCAACGTGGCCAGCTTGAGGAACCACTGCTCTGACTCTGACAGAAACAGGAAGAAGCCAGTCCCTACTTCCAGTCATGTTTAGTGGCCCTTTTGAGATAATGTAACAAGTATATAGCTGGCAACGGACAGAAGCAGATATGAAACAGACTGTACAAGCATTACTTTCAGAAGAAAGGGGAGTTATTTTTTTAAAACTGATTATATTCCACAAATGCAACCCTTCATTAAATGCAGTTGACTATTTTCTTTACTAATTTGTTTAGTGAATGGTCATTCATCCAAAATTATTAATTTTCCTACAAATTTATCATATCTGACTTCTACAATTGGCTATTTTCCAAAAAGTTAAAGGAATTAGAGATATTTACTTCATTTTAAACCCTGAAAAGAAGCTGTCCTCAGGAATGGGAGCTGATTTCAAAGCCAGCTACCACGGCCAATGAAGCTAAGAACAGGGAAGACTTGTGCTACCAGATTTCTTGCTCCCGTTGAGATGCTTAACACATCCTAAGTTTTGATAGAAGACAACAAAGGATCAAAGGATCAATCTTTACAAGCTAACCAATAATAACTGGCTTGTTCAGAAATAATTTCCTGACCCAGAATATTGATTTCAATAAACATCTGCAACTTTCTTCCCCACCATCTCTCTTCTCAATTCATCCATCTATCTAGGCTGCATTGGGTTCATGAATTTTTATTTTAATTATACATTTACTAAGCACTTTAAACTTAATCAGGAATACATAAATTAGTGTAAATTTTTAAAAACAAAACATTTTCTTTTTCCAGCTTTCTTCATTAATTTCTGACTAGTTCAAATTAATATTAATGCAAAATATGTCTATAGTTCACAGACATAAAATAGTTTGAGGAACAAAGCATTAAATCAGCATACCTAAATATCTCACATCCTACCATACAAAATTGAATAGAAGCAGTTTGAAAATGAGAAGGAGGCACTAATTAGGAAATGCAACCCTGAACATGACCTGAGCTCATTCTCAATCAGAGTTGATAGAAATGAACTCTATACCATACTTTAGTCCCGGTTAACCTGCTTTCATCTTGCTACTAGCGCTGTGGCTTCTTCTTTTTTTTTTTTTTTTTTTTGATTCACCAGAGGCATGAAACTAACTTATCTTTACCTTCTCAAGAGCTTGAATGAAATATTCCAAAGGCCAGGACCTCTTTGCAACATCAGAAACATCAGATATACTCTTTAAGAAGTTGTTTAATAAATTCTTTAAAATTTTTGCTCTATATTTAAAGAAAGGAACAGAAATAGCAAAAAATATTTCTGAGTATCTATTTTGTGTAGAGATTTGTGAGGATGTTAAAGGGTGTTATAAAGATAAATAAGATTCATTTATGCCCTCAAAGGTTTATAATCGTTAGGGAGACTCACATATGCATCTAAAATCTCAGCAAAACATGACCTCCGAATTTTGACAGAGAAGGGTGCACAAAGCTAATTGAGGATGTTCATGTGGATAAGGTTTTTAAACTTAATCTTGAAACACTGGTAGGAAGAAGTCAGAGAAGAACCAATAAAATAGGGAACTTTAGTAAAAAGGGAAAGATTCAAAGCACAGGGACCATAGTAAGAGCAGTATAGCAAGAACATACTGGCAAGTTCAAGGAATCATGGGTAGTTCAACTGAGTATAAGAGGAGTGAAGAGATAAAAATGGAAGTTAATACAGAACTGCAGCATACAGTTCTCATGCTGTCCTAACAGTTGCTGAGCTTTGGTTCCATTATTTTTTAAATGATGATAGCAATATTTACCAAATTATTTTTCTCGATAGTTTAAGGAAACAATGTATATGAAAGCACCTTGTACACCTTTATAAGATGTAATGTATGATTACAATGAATCTACAGAGGGTTTAAAAATTGTGTGATGACAGAGATTGCTAGCTGATGGTCCACTGATTGCTATATATGGCAATATATATATTCCAGTGGTTTTTAAAGTAAGAACATTTTAGTTCTCTTGAATAATATCAAGGTTTGGTCAACTAGCCCCACAAATTCACATGGCAACAATGGATTCAAGCTACACAGCACCTGATCTTGGTGAGATCACACACTCTCCAGTTTGCAAAGCAATAGCCACTATCTCTTGACCAGGTCTTAAAGTCCTCTCACTTGCCAAGAGAAGAAAAGGACAGTGTGGAGAGTACACACCCACTTCATCAGTCTTGGCCAAGAAGATCATTTCCACCCACATCCCATGGGGAAAAAAAATAGTCACTTGAAAATATATGATGCAAAGGAGGCAGAGAAATGCAGTCCCTGGATACTACCAATGAGGAGGACATGTTTCAGTGAACAGCTGGCCATATCTATCACACTGATAGTTGGGCATTTAAACTTTTCTCTGATTTCTATATGTAGATGAAAATAAATTAGATTTATGTAAAAATAACACTCTTTCACAAGTTTTATTCGAGGCAATTTATTAACACCAAGATGATTCGAGGAATGAGATCATGCTTATTATCTTCATTGTGGTCTCGCCATAGGACGTTTTTAAAAATTTAATAATTCCCATTAATAATTCTAGTTGGTGACTTAAAAATTTCAGTCACAATCACTTTCCATGCATTTTATTCTAGACTTTGCCCTCAATTAATAAATGGGCACTGCTGTTCTGTGGGCCTTTAAGTAATGAAAAGCAGTTTGACTTTGCTGATTCTAGTCAAATTTATCAATTTGAAATTTTTTAAAGACCTACTGTGTTAGTTTTTCATCAAAATACCCAACAAGGACAACTTAGAGGAAGAAGAGTTCATTTTGGCTCATGGGTTCAGAGGTTCAGTTCACAGTGCGTTGACTTAATTGCTCTGGGCCCAAAAGTGAACAGAACATTATGACTGAAGGTTGTGGTGGAAGAGAGTTACTCAGTTCCTTGCAGCCTGGAAGCAGAGAGAGCAAGGGGAAGGGGCTGCAGGATACACCTCCAATGACCTACCTCCTCCAGCCACATCTCACCCACCTATAGTTACCAACCAGTTAGTTCATGAAAACTAGGAGAGACTGAATAGATTACAGTTCTTTTAATCTAATAATTTCAACTCTGAACATTCCTACATTAACACAAGAGCTTTTGGGGCATACCTCATACCCAAACCATAACACTTACCAAAAACCTATCATATGGTAAATTTTTATTTTTGTTATGTGATGTATAATAACTATAGGTTTGTCTCAATTCTGTGGTTAAAAAAAAAAAAAAAGCCAAAAAATAGCTGGGCATGGTGGTGCATGCCTGGGATCCCAGCGGCACGGGAGGCTGAGACAGGAGGATGGGGAGTTCAAAGCTAGCCTCAGCAACAGTGAGGCACTAAGCAACTCAATGAGACCCTGTATCTAAATAAAATATGAAATAGGGCTGGTTGAGCACCCCTGAGTTCAATCCTTGGTACCCCCCAAAAAAGAAAAAAAGTCAAAAAATATATAAAATAAGATCACTTTTATTTGTATGGTTCCTTTTGTCATTTATACCCACAAGTTGGTGATAAGGGAAATAGAAGAATCTTAATTGTATCGCATTTCAATAAATAATACTTTCTGATAATGAGGCTTTATTAAGTTAAATGTTTGTGTTCTTAAGCACAATTTCTGAATTATGAGGAGGCCATTGGTACCTAACTGTGGTAACTCTGGTCTTAAAGTCACACTAAGTTTTCTAAAACTTATTTTGAATTTTATATTGTGGAAGGAATAATACCAGCTGTTAGAAATCTCTTTGCACTTAATTATACCTCATTGTCAAAGCAGCCCAAGTAAAAGCACTAAATCTTTAATCCTTACCATTGCATTTCAATCCAAGCTCAGCAACTATTACTAGAGTTTTCTATAGGGATTAGATTGTTCCTATTACAAAGAAAATAAAAATTATTTCTCTCCACCTCAGCCAAGGCAGAGTATTTCAAGCTGAACTACTTGATTCAAATATGTGATTTATAATCTGTGTAGAGATACACAGATCCTCATCTATATTTGGCCCAAAACTCTGCTTTGGGGCTTTAGCATTGGCTTCAGGCTTTGGAATTTTGAAGAACCAAATGCCTACTTGAGCATTATTTCAGTTATCCCTGAATTTGTGCCTGGTTAATGATCATAAGATGCCAAAGGTTAATATGTCTAGTCAGTCTGACAACATAAGTAATAGCTACAAGGCATGTCATTCTGATTCATCATTATTATCTGTGTATTTACTTTCGAATACAAATAAGCCTTTCGGATATAAATTAAAGTGAAATTCTCTTTATATACATTTCTGGGTTGAAATTCTAAAGGTAACTAACTTAAAAGTGTATATTTATCTCCCCAAAAATAAAATTATACAATTAATAATTGAATAGGCTATCAACTTTATATATAAAAGCAATTATTAAGAACTTTCAAATATTTAAATTGACAAGAAAATTGATTATAGTTAATGTAAAAAAAATTGTTAACTAAATAAATGAGTAAGAATCAAGCTCTAGATTTTCAAAGATGAGGTTTATCCTGTACAGGGTGCTAGAGGCAACAACTGTCACACCACTAAGAACTCTGCTGACTTATTACAGTGTTTTCCAAGAATTCTCTTCTCCCACTTCACTATTCCACACCAACCTGCACACAAGCCATGCATTATACAAACACACACACACACACACACACACACACACACACACACTCATACAATCATTTCATACCCTTTCACAATAACTGAATGTCTAATCCATTTAAATTCATTCTATAGGAGTTTCAGTGACTTTGGAGACTTTACCAATGAGAATCCATCCATAAGAGAAGAAACACTACTGGCCCAAAGTACACTGACCCTTAGCAAATTACATAAATTTTTAGGAAAGGGGAAAAGAAAGATATAAGGGAATGTAGAGAGGTACCAAAGGTAAGTTAAGTCCATTACATAATTTTACCTACAGTTAGTAAAGTTTTGCATTAGTTGATGGAATTACCCTATTCCAGGACTTAATTAATGAATTTTTCAAAATGACTAGTAATGAATCTGTAAAAATGAATTTGTGTTATCATTTCTTTCAGTACAAATTCAAAAACTGTCAATGCAATTATCCCTAAAGCCTATTGAAGGTACAAAGCTAAACTTATTAAAGACCTTAATAAACAAAGGATGATTTGGTAAAGCAATCTAGATTCCAAATATTTTGTCATATCATATATCAACAACTTCTATTTTCCGATTTTGAAAATAAAATTACTGTGACCAAAAACGTGGAATCATCTTCGGGATTTGAATGCAGGTGCCCAATGAGGTCTGGTATTCCTGACAACCAAGCCATGTTTTGCCACTAAGAAGTCCTAATCCAAAATTTTCCCTTATATAAGTTCCATTTACCAGATGACAATGGAGCAATAAGAACTGGATTTACCCTCATACTCTCAACAACCATGAAAACAGACAGAATGTAAGAAACAAGGACTGTCGAACTTTAGACAATAGGCAGCACTGAACAGTGACCCCAGAAAGAAAGGTAGCATATGAGATGAAACCAATGATCACCACAGCTCGCTGCCTGGGCAGTTAGCTCCCAGATTATAGCTCAGGGATGGGACTTCCACAGAGTCCACTAGTCTCCCTGAGCTGAGACAAGTTCAAAGTTCAAGGAGACCAAAGTTGCTAGAATTCATGGACAATGTCCTGGAAAGGAAAGAGCCCTAGAGATCATCAGACAATCCCCCCGTAATCTTTGACTGGCTCTTATCAGCATGAGTGTATGAGAAACCTCCCAGAGTTCAAGAAAGAACCACTCAAAAGGAGACAGTATATCTCCCCAAGTTCATACTTGGATGGAGATAGTTTATGCCCCCCAAGTCAGAGAGAAAAGACTTCTTAATGCACAGACATTGTGTAGTAGTCTCTGCAATTGGGCCCAATTATTCCTTGACCAAAAGTGGTTGTAGAAACCTTCAATATAAACTTCCAAAGAATGCAACTGTTTCTAAGTAATTTAACTGCATCTCAGGAAAAAAACCCAAAATTAATGAAAAAAAAAAAAAAAAAAACCCTCAATACCAAAAAGAAAATAACATTCAGAACATCTGCATTCCAATTAAAATGCCCATTTATAGACAAAATCACTTTTAATTTTAAAAAGTAACCATGAAAATCAGTAGCACTTAAAGAAAAATTACCCAGAAAATATTCGGAAGGTTCCCCGAAGAAGAAATGAAGTCAAAGGTCACAAATGAAGCAAAGATGCTTATCAGGAGCTTGTTCTGAACATGTCCCAAGAGAGAAGAGAGGCGGACAGACAATTTTCACAGGATAAACCTTGAAATCCCCTGGGTGGTACTGAATTAAGAAACTGTGATGATAGTACAGTAGTTCACTGGATGACAGTGAACAGGAGCAAAAGGTAAAGGAACAGAAGAAAATAAATGACAGTAAATACATTGGGAAAATCCATTTATTGATAGAAGGAAGTTAAAGTTGAGTAAACTTTCTGTCTGAACATCACAGGTTCTCCTCAGTGAACTCAACATCTGCTTCTTAGTTTCGCTTCCTTGGTTTTGGTTTTACTGAGACTCTTCAAGGGACAGAGCTCAGGGTTTCTGTTTCTGGAAGATTCTCTCAGTAGTTAATTGACCAAAAAAAAGTCTTAGAAAGAAGAATTGATGGGATAGGAGTGGAGGAGTCAAACAGATGTCTCATTCTCATTACAATGTTCCTCTTACAGATACGGAACCTTCCAGACTACAGAGTTGAGGACCCTTGCAATGTATTAGCAATTCAACAATATCTTCATGCACTCCCTGAATAGAATCCTTTTCTGTGTGGGTAAAAACTATCAAGAGCTCTTAGTATCTCTGAGACTGAATTCTAAGAATATAAAATAGTTAACTTTCCTCCCTGCCTTTTTCATTTCATTGCTAAAAGAATTAGTTTAAACTCTCTGTAAGACATTGATGAATAGTCCTTTCCACTCGCATATAGCCTATCTCTGCTTTCATTTACTACCAAAGTGACATAGGAGGAAAAACTCATTATTAAATTCAAAAGGACATTGTATCTGTGAAGTATTTTAAAGGGACACTATTCTACCTCCAGAATATTTAATACATGAAATGGACATGAAATTTCAGTGTATATAAACCCTCCTAGAGTTTATATACACTGAAATCCTAACCTCCAATGTGATGGCTTTAAGAAGAGGAACCTTTAGGAGTTAATTAAGTCATGAGGGTAGAGCTCTCAGGTGGGATTGATTCCCTCATAAAAGGAACCCTAAAGAGCTGAGGTTGTGGCTCAGTGGTAGAGTGCTTGCCTAGCACATGTGAGGCACTGGGTTCAATCCTCAGCCACACATAAAAAATAATGTCTGTGTACAACTAAAATGTAAAAATTTTTTATAAAAGGGACCCTAGAGAGCTCTCTTGTCCTTTCTCTCATGTGAAGATACAAGAAGTTGATAGTCTGAAAGCCAAAATAGAGCCCTCACCAGAACCCAACTACACTGGCACCCTGATCTCAGACTTCCAAAACTGAGAACTATAAAATTGTGTAGTTTATAAGCCACTCAGTCTCTGGTCTTCTGTTATAGCAACCTGAAATCAGGTAATACAAAGGGATATAACAAACAGAACGGGTGGTGAAACAGGAGCAATTTAATTCAGACAGTTTCATTTTATATCAAATTAGTCATAAAGGGTTTAACAAACCCTCAGAGATCGTTTAAAGGGACAAATTAAAAGGTAATCTTAGGGGTATGCTCTACTGGGGAGTTTGTCAAGCAGATATGCCACAAGTCATTAGCTGAGAGTTCAAAATACTGAATCACCCCTGTTAGTTTTTGAGGACAGAAAATTGATTGGTCAACATTAATCACATCCTGCTTCCTATTTATGTTATATTAGTATCTAAAACTTCAACTCCTGTTGCTTCTATTTTACATCATCTGCAACTGTGGAATGAAAGTAATTATTGTTCCCTGAGGCCCAGTTATTTCTAACTATTTCACAGTAGTTTTGTATAGTTTAAATAATAAATCCTTCACTAAAATTATTAAGCTTTATCTCTGCAGCTATTTGAAGTGATTTCTCCTAAACTGCATAATGTTTAGCTGTGACAACACCCGTAAATGAAACAAGAAGGGGCAGGTTGTCCTGTCAACAACACACAGAGAGGATGATTGGAGTGAATAAATTAGTCTATTCTGCCATTTGTTCTTATACAACAGTAATAGAGCTACAGAGAAACTGGTTTTGCTTTTGTGAAGATTTACTGAGAAACTGAGCAGTACCTCAACATAAGGAACATTCCATGGAACTTTTATCTTACAGGGTTGGCTGTTTAATTCAATTTTATATTTACTGAACTCCTACTTTATGCCAGGATCTGACAAATAGCAAGGATGAGTGGACAGTCCTTGCCTTCAAGAGGTCATCAGTCTCATGGGGCAGACATTGAGTAAGAAAATAATTGCAATACAGTAAAGTGTAAAATTATGAAACTATATGCAGTATTGAATCCAGCAGAGATGAGAATCATCTGATTCCACCTGAGAGAGGGCGAGTATCAGAAATTAAGTTGTTTTGAAAATCGAAAACTGAGTTGCAAAATGGATAAGTTGAAGGGGGCTGGAATTTCAGGCAAAGAGAATAGGTTATGTAAAAGCCCAAAGGGCGAAAGAGCTCAGTTTGTTTTAGGGTCTATAATATTCACATGCTGTTGAAACATTCAGAAGAGGGCTGCCCTGGACAGACAAGGATGGGAAGAGAACGGAAGAATAATGCAGACTTGAAGAGATCAGAAGAAGCTGAATTATGAATGACTATGACTAACAAGTTGAAGAACTTGTCTTCATCATGAAAGTCATGGGACACCTCTAAGGATTTTCTGCAGGGGAATATCATGATTGGATTTGCATTTCAGATACAATACTAGCAACAGTGGGGAGAACTGGAGACAGGGCCAGAAAAGAGTCAGGAAGACAATTTATAGGCTAAATGCAATAGCTCAGTAATCATGGTCCTGAGCTAAGACCATAAGTGTAGAAAGAATGGGAAAAGAGTGGTAGAGAAATAATCACGACGACAATCAAAACTATTTGGTGATCGACTGGGTATTGGGGATTCAGGAAGAGAATTAAAGATGATGTCCAAGTTTCCAACTGGAATTACTTTGGAGGGGTGGTATGCTTCCTGATAAGCTGGGGGCTGGGCAACAGGATATATTTCAATAGGCTACTCACAGGACAACCAGGTGAATATTGGGGGTCTAAAGCTTTTATGGTGAATATTGGGATCTAAAGCTTAGAGAAGGTACTAGGATTAGAAATGTTGGTCTGTATGTCTTCTATATTACAGGGGAGAGTTAAAAGCATTGTGAGTAGACAAAGACATGTAGGATGGGGGCCTAGAATGAAAATGAACTCAATGGTAATTCCCTGAGAACCTCAATATTAAAAGATATGAACAAAGAAAGAGAAACTAAGACAGAGGTTTATACCTTTAACTCCTAAAGACATATTTCATTTGGTAGCATATAACACTGCATGCATAAATGTCTATTTATATGCATGTATGAATATATAGATATATATATAGATATATAGATATATAAAATTGGGGATTGAACCCAGGGGCATGCTACCAATGAGCTACTTCTCCAGCTCTTTTTATTTTTTATTTTGAGACAGTGTCTCAGTTGCCAAGGCTGCCTCAAATTTGCAATCCTCCTGCCTCAGACTCCTGATTTACTGGGATTACAGACTCCTGATTTACTGGGATTACAGGTGTGTGCCACCATGCCTGACTTGTATATATTTTTATGAATTAACAGATGTCAAATTTTCAAAATATGGTATTTGATCCCCAAAAAAGAAGATTAAGAGCTGCCCATCTAAGAAAATTGTCTTAGGAGGAGAACCTGGGGAGAGTAATAAGTGTGATGGTAGTCAATAAAGCTCAACTTCTTCCCCCTCAAAAGATATTTTGGATTCATGCACCCCACTTCTTACCCCTCCATTAACCATAACTACCACACTACTCATCCTGACTTCCCTTCTCTTCCAGGAAGTTTCAGGGTTCTCCTTGGTTAAGAGTCAGAGTTTGGGTGTTCAGGATGATTCCACTGAAGAGACCTAGCCTTTCTAGCCAAAACACTCTATGACTCTGAGTAAGGAAAGGTCTGACAGTTAATGAAAAGATAAAATCTTAATTAGCCAATTCTTAGTGTAGAAGATGAACTCAAGTTCTTTCCAGAGTACCTGATTAGAAAGCACCTGAACACCTGAAATTCTTTTTGCTGTTTTGTATAGACTAGGTCATAACTAGATTTTCTTATGAGACCATTAAATTAACTCTACTATACTAAGCCCTTCTTTTACAAATTTTATACTACAGATAATTCCCATAAGATAATCTCAAAACAGGAAAAAAGCGACATGCTTTTTTCTGTGCTAATACAATACAAACTGAGTTTCTGATGTTGACATTAATAAATAATACATCTACTTAAATATACAAAGCTTCCTCCTTTCTTCATTTATTATTCTTGGATTTTTGTTGTTCTTTGCACGTTCAAATGTCTTTTAAAAAACTATACCCATTTCAGAGTGCAAATGGACAAGTTTATAAAAGATTTCATTAAACATCTTGCAATGAACCTGTGCCAGAGTGTATGTCAGAAAGCATGTTCATTTGTTCATTTAACAAATGTCAAGTGCCTTAATTTGTTCAGGACATTTAATGGTGTATATAAACAAAATTAAACCAAGGTCCCTATTCTTAGTTTTATTTGTGAGGTAATTGGCATCTTTATTGGTCCTAGTATAGTTATTTCATTATTAATGATTACTTTGATTTTGAAATTAATAATCAAGTGGTTTTATTGGCATGTTATTTAACAATATTAGTAAGGTATTAATGTAATGTTTAAAGATTTTTATGAATAAATGAATGACTATTTTAACAAAAAAAAGATATTTGGGGGCAATAATTCATCTGTGATCCCTCCCCTAGAAAAACTGTAGAGCAATATGAGAATGAGGCAAGATGCTGGGGATGCTTCCTACCATTGTGATTGCTTTCTCTCTACCCAACTTCAAATTCAGATATAGTTAGTAAAGAGAAAGGTGACTGTCCAGAACACATATGGTTCTGAACAAAATGGAAAACTCAAGAGCACAAGTTGGGTTACTTTTAAAAAGGAAGAGCCTGAGAGGACCTTTGAAAAAGAAAAATTCACAGATTTTGTAAGACCAACTAAATAGCAGTTGTTGCTTACCCCAATTCTATCCAACCTCTAAACTTCCTAAACATTATTAATTTTGTCCTCCCTCTGACCCAACCTGGAAAGTTCTTCACTTTCCTCATATAACATGAACTGTGTCTTCTCCTGGCTTTGGGTTCTGCTACTTGTGCTTTTTAAGAAATTAAGATACAAGGCACTTTTTCTCTTTACAATTCATTTCCCTTTTATTTGTGTAGTTCAATAGGAAAGAAAAGGTTTTGTAGAACATGGCTGGTCCTGGACTTTTCTTTGTTGGTAGGCTTTTGATGACTTCTTCTATTTCATTACTTGAAATTGATCTCTTTAAATTGTGTATGTCCTCCTGGTTCAGTTTAGGTAATTCATATGTCTCTAGAAACCTGTTGATGTCTTCGAGATTTTCTATTTTGTTGGAGTGTAGATATTCAAAATAGCTTCTAATTACGTTTTGTATTTCACTCATGTCTGTTGTGATATTTCCTTGTTCATTCCGAATTTTAGTAATTTGAGTTTTCTCTCTCCTTCTCTTTGTCAGTGTGGCTTAAGAATCAATAACTGGGATAGATTCAAACTAAAAAGCTTTCTCTCAGCAAAGGAAACTATCAGCAATGCAAGGAGAGAGGCTACAGAGTGGGAGAAAATCTTTGCCACTCATACTTCAGATAGAACACTAATTTCCAGAATATATAAAGAACTCAAAAACCTCTACACGAAGAATACAAATAACCCAATCAACAAATGGGCTAAGGAAATGAACAGACACTTCACAGAAGAAGATCTATAAGCAACCAACACATATATGAAAAAATGTTCAACATCTCTAGTAATAAGAGAAATGCAAATCGAAACTACCCTATGATTCCATCTCACCCCAATTAGAATGGCGATTATCAAGAATACAAGCAACAATAGGTGTTGGTGAGGATGTGGGGAAAAAGGTACACTCATACATTGCTGGTCGGGTTGCAAATTAGTGCAGCCACTCTGGAAAGCAGTGTGGAGATTCCTTAGAAAACTTGGAATGGAACTACCATTTGACCCAGCTATCCCACTCCTTGACCTATACCCAAAGGACTTAAAATCAGCATACTACAGAGATACAGCCACATCAATGTTCATAGCTGCTCAATTCACAATAGCCAGATTGTGGAACCAACCTAGATGTCCTTCAACTGATGAATGGATAAAGAGACTGTGGTATATATATACAATGGAATATTACTCAGCCATAAAGAATAACAAAATTATGGCATTTGCAGGCAAATGGATGAAATTGGAGAATATCATGCTAAGTGAGATGAACCAATCTAAAAAAAAACCAAAGGACGAATGATCTCGCTGATAAGCCAATGATACTACATAATGGGATTGAGAGGGGGGTAAGAATGGAGGAAGAAGGGACTGTATATAGGGAAAAGAGGAGTGGAAGGGGTGGGAGGGGTGAGGGGGAGGAAAAAATAACAAGATGAATCAAACACCATTACCCTATGTAAATGTATGATTACACAAATGGTACGCCTCTACTTCATGTACAGAGAAACAAGATGTATCCCATTTGTTTACAATAAAAATAAATTTTAAAAAATAGGAAAGAAAAATGATTGATGTTTCGGTTTCAAGAGGATTGGCAGTTTGGAACCACACAGAGTTCAGGGGTTCTATGGCTCATGGATTTGTCTCAACCATCAACTATCTGTGGCTTTTTACCCTCCTGACCAGATTCTTCTGAAATGTTTTCTTCCTCATATTTCTGCCATTAGAATATAAGCTACATAAAGAGGGGGCTTTTTTGCGCTTTGTTCACTGCTTATTCCTAGACACTAAAACAACTTGTACTTGCTCCATCCCAGGTGCTCAATAATATTTGTGAATAAGCAAATACATATTTTTAGGATCTCAGCAAAGGAAATCTATTTCTCACAAACATTACTGGGGGTATGAAAGATGGTGGAATGAGACAGACATCATTACCCTAGTACATGTATGATGACACGAATGGTGTGAATCTACATCATGTACAACCACAGAAAAAAAATTGTACCCCATTTGTGTACAATGAATCAAAATGCAGTCTGTGAAAATAAAAAAGAAAAAGAAAAAAGAAACATCCCTCCACGGTCATTCTTCATGACATGAATGTCTTTGTGTACTTTGAAATTTTGCTCTGTGCACTTATCTTGCATGGGACCTTTCAACCCTTTCTTATGGTGGTTTAGGTGGCCTCAGCCTGGCCTGATGGGACACCCAGACACAGATCAAGTCACAGGTTTCTGTTTGCTGCCCAGTACAGGCAAAGTAAGGGCTGTGCTCACGTGTAGCCCAGCGTCCTCCCCTTTTGACTCAGAAGCCTCTTTTTCTACTGGAGCTACATGCCTGAACTGTCTAACTGCAACCTAGGTGATGTGGGCCCAAGTATTACACCTCCAGTTTGCCAGCTGGAAGTGAGTTTCCACTTCTCAGCTCTATTAGCCCAAAATGCTTGGGCTATGTTCTTGATTAGGCTTAGAAGCTCCAAGTCTCACAGTCCTTGTCCAATACTATCATCAGAAGGCCACACAGTTTGTCCCTGCTCACCACTATTTATCCCTCATTCACTGTTCTTCCTCTTGTTCTGAAGCTCACATATGTACTTAATAATTTTTAAAATTATTTTTTAAACTAATCCTGTTTCTGGAAAAGAGTAGAGAGAATTATGTGATATGCCATATTGGTTGGAAGTCAAAATTTCTGAAGGTCAAAAAATTGAGGGAATAGTTAATTTTCTTTTTTCTGAAAATTCCTTAACCCATTAAGTTCTGCATTTTTAATTCTTTAAGTATTTCAATGAATATTGACACAGGTGCATTAAAATGAGTCAGAATCATGACCTAGAACTTATATAAACTATTATATCATAACACAATTGTATTACTATACAATTTTATCATATATTATCATATTACATATTATTGTTATATAATGACATTATTTGGGGGGCTACCAGGGATTGAATTTAGGGGCATTCCACCACCGAGTCACATCCTCAGCCCTATTTTTGTATTTTATTTAGAGACAGGGTCTCACTGAGTTGCTTAGCACCTCCTTTTTGCTGAGGCTGGCTTTGAACTCACAATCCTCCTGCCTCAGCCTCCAGAACTACTGGGATTATGGGCATGCAACACCGTGCCTGGGATGACATTATGTGTTACACACTACATTTAAGTTTTGTAGGTGGTCAAAATTTAATGAAAGATACTTACCTTTCTGAGAAAGAGGATTGTTTGTTTTGTTTTTTTCAGGAAACCATAGTCAGGGAATCGTTTTAATGGTGAACTTTCTTTGCCATTCCTGTCTGAAATTAACTGTAGTTGATCGCTATTTTTTTTTTTTTTTTTTTTTTTTTTTTTTGTCCTGGAGATTGTAGCCAGGGCTACTCTACCACTGTATCACTGAGCTATGTCCCCATCCTTTTTTTTATTTTGATATTGGGTCTCACTAAGTGCTGAGACTTTCCTCAAACTTATGATCCTCCTGTCCAAGCCTCCTGAGTCATTGAGATTATAGGCATCCACCACCATGCTCCACTGTTGATCACTTAAATAATTTTTTTGTGGGAGATTTTTTTTTAAGAATTCCTACCATTCCTGTATTCACTTACCTTCAAAATGTGATGTCATCCCTCCCATTTAAGACACAACCTCTTTTCCCATCTCCTTGAAATTAGGCCAGCTTGTGATTTCCTTTGACTGACTAAAAGCACAGAAAAATCTATGCTTCCAGGGCTTTGCAGTTTTTACTCTTGCTTTCTTGCTATCCTGAGACTGCATGGGAATAAGCCTAGGAAGTTGAGAATAAGAAGCCACATGGAGAGAGACCCAGCCAACAGCTAGCCTCAAATGTCAGACATGTAAGGGAGACAATCTTCAGCCACCCAGCCCCAAATGAATCACCAGAAGCTTGAAGCCATGGAGCAACCACAGCTGGAATAGTAGAACTGCCCACTTAATACTGGTACAAACTATTAACTGCCAACCCACATAAACATAAGCTTGTATTTGATTATTTAAGACTCTTAAAATTTAGAGTGGTATGCTATGAAATATTAAATAGCTAATGTATTACTCGTTATTTTTCAAATGCTAGTACATTTTGTATATCAGTGTTTTATTCAAAAATTTAGAACTTTGTCCTAAATTAGATAGGACAGTTTTCTTTGTTGTGGTGTACCCTTTTTAGTTTGATATTACAGTTTATTAAATCATAAAATCATTGAGATAATTTCCAACTTGTAAGCTATGAAGCAGTTTAAATAACATAGAATTACCTATTTCTTAAAGATTTATTAATACTAACCACTAACATTAGCTGGTACTGGTGGCATCTTTCACCACAGATATCTTAATAACTTTTCAATCTATTTTCAATTTGTTCTTTGCCTATTAGTCTGTTCATTTTACTATGTAGCTAATAATGAGGCTTTCCATTTTTAGTCAGTTGAAATAGCACAATTGATATTTTCCCTTGACATAGAGTTGACAAAGAAAATCTAGTGCTATGATATTTATCTCGTTATTAACTGCCTTAATGTTAACTAAAATAATGTAGGCAACAATCATATTTCAAGTAACTTCATTGACAATAAGAGATATTCTAGAGGTTTATGGTATGTCATTTTTTAAATCCACCAGTAGGTGGAACTCTGATATTAAACCAAATAGCCTTTGTTTAATATTACTTCTCTTAGTTCTCTGCAGTATCTCATTTCATATATTAAAAAGAAAAATTGTAAGTATTCTGAAATAAAGAAGACACTACATAATAATTTATGAAAGTATTTTATACATGTAGACATTAAAATGTAGTATTTAGAAAAATAAAATCTGTTTGAGTTTGGATCCATAATGTGCCCCAAAGGCTCCTATATTAAAGGCTTGGTGCCCAGCTGGTGGCACTATTGGGAAGTGATGGAAACGTTAGGAAGCAGGGTCTAGTTATAGGAAGTAGGTCACCAGGGATATGCTCTTAAAGAATATATCTTGTCCCTGGTCCCTCTCTCCCTTTCTTTGCTTCCCAATTACCATGAGGTGAACAACTTTGCTCTACCATGCACTCCCTGCCATGATGTTCTGCCTTGCCCTAGGCCTAAAGTGATGGGACCAAGTGGGACCATGGATTAAAACCTGTAAAACTATGAGCCAATACAAATCTTTCTTTTTAAATTGATTTTCTCAGGTATTTGTGTCATAGTGATATAAAGCTGACTAGCACAAATACCTATCCAAAACTCAACTATGTGAATAAAAAGAAAAGAAAATGAATCATCAAAACTCTATTTATAGGCTGAGTCTCTTATTTTTCCAAATGAATTTCATGATTGCTTTTTCTAGTTCCATGAAGAATGTCATTGGGATTTTAATAGGAATTACATTGAATCTGTATGACACTTTTGGTAGTATGGCCATTTTGACAATATTAATTCTGCCTATCCAAGAGCATGGGAGATCTTTCCATCTACTAAGATCTTCTTCAATTTCTTTCTTTAGTGTTCCATAGTTTTCATTATAGAGGTCTTTCACCTTTTTTGTTAGATTGATTCTCAATTTTTTTGAGGCTATTGTGAATGGGGTAGTTTTCCTAATTTCTCTTGCAGTGGATTTGTTGCTTATGTATAGAAATGCATTTGATTTGTGGGTACTGATTTTATACTCTGCTACTATGCTGAATTCATTTATGAGTTCTAGAAGTTTTCTAGTGAAATTTTTTGGATCTTCTAAATAGAGAACCATGTCATCAACAAACAGTGATATTTTGAGTTCTTTTCCTATTCGTATCCCTTTAATTATTTTCTTCAAATTGCTCTGGCTAGTTTCACGGATGATGTTGAATAGAAGTGGTGAAAGAGGACATCCCTAATTTGTTTCAGTGTTTAGAGGGAATGCTTTCAGTTTTTCTCCATTTAGAATGATGGGCTTAGCAAAGTTAGCTTTTACAATGTTGAGGTATGTTCCTACTATCCCTAGTTTTTCTAGTGTTTTGAACATGAAGACATGCTGCATTTTGTGAAATGCTTTTTCTGTGTCTGTTGTGATAATCATATGATTCTTGTCTTCAAGTCTATTGATGTGATGTATTACATTTATTGATTTCCATATACTGAACCAACCTTGCATCCCTGGGATGAACCCCACTTGATTGTGGTGCACTACCTTTTTAGTATGTTTTTTGTGTGCAATTAGCCAGAATTTTATTGAGAATTTTTGCATCTATGTTCATCAGGGATATTGGTCTGAAGTTTTCTTTCATAGGCTGGAATTTAGCTTGGTGGTAGAGCACTTGCCTAGTATGCATTAGGCCCTGGATTCAGTTCCTAGAATGGTGAGGGGGGACTCAATTCATATATTTATGTACTTTAAATGTAAATAATTTAAATGTGTAAAAATAGAACAATAGCTAAACCACAGCACATTCATATAGTAGAATAATATGAAGTCATTAAAAATTATATATTCAAAGACTTTTTAAGGACATGGGTAAATGCTTGTGAATAAAGTAAAATAAAAAATCAATTTTGTCTAATGTTTATAAAAATTACACACAAACACACACACACACACACAGTGAAAACCTAGAAAGATATCAACATGTTGATATTAACTGGTTTGGTATAGTGAGATTACAGGTGGTTTTCATCATCTTTTTGTGCCTTTTAAATTTTTAAAAGACTTTTATTGGTCTATTATAAATAACAGTGAGATTCATTATGCCATATTTGTACATGCATATAACATAATTTTATCTCATTCTCCAATACCTTCCCTTTTTCTCTCCTCCTCCTTCCCCCTGATCTGCTTATTCTAATCTACTGACCTCTTTTCTAATATATTATTTTAATCAGTGCATTATAATTATGTATATATAAATGGGATCCATTACAAAGTATTCATACAGGGACATAGCGTAATTTGGTGGATTTTGTTCCCCAGTACTTTCCCATGCCTTCCTCTCCTCCCTTTCCCTTGATTCCCTTCCTCTACTCTATTGATCTCCCTTCTATTTCCATGAAATCCCCTTTTTATTCCTCTCTCTCTCCCAAATGAAGGAAAATATTTAATTCTTGACTTTCTAAATATGTCTTATTTCCCTTAGCATGATGTCCTGCAGTTCCATCCACTTACAAGCAAATCACATAATTTTGTTATTCTGACTGAGTAGCACTTCATTGTGTACATATAACACATTTTCTTTGTCTGTAATTCTGTTGATGGACACCTAGGCTGCTTCCATAACTTGGCTATTGTGAATTGTGCTGCTATAAACATAGATAATGCATCACTATAGTATGCTGACTTTTGTTCTTTTGGAAAAATGCCAAGGAGGGGGATAGCTGGGGTATATGGTGGTTCCATTCCTAGCATTTTGCACCTTTTTAAAATGTCCATATCCTCTTCACCTGATTTGCTTTCATAATGAAAGGAAATGTTTTACTTAGAATGTGACTGCATTCTTCTTATGGTCATATCTATTCAATAATAAATGTTAAATTTAAAATGATATATGCAATGACTTTATTACTTTAAATCCTCCCCTGGGGTCTGCTTTGTCATATTAATATATAAATTCCAGCCTCAAAGGAGGAGAAAAAGAGAAACCAAAAATAAAAGACAGACACTCTTTCTGTGGCTAGACGTTTTCTAATGGAAAGATACAAATCATCTCTCCCTCTTTCTTCCTTTAATGTGGTTAATTTGTCCCTCACATGAATGAGCTTATATGTACCCACGGCCTTACTAATGGGAGGGGATTGTTCCAGTTTCCTCTGTGGATAAAAAGAGAGAAAGCTCTATAACCAGAGTGGCTGGCCTGTGGTTGGCTCCTCAACAAGAGCTAGAGGGGTCCCTAGCACCTTCAGATTACAGAGTCCATGAGCTGCTGTGGCTCTTCAGATTGCAAAATCTGTAGCTGCCTGTAGTTGATTGAGTTGGATTGTAAAACAAAATTATTGAGGATATTTTTAACCCTTAATGAATACATTTGTTAAAGGATATTATTTACAAGGCCTTGGTCAGAAATCGTGAGTTTTGTTTTGCCTCTTTGATGCATATATTCTGGTTCTTTTTGAAAGCAGGATGTGCAGATAGACTAGCACCTGCTCCCTGGGCTGGTGGGAACCAAATGAGGACACCACAGGACAGCACACTGGTTCTCAGAAGAGATAAAAAGTGAAGCCCTTGAGAGGTTGAGAATGAGCAAAGGAAAATCACCCACGGAATGTTAGTGGGAAAGAGGACAAAACAATGGCAAGGTTATCAGTAGTGTGGTTTTAGTTTCACATTTTAAGTCACATTTTTTAAAGTGCAGCTTACCTAGAGTAAAATTCACCAAGATGAAGGACACTATTGATGAGTTCTGACAGCTTAACACTGTTGTGTGCCACCACCACTACCATGTTATGGAGGCTTTCTGTAACTTCTGAAGAATTCCCTCATACCACTTCACAGTCAGTCACCTTCCCCTACATCTCACATTTCAGATGGCTACAATGACCATATATCTCAAACAGGAAACTGTGGCCCATGGTTGACAATACAAAGGTGGTCTTGGAAATAATATAATATTTGAACTTGAGACTATTCCAAAAAATTGAGCCATCAGATTATACAGATGGAAACTAGGTGATTTCAAGTTTGGAAAAATAAGGAAAAAGAAGCAAGAGAGAACGGAAAACTGGACAATACAGAGGTGATGAGAGAAAAGGAGGAAAAGTGAATTTAAAAGAGACTGGAAAGAGTGGAGATAGGAACAGGAAAAGAGAACAGAATATGAATATTCACCATTAATTATTTTGACTTTGCCTTTTCTAAAATAATCCAAATAGTGAGGCTGGTTAGAGGAAAACCATAACAAATAGAGTTTTAAAAACTGGAATAATTGGGGTAAAAATGAAGAGAAATGAAGGGGGAAATCCAAAATTTCTCAGTTGTTCTGATTGAAACCCGGGTCTAGTTAGTCCATTTCCTATGCACATCTAATCCAATAATGTTTTGAAATATTCAACATTTGCTTTGGAGCTCCATCCCATGATCCTGAGTCTTTGGGGTTTGTGGGGAATGTCCCTGGAAAAAACTTTCAAATACTAGGGTTTTAATCAGCACATATAAAAGGATGAATCTGTCCCCAGTGTGTTCACTGCAGGCCAACAGGCAGGTCTGTGTAGAAGGAAAGTTTGCTGCCTGATCTCTCTCAGATCCTGGAATCCTGCATCTTCCAGAGGCCAAGAATGTGACAACATACATTCTTTCTCTGGCACCAGCATGACTCAAATCATGCCTCTTAGAGCAAATCACAGCCTCCTCCACTCAGCTCTGCCTTTGTCTTACAAACATCACCATGTCTGCTTGATTATAGCCAAAACTGACTTTGCAAATTTATCCACATTGGTTCACTGTCCTGTAAAAGGCTTACTTGAGTGTCCCTGGGCATGCTAATGACTCCTCACTCCTCATTGCCATTCTCCCATCTTTATCCATCTCACTTCTCTCACAGGAATTTCCAAGTTGTTCAAGAATCCCTGATAAGAGTTTTCCACTACTATCACCACTTTTCTCTCTCTGAACTTCCTTAATTCACTCATCATTTGGGTTCATAACTGACTCCACTCTTATGCTAGAAAATCAGTCAGCTAATGGATGCTAAGAGGTTCCAGAGTCATAAATTTTCCTACAGGGAAAGAGGTGTGCATCTTAGCAGGGACTCTTTGGAGTACCTGAGATTCTCTTGAAGCAGTGGTTCTCAACCAGGGTTATCTTCCTAATGGGGAACACTTCACAATGTCTGGTGATATGTTTGGTTCTTCACAACTCAGGGAAAGGGAGATGCTACTGGTATCTAGTGAGCAGAGGCCAAAAACACTGCTGAACATCCTACAATGCACAGAATAGTCTCCCACAACACAGAATTATCAGGTGCAGATCATCAGTAGTGGCAAGGCTGAGAAACTGCCTTAATGAAATGATTCAACAAAAGAAAAGAAATAAAGCTTGCTTTAAGCCACAAAAAAAGAGAGAAAGAAAAAAAAGGAAATGACTCAAACAGTGGAAATAAAAGACACTGTACCAGATTGGCAAAAGTAAAAATGTCAAGGCAGTTGAAGTTTAGGACATTTTTCAGCACATTCTTAACCAGGCCTATTGTAACTTCCAGCAACAATGGTGTGGTCTAGAATCTGTCATTGTTACTCTTCCGTATGAAAGAGTCCCTTTTGAATTACCTGACAGTGCCTGAATCCCCACCCTCTCCATGAACGCAGGAGTCATCACAGACACTGACAGTGGCACAGCACAGCTGCTTCTAAGCCCTTGTTCCTCTGAACAGTGACAGGAGCCTCTCTTAGTACCTCATGTTAGGACACAGGACTAGCACCTGCCTCTAGTGCCAGCCTATTCTCAGGCTATTTTTCCAAGTTGCTATTTTTCTAAGTGTGTGATTCAATTCACATTAAACACATCTGTGTCACAAGGGGTATCACAATGTGATTCTATTATATAAACAAAAATGGCATAATATTCCAATATCCTTAACAGATTTAGCCCTAAAACCGAAAAATGAGGTACTTTGCAAATATATTCACACTAAAACTGAGAACCACAAATCATTTCTTGACCCTGAGCTGATGATACACATTTACACATCAAACCTGTGGCAAAAAAAAATCTAACAGCACCATTTGATGTTTACATGAAAATGGACTTCAAAGACCACACCGTGTTCCTGTTCATTCTATGGGCACAGATTTCCAGCCGAATGTGATTATACCTCTGATTACCTATGCCTATTGTCATGGCAGTTCCATCTAAAGCTTTTTTAGAATTTAATAATTGTCTTTTGTTGATCAAGATAATAATGCAGAGGGCCTGCTGCACACGTGAAGCTGCCAGGCACAATACCCGCAAGTAAGTGGCCAGGGTAATTGAAAAACAGACTAAATCCACTGGACTTTTGTAATGAAATAAACTATGAATAGAAGAATAAAATATCATCAATGGCTGGATGTGTATTGTTACTTTGAAGCTTTTCCCAGCTACCACCATCATCAGATCAGAGTAGATGCTAACTCCCACTTTAAATAATTATTGGATTTTTTTCTCATTATTTGTCATTCACACTGTTCTGAACACCACCCCACTTGATGTTATAATTAGTTCTCTGATAAACCTTTTGCAAAATAAATGATTGTGCTTTTGTAGTGATGGCAGTATGGAAATTGGGTACTGAAGGCAGGAGAAACAGTTTGGACTCCATGTGCCTAGAAATGAAGTTGTATTTGAATATTGATCATGGATTTAATAAATCATATTTCTCAAATGTACTTGGAAATTATGAAATTAATATACAGGTAGAAAATATTACCACCAAACAAATTTGGATTTGGAGTCCCAGTAAGAGTCAATTAATAAATATCACAAATGGTAATTGAGATGAGCACATATAAGTAAGTAAACCTACCTCCTTTTGGTTATAAAAAGTAGATTTCTTCTTCAGAGAACTATTTCTGAAGATGAAAAAGGTAAGAAAACCAAGTCACTAGTTGCCAATGTTACTGGATAAAATACGAACATTGGAAGAGGCTATCGAAGAAGAGGCTATCGAAGCAATATGTTCTATCAGTTCATTTTACAGGGGAGAAACCTACATGTCAGATCAAATTAAGGAATTTTCTTGAGTTCACACAGTTAGTTAGGAGCAGAAATTTGTTTCCAAGTGTTTAAGAAGAATGAGTTGAACTATAAATGAATTGATGTTTAAAGAACTTTGAGCTATTTAATAGAAGATCACAAAGGCATATAAAATGAACTAAAATTTATCAATTATTTTGGTTCTCAGGTTAAGTGTTCTTACCAATTCAAGGTCTTCTTTTCTGAACTTGAACTCCATTCATCCTTCCTTTCCCCATTTTCATCATGCCATTGTTTTCCTATTTAAACAATCTCAATGGTTCTGCATACCCCCAGGATAATAGATTAACTTCTTCACCAGGTTTTGAAAATCCCCACCTGACCCTGACACATCCACTCACTTTTCAGCAACTTCACCCTGTGAAATTCTCAACTAAATCCGGAGTACAACAAATATACTTGTTCTGAACACCTTTGTCATTCCAGTATCACCTACATAGAACATTTGCTCCTCACCTCTCTGCCTATCTCAAGAATGGATGCCAAAGTATGCCCATGCCCCTACTTACTGTTGTTCTCCCTTTTGCCTTCAGAGGACATCACCAGTTCTCTATAGTACTCTCCCAGCTGAAATCAGACTCACCCCAGGCTGTGTCTCAACAAACACTTCCAGGCTGCCTCTCGGTTGAAGTCAAACTGTTGCTCCTGGCCAGATCCTCCCTAGTTTTCCATGTCCTGCTCAAGTCCCCTGTCCCCTACTCGGTTTCTCTGAATACCCAAACCTATGAAATGCTCTCCATATCCTATTATGTGAAGTTCTTGTTTAATACACATATTGACTACCCATCTTCTTCATCATAAGCTTCCTAACACCAAGAATAATTTGTTTTATTTTTTGGTAACATGCACAAAATAACTGCTCAACCAAAATTATACCATCAGCAATGTGAGTATGTGATGTATGTGCATTTGTGTATTCTGAATATTAAAATAATCATCTGGGGCTGGGGAGATAGCTCAGTTGGTAGAGTGCTTGCCTTGCAAGCACAAGGCCTGGGTTCAATCCCCAGCACTGCAAAAAAAAAAAAAAAAAAAAAAAAAAAAACATCTGTACCAGTTATACTATTTTATTATATGTGCATGATACACCTGTTTATTACTTTTTATACCACTATAATTAAATTAACTCAGTTCTCAAGTCTTAATTTCCATCTCAGAGCAGGAAACATAAGCCAGCCAATTCAAAATAACTCAGTGCCTTCCAATTTAAATTCAGCCTCCTAGGTTTCCTCCCACTCCCATCCAGCCCCTAGCTTCTGCTCCTTCTCTCCCCTGTTGGTCTGTGTTCTGCAGCAGCCTCCATGGTATCACCACATAAAGAGTTTGTGGGAGAAGAGTCTGGTTCTGCTATGGTCTGAATGTTTGTGGGCAGCAAAAAAATTTATATGTTGAAATCCTAAACACCAAGGCAATGGAATTGGGGTGTGGGGGACTCTGGGAAGCCATGAGACTGGAGCTCTTATAAGTTAGATTAGTGCCCTTAAAAGAAGATGAGAGAAACCCCTCATCCCCTCAACCATACAAGGACACTGGAAGAAGGCACCATTTGTGCTCCAGAGAGCAGGCCCGATCAGACACTGAATCTACTTTGATCATGGACTTTCCAGCCTCTGAAACCATCTCAACATATTCCCAGCTGTTATTGCTCTTTTCTTTCTTATTTTACATTCTTTTCTCTTTTTATTCTCCTACTGGAAGGCATACCCAAATTCTTCATCCAACCCATTTAATGGGTTTTTTATATATATATATAACCTACCAGGATCTCTTTTATTCACTTAATATTCCTTTTCAAAAAAATATCATCTTCAATGTGTCAAAATGCATTCTACTCTAAGGTATAACTCATTGGAACAAATAAAAATATGAAAAATAGCATCTTGTTCTTATTTCAGTAACATAGTTTCATCTTTCTATGAATATTAGTTATACCTTATCTATCTTTTCCTCAGAGTTCCATATATTTATATATATATATATATATATATATTTTGGTCTCCGTCAAGCATATTAGAAGCATTCTTCAAATAAGAAAGACACTAAAAAATGAGAATGACATTAAAAGCATGCGTGGAGACAGGCCTTTCTGAAGTACCTAGATCATTCCACTGGAGGTTCCCAGTTATCAACTCCAACATTTTGTGATTTTTTTTTTTCTGTCTCTTTGCCTTTGTGAGTTTATTTCCTTTTATATTTTTAATACCATGGGGATAGCAGGCGTGGGGGGAGCGTGATCAGGAAGGAATGGGGATAAGTTCGGGTGTTCAATATACCAGGTTTTCCCTTGCTGGCAATGTCCTGGATGATCAGGTGACATTCTCTTCAGGGCAAGGTACCATATCTAAGAGGTTCCTCTTTTTCTTCCATCCTCCTCGCTGTGAAGTCTGAGTTGTTCTCCATTTGCATATAAGCTCAGGTTATATACTCTATAAAAAGTAAAAATGAAAACAATGTAGAAATTTTTTTAAACTCCACACTATGGTTTGAATATTTGTGTTCCAGTCAAAATTCATGTTGAAATTTAATTCTCAATGAAACACTATTGATAAATAGACCCTTCAGGAGGTAGATTAGGCTGCGAGGGTCCCCCCATGATGTATGGGATTTGGTGCCTTATAGAAGGGCTTGAGGGGGCAAGTTATAGTCACCCACCCCATTCCCTTTTGCCTTTCTGCCTCTGTCATGGGAAGACACCACAAGAAGCCATCTTGGAAGCAGACAGTAGACTTGGCCAGACACTGAATCTACTGGCACCTTGATCTTGGACTTCCCCAGCCTCCAGAACTTTTCTGTTATTCAGAAACAAAGGTTTGTTATTTGTAAATTACCCAGCCTAAGATATTTTTATAGCAACACAAATGAACTAAAATCACCTCTCATCTTTTTTGAATCCAAAAGAATTTGCTCAATTTGAAAGTGAAGTTTTCAGAATCCTAAAGTTTTTCTCTTTCAAGAACCTGATTCTTCCAAAGCAATAGTACTTTGTTTTTCCATCTGCTTTTGCTGCTATGTCTATTTAAAGCCTTTTTCAGAGATTGGAGTTAGAAGGCCAGACATGGTGGCACATGCCTATAATCCCAACAGTTTGGGAGGCTGAGGCAGGAGGATCCTAAGTTCAAAACCAATCTCGGCAACTTAGCAAGGTCCTGAACAACTTAGGGATGTTGCTCAGTGGTTAAGCACCCCTGGGTTCAATCCCTGGTGCCAAAGGGAATTAAAAAAGAGAAAGAAAATAAATCAGAGTTAGAAAATTCAATTTTGTTCTAGGCTGAGCCTACCCTCCATGCTACTTTAATGGTGGGTAGAGAGTCATAATACCATAAGAAAACACATAGAAACAGAAGACCAGTTAAAATTGTCAACTTGTATTCCACTAAAAATGAATGTCACTGGGTTGTATGTAAGAGAGGGAAAACAAGGGCTCCTAGGCTAATCCACAAAGAACAAAGTGGATCATATGTTTCAGAAGATCATTTTTCAGAAGGAAAGCACAAAGTACCTGACTTCCTTCAGGTACTTCTTCCTGGGATCTGGAAAAACAAGTTAACTCCCACCCAGCCATCTACCACAAACAGGCAAATCTGCCAAAGTATCTGGCTCTGAGTTTGGTATTGATATCATACAAGTACTTGCAACTGAAAGAAAAACTTGAGACTTTCTGATGAAAATCAAGCTTTTATCTTTTTTCAATGTGCTGTGATTTATTTTCATGACTGTCTATCAAAGAATAGAGGACAGTATCTTATCTACTAATACCCTGGTCTTAAAACATACTGTTTTGTTTTGTTTTGATCAGTTTTGTTTTCTTTGCCTGTGGAGAATCGCTTATTCTTTTCAATAGGGTGTGATTAATTATCCCATAATACTAACTTTGAAAAAAAAAACTTACAGAGGTTACTTTGGAGTCCATAGACTGGGTTAAGATTCTGTCTGTTTCATAGAGAATTTGTAACTTTGGGCACTTTGGTTCACATCATCGAGTCTGTTTCCTTATCTGTAAAATGGGGATACTCTGCCCCGTTCACAGTGTCACAGGGATTAAACAAATGCCCACGAAAGGACCTTACACAGTCCCTGCCACATAAGAATTCAATAACTGTCTGGTTCTGTTTTCTCTTTTTTACTAGAAGAGGTTTTTAATGACTAAACAATATAAAATCTAGATTAGTATTCACATCACATCCAATTTTATCCCTACCATGTGTCTCCATTTGCTTTTCCATGTGTTACTTCCTCACAATACTAATTAGGTCACATCAAATGTGCCGTAATTGACCGTGGCACTTGTGCAGGTTTACATTTTCGCACACAAAAGCTGAAAATAAATTAATAACCAGTAATTTTGACAATTATGGTCAATTAATTTTTCCACATAACATTTGACACATATACTTTCTGTTTAAAAATAAAAACTTTCTATTAAAATATCTATTAGCAAACAACTATGAAGACTCCATACTTTTCATATGAAATGAGAACTAGAGATAAATGCATATATGCCACTGTGATGTTATCAAAACATTTATTCCTTGCCCCCCCAAGAATCCTACCAATTCTCAATAAGAAATTAGATGTTTATTGTGTACTTTAATCAAAATTATACAAATCATTACAAATTATTTGTAATACATTTTCTTTTAATAGAAATGAAACACAAGAAAATACATAAAAGACAAGCATTAAAAGAAAAGCACTTGGAGCAAATATGGCAAGGAACTATTATCTTAATTATGCAATGATAGGAAATCCAATAGAAAAAAAAAAACAAAGATATAGAGAGATAATTAATATAACTGAATAAAAAGTTTGCTTAATAACATATTGAAACTAGCCACTTTAGTCCTCCAAGAATTATGAATTAGAACTAGAAGGTATAATTTCTGAGCAACTGAATTAATAATTTTATTCAAATATTTTGAGAATGTGGAGAAATTGCCTGCCTCATTTGCTACTACTGCAAATATGAAATAATACAGCTCTTTCAGAAACTGATTTAGCAACATTTATAATCACTTCAAAGGTGTATGTAAACGTTAGTGTGACGATTACACTTTTGAGAATGTATTCTAAACAAAATAATCCAAAATATGGAAAATACTATTTACATCTAAATGAGATTCCCACTGTTGTTTAAAACAGCATAAAATCTAAAAGAAAGTAAATATTTAATAGTAGGAAAAATACATGTTTTAATACAACTATCTCTTGCATTACTAGCACTAGCAATGTCTATAAAGAGTAGGAAGTAATCTAGAAAGATAATCCACAAAGGTCTGATGAGAAAAACAAATTACAAAAGTATGCATTTGCTTTCATTACCACCAAATTCATAACATATGTTCACAGTGGGAAAATGACATAACATAAAGATTAGGTTATAAATTAGTATAATATAATAATTTTCTAATTCATATGTGTATTATTTATTTGTGCTTTTATTTTCCAACTTTATTACAATGAATTAATCTTATTTTGAAATAAAAAATAATAATTAGTAATAAAATATAAATAGGATAAGTAAAAGTAAATATTCCAAAAATGCCAATGGTTATTTTAGAGTGGTTGGATTATATGTTGATTCTTTAGCTATTTTAAACAAAAACTGAGTCACAGTTATGATGCTGAATTCCAACACATACAGGTCTCTCTGAAGTTCCATCTCCTGAAGGAAGCCAAGGGTGCCTCTAGCCCTGGCCCTCTTGAGCCAGTGCAGACAAAGCAGAATGGCACATCTCTTCCCAGAGGAGGAGGCAAATGCCTCTTTCCATTAGTCCACTCTAGTACTAGAGCAGTAGCCATATCTTCTTCATCTCTGTATCCTCATAGGAAGTTTTATAGTTTTGTTTTTCCACTCTTTCATTGTAAGTGGGACCCGTGTACTCACCAAAAATATCTCAAAAACCAAGAAGTGCAAGTATCAAATGTTTCCAAGACAATTAACCATATCTGGGTCAAAACTCAAGAATATTAATGGAATAAAAAAAATGCCCAGCACTCAACAAGGTAAAATCCAAAATATCTGGCACTCAGTCAAAACTTTCTAGAAGTACAAATGGGAAGAAACCTCAATTAATTGAAACCAACCCAAAACAGACATTAGAATTGACAGACAATAACATTAATTATTATGATTCTACTTCATGTAGAGCCAATTTCATGAACATTAGACCTTTGTGGTCACATAGAATACCATGTTTGGAAGGTCCCCATCATTGGCTCAGTGCTCTGCTATCACCACTCTGAAACAATTTTTAAGTTTTTGAATGAGTGACTTCCCATTGTCATTTTGAACTTGACCCCACAATGACAGCTGGTTCTGATTCCCCATGGTCAGAAAAAGAGACATGAAAAATAATTTTGAAGACCTTAGATATAGGATAAGTAGTTTCTCACATGTAGACACTAAAAGTAGAAGAGGGACTATTAGGGACTGGGAAGGTGGCTGGGAGTATCAGGGGAGAAGTAGAATAAGGGTGGATGCGCATGATTAACACATGATGCATATTTATATTGAAATATCACAGTGATTCCATTAATTTATATAGTTAATATGTTAACAATTATGATGAAAAAATAAAAAATAAAGCAAGTTCTTCAGGAAGAAGGATAATGATACCAGATGGAAATATGTGCTCATGCAAAATGATAAAGAATAGTAGAAATAGCAACTATATTGGTCAACACGTAAGATTTTATTCTTATAACGTAAGTCTCCTTTAAAAGATAATTGCCTGTTTAAACAAAAGCAATAACAATGTAGTATAAGGTTTTTAAAATTTGTAGAAGTAAAATGTTTGACAATAGCACAAAGATTGGAAAAGGAGAAATGGAAGTCTGTTTTAGTTGGCTTTTTCACTGCTATGACCAAAAGACCCAAAAAAAAAAATTTTTTTTAGATTTTAGAGATGGAAAAGTTTATTTGGGGGCTCATGGTTTCAGAGGTTTCAGTCCATATCTATCCAGCTCCATTCCTCAGGGCTTGAGGTGAGGCTGAACATTGTGGTGGAAGAGTGTGGTGGAGGGGAGCTGCTGGGAACATGGCACCAGGAAGCAGAGAGAGAGAGAGAGACAGAGAAAGAGAGAGAGACAGAGAGAGAGAGAGAGAGATTGATTCTCCTCATCATGACAAAATAGAAATCCCCAAAGCACACCCTAATGACCCACCACCTCCAACTACACCCTACCTGTCTACAGTACCACTCAGTTAATCCCTATCAGGAGATTACATACCGATTGTGTTAAGGCTCCCATAACCCAATCATTTCACCTCCAAACTTTCTTGCTTTATTTCACATATGAGTTTTGGGGGACACCTCATATCTAAACCATAGTATATACATACATGGTAAGTTTTTTCCAAACTTTCTTGCTTTATTTCACATATGAGCTTTGGGGGACACCTCATATCTAAACCATAGTATATACATACATGGTAAGTTTTTTGTGCTAAATGCAAAGTGGCATAATATAGCTAGAAGGTTGACTGTGATAAGTACAAGATATAAATGTAAACTCTAAAGGAACCACTAAAATAACATAACAAAAGAAGGAAAGCTAATAAGCCAACAAATGAGATAAAATCAAATCATGAAAAATATTTATTTAATCCAAAAGAAGGTAGTAAAAAAATAACAGGGAAAAAAGAACAAAGAGCACATAGGACAAATAGAAAATGAATATTAAAAGATATATGTAAACCTAACTATATCAATAATCACATTAAGTGCAAATAGTCCAAACCCCAATACAAAACAGAAATTGCTAAATTATATTTTCTAAAAGTTAGACCCAAATCTATGCTGCCTGCAGGAAACAAATTTCAAATAAAATTATATAAAAGGTTAAAATTAAAACCATGAAAAATTATATATCTTGATGACCCAATTAAAATGAAGCTAGTATGGTTATTTTAACATCAAAGTAAATCTAGAACAAAGAACATTACTTAAGATAAAGAGAGTCATTTCACAATGATAAAAGGCAAAGCTGATAAAACTACAAGGGGAAAAGATAAATCCACAATTATTATTGGAGATTTCAAAACTTTTTCTCCATAATTAATATAACAGGTAGTCAGAAAGATCAGTAGCATATAGAAGATTTGAATAACATTATCAAACAACTTGACCTGATTGACATTCCTAAGTAATCCACCCAACAACAGCAAAATGCACATTCTTTTCAAGTGCACTCAGAATTTTTACCAAGATAAACCATATCCAGGGCCATAATACAAATCTCATAAAATATAAAAAGGTTCAAATCAAACAAATAAAATATGTTCTCTACCAACAATGGAATTAAATTACAGATCAATAACAGGAAAATGTCCTAAAAATCCCCCAAACATTTGGAAACTAAATAATATACTTGTAAAAAAACCATGGGTCAAAGAAAAAATCAAAGGGGAATTATAAAGTATTTCAAACTACATACAAATGAAAATGTAACATATCTAAATTGTAGATGCTGCTAAAATAATAGGAAATTTTTAAAGTAGCAATCACCTACTTTAGAAAAGAAGAAAAGCCTCAGTTTCTACCTTAAGAAACCAGAAGAATAAGAGGAAATCAAGTGAAAGAAATAAAATAATAAAAATCAGAACAGAAATCAATGACACATAAAAACATAAAAGAATAGAGAAAATTAATGAAGCCAATAATTGCTTCTTTGACAATATAATATTTTCAGAAGTTGATAAATCTCTAGCCAGACTGATCAGTAGTAAAAAGGGGGAAAACAGAAATGAAAGAGGTAAGATTACTAATTCTACAGGTATTAAAAGAATAGTAAGGGAACACAGTTGTCCCTCAGCATCATGGGGGATTGGTTCTAGAACCTTCACTGATAACAAAATTCACAGATGATTGAGTCTCTTGTATTAAATGGCATAGTATTTGCATATAGACCTTAAATTCTATAGACCTTAAATCACCTTCAGATTAATCACCTAATATAATGTAATTGCTATGTAAATAGTTGTTACCATGTATTTTTAGGGAAAAGAAAGTCTGTTTATGTTCAACACAGATGCTTTTTAAAATATTTTTGCTTTGCAATTAGTTTAATACATGGATGTAGAACCCAAAGATACATAAAATATATTATTAAACGTGTGTATATACATATATATAAATATACATGTGTGTGTGTGTATATATATATATATATATAGAGAGAGAGAGAGAGAGAGAAAGAGAGAACATCAATGGGAATGAAGGAGTAAGAACCTCCACAAACCTACTTTTCCATAAAAGCAATGAGAATGCTGGCAAAAACCAGCATTCCAGAATCAACATTTTAGAACTCTGGAAATTAACCAAAGGCTTACAACAATTTTCAGAGGGTTTATTCAAGAGAAACAGCTGAATATCAGCAAGAACAATGACTTCTGTGGCATCTTTACTTGCTCTGTTTCCCTCCACCTCTCCCAATTCTGCAGTAGCCTTAAAAAGTAACAGCACACAATCATGAAGTCACTTGAGATAGAACCAGTTTGGTAGTCTTTGAAGACAGTTTTCCAGAGAATTGTCATTACTTTACCTGTCTGGTGGTTGCCTAGATGACCTTACTCACAAGGATTGTATTATTTGACCTGACTCACAGCTCACCTACTGCAAACAGTCTTTTCTCCAGGGTGTTTGTCCAAAAAACTTAGCAGCAGTTGTTTGACATTATGGCTGCCTGACATAGTAGATTATAGTTGGGACAAACAGTAGGCTAACCACAAGTTTTAAAGAGAAAAGCTAGGGAACAACACATTCATGGGTTATTATAGACTGAATTGTGTTTTCTTTAAATTTCTTACGTTGAAGTGCTAACCTCTAATACCTTAGAATATGATGTTATTTGGAGATAGAACTTTTATAGAGGTAATTAAGTTTAAATAAGGTCATAAGGATGAGGCCAAAATTCCATATGAATAAGTGTCCTTATAAGGAAAAGATAGTATATAGTATATAGTATATAGGAGAAGTCATATGAGGAGTTGGTCATAGAAGAGAGGTGGCCATCGGCAAGGCAAGGAGAAAGCCCCCAGGAGATGCTAAACTTGCCAATATCTTGGTCTTGAACTTCTAGCTTTCAACTGTGAGAAAATAAATTTCTGTTTTTAAGCCACTCAGTCTATGATTTTTTTTTTTTTTTATAGCAGCTGTAGCAAACCAACACTGGCACGTTGACAATATCTGGTCTTGTACCAGAGGATCTAGAAAACCATTATTTCTCAGTAAAAACAAAAGTGTACAAAAACAAAAGATTAAAAGAAGAAATAATTATCCTGAATAATTTTCTCCTGTTAACAAAAGTCATTTTTTGTATTGAAATCTCACCAAAAAGATGTCTTGAATGGTGAATTCTACAAAATACTTAAAGAATTCTATACAAATACTTCCAGAACATTGCTAAAGAAGGAACACTTTATGAAACTGAAGAAGACACAAGTACACAAAAGACCTCCCATCATTCCTGGATAGGCAAAATTAATACCGTTAAAATGGCCATATTACCAAAAGGAATATGTAGATTCAAATGCAATCCCCATCAAAAATACATTCTTCACAGAAGTAGGAAAAGACAGTCCTAAAATTCATTTGGAAGAATGAAAGATCCAGGACAGCCAAAGCAATTCTAAGCCAAAATCACAATACCTGGCTTCAAATTATACAACAGAGCTATAGTAACAAAAACTGCATGGTGGTGGCATGAAATTCTACTTGGAAAACGTCAGGTCTACTTAACTTGAAAGCTGGAAATTTTCCTTGCTTAATCTCTGTTCTGCTTCTGGGAGTGGCTCTCTGTTGATTCTGACCTTCAAAAAGTCTATCCTTTTGGCAAATTCTTAGGAAAGCACTGGAGAAAATGTCCATGTGAGACAACTAAGTAACCTGTATTAGCAGGGTCACATCTCTAACAGTCTTTATCTTTTTTAGCCCAGAAACTATTGATACAATTTTATCAATACAACTCTTTCAAAAACCCTGTGGGGTTTCTACATATTTGATTCTAATCAATTCTGTGCCAAAGCCATACTCGAAATCCTTTTCAAGATAGGCCCTTCCCTCTCTTGACATAATTACTGGTACTACAGGTACTGCAGGCTGATGTGGAACCATACTCTTAAACTTATCATTCCATCTTCATTTATTGGCTCAAATTCTTCTGTAAAGAACTTTTCATCGACCATTTGTTGCTCTGAAATATGGTTTGATTAGGAAAAACAGGATCTGGACACCTTCAGACTTCAGTGGGTGATGAGGCAAAAGTGACAACCCCATGGTCCAGGAAGGGGCTGGAGGGTAGGAAGAGAACATCAAGGTACTTCTTAAAGATATCAGGCTGTTGGGTGAGGCTGTTGGTGGTAGTCTGGATGAGTGATGAAGGTAGATCTTCAGCAAGTGAAATAGAGAAAAAAGACCCAAGAATTAGCCAACGTAGCATTGTAGTTATGTAGCGGGTGAAATAGGGGAGAGATGGCGAGGGGGACACTAATAAACCAGGTCTTGAGTTGCTTTCAGTATTATAATTATCCTACACAATTTCAAGTTTTTAATTTTCTCCCATAAGACATGTAGGACATAAAGCAATCATGATCTTACAATGACAATCACAGACTTGATGAACCCATACACAGTCAATCAACAAATCCCAAAGTAGTTTAATTAGCCACTCTTTTGATTTTCATTGGCTTCTGTGAGGGTCAACATAAATAATGCATACGAAAGAATGTTTCCAGCTATAAATGAAATACAAGTAGAAGTATTATTAAGGCTCTCTTTGGTTCAATGATTAATTCAGAGAATTAGGAGCCTAAGTCCATAACTTTCTTTTGATGAACAAAGAATTGCTTGGTATACAGAGTAGGCAGAAAGAGCACTGTGTTTCTTATTGTCAGTGCTCTGAATATAAGTCATGGTCTCTGTTGAAGAACACAAAACAGCAGTGCCTGCCAGGCCTGTCCTTAGATGCTTTTCTTGATATTTGGAACAAGCATTACTTTATTGGCCATGGGTCAGAGTAAGGCAATTAAAAAACATAAAAGGAGTGAGGGAAAAATTCATCCATCAGTTAAGCACATCAATTTTCCTCATCCTGATTATAGTTAAAAGACCTGGTCTAAGCACATTTTCACGGTGGAAAGAATATAAAATGTGATCAGGTCAGATAGATACAAGTAAAAATTGCACCTTGATCAGGTGTACAGTCTTCAGCAAACCACTTCACCTCTTTATTCCTCTATTTCTTCAATTATAAAATGGATAACACCTTTTACATAGGACTGTTGTCAGAATTAAATGAGATAATTGCCTATAAGACTCCAGCACAGAGCAGCTCAGAGCAGGTACTCAGTAAACTCATTTCTTATGAGACAATCATGAGAGCAGGCAACAGCATGATAAACTCTATGGACATAATTGGGAGATAATATGATAGGTTCTTAAAAGAAATAAAAATCAAACACTATGTAAGTTCAAACACTATGTAAGGCAAAATTACACCACACTGTGTTCCTGAAGCAGCAGCTTTCAAACCAGACATTGAGGGGTGAAAACAGACTTCAAAGACAAAGATTGCTTTCTCACCAAGAGAATGAAAACGTGTGCCCTTAATATACTCCGCATGACTATCATGCTAGAAGGCAGACGTGTGGAAGTGAGCTGAAAAGGTACCTGAGATTAGAAAAATGAAAGGTGGTATTTCTCTTTTCACAATATCTCTCAGAGAATGGTGCCCAGACATTATGGCAAAATCAGTTATAAAATGAAACCCATTTCAGCTTTATGTTTAGTAGTTGTTGTTTGGTTTGCTTGGTTGGTGGATTTTGTGCATGCATTAGTGACAATAGAAATAGAATTTGGAAAAGTATAAAATCACTGTACTGGATTATTTGAACCAAAGGCAAAATGAAAACTACCATGAATGCTAGCATGTTTCTCAAATTCTAGGTGGAATTGGATGTATCGTGCTCCAATGGAATTCTGAAATGAGGTCAACTTCTGGCAGGTCACACGACTAACTCTATTAAGCCACTGTTCTGTGATGGGCTCCATATGTGGCACCCTTCTGCTGGGTAATTTCATGTGGACTCTAAAGATGTTCTGAAAAATGTAAAATTTGGATGTATTATCAAAGGTCTCATAATATTAAAACAACAAGATACAAATGTTTAATCGGTTCAAAATCTGAGAATAAATATTACTTTGCTTGTAGTTTATCCTAAAATATAGTTTTCCCAATGAAGATCATTTGAGGAAGAAAAACATCTATCCTTGTAATGAAGGGGTCTGGATTCTATCTTGGATAAGGAAAAAGTAAAAATAACTATAACACACTTTAGAGTCATTAGAGAAAAATTAAATGTCACATAGACAGTTTTATGGAGTTACTGTTTATTTTTTAAGCATAAATAATGGTTTTGAATTTATTTAGGAGAATTTTTTTACTCTAATGAATAAGATGCAAGTACCATAATGTCCACAACTAATTTTTAAAAGGTTCAACAATGTTGTGTGCATGCCTCTGTGTGTGTGTGTGTGTGTGTGTGTGTGTGTGTGTGTTTTACAAGTGAAGGAAAAAAACAGGGAGAAAGGGAAAAGGAGAGAGAAGGAAAGAAGGGAGACACAGGGAAAGAAAGAGAAACAGGCAATGAGAAACAAAGAGTGGCATAATATTAGCAACTGTTGAATTTAGGTGAATACAAGTGCTCATGCTACTATTCTTTCAATTATTATATATATTTGAATTTTTCACAATAAAAAGATGGGCAAAGAAATATTCTATCCTCTATTAAATCTAACTTTATCTCAAAATAGAATGGCAAGAATGATTTTTAAAAGCTGTTTAAATAAAAAATAGAAAGGATCCATGAAAATTCACTGCATGGTTTTTAAATAAGTATCAGATACATCTGGTGGGAAAAAAAAATCTGAAGTTCAAAATTTGAACCCTTTGTCTTTGCTTCACTATTACCATACTACTATGTACACATTCATTTATTCAGCTTAATAATAAATCCCAAATTTAATATAACCATCCATCTCTGTGCCCATTACACTTATTTTAGTTTTACTTTTACTATGAAACCAACATATACTAGAGTATACTGCATTAATCCAACAGATCAATTTTTATAAAAGAAACTAATATTGTCCACATGCTGATGTTCTTCAGTGAAATGTCAAATTCACTACCCTTTAATTGACAAATCAGGATCAAACCATGAAACAAAGAAACTTACACAACAAAATGTGAGGGGAAAAAGGGAGAGAGAAGAAACAACATTCAACACTGAGCACCTTTGTTATGACACAATGCATTTGCAGCTATAGAACAGGGAAAGAGCCAGTGTGTAAAGATGCATTTAGTGCCTGCAAATATTCCTCAGAGTATGTATTTCTTTTCTGCACAAAAATCAATGCTGCTGGTGAACAGTACAAAGGACATGTTTGCTTTGTATACACAGTCTTACCCATAAAATTATATTTCAAGTGACTTCAGTTTACCTGAGAACACAGGGATCAAATTATAGCATTCTCTTTTCTGTAGAAAATGAATTTAGTTTAAGGAAGTAGATCTCTATTGGCATAAAATAGTCTTTGGCATGAGACTATAAAGGTCAAAAAGTAATGTTTCATAATGGTATTCCAAAATTCTCTCCATTCACTTTGAAATGTTTAAAATAAATGTAAAAATTTTGTACTATATATATAAATTATTTGTACCATATCATATAAATTATCAGTCCATGTACAAGGAATCTGAATATTGTTTAAAATACCTAAGTATGAAATGAGTGAGTAAATATATTCTGTTTTTAAGATACAAATCACAGACAATAAGTTATGATCCTCCATAAATTAATGTTCACAAATTTTTATTAAATTATCAAAGTTAGCTGTCACAGATAAAGGAGAACCATGGAGTACACAAAAATGTTACTCCATTTCTACAATTCTGTTCAGAAAAGTAACTCAGTATAGATAGAAGTCATTTGTGGGAAATAGAATCATGACTGGGATCCTGACTGCCTACTGTAAGCATACGTGGACATATTCACATTCACTCACTCAGGACCTTTTTGCCAAAAACATGTCAATATCTTGAGAGTGCATATTTAACATTTCAATAATACTTAAGTTAGTTTTTTTTTAAATGTCAAAATAGTAAGGAGTGCCCTGGAGAGGAATGATCTGCATCAGAAAGTTGTGAATTCCCTTTCAGAAGCAGTGTTCAAGCAAAGACCAGACAATCCTTAATTGTAGGATTGTGGTGGAGATACAGGCACCAGATGGGAGATTGCATCAGGTCATTAAAACTCTAAAAATCTGTTACTCTGAAACTCAAACAGATTTAAAAAAAAAAAAAGATGGATTTTGTATTTTTGTGGTTTTGAAATATAAATATTTTTCATTTTCAGGAATGCTAGTTACCTCAATTTTCTAATGTTTATTTTTCTTTTCTGGAAAGACAATAAATCTTAAAATGTCCTTTATGAGTCCTTGATACACATATTAATGCCTAGCAATACATATTTGGAGAATAAATATATTTTCCATTTCCACAAATAGTATATTATGGTGATATTAGAAATACACAAAAAATTAAAGTTTCACAAGGGAAGTCAATCCTGATAGACAGTCAAGACGAAGGATAAATTTGTCTACAATAAAAGTGTTGATATGAAATGGAAATTGTGATCAACCTGAATTATGACTCTAACAGTGACTTGAAAATAATCATTTTGAAATTTTTTTGCCCTTCATTTTATTTATCTACAACCAAGGAAAAGATAAATCACTCAACCCAGAAAGATTATTGGCCCACAAGACACTGAGTCAACTCATCATCCAGAGATTTAATTCTGCTTCCAGCTGGGTTTTGACTGTTGGCAACTACTCTAGCAATTTTCCCCCAAGTGAATAATGATCTGGGAATTTTAACATCTCATTTTTTTAACTTGTCAGTTTTCTCTCCATCAAACCTTCCTTTCAATTTTTGTTCTAGAATAATTTCATGTATCAAAGTCAAAACTGTTAACATTAGTTCTAATTTGACATATTTTGTCTCTGATATTCACCTGGAAGGGTTAAAACTACCAGAGATATGAAGAAATCATAAAAAATCTGCTTAGTTTCACTTTCTGTACATTTATATTTGGTTTTATTTTCATCTTTAACAATTCCAATGAATTGTTAGATCAACCATTTTTATAATAAAGACAATCTTCTTGAAAAATTTTATTATGGTATCTCCTATTTTTATTTCAAACTGCTATTGCAGTTCAAAACCAGGGATCCCCATGTGTCACTGTTAATAAAATATTAGAAATGAAAATACAGATTTGTATTCTAACTTCATGAAATTTGGGGGGTTTTGTGCGTGTGTGTGTGTGTGTGTGTGTGTGTGCGCGTATTGTTGGAGATCGAACCTAGGGCCACGTGCATGTAAGCTACAATCCCAGGTTCAACATTTATTTTTATGTAAACAAAAAGCAAATGTTAATTTGATGTCTCCCTCACATCTATTATTTCCCTGTTAGGAATTCTCAATAAATAGATGTACTACCATCTCAAAGCTATTTATTTAGATACTTAGACACAAATTTCTGTACACTAACAGAACTTAACTTTTACTCCTTTTTAAAATTTAGATGTAAAACCAAGAAGACTATGATAAGATGATAACGTTTGTGTTTAGGTTCAACAAATACAAATATACACATAAAATATATTCAGATACTTACATTCTTTGAAAATGATTCAATTCCCTATTAACACTAGAATAGATGTTTCCTTCCTGAAGGTTGTCAAGAGATTCAGTGACTATTATTCAGGGACAGAGTTTACTAATGGAAGGTAAAAATTTTTGTCACATTCAGACAATAACTTACCAAGATTATTGCATAACAGTTTGTACACTCCTTATACTCATCCCCAATTCAAAAATTTTATGACCAGTTCATAAGACAAGAAATTTAGATATTTTTAATTCTTCCCTTAAACATTTGAACAGCATTATATGCAATCGTACCCTAATATTTTAGAAGAAAATAAAATTTTAAAGCAATTTTAAAACATTTGAAAAACAGGTTCAAGTTACAAACAAGCATAAGGACATAAAAAATTTAAATTTAAAGCTAACATCTGTTACTTTAATCTATATCAAACATTTCATAAGAAATTCTAAGTATGTGCCTTTTATATGAGTCAAGGACTGGGATATACAAAACTCAAAACTAAAGTTATCACCATGAAGAAAACATTCTGACATGAGACTTTTGAGGTATTAATCATTAAATTTTTATTTCAAAGATCTTCATATATTTTAGGTACACATACAATATGTGATTTTTTAGAAGTAACTCACTTCTCAATAGCAATTTTAAAACATTAAATTTGCTTATGTAAAATAGAATTTAAGGATAAATGTAAATAGTCTTGAGTGCTATTAGCACACAGTGAAAACTACTCTTACATTAAAAGTAAAATTTAAATATCTTTTTGAAACCAATCATGCTTAGAAAATGCACAATCAAAACTCTATTAGCATTACACAGAGTATTCAAAGGAAGTTCTGTTTCTTACAATGATCTCCCATTAATTGCACAAAGTATTTTGGAATAACAATTTGGAATATTTTTCCCTCTCCCCGAGAGTGGCAAATTTCAGACCTTTGAAAAAAGATTTGTCTTGGAGAAAACAAGCATCTTGGACATCTAAATATGATGAAACAAAACCAATTTTTCTATTGAAATAGGTATAAATGATTTTGTGTGCTTTCTATAATTTTTTCCTACAAAGTGTCCTTTAAAGACACCTCTAGAAACGTTTGAGATAATTGCATGATTGGAATTTTTTAACCTTCTAAAGTGATCACCTTAAAAAGAAATCTTCATTCTGAACCTTTTTTTTAACTTCATTACTTCCCATATCAAACAAACGCATAACACTTTTATTAACAAAGGAAAAGGAGATCACTGTCAAATTCCATAAATCTGACACTGATTTTCTAAATCTTAAGATATGTTTTTACAATAAAGATGAGCTACTCAGGAGACAAAAGCTAGATGAGTTCGGGGCACCTCAATCTCAGCTCAATTGACTTTTTGGACTGGATAATTATGAGAACTGTCCCACGAGTTTTAGGTTGTTTAGCAGCATTCTTGGTCTTTACCCACTTGATGCCAGTAGTACCCCCTCAAATGTGACTATAAAAAATGTCTCCAGACTTTACTCAATGCCCCCTATGGGAGCAAAATCACCTCTGAGAACTACTGGATTAGGTGACCAGAAATTTCCTTCTTTCCCCAAGAGCATAAAACACAATAAAATGTATTTAGAGAATATTGTTAAACATTCTAAATTTCCAAAATTAAATAGGTATAAAGAATGAATGCCGTTATAATTTTTCTGGCTACGCTCACCTTCAAAGACAACTTTGTGATAAGATGATATGGTGAACATATGCAAAATCTGTCATTATAAGGCACAACCCAGTAACATTAAAATATTAAGGTACATATTAATGCACACACATATGGATATAGATATAGTAATGCTTGAATGAGTCTGTAAATCCATACATTACTCTTAGCAAAGAATGCCTTAATGCAGTGTGACCATTTAATACCTATTCAACCACCTTCAAACTTAAAAATAGGATGCACTTTGTTATAACTGACACATAAATTTTAAAATAATCTCCTGTAAGGGAAAACTACGCAAAACAAAGGTGGTAACCATTTACACAGAACCGTCCTGTGACTTTAAACTCACCAATCAATTGTCTTTTATGTTATTTGCTTTCTCTGCAGCTGCCAATTTCTGTACAAGTGTTGTCTTTTTATATCTACCATCACAGTTACTTTGTGAGGACCTAACGCTCAATCAAGTGAAAAATAAATTTCTCGAGACTTAAAATTTCTTCCCCCAATTACAAATTTTTTCTAAACGTTACATATTTAACACAAAAATCATTTGTGACAAATTAACATTAAAGCACTCTCAAACACAACTGCAATAATATTTTGGTGAAATAAAACAATAAAATAGAATCACTGCTAACAATAATACTCAAAATTTTCTTTCCTTCTTTTACTTCAAATCAACTTACCTCATTTCTGACTTAGCCAATATAATATGTTCTTAGATTACTGTGCCGGACATTTCTACTGAGCTAAGACCAACCACAAGGCTCAGTTTAGAGCTACTGATTATTGAGAAAACATTACTACTAAAAACCCTTATCACAAATGAATAAAAGATTCCAGTGGTTAGAATTCACTGTATACTGGAGAACACCATAAAGCATAAGTTATTACGAGTATAATATTATGGATCACGACTGTCCCTAAATAAACCTGAAGGCTTGTCATAAAGTTGAAATGATATCCTGGTAAATTGATAAAATTAATATACTATTTTAAGTCACAATTGCTTAACCATAAAGAGGCCTCTTGGCTGTGCTGCTTTTCTTTTAATTAAATTAAAAAGTCTCCTCTGTAGTTATTGATGTGTGAACATATTTCCATAGAGAATTATTTAAATGAAGAGCAAAGCATTCAAATACAGTCAAATGTGATTGTTTGCAGATACTATGCATTCATTCCTTAGGAGAGTATTCTAATATAAAATCAAAAGTAAAGCATGCCATAGGTAATTATTAGTGGCTCAGCTGTCAGTTAGTCAAATCAACTAAAAGACCAATTATTCTAAGGCTACCCAGAATGGAAAGCTCATTGTTGACATTAGGTTTTATTAGGTTGTTTTGAGATAGTTATGGCTCCATTTTATAATAATTCCCAAGCAAGAATATTTGGTATATAATTTCATATGTTTTAAATTATCTCCAAATATTAAATTTTTAACTTTTGGAGAGAAATATTACTTTAAGTAACATGAAAGTAAGATAAGAAAAGAAAGTTGAAAATAAAAATTTCAGATTAAGTTAGAATATTTTTCTAATTAGTTTTTTCATCAATATAATTCAAGAAATTCAACTTAATATTCATATACATGGTTAACTTCTGAGCATGGAACTGAGCTTTAAGATATAAGATAGGCTGGAATAATACATTAAGAATACTAAGAAAAAATAGGTCATGTTTTTAAATTTGAGAAAGCACTACAACCACATACAGAAAGACTCAGGTAAGTGTTAGAAGTAGAAAATGCCATACATGTTTAAAAATGAGGTTATATATTTGTAAATATGGTCTTCCTTATCCTCAGAATTAAAATTGCAGAGAAAAAAATAAAATAAAATTGTAGAGAAGCCCTGGTACATTAAATTTCTTCCCTAAGCTCTGCCGGTATTCAGCATCAGGTTCTTTGAAATATTATTTCAGTGAGAAATTGTTTTGGGTGGTCACTCTCTTCTTACTGCTACCTGGTGTCCATTTTAGCCACTCCACTGGGCACTTCTCACCAGATGGAACTGATTGCCTTCCTGTCTTCTCTGTGGTCAGTGCGCCTTGTAGCTTATTCATTGCTCTAGTCCCAGAACCTACATCCTAATAAAAGTGTTGTGGATTAAATCAAATAAATACACAAAAAAGCATGATTTTAATTCTTCTCCAATATAGAAAAAATGAAATTACCTGCTTCTGAAACATTTAAATAAGAATCTTTGGGGATGAGATGTTCTGGGATATTTATTGTTTTAAAATCTTCCCAGATATCAAGAGCTGTAAAGAGGAGGGGAAAGAAGAGTTGTTTTAGAATAGGCATAAAGTTTCAGTTCTGCAAGATGAAAAAGTTCTAGAGATCTGTTTCACAACAATGTAAATGTACTGAACACTACTGAATTATACAGTTAGAAATGGGTTAAGATGGTAAGTTTAGTGATGTGACTTTTGCCACAATAAAAAGATTTCTTTTTAAATCTTCCCAAGTGATTTTACTAGACAAAGTTACGAGCCAATGTACTACACTGGGTGTACATGGAGAATGTTAAATTCTCTTCCACAACCTATTCATTTGTTGAGCAGAAGAAATAGAAAAGAGAAGACTTCACAATCATTCTCAACCAGTTTTCCAAACTACTGAGAAGTATTTGTTCAAAGAACAAATATAAGTTTTGGAAACTCAAAATACCTTACCCAAAGCACATTTGAATATTAAAATTTTTAAGAAATTCTATACTCGAAAAATATCCATCTAACTAACCTTTTCCAAGACTTATTTGAAAACATCATTATGAAATAATGCTTCCCCCTCAACATCGTTTCTATTCTTGAAATGGAGTACTGCATGGAACAATCCCTCTCAATTTGTTGATATCCACAGCACACTTTGAATACTAAAATCCCTAACAGAAGGATTAAAGGGATAAATGACTCAAAGTAGCAATAAACTAGACAGCAAAGATCACAAACCATCACTAATGCGACATAACAATATTTACAGGGTCTAAGCATGCATTCATTCAGTCATTGCATTATAGGACTTTATCACCTTGGGACATTGCTGTTTTGTGGTAGAACTACCAACCACTCCAATCTCTCTATATACATCCATTAGATAAAGTTCTTATATTCCAATGAACACGTACTGGCCTGACATCAGACAAGTCTCTTACCTTTGCTCACATCAAGCTGCCTACAATACTACATCCTGCTTCCAATCAATGCTTCTTCTGTTATACATCATAGTAGCATTGTTTATATACTCATTTGCAAAACAAAGTATTTCATGGGTTGTCAAAATTTGGTATTAAAGTACAGAGTAAGCCAAGAGACACAGCTTGAGAAACTCAGTCAAAGAAGGCTAGACCTGATTCAGGTGGACTTTTTGTACCCACATATACAAATGTATAATACACACTCTGGGTGGTTTTGGGGAAGAACTGGCCTTACATCCATCCTTCTTATTCCTTAATCAGCATTTTACTGAGAAGTGTACCTGTAACAATTTCCCTGATTCAATATAATAACTTTCACTAATGGAAATGTCATTTGTATTCTAAAATGAGAAACAATGTAGATAAGAAAAAGCAAGCCTCTTTTAACACTTTATGTAGATACTTTATTCCCTTAGAATAGACAAAGGACACAGACATTCTTTGATTTTATTTGGTCAAAGCATAGATTAGATGAAAACAACAAAGTAGAATATTATTATAAAATCTGAGAATAATTAAATTCTGTGGTGTATTTGAGAGGCACATAATAGGGTTCCATTAAAGGAACCAGGCTGCAAACCATTATATTCTTTCTTCCACAGTGAATGGCATGTCAGAATAGTCACCGAAAAAAGGCATCATGATAACCCCGTTTTTCTCTAATCGTTATTTTCAAACGTGCTTGATAGTACAGTCAACTCTTCAGTGTGGTTATTTAGTAGAAGTGAAATGATAATACCACAACATTAAATGGTTCTGACTCACACTTCCATTGACTAGCATCAGAAAAATGAATCCCAAAACTTTTAAATCATTTGAAATCTATAATCCCTCCCTAACCTCATCACAAATAATAATTACATTCATAATATTAAAAACTGAACATTCATTTCAGATAATTTTAATGATAAATAACGCAGTGAAACCTAACTGAGAATAAAATTCAACTGTAGTTTTTTTTTGCCACATGAAAATTAATAAATGAGTTTTTAAATTTTTTACTGAGCTGACCCATCAAATTAGGAGAAAGAGAGGGAGAGCAAGATTGTATACTCACCTACATACACACAAAAAAAGGGGCTAATTATTTAACTGATGTGACTAGTAAGCAGAATTTTTTCACTTCTTGAAATACACACACTGAGATTGATATAATTCTAATATGTCTCAGTGCTCTTTGTATGTATAATGCTGATACCTTTTTTTTGAATGTTGGGCAAATAATAAATGAACAATTAAAATACAATACATACAACTGATTGAGAAAAGATAAATAATATCAGAAAACCCAACCACAGTTCCTTTCACTGTTAATGATGAACCAAAAATTCAGTCACCTTATAATATGAGCTTGAGTCTAGTTTTAAATGTTGTAGATTTTCTCTCAGGTAAAAGAACATACAATATTAGAAATGCAACCTAATGAAGTCTCAGGAGCTCTCTTGTCTTAAAACATATGAGATAACTAATTGAAGAGTTTAGCTTCATTGGAATTTGACTACTGAGACTTGATAAAATCTGAGCTGTTATTTCCACCATTAGAAGTTTAAAAGTCAGGATGGAGTTGTGGCTCAGTGGTAGAGCACTTGCCTAGCACTTGTGAGGCACTGGGTTTGATCCTCAGCACCACATATAAATAAAAGCAAGGGTATTGTGTCCATCTACAACTAAAAAAAAAGTTTTCTTAAAATATACATGTATAAAAGTCAAGCAGTGAGTCTGTTCTCTTAAGTAATGGGCTTGTCCTTCTTAAGCTATATTAAACTATATTGTCTGTTGTATGTGAATGGAAAAGGAAGAACAGTGATAATTTTCTTCAGAATATTTCATATCTCTCCTTCACACACACATAGACACACATGTGCACACACACCACAAGAAAGGTAAGTAGAAATTTTAAAAAGAAAATAACAGTAGTGAATTCATAAACTAAATATTCCTTAACAAACTCACTTGCTTATAAAGAAACTAGATCTAACTGACTGAAGTAAATATAAAGAGAATTATCCCACATCATTACCACAGTAAGGGGCATTTTTCTTACAGCAAAGCAAAGCTTTTATACAATAAGCTCAACTACTTCACATATATAGTTCCAAAGACCGTCAATCCTTAACAGAAAAAAAAATAGTTTTATTTCTTAAGGTAGTACACACTTTATTCTCAAAGGGTCAACAATTTCTGGCTCCAGCTACCAAGGAACACTCTGGCTTGCTCCCCAAAAGGCCATGTCATTCTTACACAACTTAATCAGTGGCTACACAGAGGAAAGCCACACTGCAATCTTTCTGATCATTTTAATGAGGACCCCTGGCTATTCAGTCATTGAAATATAATTGACTTGCTCTCCTTTTATTTTCATAATAGACACTCCAAACTAGACCACGTTTATTTGGCTATAAGAAATGTCAGGAAGAATTGGAACTTTTCTGAGTGTCCCCATTAAAACTGAAAACATGCCACCCTGTCTTTTACATGAGCTGCAATCATTTTGTGTTGGTCTCATTATGCAATACAAGATGCAAATGTTCCAGTTGTCTTCTCACCAAACCGTAAGACCAAGAAAATGAGCACACCAAAAACATCTTACTTTATCTGTACCTTTTTTCTTACAATTTAGTAACATTTACCCAATTTTTTCAAAAGCAAGCATAGTAAGAATAAGTATAAATGTTACCATTGTTACTGATTTGTACTTAGGAGTGCAAAGTAGGACCAGTGTCTTTCTATTTAATAATTACTCTATTTTTATAAAATGCAAAAATTATCTCCATGAAATTACGTAATCTGTTTAAGGATTAAGTTAATTGTCATTTGGAAAATACGGTTTATGCTAGGAGGCTTAGATTTTCAGAATCAATTTGCAAATGTAATTACTGTAATATCTGAAACAATGTCAGTCCTACAGATTTTTGTGTTATATTTTGGAGTTTTCAATTTTATGTTAACTAAACTTGAACAACCAAAAAATATTTGATAATGTAGAACTTTAATTACCATCTAAATCTAAAAGTTCACCATGAAAAATTAATAATTTTATAAAGCCCTATAAAGGAAACTAAGCATCTTGCTATCAGATACTTTTTCTTACCATGGATTATTCAAATTTGAAATGTCCTTCATCTGGTTAAATGATTCATTTCTGTTTCAATTAAGAAAATCTACTCATTGTTAGTAGAAGTCTTAGAGGAAAGATTTACCATATTTTTAATACTTTTGAAGGGAAGTTTAGTGATAGTCATTATTTTAATGAACATTAATTCGTGCCAATGATTCCAACCCCATGAATATGTCTACCATTTGAACAAATGCATGTGTATTCATACATGTGAGTGGGTATACACACATCCACAAATGTTTATGTACACAGATGTATACACAGAGATATTTGCTATACTACAGTTAATATTTTCAAAAAAGAAAAGAAAAACACTGGAAACAAATCAGTGGAAATCAGACTTAATGAACAATGATTCATTCATATTCACATAGCTAAATACTACATATACATTAAAATGAATAAGGTAAATATAACATGGGCCTAGAGATTTTTAAGTAAAAGATACAAAGTACATGGGGTGTACCCTCTTCAAAAATAACATATAGGTAAATAAAGCATTTAAAATGTAGAATATAGGGCTAGGGTTGTGGCTCAGTGGTAGAGCACTTGCATCACACATGTGAGGCACTGGGTTCAATCCGCAGCACCACATACAAATAATTAAAATAAAGGTATTGTGTTACAACTAAAAGTTTTTTAAATGTAGAATATATAGGAAATTGTTAACAGTGATTATCTCTATAGAGTTCTCTGTAATGTTTAGACATTTATGATTGATTCATTCCTTTGACCAATATTTATTAAGCACCTAGATTGTGCCAAGCAGTTTTCTAGGTGCTAAACAAATAGCTGTAAACAAAGCAAAATTATCAGTGTGTTCCTTTTACAAGCAGAATAAACCATAAAGATTTTAAATTCCTAAAATATCAACTATTACAAGAAAATAAAGATGAACCAATTATTCAGTTACCCCTTTTAAGATTCTTTATCCTTATCACTTTTTGTTTTGCTCAAATTTTTTCTAATATTAAACCAATTATTATTAAATCTTAATAAAAGTCATCATTAAAGTGTTCATTAGGTGCAAAAGTTTTATGAAAAAGACCTGCATTATATTTTATCATACAAAACAAGATTGTCACTAAATATTAGAATGAAATTACCATAGAGTAACAAATTACAATTGTAATTTCATTAGAAATTCTTTACATGAAAGTAATAGATAATTATGTACACATAAATATGACTATGTAGCCATACACACAAATGCTTTCACAAAGTTTAATAACCGTAGTTATTCTCATTTATATAGCCACAAGATAATATTGTTTATGGGTCTGTAATTCTTCAATACCCTACTCAGTTTACCACTATCATACATCAGAAAGTTTTAGGATTGATATTAATGTTACAAGAGTATAGCAAAATTTGTAGAAATTTATTCTGTTTATTATAAAATTCATAATGGTTAATATTAATTCATGTTTAAAGGTTATTATGATCTATTAGATTCCCTCCCAAATTTTTCTTAATATCTTGAGATTTTTCTTTTTCCCCTTTAAATTAATAAAAAAATTTAAAGAATTATTCATAGTACTTACTTAATTACAATAAAAATATACCTGTTAAAGGTAAATTGTTTAAAAATGTTCATATTCATAATGTTCTAAGCAACTTGTAACCAATTACCACCAGAATAGTATGACAGATAGATAGAAAATACAGAATGAGGGGGAATCAACAGATGAACTCTGAATATCTATCAAGTAACCTTGTAATATAATGTCACTGTCTAGCAATCCTAATCATTTTGAATAGAAAGGATTTTTTACATTAAACACCATCTATTAAGAAAACAGGGTTGGGATGTGGCTCAGTGGTAAAGCACTTGCCTAGCATGGTTGAGGCCCTGATTTGATTCCCAGCAACAGGGAAGGGAAGGGACTGGTTAGAATCAGACCTTAGTTGCCTGGCCACAAACTCCCTCAATGTTCAGGTACTTGTGCTACAATTTGATGTAGTATGAAGAATTGTCACTAGATGGCAGTGTAGGTTGAATAGCCAAATATTCACATCTCTTCATATTTGGTACCAGACTCAGGAGAAAACACAACTGAATTCCTTGTTACCATCAGAATTATATCTCTGTGACTAAAATAATAATAATAACCAAAACATAATAAAAAGAGTCTTTAAATGAGCAAAATTTCAAACAAAAAGTACTGCGACGCTGTTTACCTTTCTTAGCTTCTCAAACTTGAAGGTGTTTTTTACATTCCTGAGAAATTTGTTCAGAATTCACATTCCCAGTCTCTACTCCCCACTCCCTGCTGCCTTGCATTATTAATCAGACTGTCTGCAATGGAACAAAGGTTCCATTTTTAAGAAATATTTCAGACAATTCACAAAAGAAGAAATATGAATGGTAAACAAATACATGAAAAAATTTTCACCATCTCTAGCAATTAGAGAAATGCAAATTAAAACTACAATGAGATTTCATCTCACTCCAGTCAGAATGGCAATTATGAAGAAAATAAGCAACAATAAATGTTAGTGAGGATGTGGGGGAAAAGGTACACTCATATGTTGCTGGTAGAACTGCAAATTGGTGCATCCACTCTAGAAAGCAGTATGGAGATTCCTCAAAAAACTTGGAATGGAACCACCATTTGACCCAGTTATCCCATTCCTCAGCATATACCCAAAGGACTTAAAATCAGATACTATAATGACATAGCCACATCAATATTCATAACAGCTCCATTCACAATAGCTAAGCTATGGAACCAACCCAGGGGCCCTTCAACAGATGAATGGATAAAGAAAATGTGGAACATATACACAATAGAGTATTACTCAGTCATAAAGAAGAATGAAATTATGGCATTTGCAGGTAAATGAATGGAACAGGAGAGTATCATGCTAAGTGAAATAAGCTAATCCCAAAAAACCAAAGGCCAAATGTTCTCTCTGATATGCAGATGCTGACTCACAATAGGCAGGGGGAGTGAGGAGTGGAGGTTCACCAGATTGGACAGGAGGCAATGGGGGATGGGGATGGAAAAGACAGTAAAATGAATTGGACATAACTTTCCTATGTTCGTATATGAATACACGACCAGTACAACTCCACATCATGTATGACTACAAGAATGGGAAATTGTCAAAATGTATTCTAGGAAAATATATAACTAAAAAAGAATGAAGAAGAAAGAAAAAAAGAAGAGAAATATCTCAAATGATTCCAATACATTTGGTCCATGAGAAACTGCTTTAAAATTTGAACTCCCAAGAAGTGACGAGAATAGAATTCCACATTGTTTCTAATTACTAGTTACTTGAGGAAACATTCTCAAATATTTCACAAGTTACTGTGTTTTCTTTTCTTTTTCTTTTTTTTTTTTTTTTCTTTTTTTTTTCCTTTAGTACTAGATGGTAATATAACCCTGGGGTGCTTTACCACTGAGCAACATCTCCAGTCTTTTTCATTTTTTAATTTGAGATAGGATCTCACTAAGTTTATGAGACTGGTCCTTACTTGCAATCCTCTGTCCCAGCCTTCAGAGTTACCAGGATTACAGGTTCACCACCATGTCTGGCTAATGGTTTCTGTTGTTGTTGTTGTTGTTGTTGTTGTTTTAACAGAGGGTAACTAGTTTCTATCGAATTTTAGTCATTTTCATTTTCTAATTTGTCAGAATTTTTAGGAAGAGTAGCTACTAAATTCTATCATACATATTTGAGGAAACTATTGCTATAATTATATGGTTTAGCTCATTTATTTGTTGGCATAAAAATTCTATTGTTAGGGCTAGGGATGGGGCTCAGTGCTTGCCTAGAATGTGTGAGGCACTGGGTTCAGTCCTTAGCACTGCATAAAAAAATAAACAAATTAAATAAAGGCATGCTGTCCATCTACAACCACACAAAAAAATTAAAAATTATATTGTTAGATTTCTAATACTGAACCATTGTTTAATTTCTAAAATAAATTTACTTCATGGAGTGATTATTCTTTGACTAACTGCACTGAATTAGGTTTCATAGTACCTTTTCTTAAAAATAATTTTGCATTTATGTTAATTTGTAAAGCCAGTGCTATGGTGATCTTCGTGGTGCCTCCTTCTCCTTCCTCTTTTTCTCCTTCTTCATATTTTCTTTTTTAAAAAATAATTGTTTTCTAATAACTTTATTTATTTTTATGTGTTGCTAAGGATCAAACCCAGTGCCTCACACATGCCAGGCAAGCACTCTACCATTGAGTCACAACCCCAGCCCACCTTCATATTTTCTTTATAAGATTCAGTTGTAAGGGGATGTGATGCCATAAATAGCAAGGTAAGTTCCATCATTTTGTAGTTATAAATTGGCTTCTAATAAGAGTTAACCAATCTTTAAAATTTAGTTATCCCTTAGGGATACAACCATCTGGGCTTGCTGCCTTTTTAGATCTTTACTTTTCTGGTCTCTTCTATAGTGACTAGTCCATTGTGATTTGATATTTTGGGGAGGGCATTAGTGCTTTCTCAGAAAATAATTCATTTCCTCTAATTTTTCAAAATATTGTAGGGTCATATACAACATTCCCTTGTAAATCTTTCTCTAGATAACTGTGATTGTTACCTATGATAACTTTTAATGTTTGCCACATCTGGACTAGCTGATAAGAAAGCTCAGGTGCTCCTTTTTTTCGTGCTGGTGGGAAGTTCAAATAATGTAAGCCCCACCTGACATGTGGACCCTCTCACCTCAACTCTACCCTCTAACCACCATAAAACCCAAAACACTCTCCTTTCTTTACTCTCTCAAGTAATTTTTGGACCTGCTTGGCAAGCTGCCTAGGATTCCAGAAATTCTTATTATGTGAGCAATAAATCTTTTCATATCCTCTTATTGCAGGTGTGGTATCATCATTAATCGTATCCAAACCAAGTTTGGATCGGGGATGGTCCATCACTTCTATGGGGCAGTCACTTCAATCAACAATGTGAGCAATACGTCAATATGTTTAGTTGATGACCACTGCCACAAGGGGTCTTTCTTCTCTTGCTTTGGCTTGCTAACTAGTTGTGCTGCTTTGACCTATAATTGCTGCCCAAACCTCCATTATAGATTTAGCCAACCTAAGTCAGACATTTTTTTATAATTGGCATTTAGTAACAGAGGTCCAGACTTGGGGCTCTCAATATAGTTTCCCTTGTCCATGTGTCTCAGTTTGAATCATGTCACCAATTCCAGCATAAACCATGTTTGACATTAGGCTCTGGGAAACAACTCTTACCCTGTGACTTTTGGTTTTACTCTCAACCAGTCTCCTGTACTATAGAAAGATCCCGGAAAAGACTAATTTCCTCTGCAATAGATGGGTCCATTAAGCCATCACTGTGTAGAGAAAGAGCAATCACCTTGTGGCATACTGAGGTCACACTCCTGAAAGAGGATGACTCATAGGACTTTATGAAATGTTTGCTCATGCTGCTACCTATCCTCTACTGCCACCAAAGGTCCTGAACTTCATGGTGACAGGAAAACACTGCTGGCATTCCATGGTATAATCACAGGGTTAATTCAAACTCAGCAAAAATCCAGGGTCCTCCAACCAAAAAGCAAGCATTACATTAGGGAAGGCCTCTAATCCTGAGGATACTAATCTGAGCCTCTCTGAAGGAAGAGTCTCCACCTCTCTCCCACCGAATTATATCAAGTAATCACCAAAGAGAGTGAATGAGAGACAAGGGGGGGATAAAAAACAGAAACAGAAATCTACAATTAGATTCATTTGGCAATCCAAAATTTATTGAAAGAATTTATGAGAGCCGGGCGCAGTGGCACATACCTGTAATCCCAGAGGCTGAGGAGGTTGATAGGAGGATGGCAAGTTCAAAGCCAGCCTCAGCTGCTTAGCAAGGCCCTGAGCAAGTTAGCAAGACCCTGTCTCGAAATAAAAAATAAAAAGATTTGGGAATGTGGCTCAGTGGTTAAGTGCCCCTGGGTTCAATCCAAGGTACCAAAAACAAAATAAAAAAAAATTATAGAAGATAAACGAGATGCTTATTGCCTTTTGTATCTCATAATGTAGATTCTGAATTGACTTCAGTATCTGTTAAAACACACCAAGAGGTAAAACTTCATGAACTTAATCAATACTGGGGTTCAAAATTATTGTTTTACCTGGGAATCCTAAGTTTAAACAAGGTCCTTGCTGTAATCTTAGGGGAGTCACTAATCATAAAATAGAACAATAGGCATGTCTCCCCTTAGTCCTTCATAGTCACAGCCCCCATTGGTGCAAAATATTCCATGATGGGCATGGATTTTCTAACCCAATGAGAAATAAATTAAAAATAAATTATGTCTTCGGCACTTACAATAAACCTGGCAGAAAGAGGCCCTGTTAGACCTGGTTAAAGTACTAATTATGGCCCAATGTAAATTAAAACTATTATACAAGGATTGAACCCCATTATTCAAAACCTATTTAAAGAAGAGGTGATTATCTTATTGCTTCTCCATTTAACAGCCAAATTTGTGATGTTCTTAAAACTGGAAAGAATAATTGGCATCTCATGGTGAAATATCACAATCTTATTGTCATGACCACATGCATTAAGATCCTCACACACAATATCATTGGAATTACTGACTCCATGTAAAAAGCAAACGGAAAATACTTTGCAGACACAGATCTAACTAAAATGTTCTTTCAGTGACTATTTCACCAACCTCACAGCCACAGTTAGCCCTCAGTTCCAAAGGGACACATTATACTTCTCCTCAACTCTCTGGGGATACTGCACTGGCCATGGCATTGAACAGTCTTCACAGCCAACTTTGTCTAGTAACTCAGGAATAGCATGGCATTAATAGCATCCTCTTCTGAGGACTTCACTGCATACTCTCATTCAGGACATTCAAGTACTTAAATAGGAGCTCACATAAAGGAGATGGAATATTGTTCCATATACCTTTCAGCCCCACCACCTCAACTAAATTCTTGAAAATTATTTTGTAAGTTGATGGGTGCTCCATCCTGGAGCATTTCATGAAATAGCTATTGAGTCTTTCAGCACTCACCATGTTAAAACAAGTTCAACATCTTTTAGGCCTTTTGAGTTCTGGTGACAATATTATTTACATATGGAAATTTCAATTAGGCCCTATTGTGCTGTTACTTATCAGCCCACCATAAATGAAGTGCCCTCAAAAAAAATAAAAAGGCTTAAAAATCTGTCCAAATTGCAACACAATAGGCAATTCCTTTAGTGTCCCCAGAGAGTCCTTCACTGTAGAGGTTCTTAATAAATTCCTCTCATGTTTTCTAAAATCTCTAGACCACCTGGTGATCATAAGTTATCGACGGGCTTCTGATGGAAGAAACTACCCTCCTCAGCCCCAACCCATGTACCATTAGAGCGGCAACTTCTGCCAAATTCTGGATTTTTCTGAAAAATCCACAGGTCTTGAGATTGTGACCCTCCACACCCAACTACCCTTTATGACTTGCATCATGGAAGCAGCACCCAGCAAGCTCAGCATTGCCACTGAGACTTCCTTTGCACAGGATGGAATCAAAAGTGGGCTAGCTGGCATCTCCCATCAACAGAAAGGGTTGGCCTCTCTGTCCTCATTCCTTTAATAGATGCGAGAGTGCTAGAGGAAGTCAGTTGTCTCCTGGGACCCTTTAGGCCCTTGGGATTCACTGGGTAATTGTACAAATTTTTAGATGACACCACCACTATACATGATTTGGCTTATTGGAAAGTTGCTACTTTCCATCCCTTAATGAGATTGGACATCCCTGATCAAGGATGGCACCCAGAACAACTATCTGAACTTCAGGCATTCATCTTAGTACCGTATGCTTTGTCCAAGAATCTGCTCATCTGCACATTTTTGCAGTTTCTTGGGCCATTTCCAGTGGTCTGGCCAATGACAACAATTCCTATCCAAAACTAATCCATTTAGGGTGAAAAGCTCAGAATCTCTTCTTTGAATATGTCCCAAAATATAAATCAAAACCTTAGGTCTATACCTACCACAGCACAAGGCCTCATCAAAACATTTCCTATCCCCTTCAGAGTTCCAGATCATTCATTTTACTGCTCATAATATGTAATTCTGGGCTTTGGGGGCTTTGGGGGCTTTGAGTGGTTTTGTTTGTTTGTTTGTTGTTTGTTTGTTTTTCATCTCTTTTTTGAGGCAAGTTCTCACTATATCACCCAAGCTGGTTTCAAAATCCTGGGTTCAGGTAGTCTCCCAAGTAGGTAAGACTGCAGGTGTGTAGTACAGGCTCCTGGCCAATTCTGGTCTCTTGAACAACACATTCAACAGAACTTTCATCTTCTTTACCAGTCTCTGGCTACGGAACTCACAGAGTTCCACAATGCTTTCCTGAATGAAACACAGCATATTTTGGTCACCAAATATCAGAAGTGAATTTTCTGACTCCACTTAAGATCTCTGACTGCTGGCAGCTTTCAAACCCCAACACTCCCCTTCTCCTTCTACCCCACATTTGGGCAAACTGATAAGAAAAAGTCAAATAATTCAACTTATGGTACAAACAAACCATCACAGGAACCCCATTCTTCACAACCACAAAACCCCCAAACCACTTATTCCTCCTTATTCTCTGAGGCCATTTTTGGACATGATTGGGAGCCTGACTTTCTATTGCCAAAAAGCCTCATGATGTCAGCAATAAACCTTTCTTATCCCTTTTTGGTACATGTGTAGCATCATTAGTGTTAAAATCCAAGCTAAATTTGTGGGGGGAAAGGGTCTATTCTGCTTCTGTAGAAAGACCACAGTATCTCCAGCTTTATTCCTCACAGAATTAATCAAAGAATCTATGGCTAAGGTAACTAGAAATAAGATTAATTTAAAAATTGATTTCCCAAATATAAACAAAAATGTCCAAAATTTTCCATTGATGGTAGTGAAAAATATAATAAACTTGGAATAAATTGAGTGAGAAAAATATATAACAGATAAAGAAATTATAGAATTTATCAAAATGGTTTATCAATGGATAGCAAACTAATCCTGAAAAAATGAAGGCATTTATTCCTAAATAAGGGATAATATAAAATGTCAATTCTTCTCAAATATTCATATATGTATAACCCAATTCTAACTATAATATCAATATTTTTTCTTCTACTAGGAAAATTACTTTTAATTTCTTATGAAAAAATGAGTATTGCAAAAATTTTTGGGAAAAGAATAATAAAGGAATACTTATGTTACCAGATATAAGACTGGCTATTAAATTACTATGATCAAAACAGTATTATATTGGCATAAGGCTGCATAGTGAGGTAAGTAGAACAGACAAAAGAATCCAGAAATAGATACAAGCATTTAGGAATTCGGAGGAATTAACATGTTGCAAACTAATATTCAAATTCAGTAAAGGAGAAAAGGTTTGTTTATTGCACTATATTCCAGTCTTTTCCATGACTAGCCCCCATAGCACACATAGAGAATTATAATATCAGCATGCCCAATGAAGTAAACTGAGGAGCCTGCATGCAACCCCGGGGATTGTAACTGAAATGCTGCAGTACACTGAGAAACTCTAAATATTCAATGGGATACTATTGTTGTCTTTAACTAGAAAAAAAGATAGTATCTTTGCATACTATCTCCAAAGATAAATTCCTCATCATTAAGGATTAAATTTTAAAAAATTAAACAATAAAATTTTATAAAATCAATGAGGACAGTTACCATTTTGGAAAAACTAAGGAGTGTTTTTTGAAGGCTATAAAACACAGATATATCTTACTAAACAAAAATTAAACCTTGCTTTATGGCAGAACATTCTATGCCAAAAGCAAAAGATGTACTAGGGGAAATATTTTCAATACAAAATAAAAACAGAAAAGAGATTATTATCTTTCAGATAAAAAGAATATCAACTAACCAGACATGGTTTTTATTTAAATTTGTACTTACTTATAAAAATTTACACTTGTATTAAATGCAAATTATATTTACTTTTTTTTTCCACATTTTTTAATTGGTGCATTACAGTTGAACATATTGATGGGGTTTATGACCAATTTTGATATCTCAAAATACATTAAAAAGTAATATTTTTAGTTACATTGGGTGTAGACCAAAAATGTAGAATCCATTATTTTGAATCAACTCCATTATGAACTAAATCCTATACATTCTTTTTTATTTTTCTCAGTGATGCTTTGTACTTGCTGAGAACTACTTACTTTCAGCACATGATTCCTTTTAAATCTCTAGAGTCTACAACTATTTCTTTAGGAAACTTTACATAATTGCTGTAATACATTCTTAGTACCTTTGACACACATACAAAAAATTGGTACATTATGAAAGTGAGTTGTATTTTTTTAATTCTATAATTCAAATTGAATTGAACTTTTGATTTTAAGACTTCAAAATTCTGAATTAGTTCCCTAAATGTTGCAATATCATTCTTCATTGTGTGGATGTGTCTTCATATTTGTTCTTTTTTTTTTTTTTTTTTTTTTTTTTTAGTTACAGCTCATGCCAGATGGGATGCCGCCAATCTGGTGACACTCCCTGCTCTTCCCCTAAGTCCTGAGGAAATGAAGACTGGAACAGTGTGAACCTCTTCATCAGCCTCACACCTAGGCTCAAGATTCAAAATCCCCCTCTATGCCGATTGCTTTTGCTGTCAATCAACAATTTTTTTTTAATCAATGAAAGGTATTATTTATTTTTTTAATTTTTTTTTTAATTTTTTACAGACTGCATTTTGATTCATTGTACACAAATGGGGTACATCATTTTATTTTCATGGTTGTGCACAATGTAAATTCATACCATTTGTGTAATCATACATGTACATAGGGTAATGATGTCTGTCTCATTCCACTATTTTTCATACCCCGTCCTCATTTCCTTCTACATAATCTGAAGTTCCCCCATTCTTCTCTCACTCCCCACACCCCCACCCCTATTATATATCATTCTACACTTATCTGGGAAAACATTTGGCCTTTGGTTTTTTGGGATTGGTTTATTTCACTTAGCATGATATTCTCCAATTTCATCCATTATTTGCAAATGCCTTAATATTATTCTTCTTTATGACTGAATAATATTCCATTGTGTATATATACCATAGTTACAGGCAATTAATAAATATATGAAAAAGTGTTCAACATCTCTAGTAATTAGAGAAATGAAAATTAAAACAACTCTAAGATTTCATCTTACTCCAATTAAAATGGCTATTATCAAGAACTCAACCAATATTTCTGACGTGGTGAAGTTATTAGACTGTGGTGATGGGTTGGCTACGAATTCCTGTTCACTCCTCCTTATCATCATAACTTTGCTGCCGCTTCTTCTCCATCCCATTGTTCACTTGACCCCATTCTTGACTTCTTTACAGTTCATGCTGTATGGTCACTTCCTGAGAAGTGTGACATAACCAGGGCCAATTATTCCAGCAGCACTATCTCTCCTTTGAAAAGTTTGTATCCTCATGGATCCTGCACAGAAAGGATCCTTTTCCCCAAAGCTTATCTCTTAACTGAGTGGATACTTGAGTACAGACCTAAAACCAGGTTCCATTCATTTGTTCCTTCTCCTTGGACTTCTTCCCTTCTTTCTTTAAACATAATCGAATCTTCCCATTTCTCAAAAGAATTGCTTTCTTTGATGCCCTGATTAACACAAGCACCCATATTTCTTCTGCACAGCTTCAGAATTGTTAACTATTTTGGGTAGAAATGTGTACCCCTACAGTACTGCAGTCCTTCAGTGTTTTCAATATTTAAACATATTTATAATATTCCATGGAGTCGTTTTTTTCCAGACTCTTAAACTACAAATTTCTTCCATGATTTCTCATATGACCTGACTTTGAATACCTTCTAGTCGTGCATATATTGTGCACTGCAGTAAGTTTTCCAGAGTGTAATATGGGTTTGTGCCACTAGCCGTGTGTGAATTTGGATGGCAAATGGATGAACATTTTAAAGGGAGCAAGTACTATTTTAATCTAATATGAAATAAATATTAAACCTATGTTTTCATAGGTATTGCTACACAAGCAATACATTCAAAAATGAGTCAGTATAAGGAAAGCATTAATTATAATAATTAGACATACCAAAAATAGATGGGACACAGTGACTGAAGTTTGGGGAAAATTGGGTATGAGTTCAAACTTTACCTCTTCCCACTCATGTGATCTTTTGTCCACTTGGAAAATAGTTGTTTTCTTTTCCTCACATCCTAATGGTGGGGATTACATGGAATTAGCTATCTTCCTATCACTGCTCTGCAGAATCATTTTGAACCTATTCCCAATGATCCATAGTCCAAGAATCCTACATGGAGTTCTCTATATGAGAAGCAGTTGGGTCACACATCAGTTATTGGTAGTGTCTGTGCTTCTGACTTTTGATTAAGGCTCAGATCTGAAACCAGTCTGTTTTTTCCTCAGCATCTTAATATGAAGGGCATGTCTTTCCTGATTAGGTGACATGTGAAGGTCTCATGATAAAAGGTAGGACCCTCAAAGGAAACTTCATGTGCCACAGTTTAAGTCTGTCCCAAACATGTCCTCTAAATTTAATAAAAAATCCATCTGACTGTTTCTATGTGCAAAGTAGCAGACAAAAACTTTGTTAATAAGTTAAAGTAAAGTGAACAGGAAGCTAGGCATGGTGGTGTACTCCTATAATCCCAGCAGCTCAGGAGGCTGAGGCAGGAGAATTGCAAGCTCAAAGCCAGCCTCGGCAACTTAGCAAGACCCTGTCTCAAAATAAAATATAAAAAGGGATAGGAAAGTGACTCAGTGGTGAAACGCCCCTGGGTTCAAACCCTGGCTCCAGAAAATAAAAATAAAAAAGTGAACTGGAACTTGACAATGCTTAATAAATAGTAAATAAATCCTCAATAAATATTAAAGTATCACCCAATATCTGTAAAAAGAATGAATGAATGAATGAATGGCTATAGAATGATTAAATGGAACTAAACACTTTCTCAAAAGAAAAATCTATTCATGGTGTCTGCATGTCATGGGTATTTGACATCCAAAAATGTTACAAGAGAAACATACAGCAATGCAAAAATGTTGCCTTTCTGGAACACACTGACCTGAGTTAGGGGGCTTCTAGATTGCCAGAGGAAAGGGAAGAGGGGAGATGGCAATGGGGTGTTTACCTCCAGAGTCTCAGTCAGCCTCCCAGTGTCACTGCCTGCTAATCTGCTGCAACTTCTCCTTTTAGACAGGTGAGCCATAGACATTGGTCTCCTTTTGCCTCAGATATTTCCAGAATCATCAAAATTGGTAAAGCTTTGGGCCCAGGACACAACTTCTGTGCATGCACAGTGAACATAAACACTGTCTTATTTCGTAGTAATCTGTTGGCAAGCCAGGAAAAAGCCTCCATAATGAGTAACTTAAGACCAATCACTTCCATTCCCAAATGATCTCCCTTACTATGGTTTATTTCTCTTCTCTGTTCCCAGCTCAAATAAATTTTTTATCATTGTTTCATTTTTTTCTGTTTTTTTTTTTCTTCTATTTTAGGCATCTTTATAAAACTAAGACTTCAGTTCTAAGGGCAGGCATTTGGACCTTTCTGGCAGGGACTCCTGCCCTGGGCAAGCACACTTGATGATCATACGGTACATGGTCCCTCCTTTCATGACCATCTGCTTGACTGGCTCTCTGCCCACTCACAAGCCCACTGAATTGTTTCACTAGGACACAGGTGCCAGGCTATCATGGTTTTAAATGAGCAGCCCACATAATACAACAAAATGTTCCTCTTCCCTTAGGAAGATCCTTCCCCAAGACAGCCTTAAAGTAGAGCCCCTCCATGGCTTCTGAAGCTTGATTAAAGCTATAAACACGGTTGAGCCAAAGATAATATTGTAAAAAGTCAACCCTGAGGAATAAATAGTCCTCAATGACCCTAACTGCTATGGTGCAGGTAAAGGTGTAGACTAAACAAGAATCAGAGGACAGTACAAGAAGTCATCACTCCTAATTTACTTAAGTAAATCCTTAAAAATCAAGTAAGAAGCAAGGTGCAGTGGTGCACACCTATAATTCCAGCAACTTGGAAGGCTGGAGCAGGAGGATCACAAGTTCAAGATGAGCTTCAACCTGCATCCCTGGATGTTCTTTCTCCATGGTTTCTCTCTAAGATGTCTGCTTCAGGGTTGCCAGACATCTTATAAGATGATTGTAAAAGACTGTGTCCTGACAGAGAAAGACAGGAGGACGCTGCACTGCCTTTTATGATTCAGTTTGGAAGTCAAGTAGTGTCACTCTCACATATTCTCTCATTAGAGGCAGTCACAGAGGTCTACCCCATCTCTCCAAGGAGAAGCATATGTGTTCCATGTTTGGAAAATACAAGCTACAATACCATAAAAGAAAGCTAAATGAGATCATTCACATTCTTTTTATAAATTGGAAAGTATGCTACAAGTGTTATTTTTATAACAATAGTAGTAGTGAAATGTTATCTCTCTTTTTTTTTATTGTAAACAAATGGGATACATGTTGTTTCTTTGTTTGTACATGGTGTAAAGGCATACCATTTGTGTAATCATAAATTTACATAGGCTAATGTTGTTTGATTCATTCTGTTATTTTTTCCCAGCCCCCCAACCCTTCCCACCCCTCTTTTCCCTGTATACAGTCCTTCCTTCCTCCATTCTTGGCCCCCTCCCTAACCCTAACTCTAACCCTAACACTAACCCCTCCCAACCCCATTATGTGTCATCATCCACTTATTAGCGATATCATATCATTCGTCCTTTGGTTTTTTGAGATTGGCTTATCTCACTTAGCATTATATTCTCCAATTTCATCCATTTGCCTGCAAATGTCATAAATTTATCTTTCTTTATGGCTGAGTGATATTCCATTGTATATATATACCACAGTTTCTTTATCCATTCATCAATTGAAGGACATCTAGGTTGGTTCCACAATCTGGCTATGGTGAACTGAGCAGCTATGAACATTGATGTGGCTGTATCTCTGTAGTATGCTGATTTTAAGTCCTTTGGGTATAGGCCAAGGAGTGGGATAGCTGGGTCAAATGGTGGTTCCATTCCAAGTTTTCTAAGGAGTCTCCACACTGCTTTCCAGAGTGGCTGCACTAATTTGCAGCCCCACCAGCAATGTATGAGTGTACCTTTCTCCCCACATCCTCGCCAACACCTGTTGTTGCTTGTATTCTTGATAATTGCCATTCTAATTGGGGTGAGATGGAATCTTAGGGTGGTTTTGATTTGCATTTCTCTTATTACTAGAGATGTTGAACATTTTTCCATATGTTTGTTGATTGCTTGTAGATCTTCTTCTCTGAAGTGTCTATTCATTTCCTTAGCCCATTTGTCGATTGGATTATTTGCATTCTTGGTGTAGAGTTTTTTGAGTTCTTTATAGATTCTGGAGATTAGTGCTCTATCTGAAGTATGATTGGCAAAGATTTTCTCCCACTCTGTAGGCTCTTTCTTCGCATTGCTGATAGTTTCCTTTGCTGAGAGAAAGCTTTTTAGTTTGAATCTATCCCAGTTATTAATTCTTGCTTTTATTTCTTGTGCTATGGGAGTCCTGTTGAGGAAGTCTAGTCCTAAGCCGACATGTTGAAGCTCTGGACCTACTTTATCTTCTATAAGATGCAAGGACTCTGGTCTGATTCCGAGGTCCTTAATCCATTTTGAGTTTAGTTTCGTGCATGGTGAGAGATATGGGTTTAGTTTCGTTCTGTTGCATATGGATTTCCAATTCTCCCAGCACCATTTGTTGAAGAGGCTATCTTTTCTCCATTGCATATTTTTGGCCCCTTTGTCTAGTATGAGAAAATTGTATTTATTCGGGTTTGTGTCCGTGTCCTCTATTCTGTACCATTGATCCACCTTTCTATTTTGGTACCAATACCATGCTGTTTTTGTTACTATCGCTTTGTAGTAGAGTTGAAGATCTGGTATTGCGATACCCCCTGCTTCACTCTTTCTGCCAAGGATTGCTTTAGCTATTCTGGGTTTTTTATTCTTCCAGATGAATTTCATAATTGCTTGCTCTATTTCTGCAAGGTACATCATTGGGATTTTAATTGGAATTGCATTGAATCTGTATAGCACTTTTGGTAGTATGGCCATTTTGACAATATTAATTCTGCCTATCCAAGAACATGGGAGATCTTTCCATCTTCTAAGGTTTTCTTTAATTTCTTTCTTTAGTGTTCTGTAGTTCTCATTGTAGAGGTCTTTCACCTCTTTTGTGAGATTGAGTCCCAACTATTTTATTTTTTTCGATGCTATTGTGAATGGGGTAGTTTTTCTAATTTCTCTTTCTGAAGATTCATCATTTATGTATAAAAATGCCTTAGATTTATGTGCATTGATCTTATATCCTGCTACTTTACTGAATTCACTTATGAGATCTAAAAGTTTTCTGGTGGAATTTCCTGGTTCCTCTAAGTATATAATCATATCATCAGCAAATAGGGATAGTTTGAGTTCTTCTTTTCCAATTCGTATCCCTTTAATTTCTTTGGTCTGTCTAATTGCTCTGACTAGAGTTTCAAGGACGATATTGAAAAGAAGTGGTGAAAGAGGGCACCCCTGACTTGTTCCAGTTTTTAGAGGGAATGCCTTCAGTTTTTCACCATTTAGAATGATATAAGCCATGGGCTTAGCATAGATGACCTTTACAATGTTAAGGAATGTTCCCACTATCCCTATTTTTTCTAGTGTTTTGAGCATGAAGGGGTGCTGTATTTTATCAAATGCTTTTTCTGCATCTATTGAAATAATCATGTGATTCTTGACTTTAAGTCTATTGATATGGTGAATTACATTTATTGATTTCCTGATGTTGAACCAACCTTGCATCCCTGGGATAAAACCCACTTGATCATGGTGCACTATCTTTTTAATATGTTTTTGTATGCAATTTGCTAAAATTTTGTTGAGAATTTTTGCGTCGATGTTCATTAAGGATATTGGTCTGAAATTTTCTTTCCTCGATGTGTCTCTGTCTGGTTTAGGTATCAGGGTAATATTGGCTTCATAGAATGAGTTTGGGAGGGTTCTCTCCTCTTCTATTTTATGGAATACTTTGAGAAGTATTGGAATGAGCTCTTCTTTAAAGGTTTTGTAGAACTCAGCTGAGAACCAATCTGGTCCTGGACTTTTCTTTGTTGGTAGGCTTTTGATGACTTCTTCCATTTCATTACTTGAAATTGGTCTATTTAAATTGTGTATGTCTTCCTCGTTCAGTTTAGGCAATTCATATGTCTCTAGAAACCTGTTGATGTCTTCGAAATTTTCTATTTTGTTGGAGTATAGATTTTCAAAATAGCTTCTAATTATATTTTGTATTTCAGTTGTGTCTGTTGTGATATTTCCTTGTTCATTCCGAATTTTAGTGATTTGGGTTTTCTCTCGTCTTCTCTTTGTTAGTGTGGCTAAAGGTTTATCAATTTTGTTTATTTTTTCGAAGAACCAACTATTTATTTTGTCAATTTTTTGTATTGTTTCTTTTGTTTCAATTTCGTTGATTTCAGCTCTGAGTTTAACCATTTCCTGTCTTCTACTACTTTTGGTGTTGGTCTGTTCTTCTTTTTCTAGGGCTTTGAGCTGTAGTGTTAGGTCATTTATTTGTTGAGTTTTACTTCTTTTATTAAATGCGCTCCATGAAATAAATTTTCCTCTAAGTACTGCTTTCATAGTGTCCCAGAGATTTTGATATGATGTTTCTTTGTTCTCATTTACCTCTAAGAATTTTTTAATTTCCTTCCTAATATCTTCTGTTATCCATTCATCATATAATAGCATATTGTTTAATCTCCAGGTATTGGAGTAGTTTCTGTTTTTTACTCTTTCATTTATTTCTAACTTCAATCCATTATGATCTGATAGAATACAAGGTAGTGTCTCTATCTTCTTGTATTTGCTGACATTAGCTTTGTGGCATAATATATGGTCTATTTTAGAGAAGGATCCATGTGCTGCTGAGAAGAAAGTGTATTCGCTCTTGGTTGGATGGTATATTCTATAAATGTCTATTAAGTCTAAATTATTGATTGTGTTATTGAGATCTATGGTTTCTTTGTTCAATTTTTGTTTGGAAGATCTGTCCAGTGGTGAGAGAGGCGTGTTAAAATCACCTAGTATTATTGTGTTATGGTCTATTTGGTTTCTAAAATTGAGAAGAATTTGTTTGACATACATGGATGAGCCACTGTTTGGGGCATAGATGTTTATGATTGTTATATCTTGCTGATTTATGCTTCCCTTAAGCAGTATGAAATGTCCTTCTTTATCCCTTCTAACTTTGGCTTGAAGTCCACATTATCTGAAATAAGGATGAATACTCCAGCTTTTTTGCTGAGTCCATGTGCATGGTATGTTTTTCCCCATCCTTTCACCTTCAGTCTATGGGTATCTCTTTCTATGAGGTGAGTCTCTTGCAGGCAACATATTGTTGGATCTTTCTTTTTAATCCAATCTGCCAGTCTATGTCTTTTGATTGATGAATTCAGGCCATTAACATAAAGGGTTATTATTGAGATATGATTTGTATTCTGGTCATTTGGTTCATTTTTTAAATTTTATGTATTTATTTATTTTTGACACAACTTGGTTCCTCCTTTATTTGACAGTTCCTTTAGGATAATTCCTCCCTTTGCTGATTTGCTTCTTTGTTTTTTATCTCTTCCTCATGGAATATTTTGCTGAGAATGTTCTGTAATGCTGGCTTTCTTTTTGTAAATTCTTTTAGCTTTTGTTTATCATGGAATGATTTTATTTCATCGTCAAATTTGAAGGTAAGTTTTCCTGGTTATAATATTCTTGGTTGGCATCCATTTTCTTTCAGAGCTTGAAAAATGTTGTTCCAGGCCCTTCTAGCTTTTAGGGTCTGGATTGAAAAATCTGCTGATATCCGTATTGGTTTCCCCCTGAATGTAATTTGGTTCTTTTCTCTCACAGCCTTTAAAATTCTGTCTTTATTTTGTATGTTCAGTATTTTCATTATAATGTGCCTTGGTGTGAGTCTGTTGTAATTCTGTGTATTTGGAGTCCTATAAGCCTCTTGAACTTGATTTTCCATTTCATTCTTCAGATTTGGGAAATTTTCTGATATTATTTCATTGAATAGATTGTTCATTCCTTTGGTTTGTTTCTCTAAGCCTTCCTCAATCCCAATAATTCTCAAATTTGGCCTTTTCATGATATCCCATAGTTCTTGGAGATTCTGTTCATGATTTCTTACCATCTTCTCTGTTTGTTCAACTTTGTTTTCAAGGTTAAATATTTTGTCTTCAATATCTGAGGTTCTGTCTTCCAGGTGTTCTATCCTATTGGTTATGCTTTCTATGGAGTTCTTAATTTGGTTTATTGTTTCCTTCATTTCAAGGATTTCTTTTGGTTTTTTTTCAATATCTCTAACTCTTTATGGAAATGATCTTTTGCTTCCTGTATTTGCTCTTTTAACTGTCGATTGGTGCTATCATTCAATGTCTGCATTTGCTCTTTCATCTCATCATTCAATGCCTGCATTTGCTCTTTCTTCTCATCGTTTGCTTCCCTGATCATTTTAATTATGTACATTCCGAACTCCCTTTCTGTCATTTCTTCCGCCATGCTGTCATTGGATTTTATTGATTAACATCTAGATTTGTTTGGGGCATTTTCTTCCCTTGTTTTCTCATATTGTTCAGGAATCAGTGGGTCATTAAGATATTGCAGATTCCTCTATTGACTTATAATGTCCCTGAAGATTGCTAGTATATCCCCTCTTATCCTTCAGTAGCCTGCAGTCTTGGAGGAAGTTGATAATGCGGTGCTCCACAAGGAAGCTGCCTCTCTAGGGTTGGTGACCCTCAGGTGGGGTATATTCCCTGATATTGGGCAGAGGTGCCTCCAGTTGTTGACCAATGGTCATCCAAAGGGAAACTAGGCTGCAGGCTGAGGCAAGGCCTGTTTGTGCCTGTGTCTCTGGTTTTACCGTCCTTGTGGGAAAACCTCACCCGGCAGGGAAGACTTACCCGGTGCGGAGGTCTCGCTGGTCAGTTCCCCTCCTAGAGGTTCCCCTCAATCTACAACTACCGCCTGGGCTGGGCTGTCCTCCTCTGCAACGTTCCCAGGGGCCCGGACCTACCTCCTGGGCCTGGGAGACTCACCCTTCGCAGACGAGTCTCCTTAGGCTGCCTCTCCTCAGAGAATCTGCCCACAGTCCTGGAAACTTCACTCCGCCCCTAGGTGTGTCTCTGTGCAGCTCTTCCACCAAGAAGTTGCCTAGGTCCTGTGACCCTGCTCTGCACCTAATCGCCTTGCTATGCGGCCCCTCTTCTGAGCCGCCACCTGGAGCCCCGTACAATAGCTCCGAGTCCCAGAGACCCGCCACACAACTCTTCCTCCGGACGGTCGCCCGGTGTTCCGACGCAGTCACTAGGAGTCCAAGCAACTCACTTCATGTCTCCTCCTCCCGCCAACTGCCCGTAGCCCTAGGCAGTCACTCCGAGTTCAAGTGACCCGCCCTGTTCCTCCTCCTCCTCGGGGTAGCCCCCCGGGTGTTCAGGAGCAGTCGCTCGGAGACCAAGCGACCCACCACGCTTCTCCTCCGGGCAGGCCACCAGTGTTCAGGAGCGGTCGCTTTGAGTCCAAACAACTCACCACTCGCCTTCTCCTCTGGCAACCGCCTGTAGCTCTGATGCAGTCACTCCTAGACCAAGTGACCCGCCACGTTCCTCCTCTTCCTCCAGGCAACCCCCCGTGTTCAGAAGCGGTCGTTCTGAGTCCAAACAGCTCACCATGCAGCTCCTCCTCTGGCAACCGCCTGTGGCTCTGATGCAGTCACTCCTAGACCAAGCAACCCGCAGTCCTTCTCCTCTTCCTCCGGGCAACCCCCTGGGTTATCTCTCTTTTTTAAGCTCAGTCTGTTAGGGGGAATAATTTCTAAAGATAAGGCAAAGGGACCAAGTGAACTTAAAGATGGAACTAGGACAATACAAATAGCACAAAAACCATCTTTACCCAAAGATCAACAGGACACTATTTATTCCAAAAACTTTAAAGGAAGTGGTTTATACATTTCTTTTTCCTCATTTCTAAGAAAAGGATCACTTGTCTTTAAAATATCCTTTCCTTTTTTGCAGTTTTGTAGAAGCCACGTGCAAGTCTTAGGTTTGCCACTGGTTCAGCAAAAAGCATATGAGAGAATTGTGTTGTTAGGAAGTTCAAATGCTCTCCATGTTTTCTCTAAGTTCTAGAAAATTGAGAGCCAGCTGGATTTGTTTTGCTAATATAATAATGTTTTAAGGTAGTTGTTTATAGACAGATTCCAAGTTTCAAATTTGATTTATGAGTGTTTTTACATTGAACAAGTGGTACCATTAATTTAAAAAGACAGTAAAACTAAGGAGAAAGAAAGAGATTACTCATACCAAATATTCCTGGTTGGGTAGATAAGAAGAGTGTTTCCAGGGTTCAGGGTCCCAGAAAGTGCACCTAGGTAAAGGAAATTGGGATCTAACCCCTACCTGAGACCTAATTTCCTCAAACTATGCCTGGCTCCCTGGAAGTCTCCCTCCTAACCTCCTCCCTCTCAACAAGATAAATGTTTCAGAAAGACATGGGTTCTCTCCAAGGGGGTAATTGTTTAAGGTTTTCATCACTATTAGCATCAGAGAACTTTGCCTATCAGCTGTTGTAATCAAAAATTACTTAAGTGACATTTTAAGTGAAAAAAGCAAGGTGCAGAATAGTTTATAGTATTACAGTATGCAACCATTTGTATTAAAAGAAAACAATATACATATAAACATATATTCATTCAATTAATTAATTAATTAATTAATACTGGTCCAGTTAACATATATGCTGTCATGTGCATAGAATACTCTCTGAGTCAGGCATGGTGGCGAATTCCTGTAATCCCAACTCCTTGTAAGGTTGAAGTAGGGAGAATTGCCAGTTCAAGGCCAGTCGTAGCAACTTAGCAAGATCCTATCTCAAAATAAAATAAAAAGAGTTAAGGATGAAGATCAGTGGTAGAGCACTTCCCTAGCACACATGAGGTACTGGGTTCCATCACCAGTACCTGAGATGGGGGTGGTAAACAATATCTCTCTAAAAGGAAACCAGAAACAGGAGACAATCACATGGTAAAGAGAACTAGGAGGTCTGGGAAAGAGAGGATGTGAAGGAAAACTTGTTTTTACTAAATTTACTTTTATACATTTAAACTTTGTACCATGTATGTGTATTACCTATTCAAAAAATTGCTCAGTTTATACCCAGCGGACTTAAAATTAGCATACTACAGTAACACAGTCACATCAATATTTATACAACTCAGTTCACAATAGCTAGATTGTGGAAACAACCCTAGATGCCCTTCAACAGATGAATGGATAAAGTAACTGTGGTATATATACACAATGGAATATTATTCAGCCATAAAGAAGAATAAAATCATGACATTTACAGGTAAATGGATGGAATTGGAGAATATCATGCTAAGTGAAATAAGCCAATCCCAAAACACCAAAGGCCAAATGTTTTCTGTATTAGTGAATGATGATACACAATGGGGGTGATGGGGGGCAAGTGAAAGAAGAATGAAGGAACTTTGTATTATGCAGAGGGAAATGAGAGGGGGAGGGGGCGGGAGTATGAAAGATGGTGGAATGAGACAGACATCATTAACCCTATGTACATGTACGATTATACAAATGGTGTGAATCTACATTGTGTACAACCATAGAAACAAAACGTTGTACCCCGTTTGTGTACAATGGATCAAAAGGCAGTTTGTAAAAATTGAAAAAAAAATAAATTATATATGAAAAAGGAATCAAAATGCAGTCTGCAAAAATTTTAAAAAAAGAAAAATGGACATTAGAAACCATTAGAAGTTTCTGGACTGTCAGACGTCTATCATCCGCCATTTGCCTGCCTCTCACCTGTCCATCGCCTGCCTTACACCTATGCATCACCCAACGCACCAGGTTCACCTCCCGATCGTCCGACAACAGTCAGCAAACTGATTGCTGACTGCCAGTGGAGCACCAGCTGCCTGCTGTTGCCTAAAGTTCACTGTTACAGTACCTGCAGGTTTGATTACACGTGGCTGCCGCCATTTTGAGACAACAGCCAGGTCCTATAGGACCCCTGGCCGGACTGACTGAGCCCCGTCTCCAGGATCCCTCAACCCAACCGATCACTCCCTGCCTCTGGGGCCCTCACATCGACTGACTGCTCCCTGCCGCCAGGACCCCCAGGCCAACTGACTACGCCCTATCACCGGGACCCCAGATGGACTGATTGCATCCGGCCTCCAGGATCCCACAACCACACCAAACACACCCGACTTCCAGGACCCCTGCCTGACCAACCGCATCCCACCTCCAGGACCTCCTGCTAACCACGGCCACACCCTTAGCTGCAGCTCCCCATTTGCCAACACATTTCGAAGCCAGAGCAGCCATCTTGGATAATCCTGGAAGCTGGAGCTCTGATCTTTAGGTGGGGCAAATCCCATCTTGAGACACCTGCTGGGAGGCTTGAAGCTCATTGTCAGGTAACTCTCATGCATCAGGCTACTGAAGACTGGGAGATTTCATTACTATATGACTGTTATACTGTAGATTTTCTTTTTTCTCCTTATTGAAAAAAATTTAAGTTTTTATTTCTTAACTTTTCTTGCTCTCTTTTCCTTTTGTTTACCTGTTCCCTCAGAGTCTCTTTCTCCCTTTTTTGCATGCTAACATCCAATTTCTTTTGATTACACTCTCACCCTTTCTATTATCTAGAACTTCTGTATATTCTTTTCTTATCCCATTAACAGCCACATTCTACATCCCTCTGCATCCTCTTTGTCCTCCATTTGAAACTGCAGACTTTATTGCAAATCTGTTTGTTTTACTGAAGATAATATTTGAACTCATTCTGTTTATTATGACAATTTTGTTATTGTCCTCATAGGGGCTATTTGGTCTAGGATTGCATAGTGTCTGAATTGCACTGCTAATATTGATCTCCCCTTAAAGAAAGGGTTTTGGAAACCTATAGGGTCACTATAAGCCTATAGGGGGAAATCTGCAATACCCCAGATCTGCACTGCTAGAGGGGAAGATACATGAACAACACAAAAAAACAAGGGAAGAAAATGATCCAAACAAATCTAGATTCTATATTAATAGAATCCAATGACAGCATGTTAGAAGAAATGTCAGAAAAGGACTTCAGATTACACATGATTAAGATGATTCACGAAGCAAAGGATGAGATAAGAGAGCAAATGCAGGCAATGAATGATAATACCAATAAGCTGACAGAGCAACTGCAGGAAGCAAAAGATCATTTCAACAAAGAGATAGAGATTCTCAAAAAAAAAAAAAAAAAAAAAAACAAATGGAAATCCTTGAAATGAAGGAAACAATAAACCAAATAAAAAACTCAATGGGAAGCATCACCAAAAGACTAGACCACTTGGAAGACAGAACCTCAGACAATGAAGACAAAATATTTAATCTTGAAAATAAAGTTGCCCAAACAGAGAAGATGGTAAGAAATCATGAACAGAATCTCCAAGAACTATGGGACATCATGAAAAGACCAAATTTAAGAATTATTGGGATTGAGGAAGGCACAGATATACAAACCAAAGGAATGAACAACCTATTCAATGAAATAATATCAGAAAATTTCCCAAACCTGAAGAATGAAATGGAAAATCAAATACAAGAGGCTTACAGAACACCAAATGCACAAAATCACAACAGGTCCACACCAAGGCACATTATAATGAAAATGCCTAACATTCAAAATAAAGATAGGATTTTGAAGGCCGCGAGAGAAAAGCATCAGATTACATATAGGGGGAGACAAATACGGATAGCAGCCGACTTCTCAACCCAGACTCTAAAAGCTAGAAGGGCCTGGAACAACATATTTTAAGCTCTGAAAGAACATGGTTGCCAACCAAGAATCCTATACGCAGAAGTTTCTGAAGTATAAAGTGATGAGATTTTTATCCATAAATTGTTTTTTACATGTTTAGCAGAATGCTTGGTGGCATGTACTCTAGATATATGATTCTGTACTTGCTCAGGGATCTGAAAGCTAGAAAAAATTTCAGCAAACAATAAATCATTGTTCTAGTACTTGAAAAAAAAATTGCGTCCAGTTACTTGGGGATAACTGTAGGAACTGTGCTCCCAAATAAGCTGTCATGGAGCTCCATGATAGGAAAAAGAACTCTAGGTTTTTCATTCCACACTTCCTAGGATTGCACTGGTTTCTATATAAAATGCATCACAACAAGTCACATCATCATTTTTATTTCTTAACCCAGGTTCTCCTGAAAGCAGAACCTGAAACAAATGCTTAAGTGCAAGTGATTTACTTGGGAAGTGATTCCAGGTTGCAGAATGCAGGACGGGGCAGCTAACCAGGGAAGAGACAGCCTATCCAAGGACAGGTTCTGTTGGCCACTGTTATGGACTGCTGTTCTCCTTAATCCCTTGGGAATGTGTAAGAAGCTCTATAAAATGTATCTAGACCTGACTGGGAGAAGAGAGAAAGGAATAGTCATATACCAGCTCCCATCCCTGCTGCTAAGGTGCCCCCCAAAGGATTTCACTTTCCTACACTTCCAGGTAGCTATTTACAAGTACCTAAAGGATTCCTAAGATGTGTTGTTTCACACGTGAGTTTTGGATAACACTACATATTCAAACCATAACAAGGAAAACCTAGGCAGTCCCTGCACAGCCAGCCCAAGGAGCAATAGGTTCAGATTGAAGCAGTATAGAGAATCTGGAAGAGATGTCATCAAGAAGACCAAATGGAGAAAACTCCCGATGTATTTGGAAGTATTAAGAGAAACTAAATTTATGGTAGAGAGATTAGGGATTAATTAGTGATGGGTATATAATAATCACATGAATGAAAAGAGAGAGCAGTTATTAACTCAAAAGAGTAGCACCAAAAAGTAAGTATAATCATGGAATATGTCATGGCTCAGCTATAAATAGTAATTTTTTACAGTCATAATAACATAAGTGGTAAATGTTGACTGAGCCAAAAATCTGAGTATATTAAGAGGATATGAGGGATGATAAGCAGTTTAAAGGTGGCCACTTGTAAAAATAAATACATAAACAGACCAAATCTTTATATTCCTCCATGATAAAACTATAGATAGTGCTTAAAACTGAAACACCAAGCAATTATGGTATGACTATGATATTTATAGATAAGAGGAATATGAAAAGAAAAACAACTGAAGTTGTTGCCTCCAGAGAACAGGATGTTAAAGGGAAGGGGGAAAGATTGAAACACTGTTTTAGTTAATAAAATTTGCAGAACTTTTGACCATTTAATCTATTTGCATATCAAATTTTATATACATTAATTTTCAATTAACAGAAAAAAGAAACCCATACACATAATTATTTAATTTTACTGCCTTTATATATTTTCCCAGGCTTTCAGAATATATTTTCCAGTATTTCACATATTTCACATGCCTATGAATTATTTCATATCTCCTACTGAAAATATTTTTAGAATTTCTGATTTCTATATTCTTCCAATTATCTCAAGACCTAAAACAAGTCAAGTAACAATCAAACAATAATTATAAGTTTAATTGCTTAGAATACATTTTCAGACTTACTACGCAAAACGGATTTAATATTTTGTGGTTATTCCACAACGTTTTGCTTTGAATTTTTTAAAGAAAACTACTTAATATCCAAATTTTTTTTTTTTTTTTTTTTTACATTTACATCGGGTAATGATGTTTATTATATTTTTCCCCTCCCCCCCACCCCTCCCACCCCTCCCACCCCTCCCACCCCTCTTTTCCCTCTACACAGTCCTTCTTTCCTTCATTCTTACTGCTCTCCTTAGCCTAACTCTAAACCTAACCCTAAACCTAATGCTAGCCCGTCCCACCCCCCATTATATGTCCTCATCCGCTTATCAGCGAGATCATTCGTCCTTTAGTTTTTTGAGATTGGCTTATCTCACTTAGCATGATATTCTCCAATTTCGACCATTTGCCTACAAATGCCATAATTTTATCATTCTTCATTGCGGAGTAATATTCCATTGTATAAATATGCCACAGTTTCTTTATCCATTCATCAACCGAAGGACATCTAGGTTGGTTCCACAATCTGGCTATGGTGAATTGAGCAGCAATGAACATTGATGTGGCTGTATCTCTGTAGTATGCTGCTTTTAAGTCCTTTGGGTATAGGCCAAGGAGTGGGATAGCTGGGTCAAATGGTGTTTCCATTCCAAGCTTTCTGAGGAATCTCCACACTGCTTTCCAGAGTGGTTGCACTAATTTGCAACCCCACCAGCAATGTATGAGTGTTCCTTTTTCACCACATCCTCGCCAACACCTATTGTTGCTTGTATTCTTGATAATCGCCATTCTAATTGGGGTGAGATGAAATCTTAGGGTAGTTTTGATTTGCATTTCCCTTATTACTAGGGATGTTGAACATTTTTTCATATATCTGGTGATTACTTGTACATCTTCTTCTGTGAAGTGTCTGTTCATTTCCTTAGCCCATTTGTTGATTGGATTATTTGTATTCTTCGTGTAGAGTTTTTTGAGTTCTTTATAGATTCTGGAAATTAGCGCTCTATCTGAGGTATGGTTGGCAAAGATATTCTCCCACTCTGTAGGCTCTCTCTTCGCATTTCTGATAGTTTCCTTTGCTGAGAGAAAGCTTTTTAGTTTGAATCTATCCCAGTTGTTTATTCTTGCTTTTATTTCTTGTGCTATGGGAGTCCTGTTAAGGAAATCTGATCCTGAGCCAACAAGTTGAAGATTTGGACCTACTTTTTCTTCTATAAGATGCAGGGTCTCTGGTCTGATTCCGAGGTCCTTGATCCATTTTGAGTTGAGTTTTGTGTAGGGTGAGAGATAGGGGTTTAGTTTCATTCTATTGCATATAGTTTTCCAGTTTTCCCAGCACCATTTGTTGAAGAGGCTATCTTTTCTCCATTGCATATTGTTGGAACCTTTGTCTAGTATGAGAAAATTGTATTTATTTGGGTTTGTGTCCATGTCCTCTATTCTGTACCATTGATCTACCTGTCTATTTTGGTACCAATACCATGCCGTTTTTGTTACTATTGCTTTGTAGTAGAGTTGAAGATCTGGTATTGCAATACCCCCTGCTTCGCTCTTGCTACTGAGGATTGCTTTAGCTATTCTAGGTTTTTTATTCTTCCAGATGAATTTCATAATTGCTTGCTCTATTTCTGCGAGGTACATCATTGGGATTTTAATTGGAATTGCATTGAATCTGTATAGCACTTTAGGTAGTATGGCCATTTTGACAATATTAATTCTGCCTATCCAGGAACATGGGAGATCTTTCCATCTTCTAAGGTTTTCTTTAATTTCTTTCTTTAGTGTTCTGTAGTTCTCATTGTAGAGGTCTTTCACCTCTTTTGTGAGATTGATTCCCAAGTATTTTATTTTTTTCGATGCTATTGTGAATGGGGTAGTTTTCCTAATTTCTCTTTCTGAAGATTCATCACTTATGTATAAAAATGCATTGGATTTATGAGCATTGATCTTGTAACCTGCTACTTTACTGAATTCACTTATGAGTTCTAAAAGTTTTCTGGTGGAATTTCCAGGTTCCTCTAAATATATAATCATGTCATCAGCGAACAGGGATAGTTTGAGTTCTTCTTTTCCTATTCGTATCCCTTTAATTTCTTTGGTTTGTCTGATTGCTCTGGCTAGAGTCTCAAGGACGATGTTGAATAGAAGCGGTGAAAGAGGGCATCCCTGCCTTGTTCCAGTTTTTAGGGGGAACGCTTTCAGTTTTTCACCATTTAGAATGATATTAGCCATGGGCTTAGCGTAGATGGCCTTTATAATGTTTAGGAATGTTCCCATTACCCCAATTTTTTCTAGTGTTTTGAGCATGAAGGGATGCTGTATTTTATCAAATGCTTTTTCTGCATCTATTGAAATAATCATGTGATTCTTAACTTTAAGTCTGTTGATATGGTGAATGACATTTATTGATTTCCGAATGTTGAACCAACCTTGCATCCCTGGGATAAAACCCACTTGATCGTGGTGCACTATCTTTTTAATATATATTTGTATGCGATTTGCTAAAATTTTGTTGAGAATTTTTGCATCGATGTTCATTAAGGATATTGGTCTGAAATTTTCTTTCCTTGATTTGTCTCTGTCTGGTTTAGGTATCAGGGTGATATTGGCTTCATAGAACGAGTTTGGTAGGGTTCCCTCCTCTTCTATTTCATGGAATACTTTGAGGAGTATTGGAATGAGCTCTTCTTTAAAGGTTTTGTAGAACTCGGCTGAGAACCCATCTGGTCCTGGACTTTTCTTTGTTGGTAGGCTTTTGATGACCTCTTCTATTTCATTGCTTGAAATTGGTTTATTTAAGTTGTGTATGTCCTCCTCGTTCACTTTAGGTAATTCATATGTCTCTAGAAATTTGTTGATGTCTTCAAGGTTTTCTGTTTTGTTGGAGTATAGATTTTCGAAATAGCTTCTAATTATGTTTTGTATTTCACTCGTGTCTGTTGTGATGTTTCCTTGTTCATTCCGAATTTTAGTAATTTGAGTTTTCTCCCTCTTTCTCTTTGTTAGTGTGGCTAAGGGTTTATCAATTTTATTTATTTTTTCAAAGAACCAACTATTTATTTTATTAATTTTTCCGATTGTTTCTTTTGTTTCGATTTCGTTGATTTCGGCTCTGATTTTAACTATTTCCTGTCTTCTACTACTTTTGGTATTGGTCTGCTCTTCTTTTTCTAGTGCTTTGAGCTGTAGTGTTAAGTCGTTTATTTGTTGATTTCTACTTCTTTTTTTGAATGCACCCCATGAAATAAATCTTCCTCTAAGTACTGCTTTCATAGTGTCCCAGAGATTTTGATATGATGTGTCTTTGTTCTCGTTTACTTCTAAGAATTTTTTTATTTCCCTCCTGATGTCTTCTGTTATCCATTCATCATATAATAGTGTATTATTTAGTCTCCAGGTATTGGAGAAGTTTCTGTTTTTTATTCTGTCATTTATTTCTAATTTCAATCCATTATGATCTGATAGAGTACAAGGTAGTATCTCTATCTTCTTGTATTTACTAACAGTAGCTTTGTGGCATAAAATATGGTCTATTTTAGAGAAGGATCCATGTGCTGCTGAGAAGAAAGTGTATTCATTCTGTGTTGGATGGTATATTCTATATATGTCCGTTAAGTCTAAATTGCTGATTGTGTTGTTGAGATCTATAGTTTCTTTATTCAATTTTTGTTTGGACGATCTATCCAGTGGTGAGAGAGGTGTGTTAAAATTGCCTAGTATTATTGTGTTGTGGTCTATTTGGTTTCTGGAATTGAGAAGGATTTGTTTGACGTACGTGGATGAGCCAATGTTCGGGGCATAGATATTTATGATTGTTATGTCTTGCTGATTTATGCTTCCCTTAAGCAGCATGTAATGTCCTTCTTTATCCCTTCTGACTAGTTTTGGTTTGAAGTCCACATTATCTGAGATGAGGATGGATACTCCAGCTTTTTTGCTGTGTCCGTGTGCATGGTATGTTTGTCCCCATCCTTTCACCTTTAGTCTATGGGTGTCTCTTTCTATGAGATGAGTCTCTTGCAGGCAGCATATTGTTGGATTTTTCTTTTTAATCCAATCTGCCAGTCTGTGTCTTTTGATTGATGAATTCAGGCCATTAACATTCAGGGTTATTATTGTGATATGATTTGTATTCCCAGTCAATTGACTCATATTTGTTTTTGACATGATTTGGTTTCTCCTTTATTTGGCTATTCCTTTAGGCTAGCGCCTCCTGTTGCTGATTTGCATCGTTGTTTTTCATCTCTTCCTCATGAAATATTTTGCTGAGAATGTTCTGTAATGCTGGCTTTCTTTTTGTAAATTCCTTTAGCTTTTGTTTATCATGGAAGGATCTTATTTCATCGTCAAATTTGAAGGTAAGTTTTGCTGGGTATAAGATTCTTGGTTGGCATCCATTTTCTTTCAGGGCTTGGTATATGTTGTTCCAGGCCCTTCTAGCTTTTAGGGTCTGGATTGAAAAATCTGCTGATATTCTTATTGGTTTCCCTCTGAATGTAATTTGATTCTTTTCTCTCGCGGCCTTTAAAATTCTGTCTTTATTTTGTATGTTAGGTATTTTCATAATAATGTGCCTTGGTGTGGGTCTGTTGTAATTTTGTAAGTTTGGAGTTCTATAAGCCTCTTGTACTTGGTTTTCCATTTTGTTCTTCAGATTTGGGAAATTTTCTGTTATTATTTCATTGAATAGATTGTTCATTCCTTTGGTTTGTTTCTCTAAGCCTTCCTCAATCCCAATAATTCTCAAATTTGGCCTTTTCATGATATCCCATAGTTCTTGGAGATTCTGTTCATGATTTCTTACCATCTTCTCTGTTTGTTTCACTTTGTTTTCAAGGTTAAATATTTTGTCTTCAATGTCTGAGGTTCTGTCTTCCAGGTGTTCTATCCTATTGGTTATGCTTTCTATGGAGTTTTTAACTTGGTTTATTGTTTCCTTCATTTCAAGGATTTCAGTTTGGTTTTTTTTCAGTATCTCTAACTCTTTATTGAAATGATCTCTTGCTTCCCGTATTTGGTCTTTTAACTGTTGATTGGTGCGATCATTTAATGCCTGCATTTGCTCTTTCATCTCCTCCTTCAATGCCTGCATTTGCTCTTTCATCTCCTCATTAGCTTCCCTGATCGTTTTAATTACGTACATTCTGAACTCCCTTTCTGACATTTCTTCTGCTGTGCTGTCATTGGGTTTTATTGATGTAGTATCTAGGTTTGTTTGGGACATTTTCTTCCCTTGTTTTCTCATAATGGTCAGTTGTCAGTGGGACCCTGAGATATTGCAGTTTTCCACTATTGGCTTATAGTGTCCCAGTAGATTTCCAGTGTATCACCTCCCAGCCTTCAGTAGCCTGATGTCTAGGAGGAATCTGATAAAGCAGCTCATTCGAAGAATACTGCCCCTAGCCCCCTACTGGTTCCACGTTTTGGAACTGGCTCTGTGCGGAAATGCTCTCACTGTGGGCCTGCACCGTGCAGCTGGCTGTGTGGGAAGAGCCCACTGCCGGAGTGTGGAAGACTACCTTGGGAAGACTCAAGCTGCCCTGCCCGGCTCTGCTAAGCCACCTCTATCTGGGCCTGCCACCCGGGCTGAGCTTTACCCAGTGGGCAGACTCACCCGTGGCTCCACTTCAGTCCGAGTCTCTCAATGCCTCCTCTTCTTAACTCCTGGGTTGTGGAGCGACCGGGGGTGCAGTCTCCCTCTAGGCCGCCATCTTGGATCGCCCCGTGAAGAGAGCCCGCTGCCGGAGTGGGCAGAGCCGCCTGAAGAGGTCTCCAGCTGCCCTGCCCTTATCCCTGAGGCTGATTGCAGATCGAGGCTCTCCGCTGGTTCTTTGCAGGAGTACACTGCACTGCAGGGGCTCCGGGACTCGGAGCCTGCTCTGTTCAGACAGGCTCTCACTAGTGGGCCAGTTCCGTTCCGAGAACCTGGAGAAGCTGGCTGTGTGGGCGGGGCCCACCGCCGGAGTGCGCAGGACTGCCTTTGGATGACTCTAGCTGCCCTGCCCGGCTCCGATAAGCCACCTCTATCTGGGCCTGCCACCCGGGCCGAGCTTTACCCAGTGGGCAGACTCACCCGTGGCTCCACTTCAGTCCGAGTCTCTCAATGCCTCCCCTTCTTAACTCCTGGGTTCTGGAGCGACTGGGGGTGCAGTCTCCCTCTAGGCCGCCATCTTGGATCGCCCCGTGAAGAGAGCCCGCAGCCGGAGTGGGCAGAGCCGCCTGAAGAGGTCTCCGGCTGCCCTGCCCTTATCCCTGAGGCTGACTGCAGATCGAGCCTCTCCGCTGGTTCTTTGCAGGAGTACACTGCACTGCAGGGGCTCCGGGACTCGGAGCCTGCTCTGTTCAGACAGGCTCTCACTAGCGGCCAGTTCCGTTCCGAGAACCTGGAGAAGCTGGCTGTGTGGGCGGGGCCCACCGCCGGAGTGCGCAGGACTGCCTGTGGATGACTCTAGCTGCCCTGCCCGGCTCCGATAAGCCACCTCTATCTGGGCCTGCCACCCGGGCCGAGCTTTACCCAGTGGGCAGACTCACCCGTGGCTCCACTTCAGTCCGAGTCTCTCAATGCCTCCCCTTCTTAACTCCTGGGTTGTGGAGCGACCGGGGGTGCAGTCTCCCTCTAGGCTGCCATCTTGGATCGCCCCGTGAAGAGAGCCCGCAGCCGGAGTGGGCAGAGCCGCCTGAAGAGGTCTCCGGCTGCCCTGCCCTTATCCCTGAGGCTGACTGCAGATCGAGCCTCTCCGCTGGTTCTTTGCAGGAGTACACTGCACTGCAGGGGCTCCGGGACTCGGAGCCTGCTCTGTTCAGACAGGCTCTCACTAGCGGGCCAGTTCCGTTCCGAGAACCTGGAGAAGCTGGCTGTGTGGGCGGGGCCCACCGCCGGAGTGCGCAGGACTGCCTTTGGATGACTCTAGCTGCCCTGCCCGGCTCCGATAAGCCACCTCTATCTGGGCCTGCCACCCGGGCCGAGCTTTACCCAGTGGGCAGACTCACCCGTGGCTCCACTTCAGTCCGAGTCTCTCAATGCCTCCCCTTCTTAACTCCTGGGTTCTGGAGCGACCGGAGGTGCAGTCTCCCTCTAGGCCGCCATCTTGGATCGCCCCGTCAATATCCAAATTAAGATCATACATTTCCTTAGCTCATAGAAAACCTTACCTATGCACATTTTAATCATTTTATAGTTAACATGCTCAAAAATACAGCTACAAAATGATTTCAAGAAAATAGACCATGGACTTAATCATAAAAATGCTATAAAATTGATTATGTTTGTAGTTGTCACAGGACTAACATGATATTCTTTGCAAATGAATAAGAATTTTGAAAAATACCAGAATAAGTTTATTTTCTGACTTAAAAAGTTAGACCTATACATTTACTCAAAAAGCTACAAAAGAGACTCCTCATTCTCCTCTAACAGTTTTCCAGTTCCTTACCAAGGATTCCCTGGGTGGGATTCCCTCGCCCCATTGAGCACTATGTGTTGAGCTACTTTCTGCATAGGAAGAAAGGAGTGTGTCCTTGATATGGGCAGGTATGAATAGAGAAATTCCAGGAATACCACAAGAATTGGCCTTACCCAAAATGTTTCCACAGATAGTATTATCCCTAATATTTGTGGGGCTCAGGAAAAGCAAACATACCAAATATCTAAATATACATGCCAAACATTAAATAACAGATAAACCCTTCGTTAAATGTATATATTTTACATTACCATCTGTTAAATGTAACAAAACAACCTGTAAGGGCAGGTTCAAATTTAGAATTCTCAGACCCTTCCAAGTACTAAGTCAACATTTGGTACTAAAAGGAAAACAGACTCCCAGCCCTCCTTTTCTTCCCACATCCTACTCCTTCTCATACCCAGAATGGTGTCTCACACAAGTGGTTTACTCCAACCAGCATGTCCAGGCTTCATCCTTCACCACGGCCACCATGAGCCAACCCACCTTTGTGGGCCAAGTGATAACAGGGTCCACCCATGGGTACAAACTCACAGAAAAACCTGTACATGCCCCAGAAGTAGTTGTGGGTTTTTTGGACAGGGAATTCCTGGGAGAACCAAGCTCTGGACTCCCAAAATCCTTCATCCTGTGAGGAAGAACAAGACCATAAAAAAACCAAGGCAGGTTTCTATAAAGCACAGGGCCAGAGCAGGGCATCCTCTCATCGTGGGCTGGGGATAATATTTTCAATACATATGCAATTCTGAGCTTGGAAGACATTTCTCTGCACTAAAATATTGTTCTCAGAAAAGGAATCTTTGCCTTGTTATATGTGGGCTCTGGTTAATATTTTACTGCTGTGAGCATATTTGGGATGACTGTACCTGATCACTTGGTTGTCACCATGGAAAGCAGGAAGATGCCTTTGGAGGAGGATGTGAAGAAAGGGCCTGAGGAAGCAGGGCACTCTGCAGGAAAGGAATAGAGACTGAGACTGCAGTCAGTTCTGTCTCACTGGTCTCTTCCTCCTGACCTTTTTGAGAGAGGTAAGCTGAGTAAAAACGATGAAGAGAAAAATGGAATTGGGAGGTGAATGAAGCATCCATGCCTTTATCCAGATTTTCACCTTACAACAGCCTGTACAGCAAGTCTACCTTACATATGTGTGAAATATGTGACCAATGATAACAATGCTTCCCAATAGAGGTTTTTCAGACTCATAGGAGTTTAAAGGCAAAATGGCATCCATTTCACTTCTGTCTTTCAAGAATATCAATGCATGGAATATTAACTAAGAAAACAGAAAGATTTGAGAACCTATGAGTATACATTAGATGAACAAGATGTAGAGGGAATACTGTTGTTCAAGGGCTAGTTATTTAGTATTTAGTTAAATACCAATGGCTGCCTTGAGTTTTGACTATTGCATAGCTTTTTGTGCTTTCATTCTAAGGCATAATTACTGTATAAATAAAGACCAGTCATTAAAAAACAAGAAATATAAGGGATGCTGTCATCAATTACAAGTTGACATGAGAAGCATAAAAATGAAAGTAGCTCTTCAGTTAATTACATGAAAATGATTTTACCCATTAATAAACTGCAACCATCTGCTTATCATTTTCAAATAGCACATCAAGGTGTCTCTAAAACTTTTTTTAAAAAGTGTCAAGAGGATAAAATATGGTACCTATCAATTTTTCTGTGCATTTGTTGAAAATAAAGACTGACAATACTAAAAATATGCTCTCCAAATTGGAAAGCTTGCATAAAGTAACCTGTTTGGGTCTCCTTTTTCACTACTGTGACCAAAAGACCTGACAAGAACAATTTTTAGAGGAGGAAAAATTTATTTGGCACTCATAGTTTCAGAGCTCTAGTCCATGGACAACTGCCTCATTGCTCCGGGCCCAGAGTGTGGTAGAACATCATGGCAAAAGAGGGTGGTAGGTGAAGCAGTTCAAGACATGGCACCAGGAAGAAGAAAGAGAACTCTACTTTCCAGGAACAAAATATATACCCCAAAGACATAACCCCAATGACCCACTTCCAGCTACACCCTACCTGCCTACAGTTACCACCCAGTTAATCCCTATCAGGGGAGTAATGCACAGATTAGGTTAAAACTCTCATAACCCAACCATTTCACCTCTAATCTTTCATGCATTGTCTCACACATGAGCTTTATGAGGAGACACATCATATCAAAACCATAACACAGCCTAAAGCCTTTCTCATATTCTACCTCTTAGAAATAAAATGCATATTATGAAAAGTAATTTAAATTATTTTTAAGTCCAAAATACAAGAATTATAGTAGTCATAAAAGTAGTTTTATCCATTTTGATGCTTTACAATATAATTAGACTTTTATATCCAAGTAAATATATAATAAGTTCCTTAAACCAAAAATAATATTATCACTTACTAATTTATCAATAATCATCTTTATTACACAATTAATTTAAAATAAATTAATCAATATGTATACATATGTGAAAAAGAAATATGGCAAATTTATGATGTGAAGTCATTAAAATTGAATCTTTATGAATTCCATAATCCACGTTTAAATAATATACTTTTCTAGACAAAAACATTTTGAGTTAAAGTCTTTTCTGTAAAATATCTATGAAAAAATTGCAAAAGTTTTGAACTTCCCAAGCAGATTTATCAGATCATTAAGTGACTTTGAAAGGAACTCATAGGTCAAAAGTATTTGGAAGACAGTAGTTTAAAGAATTGATATCAGTGGCTCCAAGACCCTGCCACTATCTGTTGGCTGCAGTCTGAAAACCCCTAACAATAACAACGTTTAGAGACTAAGAATAGGAAATGTCGAATCAGACAGAATGAGGTTCTGATTAAACCCTCTGAGCTTCAGTTTCTACATCTATAAAATGAAGATTATAGTGCCTTTATAGTGCCTCCTTTCCAAGATTGTTAATACCAATAAATTGAGGTGACAAAATGAAGTGTTTAGCACAGTGACCATGACAGCACATGGTCAGCATTCGATAAATACAGACATAGTCTGCATAAGATTTATGTATGTAGATATATAACCCCAGAGGAGAGAAACACCAGCTTGAATTCTAACTAAGTTCCAAGTACTCGGCAACTACTGAGAGAGAAGAAAGTTAAAAAGGAAGATAACACATAGGAAGGAAAATGCACAAAAATTGGAACAAAATAGGTCAAAAACACATTTTTGCCTAAAGTATGCTTAGAATAAATGAAACATCTGCAGACAACATAAATAAATACACTTGATTTCCTCTAACCCAGCATATATGTGGGAACCTGTCACCCAAGAAGCTAATGGAACAAGACATGAGAAGGAAAAATTGAATCAGCACAAACTTGCAATCACAAGGCCACAGGATGCAGCTAAAGGGACCCAAGAGATCACCTAACCAGCCCCAAACATTTTGCAAAACACAAAATAAAAGGCCCAAGTCATCTGTCCAAGGTTATACACAATTAGAGGCAGACGCCAAACTCAAATCAGGATTCGTAATTCAATGCCTTTTCTTGTTTGCAAAAATAACCTTTGCGTATACATGGTGGGGAAGGAGGGGTGGTGGAACAGCCTCTGGAGCTTACAAGGCAAAGGTTTCTAACACTACAAACAACATGCACTTGGCTGGCAATAAGGTCAAAGATTGGCAAGGCAATAAAAGGCCCCTAAGGACCAATAACATGCTGCATTCTTCCTCCAACAGGAGGCAGTTGGAGTAAAATATTCCTGCTGTCAAAATGACCACTGTTTTTCAGATATGTTTTCCACTTACCCTTCCAAATGGAAAAAATCCCACATCCCTTCCTCAGAATAGTTAAGCACAGAATCATCAGTCAAACAGAGCAAGCAGCTTTCAGAATGGCTGCAATGAGTTGGTTCCCTAGTAAATAGATTGAACATTATCACTCTACTTCATACCCTCAATGGAACTCTGTCTCATGAATGGAATGGTATATTATAACTGGCATAAAATAGGCCACCACTTTAGTTACAACACAGGATTGTCCAAATAAACAAGCATTAATCATGCACATTATGTAGAGCATAATGCTTCAGAGAGCTTCTGCAAGCAGCTCCAAATGAACTCGACCAAATTATACCATCTGACAGCTGTTCCGTGACCTGTGGGAAATGAGTTGGTGGTCTCAGTCCAGTTCCTAGTGGACAGGTGTCCAAAGCACAAAAACTACCCTCACAATTGGGCCTAATTAGCAACCTGGTTGTTGCAGCCGCAGTAAAACCTGGAGCCCATGTCACCGCCATGCTGTTGGAGGCTTGTCTTGCTATCAGGTGGCCATGCGCTGAAGGCTTAGAACAGAAACACTCACAATGGTGCCTGCACAAAATGTTGCTTCAGGAAAAACAAAAAACTGTGTCTCCTGATTCCCCAAAGCCTAACTCCAAAGATGTCAGAGACAAAGGTGAAGTTCTGAGCACTATTTTAATCCATAGAAAGAAAAAAACTTGGAACACAAAAAAAACTTGGAACACAAAGTGTTATGAACTCCCACCTTTCATAAGTGCAACAAATTCATGTGTTACACAACATCTTGGATTCCCCTGGATACACAACCATTCTCAAAATGTTTCCTTTCACCTCTTTCCTTAATTGAAAACTGCCTGCTTTCTGAGGACACTGCCTCCCCTGGAGCCCTCCCAAGTGCTCAGAGCTCTTCCAGGGTCTGCATACCTCCATGCCAGATGATGGAGATACATTGTTGTTCCTAAGTGTCGTTTCTACACTCTTTGTTCCCTGACCTTGCAAACTCTTTTTTCCTTAATACCCAAAGCATTCAGCTCTGCCCCAATCTATCAAACTTCCTTTCCTTTTTATAATATCAATGGCAATTTCAACACCTACTTGCGAGAACCACAAACATTCTGACCTTAGTCTTTATCTCCCTAACCCTAATATCTTTTCTCCTCAATACCACAGTCAACCACTTGTATAGCTATAACCCAGACCTTTGTCATTACCAGAAACTGTCACCTCCAAAAATATCATTCTCAGCTTATTTTGTTAAAGCCCTCCCTCTCTACAACTCTCTCATCACATGCAGATCAATCTCCTGGCACAGTGTTGTCACTATTCATTGATAGCCACCCCCTTTATCTTCTCTCCCTGTTATTATTGGCCCCTCCCTACCCTCATCCAATCTAACATCAATTCCTGTTAATTTTATCTCCAAATCATATTCACTTATTTCTTAACATCTCAGCCTGTTTGCAGCCTAATGATATAGATGCAATAATATTTCCTAAATGAGTAAAACATTAAAAATAAATGCTGATGAGTTTCTTTTTTCAATATAGAAGCACAAGGGAAGGTTAGTCCCACACTGAAAATGGATAATCTACAAAATCAAAACTTCTCTTCATCCCAACAGAAAGCTGAGACTGCAAGCAAGCAAACTGAATTCCAAAGTGGGACAAACCCCAAAAAGGAGTAACAGAAAACATCAATTATTTCACCTTCCCACAGTATAGGAAAGAGAGATGCTGCCACATAAGTGAATAAGAATTCAACTAAAATTTTAATTCATAAAAGCCAAGTATGAGCTAGCAAGACAGTGTGGTATCTCTAGGAGGAATAAGGAAGAATAGTAGCTATTAATAATAGCTTGATATAGCAAGAAGATATAATAATTCTGCATCTATACCAATAAAAATAAATAAAACAAAGTTTGACAGATTTGAAGGGAGATATAGTTCTATAATAACAGTGGCAAAATTAATATCCCTCTTTTAATAATGGATCCAGCAACCAGAGAAAATATAAGTAAAGAAACAGAACTTAATCTAAGGAACCAACTAGATCTAATAGATATACACAGAACATTCTACCCAACAACAATAGCATACACATTCTTCTCAATTATACATCAATGTTTCAGGATAAACCATATGTTAAGCCACAAATTATGTTAAGATGTAACTCAGTAGTGGGGTACCTGTCTAGCATGAGCAAGACCTTAGGTTCCATCCCCAGTACCACCAAAAAAAAAAAAAAAAAAAAAAAAAAATCACAGTTAAAGTCATATGTAATAGCAAAAGACTAAATGAATTCCTGCTAATACCAAGAACAAGGTACAAATTTTTGCTCTCACCATTACTACTGAACATTTTACTGGAGATCTGAACACAGTAAGGCAAAAAAAATCAACCCTGTATATCAGAAAGGAAAAAGTGAAAGTCTTGGGATCACTGGATCATATGGGGTTTTATTTTTAATTTTTTGAGGAACCTTCATTTTGTTTTCCATAATGGATGGACTAATTGTCATTCACACCAACAGTGTTCAAGGGTCCCCTTTTCTCCATATCCTCAACCACACTTGTTATCTTCAGTCTTTTTGATAATGGCCAATCTAAATGGGATGAGGTGATTCCTTTGCTGGGCAGAAGGTTTAATGCAATCCCACTTTTCTATTTTTGTTTTTGTTCCTGTGCTTTTAGGTTCTTCTCCAAAAATTCTTTGCCCATTCCAATGTCCCGAAGCATTTCTCACTGTGTTTTGTCTAGAAGGTTCATAGTGTCAGTTTTCAGTCTTTAATCCATTTTGACTTGATTTTGTAACTAGTGAGAGATAGGAGTCTAGTTTGATTCTTTTGCACATACACATCCAATTTTCCCAGTACCTTTTACTTAAAAAAACCGTACTTTCTCCCCTGAATGTTTGTAATGATTAACCTTGGTCATCAACATGACTGGACTGAGAGACACCTAGAAAATTGGTAAGCACACTTAAGAGAGTGTCTGTGAGGGTGTTTTCCAGAGAATTGGCATGTGGGTCAGTGAAGTGAGAGAGAAAGATCAGTGCACTAAATGTGGACAGCACCATCCAATAGGCTGGGGACATGGGTGGAACAAAATGTGGAAGAAGGGGTAAGCTCAACCATGAATCATACTACTCATGATTCATGAGTAGTATGGTGCCATCAACCACAGAAATCAGACTCCAATTTCTTCAGCCTTTAGCATGAATTCACACTGGAAACTCTCCATGTAGCATTCAAGTCTTCTGCCCCAAACAGTCTGCATCATTGGTCCCTCTCATTCTGAGGCTCCAGCTTCTTTGTCAGGAACAACCATTGGTTTCCCCAGCTCTCCAGCTTGCACAAGATCATTGTGGGGTTACCCAGTCTCTGCTCCTGAGGTCAATCTAATAAATCCCCTTTTATAATTATATATACATTCTATTGGTTCTGTTTTTCCCAAGACCCCTAATAAAATGTTTTTAGCACTTTTGTCAAAAATCAGTTCATTGTACATACACAGGTTTTCTTCTAAGCTCTCTGTTCTGTTCCATTGTCTGTGTTTCTTTTTATGCAATACCATACTGTTTTGATTACTACATCTGTGTAGTATATTTTGAAGTCAGGTGGTACAATTCCTCCTGATTTGTTCTTTTTCCTTTGCCTTTGGAGATGTTTTTGTAGTTCCATACAAATCTCGGATTTTTTTTCTAATTCTCTAAAGAATATCATCAATTCCATTTCTATGTATTAGCAGTGAGATAATTAAAATTGAATTCTTAAGTACAATTTAGTCTCAAAAAATCACAGAATATTTCAGAATAAATCCAACAAAATACATGGAAGAATTCTCTACTGAAAATTGCAAAGAATTGATGAGAAAAATTAAAGAAAATATGAATCTAAAGAGACATATCTGTACTTACAGATCAAAATGGGCAAAATTAAGTTTCCCAAATTTGAACTATAGATTCAACACAATTCCAGTCAAAACTCCAATATGTATTTTTTTAGAAATTGGCAAACTATTTTAAATCCTAAAATATCCTTAACAATTTCAAAAAATATAAACTAAGTTATATGACTCATACAACCTGATATCAAGACTTACAGTCAAGCCATAGTAATCAAGACAGTGTGACACTAGCAAAAAGGAAAACAAGAGAGTCCACTAATAAATTCATACATATGTGGTCAGTTTATTTGCAATGAAGGTAAGTTAATTTAATGGGAAAAGGATAATTTTTCAACAGAGTGCTAAAAAAATTAATTGGATTTCCATATGCAAAAAAATAAATAAATCCATGACACTTACAATGTATACAAAAATAAATTCAAAATTGGTCATAGATGTAAATGTAAAACATGAAGCCATAAAATTTCCAGAAGAAAACATACATTAAAACATTTTGTAGCCAGGAGTCACAGTGCCTGCATATTATCCCAGGCACTCAGGAGACTGAGGCTGAAGGATTGCAAGTTCAAGGATAGCCATGGCAACTTCATGAGGCCTGGTCTCAAAATAAAAAAGGACCGTGGACTTAGTTCAGTGATTAAAGCATCCCCAGGTTCAATCCCTGTACCAAAAAAAAAATTCTTTTGTGCAAGTGTGGTGGTACCTGCCTATAATCCTAATAACTCGGGAGGAAAAGACAGGAATATTTCAAGTTCCAGGCCATGCTGGTCAACTTATTGAGACTCTGTCTCAAAATAAAAAATAAAAAGGGATATAAGTTGGCATCAGAGTACCCCATTCACGTATGAGCAGTACATGCCTTTATGTTGTTGAGAAGTAATCCAACTACTGATACATGAATGATTCTCAAAAGTATTATGCTGAGTGAAAGAAGCCAGACTCAAAAAGATACATACTGTTTGATTCTATTTATATGATACTCTGAAAAAGGCAAAATTACAGTGACAGAAATCAGTCGCCAGAGCCTGGGGGAAGTAGGAGAGGACTGACTACAAAAGACCACAGAGAAACTTTTGAGGATGATGGAATTATTCCATATCATGAACACATTATATGACAATATATGTTTGTCAAAACTCACCAAAGAGTGATTTTTACTGTATGCAAATTATACTTTAAAAAGCTGACTTCTAAAAATAGATTATCATGAATAGGTACATATAGGTTCCTTGCTCTTTTCTCACTAAACTCATCTTAAGCTATGGAAATAATTAAGGAAAAGCATGATACAAAGTTCATTAATTCCCATCTGCTCCTTTCCCCTGCCTCTTTCCATACCTAGACAATTCTTTGTACACAGGAGCTATCTGATTAGTTGTACTTTTTTAACAATACATCTTATTTGTAAGGGGCAAGACTGAAGGGAAAATCTGAAAAACTGCACACTGTTTATTACTTAGGTGCTTTATAAACATGTACTCGCACCAAAAATTGTCCTTTTTCTTGAAGACAAATGTCAGGTCTAACTTCCAACTTTAGTGTAAAAAATCATATAACCATGTCAGTGTAAATAAAATCATACCCTTTCATAATTTTGTTGAACTGCCCTGCAGGACCACCAGGGCATGGCATATGGCTGTGTCAGTTGCATCTGGAATAAAGGCATGCTGCCTAGGGGGTGTGGATGTGCTTTGAAATCCAGCTCTTCTCTGTTGCAAGCCTTGGGTGATTGCTAAATGGGAAATGGCACCTTTTATCTAATGGTCCTCCTAAATGGAGGCCTTTATGTAATTTGTGAGCTCAGACAGGGCATCTTTTTTAACACATAAAGATACTGTAAATGCAAGAAGTGGCCCAAAGAATGATTAATCCTTTCTAAAACTCAATCTCAAAATAACCACCCAGATTAAGAATTAAATACTCCAAGTTTCTCTCCATTCTTTTAATATATCATACACAGAATGGATCTGCCAAATAAAGGTTTAAAAAAAGAACATTAATTTGGCATAATAAGCAATCATTGACTTTCCTTTGGAATTATCTGTCCCACCACGAGATTTTCACATAATCGATATCATCCCAATTATTAGGTAGCAAGCAAACAAATATACAAACACCCCTGTACACAGGTAAAAATCCACCCCTCCAGGAAAGTCTGGAATGATATTTCCCCACATTCCTTAAAGATAGTCAAATTTTCATTGCTGTCTCTGAGCTGTGAAAAACTGATCATCCTGTGTATACATCGAAGCTATGTCTGAAAATCATAGCAATAAAAGATTGTATAGAGAATTTGCAGTCAATTGTAACTGACAGTACATTTAGCTTAGGGATACCAGATAAAGGTATCATAAATATACGCCACCACTCTCATCTTGCCTTCAGTAACCATAACAATAACTTCTAAAATCTTTTCTTCCTGATGCATCCATAAACAATTAGCATCTCTTTGTTAAATTCTAATTGCTCTTCCTACACAGCTGTGCCACAGTACAGCTCAAGAAAGAGGGCCCAACTGTTAAGACAGTTATTAAGAAAATAATACCATAACAAACTAAAAGGGCTTTGGAGGGTTCAAGAAAAGTAGGTCGCCCTACATCCTTTCAGGAAACCAAATCATAGACCATATCCTAAATGCTAAGTTTCACTATTCTTTTCTCCTAAATACAAATCCCTAGTGGGAGACACAAGAACATAGTGGTTAAAGAACATGACCTCCTGAGCTAGACAAACTATTAGTTTGAATTTCAGCTCCTCTGCTAATGAAACTGTGTGAATGGGGAATATTACTAAACTTCTCTGTGCCTTGGTACCCTCATCTGTAAAGCAGGGCTTATAATGGTTCATAGTGTTGTAAGGACTACATGGCTTAACAGTCATAAATAGCCTGCAAAAGTGCCTGCACATATTAAGCACTCAGGACATTTAGATAAACAATATGAATCATTTCCATTTCTTGCTGTATACTTTTCCCTTAATAAGTTCCTTTGTTCTTTTTTTTTTTTTTTTTTCAAAATTTTACTCATGCCTACTACCTAGCCACATCCTCAGAGACTGGCAAAGCTGAAAACTAAATTCAAGTCTGCACAAACTACCCATTAGTGCCTCAATAACACCTAGCCAAAGCAAAGGAGAAGACCATTTCTGAGAAACAGTTGCAAAGTGCTGGAGAGAGTCACGGAATGACCCAGTCAGTTCTAAACCTTGGAGTTTTTCACCCTTCAAAGTGACACAACATAGGATGACAACATTCCTGTTCCTTTCTACTTGAGAAACTCCAAAAACTGTTTGTCCCAGAAATATCTTGACATGTTGGAAATTTTCAGCTTCAGGAAATGAAATGTTCTACAGTGGAGGATTGAGATGTCTACAAATCTGACTTGAAATTACATCACATAGGATAGAAGAAAATACTTTTCAAGAAGAAACGCCTAAGCTGAAATTTATATATAGCACCTATATATTCAACCCACATGTGTTCTCTATGTGTATGTCCCACAATCATATAACTTATTTGGCAAATCCAGTGACCAAAAATGTAGTTTCCACACTGAATCATTAAGCTGCATTGGGTTTCTAGTAACTGAATCTCTGACCAACAGTGGATTAACAATTAACAGGTTTTATTTTTTACGAGGACGTTAATAGGTGGCTTGCTCCTTTCTCAACTTCTGCACTTTCAGCAGGTTGGCATTTCCACCTGCAGGATTGTGACCTCATGGTTATAAGACAACTACCTCAGCTCCGAATCATAAACTCATATAGCATTTTCCAAAGAAGGAGCAAAGGAAAAGAACCAACTCTTGTCATTTCTCTATCTTTTCTAGAAGCACTCCTCACTCCAGCCTAGCAGACTTGACCTTATATCTCATTGGTCAGGACTACATTACGTGATCAGTCTTGGCTGGAAGAAAATATAAGACGGTGTCCAGTATCCCCAGCCTTTATCATGGAAGGAGCAAAAGAATGGTTATTGAGTAGGTGGCAATAGGCTCTGCCACACCTGCTTATAAAGTACTTTTCCTGATTTTCCATCTGGAAAACTCTTAATCATCCTTTCAGAAACAATGCATCTGTCATTTCCTTGGTAAACCTACCCTGACCCAGCCCTGGGCAGTGTTGAGGGTTAGTGATTAAACAGCACTTTGTGCATGTGTACACAAATGTGTCCCACTTAGCATTGTGATTATCACTGATATTTGTTTTCCCACTACAAAATGAACTTCTGGAATGGAAAACATGTATAGCCACTGTATCACAAATGCCTATTGGCAGTACCATGGGAAAAATTAGACCAAATTATTCAAACTATGTTTATGAATTTATTCCTAAATGATCACATATATATCATGCAGCACATAAAAACACAAAATAATTCTCTAAAGAAATTAAATGTAAAGGCAAATTGATTATATTAGGGATCCTCCAGGTAACTAAAGTAACTCTTTTTCAATTGGATTTTGTCTGGAATAATATATAAACAAGGGGACAAAAAGCACCTAGCATCTGCTCTGGTTCCACTCCAGGAACAGAGATTTTCAGAACTTCAGAACATGGACGGCGTGGCCCTCATCATGCCTGAGTTCACAAAACAAGCTTCTGTTCCTGGCTTCTTGAAGAAGAAATTTTAAGTAGTTCCAGAGTCTGAAAAATAATGATCAACCCTATAGCAGAGTTCAGGTCTCCTTCCAGGTCTAGGCAGGAAATATGCAAGATAAACTTAGAATATATCTCACTCTACCAGACAGCACAAAACTATCAGAGACTACTAGACTCAAATTCAAAGAACTAAGAACGCTACTGGGAAAGACTTACTAGTCAAAGATGGGCCATTTTCAGTATCATTAAGGGTAGCAATTGCAAAAAATTTAAACATAACAAATGAGTTAGAATTACAAATCCCTAATGATACTTTAAGTTGGTCATCTTTAGAGTATATTAGGGCATCACTTCAGTATGTAAAAATTGATTAAGAGAAGTTTCTCTTTATAAAAACATTCTGGTTAATTAATTTTAAAAAAGAACTGATAGAATGATGACATCACCAATCTGCAATCCCTAATAAATTAACCTAGGCATTAGTTATCAACAGCTGTTGACATTACAAAATGAACAATAACTAAATATTATATGTGTTCCAATGGAAGAACACCTCTATGAAATATTCTTGTCAAAAGGAAAAAGAGACTTGAACTTGAACCTGATCAGGCCTCTGGATCTAGCCACAAAATTTATAACAAATACAGAGGGAAAAGGACATGCTATTTAACTGAGACACAATGGGCAAAATATAGACTATGGGAAACTCTACAGGGCAAGCAGCCCCAATTCTTCAACCAATAAATTTCAGGAAGAAAAAAATAACAGAGGGAAAAAACTGTATGTTATAAATACTTAAGACACAGTCACTAATTGCAATGCACTTGGCTTATTTGGATCCTTATTTTTTTCAGAAAATATAAAATCTTTATTCTTTTTGGATCCTGACTTTAAAGAAACTTTTTTTTTTTTCAGTTGTGCTGGGGATGGAACACACGGCTTCATACATATTAGGCAAACAAAGACTCTCCCACTGAGCTATATCTCCAACCCATGATTTCAAAAAAACTTTTTAAAAATTATGACAGTTTTATAAAAACAAATACAGTTTAAATACTGGCTAGATGTTTTGCACATTGAGAAATTATTATTGTTTTAAATTGTTAAATGTTGATAATGGTATTTAGGGATTTTTTTAAAGAGCTCCTGTCTTGGAAAAACTTACTGCTCTACCTGCAGATGAAGTAGCATGTTTAGGATTTGCTTTAGAGTGGTTTCAGGAAGGATGCTAGAATGAATGGAGCAGATTCGCTGTAATTTGTGTATCATTGGGCTGGATGGTAGGATAGGAAGTTTCATTATAATGTTCTATCAGCCTTTGTATGTGTTTATTATTTTCTACAATGAAACATTTTTAAAATGCTTCCCTAGTTCAAAAGATTAGTAAGTAAACAAAACAAAACAAAAAAAATCATGTGTGTGTGGTGTATAAACCTACCTGTCCTGGCACACTAAGATAACAGAAATGAGTCAAGGTTGGGCAAAACAAAGTGTTAAGTGAAATATGTCCAGCAGGCTGTAAGGAAAGGACTCCTTTTCAAAGATGGGTAAAAATCAACATAAGCTGCTCCATTGGTTTGCTGGGCTGCCATGCCAAAGTAGCCTAGACTGGATAACTTAAACAACAGAAATGTATTCCTATTCATTCTAGAGGCTAGAAATCCAAGATCAACATATCAACATGTTGGTCTTTTCTAGAGGCCTATCCCCTTGGCACACAGAGGGCTGCCCTCTCACTGAGTCTTCACATGGTACTTTTTCTGTTGTGCATGCATTCCTGGTGTCTCTCTTTGTGTCCAAATTTCCTCTTCTTCTGAAAACACTAGTCAGATTAAATTAGACCTTATTTTCATTTTATCACCTCTTTAAAGATCTTAAGCCCAAATGTAGACACAATCTGAGGTACGGGGGGTTAGGGCTCTAATACAAAAATGGGGTGGAAGAGGGGCACAATTCAACCAGAACAGCTGCCATACTTAGCAGTCTCACATTATGACCTAACATGCTGGGAATCTGACTAGTCAATCTTCCTCTACAAACCTTTAAAAAAAAATACCAGGAATTGGGTCAAGGTTGGTAGGGGCACTTCACTTCAATTTACTCCCAACAGATTTTAAGGCTCCAAAAAATTAAACCAGGTCTAAAAGATATTTTGCCTATGAGACAAGAATTTTGTGTGAAAGTGGATTGGGGTGTGCAGTTTCCCATCCAAACCAAATGAACCTGTCATAGCTTGGATAATCAATGTCTTTCTGACTTTGCTTGAGGCACCTTATCCCATGCAGAGAATGAATGTGTGCATCAAAAACATATCTTCGCCTGCACACAGACGGCAAAGAGTCAACACAACCCCTCTGTGTGCCATCTGCATTAACAGGGAGAGACATGGGAAGCTTCCTGTCATGAGCATCAGCCGAGCCTGCCCTCCAACCTCCAACCATCCCCAAAATGGCCTCCACACATGTACTCTGTACCTGGATTCCCTGCCAATCTCTTACTTAATGGTTCAGCCAGAGCACACAGGGCATTCTGTTCACAGGTGGTTTGGTTTGCCCTAATCCAGATTTTCTAGGCATCTAAACAAATCACAGCACTCTTTCTTCTCTCACTCTTTCCTCTCCAATCAGTGTGCCAATAAGATACAAAATTGTGGTTGTTTAATTGAACATTGTTTTGCTACCTTAAATTAGGTTGTATTTCCAGGGACTCCTATATACCCACCATTTATGAAACCTTACTTCAAGGTCTCTTCCAATCGAATGTATTTCTCTATACTGGCACATTGTGGGTTCAAAACCAGATCCCTGAAGTCTGCTAGACCTACCTGCATTATGCTTTACCTTTTCACATCAGGTAAAATGTGGGAAAATTCTTTTCCAATATAGCTCTGCATGAGTTTGTGCATTTACATAAGGACTGTAGATATTACTAGTGCAGAACAACCCCTGTACTGATTCCAGATTTTCCCTTATTTTCAATTATTGACATGAAAGGATCATTGGTCGTCAGTTCATCAGAATGACATTACATTGTCTCCTTGGATAACCACTAACATTTCTGCAGCCACAATTCCCCATTATTCTATGTTCCTAAGTTCTGCCAAATTCCCAATCCAAAACAATCCCACCAAATAATACCTTGGAAAAACCAGTATGCAAGACCAGTGGAAAAGTGCTAGAGTAGAGGGTCTTACAGAAAAAGTCATAGGAAAGAATAAATGACCTGAAGATTATAGTAGTGGAGAGAGCCACAGTTCCAGTGATATCAACAGTGGTAGCAGAGCTGGGTTTGTGCAGAGCACTGGGGATGATAAGCCTGGGGACCCTCCACAGAGGTTTCCAGGTAGTAAGTGTCCTTGTCCCCATCATCCCTAATCATACAGAGACCTTGTCCCCTTCTGCTGTCTAGACTTTGAGACACAAGTCTTGGAAATCACCTGGACCTTGATTAGGGCAGTTGTGAGAGCAAAGGAAACTGTGGAAAACCCTTATCAATCCCTCCTCCTGAATATTCCAGAAAGATGGGAAGACCCTACATTTTGGAGTCAGACAAGCATGGCTTCTAATCCAGACTCCCTTGCTTGCTGTCTTTATAGTTTTGGACAAATTACTTAACTTCCCTGAACCTCTGAAGGGATGCCAAGTAAACATTTTAAGAATGGAACCCAGCCCGTGTTCCAGTTCATAGGTCCCATTTCATAGAAGGAGAAGACTCAGAAGAATTTAAGCAAAAGGAGATTAACTGAGAAGTTAATTGATCTGTAAAATAATTACCTTTCTAATTTAATAACAGATCCTCCTTTAGGTTCTTTGCAATGTTAAAAGGAAAGATAAAAAATTTAGCTAATGAAAAAACAGTAGCCACCTAAATGTCTTTCAATAGGAAAATGGATAAATAAATGTTGATATTTTCACACATTGTTATATAATAGTTCAAAGTGAATTAATTATATCAACATGCATTAATGTGGCTAAGATATTGAAAACCATGTTGAGTAATAAAACCTCTTATGTAAATTTTTTCTCAGTGCTAGGGATCAAAAGTAAAATTTTAAAAACAAAATGATATTATACATTCTTTTAAATACATAATACATGTAGCAAAAGTATAAAAATGTGGACCATACAGCAAAAACAGAAGTAGGTTAATGATTATTTCTGGAGCTCTGGAGTAAAGGAGATAGAAAAATATGATTTATTTTAATACATAAACTTTAATTGGCCCTTCACTGAAGGAAAAATAGACTTAAGAGACCTTCTTGGAACAACTGGAGATATTTTAATATGAACTGGATGCTAAATAGCTCCATCCAGTTATGGTTAGTATTTTTAGAGACAATGATTCATGTAGAAATAATCCTTATTCTTAGGGAATGCATACTAAAGTCTAATGATACCTACAACATAATTTCAAATGGTATAGCAAAACACACACACACATACATACATGCCAAACAGGAAAAATTGCTTTAGGGCTTTGGTAAACTAAAAAGAGTAGAAGAGTCCCTAAGTGGCAATCTGAGATAACTACAGCAATGGTAGTTTCTGGGAGAACTACAGATGAAGGTTAAAGCTTCCAGGCTCAAAATCCCCTGTAGAAGAGTGAAGGCCAGAGTCCCCAGGCCTGTTTCTCCAGTCTAGTCTATGCATGGATGATTTCTACCTGCAGGACCAATCTGTCCTCTCAGCACATTTTGCTTTCTGTCATTATAACTCCAATTAACACAGAGAGAGCAATTTTCTGTTTGTCTCTATCCCCTACCATCCCATGAGCTTCATGAGGACAGAGATCATGTCTTCCTTTTGCTGTGGTCCTGAGAGCACTTAATACAATGCCTGGTACATAGTAAGTCCTTAACAAATATTTTAATTAATCTATTATGCCAACTTCCAAGAGGAAAATGCCCCATCTCTTCTCCTCAGCTATTCAACCATGTTCCAAGATGCAACAGACTTCATAAACATGCCCACAACAGTTCCTTTCTAATCAATATTTGCTACAGTGCTATGTACACAAGAGTCACAGTTTAACCTGCCTCAATACTTATGCCTGCCCAGCAGTTATTTTTTAAAATGTTTATTTGCACCCACAGAAATGTTTGCATGGTATGATTTGATTAATCTAAATATTCTTCCTGTTCATCCAAAAGCATTTATTATCTCTCTGAAGCTCTAAGGATGATGAAAGGAGATATACTGACCATCCCCTATTCATTTACAAATGTAAATAAATTAGACTCGGGAACTCATTATTTTGTAAGCCGGTTATAGACTCAGTAATCAAAAATCTTCCCCATGTATGACAATGCTTGCTGCTGGTATCCTTATTATTAAATTTTCATAGAGAAATATACTTGCAGCATATACCTAAAAATTAAGTGCATATAGGTCATTCAAAATGTTACCTAGATTATTCACAGTTGGGTAAGGAAGGGAATTTTCACTCCCTTCTACTGTGGTAGCTAAGAAGATGTTCAGAAAGATCAGCCTGGTTGACAGGGAAGGTTATCCCTAAAAAAGAAATTGTGGCATGAGGAGAAGAGATCCAGGAGGAAGAGATGAAATAAGACAATCATGAATCTCCCTAAAAAATTAGCAGATGAAGAAATATGAAAGCTATATTTCAGTAAGAAATTTTGATTTTCATAAAACATAGGACAAAAGACAGAAGAAATGAGAGGGAAGTAGAAGCACTACTCCATGATCAATCAAATGCACAGATGAAGAAAGAGTTCGGGAGACGTATCAATAGGTATAGGAAATTGACAAGCCAGACCCTTTCACCTAATTTGAACCTTCCTGCCTCATACAATCAAGGTATGAGCAGAATTTCTAGTACTAGAATTGTATGTCAATGTGTGAGAGGCGTCTGCCCCATGAAGTAGTCCTTTTGTGAGCTATAATTTTAATGAAGCATCACACACAGCAACTTATCTTTTGTGATGATATAGGATTTCATTGATCCATTTTGCTGAAAATAGAGAATGCGTGTGGTAGAGCATTCTTTTCTCTGAACTTATAATTCTAATATCAAATTCTCTTCTCAGAAATTCTAAAATTTATTGAAATTTTATTTTGTTTATTTGTCATAAGGAGGCTGATACTATTTAATTCATTTCTTTTTTTAAATATTTTTTAGTTGTCAGTTGACCTTTATTTTATTTATATGTGATGCTGATAATCAAACCCAGTGCCTCACACATGCTAGGCAAGTGCTTTTCCACTGAGCCACAACCCCAACCCATAATTCATTTCTTAAATCATTAAATTGCAAACACATTCTCTTAAATGTTAGAAAGATGTACTGCTTGTTAAAAAATATAAACACTGCCCAATTAGCATAAATACTGAGTCCAACCTACAATTTCCAATAAATCTTCATGGAAATACTTTTCCAGTAGATTTTCAGTCTCACCCCCTTGAAAATAGTTTATATCTTTCATTTGAAATGTTTCTAGCTAATGTCATTCCAGTTATTTCCTCAGCAAATAACTGTTGAAATGTACAAGTAATCACATCCCCCCAAATCAACACAAGAAAACATTTTTTTAATTTTAAAAACAGATTTTGAACATAAACTACAGCAGCAGTAATTTTCTGCAAACAAACAAAATAAAATCCACTCGTGGATATCAGCCTTCAGGAAAGTTCAAGCAACCTGTGGCCTGCCCACGAAGCTTAATTAGTTTGAGAGATCATGATATAGAACCTCTTCAAACTGGACAGGAGTGGTAGCTCTCTGTGGAGAAATAGAGCAAGCTTTTGTACCAGGTAATTTAAGGAGCAGCAACAGGCTAATATGTAGACAAGAGAGGGTGCAGCATGTGGTGTGGTTCCCAGCAGAGCCACAGGCCCCTAATGAGGCCCAGTGGTGGATAGCAGCTGGTAGACTTGGGACTCAAAATAGGAGGCTCTGAGGGCCTTTATTTGCTAACAAAAGACTGCAAATTGCTCAAAGGCCGAGTAGGCAATGAGAACATGTTCATATGGTGAGCCAGTATATAAATTTTCAAAACAAATATTACAATATATGAATTTACATTGCAATGAAAATCAGAAGAGTCCTATGATTGTGGACATTTTGGTAAGAATAGGTACAAAAATTGGCTATTAAATTTTGTATAAGAAAATCACCACCTGCTCTTCTGTTCATTCTGGAACGCCTGTACTAAAATGCATATAGCGTGTGTTGTAGTTGTTTGTAAAATTATGCTGTACACTGTCTGCAACCCCAGACCACTGACAGTGAGAGCCTGATGTATTTTGTAGAGCAATACAAAATTAATGGAATTTATGCATGATGAAATTACTTCCTAGCTATCCAATAATAAACTAAGAATTTAAAAAATCATATAAACCACAAGAAACTGTTCAAATCTCTTGTAATAAAAGAAGACCAAGACTGACCTACATTTTTGGGACTGATTCTAAACAGGTTGTCATAGGTATATATACATACTTTCTGTACTCTGTTTGGTTCCTTTCTGATATTAAGCATTCTCTTCAGTAGTAGATCTACTGACAGGGTGGTACAACCAGGGATTCCCAAGGGAAAACAACCTAAGTGGATATCAACAATTCTATTTGTTCAAATATCACACTTTTTCATTAATCATTTACTAGAGCTACTGTAAGCAATCTTAGAAGTATGTTTCTACAATTGTTTATCTCTTGCATTACTTTTTTAGCTTTATTGAGATATAACTGAAAAATAAAAATTTTACATATTCAAAATGTACAATATGGTGATTTGTTATGCACGCATTGTGAAATGATTACCACAATCAAGTTCATTTACACATCCATCACTGCACATAGAACATTCTTCAATCTAATGAGAAAGCATGCACATAGGCATAGTTATTCTCTGTGTGTTCTCTTAAGTGAAAGGAGGGCACTCCTTGCACCCATTGCAAATCCAAAGTAAAGAAAGACTCAGTCTTACCAAGTACAGTGGCTCTCACCTGTAATCTCAGCGGCTCTGGAGGCTGAGACGGGAGTACGGCTAGTTCAAAGCTAGCCTCGGCAAAAGCAAGACACCAAGCAACCCAGTGGGACCCTGTCTCTCAATAAAGTACAAAATGGACTGGGAATGTGGCTCAGTGGTCAAGTGCCCCTGAATTCAAACCCCAGTAGCCAAAATATAAAATAAAATAAAAATCTCAGTCTCAAAGGCAAATGTCACAGGTCATGGCTTGCTCATTCTCTTATAATCATCTGAACCACTCAGTTAATTTTAGATGAACCATCTTAGTATTTTCTGACACAGATCCTAACTGCAGGGCTTGATTATTCTGTTGAAATTTTTGGCCCACCATAATTATAACTCCATAATTTATAATTTGAAGGGTTTTTGTTTGTTTGTTTTGGTTTGGTTTTTGCTTTTATGGTACTGAGGATTGAGCCCAGGGACCCATGTATGCCAAGCAAGTGCTCTACCACTGAGCTACATCCCCAGCCCCTTTCATTTTATTTTGCGACAGGGTCTTGCTAAGTTGCTGAGGCTGATCTGGAACTTACCATCATTCTGACTTAGCCTCCCAGACTCTGAGATTACTGGTATGCCCCACTGCTCCTAGCCTAATTTGAGGATATTTCTGACTTACCATTTTCCCATTCCCCCTAAAAACAGGAACAAGGCAGGGATGCCCCCTTTCACCACTTCTATTCAACATTGTCCTTGAAACTCTAGCCAGAGCAATTAGACAGACCAAAGAAATTAAAGGGATACGAATTGGAAAAGAAGAACTCAAACTATCCCTATTTGCTGATGATATGATTATATACTTAGAGGAACCAGGAAATTCCACCAGAAAACTTTCAGAACTCATAAGTGAATTCAGTAAAGTAGCAGGATATAAGATCAATGCACATAAATCTAATGCATTTTTATACATAAGTGATGAATCTTTGGAAAGAGAAATTAGGAAAACTACCCCATTCAAAATAGCTTCGAAAAAAATAAAATACTTGGGAATTAATCTAACAAAAGAGGTGAAAGACCTCTACAATGAGAACTATAGAACACTAAAGAAAAAAATTAAAGAAAACCTTAGAAGATGGAAAGATCTCCCATGTTCTTGGATAGGCAGAATTAATATTGTCAAAATGGCCATACTACCTAAAGTGCTATACAGATTCAATGAAATTCCAATTAAAATCCCAATGATGTACCTTGCAGAAATAGAGCAAGCAATCATGAAATTCATCTGGAAGAATAAGAAACCCAGAATAACTAAAGCAATCCTTCACAGGAAAAATGAAGCCGGGGGTATCGCAATACCAGAACTTCAACTCTACTACAAAGCAATAGTAACAAAAACGGCACGGTATTGGCACCAAAATAGACAGGTAGATCAATGGTACAGAATAGAGGACACAGACACAAACCCAAATAAATTTCCTCCCTACATTTATTTCTGACTTTGTCAGAATCCATCATTTGAAATATGTCTCCCTTCCATAACCACACACTAAATCAGCCCCACCAGCCCAGCCCTGAGTCAGGGCTGAGCCGACAGTCGACTACCTGCCTGGCATCTCCCTCTTCTCAGTGCTGTTCAGTTCTTGCCTCATGCTTTGTGCTCTCCACTGTGTCACTCTTTAACCAAAGACCTATGGTGTTTCCTTTCTCTGAAGGATCTAATATTGAAACCTTCTACCTCCTATACTGGAGTTTCCACCTCTATAAACTGATACAGTTTAGATTTGAAATTTCCTCCCAAAACTTATGCTAATGGCTTAGTCACCAATCTGTGGTATTACTGGGCAGTAGTGGAAACCTTAGAAGATGGGGCCTAGCCTATAGAAGTTAGTTCACCAAAGACATGCCCTTGAAAAAGATATCGTGACCCTGGCCCCTTCTCCTTGTCTCCCTATTTTGCTTCCCAGACACCATGAGATGAATGACTTCCTCTGCTACACAGGCCTGCCATAATGGACTGTACCACCACAGGTCCAAAGTAACAGACCTATGTGACCATGAATTGAAAGCTCTGAAATTGTGAGCCAAATTATGCCTTTTCTCATTTTAAGTTGATTGCCTCCAGTATTTTATTACAGTGACAAAAAGCTAACTAACATGGTGGCCACTTTCTGGCAAGCACTCCTTCCTCAAACCACCCCTGCTTCTCACATCAGACCTCATTTTTACTCACACCCTCTCCGAGTCAACTGTTTTCTAACTGTTGCACATGTATGCCTTGGTACTCGAACTAGATCATAGATAGGAATTTAACTTTCTGCTGGTACTTAAGTAATTTAAGAAAGAAATAATTTAAGTAATTCATTTGAGGGTACCAAATGAATAAAGCACATAATTAATTCCTGGTAAGCCAGATATGCATATTTGAGATATAAATTACTACTCACATCCTGAATCAGATACAATTTTTAAAGTCTCTTCCTCTGTTTGGCATGATTTATACTACAGTATCTGCTGAGAGAAAATAATTACATTGACCCAAATAACAAATTCTTTCACCTCACCCAATACACACATATTTGCTCACCTTCCCTTTCTTCCTCGGTCCCCCAACTATGCAGCTCATTAAATTCAATTCATGGTTCATGTATTGTAAGTAACAGCCTCACTGGAAAGTGTCTCATCGTTCATTGGTGTATAGGGTAAGAATTTGGGCAACAGAAAATGTGAGCAATAATTAGCCTGAGGGGAAAGGGAAGGGACATGTAGTTTTACCCTGTTCACATCTCATACTCCCTACCCAGGAACAGACTGCCTTCACCCCAAGTAGTCTTTGGTGTCTGGGTAACACACCATGAGGAAGACCCCTGAGGCAAAGACAGTTTACCTATATAGATAGTGTATACAGGAAGCTGATCTCCCCAATCAAGAATATTTTGGGGCTGGGGAGATAGCTCAGTTGGTAGAGTGCTTGCCTTGCAAGCATAAGGCCCTGGGTTCGATCCCCAGCACTGCAAAAAAAAAAAAAAAAAAAAAAAAAAGAATATTTTGTTTTCATTTATCATTGTTACTAAAGATACAAATTTCTGTTTATAATCTATGCTATATTGAACTCAAAATTCTAGCTCTGAAAACGGATCTTTGCTTGATTTATTTCAGCAAACAACTGCAAAAGTGAACAAGTGTGCACGGTCCCCATCACCCCTCTCCCTCACACAGCCTCCTTCAAATCCTGATGAGCTGAGCCCATCAAGTCTCCAGTGTATGATGCTTGTTCAATTACAAAGTCCATTCAACTTTATTATGGATCATAATGAAAATACCTGCCTCAGGCTAGAGGAGTAGTCCAGTAGGGATGAGAGAATAAAAGCTACTAGGCAGGGGCCAAGCAGAGCACCAGGCGGCCAGGGTTGGTGGCCTTAGGGGTCAGTCATTTGTCACAAGCTTCAGTTGGTGAGCTTCTGGCGAAATTACCTAACCTCCGAGATGTCATACTGAAGCTTCCCTACTGACAGATGGAGCCCTTGGTTAAAATATTCCTAGACTTTCATGAAAAGAGATTTTTATTTTACAAAGCTTACTTTTTGGTTTTCATATTAGCAAATTGCTTTAAACCATAAAATGATCATTTCTGAGATACACTTGACTCAGCAGTTCTTTCTTTATATGCCCATTTTACCAGGCAATTCCAACACTAATGAACATGACTGCAGAGTCGCTCTGCAGATATCTTCTTTTATATAAGAGCTCAGACTGCACTAATATTAGAATATAACATTATTAAAAATAATTCTATTCCCTTACTGGTTAGAATTCCCTCCTTGTACATAATGCCATTATAATGACTTGTTCAATTTCTTTTCTTCTCTACTGGGTATGAAGTTCTAAGGCAATAGGGGAAAAGAACCTTCTCTGCTTTGCTCATCAACACATACACAGCACCTAAGATAGTGTCTACCCATAAAAAAAGTCTGCTGAATAAATAGTTAAACTGTATAAATGGCATCTTAACTTCAACTTCAGTGCTATCATCAGCATATCTATGTCCAACCTTAGTTTAGTGTCTAGTAAAACTAGTTGTCAAAAATCGTATTTAAGTACAGAGGGAAAAGCAGGAAAAATCCCAAGGGAATGAGGAACCTCATCTGTACCCTCTCAGTTTCCCAAATAATGTAATATTGTTAGATGACAGGTCATTTTCCTCTTTGAAAATGGAAGAAAGTCTTGGCAAAGATAAAAGTTGTCTTCCTTCAGGAATTGTCCAGCCTGAACTGAGCCTTTCTGCAAAAGGGATACCAGGATGCTTTCCTGCAGGAGTCTACACTTCTGTAACACTGAAGAACCTGTAGCTTACACTTCCATGCCTGTCCATAATCCTTCCTCTACCCAAAAAAAATGCACCCTCAATACCTCTTCATTTGGTTATTTCTTACTTGTCTTTCAAGTCTTAGTTCAGGTCATTTCCTCTAAGAAATCTCCCCTGACTGCCCATTGCTGCTCCCTATCCGTCCTATAGGTAGAACCTCCACCATTACACATTGCATTATATTTAAATGGCTAATTTAGTCACCCATCTCCCCCTAGAGTATTAGCTTTGAAAGTTCAGGGATCATGTCGTGCTCTTAATTTCTTTATCTCTCAACCCAATTCTGGGCAAAGAATAGGTGCTCGTAAATGTGTGATGAACTGATTAGAACCAATAGTCCTTGTTTGGGAAGTGACAAAGATGCAAGACAGGATTCTACCCATGGACAGTACACTCATCTGAGAAGCAGCAAGACAAGAGTAATGGTGAATGGTAAGCAGAGCAAAGCCAAAAGGGTTCCGAAGGTTCCACAGGCAGAGGGCACAGAAGGGATGAAATCCTGACCCTTTCATCCAATTGACTATGAGTTCAATGCAACAGAAATTAAACAGACTGAACACAAAAACTAGTTCAGAGAAATTCATGAAAAACAGGGGTTAATAAGATGTTCAGATAAGACAAAATGGTCACTCAGATTATATGATTAACTTGTCAAAAAGAATACATATTTTGCTAAGAAAGATCCTTGGACCAGATAGACCACTGGTGCAATCCAAAATTGTGCAAGACCAAAATTGTGCTATCTGAACCTTGTTTCTAACTCAATGATTTTTCCCTTGGAAATGGCATGAGAGGTCAAGAATATCTCATTTTTTGTTATCCACCTCCACCCTTAAAAGTATCAGAATATAGTTGCAAATTAAAATCTCCATAAAACAACCTAAATCAGAAATAACAGGGCTGGGAGATAGCTCAGTCGGTAGAGTGCTTGCCTTGCAAGCATAAGGCCCGGAGTTCAATCACCAGCACCACAAAAAAAAGAAAGAAAGAAAAGAAAAGAAAGAAATAACATACAATTTACATTTCCCTTAAAACTCCATCACTATGAACTCTTGCTGACTAATTAATGTCCACTACATGAGGTTCATCATAACAAGAGAGAAAATTTGCTTTGCAAAATACATTTTAAATTAAGTCATTTTTAAATGTCATAAAAAGAAACAGGTCTAAGTCAGGATTCCAAAATAAAAATATTCTTTTGGATACAAATTCCAGGTGTAAATAAATAAGGATAACTTGTAGGCTTCCAGGGTTGACTAAATTTTGTAAATTTTGAATTAAATCAGACAGGAAGGTTTCTTTATTACAGGACTTCTCAGAGCCTTATTATGTTAATATGCATTATAAACTTCTAAGAGGTTAGTATCTTGTGCAGCATTTTACCAGCACATTTAACTACAAACTCTTTTTTGTAGCATATACTTTGAGAGACTTAGGCTAAATCCTCTGAATTGTGACTGGATATTGCTGACCCAGTTGGTCAATAGCTAGTAGTTCAACCACAGGCTAATTTTTCAGCTACCCATCTCCTGCAAAACACAATAATCCAGTTGTAGTATTTTCCCAGTTTCCCAGAAACCCCACATGGAAGTGGCAGATGCCAAGCTGCAATCAAGTAACCTGCATCCTTGGGCAAGAGAAATAAGAAATTAATTATTTCAAGTCAAACACACTGACATGTCAAAAATTCCCAAAGAAATGTTAACAAACACCCATTTTGTGGTCACCCATCTTTGACTAGATTGTAATAACAAAAGGAAAGCAAGACTGTGCCAGAATTTTAAATAGTTCAACTAGTTTTATTCCAAAATGAACTAGCTTGAAATTATGGATCAAAAACACCCTCAGGAAAACCTTTTGAAAATTACAGACAGACAAATTAATCTGGAAGAAAAAGAGAAACAAGGAAGACTAACAGCGCAAGGAAAAAAATCCTACAGTAAACGGCAGTACAGACTGGAATGTCAACAGACAGGACCTGGAGGCGAAACTGTGAGACAAATCGCAGGCAACTCTGACTTTCCAAGCCCTGCCACACGCAGGGACCCTTGTAAATAAGCAGCCCCTGTCCCCCTGATGGCACAGATGTTGCTTCACACCATAGATCAAGTGATATTGCCACACCCACCACAACTAAATGGACTGGGGATGGTGCCTAAACCCAAAGGTGGCTGTCTGTGGGGCTAAATACAGAGAAGAGAGGTCAAGTGGAAAAGCTTACTTCTTGTTTTGTCTTCCTTCCGGTAGCAAATTCCACTTTCTGGGACTTGGGACCCCATATTCTAATGGAAACAACTCTGACTTTGAAACACTGTACATGAACTGAAAGGTTATAGGGGTATAAATGTAGAAAAAGAACTTACCTAATTATTCTATTTCTCTTCAAATTCTAGAGATTGTCAATCACATTCATTCTTTTATTCAAACTGCTATTAATACTCAAGTAATGCTATTTTTATCTAATAAAATTACCAGTTTTCTTCTTCTCCCAAACGAAGGGCTGATATTTTAAAAGTGGATTTAGATACATTTAATAATTTATTCATGCAGAAAAACATTCTTGCATGATATGATTTCTTATTTTTATATTCTGAGTTCTAAAATTCTAAATTCTAACTTATTTTTATTTTACAAGCATAAATTTTTCAGTAAAAAATCATTTTTTTAAAAAGTTTCTTTAAAACTTTTTTTCAAAAGTTTCAGTAAAAAATAAAAAATAATTAAAAAATAAAAAATAAATTACCACTTACCTTTTCTCAATGGGTTTAAAAAAAAAGTTTCAGATCCAATCTTTGATTTCAATCTTCTGCTACTCTTTATCAAACTTCAAAACAGAAAGCGCTCTGACCATCCTATGTTTGGGTGCAAGATGGGTAGCCAAAAGAAATAGAAACCATGGATAACTCAGAGCCATATTATAATTTTCCTAAATCTTCAATTGTCCAGGAAGTAGTGCTCCAGGCTCAATTTTTTTTTTTTAATTTCTTTTAGTTGTAGATGGACACAATACTTTTATTTTGTTTATTTTTATGTGGTGCTGCCAGGCAAGTGCTGCTCTACCACTGAGCCACAATCCCAGCCCCTCCAGGTCCAATCTTGATTATTGATATATGAGGTGAGATACTTACAAAACTACATCAGAGAAAGCCAAAATTAGTTTCAGTGCAACAAAATAAAACATCATTCATAAGATATTCATCTGTATTTTTATACATTCTATAGGTACCAGTATTCATCTTTTAAGTACTTCCTCCAAATTTATGGGTAAGCTATTCATATATTTTCAAAACACATTACATTTTTAAACAGACCTTCCTATAAAATCAATTACTTCCCCCAATGAGATTCTTCTTTACTACTAATTCATTTCAAAAGATTTCATAAAAATAGACATATAACCCCAAAATTATAGAATATTGTCAGATGGATGACAGTACACACTTGCCGTTCTAATATGCCTTCTCCCATTCTGGCCATAAACCAGTTTCCACTGCTGGAAGTCAGCTCCCAGCAGCCTTTGTTTGTTTGTTTGCATCTGCCAGAGGCAAGGCCAGAGGGCCTGGATGTATAAAAGTATCTCACACTCAGAAGGAGGCCCTCAGGCCTTTGTGCCAGTAGATGTGCAAAGAAGCTTAAGTAAGTGTGGGAAAATAGCAACTGCAGATCAGAATTTGCCATAAGGCAAAACCTAACACAGATTTTTTTCTGGTTTGCCACAGACAGATGGAATAGCAGCATAATAGACTTGGCCAAAGGGTCTCCTGAGCTATTCTCTCCATTGTATACACACAACAGAGACAGTACAAACACAAAGAGCCGGTGCTTAGGAAGGAAGTGTCTCCTTAAAAGCAAAGCCCTCCTCTATCACTCATTATTTTCATCAAAAAGTGGGGAAAGGATTGAAACAAAATGCTTCCATGTGTCCTCCTTGAAAATCAGTACATTTGTTACTGTGGGTCAAACTTTCTGCATAGGTACCTGTCTTCACGCTCGGTGCAAAGTCAGGAAGTGGGGAAAGGACAACCAAGGCTTTTTTTTCTTTTAAAGCAATTGTCTTGGCTCGGTACCACCTAAATACTCAAATCTTGTTCTTTGGAAGAACAGCTGGATATCAGCCACTGGATATGTCCAAGCCAAAAACAATCCAAAGGAGCTGCAGAAATGGTTTCAGCAACACCCATCCAGTTGCACTAAATCTTCACTAGACAAAACAGACCCATCACTCCACATAAATGAGAACAGGGAAGAGAAATAATTTTCCTAAACATTCTGCATCACTGTCTTAGCAAGGACACTTTTTAAAAATTCCTACTAACTTATGATCATTAAGCAATTGAACAAAGATAAGTGGACAGCAAAAAAAGTATTTTTTCAAAAATGACTTACACAGATGAAACAAGAGTGACTAAGTATATCATTGTTGAAGCCAGTACATAAACTCATTGGGCTTTGATATACTATTTGACCACTTTCTCATATTTTTGAAATTTTATATAACAAAGCTTTTAGTTACTTTATACTTCTATAAGATTTCTATTTTTCAAACAAAAGATTCCATAAGTGGTATATAATTCTATAAGTAGTATATATTCTATAAATAGTATGTAAGTGATATAATGTTCATTTTAAAGATTTTTTATCAAACCTTAAGAAAATAACCTGAATAAAATAAAAACATGCTCCCAAATACAATTCTTCACATAAAATAAGTTACCTACAAACATATAAGTGGCAATAATGTGATTGATTTACTCTTTCAGAGAGATTTTTAAAAGAATTCTCGGCATTTTTGTAAAATTCTAGTTTTCTAGGAAAATGATAAAATTTTATTATAACATAGAAGACACTAAAAATCATTCTATTCTTATCCACTGAGAAGCTCTGTCCAAAACCAAACATTTCCAAGAAACTGTCCCTGTTCTCCAATGTCCACTAATGTAGACTGGTAGATACGAAACGCATTCAGCACAATTCCAATCTGTTCTCAGCATATGTTTATGTTCAAAAAGAAAAGCCTCCTACTTTTCTTGTTGCCAGTCTAACTCTACTGCACATGCACGCCATGAGCAGAGCCCAAGTGATACTTTTTGCAGGTTTCCTGCAGTAATATTCAAGTGATTCATTTAAAAGCCTATAAATATTTTTTCAAGCAGTTCCATTTATGTCATTCAATTGAAGGGAGAACATCCTTCACTCTGCTAGGAATAAAAGGATTTTTTAAAGTCATTAGAAATCCTATCAAAAAAATTGGAAAAAATGAAAAATGTTACCATTTGCAGTCATCACTACAATAGACATATTGTGCCCTGCAGAGTGCTATGAACCATGTATACAGAAACCAATGGGATACAATCCTTGCTCTCTGCATTTGACAATGAAACATACATAAACAGACACTGACAACTGACACTCTTTTCACTCAAAATAAAAAACTGGAAGAAGATTAAAATGTAGTTTCTTTGACAGGTTCCTAGTCATTAACATTAAACTTAATGTTTTCAAGTTCATGTGCCAGGGATTGTACTATTAGTATTTAAATTCTAAGACTTATTAGAACTTTAATAAATAAAAATTTTTATCTATCAGTAATGATTCAAAATTTATAGTCCACTTAGCTTCTTTTCTTTTCCACTTAGCCTCTATTTTTTCCTTAAAAATATTGAAAAGTGTTTATATCTGTTTTCATTATAATTAATTTCCCTTTCTCCTTTTGTACTGAAAGTATCTGCCTATACTGAAAGCATAAAAAGAAGGAACTAAGAAACGTTCAGTCTAGCAGCTTCCTGAAACAACAACTCCTCTTGGACCCAAGGGGGAGTTCAGGAGAAACAGTAATAGAGTTACCACTTAGCCACACAGTATCACAAAAGTAATTATTTACAAAACCTGCTGCTTTCCTGTCTCCTTTCTGTTTTTCTCTCCTGCAATTGGTATGGACTAGTGTTATATCAAACTCAGGAGAATTGCAACAGAATTGTATAGACTGACATTTTTAAGGAAAAAGGAAAAAACTGAAGGAAAATATTCTATTATTGTTATAGGAACTATAAAAAATAAAAGTAATTTTTTTTTTTTTATTTCAGCATAGCATCAAATTCCATTGGTATGTAGTGTATGTTTCTCTGTGCTGGCAAAGGATGTCTGATTTAAAAAGAAAAAAAATTCCAGAATGCTACTCCCATTGCCATGAACCCAGTAAAGGGGTTTCTGTATAAGATTCTGGTGTCATTTCTCTTGCCTGAAAATAGCCCTGATTCTTAATAATAATGGTTAATATTTATGGACAGATTTACAAACATGAATACAGAACCACATTATGAAGTACATACTAGTGTTATTATTGTTATTCCCATTAGTACAATGTTATCACATCATGTGACAGCATGTGACAGGTTAAATGCAACATCACCCAGCTCCTCCTGGAGGAGGCTGGTGGGGGAGGAATCTCCAGAAAATGTACTTTGAACTGAAACTGGAGGGTAAATCAGAAGCCAACCATTAGGATGGGCTAAGGAAACCTAGTCAAAGGGACAGCATGTACAAAGGCAGAGAGGCATGACTCTAAGGACTATGTATGACTGGAGCATAGAAGAGCACTGGAGTCAGTGACTAGAAATAAAGTTGAAAAAAATCACAAGAAGGTAAGTTTCAGCTCTTTACTTCAGGCACTGGTGAGACACTAATGGGCCTTGCCAACAAATGAAGAGATTTTCATCTTAGAAAGATCACTCTGATGGTAGTTTAAAGGACAGATTTCAGCAAAGTCAGACTTAAAATAAAATAATTAAGAGTTTATTCTATTGTGTATATTTAAGGTATACAACATGATGCCTTGATACACATAGTGAAATGACTTCTTTGGTCAAATTTATATATTCATCACCTTCCATGCTTACTGTGCATGTGTGCTTTCAAAGCACCTAAAAATCTAGTCACAGTAAATTTTCAGTATATGTTAGTAGATTATTGACTCTAGTCCTGATACAAGACGTTGTATCTCTAGACTTAATCACTGTCAGTCCAGGATAGAAATTATGAGGGCTTGACTAAATAGTGTCTAGACAGAGAGCAAAGAAATATTTAAAAGATATAATTAGAGACATTCTATATAATTTTTGCATTTCTAACATAAAAAATTACACCTCAAGTATGTTCACAAACCACATATATATGTGTATATATATGTATACACACATATATATGTGGTTTTATATATATATAAAATGGTATAATATATACTTGAAGTTATATATATATAGATAGATAGATGTAGATAGATAGATAGATAGATATAGATATATATATAGATACATATAAACATATATGATTTAGGTCAGGATTCAAAGGAAGACTCCAGGCCTAAATTAACAAGTGGTATCAATAAGAAAAGGCATAGAAAAACAGGGTTTCTGACACCAGGCTAAGGTTTAGGTCTGAGCTGCATTTCTATAAGGGAAACTATGATACTCATCAGAAAACAAGATCAAAACCAGGTAGAAGAGAACTTCACCGAAGTGGCAGCATTGGCACTCAGAAGTTATACCTGGAACATCAAGACTCTGGACTTAGTAATAAAGGACAGCCACTGAGGAAAGTAACTCAATTCTAAGCTGACAAGATGGTCAGGCCAACATTGTTGTTATACATTCCTTGTCTCTGGAAGAACAGGTTCAGGTGGCTAAGATTCAGCATAAAAGAGGAATCTGTAGTTCTAACTCTATAAGGCCAAGGAAGGGAAAATGGAGCAGAGGCTAACATTTTAAGATGGCTATCTATTTCTTAGAAAGAAAAGGGAAAAAAATTTTCTATGCTTTAGTGACCCTGTTGAAAGACTGGCAACTCTGTTCTTTTCTTCTTTCCTTTCTAAGTCATCCCTATATCCATTTCTACTATTCCTATTCCTTTCTTAAAAGACAATGAAAAGGAAAATTAAAACATAACCTTCCCAAGAATTATTCCTACAAGAGAATGGACTGTCTCAAAAACAATATGGCATATACTACTCTAACAGAAAACCCTATTCTGTGGAATCACTAGTATATCATGCTTACCAGGTTCCTCAGCTCTACTGTCCTTCATTTAGCTTAATAACCATTTATTGCCTGCTTACTATAACCTCAGAATTATAAAAGGCACAACAGGAGAATCAAAGCAAATACATGATTCCAGAAAACTTAAGAGTCTCATTGAAGAGGCAAGAATGTATGAAAGACAACATATAATCAAGTGCTAAATTATCTTATCATCAATTGTGTAATTACAATAGAAAATCATTTATCATCTTCTAGTGCATCTAGCTTTATGAAAACACTAAATATTTTCCCAATATTTTGTAACCTAAATGACAAGTGTGGGAGAACTGAGGAAAGGAAACAACCGCTAGAGCAATAAAAACGAGCTTTAGGAAAGGAGAAGTTTGAGCTAAGCATTGAAGGAAAAACAGAGAGCATTCCAGGAGTGGGAGATTAAAGAGGATGGCACATGCAAGGGACAGAGGAGATGTTAGCCATGGTTATTTAAATAAGGGAAGTTATGGAAAGGACAATGGAAAAAAACAAAGTAGGGCGAACTATACAGGGAAGCACGGGGAGTTGGGAACTGTTGTGCAGCAAAATTTCAAGTTCTCGAAGATAAACAAAAAAATCAGAGAACCTTGGGGTTTTAAAAGACTTCAGAATTCATCTAAGACAATTTTAACTTGATACAATAATTCCACATGTGGTCAGACAAGCCTCTGCCAGAAAATTTTCAGGGAGAGAATGAAAATGCCCCATTTCTCAAGGGAGAATTTGAATTGCTAAAATTTGTTAAGTTACCATTATTCACTCATTATCCCATCCATAGGGAGATATATAAAGATTACCTAAAGATTCTGAAAGATGGCAACATTAATGTTTTTCCTGAATGGAATCTAAGCTCAAGAAGTGAAAGAGGCAAACAGGCTTTAGCCAAAACATATCTGATTATAGCATTCATGGGCCATGTAATTTCTCCCTGCTGGTGAAAGAATGTGGCTCTTTTAAGGGAATTTGCTGGTGACTCTGAAGCATGTCAGCATTTAGCATATTGTTTCCATTATGTTTCATGCAACAGTGAAAAATAAACATATCTGCCACAATTATACAGATAGAATTTTTTTTATTCCTTTTGTGCATAATGAGTCCCCATAACTGGGTATGGAAAATCCATCATCTCTTCAATTAATTCCAAGTTTCCTACTAAATCAGTTATTCTCCCAAACCATACAAATTTTTGACTATTGAGGATCAAATATGCCACTGCATTGCCTTTATATCATATGAAGCAGGATTGGTCAATGTTGGCACTACATACACTTTGGGCCAGATAACTCTTTGTTGTGAAGGACTGACCTATGCATTATAGCATATTGTCAGCATATTGTCACTGACCTGTACCTACCAGATGCCAGTGTACCTTCCCTTTCCAGTCATGAAACTGAAAATGTCGCCATTGTGCAATGTCCCTGAGAATTAAAATTGTTCCAGGTTGAAAAGCACTGATATAAAGATACAGTCTCAGTTAAAACCTGCTCTGGGCGCTGCATTCCAGGCACATTTTTAAAGGAGTGGTGGCTGCTTTTCTGGCTTACATCCACATAAAATCTGCTGTTTATTCCAATCTCTTCCGAGAAAAGTGTGAACACCCTGTTTCTTGACAAATGACTTTGATTATTAGATTGTACCACAATGTGCATCAAAGTACAAGGACAGAGTTTTAGCTCTGCTGTCAAGACAACCAATGCCTCTTCAAGCGAAAGGAAAATCAAAGACTTGTAGGATGCCAGTTGAGTAGGAACCTTCAGCCAAAGGCAAGTGCCGTGGCCACTACCAAGCACCTGGCACTTCCTCACGAGAGCTGAATACTCAAGAAAATTGAGACTTCAAATGAGCTTCCATCTAACAAGCTGTAATTTTATTTCATTGGGGGGAGAGTAGAGGATGAGTTGGGGAAGAAACCAGGGGAGAATTCAACATGACAGTCCATTTGCTAATTCAGCGAGGAGTTCAAGACAATCTTCAGAATGCCGCAAGACAAAAGCATCATTATCTGTAATTACTGCTTACCAGTAGCACAGATTGATAACAAGCTTCCTCCGCCAATCTTACCCCGCCATTATGAGAAGAGGCGATTAAACTAATTAACAAATCAACTTTTCTGTGCAACATTGGGCTCAATAGCAGAAAATAATGAGAGAAAGCTAGTGGATTCAAAAAGATGAAATGAGACAAATTTGAAGCTAACAACAATATGGATACAGAGCGCAAATAACTGACAAATGTATACATTTTGACATTAGAAAATCTGATTGCACATTGGAAAATATGAGGCTATTTGATCAAAGACACAATATAAATGGAAGGTGCTTTATTCGCTCATGAAAGCATCCACAATCACAACAATTATACACAACCCTGTATATGTGACAAATACAAATGTAAAATAAGTCCTCACTGAGAGGGATGTCAGACTGTCAGCAACCTCAGTCTCTTGGTCATGGACATTAACTCAAAAGCAATCACCAAAAAAGTCCTTCTAGCCATCAAGTCGCTTTACTGTATAGGAAAGACAAACAGCTATTCCCAGACCTTAGCTATTTTGTATTCCTCTCAACTCCCCTATTCTTGAAGCAGGACAGATACTATTTCTTTAACTTGTTCCTAGCCTGATGCCTTTTATACATGGTAAGTTTTCAATAAGTATCTACAGTAATGTTGCGCATTGTAGTAACCACAACCACATGTAGATACCAAGCACATGAAATTGACTAGTGAGACTAAGGAACTGAATTTTTAGTTTAATTTTAAAAGTGATAATGCACTTATTGGAAAACTTTTTAATGTGTTTGGAACAACTTGGATATATGAATCTACTTCAACTGCAAATTTCATAAAACATAAACAAAGAAAAGATATCTAATAAAAATTGAACACTTAAATTCAAATGTGCTAACAAAAATAAAATATACACCAGACTTCAAAGATTAAGCATGAAAAAAATGTAAAATGAGTAATTAATACTTGTATATTGAGTTCATATAGAAGTAATAATATTTTTTGACATATTTGGTTAAATAAAAAAGATCATTAAGGATAATTTTGCCAGGCATGGTGGCACACACCTGTAATTCCAGTAACTAGGGAGGCTGAGTCAGGAGGAGTGCAAGTTTGAGACCAACCTCAGTAATTTAGCAAGGCCCTAGGGACTTCTAGCAAGACCCTGTCTCATATAAAACATATAAAAAGGGCTGGGACCTGGTGCAGTGGCACACATCTGTAATCCCAACAGCTTGGGAGGGTGAGGCAGGAGAATTACAAGTTCCAGACTGGCCTCAGCAAATTTGTGAAACCTTAAGCAACTTACCAAGATGGTGGGTATCTCAAAAAATAAAAAGGCCTGGAGATGTAGCTCAGTGGTTAAGCAACCTAGGGTTCAATCCTCTGTACCAATTTTTTAAAAAGTATAATTTTACCTGTTTCTCTTTACTTTGTTTAATGTGATTACTAGAAAATTTTAAATGACATATTTGCATATTTGGCTATTAGATAGTGCTGGTCTGGAGACTGAATGAACAATTTCCAATATATAGCAGCATATCAGAAGTAGCAAGAGAATACTGACTGACAGCAGCCAAAAATGACACCAACAGGGGAAGAAAAAGAAAGTCAACAAAGCACAATGATCTGGAGTCATTTAAAGTATGAGTGTGTATTCCTACCTACTTCAGAGGTGATTGAGAGCATCATAGTTATTTGTGTATTATATAACTTTTAAAATATATACACATCAAGGGCAGCATGTTGTTTGAAAATGTGTATACATTGTGAATAGCTAAATTGAGCTAATTATCATATGCTTACATCACAGACATAATTTTTGTGACAAGAACACTTAAAATTTACTCTTTAAGTGTTCTTTTTAACAATTTTGAGAATACAATACACCGTTATTAACTACAATCAGCATGTTGTACAATAGATCTCTTGAGCCTATTTCTCCTATCTATTTGACATTCAGTATCTTGAATAACATCTTCCCAGCCTTCACCATCATCCTCTGGTAACCACCATTCTACTCTCTACTTCTATGAAGTCAACTTTTTAAATTTCACATGTAAGTGGGATCATGAAGGATTTGCCTGGTGTTATGGTTTAGATATGAGGTATCCCCCAAAAGCTCATGTGTGAGATGATGCAAGAATCAATGGTGAAATAATTAGATTTTGAGAAGTGTAAACTTATCAGTGGATTAACCCACTGATAGGAATTAATTGGGCAATAACTGTGTCAGGAGGAGGTAGGTCACTAGAGGCATAACTTCAGGATTCATGTTTTGTCCCTGGTGAGCAGACTTTCTCTGCTTCCTACTGTTGCTTCTGAGCTGCTTTCCTCTGCCATGTCCTTTCTCCATGATGTTCTGCCTCACCTTGGCCCCAGAGTTATGGAATTGGGAGTCTATGGGTGGAGACATCTGAAAGCATGAGCCAAATAAACTTTTCTTCCTCTAAAATTGGAAATTGGTCTCATTGGGTCTTTTTGTCACAGTGACAAAAAAGCTGACTAAAACACCTGCTTTGTTTCACTTAATATTCTTCAGGTTAATTCAGTTGTTTCAAATGACAAGATTTCCTGCTTCTCAAGGCTGAATAGAACTCCTTTGTATATCTGCACAAAATTTTCTTCATCCATTCATCTGTTGATGGACACTTAGGTTGTTTCCATTTCTTGGCTATTGTGAAAAAGCTGCAGTGAACATGGGAATGCAGATGTCTCTTTGACATACTGATTTCATTTCCTTTGGATGTGTATACCCAATAGTGAGAAAGTTGGATCAAACAGTAGCTCTAATTTTAATTTTTTGTGGAACCTTAATACTGTTTTCCACGGTTGTACTAATTTATATTCCCAACAACAGTGTATGAGTTCCTTTTTTTCCACACCCTTTCCAGCACTTGTTATCTTTCATCTTTTTTATAATAGCCCTTCTAACAGGTATAGCTGTTGTACTTAATTTGCATTTCTCTGATGATCAGTGACTTTTTTCACTTTTTCATATACCTATTGGTCATTTGTTTGTCTTCTTTTGAAATCATATATATATACATATATGCAAATATATAAATTATAATTCAAGCACCAAGCATAATATGATGGTGAATCTCATCACAGTTTTAACAAGTTCTGCTCATCTAAATATTTCACTAAGCTTTAACAATTCATTTAATTTCCACAGCAACTTCATAAAATAGATATCATCTCTACTTTCCTATTTCATAGGTAAGGAAATTGGGGCATCAGAAAATTAAGTAATTTAACAAGGTTACATATATTTACTACAGGTTTCTAATGTCCTTGTCAAATTTTTTTTTCTAATATCCACATATGTATGACCAAAGTGCTTCTTTCCTCTATCTTTGGATATTGCTCTCATCAATGGAGACCTAAACCTGGAGTGGTTTAGCCAAATCAACCCTGGGATAAAAGTTCTACCAAATGTCATGAGCAAACTTCCATCAGATTCTCAAATAATAATTTTTAAAAAAGTCTTGCATATGGGGAGTCCTTGCTAAGTTTGGCTTATAAAGTCTCTTAATTTCTGAATGAGTTGCTGTGATTTCAAAAATTCTCTGTGATTCTTCTGCATGGTTAATAATATTTTGGCAAGAACTTAACAATAATATATGAAATTCTAAACACAGTAATATTTTTATTGCATTACCCATGATAAGAAACCAAAAAGAAAGATTGTGATTTTTTTTATTAAGCAAAAACTATCCAGAATTTCTGTGGCTTCATTTAATAAAAAAGAGTCTAACCAATGAAAGGTAAAAATGAAGACTTGATAGACACCTCAGAAGATTAAAGGTTGATTGAGAATGTGGAAGAGGGTGAGAATTAAGAAAGGTAAATAATTAAGCAAACAGGTGGAAAGAGAATCCAGAGCTCATAGGCAAAATGATAGAGAAAAACCAAAAGATTTAAATCCCATGTGAAACACAGGGGATGTGACACACAGCAGCTTAATTGAGGAATTTGTTTAGGGGATTGACAGCAGCACACACGGAGAAAATAGGGCACTTTTCAAGTGTGAGAATTAGCCAACTTAATTTAAGAGCATAGAAGGCTTAATATACTGTGTGTTGAACTGTTTTTTTTTTCTCTATTTTCTGTTCATTTCCCATTTTGTTTCATTTTTTCCCCTTTGATGGTAGTTTCCTTTTACTAAAAAGAGTAAATTAATAGACTGGAGTCCAGGTATTCTAATTTCAAGACACAAAAAATTAAGCATATGTAATTAGAATTCCTTATTTTTCATAAAAGGAAGAAGGAGTATCACCTCTTATTCATGTGAGGGTGGGGAGTAGCTGCTAAAAGTGTTGGTGGCCTATGGAATAACCAGCATTCTGTAGATGATGAGGGCTGCTCTGACTTTTCTGTTAGTACATGAGGAAACATCATCCCAAATATATTAATTTTCTTCTGGTGGCTTCAGGATTAGTTCTGGGAAATGAACCCTTGTCAGGAGGAAGAAAGGCATTAAGTTTCTCTTTAATCTCATTAAGTTCCCACAGTGCAGGCTGATTTTTCCAGAAGCCCTTTAGTTGCCTTTTATTTACTTCATTTTTCCAAAGAGAAGATGCAAAGGAAAGGAGCACTGGTGGTCTGTCAATTCTGAATACTCTGGCAAAAGTCCTGGTTGTCATCACAAGGATTGATCCAGTTTACTTTGCAGAGCAACCAACCCTGTGATGCAGCTCAGGGTTCTTGACCAGACTCATTAAAGAAGCAATGACCTGAGAACCCTGAAAATGTTGTGGCCTGGAGCCAGGTCTGATATGGCCAACAATGACCAACAGCATGTACTGCTACCAGACCCTTAAATTAAAAAAAAAAAAAAAGCTAGAATCAGAAAGCATTACTAAATGGAAATTTTAATGTGATTTTAAATCTCTAACTAAACTTTTCTTATCTTGAAATGGTTTTATTCTCAAGATTCTTTTTATTTCATGACCTTTTATAGATCCCTTTATGGTTTAATGCCATGGGAAACAATATATATCTTAAATATTATTTTTCCAAATCTATTATGTTTAAATCCTAAGAACAAGCTTTTAAGAGTAGTGATAGAAGCTACAATTCTAAACAACCCTAACCAAAAAAAAAAAAAAAAAAATTCACATATAGAGGTGTTTGCATTTGATTTATTCTTTAGTGCTTATAAATATTCTTATTCTTTTTCACCTTTGTTTCTTGTAGATAAGATTTTGGACCTTCAAAAAAGATTATACTTTTTTGCATTCATTTGAACATCTTTTCTGGTTTAGAACTTGTCTCAAGGGAAAACCTTGAAAGAAAATTAAAACTTCTTTCTTAAAGCCCACAGCAATTTATTAATATTTTAAAGCTTTTCAGTACAGTTGCATTCACAAATTGGATTTGCACTGTTTGATATAAAACAATTGTTTTATTTCCACTTCAAGTGCTCCACTGTTTTCAAGCTTGTTAATTAAATGTTTTATTTTTTAAAATACTGTACAAGTTTCTCAAAACTTCATCTGCACCTGCTCCATTAATGAAAAGATGTCCTTGGAACAACTCCAGTTTATTAAGTGGAAAACCATTTATTTCACACAAGAATTCAGTCTTTTACCTGTAAGCTTTAACATGAGTTAGTATGTATTGTATTCTTTCACCTTCTATTGCTGTCAATTAATACAAGCATTTTTAGTGTGGAGGGAGAAAAAAAGATACGTTGTTTGGAATGTCACTTCCATTGCCTGATGCTCCTTATGCACGTGCTGAACTGGCATTTTTGTAAAGCTATTTAATGGTTTTTCTGTTAGCCTGGCCCTTTTGGTCTTGCCCCATCATCTTTTTTCCCAATGAGATTGTGTAGCATGATCTGATGAGATATAGGGATGGTTTGGAGCAGTAAAACTGCTATGACTTCTCAGGAGTTTCCACAGCAGAGTCAAATTAGGAAATGCAATGCAGAAAAGAAATAAGGGACACACAGGATCCCTGTAGGACCACCAAGATCTTACTAATTATTTTGAGAAGCATTTAAAGTTGGAAAGATTAAACACCACTAAAGACAACCTTTCTGTGAATGAATTGCACTCACTGCTCAATTTAAAGTGTTCAACTATTGAAATTACAAGACCCTTTTACCCCTACTTAGCAAAGAAATCTCATAGATTCTTTTAAAAGAACTGCTAGGGCTAAAAAATATTAAGAATGCCTAGCATGTACAAGGTCTTGGGTTCAATCCCAAGTACCACAAAAGCTAATAGATTACAAAATTATGTACCCTAAGCCTTCACTTATATAAAACCCACATGTCATATACATGGTAGAGAAGAGACTGAAAATAATAGAGCAAACACTGTTTTCACCAGGTGAGCAGAATTGTGGGTATTTTTATATTGTCTTTGCATTTGAACTTTCTGATTTTTCTACAATAAATATGTTCTTTATGGATTAAAAGAATTTTTTAATGTAACTTTAAACACTTGTTGGACTGTGTTATATTGAATTAAAGAACTAAAGAGAAGAAAAAAACAACTCTTTAGTCATAAAGCTGAATCAAGGAAATAAATCATAAAAACTCATTTTTTGGAAGATATGCATGTTACTAAATAATTTGCCTTAAAGATATTCTGACAATCATAAGAAAATATAAGGGGCTGGGGATATAGCTCAGTTGGTAGAGTGCTTGCCTTGCAAGCACAAGGCCCTGGGTTCTAATCCCCAGCACTGCAAAAAAAAAAAAAAAATATATATATATATATATATACACACACACATATATATATGTATTACATATATACATATTACATATATTACATATATATGTATATATATATGTGTGTGTGTATATATATATATATAGCTTTAAAAATATAAAAAATATATCTCTCATCATTGACTTTTATTTCTTGATCTCATAAGCAACTGGCTTTTAGGGTTTTTTTCTTTTGGTTCTTTTATAAATTTATTAATTCAGACATTTGAACCCAAACTGAACACCATAATATATCTTCATTTACTCTACCTTTATATAATCTAAAGAAAATAAAGTCTTACTTTCTTAATATTCTATCTCAAAGGCAGGTGCATCTTTTTTTGTTTGTTTTAATACAAGGGATTGAACCCAGGGTCACTTAAACACTTGGTTACAACCCCCAGTCCTTTTTTTTTTTTTTTGTATGTTTTATTTTGAGACAGGATCTCATGAGTACTCACTAAATTGCTGAGATTGACCTGGAATTTTCAATCCTCCTGCCTCTGCCTACTGCATCACTGGGATTACAGGCATGTACTACCATGCCCCACAGGTGTATCTTCTTAATTAATAAGGGGAACTTAAAATTAAGAGAAGAAACTGTATCTGGTCTCCCTGAACTATAAATGATAATGTAGTATTCAAGATAGTACTTGTGGTACAATGGGATCCCTCTCCTAAGACCACATATCCCAGAGAGAGAGGTTTTTGAGACATGTTTTATACCATCCCCACCTTCACTATCCACTTTGCTAGAGCTTACACTGGCTGTCCCTGGAATCCTCTTCCCTCCTGTTAAGAGCAGGAACACAGCATAATTTTGTGAATTCCAACTGTTCCACTTTGCAAGATAGCAGGAAGTAAGGACCCAGGGTAGTGCATCTTATAGGCTTGACTTTATCACACTGCTTGTGGAGTCTACCACTGAGGTACCAAGAAGAGCAGAGATGTATGGAACAAATGACAAAGATTCATCTGAAGAAGTTCTCTTTTTCCTCCTCCATAAAGAAAGTATGTTTGCATGAGCAATTAGCACTGATTTGCCTAAATAATAATATTTGCTTCTCTAACTGCCCAACACAGCCCATTTGGGTCACTTTCAGGATGTAAAATAAGGCACCTTGCATTACTTAGTTGGTCATGATAATGGCTTATTAACCTGATAATATACTATACTGGTCCTCAGAGATTGGTATTGCTCCATGATTTATTTTAATGTAAATATCAAAATTATTTTATTCAATAATATTTTAATAATTCTTAAATTATTTGATAGTTTAATAATTATTTTGCTTAATTATTGAGATCTTTCACCTTAACCACATCTTTAAAATCATGTCTGTAAGCTCAAAGATTTTCATTCTCTCCTAAATATAGAGAAAGATAGATATCAAAATATTGTATAGAGATACAAAGATGTAGGTAGTATATAAATATTGATCAACCGTGTGATTCACTTGCATATGTTATAACACTTCACCCAAAGTATTTTACCATAAATCTAGTAAGAATAAGGTATTCTCCTTTACTTACCTACATTGGGGGTAGTTGAACCTTGACCCAACTCTATTGTCTTATAGATAATACATGTTCAGACTTTCCGAATCATCCCAACTATGACCTTCATAATTAGACTTAGGGGATTTTTTTATTGTTTTTACTTATTTGTTTCTAATCTGTGATCCAATCAAGAATCACCTGTTGAATTTAATTGTTAATTTCTTAGTGTCCTATAATCTAGAATGGTTTTTATGCATTTTGATCCTTTTTAGTCTTTCATTTACATCAGCATTTGGGAAGAATCTAGACCAATTGTTCTTGAAGAATTACCCCTCAGTTTAAATTGGTCTGTTCCTCATGATTAGATTCAGGTTAAACATTTTGACAAGAGTGTGGCATAATTGTTGTTAGGTCCTTCTGAGTGCATCTTATCATAGATACATCAGTTTTCCCCAATACTGGTAATGTTAAATGAGATATGATGGTTATGGTGGCTCTGATTGATTGGAGAGGCACTTATATAAGTAATTTGTGCTATGGAACCAGGATTTTAGTCCTACCAAGTTAAACCAAACAACTTGCCCCAAGGTTTTGGAGTTCTTGCAGAAATTGAACTCTGATTACTCCTCCAACTACAGTTTCTATGGTAGTCCACACCCTCCACATATTGTTCTGAAGCTCCTCCATACAGTTGTCTGTCACCCATGGCTAGTTTTCTGCTTCTGTTATGGTTTAGGTATGAGTCATCACCCAAAAGCTCATGTGTGAGACAATGCATGAAAGTTTAGAGGTGAAATGATTGGGTTATGAGAGATTTAACCTAATCAGCACATTAATCTTCTGGTAGGGATTAACCAGGTGGTAACTATAGGCAGGTGGGGTGTGGCTAGAGGAGGTGGGTCATTGGGGGTGTACCTTTGGGGTTTATATTTTGTAAGCTAAGCTTAGTCTCTTTTTCTCTCTGCTTCCTGGTGCCATGTTGTGAGCTGCTTTTCTCCATCAAACTCTTCTGCCTTGATATTCTGCCTCACCTTGGGCCTAGAGCAATGGAGCTGGTTGTCTATGGACTGAGTCCTCTGAAAGTGTGAGCCCAAAAGTGAACTTTCCTCCTCTAAAATTGTTCTTTTCAGGTCTTTTGGTCACAGTGGCAAAAAAAGTAGACTAAAACATCTTCCCTCCTTAGTCTTTTCTATCCTTCCCATTGAGCTCTCATTTCTTCATCAGCAAGTTCCCTACATACACCCTGAAGCTTTGACACAGTGCTTCCTTCACCTCCAGAGATTAACTTCTGTCAGGACTCAGTTCCCCAGGCCCCTGGGACTCTCTATATTGAAAAAACTAATTCCTTTCCCTCTTATAAGGGATCTGTGGCATTCTCCTATTCATTCCTTTATCTATGCAACTCCACTTCCAACAAGTCTTAACATCCATGCCAACCCTCTGTACCATTCTTCATATCTCCTCATCATCTATCAATCTCCACATAATATAATATAGACATGTACAAAATACACTGGGAATCAGAGCATGGTGGCTCACACATCTAATCTCAGCATTTTGGGCGACTGAGACAGAAGAATTATAAGTTCAAGTCCAGCCTCAGCACTTAAAGAAGCCCTAAGCAACTTAGTGAGACCCTGTCTCAAAATAAAAAATTAAAATGGCTGAGGATGTGGTTCAGTGGTAAACCTCCCCTGGTTTAAATCCCTACTACCAAAAGGAAAAAAAAATAAACATTGGGAATAATTACTACAGCAAGGAAAATTCAGAAAGTCTTGACTGAAGAAAAAAACATTTCAACTGGACATTTCTTCTACACTGAGAAAATAAAGAATATTCTGAACAGGCAACAGCATGAACAAACAGCAGTCCATGCCTCAATCCCTCTGTACCTTTATATTTCCACCTGTAAACCCAGTCCTGCTCCAACTCCAGTAATCAGTTTAGACATCTGTAGCTCCATAACATGATGTGCAAGGTCACAAGAGACCAAATAGAGAGAGCTAAGTTTCCCCTCACCTACATTTCAAGCTGAATCAGGTGTATGCCTGCCTGCCTTGGCTCCCAAGGCACTATCTGCACAAACATGCAGGATCTCTGGGACCCATCCGTCCTGCCATCCTGCCCACTAAGAACAAATGAAAACCTCTCTCTTCTTACTCTGACAATAAATCATCATCACCATTGAGGTTAAAACTAATTATTCACTCCTTCTTTTGCATGCCCATTGAAGTTTGCATTTCTGAAATTCTCATTTACCTCCAAACTATGTACTCCTTAATAGCCTCCCAGAGAGCACTTCTGATTCCACTCTTACCTTACTCCACTCAGCAGTCACAGTATCTCTTGACCACCCATTTACTGGTAGTTCTAGCACAGTATGTGGCATTAACCAAGCACTCAATAAGTTTCATAAATGAGTGAATGAAAAAATAAACAAAAGAACACACAAATAAATGAAGAATTTGTAATATGTACCCATGGTTTTTATTATCATAAACATTCTGTATATACATGTATATATTTTTTCTACATGTGCAAAAAATATTGTAGTCTAAGAGAGTCTGTGTGTGTATAGCCCAGATACTATTTCATGTGAAATATTAGAAAATATTCCACTTTATAAAGAATCTCTGGTATATGATATCTGAACACATAAATTCAAAAATTATGTTAGCTATCTTAACTATAGATAGATAATAAATCTATGAAGGAGAAGAACCTAAAAGTTTATTTTTAGTTAAGAGGAAAATTACTATTCTTGCTCTTGCAGTTTATAGATGGCAGACATATAACTACTAATCCCATCACCAAATAGGAAAAGAAACCTGTTTTACTTTGTTCTTTTCAATTTCCTGCCCTGCTTTCAAAACATTCTTCTTAAAAGAGGAAATTACCAGTAAGCCAGAGTTAATGGGCAAAAAAATGCATGTTCATATATTAAGTGCTATTATCTACCAATCAGAGGAGTTGCAGGTAATTTAAAATTGTTGACTTAAAGTTACCACAGTTTTTGAGCAAGAACCACTTCTTCCTGTACTGGCGAATTTCCACTGATTTGCCCAAATTCTGTTCACTTGCATTGGGTCTGACAGGCAAAGACCATTGCCAGCTGGTTTCCAGAGCAATACACTGCCTGATCTGTGGAAGGCCTGTGAGACGTGTCATAAAGCAGCTGCCTCTATCTCCCCGACCAGCCAGAAATAAGCTAAGCTGAACAAAACCTTGAATAAAAAAAAAAAAAAAAAACTCGACTTTTCATGCAAGGACAAAAGGCAGTTATTAGGCATACCAGGAAGGTTCTTTTATAACTGGTAATTACATATAAATTGGGGACATATAATAAGAAAAAAATCATTTTCCTCTTCATTTACTTAAAAATGTGATTTCTGCAGTCATTATATAATTACTGGTATTTTCAGTAACATTATTAGGAATAAATGGGCTACTGTTTCTGAAATTATCATAAAGATACAAATACTGAAACTTCCTTGTTAGAACTGGTTGTTGAATAGGTAGAAAGGGAAAATGGTCTCTTTCTCTAAAACAGGAACCTGAACTTTTTTCTATGGCAAAAGGGATCAATCTGTCACTTTTCACCTTTTAAAAAAGTGATCTCTCCCATTTCTCACATTCTTATAAGCCCTCTGTCTTGGTTAAATTCATCCTTTGAATTTATTTTTCTTTATTACCCTAGGACTTGGTATTCATCTAGGACTTCATATCCAACGATTTCATGCTCCCAGACCACTTGCTAGTGAAGAAAAAGAAAAGAAACAAATTTCTTTTTTCTTTCTATGCTAGTCTGAGAGGTTGTACAGAGTCCTATTAGTCAGCTTCATACTATGTAATAAGATACTTGAGGCAAGAAACTTATAAAAAGGAAGATTATTTTGGCTCATGGTTCTGGAGGTTTCAGACTAAGATAGGTGACCCCATTGCTTTTGGTCTCTAGTGAGGGCAGCACATCATGGTGGCAGCACCTAAGTAAATTGATTATATCTATCTCATGAACCAGGAAGCAGAGAGGGCAGGCCAGAATCCTACAATTACCTTTGGGAACATGCTCCTGATGGCCTGAGGATCTCCTGTGAGGCCTCGTTTCCTAAAGGTCTGCAGCACCTCCCAATAGCACCACCCTGGGGACCAAGCCTTTATATTATGAACCTTTGGGGGCATTTATCTAAACAATAACATCATCCTTGACAAAGTATGAAGAAGGTCATCTATTTTCTGACCTCTTTCATCATTTTCTCCCTATCTTCTACCTTCTCCACATTGTCATTCTTGGAGATTCCCACATAAATCCATAAACTGCAGATTATCTTTTTCAGTCATAAAAGATAATGTGAATAGTCCCTCACCATGTGAATAGTCAGTCCCATGTTCCATTCTCATCTATGCATTCCAGCAACACAGTTCAGTCTCAACTATACATGGAAACAAATGATGATCGTGAACAATAAGATTGACAAACTACTGCTAATATGTTCGTAATGTTAATGAATTTATCTTTGCTCCTCTCATCCTCTCTCCCAGATAACATCATACCTTGACCTGATTATAATTCACAAGTCTTCCCAAGGCCCTAAAAGGAGAGTACCAGCATTGAAAATGTAAGACACTATAGATGAAAAAGAGGAAATATTTTTATAGGCTGATCTTTCAGGTCTTCTTAAATCATGTCACACAGACATCAAAACTATGCCATGGCAAAAGCTGACGCTGTCTGTAATTGTCATTACCTTAAAAATTTAAAGCTGGGGGAGAGAAACCTCCCTCAGAGTACTTGGTTCCAGGCCATTTCTCAAAGCAGTGTCAGAATTAGAGCAGTCAAGGTCCAGCTATGTCAAAAACTTAGCCAGAACCTATTCCTAGGGGAAATATGTGTGAACTGGGTAATGCCACTTGCTAGAGACCTGAGCTAAAAAGGCAATATGAAGAATAACAAATACAGAGCTGGGGACTAGCTCAGTATTAGTGTGCTTGCCTCACATGCTCCAGACACTCCCTAAATTCAATCCCCAGTGCTATAAAAAAAAAAGAAAGAAAGAAAGAAATACACACACACACACACACACACACACACACACACAGAAGTCATGGCAGAATTAGAAAACCACTATTTTGTACTCCTAGTGAAAGAATGTATCTAAGCAAGTTTCATCAATGGATGCTAAACCATTAGCTGAAAAGATGATAACATTGAATCTAATAATTTTAATCATCTCTAAAGTGGGGAACACACAAATTACATGCCTCCTGAGTGATAAAAAGTTGGTAGCCCCACCTGTGAAATATTCTTGTCTTTCCCCAAAAGAAAACTAAATCTAATTAGTTCTGTAGTTGTAGCTACCAGTTTATAGAAAATATGAGAGATAGACAAATGTGTTCAACAACACCATAGGGAAACAGTCAGGCAGATTCAGATTCATTTGTCTAAAAGACAAATGACTGATTTCCTAAACAAACAGGAGGTAGAAGAAGAGCATTTTTAAATTATAAAAGAAAACTAATAAACTTTAGAAACTTAAACAAATGCTGTGAGTGGCTCTTGCTTAGATTCCTAAGAAATTCAACTGTAAAAAGACTTTTTTAAGGTAACTGGAGAAATGTCAACATGGACTGGATATTAGATGAAATTAGGAAATAACTTTTTGTCAGGTATAAAGTATTAGCAGATGAACTGATATAAGCCTTTGAATTTGCTCTAAAATATTTATGCAAAAGAGAATGAAACCATGTTGGTAAACATTAGGAAGTTCATTTTAGGATTTTCTCTAATTTGGGGAATTCTGGAAAACTCAATTTTTTTTTTTTTTTGGTTGCTTTTTGTGATTTTGTTTTTTTATAAAGTTTACAGGACAGACTTGGTAACTCTATGAGGTAGTCACAGTCTTCTTTCCAGATTTTTTTAAAGGCTTGATTGAACATAGAAGATCCAGCTAATTAAAAGAAGAGATGGTTTTGTTTTGTTTTGTTTGCAAAACCAAAGAGAAGGTAAATCAGCAACTCAAGTGAGTTTGGGAGTTGGCAGAACCAAGCAAAGCAGGGAGGGTTGTGCGAAATCTTGGGACCTTCCACAACTGGCTTGACAAAGACAGCGTTCCAAAGTTCCTCACCCCAAGCACAGACCTGCTGGCTGGTTTCCCACTCCTCACTGCCAGCTGGCTGCAAGGGTCTATGCCCTTGGCTCCCAGGAGCAGAGGGCAGGAAAAGAGAGGCAGTTCTTCTTGCAGATGGAGCTGACTCTCTGAGCCAGCTGCCCTCCTACTCCTAGGACTCCAGGCTGAGAGGCCCAAAGGGATGATAGAACGTCACTCCAGTCCATCAGCCTGGGGACACTCACCACCATGGCACCAGACGCCTGGGATCCAGTCACTCTCCACCCAGAAGTTAACAATCCCACTGAACTGAGCAGGTTTATCAAGTTGTTTTGTTTTTGAAAAGAAAATGTAAATTGCAAAAATTTAACAGAGGCCTGGGTACTGAATGATATTTAAGAATTATTAATTTGAGGGCTGGGGTTGTGGCTCAGTGGTAGAGTGCTTGCCTAGTATGTGCGAGGCCCGGGGTTCGATTCTCAGCACCACATAACAAATAAATAAATAAAATAGAGATATTGTGTCCTTCTACATCTAAAAAATATTTTTTAAATAGTTAATTTTGTTTGATAGGCTATTAGGGTACAATGGTTAGGAAGAAAATGTTCTTGGTGCACAAAAAATATTAAGGAACAATTTGCCATAATAATTATAATATGCTTTAAAATACTTCAGCAAAGGGGTGGGGGAAAGAAAAAAATAACAGAATGAATCAAAAACTATTACCTTAGGTAAATGTCTGATTACACAAATGGTATGCTTCTACTTCATGTACAAACAGAGAAACAAGATGTATCCCTTTTGTTTTCAATAAAAATAAATTTAAAAAATACTTCAGCAAAGAAAATTAGAAAATGTTAGCAATTACTAAATAAAAAACTAGACTTGATAAAGTAAAAACAAAAAAGGCAATGCAGCACGTGTGAGAATATGCATAAGGCTAACACAACTACACCCATGTTTGGCATGTTATTTTCCAATCTTCATTTATATAAGTACATGTCCTTAAGTAACTGCACTGATAATAGAAAAAAAAAATTTTTTTTTCAGTACTGGGGAATTGAACCAAGGGCCTTGTGCTTACAAGGCAAGCACTCTACCAACTGAGCTATCTCCCCAGCCCCAATAGAAAATCATTTTTATTCAGCTTTTCTCATTTGACATTTTCAGTTTCCTACCATTAGATCTTTTTTTAATATTTTTTAGTTGTAGATGGAACAATACCTTTATTTTATTTATGTATTTTTATGTGGTACTGAGGATCAAACCCAGTGTCTCACATATGCTAGGTGAGCACTCTACCGCTGAGTCACATTCCCAGCCCACATCTTAATAATTATTCTTAGCATTGCTTCACAATATGCTATAATATTTCTACTCCCTAAATAACCCTAACTTAATTTTGAAAACTTCAGGTGATTTTCTTCTATTTGGTTTTTCTTTTCTTCTTTATGATTTAATGCTTCAGAGTAAAACAATGTGCATATAGCTTTATGCTTTTGTTTCTCTAGAATAAATCCTCAGAAATATGAGAACTGAGCATTATTATGTATATACACATACATGTGTGTATAAATTTTTGCCAGGGAAGTGTGGGTGTGTGTGTCTCTGACAAAAATTTTCCCATCACTGGACAGATGATTAATGATTTTAGGAACATCAGCAAAAACTGATACTTGTATCAATTTCAGAACATAAGTAGCATTTTCTTAAATTTTTATGTACTTTTTTTCTTGAGATAGGTCTCAGTATGTTGTCCAGGCTGGACTTGAACTCCTAGGCTCAAGCAATCCTCCTGCCTCAGCCTCCCAAGTTTCTGGGACTACAGGTACAACTTTAATTTTTATATGTAAGAATGTTTTAATGAGCTTATCTGTGATTTCTATGAGAAAAATATGTCAGCAACTTGGTTAACCCATCATTTGCTATTTAGCTACTGAAATCATAAAACTTTCTCATAAATTTTAATGAGCTACTGGCATATTGCTATTACTGTTATGATAGTTTCCTTAGATTGTAATTATTATCTTTATTTTAGTTTTGTTAGTTTTACTTTGTGGGGGAATAATATAAGCTTTTGCTTTTATATGTTCAAAGGTATCGGGGTTTTTTCTTTCTTCTTTCAGTCGTATTTCTCAACAAAACAGAACATGTCTAAGAACATCTTGACTTAAAGTGTATATGCCAACAGTGATCAACACAGTGCAATATTACTGAAAATATTGTAACTGTCCTATCAATATGCTAGACTCCTTAGTCTTTCTCACATTCTCCCAGAGTCACAAAATCCTATCAACGTTGCCTCCTAAATATTTAACTTTATGCTCTCCTCTATACTCCCATTACCATTATCCCTCAGTTGTAGAATGCAACTATCTCCTAACTGATTTCTCTGCCTCCATAATAATCCTCTTCTAATACAAAACTGGCTAGTCCCAGTTTAACCTTTCCAGAAGTCTTCCCCTTATGGCCCAGGGCACAATTCTTCAAACTTTGGGAAACAATTAGCCAATGTGCTTTGAATGTTTACCTTTGCTAAGCATTTTGCAAACCTCACTTCAATTAACCCTCATAAGAGGGTTAAGTACAATGTCATAGTTGTTCCCATTTTATAGATGAGTAAACTGAGGCATCTATAAGTTAAATGATTTTGCCAAGTTCTTATAGCTTGTGAGATGCAGAGTCACAATTTAGGCAAACTTGCCTAAATCTGCCTAAATCCAAAGCTCATATACTTTCTAGTCACTGCACCACACTTCCTCACAGCTGGCCTCTTACCTCTCAGGAATACTCTATGCGCCACTGTCTCAAAACAGCACTTCAGAGAGAGCCTACAGAGTGGGAGAATATCTTTGCCAACCATACTTCAGATAGAGTGCTAATTTCCAGAATCTATAAAGAACTCAAAAAACTCTACACGAAGAATACAAATAATCCAATCAACAAATGGGCTAAGGAAATGAACAGACACTTCAAGAAGAAGATGTACAAGCAATCAACAGATATATGAAAAAATGTTCAACATCCCTAGTAATAAGGGGAATGCAAATCAAAACTACCCTAAGATTTCATCTCACCCCAATTAGAATGGCGATTATCAAGAACACAAGCAACAATAGGTGTTGGCGAGGATGTGGGGAGAAAGGTACACTCATACATTGCTGGTGGGTCTGCAAATTAGTGCAGCCACTCTGGAAAGCAGTGTGGAGACTCCTCAGAAAGCTTGGAATGGAAACACCATTTGACCCAGCTATCCCACTCCTTGGCCTATACCCAAAGGACTTAAAATCAGCATACTACAGAGATACAGCCACATCAATGTTCATTGCTGCTCAATTCACCATAGCCAGATTGTGGAACCAACCTAGATGCCCTTCAGTTGATGAATGGATAAAGAAACTGTGGCATATATATACAATGGATATTACTCCGCAATGAAGAATGATAAAATTATGGCATTTGCAGGCAAATGGATGAAATTGTAGAATATCATGCTAAGTGAGACAAGCCAATCTCAAAAAACTAAAGGACGAATGATCTCGCTGATAAGCGGATGAGGACATATAATGGGGGGTGGGAGGGGTTAGCATTAGGTTTAGGATTAGGTTTAGGGTTAGGGATAAGGAAAGCGGTAAGAATGAAGGAAAGAAGGACTGTATAGAGGGAAAAGAGGGGTGGGAGGGGTGGGGGAAGGGAAAAAAATCAAATCAAACATCATTGCCCTATGTAAACATATGATTACACAAATGGTATGCCTTGACTCATGTACAAATAGAGAAACAACATGTATTCCATTTGTATACAATAAAAAAAAAAAAAAAAAATCCAAAAAAAAAAAAAAAAAAAAACAGCACTTCACTGCCTGGAATGCCTGACATACATCCATACTGCTTCTCCACTCATTCACTTTCCTCAAGCTATTCTAACTCTTGGAAGTGTCCTACCATCTTCCTTTATCCTTGAACTAGATGGCCATTATCCATCTTTTAAGACTCTGCTTCAGTGTCATGTCCTCTGTGAAGCCTTTCTCTATGTAACTCCTTCCCTGCCCTCACGGTTTTCTCTCTCTGACAGGAAGAACCCTTCCTCTTTGCTTATCTCCATCATTATGTCCACCACATGGTGCTAATGACTTCTAATGACTTCTGTTGCTGTTTTGCCTCCTCCATTAGACCACCAGCAGCTTGAGACAACCTTAACCATCCTTATATCCCCAGTCAGTTCAGTGTCTGGAAGGTAACAGGCTCTCAGTGCTTCAATATTCAACAGAATGCAAAATTAAGAGGTATAAATTAATTCTCAAAGTGTATTGACTACTCACTATTTCTAAAGGTTATTTTTCCTTTTGTTTTCAGTTTTTTTGTTGTTTGTTTCTTTCTTTCTTTCTTTGGTTTGATTTGGTACTGGAGATTGAACCTAGGGGTGCTTTATCACTGAGCTACACTTCCAACACTTTTTATTTTTTATTTCGAGATTATGAGACAGGTTCTTGCTAAGTTACTTAGGACCTCACTAAATTGCTGAGGCTGACTTTGAACTTTAAATCCTCCTGCCTCAACCTCCCCAGACGCTGGGATTACTGCACCACCATGCGCAACTATGTCTAAAGTATTTTTTAAAAAGTAAATGACATATTTCATACCTAATACATGCACTTTACAAAATAAATAACTTAGTACCACAGTCTACATGCTGAGGAAGTTCATGAGGGTAAAAGACCACCTTGGGATGGGACATTAAGGGAAGGGTAAAAGAAGCAGGGGAGATTTTAAATGAGGGTTGAAAATGAGAAGGCTCCAAAAGCAAAGCCATATATCAATCATCAAATGTTTGAGCAAATGTTTAGGTTGAGGATCAGAGTTAGCAATAAATGACAAAACTAAGTTGGTCTTCTACCTCTTGGTCCTGAACTCCATCAAAGTGGCTATTCCTTAATCTAAGAACAAGGTGCCAGATTCGAGTTTTATTCCAGGGCATTTAACCTTTCAGTGTGAGTTTCTTGCCTTAACTTTCAGACCATCTAAGATAGAAATTAATTAAAATGCTTCTATATGAATTAAAAATTAACAACCTTGATATTGTTAGATCATGTGAAACACTAATAATGATAAAATGTCAGAAACGTGCACAATCCCATGTAATATATTCAATAACCATCCTCTAAGGTCATAGAGGTCTTTCTGCAAATACATATCATTCTGTTTATATCAAACAGAGAAAAGTCATTTACAAATGAATGTTATTTTCATCTTTGTTCCATAGCCAAGTACATTCCATTTACATTCATTTGTTTCCCTACTGTAGTGCCCCTCACCATTCTACCACCGATGTGGGTTATGCTCAATACCTGCTACTCATAGAGCCACATTCCAGTCATCCAGTTACAGATCTGATATGAATCATATTCCAAAGGTGGTTTTACATAAGGTGTTCTTAAATAGTATTCATCATAAGGAAATCTAAATTTGATGATAGTTTTCATAGGAAAGAAACTTTAAAGTTCAAATGCATGTGCATGCAACACATTCTTTCTCCATATTAGCCTAACATTAAATTCTCCATTGTCGTTTGACCTGGAGAAGTTCGATGCTATAGCTAAGGGTTCCCCAAGATTCTTTCTCAAATTATCAAGAGAAGAAAAGGATGGATTGGAGGATCTGCTCACTATATTCAGATTATGGTCAAAAGCTAAAATGGCTGGGAATAGTGGCACACATCCATAATCCCAGAGACTTGGGAGACAGAGGTGGGAGGATTGCCAAGTTTGCAGCCAGTCTGGTGCAACTTCATGAGAGAAAAGAAAAGAAAAGAAAAGAAAAGAAAAGAAAAGAAAAGAAAAGAAAAAGAAAAGAAAAGAAAGAAAAGAAAGGAAAAGAAAAAGAAGGAGAGGAAAGAAGGGAGGAAGGAAAGAGAGAGAAAGAAAGAAAGGAAGGAAGGAAGGAAGGGAGGGAGGAAGGAAAGAGAGAGAAAGAGAAAGAAAGAAAGAAAGGAGGAAGGAAAGAGAGAGAAAGAAGAAAGAAAGAAAGAAAGAAGAAAGGGAGGAAGGAAGAGAAAAAGAGAAGAAGAAAAGAAAGAAAGAAAGGGAGGAAGGAGAGAGAAAGAAAGAGAGAGAGAAAGAAAGAAATATATATATATATATATATATATATATATATATATATATACAGAGAGAGAGAGAGAGAGAGAGAGAGAAGGAAGAAAAGGAAGGAAGACTGGGAATGCAGTTTAGTGGTAAAGTGCCATGGATTTTTCAATTTCTAATGCTGTGAGTGTTGAGGAGTTAAGGTGACTCTGAGTCTTTCAAACATGGAGAGAAAGACCAAGCTAAGGAGTCAACCAATTATCCATCTTCTAAAGGCTGGTCTGGCTCTGATGCTGTCCTGATCACCTCAGTGTTCTCAGTGGCTCACTTCTCACCACAATCAAAGCAAAATGACTCCTAGAATATGCCTGCACCCCTTTCTACAAAAAGCACCTAGCACAAGTTATTCATTGAATCATTGAAAACAAACTGAATGTCCACTGACAGGAGAACCAGTTTAAATAATTCATGCACATCTACAATATTAGGAAGCTCTCTTTAAACTCTTATGGAAAGGTCACCGGAGTGCATTATTTTAAAAACAGAAAAGAAAAAAGACACAGGAACATCAAATATTCAATTTTAAGATAAGGAGGAAAATAAGAATCTATCTGGCTGGTGCTGTGGCACATGCCTATAATCCCAGAGGCTCAGGAAGCTGAGGCAGGAGAATTGCAAGTTCAAAGCTAGCCTCAGCAATTTAGCAAGGCTCTTAGCAACTCAGAAAGACCCTGTCTGTAAATAAAATATAAAAAAGGGCTGGGAATGTGGCTCAGTGGTTAAGGCCCCTGAGTCCAATCCAGTGTTTAAAAAAAGAAAAAAAGAATCTGTCTGGGCTAGGGACATGGCTCAGTGGTAGAGGGCTTGCCTAGCATTTCAAGTTCCTGGGTACAATCCCTGGCACCACACACACACACACAGACAAGAATATATCCATTCTTGATTGTTTACACTTTAAAAAGAAAGACTAGAAGTATATAAGAAGTAAAAAAATAAATTGTTATAAAGTACAGATCCAGACTTTGTTAGTTTGAAATTCTTAGAATTTAGAATACAAAATTAAGTACAGATCCTATAAGGGTCTCTTGCCAGTGAGCTTCATCATACAGCTATCTGTGGTAGAAACCTAGGGTTGACAAGAATGTACAGAAATGAAGCACTATTGACTTCTAAATATACACATATTTATAGTTTTGACCTTTGAACATGTGAGATATTATCTATTTTAAATGCAAAAATAACTTTTAAGACAATGTCTACATCCAACCTCCAGTTGTTCAAGGTCTCCTTCTCTCTCTCTCTCTCTTCTACTCTACCCCAATCTTTTTGTTCTAGCTTGGTTTCATTCTTCCACCTGTATCCTCAGGGATTCTGTCTCAGTCAGGCTCTTTCCAGGTGATAATGTGCCTGGAATTCTATTTTGAGTTCATCCTGCATTTCTCAGTTCATGATCACCCTTAGCTCTACCATCTTCAGAGCAGCTGGTAGTCAGTGAGCCCCAACTCTGCACCTGCTTGGCCAGACCTCCAGTCTGCTATATATGAAGAGTTTTAAACATCAGCTGAACTACATACCCAGGTGAAGGTATTCCAGGAGATTGGAAAACCTTTTAGGTCTCAACTTGGGGATTTGTGGTTCTCTGACAATGTGCAGTACTCCTGAAATTCTCAACAAATCAAACTACCATAACATCATCTAGGGTCCTCACACTACAGGTAACCCATTCTAGACCCACCCCTATATGCACATATTTGTGTTAATAAGATCAAGCCAAGTTAGATCAAACTGAACTCAGTTGTAAGAACATACCAAAATTCAATGATTCAAGTACATAACAAATCAAAGATCGCTCTTTAACTCTGGTTTCAACAGAAAAAGTCTGTGAATCCATCGATCTTTCAGTTAATATCATCAGCCTGTGAAACATTCATTGAATCCAGTGACAAAGAATTCAGACTGAATTTCTGGACACCTCCTACATCAGATCAGCAGTGTTTTAAAGAGGACATATGGTAAGTTAAGAGTGAAGCTGTGGAGTCAATAGGAATAGGAATGAATCTGGGGAAATTTTCTAGCTGGCTATAAAACATAAGCCTCATTTCCATTATCTATAAAATAGATTGTTATGGAGATTAAATGAGATAATGAAGATTTAATGAAATGAGTGCTGTTAAGAAAACCTTAAGGCAAAGTCAATTTTTTTTTCATTTTTTGAGGAGAATATTGCCAATACAAAACCATGAAGTCCCAAACTACCACTTTGGGGTGCAACACACAAATTAGTCTTTGAAACAATGTAGGGCAGAGTATATGTACAAATACCTATAGATGCATAATACCCTGAAACCAAATTTCAGTATTTTCACTTTAAATAATTTAGAAAGCCTACGCCATAAACTCCCTAATGTATTTTCTTCTCTCTACATCTTCTTGATTGCTAAGGCATTTCTTTCTCCTGCTTTCTGAAAATCACAAATAAGCTTATAAAATGTGACATCCCACATTGACTCATTTCTCATTGGATTGACTTTTAGCATACCTGAAAGCATTTTGTTGCTCACAGATGCATTCTGCTATGGTCCAATGCCCTCAAGTGAGCTTGAATTTGAGCTGGTCCTGTCTCCATTTTCCTTAAGGTGGTAAGTCAGGAATCAACTGTTCAGTGTCAAACACAGTATCTTATCTTTCTGCCTTTTTTTTTTTCAGGGATTAAAATATATATATATATATATATATATATATATATATATTTATATATATATATACATACATATATATATTAAAAACAATCTCTGATGTTCACTATTTTCTTATGTAAAGTCATCTGCTATTGCATCTCTTCGCTATATATCCTGTCATATAGACATTTCCACCTAAGGCTTTCTATTCAAATACAACTTGCCATGGAACATTGGATTTTAAATCATTCTCTATTTAAAGTAACTTCCAGGAACATTATTGTACTGTCAACATTTAAAAATACAGGAAATACATATTTGTAGCATTTTCTACAATACCAAATTATGCAAAAGTGTATATGGTTAGAAAAAAGTGGGGATGATATTTAGGTATCTAAAAATATTTTAAACAGTTTCTTCAGTCTACATGAAAACATTTCTCTTAATCTCTTTAACTCAAATCACCAAACTTCTTTATACCATCATTCTTATATTCTTTAACCAAATTGCCCTTTAGTTTTTAATCTATTTACAAGAAAAGTTAGAAGTTCAAATAATTAAAACACTATACTTGAAATAAAATCAATGTATTCAAAGGGTTACATGTATGCATATAGTTCACCCAATTTGTCTCTTTTTGAAAGACTCTCGGATGGACGAGTTATCTGTCGTACCACGTTTTCACCTAATTTGAATTAAACTGTAGTCGCAGATGACAGAAGCTCTCCTTTCATCTTTTGAAGGAAGGTCACCCAGCCCAGAGCGAGCGCCACTCTCCTTCTATAACTAGGCATGCTGGCCGCGCCGTCTGTTGAGTTGTCCCCTTCACAATTCACACCTGGGTGGCCAAGGGTCACGTGTGACCTCCCGACCGCGCCAGCGCCTCTCCCCTCTTCTCTTTGGGGTAGTGGCAGATGGTGAGGGCGCGCGGCGCTGGTGCCGCAGCCCCCCGCCACAGAGGGCAGGAGCACTTAACCCGGGAGAGGTTCGCTCTGAAGCGCCCGCGTCTCCTGCTGGGTGCCGCAGGTTTTCCCGCGTCTGTCTTTCCCTTGGGGCCCCCGGAATGCACTCCCGAACGCGGTAAGACTCCCAAACCTTTGCCCCAGTCTAGAATCCGGAAACACCTGTTCCCGGGTAGAACGAAACTGTGGGTTGCAGGAGCGCCACCTGCCCAGATAGCCATTGGCACGCTCACTCAGACTCAGCTGACACAGCTGCCCTTCGGGCTACGCCTCTGGAAGTGGGAGTCAGCGCCGCCCAGACCTTCGCGCGCTGCAAGCCGCCTCCAATAGCAATCTGGTCTCCCAGAAATGAACCAATGGGAACTCTCGGAGTAATAAGACTTAGACAACCACCACCCACCCGGCTCTGGAACCGCCCCACCAGCCCATCACGGTTCCCCCAGCTCCCAGAACCCAGCTCTAACCACTCGCCTTCCCTTCTAGTCTAAATAGTAAGTGTACTTTACCTAGAGAAGATGAAGCCCTACTTCCTCCTGGATTCTTGGAGCTCTGCTCGGCTTGGAAAGGAGGTGCAGTAGGGCTCGCCTCTACTGTATGCTTCTGCTTAAGCTCAACCCTCACAGCCCAGTCAAGCACTTTTTTTAAATTAGCGAAAACGAAGAAATTATTCTTCCCACGCAATTAACCGTTACGAACCATTTTTGAACCGGCGTCTGAGCTTGAAATGGAAAGATTAACTTGAATAGGGATCTGAAGAAGTTAGGAAGGCCTTTATTTACCGAAGTGGATGGAAGTTCTCAGTGAACCGAGAACCAGTGCCCTGCAAAAAGGTGTTAATGCTTATAAAAGGACGCCAGTCCTTGCCTCCTTAGGTTGATGTTTCTGAAAGCACAGAGGGTTGCTAGAGTTATTTTACATTGAGGGCTTACTACGTGTAGGCGCGTAGCAAGCAACTTGCTTGCATCAACCCCTTTAATGTTCAAAACCACCTTCCTGCTTATTTTCCCCTGTTAACAAATGATAACGCGACAATAGATACTGGTCCCGAATTCCAAACTAGTAAGTGCCAGAGGCAAAACTAAAACCCAAATGTATCTGATTTGTTTAGGTTAATAAAACATTTAATGCCCAATTAACTAGGTCCAAACAATCTAGTGTCTTTCGTTTGTAAAAGACTCCTTTATTATGTAAATCTTTTGGCACAAAATATTCAGTTAGATTCTCATAAACTTCAGGTGATGTTAGAGTTACCCTCAAAATAAGAACAATTGGGTGCAGAAAGAAAGGGATAGGGAACTGAAAGAAGTAATCTGAGAAACACTTATTCAACTGAGCCACTTAAAATAAGTAATATTATATTTCTGACTGTGTATCACTGATTTGACTTTGCCATTAAATAATGATTTTAACTACTATGACAGTATGCATCTCCATGAATAAATACAGGAGCTATCTAAGGCCACCTGAAATTAAAAGCTTTTTAAATCAAATTCAATTTTCATTTTTTATTTTGGAAATTATTCTAAGAATTTCTGGCAGATAACAGGCTACAAAGGAGGAAAGAGAAGGCTGGTGGATTTGTTTTATTAAATATTTATCAATTCTCAATGTATTTCCTTTGATCAAGTTATTTTTACTTTCTTTCTTTAGGGCTAATTTCACACAAAATGACAAGAATTAGTACTAAGCTGGGAAATGGAATGGGGGGAGGAGCAATATTATAGCTGAAAACTTTCCTCATGTTTCAAATCCGGGCAGACTTACCCACTTTCCCTGAGGACTTACATGATCTGATTTTGGAAAAGTTTTACAGTATTCAACAAGTAAGGATGATAGGACAAGACCATGATACCAAGCAGGTAAGAGGAGGTCAGAACTCTTGTCACATTTAGCAAACAAATGTTGGGTTCACTTTCAGTCCTGTGTGACAAGACCATCCCTGGACTTGGTGGGTCAAGTCCATACTCGTGCTTTGCATAACACTTTTATTAGTAAAACTCCCCTTTGAATAAAACTGCAAGTAGCATAAGAATCTGGCAAAGTAGGTCCTGAGTAAATGATAGTATCTTTATCACCTAATTTACATGTAAAATGCACACATTTTCCCCCTTCAGGCATTCTTTTACAACTCAGAACATTTTCTGGTAACCTGCGCTAAAAACCTATAACTCCTAGCATAAATTTTCTCATACAAGAAATCTGTTTGCAGATTACTTTCAATAGAAATCATGCCCTACCCCACACATGCCTCCTCCTGTGATGCCTCAGAAAAAAGTTCCTGCCAACCACCCATGGACTGAGAAACGTTTGTTCTTAACAAGAAGACTTTCAAAGCATTCAAGATTCAACAAAGAAAGTTCATATATACTTAACAGAGTTAAATCATCAGGATCATATCTAGACCCTTTGGTGACCTACTGGAATCTTTGAAGCAGCATCTGAGAAAATTGATACCAACCTGAACTGCCTTGAAGGCCTGATTCACCACTCTTAGAGTGTAATCTCCAGTATATATTTGCACTGGATGGAGGGTGCATTCAATTTATCCCACAAAATTATATAATTTATTTTCTTCTATTAACTAGCATTAATTTTTAAAAAACAGCAAATAGTCATTGCTTCTTTGCTGTTCTCCTTATGGGCCTCCCAGTGACATTGAAGAATGTTTTCTTTTCTGTAAAATGGGAAACAAATGCTGACAGCACAAGATTATTGGAAGAATTACATGGGGGTAGGAGGTAGATGTACATAAAGCAAGTAGATCAGCACCTCCAACAAATAGATCCTCCCTTACTGTCTGTTCAATGAATACTAAAATATACGGATCATAAAAAACACTAAGCAAGTTTTTTGCCTCCAAAAGAAAGCTCTGTCAAGATGGAACACACAAGAAATAATGATTCTACAGTTCCACGATTTTTTTTTTACAAAGAACTGTGTGGTTGGTTGGTTGTGGGTTTTGTTTGTTGGGTTTGTGTTGTTTCCTTAAAGGTCCTTAGCTTCTTTCAGTAATAAGCATGAAAACACTTAACATGATTAACAACAGTTTCAGAAACCAATTGTTTTGCTACCTGGGAACCTTTGAAATGCACATATATAAAATGGTATATTTCCCTGTTACAAATTAACATTTACTCTATGAACAATCAAGGTGGTCAAGTGTCCTATAATTCATTTTATTGTGAAGTCTCCTGGAAAGTTGTTTTCAAATTAAACTATTTCTAAAATTACTAAGTGAACAAACTCTCATTTGTTTCTTTATTTTTCTTAAAGATTGCACAAACTGGAAACAAGACCAAAATTCTGTATTCACTGTACATCATTCATTATAAAACAGCATACACATTTGTATTCTACCAAATAGGATATTTTCTTTAAATTATATATTGCGTGCTCTTAGACTCATGCTTTAGATATTTTACATTTATCATTATTCTCTCATAAATAATTGTAACTTGACCAATTTGTACACCTTCTACTACTGTATATTCACTGCAGTAAAGAGTGAGCCTTTGACATGAGAACAAATGGTACGGAAACAAGTATATAGATGCCACACCTACAGAATTGTGATTGCTGTTGTGTCTAGGCAGTGAAATGCTAATATAAAATTCACCCAAGCGTCGTTTCAAAAGGCACAATTTCCTCCACAGAAAAGTACAATTTAAGAATACGTGGCAGTTAAAATCCGCGCCCTTGAGGACGCTATAACGTTGGTATTAACGTGTTCCTAAATCCCAAGAACCAACCGCCCGTGCGATATTTCGAAGTGGGGGCAAGGGTGGGACTATCCCAGGAATCCAGAGGCTGGGGACGGGAGCGGGGGCGAAACCCACCATCCTTGGGCTGGTCAGGTGACCGAATTTCTTTAAGCCATCGCTGAACTTTTGCTGAGTTTCTGCTCCCGACTTGGGACCTCTCACCATTCCAAATATGGTACCGTCCCCAAAATAATGGTTTTGTCAGTCGAGTCCCTCTCCTGACCTACAGGATTTCCCCTTCTCCCAGAACAGAACCCCGGCTCCAAGTCCTACTCTGTCCACTCCCCTACCCTTCCTGGAATGCTCATTACAAGTCACGCTCCACGCCTCCCCCGGCCTCGGGTTCGCTCTGGTCGTCCGTGAAGCATACGTCCACGTCACTGTCGTCGCTCTTGGGATCCCAGGCTCCAGCGGATAGCCCGGCTCGGCGCCCGGGCCATCGCCTGCCTTGGCGAGCAGAGTCTGGCCGGGGTGGCGAGACTTGACGTGGCGCTCCAGGTCCCGTCGTCTCACGAGCACCTTGCCGCAGAACTCGCAGCGGTAGGCGTGTTGCCCTCGGCGTGCAGTCGGATGTGCTTGTTGAGATTGCTGGGGTCGCCAAAAGGCCGCAGGCATACTTTACACTTGAGTGGCTTGTAGCCCGTGTGCGTCCGCATGTGAATCTTGAGCCCGTACTTGCGCGAGTACAGCTTGCCGCAGTAGAGGCACAGGTGGCCCGTCTTGGGCTTACCCGCGCTACCGCCACCGCTGCCACCGCTCCCAGCGCCTCCCGCTGTCACGACGGCCGGCGGCAGCGTCCCTGAATCCAAGCGGCCGCGACCCTTCCCGGCCGCCATCTCGGACAGTTGCTGCGTGTGCATGGCGATTTCTCTGTCGATGCTGGCCAAGGAGCCCAGCTCCGCGGGGCTCAGGGCAGCTGCGGCTGCTGCCGCCGCAGCCGCAGCCGCTGCAGGCCCGCTTAAGTAGGAGATGGACTCCGGATATTTGAGAAGCCCGCCGAATGCAGTTGAGCGGATAATAAGCGGCAGCGGCCGGTGAGCCGTAGAGCAGCTCTCCGTTGTAGACGGTAAAGGCCGGCATGACGGTGGACAGGTGGCTGCACTCGCCACCAGGATAGGGCTTAAGCCCGCCCGCGTCGAGGGGCGGCAGAGCGCAGCGCTCTAGGGGTAGCCCCGGCGCTGGGGGCAGCTGAGCGAAACGAGCTCCCGGCAGCGCAGCGGTAGCGGGCGGGGCGCGCTCCACGTGCTTGAAGGCGGACGCCTCTTCCGGGTGGCCAGGGAGCAGAGGGAAGCCACGCAGGGGCCCGGAGCAGGGCAGGCCTGGGGGAGGCGGCGGAGGCGGGTCCCCTGCGAGCAGGCACTTAGGATGGTGGTGGTGTGCGTGGTGGTGATGGTGGTGGCCCGCGCCTCCCGCCGCCGGGTTCTCCCCGCTCCCAGGGCGCCCGCCTGCCCGGCCCCCGCCCAGGAGCCTACCCAAAGCTAAGCCTGCCCCCTGCTTGCCGCCGCCCTCCTCCCGGTAGGGGTCGCCATGCGAGGCCGCGGCCGCCCTGGCCAAACCAGCGGGTTTGAAAGCTGAGCGCACGCCAGGGTAGAAAGCCAGGCCGCCGCTACCAGCTGGGATCCGCCCACAATGCCTAAGAAGTGACCGTGTGCTCGGCTGTCGCGCTCATGTCCAGGGCACGGTCCGACCTGCTCTTTGCCCTTCTTGGGAATCCCCACTTGCCCGGGGGTGGCGAGGTGGCTGAGGGCGCAGAGGAGGCCTCGCGCTTGATGCTTTCACGCGCCCCGCAGACCTGGGATGTCTGCGGGGCCTGTGTTTGGGACCGCAATGTGCCTGCCTGAGCTGACACGGCGAAGTCGGGCGCAGCGGATTTCGGGGAGAGTTCGAGGCCTTCCGCCGCAGGGGCAGCGCCTTGGCGAGCTGCGTGCTCGTGGTGCAGGAAAGCACGGCCCCGCCGCCACTGAGCACGCAGTGGAAACGCAGGTGTGCCTTAAGGCTGTTGGGGTATCTAAACGTCTCCAGCAGTACCAGCAAATGTAGCGCTCCTCCCCTGGGCGAGAAAGAAGGGAAAATTGATCTTGTGAGAGGGGAACAAATCAGACAGAAGGAAAGTGCCAAGGGGTTTCAGGCAAAACCCAGATTTTGACCAGCGGTGGGAGAGAAGTAGGAGTATTCTTGGGGAGTGAGTTCTGTTGCCCCATTGTATCAGGGGCCCCGAAAACCCCCAAATGGTCAACCTTTGTCACCTTTTCCATCATCTAAGACTCCTCAGAGGGAAACGGGTGACCTGAGCCTTTCCAAAGAAGACTTCCTCCAGGCCTTCTGAGCAAATATTCCTTGGAAGGGCAGTGCTCAGGCAGGCTGGCAGGGGAAGAGCAGAGCAGCTGTTGCTTTAAATCAAGTGTTGAGGCTGTGCTGTGCCTGGGCCCATCTGTTGGCGTTTGCAGAATAGGTGGCGTATGTCAAGGAGTTTGGATAAACTGAACAAAGGCCAATCTAATAGTCGTGAGCGCCTCATTACCAGGCGAGACAATATCCTGTATGTATGGGCCATATGTAATCATTCCTTTTCATAGAACAATGTCTTTTGTGTCCACTACCACCCTTTCTACCCCCTCCCAGCCTTAAACACTTTGCCTGAGGGTTTCCTGGAGCGTGACCAACTGGAAGGACCACATGGGGACTATGATTTACCATTCTTCAAAATTATTTGTATCTTAATTTCTTCTTTAACCCCGTTTAATTTGATGGGAGGAAAAAATTTTACGTTCTGATATTCTAGAAAGGATGATCATATTCTAAGAAGGATGATATTGCATTGTCAGTTGTGCCACCTAGTAATTAATTCCTGCATAACTGCACAAATACAAGCTTAGTAAAGTCCCTGAAGAAGATATTTATGTTTCATTACATAAACATATGAGCAAAATAGTTATACTCAGCTTTTGTTATAATTATCCAGTCATATTAATTGTACAAATTAATGTGTTTCACTGTGACATTTTCACTTCATACACAAATTGTGCTGATACTCAGTTTCTGATGAGTGCAGAATTCTCTGCCAGGTACTAAGTACATAGTTGGTGTCAATTTTTTTTGCATTTTCTATTAGCATTATTTTTAATTTTGCCAGGGTCTGTGACCACAGTCAAGAGACACGTGTATGAGACACATTCTGATCAGATGGTAGAAGTTAATTTCCACTCAAGAAAGTCATGTTATTTCTGTACACAGAAAAGCAGTTTTGCAATTAAGTTTATTTTAAAATTTGATAATACTGAAGGGAAGGATGTCTGTGAGAAAGAAGTTGAGCCATCAGGAAATATCCAAAGTATATGTCAGTCTCTCAAAATTTAATGAAAAATTAAATTCTCCCTGTTTATATGCAAGCAGCTCAAACTTTTAAAATATCACTACAGAAATAATAATGAAAAATACTAGATCTGTTTTTCTTCAGATATATTAACTTTTGGCTTTGCGTAAAAGAAGTAGTCCCCCTAGATAACCAAGATAGAAGTTCAAGTGAGAAGCAGTTTATTTCAACATAGGCCAAGGGAAAACGGGAAGAAAAAAGGGGAGAGGAAGATTTGCCTATGACACCCTATCCTAATTGTTTTTAAGACTTACATAAAACCATTTCAATATTCCATTTACCTTATATTGGGCATCTATGTAAAATAAATCTTGGAAAAAAGAGAGATATGAGCTCCTGGGTTCTCTTGGTGAGTATATTGATTTAATATCATCTCCTCCAAAATTCAAAAGCTCCTTCTCATCCCCTCTTTTTAAAGAGAGTTTTCAGAGTTAGCCCCAGAATGACTTGGCCAATGCAAAGCCAAGTAAGTTTTGTTCTTAAAACGAAGGGAGTGTATATTCTTAATCTTACTATGAAATTGAAACTTGCTGAAATTAGCCAGTATTGGAAAAATAGATGCCATCTCTAAGTATTTCTTCCTCATTCCAAATTTTAAGGAAAATATGTTTTCTGATTCAATACCTCTTTTTCAGTTTATTCTAATTGACATATTCTACAGACTCTAAAATCCAATTCAAGTGTATCAGACACACTTCATAATAAACACAAAATTCATAAGTAACTCTAAACAGGTCAAGCTCCAAGCTGGGAATGGTGGGTTCATAATAACCACACCTTCCCAAAAGAAAAATCTTGTCATTTTGTGTGAGTCAGGTTATGTTTATAAAATCAATTGTCTGAAATAAAACATGAGGGCTACTATTCAAATAAGTTGCTTTTGTACTATTTGGAAGAGCCTAAAGAAGAGTGTTGTGTGTATAAAGGCCAGTGACCCTCCTAATTGTGGTTAATTTGAGAGTTCTCCACTGTAGGGCTCTTAGAATTCCCTTTTACTGGAAGAAGTTGACAAGAGAATTTGATAATGTGGTGTAAGGAACAAACTACATTAGGATAATATTTATGAATAGTATGCATGTAAATCTATTCATGAAATAAGTGGAATTATTAACAGAGGACAGATACTTTGAAGTGAAGTGACATCATTCTGAACAAACTTCATTCTGTCTTATTCACAGAATAAGTCCCACATTTTTATAATTTCTTTATATGTATTTTTAAAGGAATGAGATTGAGCAGTATCTCAGGGATTATGTTAAAATATTTCACAGCATTTATTATGTTGAATCTAAATAAAAAATTGATCTTTGAGATAAATTACAGATAGACTAAAATAACTGACAAGGGGGAAAAAGAAAGCCTGGAAGATTTGTGTATGAAAAGGGAATCAAGACCTCAAATGATTTAACACCTCCAGTCTACTTTCCCCAGGAAGTGTTCTTCAGAGTTCTACGGAAGGTTTGAGAATGTTTTTCTCTTTAGTTACTGCACCTTAATTTGCATAAATCCGCTCTTGGCTTGGAAGGGATGAAATAAATCTGAGAAGAAATTGGGATACATCCCAGATTCAGTTTAAGCAGGGAGGGGGAAATGAATAAACACGATTTAAAACGGAAGGGCCTTAGTACCTGCCAACTGACCAGTTGTGAGTACCGTAAAGCTTCTAAAATGCTGTAAGAATACATTGCTCTCCTGGAAAACCAGTGAAAAGATGCCCTTCCAACTTGTAAAAGCATTCCAGGTTTCAGGTTTCATCTGTGCTCTCTGCAACTCATGATGTAATTACTGTAACAATATTGAAGATCCCTTTACTGAGTCTTAATTGAGTAAATGAAGTATGGCTTTGGGTAGGTAGTGGGAAAGGATGACCCTATGAAATTCACTGAGTATTTTCCTTGCCATGGTGAGTCAGATTATACACTTGTTTTTACCTTTTACTGTTGATTTTAAGAAGGTCGTGATGAGGTCTCCTCTCTTCCTAAGCAGGGGCAGGGAGCTTGAACTCAGTTTACACGGAAGGGCCCTTCAAGCACGGGGTCCTCCCTCCAAGACCTGAGGAAGCTGGACTCTGGCCTATCCCTACAGGCCCTGGAGGCCTTCTCAGAGGCCCATACCTTTCTCATCGTGTGTAGGAGTCGCTGTTGTGGGGATGTCGAACCACTGAGCCAGGGAGTTGGAATACCACACGGTCAGCTCTTCCCCTGGCTGGACATCTCGCAGTGCTCGGTAGAAGATCTGGGACGCAAGAAATAGGAAAGTTCTCTGTCATTTCCTAGGTAATAGGTCAAAATGCAACGAGAAGAAAGTTTCAAATCCCAATTCTAACGCTGTGTGACCCTAGAGAAGCTACTGAATCTCTCTGAACCTCACTTCCTTCATCCTTCAAATGGAAAAACAATAGATAGTATTGACGTTATAGAATGGATAATTTAACAAGACCTCTAGCTAAAGTGCTTTGCTCTTTATATTGTTGACCACCATTAAAACAATTCTATTTATCCTAGAAAAATACAGTTTGGCAGGGGTAAGGGAGTCCCCAGTACCTGTCCTCCGGGTAAGTCTGCAATAGCTTCCAGAGTCTGTTCCTGGGGATTTCTGGCTGCCCGGATTAACCTATCCACTCCAGAGGGGAGCCCCCCGACTCGTCCACCAGCTCCCCTCTCACCATGCGCACCTGCAACACAAGCAATGGTCGTTCTCCCCGCACCGCGGCCAGGCCCACAAACCCAAAGGAAAAGTTTATGCTCCACCCCACCCGACTCAGATGTGTTCACTGTGGTCAGAAGAGACATGGGAGGAGGTTAATTCCTTAGTGTTCTCTACTGCAGGATGGAGAAAGGCTGACTAGTAAAAATAAACCCCAACACTTTCCCACCACACACATCTTAGCAACACAGGGTGGGATAAGGACATTCTTCCTGAGCGCCTGGGTTCACATCAAGACACCCCACCTCTCCCACTTGCTATTCAGGGAGCAGCCCTAACACCAGAGTGGAGACGTTCCGAAACCAGCCCCAGGACGCAGAGCATTCCCTACTCTCTCCCCCAGCTCTCGCGCCTCCCAGTTCTCGCTGTACAGCAATCTAGGTTGCAAGCAAGCCCTGCAGTGAAATTCTAGGAACAAAGCATAAGCAGAAAAATCTTGCCTGTAGCTAGTCGGTCTTTTAAAAGCAATTAAATTGAGTTTAAAGAGGAAGATGCGGTATATGTCAAACTCGGGTTTAGACTGGGTTGTGGGCATGACCTTTGATTGCCCAGGAGCGAGATGCGGGTTCAGTTAGCTGGACACTGGAGCTACTTCTTTCACATGAAAACTCTAGGCAGCGGCTAAAGTCAAGGGTCCTTCCTTCCCCTCCAAACTAATCTCTTCATTTCCTGATTGCTGTTTTGCGAACCTTTGCCGCTAGGAAGCCCCCAGCTGGATAAGAGCCTTTAATTTCTTCTCTAGTTAAGGATCACGACACTATTTGGGAATCAGAGCTGGCGGTTTGGTCCTGGTGCCTCCGGGTTGGGACCTTGTACTTGCAGCAGGCAAGAAGACCCGGTGCCCGATGCGGGGTAGGCGCCCTAGCTTTCAGAGCCTGTGTCAGAGCCACCACCTGTCTCACTCTCTCCATTTATCCCAAACCCACAAGTAAATTGGAGAAAAGAAAAATCTGGGGAGTTGCCAGGGATTGAGAGCCTCCTAGTGATTTTTTTCAGAGGAAATGGAATTGAATAAAGACAAATTTATGCCTCAAATTAGCATATAGAAGGAAAGAAAAGTCCTCGACGCCCTGTGCCCTCAAGGAAGGGTACATTAGCAGAGAAAGGGAAAGATCCGGGAGGGGGTTGTAGCGGGGGCGGCGGGTCCAAAACCTTACTGAAGACACCCCAGAATTTTGGGGAACCCAATCCTAGTACAAGCCTAGTGCACAGTACAGCCTGGTGCACCATACCCGTAGATTGCACCTCTCAGGCATGCCCTCTCCCCTCAGCCCCGACCACGTCCACTCTCAGTGAAACTTGCTAGGAATAATTGTATTCTCCTTCCATTCGGCAAATTATAGGTAAAGAATCAATTCCCAGGTTCCTCCACTTCCCCTCCCTACCCCTTTCCTGAAACAGGGTAAAGATGGGACGAATGACAGGGCGCAAAGGTCGGTATGGGCAATACCTTTTTCTTGGGCCCGGGTTCCCTGCGATCTGACAGGTACTTGCCCAGCTTGAAGGTGCCGGGACCGGCCCAAGGCGCAAGCCGGCGGGGATGCAGCAGTCTGCACTCACGCTGGTGGCCGGGGCGCGAACGGTTCCGTGCATTGTTGCCACCGCCGCCAGGCAGGCGCTGGGGCGCGCCGGGTCCCTCCTCAGGGCGCAAGTGACAGAGCCCGAGCCGCGTGCAAACCAGGGAGCCGCGCCCCGACGTGCGTCCTCCGCCTGCGGAGTGACGCGGACGGGCATGCACTGCGCCTTTTCAATCCGGGCGGGCGCCTTTGGCACCGTGAGCGCAAGGGCGCGGAGTTTGGTGAGAGAGTTGCGCTGCGAAGCAGCTGCAGAGTCCCACCCGAGAGGGTCACATGGAGTGGTTCCTCAGCCCCCTGCATAATCGAGGCCTCTGAATGGCTACACACAATGGTCCAGGCGACCTTCCCATTCCTAAAAATCCAATTTGTCAAGGGCGAAGAAAAGGCGCTTGGTGAATCAAAGGTCCGGCGGGACATTATCCTCAGCATGGGGTATTGTCCCTGAGACAGTTACGATATTTTAAGTGACAAATCCACTGTATAATTTCTCCATAAATTTTACTTCCTTTTATTGTTCACCGACAAACCAGTTTTGGGAAATAAGTGACTACTTTAAGTCTACTTGGCTGATTCCTTGAGCCTTGGTCTACTTCAAAGATTTTTAATTCTCTCCCTTTGGCTTTATTGTAAAGGAGATTAAACAAAGAGATGGGCACTGTTTGGAGGACTTGTTAACTTCTATTGATTTCTGGCGTGTGCCATACAGAAATTAGGCAGGTACTTGATGGTAAAACACCAGAAAATACCTACACTTTTTAAATAACGACCATATTACCATTTCAGGGGATTGGGTTCAAGCCAGTCGTCTATTAGAACCACTTTAGTTGTTCCTTCTGCCCCGTAACACCCCGAAATATGAAACCTCCATTTCAATTTGAGAAGGCCGGGTCAACTGTGCATCACTGTCCTGGGCGCGTTTGGGGCCCTCTCTCTGCAGAAAGGCAAGTCGTATGAGCCAAGGACTTCATAAGGGATTACCTCGCTGTGGACAGAGCTGGAGGATTGAAGATGAAGAAGTTCTGTGGGTCAAGTTATTAAACCCGTCTCCCCCACGTGCCAACTCCGATAAACTCAAATTCTGTTTGTTGCTTTTAAGTTTAAAACTGGAACAAAGTTCTTGGACTAAATCCTTAGAATAAACAAACTGGATATTACTAAAAAAAGAAAAGGAAGGAAAAAAAGTAAAGAACACCATAGACTTACAAAGATCACCATAGACTTGTAGGTCACCAAGGACCGAGTTGAGCTTATGAACCAACTGTGCTTATGCACGTTTTTTCAACAGTACAGGTACTTCAGAGTTAAACCAGAATGCTCCCCCTTTTCTTTTAGGGAAAGCTTCTGTTTATGCATAGACATTGTTCATCAGATATTTTGACATTTCTGCTGGCATCTGCTGCTCACTACTAGTCCGCAGGCATCTTCCCCAAATGCTATGCAGCCAACGGTGGACCCCCATCAATTCCGGAGAGAAGTGATACTGGATCTCCAACAGAATGTCAGAAGCCTGATCACCGTATCAAGAGGCAGAGAGCACCCACACTGAGGCACCCACACTGACCTCTTCATGTGGTTTTTGCCCAAGAAAAGTGCATTTCTCGGAACTCGGGCAAGCAGGACTAATTGGTTAACAAGGAGGGCAGGACACAGGGTGGCAAGCCACCTGTAACTAGCAGTTTGTCAGAGGAAGGGCAGTGCAGCTCTTCTGGTAGGAAACCTGTTTTCCATACTGGCAGGGTCAGAAGACTCGAGGTCAGTCTGTCCTCTGTCACTCAAGACTTTGGAAACCTCCAGTGAATTGCTTTTTGGCCTCAGTCTCCTGATCTGTAAAATGGGAATGTTGGAAGCAAACAGTTCCTTGGCTTCTTTCATGCTGTTCACCTCAGTTTGTGGCAGTCAGTAACGACATTACTGGAAAATTCTGAAAAAATCCAAAACTCCTAGTTTGCATTGATGAGAATCCAGACCAAGTCAAATCTAAGCATCTCAAGTCAGACATACCAGAGAGACACAGAGGTACACAGACTTCAGGATCTATGTAGATATGGCTGCTGGGACAGAAAAGAGCAGTTCCTTGGGTCTGGGTGGCTGCACTGCTATATCCCTTCTGACCATGCAACCTCACCTTGCCCAGGGCCACTTGGAAAGGAACTGCCACTAAGTTTTCCTCTTAACTCTCCAATTGCCCCTTTCCAGGAGGAGAAGGATGCCTGTAGAGAAGAGAGGGAGCTTTGATCTGGCGGCCTATGAATGGCAAAAGGCGGGGGAGGGGAGGAGGAGAGGAAACCTCTCCGAAGAGTCGAGGGCAATAAATTTAAGCCATGAACATGTCCCTCTAACCTCTGGCCTGGCGACTCCGGGATGACACCCAGTTTAAATTACCAGCACTGTGAGCGGGAAGGGGCGAGCGCGGAGCCTAGGTTCGGTGCGCCTCCCCAGCACTCCTTAATGAGTGAAAAAGCGTGAACGACACGCGAACAATTTTATCAATAGGACCATGTAAAGGCCGACTGTGAGGAAAGTTATTTATTAATATAGCCAATTGTGACTGGTTCCCAGCTCCGCGAGAAGAAAGAGACTGCGCCAGAGGCATTCACACCAGCTCGCCGAGTTTTATTCTGTCCTGTGGCTCAGAGTTGAAGTTCCCCAAGTGAAATAAATTGTCCACAAAGGAGGAAAGGAACACATTTTCTTTTATTTTTCCTCCCTAAAAAGCAAGGGTGAAACCAATCTAATGTGCCCAGTGGAGCAAGATGGGCCGTGAAAGGCTGGGTGTTAAAAGTAAAAAGCGGGCTGTGCAGCAAATGGGATGGAAAATTAATGAAATTAAATAGCTTGAACGGCCGTATTGGTCCCTTATTAAAAAGACACATTAATTACATGGTCTCAGTCTTATTCAAAGACAATGTTGAGACTCAATCAAAACATTCCACTCGGCTTTTTTTATCGACTTTTAAAATGGGCATCCAGAGGCCCTGTTAAAGCGAAATCCCTCCTACCCTGAGGTGCGTGAAGAGTTTGGTTTTGAGGCGGTCCGGCTCTCTGCCCACCGCGGAACCGCGCAAGCACGGGTCAAGCTCCAGTAACAGGTTGCCCCTAATGAGGTATGGATGCTCTGGAGCTGTCGCCGGCTGGAGATGAAGACTGCAGGGAGCTAAATCCTACCACTGCGCTGCTTTCAGAACCCGCTGCGTTGGGTAGCGGCCCCCGCCTGAGTTGTCGCGTCCCAACACCGGGTTAGAAATGCTGCGGACGCCTAGCACGTGTGACCAGACTGGGCTCCGCCTAAAGAAATGAGCCTCCAAAGGAGTTTGGGGCTGAGATCAGCCGTTCCTTTCAGAACACACTTCTCTGGGGCTGCAGGTCTCCGCCGCGCAAAGGCTTGAACTTCGGGTCCCCGGAGGCGGAGGGACAGAAGTGGCTGCCTCCGGAAGCTCTGGCCTTCGGGACGGGATTACTGGGGAGTCACCAAAACACCCTTCCGCCCCGTCGCGTGGCCTTGAGTTCAGAACCCGGGGTAGAAAGAGAGGCTCCAGATCAGCTACTGTAGTTAAGGCCTCAGGAAGGCAGTGGCTTGGAGACCTGGAGTTCAGTAGCAGAGTTGGTGGACTGAGGTGGCCTGGGACGCGCCCCTGAGGGTGTCAGCAGCGGCCGGGCCGCAGGTCAGCGCAGACCAGCTGCGCGGCCCCGAGGCGCGGGTGGGACATTAAGGCTGGGTTCTGGAATAGGGGCGGTGGCGACGGACTCTGGAACGCCACCAGATGACACGCCTGCGATGGGGCTATTTCCCCTTAATTGCGTGGTCGGTGGATGCGCGGGCTGTCGGGAGGCTCCAAACTCGCAGCCAAGGACGCAGGCCGGGCCACCACTGGTGGGGTTTGTGGTGCCTTTTTGTTGTTTTTTTAAGTCCTCCGGTGGAAACGGCTCAATAAAAGTATTCAGAGTCCCTCTCAAGTTGCCTTTTAACCGGAGTTCCCCCAACTTATTTCTTGGTTCTTTCGGTTGACATGGTGCAAAGAAAAGTCAGCGAGCATGTTGCTGAATTGCAATGTCTCGGGGCACCTCCACATTCAGCGCTTCTCTGCCTGCCTCTGCCGAATGAGCCCGCACTCAATTCGATTTTCCTTGCTGTTGGGCACATTTAGGAGCGCCTCTTTGTGAAGTTCATTTCTAGGCAAATGTATTCAAGAGCTGATGGGAATGAATAGGACCGTGTGTCAGCCGCCCCTAATTGGGATTAAAGCACTTAGGAGCATATGCAGAGAGTGACAGAAATTCTCAGGTTGCATTGTGTTCAGACTTCCACCCGCTTGGACACTCCTCCTCCAAGAGAGATTTATAAAGATTGCAGGGAGAAACTGAGGAAAGAAAAGTGAAACGGAAAGAACTGGGCTAATGGCTCCCGATGGCGCTATGGTTCAGCAAGAGGAGGTGACAGCTTCTGAGAAAAGATGCTGGGGATAATTGAACGCGAGCGGGGGAGCAGGTCTGAACTCTTTAATCAGAAAGGCGGGGAGTTAAAAGGCGAAATAAAGATGTTCTTGAGATTCCCAGACCTTTTCCCCCCTTTTCTTTTTTCTTTCCCTCGAAGATCTGGGTTTTATTTTTTTTTTTCCCACCCTCACCCCAAAGAATATACCCTTTCTTAAAATATTAACACAACTTCTTACTTGAAATGGGATAGGGGAGTCACAAAGAAACATAAGTATCTGTTTTGTGTTAAAAAATAACTTTACACTCATGTAAATCAATAAAATATTTCCTAATATGTGTATGTGTGTGATATGCACACTATGCTGAAAACAAGCATAATAATAAGTATTCATGTTTGTATTGGGCATGTAGATATAATGTGCCTGTAAATCTCCACCCAAAACTGGCTCCTGGGTCTCTGGGCTAAAGTGACATAGTCTTTTTTTAAAGGCTGAAAATCAACATGAAACTAAAGCTGGAATACTTGTCTGAGCAGGTATCAGTGACAATCTTTTTTTTAGCCCCTGAGGAGTTGAGAAGCAGAAGAACAGGTGAGCACTGAATGAAAGAATGAGGGAGAGAGCAGATACTTCCAAAATTATCCAAAATTTCTCATTGGTTTTCTAGTTTGTTTAAATGAAAGGAAAACATGGGTTCTTTGGATAAACGGGAGGGTTGGGGTTTGAGCACAGGCTAGGATGGAGATGTCTTGTATACTTTTTGGCTTGGATTTGGTATGTTAAGAATATATTTGATATATCCAATCAAAATTTGTTTGTGAGATTTTTTTTTTAATTAACATGCATGAGGGCAAAGGGATAAGAGGAAAAGGATGATGATGTGAGGATAATATCCAGTTACTTCTATTTTAAATTCCTGCTCAAAGTCAGGCTCCCAAACTCACTCTGGGGACTCCTATTGATCACAGAATCCAGAATACCCCATTCCTGCTTTAGCTGTGGTGCAAGTCTATGTTCTCCAATCACAAATTCCGGGAAAGGGGGATGACTATGTGACAGAAGGACAAGAAAGATCTCAGTGGTGATCCATGAGTGAAATATTTTCTCTCTCTTTCTCCCCAGAATAGCCCGCCTCATAATTAAAAAAAAAAAAAAAAACTTGTAAATTTGCATTTGGGAGACATGGGATTTTCCTTCAATCCAAACCTCAGTTTTAAGTTCTTTGGAAGGTGGTACACAATGGGAGGGAACTGGCAGACACCCCGACAGCCTTTGTGCCAAACTGTGAATGATATAAGTTGATCAAATTGTCATTACATAGCAATAGAAACAAAACAATAAAACTCCTAGTGACAGCACACCTAAGAACCAAATTCAGATTCATAACTAAGACCTCACAACAACAATCACTAGGTTCAGTACTAAGATCTTGTGTACCCTCTTAATGTCACTGCTAAGTACATGTTTGTCTGATGCAATGCTATCACTCATGTTATTCATGCTCATGTTATTTGTGCCCATGAGCAAATGATGATACATTTAACTTTCCAAAATCATGTTGAAATTTTATAAATCCTTCATTTTAAAGTAGGGACTCACATTCAGATAACCTTTCAAACATATACATAATCATAACATGAGACTTAGGTAAGTTACAAAAGATGCATTTTATGCACATGTAAACTTTTTTCTTTTTAAAATAGCTTTGTTGAGATACAAATTCCCATGACATACATTTGAAGTATACAATTCAATGTTTTTTAAAAATATATCCAGGGGTTGGGACTGTGGTTCTGTGGTAGAGTGCTTGCTGGGTTTGAGCCTCAGCACCACATTTTTAAAAAAAGATAAATAAAATAAAACTATTAAAAATAAAAATAAAAAAGCATATTCACAGGGATGTGCAACCATCACCATAATTTAATTTTAAAATGTTTTCATACTTCCCCCAAAGAAAACCCATACCCATTAGCTATTGTTCTCCTTTAGTCCCCAATTTCCCCAGTACTAAGCAACCACCAGCATACTTTCTATCTTCAAAGATTTGCTTATTCTGGACATTTCCATATAAATAGACTCATACAATATGTGGTCTTTTGTGACTGGATGATATCATTTAGCATAAAGTTCTCAGGTTTGTCTTAGTCCTTTTTATGTTGCTGTAACAGAAAACCAGAGTGGGTGATACTATAAGAGACCTGTTAGGGCTTATAATTCTGAAGTTTGGGAAGATTAAGATTGGTGGCTAATGAGATCCTTCTTGCTTATGGGGACTCTTTCATGGGGCAGGACAAGCTAGTAGCCTGGTCTCTTTCTTTATATAAAGTCACTAATGGTCTCATCAGACACCTACCCTCATGACCTCATCTAATACTAATTATCTCCAAAGACCCTATCTCCAAATGCTGTCAACAAGTGACTTTGGGGACAAAGTTTCTAGAACATGAAATTTTAGGGACATACATTCAATCCATAGCAGGGTTCATCCATGTTGTAAACATGCATTAGAACATTCTTCCTTCTTATGAATAAATAATATCCCTTAAAAAAAAATCCCATTTTGTAGATATACCACATTTTATTATCCATTCATCAGTTCATAGGGCCTTTGGGTTGTTTCCACTTCTTTGCTATTATAAATGCTGCTGCTTTGATCATTTCTATATAAGAATTTGTGTGTGTGTGTGTTGTGTGTGTGTGTGTTGTGTGTGTGTTTCTTTGGCTGCATACCTAGGAGTAGAATTGCTGGGTCATATAATAACTCTATGTTTAATTTTTGGAAAAACTGTCAAAACCGTTTTCCAAAGTAGCTACACCATTTTACATTCCTACCAGCAGTGCATGAGGGTTACGGTTTCTTCTGCATCCTCGCCAACACTTCTTGTTATGTCTTTTTGTTATTGCCATTCTAGTAGGAATGAAGTGCTATCTCATTGTATTTTCATTTGCATTTCCTTACTGATTAAAGACTAATGTTCAAGTAAACTTTTTGCTTCTGTTTTAATGTGGGTGATCTGTCATTTAATTATGAGCAATACACCTTTTTATAGCTCTGTACTTATTTATTTATCCTTTTTTTTTTTTCAGTACTAGAAATTTAACCAGGGATCCTCTATCAGTGAACTACATCCCAGACTTTTTATTTTATTTTTGAGACGGGCATCACTAAGCCTCCAAAGTTGGCCTCATATTTGCAATTCTCCTACCTCACCTGTAACTCGTATTATAGACATGTGCCATCACAGCCAGTGCTCTTATATATACATATATTATATATATATATATAATATACATATTTTTTTTCAATTGTCAACACAAAACAGATGCTTAGGTTTAATCATCATAACAAAACAACACAGTTATTGTTTGGATGTGAGATGTCCCCCAAAAGCTCATGTGTGAGATAATGCAAGAAGGCTCAGAGGAGAAATTATTATGTTATAGCTTTAACTTAATCAGTGAATTAATCCCCGGGGTGAGTGTGATTAACTGAGTGGTGATAGGAGGCAGGTGGAGTGTTGCCAGAGGAAGTGGTTCATTGTGGGTGTGGCTATGAAGTATATATGTTCTATCTGGAGAGTGGAGTCTCCCTCTCTCTCTGCTTCCCTCCACCATATTCTCTCACCATGATGTTCAGCCTTACCTGGATCCCTGAGGAATAGATCCAGCCTTCTATGACATAAGACCTCTGAAACTGTGAGCCCTCATATAAACTTTTCCTCCTCTACAATGGTTCTGATCAGATCTTTTAGTCACAGCAGTGAAAAAGTTGATTTAAAAAACACTATGTAGGGGCTGGGACTGGGGCTGGGACTCAGTGGCTGAGCACTTGCCTCGAATGTGTGAGGCACTGGGTTTGATCCTTAACACCACATACACAATAAAAAATAAAATAAAGGAATGCTATCTCCATCTACAACTCTAAAATTTTTTAATGTTTACAAAAAGAACTATGAGGTAGATTTTATTATCTATCTTTTACCAATGAGAAAAATTCAGAGAGGCTAAAAAGTTTTCTCAGGGTCATATGGTAAATAATGGAAACAGAATCCTTCCCACATCCTTTTGCATTTAAAACTCAGTGCATTTACATCTGACCACATTCAATCGACATTCAATCTTCTCTGTGAGAATCATTATGTTTTCACAGGATGTCCTAATGGTTGAGTGGCTATAGACTCAGACTACCTGAATTCAAATCCTCCCTCTGATACTTATTAGCCATGTGAACTTGAGCAAGAGTAGTCTTTCTTTTCTTCAGGTTTTTCATCTGTAAAATGTAAGAAATCAAAAGACCTACTTCACAAGCACTTACTGTGACACTTAGAACACAGGATGTACTCACAAATGTTAATTATTAATATTCTTATAGTGATACTTATGCTTACCATTTCCTGAGACCTGTGATAAAGTACTATGTTGTTAGGCTGGTAATTATCAATGTAAGTGAATAGAGAAGGACTTCTGAAACAGAGGCCACTTGGTCAGTCATGCAAGATATATGCATGCATATCTCTGGGTAACAACTGATGAAGGAATTTGAGAATGCAAATATTATCATTTGAAAACATTAGTGAAGTAACGGATCCAAGCAATGATCATTGATGATGGCTAGCATCACAAAAAAGTCATAATATATGCGTCCAAATGGGGGTATGCCATATTGCCTGTGAAACAATCTTGCCTAAACAAGCAAGCAACCATACAGAACAAAATCAAACCTAAATCTCATTGTTTGATAACAATTATCAGGACAGATGAACTTGGTGAAGAAATCCATGGCATCCAATCAGTAAGAACAAAACAAAATTTAAAAGTACATTATAGGATTCTCTAATGGACAAAGGATCTGTTTTTATTGTTAACAAATATGTAGCAAAGGTAGGAGAAGGAAAAGAAAAGAGAACCAATAGGTTTATAGAGTTTTAAAATTTACAATGGTTTTTGAATGTGTCCTCAGATTCTATAGCAAATGTTACCTCAAAAAGTAGAACCCTGAGTGTGGACATGATTTAATGACCTGTTTGTAGCAAAGGGAATATTACAGAAGTGATAACAATGTGTGATTCTCAAGACTAGGCCATCATACATTCTTCCTTGATATCTCTAGAACATTAACTAGATATTTAATAATATTAGAAATTAGTGTTAATTTTCAAAGGAGTAACTATAGTGTGCTTATATTTTTGGATCCTAAGTACATCCCCATCCCTTTCTATTTTTTTATTTTGAAAGATGGTCTTGCTAAGTTCTGAGGCTGCCCTCAAACTTGCAATCCTCCTGCCTCAGCCTTCCAAGTCATGGGATTACAAACATGTTCCACCACACTTGGTTTAAATCCTTATTCTCAGAGATAACATGCTGAAATACAGAGGAAATATGATGTCTGGGAGAGCACTGGGTACATGTATAAATTAAATTTTAGACCTCAGCACATCAACATCTTGGACTTGATAATTCTTTGTTACAGGAGCTGTTGTGTCATTTTTTTGATATTAGCATCCCTAACTCTGCCTACTAAATGCCAGTTGCATCCCTTCCCCATTGTTATACAAGACATTCCTAAATGTTCCTAAGGAAAAAAGTCACCCAATATATACCCCCAGTATACATGAAATAAAGTTGACCATAGTTGATAATTATCTAATTTGAGTGATGAGTACATAAGGATTCATTATACTATTCTCTCTACATTGGTATGTGTTGGGACTTTTCCAAAGTAAAAAGTCGTTTAAAAATACGAAATTAAAAAGTCAGTCAGTAGAGGCAGAGATACGTGGGCAGGCAGCAGGTATGTGTATATGTTGCCAATATTTCACTGAAGTCTGAGAGTAAAACAAACAGGTTGTCAGGCAAGGTGTCCTTAATCCCAGCAATTTGGGAGGCTGAGGCTGAAAGAGAGTTCAAGACCAGCTTAGGCTACACAGCAAGACCTGTCTCAAAGAAAACAAAACAATCAATCAAATAAACAGAAGATTCTTTACTTTTGTGATCTTTTAGGAAGCTATAGCCAGAATGAGCCCAGAAAGAATGAGCCAGAAAGAGTTACAGAATCTACAATCCACAGAGATGTTTGACTTCTCCCACTGTAACTCTACCACATGTTGTCCAAAGCTTTCACATGAAAACTGTTAATCCTGTAGCATTGAATGAAACTCTTTATTCTCTTATCAGTTGGAATAGGAATGCCCAATTATGATTTGTACTTACATCAATTATAAATGGCCTAAATTGATTTTATTTGTTCATTTCTTTAATCCATAAAGTTGTTCTGCAATTTGTCATTGATCTTTGTGCCTTGAACTTAAGTTTGAAAGGCAGGGTGAGTGGAGTCTTCTGCATTATCACTGAGTTCAGGGATACTGTGCCTCAGACCTGATGTTCCAAGACATACCTGCATCAGAGGGTTCTTGGGTACTGTTATGGATTAGAATTTTGTCCCCAGAAATCTATACGTTGAAGTCCTACCCATTAGTGCCTCTGATTGACCTTGTTTGGAAATAGGGTCTTTACAAAGGTAGTCAATTAAAATGAAGTTAATTAGAGTAGGTCCTAACACAGTAAGACTGATATCTTCATAAGAAGAGGAAATTGGACACAGACATGCTTGAGGGAGAATTTGTTATGAACTTGAAGACGTTAATCTACATACACACCAAGGAGAAAGGTCTGGAACAGTTCTCCCTCACAGCCTTCAGGAAGAACCAATCCTGTCAACAACTTGATTTTGGACTTCTGGCTCCAGAACTATGAACCAATAAATGTGTGTTGTTTAAGGCTTCCAGTTTGTGGCGTTCTGTTGTGGTAGCCATAGCCAATCAACACAGGCACAAATATTAGAAACTCTATAAATGAATGGTTGAGGCAGAAAGGATATGTATTGATTTTGATTCTACACAAATGCCTGGAAAACTGCCCAAATCAAGCCACACGATGGTCTACTGATTACGCCACAATGACTGCATAGGATGTAGACCTTACAAATTGTACTGCTGAGTACAGGTCTCTGTTACTGGTGCCTCAGGAAGTTCGTTACTTCTGTTGCTACCCTCACAACAATGGTTCTCACAGGTACTTGCTCTTTTATATTACTACATATAGGTCAAAGCGGCATTCCTGACTCTGCCTGATGCTAGTCTTATCTTTACCCATTGAGGCACAAGACATTTCTAGATGGCTCCAGGGCACGTTACTATGTCCTAGTTTGGGAACATAAGTTTATGGTTTAGAAATAGGGAAAGAATGGAGCCATAGGTGATGTATGAGAGAGAGAGAGAGAGACAGAGAGAGAGAGAGACAGAGAGAGAGAGAGAGAGAGACAGAGAGAGAGAGAGAGAGAGAGAAAGAGAGAGAGAAAGTATGATACTATGATACAAATTCACTACCTTCCTTGTTTTAGTACCACAGCAAAGTCTTCTGTTAGCCTCTCCATTATCCATTCTCCCCATCTTCTAATATAACACTGATTATGTCACAATACATGTCACATTACATTATGGTTACATTATTGTATAGAACAAAGACTGGGTGTCCCAACCTTTATGTAGCTACAGGTAGCCATCTAAGTTCTGGTCAATGTGATATAAGCAGTAGTGTTGTGTGAGACTAAAGGGAAAATTCGGCCTCGTTTAGTCTTTCTTCATGCCTGAAATGCAAAAATGATGGTCCAGGCTGCAAAAACATCTTGTTCATGAAATGACACTGTGTAACGCCATGTGTTGGGGTTGGCTGAACAGAAGGAAGGAAGAAAGTAGGATCCAAATGACTTAATGGAACTACTACACCAACCCTGGATTACCTATGTATGAGCTTCTTTTAGGTGAAATAAATCCTGGTGTCTTTAAACTACTAAGTTGGGAAGGGAAGGGGAAAGGGTCTTATTACTTAGTTGGCAGTAATGCCTAAGTGGCACGATATGTATACAAGATGTTTCCTTGCTTCTTTTGGGGCTTTGGCTTTGTTGTGTGTATTAGCAATAAATTGACTTCAGATTTCCTTGGAATTTGTGTTAATTTTATTTTTGAAAGTTTTTATAAATAAATAAACATTTAAAATTAAGATAGCACTGATTTTATTTACTCCAAATATTTGGAGTATAAAAACAAATTTCAAGCTATTATTATAATAGAAACATTCCTGAGGACTGCCATTTAATATTTTAATTTAAATTTTAAAATAAAGTACTCTTTGAATCCATTATAATATTGCTGCATATTTATGGACTTGTCATCTGTGGTCTAAATTCTGGACATGTCAATTGACCCTAAGGTTTAATTACATTTTAGTAGTTGTTTCATGAAGGCTATTAAACTATTCACAGACCATCTATCTTCTTCAAATTGATGACCTTAATCATTCATTAAACAGCCATGTGAAGTATTTTAGGTCTCTCAGAAAATACAACAAATACAAAACTGTTAAATGCAGAAAGAAAAAATAGGTTCCCACCACTGGACATGAAGGAAATAACTCTTATACCTCTTTTCAAGTTCTTAATTAAGCACAGATGACAATAGCAGAGGACATCTTAAAATTTCAGCTGCTTTATGTCAAGTCATGTGAAATGTTGAGTTGATTTGAGATGGAGAAATAATAAAAGTAGGGAGAGAGAAGTAGATGATTAAGTTGGCACCAGAGAGAAAAAGCAAGTGAAGGGAGTGAAGGAAACACACACACACACACACACACACACACACACACAAAAACAGTAATAACAAACTACTTACTTTCTTATTAGACCAGATAGGAAAAGACATCTTTTAACAATATGTGGCCAAATAATTAATGAACTTGACAACTTAAACGATTTTCTGATTCTTATTTTAATAACAACATAACTTTATTTTTACAAACCAATGATGCTGGGTATAATAAACCAGTTGACAGAGAAAATCAGGAAAGGTCTTGATTGCTTGTATATATGAAAAATATCTAGGAAGATGCTTCATCATTATTCTGTATCTAGTTGTTGCTGTGAAGCCATACTTGAATTCAGTTTTAGATTACTTACTTGTTATTAAAATTTTTTAAGATATACAACAAATTATGCATAGCAAAAGGTTTATTCTGCAGAGTTAATTCTCTCCTTTTTAGTAGTATATGCTTAGCATGTGCAAGGCCCTGTATTCAATCCCTCAGAAATAGCTTAGAGATAATGAATAATATTCCTGACCAGAATGGTTTTTTTTGATTTTTCAGTTTTCCAGTAATTTAATCTAGTGGTTAATCTTCTAGGTAAACTGTTACATAATAATCCCGAATTAAATATCCTGGTATTTGTGCTCTTGTGTAGTCCCCTGCTCACAATGGACTCTGGACCTTGCTGTATGACTTGCTCTAATCAGTAGAATATCATCAACAAATGTGACAAGCAGAAGCTTAAGGACTTTTGGAGTTTGACCTTTTGAGATGCTATTGATTGCCTTGTGAAGAAGCCTGATCTAGTATCCTATGAAGATCACATGGAGACAGAGATCAACCCCCAGCTGCCTACAAATTCATAGCCTCATGGGTGAGGTTAGGTATGACCAGTTCAAATTGCAGAATTGAGGGCAAATCCATTTTTGTGATGTAACTAAGTTTCAGGGTCATTAACTAATCAGGAACAAGCAATGGATAGACCTCTAGTAAATGAAGACAATTGAATTCAACAGAGATAAATGATTGCGTTTCAAATGATCCACTTCCTGGGAATGTGACATTTATTATCCATATCTTTATTTCAACAAGAGACAGCCAACAAAATGGGGTTATAATTGATCTCAGGTGTAAAAGATACTTTTAAGATGGCTACCCAACAACCATTGTTCTCTTTCTTTTCTTTTTTCTCTTTCTTCCTTCCTATCCCCCAGCACCACCTTCTTTCTTTCCTTTTTTCTTTCTCCAATCCCTAAGTGCTAGGGTTGAACCCAGGGCCTCACACATGTTAGATAAATGCTGCAACACTGAGTTATATCCCCAGCTAGCGTATTGCTAACAGAACCCTGTTTGTTTATAAAGTGATCAGTACTTTAGGAAATACTAAATCCCTCCAAATCCCAGAGGTGAATCTTGATTAACTTAACAAGTTATCTCTTGCTTATGATTGGTTTAGCAATGGGCATGTGAGACAATTCTGGCCAAAATATATGAGGGCAAGTGTTTTCGAGGTGCATGGGAAATATTCTCCCTTATCTTAATAGGGGGTGTCCAAGGCTGAGACAGAAGGTTCACAAATTCAGGCCAGCCTCAGCCATTTAGTGGAACCCTAAGCAACTTAGTGAGTCCCTGTTTCAAAATAAAAACAATAAAAAGGGCTGGAGGTGTGGCACAGTGGCAAAGTGCCCCTTGGGTTCAATCCCCAGTACCAAAAAAAAGGGGGTGTGGAGGTTATCCAAAATAAAAAGTTCCTATTTTTGTATTTGCATGTTATATGGAAAAGAGATCTCTAGAATAGAATCAGTCAATCATGAAGGAACAACAACCCATCATGAGGACAGAAATCAAAATATTGAAGGGTCAGAGAACCATTCTGAACTGCTGAATTAACCAACCTTAGAGGAGTTTACTTTTAGAGAAACAATATCTTCTACGAAGAAGAATAAAGCAAGGCAAATGCTGAGAAACAAATGAAGGAAGTCTTTATTTATTTTTTAAACTTTTATTTGTTCTACTTAGTGGAAGGCATTATTTAACATGGAATGACTAAAAATGTTCTCTCAAATGTGTGGTGTTTGACTCAAAGAAAGTGAAGGAGAAAATTATTTAAGATATCTGGGGAGGCATAAAGGCCCCCAGGCATAAAGGTGCAAGTGTGCCTAGTAACTTCAATTTAGCAAGGAGGCTAGTGTGACTGAACAGAATATGAGAGAAAAGTGGTGGAAAGTGAGATATGAGAGAAAATAAGGGAACCTATTCATGAAGGACCTTTTGAATTAAATTAAGGACTGTGGATTTTAGTTTGGTAATATGGGATGTCATTATAGAGCTTTGAACAGGGATGTGACACAATTATACTTTTCCTATAGACGGTTCATATTGACTACAATGTGGATAATAAAATGAAAAGCGACAAAGACAGAACCAGAGAGTAATTAGGAGGATATACTAATATCCAGGAGAAAAGATGATGGCTTGGACCATGATGGGAGTGGTAGTGATAAGAAGAGGAAAACTTCTGAGGATGTTTCTAAGGTAAAGTCTTAAGATGTCCTAATAAGTTCAATTAGGTGTGAAAGAAAAAGGAATCAAGGATTACTACTAGGTTTGACGTAAGTAAGTTGTTAGATTGGCTTTGTCAATTACTAAGAAGAAAAACACCAAAGGAGCTGAAAATTTAGGAGGAAAGTGAGAGCTCATTAAAAGTGAGATTGTTATAGGTATTCTGAGGGGAGAAAAAGTTAAGTAGGAAGTTGGAATATATACATTTAGAATTCAGAGGAACAGCTAAGCCAGAGTGCAAATTGTAGAGTCATCAGTATATAATATGAATTGAAAACCATGAGAATGGATGAGATCTTTAAAAAGGAATAAGTGTATAGAGATGGACTCACTCCGGGGGCACTTTAACTTTTAGAAGTCAAAGAGATCAGGAGGAATCAGCAAAGAGGATAGAAGGAGCAACCAGTGAGGCAGAAGAAGAATTAAAGGAGTAATATCCTGGAGGTCACATAAAGTTCTAGAAAAAGGAATGATGATCTCTGTGAAATACTGCTGAGAGTTCATCTACCATAGGATTTCAAAGTTGACCATAAGATATGGCAACATGGTGTTTGATCATTTCATCAGCAGAAGTTTCCATACAAGTGATGGATTTGAAAATCTGATAAGAGTTGGTTCAAAAGAGAATGGAGGGAAAGGAAGTAAAGGCAGGGACTATGGGTTAGTTTTAATGTGAGTTTTTCTATAAAAATAACCAATGAAAGAGGGTGATAACTGGAGGGGATATGGGAATTGAAGAGTTTTTAAAGTTTGTTAGATATTAGAACAGGTTCATATGATGATGGCAATGATTCACAAGAAAGGAAAAACATTGATGGTTCAAGAGAAAGGAGGAGACAACAACTAAGTTACTTGAGAGTTTGTAGAATAGTTGATATCAACATATCCCTGAAAACTTCTGGAATGTTGGGAGACAGCTTCAACAATTCAATCCCTAATATTGTATTCCTCTTCACTCTCATCAACTCGCAAGACAGAAGAATTTAAGGAACATCTTGTCCAACCCTCTCCTCACCATTTTGTAGAGACCAGTGAGAGGTGCGGCCTGCCCTTTGTACCTCTCCATGTTTTTCTAGCTTGGTCAAAGTGGAAGAAGGTGAGAGAAGCAATGCTTCCTTTTCATCCTTGTCCTCTCATGCCTCATCTTGGATGTCAAAAGGAATTGACTATATCCCTAACATCCTTCTGCTGCAAAGCAAAAAGGATACCTGTATGTACCATCCCAGTATGGCCCAGCTCTCCTGTGCAAGCCGGACTAGGCTTGAGTCAATTTGGATAAACCAGGCTCTAAAAGGGCTTTAGATATATGCATCTAGAAAAAAAAAAAAAAAACTGCCTTGATTCTGGGGTTGGAACCAAGATAGTATAGTACAGTTTGATTGATCACCTCCTTTGTACAAATACTGGTTTTTTCTACCAAGCTTGACTGACTTCTATCTTTAACACAGTCCTATCAAACCCTACCACATCCAAGTGACTAGGCAAGTCTTAAAAGACATTTGCATTACAACTCACAAAACCAAGTTTATCAGAAACAAGGGACATCTAGAGGCTCTAAATACTTAATAAAAATTCAAACCAGCTGCAGTGTAGTGCACACCTGTTGTCAAAACTACTCAGGAAGCAGGGGCAGGAGAACTGCTTAAGCCAGGAGCTCATGGCCAACCTGAGCAACACAAGGATACCCCATCTCAAAATAATAATAATAATAATAATCCAAAGAGATGTAAGATATAAGTCAAATGAAGTAAATAGAACTCTTCTGGTTACTTGATTAAAACAATTCCAAAGACAAGTTAATCTGATACTGATATGAAACATCTGAAAGATAGTTTCTTCATTCTGTTCTCTTATCTGGTATACTGGTATCTGAGCTTTTCTTTCCTCAATATTTTATTGATCCAACAAGTGAGTATTTCTCTGTCATTAGGACAAATAAATTATACCCCCTCCAAAATGGGAGAAAATCCACAAGATCACTTTAAACTAGCAGAGAGCTGGCCTAAATCCAGGACAGATTGTTAATTCTAATAATATCCCTCTGTAGAAAAAGTTTATGGGTAGGCTCTAAGATTTTGGTGTGTCAAGGGCAAAACATCTTCAAGGCTTCACTTAAGAGCAGTTAAATAGTTAAAGGGTCATAAAAAGTAATAAAATATTTATTTAATTGTTAGAAGACTGAAGGTATAGCCTACATTTTCTTGAACCACTTCATTTTATGCAACCATAGCTATTCAGCCAAGTATAAATAGCCAATGAACTGTAAAATTATTGATGTTTAAATTCTGGATAGCATTGCCCTCAAAATTCTGATTGATTATTTTAGATGATGAGAATTGATGACAGTGGAGAATTAACTAGACTTCACAGAATATTTACAAGGAAAATATAGTAAATACAATATGTGTTGAACACAGAAACCATTCTGACTTCTTTCATGCTATCTATATACTGGAGAACAAGTTTTCAAATCTTCCTGTTAGAATAAAGTTCAAAAAAGTAACATGTGGAAAAGAAAACTAAATCTTATTTTGACACCAAGAAGAAAATTTCACTGTTTGCAAATTGGAAATAATTGTAAGCTAAGAAAAGTTGATTTATTTAAAACTCTAACTTCAGCTTTTCACTATTGGCATAGAAAGCAATAACATGAAAGTTAAAATTAAGAGTATGTCCCTTTTTCATGTTACCAATCCACTTAAAACTAAGAATGTTAAATCTGGCAAGCTGATTTCATTTTAAAATAAAATTTGCACAAAAATGTTGTTGGTCTAGGAGGAAAGATCTTTTGTTGTCAGCATTATAAACTTATTCTTTTCTAATCACTTTCTGAATGAAGCAGTATTTCTACCTTGCTTAGTAGAATGTTTCATCAAAAGGAGATCAAAGAAGGTTGGCTTAAACATACAATTTAAGAGCCTGTACTTCAATTTTGAAAAGTCCTGTCCTTTGTAATGTTTCTGCCCAACGTCTCAAGTGAAGGTGATTAGACCTCCACAAAAAAAAAAACTTAAGAAATTTTGAGGGTTTATTTGAATAATAGGACAACAGTTTCTGTAAACTAAATATGAAATGTGGGTATTTTGCTTTACTTCTTCCTTTGGCACAGTGAGGATTGAGATAGGAGGGGGGAATTACTGGGAGAAGATAAGAGGCTCAGTTTTTATTAAGTGTTTCAACTAATTTTCCTAATATTTGCTTCCTGTGCTTGCAATTAATTTCAGCATTGTTCAGCCTTTTAAAACTGGCTAGACATTTATAACAACATTACAATTCTACCACCCTTCAGAAAATAAATGCGAACAATCGATTCCATATTCTGGAAATACACTAAATGAATGCTGGGATCTGGAAAGATTTCTGTTCTGGAGCAATGCAATTAGTCTGGTTTTCCAGGGATCAAATATCTCATCTCTGACAAGAAATGATTACTCAGGTCATAATATTTTACTTCATCAAAGTGACGCTCAAATTCAGAAAGCTGCACAAGTGCCCTTTGTCAAACACAAGAGGTGAAAAAGGAATTAAGTGTGAGATTCCATTAATTCTTCCATTCTGGTTCCTCTGCCCCTGTGCAAAACCATCTGACGGGGTGGCGGCAGGCAGTAGCAGAGAGGAGCGTTCCGAGTCTCTGAGGGCCTTACCAAGGTCCATATCCTGTGCTGAAGAGCAGTGTCCCAGTCCTTGTTCTGGGAGCTGGGGTGACATGATGCTTGGACCAGAGAATCCCGCAGACAGGCTTTACGGGACCACCGAGCTCAGGTGCAGGCTAGCGTGTGGTCTGAACCTTATGCCCAAAGCTCTGGGGAAGAGGGGAGCCCCAGGCTCCTCCTGGACTGGATAGCCCGGAGCGCCAAGTCCCACTCCTTTCCTCTTGAGGATGGACGCGCAGGCCAGTTAATTGTTTTCTGGTCTCCTGGTCCGGGACCTCTAGGAAGCCCCAGCCCTGCCCCGGAACTTTGCTCTTCTCTGTGACCATCTCCCTAGATGCCTCACGCGGTGCATTGAGCTACATCCCCAGTCCTTTTTATTTATTTATTCATTTTTAATTTGAGAGAGAGTCTTGCTAAGTGCTTAGGGCCTCACTAATTTGCTGAGGTTGGGGGTCGAATTTGTGTTCACCTGCGTAGGCCTCCAGAGTCACTGGGATTACAGACGTGCGCCACCACGACTGGCTCCCTGAAGACTTCAGGATCCTCTTCGGTTACCGGGGTTGAGGGGAGAGGCCAGCAGGACAAAGCACTCCAGGAAAGCAGCACTCAGTCACAGAGCCCGGCCCTAAAGTGCGAGTAGCCGCACACCTCAGGGCGGCTTCCAGGATCTCTGCGACCTAAAGCAGGCAAAGCTGGGCGGCGACCTCTGATTTTCTCCTTACCCCAGCCCCGCACTACCGCTTCACACTGGTGCTCTGCGCCTGGCCCAGTGTTCCTACACTGCCTCGCACCCTTGACAGAGCGCCGCTTACTTGGCGAGAGCAATGCTCAGTGAGCCAGACCTTCAGGTATTGCAGCTGGCACAGTTGGAGGAAGGTGGGAGAGGAGGACCCAAAATCCCAGAGGCGGGTGCTTGCTGTGACTGCACCCAGTTGGCATGGGGCTCCTAAGGCAAGAAGCCTTCCAAAAATAATTTCATTAAATGCTTTTTTACTGATAATAAGATATCAATGACAATAAAAGAAGCAAGAGCTCACATTCATTTCTAAGAGTTTGTTAATGGGCCTTTCCTGTGAGCCGGTTTTCCTTCAATATTCACGCATCATTCATGCTTTCCAAGAACACATAAAGATTGCTTTTTATGGACCAGCTCTACTCAGTTTGACAAGCATCATTCTCTCCCTCAACAGGCTCTTCAAATATGGTCTTCTGCGTTTTCAGGAGCACTGCAAGGTAACTGTTATATAGTCTTCAAAATGTCTAAAGAGATTGGTGACTATGACAAAGATAAGGTCACCCACAGGAAGACACAGGATGTTTCATTGGCACTGTCCCAGTCTCAATGCTGGAGTAAGGCCAAGGTTTTGATGCTCCAGAGAAAATGAACCAACGTGGAGAGTTTATGTAAGTCAGTCACTGCCTTGAGGAAGACCCAGAAGACTCCCAAGGACCGTTTTTATAAAGGTTGCTTCTTAGGGAAAATTTGGGGCTGGAGATGTGGTGCAGTGATGAAGAGCTTGCTTAGCAAACTAAGGGTTCTGTGGGTTCAATACCTACCCCCCAAAGAGATGCAAATGTGCAAAATGATTTCTGCTTAGTCAAAGAGTTACAGTTTCAGCTGAATTAAACCAACAATCTATGTAAGTATTCATACCCTATGGAAAAGTACAGAAAATTAGTGACTGTGATTGTAAAAGTAAGGGTGGGTTGATGGGCTTTCTATGTCCACAGTGAGCAATTTAATTCTTTATATGAAACACTGAGAAAGCATGCTTATCAAAAATGAAGACTTTTATTTTTCTTTTCGAAAATTTTGTAGAAATTTTTAGAAATTTGTGAAAATGTCGAAATTGTCAGTTGAAATATCTGGTGAAGTCTATCTTTACCCTTAAACCCAAGTGACAGAATGGCGCAATATCCTCTGCTTGTTCTCTCTCCTACCCCCACCCCCGAATTCACCGCACAGCGACAGGCAGTGTTGGGGGATGTCAGGCAAAGGTAATCCGGCTTCAGAGCTCTTTGCTTAAAGTAAAAAGTGGTGACTACTTTCCCGCAGCTGACCTGGAAAGCAGAGGACACAGCCCTGTTCTTTGCAGGGGATGATGCGCTTCCGTGGGTGGTCCTGCTCCCTGCTCCAGGGCTCTCGCAGCAGTTTAGGTTTAAGGTACAGTAGGAATGTCAAGCTCTCCGAGGTTGTGCGGTTGAAACCAGCCTCTGGGCACCATACTTTCTGGTTCAGTCTCAACCCGAGGCTTAGAGAGTAGGCGGCAGTTCGATCTTGCCCCAGTCCCTGAAAACACCTTACCGAGGGCCTTTCAGTCATCCGCACCCGAATGCAGGGGACGGGAAGCTTTCCATACCACAGCGCCGCATTTGCCCAGGAGGTTTCTCTCTATGCGTTTTCCTGGAGTTCCATTCCATAGGGTAGAGCCGAGTGGGTGAAGTCGAGAGGAAGCAGCGACCCCGAGGGGAAGAGTTTGGTTTTTTTGAGGCCCTGCTGCAGTTTTGGTTTTTAGCCTGGAGCCGCGAGGGGGCGGGGGGTGGGGGGGCTGCGCCTTGCTCTTTGGAGTCCCACAGGCCTGAGCCGCAGCTGGGCAAATGCAGTCGACAGGTGTGTGTGGCCGAACCCCGGGGCACCGGGATGCGGCTAGGAGCCAGGGCTCAACGCCTGGGGCGCGTCCGCTGGGAGAAATCATCTGGCGTTACAGTCGCTCCCGAGTGTATTGCTGGCTCTGCAGATCCACCCGCGCAGCAGCAGCCTGAGGAGACCAACCCAGCCGCGCCTGACTTTGTAGACGCGCACGCCACCCAGCGCTCGCCTAGAGGTGGTCTCAGCTGGGAGTTTGTCTTAAGGCTTACAGCACTTCGCGCCTTTGTTTTAGGTCTTTCTTGTCTATCTCGCAGGAAGCGCAGTGGATTCTAATAATCCTCGATTCCTAGAGCGATTCTTACCACACAGCAATGCACAGTAAAATACTGGCTCTTTCACTTAACAAATGTTAGTTCAACTTTCACCATTCCAGGCCTCACAAGGTCACGAACAACACATACAAGGCCTCTGGGTTCAGGAAGCATACATTTCCAGATGATTGAAAATAAAAATGAAAAAAAAATAGACAGAAGATCAAGAAAATATTGGAAGAGATGTCAATTATGGGCCATTATCTTATTAGTCACCTCAGAAAGGACAGTAGAGAGAAAACAGGGCCAGGGAATTAGAATTTAAAACCCTCTGCTTCCTCTTTTCGTGTGTGAGTCTCTCTCTCTCTCTCTCTCTCTCTCTCTCTCTCTCTCTCATCTCTCTCCTCTCTCTCTCTTTCTCTCTCTCTGGAGTAGGTGGGGGCATATGGGGGAAAGACTCCCAAGAAGAGGGGAGAAGGTAAGGCATGAAAGCATGATTGGAGGGATTTCCCACAGTGATCAGTTCTGTGTTCTATGAAGGAACTACCTACTTTGTAATGGTTATTCTATATATTTCATCTTGGCCTAAGGAAGAAGACACATCTTTAAAAATAAATAAAATCTGTCATTCCAGTCCATGGAAGAGGAACCAAAGATGACAAAGACTTAAAAAGTGGAGGAAATGAGAAGGAGCACCCAGACCGTGCAAAGACTAAAAACAAACAAAAAGAAAGGTGGGGCTAACATCATATCCCAGTTTCCCTTCTCACAAAAGTATTATGACTTTAAGACATATGAACTTTTCTGTTGCCAAAGGAATATGAATTATATTTTGACAATTTCACCCTGAAATGAGAAGTGTGTAATAATACCAGCTATCCAAACCTCTCACTTCCTCTTAAGTGGTTTCAGCTTCTGACTTTGATAAGACCACATTGGGCCTGGGTAAGAGAGAAAGGATGGAGATTTCTATGAACAGGATGCCCTTGAGAGTCTCATCTCTGCGTGGTACGCTTTCTTCTCTTCAGTATTTTGGAAAGGAAGCTGATTCATTCAGGTGCAAGGAATCAAATGAAAACATCAGAGAAATAGATTCAGAGAGGTAGAACTGAACTGGAATTCCCAAGATATTAGTCAATCTTATTCAGGAATGTGAGCTACGTTTCCTCTAGGATCAAGTATGTGTAGTAGAGGTTGAACTAGTTTTTCCAAGGTTTGGTTCCCTTTCTGTTTTTTTTTTTTTCAGTGCTGGGGATTGAACCCAGGGCCTTGTGCTTGCGAGGCAGGCACTCTACCAACTGAGCCACATCCCCAGCCCTTGGTTCCCTTTCTGATGCACCTCTTAGAACTTGGTATTTATACTATGAAAACTTTTTCATTTGTTCAACAAATTACAATTTCCATAAAACTTTTTCATATGTAATTCCAACATTGGGAATCAGTCCCAGCAGGTATTATATTACTCTTTTTAAAAAACTGAGCATCAAATAAGTAATTTGTACAGGCTACATGGTTAGTCAAATAGAAGAGCCCTTGTTAGCAACTGGGTCTGACACTAAGATCAATTGTTTTATCCACTATTTCTAGATAGTATAATTGCATTTCAAAAAGGAAAAGAATTTTAATTATCTAATAAGTATTTTTTGAAGACCTCCTATTACTTTGGCAGAGCCTATGGCAGTGTGATATTTGCTGGTACTTAGTATGTTCTACATTGATATACACCTGATGGCACTGACAATATAATACAGAAGTCATGCATACTCCAGGCACATAGACTGGAATTTTTTTCTGATTCCAGCATACTATCTATGTCAAACTCAGCATGTTTTAAAACCCCATCCATAAAGAGAATGTAATAATAATACCTACTTAATAGACTTGTTAATATAACTAAATAATTTTACATGTAATCATTATTAACTAATAATTAATGGTAACCTTTTGGGAATCTGATATTGCAACTTTGAAGCCAGTCTCAGCAACTTAGCAAGGCCCTAAGCAACTTAGTGAGACCCTGTCTCAAAATAAAAAATTAAAAAGAGTTGGGGATAAGATTCAGTGGTTAAGTGCCTCTGGGTTCAATCCCTGGTACCATAAATAAATAAATAAATCTATCTCTAGGGCTGGGGTGTAGCTCAGTGGTAAGCATGTGTGTCTCTGGGGTGGGGGATCAATCTCCAGCACCAAAAATAAGTAAATAAATATATAAATAAACCCTAGATAAGGTGATATTACTCACCAAATTTAAGTATCTTTTTGTAACTTGACTGAACCTTGACTTTCAAATTGAGAAATTTTATTTATTTATTTTTACATATTTTTATTGGTGCATTATGATTACACATAATGGTGGGATTAATAGTTACATATTTGTTCATGTACACTACATAACAATAAAATTGGCCAATATCATTCCCGAGTATTTCCCTTTTCTCTGTCTTCTCCCCACTGGTTCCTTTCCTCTACTCTACTGATCAAGGAGAAATTTTAAATCAGTGCATTCAAGGTCCTTCTCTTACTGGTCACAGATGTCTACTTCTCTTGCTTCCAGTGTTACTTTTACAGAGGAAGATCTGATTGTGGAGGGAAAGTGACCCTTGGGGGTTTGTGATCACTGATTTCAGTTCTTGCAATCTTGTCTGAAGAATTTCAAGTGACTCTCAAATAGTAGTAGGTAGGACTTGATTAGAAGAGAAAGGAAAAAGGGGAAAGGGACACTTTCAAAGGAAAAAGGGAGAGAGTGGGTCCTCTCAGAGAGGAAAAGGATTGCACCTCCTGCCTTCCAATTTTACTGGGAGTTCCAGGGGAAGTTTCTAGAATATACCACCCAGGTCCACCTTTCATCTTTTGACTAACTAGTCCCCACTGCAGCATGGCCTTATCCCATGGAGAGGAGATTTTAATGTTACAATGACATGCTAAAGATCCAAGGCAACTCTGGGTCACCTTGGCCCATGCTGACCAGTTCTAATTAGAACTTGTTCTTATAGACTTTTTTGTTTGGGGGTGGGGAACTATTCTTCTAATCTTCCTGAGTCCAGGAATCTGGTCTGTGTAAAGGTCACAAAAGTTCCACCTTTAGGGTCACTTGTGTTTTTCTTATATTCAGGGAGGAGTCTTTGGGCCTGCATTTCTCCTGCAGGTAGGAAGTTGTTTGTTGAGGAATATAGCACAACCTATTAACCTAGGTAGGAATGAGACCAGAGTGGTTTCAGGTATACTTTTTTGCAGTGCTGGGGATTGAACCCAGGGCCTTGTGCTATGTGAGGCAGGCACTCTACCAACTGAGCCATATCCCCAACTGAGGTAAATTACTTTTTAAAAGAAAGTATATGGGGGTCAGCACAGTAGGCCCAGTCTATAGAGTTATCTCCTCATGTTCCCACTCCTCAAGTCTGTCAAATAAATAATTCTCATAAGACCACTTAAAGTCTTTCACTATACTGTATATGCTCTGATTTCCCCCTCCTCCAAAGGCATCCAAAAGAGGAGAAGAATAGAAAAATATGTCAAGTTCCCTCCACTTTTCCTATCTCTATTTTCTCACTGTTTTAGTTAATTAATTAATTAATCTATTTATTGTACTAGGGATTGAACCAGGAGCACTTTACCACTGAATTACATCCCCAGTTCTTCACTTTGAGACAGGATCTCAATCATTTCCTGAGGGTGTCACTAAGTTGCTGAGACTGACTTGAAACTTGAGATCCTCCTATCAACATGACTTTTTTGTGGATAATATTAACCTAGATTGTTTTCAGGTAATGTTTGTCTCATGTTTTCACTGTAAAGTTATAATTTTTCCCCCTCCACGATCTGTTCTTTGGAAGTAAGGCACTGAATTCAGCCTTTACTCAAGGAGGAAAGGATCAAGTTCCAACTCAAGGAGGGAGGAGTATTTATAGTAGCCCTGTTATCTACAGGGAGATGTTCCAAGATATAAATTCCTGAAACTACATGTATACTGTGTTTACCTTATACATATGTATTAATAATAAAGCTTAATTTATAAATTAGGCACAAAGTTTTAACTATGATAATTAATTGAAAAAATAGAACAATAGAACAATATACTCTAGTAAAGTTATGTGAATGTGGTCTCTCTTAAAGAGGCAAGATGAATGTTAGGATGTTTGGACTATGATCAACCACAGGTAATTGAAACCATGGAAAGTGAAACTGTGGATAAGGTGGGATCACTGTATGTGTATTATTTGAAAATCTTTAGGTAGGAAGATTCGTCTCTTTTTACCCTTTTAAATTTATTTATTCAAGAAAGCCATATAATATTGGTATAAATTTAGGTATATTTATTTTATTATGTGGCTTATAATACTATAGTATTTTGTATGGTAATGATTAATTTTGTGTCAACATGGCTTGATTAAGGGATGCCTAGATAACTAGCAAAACACTATTTCTGATGTGTCTATGAAGGTATTTCTGGAAAAGATCAACATTTGATTCATTAGATGGAGCAAAGAAGACAATACTCACCTTTGTGGGTGAGGATCATCTTGTACATTAAAGCTTCAAACAGAACAAAAAGACAAAGGAAGGATAAAGTCACTCTGTCTTTTGGAGCTGGGACATTCATCTTCTCCTGCCTTTGGACATCAATGTATCTCATTCTTAGGATTTCAGGCTTGAACTAGAACTACACCACTGGCTTTCCTGGGTCTCTAACTGCAGACAGAAGACTGGGGGCTTTTTAGTCTCTAAAATCAAGTGAAATTTATAAATTTCCTGTTTGTTCTGTTTCTCAAGAGAGCTATGACTGATACAGTTGACGTTGCTCAAATTGTTTAAGTTTAGGCCATCGGGATCTCTTTCACGTTGACGCCTGTGTCCTTTTGAGACATACCCATTCTTCTGGCTTTTGATTACTTCTTTTCTTACTTTCTGGCAGTATAAGATATATCAGACTTAACTTGTATTTCCTCTGCCCAGCCTTAGAATTAACCCTTTCTGGGTGATGCTCATGGCAGAGAGGAAGAGGTGTGTGCCCCACAGTGCTGGTCGACAGAGAAAGGAGTGTGGTCCCAATGGAAACTTGTGTTACAGGAAAAATGGAAGGTCCTGGCCTCTCTTAACATGGGTTTCTTAGATGAAAACATAAAGGCCTTGCTAGAGGAATGCTATCCAAGTGTGTGTGGAAGTGAGGTGGGAGCCATTGGACTGAGGAGAAAGGAGGGAGGGAAAGCCTTCTCACTAGCCCCTGTTCTAGCTGCACCCACCCAGGGCTCCTGTTACTCTCCTTTCTCAAAAAAAAATTTTTTTTAAAAAACAAAAATATTAACACTGTCTTCAAGCATCCACAGTTTTTTGTTTGTTTGTTTTTGTTTGGTTTGGTTTAATTAAAAAATAGTATTTAGAAACCAAGATTTGGAAGTGAGTGTGCTCATTGCTATAGGGGTATCACTACTTTTAGTCTTTCAGCAAGCAGCATTAGGAAATATATACGTGTGTGTACCAATGCACCTATAAATATTTCTATATCTGTTGTGTATGCGCTATGGTCTGCATATTTCTGTCACTCTAAAATTCATATGTTGAAACCTAATTCCCAATGTAGTATTAAGTGGAAATTTTGGGAGAGGATTAGGTCACAAAGGTTCCGTCCTCATGAATGGGATTAATGCCCTCCTAAAAGATGCCTGAAAGAGCTTGTTCACTCCTTCTACAATGTGAGAACATGACTAGAAGGTGTCATCTGTGTGCCATCTGTGAAGCAGAGTGTGAGCTCTCACCAGACATTGAATCTACTGTTGCTTTTATCTTGGACTTCTCAACCTGAGCAATGAATTTCTGTGATTATAAACTACCTGTTCTAAGGCATTTTGTTATAGTGGCCAGAACAAGACAGTATTTATCTATCCATCTTTGTATCTATCTACAGAAATGAATTTATTATGTAATCTCAACTACAATCCATTTCCATAGTTTATTCTGTTCTTCCTCCCATGATTATTTTTAACTTCTTTCAGTGATAGTGAGAAACCTGACTTCCATTGTTTACTATGCATGTAAAACATGTGAAGAATTATTTATCCATACTTCTGTGAGAAATTTAAAAAATAGGGTACAGTATTTATATACAGTTATTTTTGTCTTTAGCATTAAAATTTCCCGTGGAGTTTTTTTGTTTTGTTTTGTTTTGTTTTTGGTACCAGACCCAGGGGCACTCAGCATTCAATCACTGAGCCACTGAGCCACATCCCCAACCTTTTTTTTTTCTTTTGTATTTTTTATTTAGAGACAGGGTCTCACTGAGTTGATTAGTGCCTTGCTAAGTTGCGAGACTGGCTTCGAACTCAAAATTCTCCTATCTCAGCCTCCTGAGCCACTGGGATTACAGGCGTGAGCCATTGTGTTGACTCATGGAGTACATTTTTAAATCAAATACAAATACAGAAAGTGACCCCGCAAAAAATTTGCCCCAAATCTCACACCCCCACAGTGACCCTGTTGTGTCTATCCCACTAATCCTCCTATCATTTTATTTTATTTATTTATTTTTGTGGAGTTGAGGATCAAACCTGGGCATCACACGTGCTACATATGCATTCTACCACTGAGTTACACCCTCATCCCTTCCCATTATCATTTTAATGTCTTGACACATATCCTTCCACTTATGCCTCCTTGCTTAAACATCATAAACACAAAATGTGTGTGTACATTTTTATGCGTATTTGTTTTACATTATATATTTGTTCTGGAGGCAGAACCTGAGAACTGGAACATTTTAGAAGCACCCTATATACCTCACAAGTACAGTCAAGATTAAGGATCACTGATAATTCTAAGAAAAGCATGATCTTTTTGTTTAGGGCTGCCCCCCTACATGTTTGGGATGCCAGACAAATTTTTCATGTATGAGTCCTCCATATAAACAAAGAAATAAGGAGAGAAGGAAGTAGAGTAGAAATAAAGTTGAAAGTTCATGATGTAGAGAAATGCTGACGAACATACAAACTGAAGTTACAATAGCAGAGACTTGTAGTAGACAAAAATACACAAAATGAGGAGATAGCATGGGCTGGTTGGAACAAGAAAACAAGAAACACACAGAAATAGTCCTCATTTCTGGACTTCTTTCTAATTATAATTCTGTTGCCAATCATGTTTATTTTTGTAGTGAATTATAAATTTATGGAATTAACTTTGCAACAAAAAGAACCTAATTATAATATATAGATTTGAGGTAAGAATAAATGAAAAGAAAGGAAGGAAACTGTCCAGTGTTCCAGGGATAAAAGAGGTAAGGAGGATATCCAATTCATATCTAGGTGGTGACATCTACTCTGAACTTTGTTTTGAAGAGAAAAATGTATCAGAGTCAGATTTCAATCATTTGGGAAGAACACTGAGCAGATGGATTGTCTGGGGTCTGGAAGTCTGGAGGTCTGACCTTTATTTTTGCAGACTCAGAAAGATGAGCTGCCAGTCTACCAGGTCTAGACTATCTCCCAGATGTGAATACACATTAATCAAGTCCACAGAAACTCATATTAAAAATAAGTATGAATTTCTTGATTTATAAGGGTAATAAGAATTTCCAAACTGACCAACTATCTTTGTTCACTGCTCAAAATGTTATGCTTCTATAGTCAAATCCATGTGAGAAGTTGAAGTATTATTGGAAGATTGCTTGGTAAGTATAAAATTGGATCAATAGAAATTGAAGTTCATGCTCTCAAAAGTTATAACAACCATTTCTATTTTAAGAATACCCCTGCTGAAGAAACTAGATAATTGTCTGTGGACCAGAGCCACTGAATAATCTGGACCCTTCATAGTCCAAGTAATGGTTTCCCAAAATATTCACATCCTCCTCCCAGAACCTATGAATATGTTCTACTACTGGCAAAAAGTAATTAGGGTTGCAGATAAAATTAAGATTGCTAATCAACTTAAAATAAAATTATCCTAGATTATTCAGGTGGACTCACTGTAATGATCACAAGGGTACTTTTAAGTATAGAAGAGAGAGGTGGAAGAGTAATGCAATGAGAGAAAGACACAACCAGTCATTTCTGGCATTGAAGATGGAAAGAGGCCAGGAGTCAAGGAGTGTGGGGAACTCTAAAAACTGAAAAATCCAGAGAACCAGATTATCCTCCACAATCTTTAGAACTGAACAGACCTGCTAATACCTTGACTGTAACCCAGTGAGACCCATTTAGGATTTCTGACCTCTAGAACTGTAAGATAATACATTTGTGTTGCTTTAAGTCACAAAATTTGTAGTCATTTGTAATAGCAACAGTAGAAAACTAATATAGACGTCTTGCCAAAATTTGATCTTTCTGGCCTCCACTTATATATTCCATAAATGTCCCTTCCTTAAATTCCATCTTTTAAAATAGCAAAATAATACAATAATTAGGTATAAACTTTTAGTTACAGTCACAATCCAAACAGACTTCCCAATATGGAACACCTTGACTGAATTTAGGGTGCTCACCAATTATGTGGACATTCCATGTTCTGGGGAATCTTCTTAGTAATGAGCCATCTTTTAGTCCTGTGATCTTCAGACAATAAGAATCCTGGACTCTGGTTCTAAGGTTTCTAATTCATGCATTTTATTCTCTCAACAGCCATTCTGAACTGAGAACAAAAGATGAATTCTAGAATCCCCCAAATTCTCCAGGAATTCCAAATCTAGGAACATATAGGACAGAAGAAATGCCTAATGGTATGAGTTAAGCTAGCACATTGCAAATCAACTTATTTGATTATTTTCCTTGCAGAGTACAATTGTGTTACAGTATCAAGGATTGTGGTAAGATAGAGCAAATATTTTTTTTGTACCAAAGTGGCACTATATTCCTTCTCTCAAAACAAATTTCTTCATAGTCTACATTATATAGTCTAGACTTGCTTTAAATGATAAAGAGATAAAAGTTATTGAGGTTTTACCACGTACCAGGCACTTTTTAAATTTCATTTAAAGTTCATTTAAATCTTACAACAACCATATGAATTACTTAGGTAATATGATTTTCCCTGTTTTTCAGATGAAGAACCAAGGTTCAGAATAGCTAAATTTTTTTTTATTGTAAACAAATGGGATACATGTTGTTTCTCTGTTTGTACATGGTGTAAAGGCATACCATTTGTGTAATCATAAATTTACATAGGGTAATGTTGTTTGATTCATTCTGTTATTTTTTCCCTTCCCTCCCACCCCTCCCACCCCTCCCACCCCTCTTTTCCCTCTGTACAGTCCTTCCTTCCTCCATTCTTGCCCCCCTCCCTAACCCTAACTCTAACCCTAACACTAACCCCTCCCACCCCCCATTATGTGTCATCATCCACTTATTAGTGATATCATTCGTCCTTTGGTTTTTTGAGATTGGCTTATCTCACTTAGCATGCTATTCTCCAGTTTCATCCATTTGCCTGCAAATGCCATAATTTTATCATTCTTTGTGGCTGAGTAATATTCCATTGTATATATATACCACAGTTTCTTTATCCATTCATCAATTGGAGGACATCTAGGTTGGTTCCACAATCTGGCTATTGTGAACTGAGCAGCTATGAACATTGATGTGGCTGTATCTCTGTAATATGCTGATTTTAAGTCCTTTGGGTATAGGCCAAGGAGTGGGATAGCTGGGTCAAATGGTGGTTCCAAGAATAGCTAAATTTTTAAAATAAAGGTTAGACAACTAGTAAGTGACAGAGTTATTATTTGAACCTAGCCAGTATAGTTTAGAGACCAAGTTCTTTTCTTCCTCCTTTTTATTTATTTTTTATTTGTTGTTTTTAGATATACATAACAATAGGGTATATTTTGACACATTGTACATGCACAGAGTGCAACTCATTACAATTCTGATCCCGTTCTTGTGGTTGAACATGATGTGGAGTTACACTGGTTGTATATTCATATATGAGCATAGGAAAGTTATGTCCAATTCATTCTACTGTCTTTCCTATTCCCCTCCCTTCCCTTCCCTTCATTCCCCTTTGTCTAATCCAATGGACTTCTATACTTCCCCTCCCTATCCTCCCTTGTAATGGGGTTAGTATCCACATACCAGAGAAAACATTCAGCCTTTGTTTTTTTCGGATTGGCTTATTTCACTTAGCATTATACTCTCCATTTCCATACATGTACTGGCAAATGCCATAATTTCATTCTTATTTATGGCTGAGTAATATTCCATTGTGTATATATAGCACGTTTTCTTTGTCCATTGATCTGTTGAAGGCGTCTAGGTTGATTCTACAGCTTGGCTATTGTGAATTGAGCTGCTATAAACATCAATGAGGCTGCATCACTAGTAGTATGCTGATATAGTATGTTGCAGTATGCTGATTTTAAGTTTTGAGGTATAAGCTGAGGAGTGGGATAACTGGTTCTAATGGTGATTCCTTTTCAAGTTTTCTAAGGAATCCCCACACTACTTTCCAGAGTGGTTTCACAAATTTGCAGTTCCACCAGCAATTATGAGTGAACCTTTTTCCCCACATCCTTTCCAACATTTATTGTTACTTGTATTCTTGATAATTACCATTCTGACTAGAGTGAGATGGAGTCTTAGTGTAGTTTTAATTTGCATTTCTCTAATTGCTAGAGATGTTGAACATTTTTTCATTTTTTTGACCATTCATATTTCTTCTTCTATGAAGTGCTTCTTCAGTTCCTTTGCCCATTTATTGATTGGGTTATTTTTGTTTGTTTGTTTGTTTTGTTTTTTGGTGTTGAGTTTTTTTTTTTTAGTTCTTTGTATATCCTGGAGACTAATGTAGACTGAATTCTTCAGTAGTACACTTTACCACAATTTAGAGGTTTAATCATCTTCAAAAAAATACAGACATCAGGGAATTAAAATAAAGGAAGGAACTGTGAATGACTAGGTAGAGGAGAGAATGTTTTCCACAATAAAAACTACTAGTACCAACAAAGTAATTAAGATAGTGGTTTAATTAAAAATGAGAATGGGGACTGGGGAGACAGCTCAGTTGGTAGAGTGCTTGCCTTGCGTGCACAGGGCCCTGGGTTCGATCCTCAGCACCGCAAAAAAAAAAAAAAAAAAAAAAAAAATGAGAATGGCAGAATGAATCAAACAACATTACCCTATGTAAATTTATGATTACAGGAATGGTATGCCTTTACTCCATGTACAGAGAATCAAAATGTATCCCATTTGTTTACAATTAAAAAAAGTACATCAAAAAAAATGAGAAGACGGTTTCTAACAATAGTGTTTGAGAGAAGTAACTTACACTACACACCTGGAATAATGTGCTGATACTAGTTTAGTCTTGATAGTTCTATTGAAGCTGTATAGTTGGGTGCAAACTCATTGCACTGGGAATCAGGACTGAATTTTAGCTGTGCTTCTTGCTGCCAAAGTCACTTGATAAGGACACTATAAACGTATTCATGTTGCTGGTGAAAGCACTTGAAGAAGAAAAAGGATAAATGCTTTCTTGTCACAAGAAAATAAACATTAGTAAGAATTATTAGGAATTTATTGAACACATTTCTATTTAAAAAGCAAAAGGTAAATTGAATATTGAAAAGGATAATATTGATTTATTTTATTGTTTAAATTATGTGGATAGAAAGAGCTGAGAAACAACACTACTAAAATTATAAATAAGTTTTTAAAACTGGTTTAAAAAAAGTGCAAATCTGTATGGCTCATCAATTCTTTTGCATATAGAATTATTTAGTTTATAACTTTGTAAATTGCTCTATTCCAACAAAGCTATCTTTAAATAATGTTGACTTTTGGGGGGTTGTAAATAAATTTAATTCAATTCAATCTATGTTTACTGAATACCCTCAAGGTTGATTTATCCTAGAACTAAGGAAGTCAAGCCTCAGGTCCCTAACTTGCATGGGTCCCTGTGGGTATTGGGTGCTCCTAGGCATTTGGTGTTCTGGATGGAAAGTAGAGAAACAAGGTTGTAAATAGAAAAGAAGTTCTATGTAGGACTTCTGGTAAAATGTCTAAAAAAGCTCACAGAAAGACGGGACCTGGGTTTTCATAATTCTAATAATTTGCTGTGGTTTCTTTGTGTGTGTGTGTGTGTGTTTTGTAGGGGAGATTGAACTCAGAAGAACTCTACCATGGGATAGAGCCCTTTTTAAAAAATTTTTAAAAATTTTACAGGGTTCTGTTAAATTGCTGAGGCTGGTCTTGAACTCGAGATCCTCCTGCCTCAGTCTCTGGGGAACCAGGGATTATAGGCATGTACTACACTGTTATGCTGTCATCCCTTCAATCTAGTTTTGTATCTAACATTCCATTAAAGTACACAGGTTCCTCAGGTGTGATGGCAAACACCTGTAATCCCAGCTACTCAGGAAGCTGAGACAGAAGGATTGCAAGTTCAAGGCCAGCCTGGGCAACTTAGCAAGACTCTGTCTTAAAATAAAAAATAAAAAGGGCTGGGGATGTAGCTCAGTGCTTTCCCAGCATGTACAAGGTCCTGGTTCACACACACACACACACACACACACAAACACACACAAAACAAAGTGAAACAAAACCCCACACTCTCTCCAATTATGTATGAGTACGTTTCAAATGCTAGTATTTTCTGTGCCTACTATGTGTAATGCCCTGAACTAATGAAGATACAAAGATGAAGAAGCCATTTTGTGGAAGAAGAGTGCAGAATTAAGTATCAAGCAGAATTAAGTCCAATGATAGAAAAATGTGTAATCGGAGCACATAGAATAAACACTAGTAATATTAATTTCTTACAGAATCCTCATCTTCTGGATGATGCCAGTCTGACAAAACAAAAACAAAAAAAATAGAGTTGAAGAAATCTTAAACCTCTGGGAAATAACCTATAGACTGCAGTTATTAAGATAATATCTTTTAAACATTTTTATTATGATCTACAGTGTTCACAAATATAATACATGCTCCCCCACTTTTCTCAGCATCCCTGGCAATTAAGTTGGAGGCAGGTGTGTATTCTAGTCAATGTGCCATAAGAAGGATTGTGTTGTTTCTGCTTCAACGTTTCTGATTGAGTCAGTCAACCTTGCAAGGACAAGGCCCTGGGTTCAATCCCCAGCACTACCAAAAAAAAAAAAAAAAAAAAAAAAAAAAAAAGAGTCAGTCAAGTCCTCTGTGCTCTCTCCAGAAAGGTTTTAAAAGCTTGGTAGCAAAGAATATCAAGACGGAATCAAAGAAGCAACCAACATTATGAGATTTCATAGGAGTGATATAAAAATGCAGAATAATGTTACTCTGAATATCAGGGATGAGAATGGGGAAGTGTTGCCATACTTTAGCCTATTCTAACTCATCAAGACTAATTCATGCAATAATAAATGCATTCACATCTTGACACAATATTTGTACAACTTAATCAAAATAAAAATATATTCTTGCTATTTCTGAAATATTTAATATTTCTGTTCCATTTCACTTAGGAAAACGGTTATCTCACTCGGTTTTACCACATCGCAATCGATCTCCACCTGCAAGAGAAAACTACTGTACAGAACTGTCTCAGAACTCTTCCATGAACAAATGTTGTTTCCATTTAGAAAAAATGTTTTAAGTACTATATTACAATGATAATAGAAATAGAAAACACAAACATGATATTAGTTCATCTTGTAAAGTTGAAATATTGCATTTTTGCAGAGTTTACATTTGGACGTATATATGTATACATGTACATCCACGTGCATGTGTGTTCATAATGTTTTAGATATTGTGCAAAACTAGTGGTTCTGTGGCACTGAAACACTGCTGCTCTAAAACTGTGCTTTTATCACTCTGAAGAACTCCATTAAGAACGCACCAAACTTTGTGCCAGTAGGAATTCCACTAACAACACTTGATACAAAATCCTCTTCATTTCCTTCTAATAGTTGCAGGAAAAAGAAGTGAAACCACAAAATCTCATATTTTATTACAATATCAGAAAGCTGCTTTTGGAGGCCAGGATAATGAAATAACAAGACCTCAAACCAGGACGCTCGTTCCAAGTAGTTACACAATCCACTGCAAAGGACAGAAGACCAAGACACGCCAGCGCTTCTAGGCCGGAACCATCATAAACTCTCGCGAGAGCCTTCTCACCACCGTGAGCCCTCATAAGCACTAGTTCCGGTCTCCTATCTTAGCACGCACCCTCCTCGCCGATTTCCTCCGCTACTGCGAGGCATGCCGGAACTTTTGTTGGTAGGAACAGGTTTACACAGTTGAGTGTTGCTGGCCGGCATCGAGGAGAATTGGGTGCCGTCCTCTTCCTGTCGCCGTCGTCGCCGCGGAGCGAAGCCGAACTGATCTGATCCAGGAGCGCGGTTATCCGACGGGCTGGGTCTATGGTCGCTCCGCGAGCCGCTCCGCCGGCTGGTGCTTTTTTATCAGGGCAAACTGTGTTCCATGGCAGGGAACTTTTGGCAGAGCTCCCACTAGTAAGTGATACTCCATCTTCTCGCCCGGGTTGGTGGTTAGGGAGCGGTGAGTACAGGGCCTTCCACTCGCCTGGGCCTGGATCCCAGCCCAAGTCCGAGCGCTGAGGGATGCCCTCGAGAGGCCGCAGAATCAGAAGCGAAATACACAGTATTAAGTCGACTTTCCTCTCCACATATGCCGAGTTTCTTGGGCGCGGGGTGGTGGTGGCGGATCTGTGAGCAGGAAGGATGAGGAAAGAGGTTCAATCTCCTGTAAGGAAGACTCAGGAGTTTTCATTTCGGGTTCTTGGGTTAGCTAGGCCTGAGCGTGTGATGAGGTGGGCACAGGTACAGGAAGTGTATCTAAGTTTACGATTGTGAGATTACCGGTTCAGGCCAACTGTGGCTTGCTTTTCCCTGGGATGCGTTCAGGGAAATGGCATTGTGATCTTTTGTCATATACCTATTTTGAGTGGTTTTAATATTCGAGGAAAGGAGGTAGATAGGCATGTTTCTGTCCGCTAACCGTTTGCTGCCATTATTATATGCCTACATGGAGTTTTACCTTGACAAGGTATAGGGTACGTCCTCTCAAAATTTATCCATTTTATTAGCCTGTATTTCATATTTTGTTTTAAAAGTGGGCTTTCCATTGATTTTGTTTGTACATTTAGCCTTTTTCATGTATAGGTTTTTGTTTGTTGGTGACCATGGACGAGTTGGAGTAATATTAAAAATATTTACCTCTACATACATTTGTTTAAGGAAGCAAGAAGGTGCATGATGGGACTAATTAAACTTCGACCAGACTTTCCCACCGTATAATTGAAAGAATAGAACTTTAAGAAGAAAATATCCTAGTGTGAATAATTTTAATGCCAAGAGCATCTGAGTAGGATTGGTTCCTGTTATTCACCAATGTTTTACCTTTGTGTAAGAAAAAAAAAAAAAAAAGAGAGAGAGAAATAATGGACTTAAACCTGCTTCTCCAAAAGCATGTTTTCTCTTGCTTTAACATTATTCTGGGGATATGAAGTGCCATAGTTTTACTATGGACTACATCATGTTTATATTGTATTGCTTTTGCTTCTGAAATATTTGCTTGGACAGTTGAAATAGAAAGTTTAATTAGTGTAGAAGAAATGTTCTGATAAATTTTGAAAGAACCTGAGAAATTGTTGGGTAACTAGCTGTTGATTGTCAGAATTTTTTCAGATTTTTAAACAAAGATCTTGGCCCCTTTGAAGAGCATTTTGTTATGCTTTCATTTACTGTTGTCATTCTAAGCCATTTTTTTCACTTTTCAAATATAAAATTATAAGATTAATTGGGCATTCCAACAATTATCATTGCCTCCCAATTCAAATTGCCCTGAAGGATGGGACTGCTTGACTTTACTAAAATCCCTTAGTAATTATGGAATTCCTGGTCTACCTGTGGGTTAGTTCAGTAGTAGAGCACTTGCCTAGTGCACAAGGCCTGGGTCCAGTCCCCAGCACCACAAAAACAAACAACACCAGAAAAAAACAAAAAAAACCCCAAAGATTATGAAAAGTCTTTGTTTTAGGGGAATTTGGTGAAAAAGGAAAACGGACATGAAATATGCTGCATTCCAAGTTTTCTTATTTTAACATCATCAGTGTCAAGTTTTTTCGCAGTTGCACATGAAAATAATGGTGAATCTTACATGTAATCTTTGATGAAACGGAATACTTATAAGTCTTCTAGATTTATTTTGCAAAGTGCTGTGAGAAAAACTATTAAAATATTTGTTAGTGAAATTTCTTTAAAAAAATGACTGTGGAGTTGAAATTACTGAACAAGTCACAGTATATTTTAGAAAGTTGACGTAGAAAAAGACATTGTGATCAAAGCAAAGTGAAACTAGAAGGGCATCAGATTTGCTAGTTGATTGAATGAATTAACAAACAGGTAACAAAAATAAAAATTACAAAACCAACAGTGACTGTTGTATTAGAGAGAAAGCTTAAGATACAGTTATATAATGATTATACCCCCATATGAGATCAGTATATATGTGGTGTAGTCAAAGCCCAATTTATTAGAAAATCAGCATTTCTCAGTCCTGAATAAATGGGAACGAATATAGCCTTTGAAAATACTGTGTTATAAAGAAAACTGTGAAATAAGCCAAAGAATACAGAAATGAACATATTAAAAGGAAATAAAAATTCTTAAGAGTTGGTTCTTTGGGAGAGAGAACCAAAAGGGAAGACTAAATTGCTGCTAATTAAATCAAAGGAAAAGGGGATGATACAAAATTAAGAGTGGGAAAGGAAATAAACCTAGAAGTACTTTTGGGTTATTGCTGTGGTGATAAATTTGAAAGCCGAAGCAAATTAAGAAAATTACCAGACAGCTATCCTTAAAAAACACATGGGTAAATTCTTTCCAATTTTCAAGAGCATCTGCTGTTGAAATTGTTCCAGTTGATGCAAAGGAAAGCTTTCCAATTTTCTTTATGAAGCCATGATCTCAATGATCAAAAAATCTAGCAAGGGTAGCACTAAAATCAGTTGTAACTTTTGAATATCCATACACTCATCAGGATTAAGTGGCACACAACATTGCATTAAACATATAAAACTTGATAGTGAATTTTATTATAGAAATAATATTAAATCAGTTAACAGTGGAGATATTGAAAAAAAAAATAGGACTCAGCTGTAGAGCCAGTCTAATTTGGGTTGCTTTTTTGTTTGTGGTGGTGGTGCTGGGGATTGAACCCAGGACTTCTTGGGTATGCTGGGCACAAGACCTACTGTCAAGCTATACACTCAACATCTATTATTGACTAAAGCTCATACTAAAATGGAAATAACTTGCTTCTCAAAATTGAAAAACATCAAAGCATCAGCAAGAGATATTTAATGGTGAAATATTAGGAAAATTTGGGTGCCTATCTAACATTTCCTGAATATGCAAGTGAGTGGAATTAATAGGAGAATAAGGTATAAACAGAATGACAGAATTATCTGTATAGGGAGACAAAATTAGTTAGAAAAAAGTTTATTAAGGTGACCAGTTAGAAAATGCAAAAGCAAACAGCTACCTTTTAAATGAACAAATAGAAATAATTTGTTGTAGCAACAGAAAGTATAAACTTAGAATAAAATTAAGGACTGGGGATGTAGGTTTGTGGTAAAGTGCTTGCCTATTATGTCTGAGACCCTGGATTCAGTCATCTATATGGGGGATGGAGAGTCTGGATAAAATTAAGAAATGTTTAGAACCTATTGGGAAAAACTTTTAAAACTCTGTGGTGAAACACAGATATTAAAAATGGAGTTTGAATTCTAGTATTGCTAGATATCATTTCTCCCTGTCTTTACATTTAATCCTGTCTCAAAATTTTATATTGACTTTATTTTTTGGTACTTGACATAATGATTTTTTTTGAAGTAATGATTCTAAAGTTCAAGTCTTAGAGTAGTCATCATAAAATAGCCAGAAATCTTTTTTGAAAAATGGTAGCATGGGTGTGTTTTCCAGTCCCACATTTAGTTTTAAAATTTTTATATGTTTTAAAATTATATGGAAATAGGAATGGTAAAAAAATATTGAAACTAGGAATTGTAAAAAAAGATTTTAAATTAATGATAAAATTATAAATCAAGAAATACTTTTTGGGGGGTGCTGTGCTACGAATTGAACCCAAGGCCTTGTGAATATTAAGCACATGCTCTACTATTGAGCTACATCCCTAGCTCCTAAATCAGGAAATACTTAACTGATATTTGGATAACCATTTAAAAAACATTTAGCTAGAACTTTACACTCTATAGCAAAATAAATTCCAGAATAATTAGAACTTGAAAAAAACTGTCCGTTAATAAGGATACTAGAAAATTAGGGTGAATTCTTTTTTTTTTTTTTAATCATTTTGAGTCAGGGAAGACCTTTCTGTACACAATAAATATAAAATCAAAGTGAAATATGGGTAGATTTAAATAAGTAGGTGATTTAGATTTATGTTTACAAATACTTATCAAAAATACTTAAACTTGGGGAAATTTTTGCAACTTACTAGACAAATGATTCATTAACCATAATATACATATTTTAGATCAAAAGGATCTCCCTTTTTTTAAAAGAATCTCTCAATCATAAAGAAAAGATGGTAAACTAATTAGAAAAATGGGCATATTAGTATTAACAGTGTACCAAAGAACTATTTTTGGCCAGTAAAGCCGTGGGGAGATAGATGTTGGACCTCAAATAATGTATGGTGGGTCAGGGGAGCACTGATATACTCCTTTGCCTTTACATTTTAAAGTGTTTGAATGTCAGATACCCAGAGAGTTAAATATTTTTAAGACAGGCATGAACTGTTATTAGGAATGGAAACTGGTATAACTTTTTCCTGTAGCACGCTGCCAGTGTAAATCAAAATTACTTTATTCATTAGTTCTATTTCTAGGAAATTCTTTCAAGCATAGTATTAACCAAATATGCAAGGATGAATTATAAAGAAATTCATTGAATCATTATTTGTAATAGTGAAAAATAATTCCCTTATTCCTGTTGATAGGGATTGAATAAATACTGATCTTTCTTTAAGGCTGTTACAAGGATGCTGAATAACAAGTTCACTGACTTAAAAAGATTCCCTATATATACTGAATGACAAAAGCAGATTGTAGAATAGATTCTTTTTATTCATGTCAGTTTCACATCTGGTTAAATAGTTTGCTCTACTAGTTAAGAGGTGGTGACTATAATTCTGAAGCAGCTGTTAATGTGATTGGAATTTATGAAGTGGGGGAATTAAATATCCTGTTCACTCAGAAAAGCTGAGAAAAGCTGTACTTCATCAAATCTAAGGCACCATCAATTGATGCAAAATAATTGCACCATTTTTGTATTTATTATTAAGAAAGAGTAAACATGCTGCCAATTAAAAGGCATCACTGATATCATCTTGATATCAGTTTTAGAATGAATGAAATAGAATATAAACTAGTGACAGATTGAGGAGAATGAGGGAAAGATTAGAGGAGAATATTCTTCAGAGTATATTTGTGTTTTTGAGATCATTTTTACTAGTTTGCATTTCAAGAAACGGTCTTTTAGAATTACTTCTTGCTCTTCGTACTTTACAGAATATGAGTAGCCTATTTAGTCAATGTGACTAAGATTATGATTTTCTGTAACACTGTTGATTTTCTATAGCATATCTTAACATCTTTACTCCTTCTAGTTTGCAATGGATTTTGGATAAACAAGATCTGTTGAAGGAGCGCCAAAAGGACTTAAAGTTTCTCTCAGAAGAAGAATATTGGAAATTACAAATATTTTTTACAAATGGTAAATGTTTTTAAATTGGTTGAAGTATGAATTACCTTTGAATGTTTTTGTGTGAAAATTTATGATGAACTGTCATAATCTATGCTTAAACATTTTTATTTATATATGTATTCTTAAAACTTATTCATTTATCTTTTTAGTGATCTGAATAAAGTTTTTGTGAATCTACATGTCAGAGACATTGGACAATTTAAAGTGTTAGTAATCTCCCTAAGCTTTCATAAAGCAACCCAGTTTAAGGTTGGCTAAGCAAAGTACCTTGAGGATGAATGATTCTTTAAATCGTCATGCTGTATTTGTCATTTAACTTAGAACTTGGCTTTGGAGGAAAGAGGATTTAGTCAGAAGACCTGTAGTATGTCTTGGGATATTTTCGTCACATAATCTTTCTAATCCTCTGTTGTTTTGAGGATTCATTATGGATTTTTAGTAGTTTAGTAGTTGACTTATTTTTTCATATCTATTATAAAGTTAATATGAGAAGTGTTAAAAATATTTAGAATTAAGAAGAGTTATAACCATTCAACTTCCTTACTGCAAGACTGACTTTTGCAATGGGACAATTTTTCATTTGAGTTTGTGCATACTGCTCTATGTTTTTAAACAAATTTGCAAATCACAGTACTAGACCAGTGTAATTCAAGTAGAACCTGAACATGTGTAAGTTTTTCCCTTTGTTAAAAATGAAAATAATCATGATTTAAACACGTGGACATTACTGTTTGAGGTTAATATTATTACAGTAATACCAGGTGGTACATTTACAACATTCATTTTATTTTCCTTTTAGTTATCCAAGCATTAGGTGAACATCTTAAATTAAGACAGCAAGTTATTGCCACTGCTACAGTCTATTTCAAGAGATTCTATGCCAGGTAAGACTGTTTTATTTTAGGAATATGTTATACCTATTTGAAACCCCTATCTAATGTTGATGAGCCTCAGTATAAATGATTCAGTTATTTGCAGTAGAGTTGTGATTTTTTTTCCTCCCCAGTATTTTCTAAATGGGTAATATTTAACTTTGTTTCATCATATTTTAGGTATTCTCTGAAGAGTATAGATCCCGTATTAATGGCTCCTACATGTGTCTTTTTGGCATCCAAAGTAGAGGTATAAAACAATTTTCTATTCTTTGTCAAAGTATTGTTGGAGTATATTGGTTAATCTTCCCCAGTTTTTACTTTGCCTATGTAAGGATATTAACAGATGGTAATTTGTGCAAAATATCTTTGTACAAAATTGAAGAAATGGGTATCTTATATTTATCTTTATTTTATGTATTTACTTAACACTTACATAGCACTTCTTATGTATTAAGGGCTTTTGTAAGTGATTTTACAAATTCTAACTTAATCCTTCTAACAAAATATGGAATATGTAGTAATCGTGTCTGTATTTTATAAATGAGGAAACTGAGTCATAGAGACAAGTGCCATAGCTTGTCTACTGTAATCTGAGAATGTCTCTTTTCCTTACCAGTATACTTCTTATTTCTTACTGCCTGCCTTCCCTGCCTCCTGTTGTTTGGCTGCCTACCAAGCCATAGAGAAAAGAAAGCAAAGGGGAAGGCAAAATTTGGGAGGTGTTATTGCTGTATAGATTCTAACAAGTAAAAGTTTGAATAATAAAGGTAGAAAAATTAGGTGAGAGAAGAAAGATAGAAACTTGTAGGTGAGACAGAATTTCTGCTCAATTTATTTACTTTTTCAGGTTTTTTTGAGGTGGGGAGATGATAGTGGCTGGGGATTGAACCCAGGGCCTCCACATGCTAGACAAGAGTTCTGCTATCTGAGCTGTATCCCCAACCCCACTTTCCGGTATTTTTTTAAATTTTATTTTATTTATTTATATGTGGTGCTGAGTATTGAACCTAGGGCCTCACACATGCCAGGCAAGCGCTCAACCACTGAGCCACAACTCTAGCCCACTTTTCGGTATTTTTGAGTTCATTCTTCAGCTACAATTCAAACAATTATGGCAGGTTTTACAAAAACTGCTTGTTTTTCATAACTAATCCATGCAATCTTTAGTATTACTAAACTTTTGTATTATGTTTATATTTTTGAATGACTTTTTAGAATAGGAATTATATTCTTGAGAACTGTGATTTTAACTTAGTAAGTTTGCATTCCTTTTGTACCCATTTTTATTGAGTTTTGTTTTAGCCGTTATTTTGGATTATACATGCTATCTTTCACAACTATTACCTTAATACTTAGAATTGGCTGGGTGTGGTGGTACACACCTGCAATCCCAGCAACTCAGGAGGCTGAGGCAGGAGGATCACAAATTTGAGGCCAGCCTTGGCAACTTAGTGAGTGCCTATCTCAAAATAAAAAGGGCTGGGGATGTGAACACTTAACATATTAGAAATAATATTAAAACAGCATTCTAGAGATGTAAAGTGTCTTGATTGTGAAAGATATTTTCAGGCTGCAGAATCAACTTTGTTTTTGAGTTTAATGGAAAAGAAAATTTATTAAAAGCCTTTTATTATGGGGTAGTTTTCCTAAATATTATCATGTAATATTTGATTTTGTTTAGAAATGACCAATAATATTTAATTTTATATATCTTAAATACAACCTGTCCGGGGTGCTAAAACAAAAATCTGTATAAACTTCCATTCTTGTAGATTAATTTGGGGGTTTTAATTTGTCTTGTTTGTTAAGTATCTTTTTTGTTATTTGCCACTAGGGGTGTGGCTCAGGGGTAGAACACCTATTTTTAGCATGTGGAAAGCCCAGGGTTCAATCCCCAGTACCACAAAACAAAAGTAAAAACAACTTTTGTTATTTGATTTACTGAGTAGAATTCTGTTATATGACTTCCTGAGTAAAAGTTTGTGCATAAAGAATTTTGGATAGGGCTGGGGTTATAGCTCAGTGGTAGAATGCTTGCCTAGCATGTGTGAGGCACTGGGTTCGATTCTCAGCACCACTTATAAGTAAGTAAAATAAAGGTCAGTTGACTACTAAAAAAAGAAAGAAAGAAAGAAAGAATTTGGATAAAGAATATATTCCTGGAGGTGATACGGGGGAAATGTATCCTTTCACATTTGGTTGCAGCATTTTTTCACTCTCACCTATAATCAGATCTCCGAATTTTGTCCACTAGTTGTATGGCAACTGTTTACAAGTGATGTTTAAGAAGATACTTTAGACTCTTCAAATTTTTATTTTCATCTACTAGGGTTGAAGTTTAAATGTAAATACAAAAATAGACACAAATATATTGTCCCTATACAGGATAAGGATGTAAGTTGAAGGTATTTAAATAGTTTTTAGTTTAGTTTCTTTTGTTGGATGCGAAGACAATTCTTGATTTTTCGGCATTAAGGTGAAGCCGAAAAAAAAGCTTATCTAAAGATAAGCCGAAAAAAAGCTTATCTAAAGATAAGCTTTAGAAACTTACTAGGTTTATTTGAAATTAAATGGGAAAATATATGTAAAGTAAATCGTTGATAAATTTTAGATTTAAAAAAATTTTTTTTGTAGTTGTAGACAGGCAGAATGCCTTTATTTTATTTTTATGTGGTACTAAGGATCAAACCCAGTGCCTCACACATGCAAGGCAATCACACTGCCACTGAGCTACAGCCCCAGCCCCAATTTAGTTATTTTTATAGTGGTGGTATGTTAGGTTGAAAGAGGAAATGGGAACTAATCTTGGAAGACTTATACTATATTGTTATTTTTCTGTTCCAAAAAGAAAAATAGGTGTATGTGTGGTATTGCATTTTTTAAAAATTTTGGTGATATTCAAGTTTGTCTTAGTTAAGAGATTTTTTAAATAACTCTATTTTGTTTATCTTTTATGTTTATGTGGTGCTGAGAATTGAACCCAGTGCCTCACACATGCCAAGCAAGCAGGTGCTCTACCACTGAGCCACAACCTCAGCCCAAGAGATTTGACATTTTATTACTATTTAAAAATTTTTTTTATTTGTTGTAATTAGTTATACATGACTGTAGAGTGCACTTTGATACATCATATATAAATGGAGTATAATTTCTTATTCTTCTGGTTGTGCATGATGTAGAATCCCACCAGTTGTCTAGTTATATATGTACATGGGGTAATAATGTCTGATTCATTCTACTATCCTTCCTACCCCCATATCCTCTCCCTTCCCTTTACTCCCCTCTACCTAATCTAAAATAACTGTTCTTCCCAACCCTCACCCCTTCATTGTGACTTTAACATCCACATATCAGAGAAAACATTCGGCCTTTGGTTTTTTGGGATTGACTTATTTCACCTAGTATGATATTCTCTAACTCCATCCATTTACTAGCAGATGCCATAATTTCATTCTTTAAGGCTGAGTATTATTTCACTGTATATACACACCACATTTTTTTTTATCCATTCATCTGTTGAAGGGCACCTAGGTTGGTTCCATAGCTTAGCTATTGTGAGTTGAGCTGCTGTAAACATTTGATGTGGCTGCATCACTGTAATATGCTGATTTTAAGTCTTTGGTTATAAATTGAGGAGTGGGATAGCTGGGTCAAATGGTGGTTCCATTCCAAATTATCTAAGGAATCTTCATACTGCTTTCAATAATGGTTGTACCACTTTGCTTTCCCTTCAGCAGTGTATGAGTATACCTTTCCCCCACATCATTACCACCATTTTTTGTATTGTTTACCATTGTTTGTATCCTTACCACCATTGTTTGTATTCTTGATAATTGCCATTTGTATTCTTGATAATTGCCATTCTGTCTGGGGTGAAGTGAAATCTTAGAGTAGGTTTTTTTTTTTTTTTTTTTTTTTTTTTTTTTTTTTTTTTTTTTTTTTTTTTTTTTTTTTTTTTTGTGGTGCTGGGGATTGAACCCAGGGCCTTGTGCATGCGAGGCAAGCACTCTTCCAACTGAGCTATTTCCCCAGGCCCTAGAGTAGTTTTGATTTGCATTTATCTAATTGCTAAAGAGATGTTGAACACGTTTTCACATATTTATTGGACATTTTATTAAATGGCATGAGCTATTAGGTTCAATTGAATAGAAAGCATACTTAGTGTTTATTCTTGAAGTTAAGTATAGAGTCTAAAAGTTGTCTTAGAAACTAAACTAAGTGCAAAAAAAGTGGCATTGTCTCTTTAGGGCTTGGTTTCTAATTTGGTATCTTTACTAAGATTAAATTATAAAATTATTTTAAAAATTTGTCTTGAATTATGATAATTTCAAGGAAAGGTAACATATTTAGAGATTTAAAATACTTTATGCCTCAAGTAAATGTAAGCTGGACAGACTATAAACATGGGGACAGCTGGGAAATACTTTTTTAAATAGATCTTAGGTTTGCTTACATCTGTTAATATGTACCTGATCTCATCCACTTTTCTTTCTCTAGGAATTTGGCGTAGTCTCAAATACAAGATTGATTGCTGCTGCTACTTCTGTATGTAAGTGCAAAAAGTATATCCTGCTTTCAGGATATAATTCTAAAAAAAACTCTCCATAGTTTATATGTTTTTAATTTATAAAACACGAGACATTAGCTGGGTTTATTAACATCTCCTGAGAATACCTGTATGACTTACATATTTGTCAAAAAAAATTTATTGATTTTTATAATATTATTATCTCTAGGACATTTCTTTTAATGTTAAAAATAAATAGTAAGCTGGACTCAGTGGTGAACGCCTGCTTGGGAGACTGAGGTAGGAGTTCAAAGCCAGCCTCAACAACTTAGAAAGGCCCTAAGCAACTCAGCAAGACCCTGTCTCTAAATAAAACAGAAAAAAGGACTGGGAATATGGCTCAGTGGTTAAGTGCCCCTGCATTCAATCCCCAGTACCAAAAAAAAAAAAAAAAGGAATAGTAATTATCAATCAAAAAATATCAACTCAGTGGCTCTTTTATAAAAAGATTAAAGGAAAAATTTATTTCCTAATTTATTGTAATTTTATGTGTTCCTAAAGGTTAGCCATCATTCATTCTTATGGACAGAATAAACTGTTCCTTTAGCAACTGTAATGTGTATCTTTGCTGAGAATTATTATGTCTTTTCAGACCTCCAAATCAAATAACATGGTACAGGGCCAGGTGCAGTAGTGCATGTCTAAAATCCCAGCGGTTTTGGGAGGCTGAGACAGGAGGATCACAAGTTCAAAGCCAGCCTCAGCAATTTAGTGAGGCCCTAAGCAACTTGGTGAGACGCAGTCTCTAAATAAAATATTTTTTAAAAGGCTAGGGATATGGTCCAATGGTTAAGTGCCCCTGGGTTCAATCCCTGGTACAAAAAACAAAACAAAACATGGTAAGGGAAAAAATGCTGACTTGTCAGTTTAATCTAACTTTTAGCTCTAGTTCCTTCTCTGAGTAACTGTTTTGTCTCTGAGCAGCCATATAACCTTGAACAAATTGATTTACCTCTTGGCCTTAATTCTTTATCTAAAAAGAGGGAATTTAGATATCTGAACCATGATAACATTAAAGGAAGTCACACTGTAACATAATAGTTATAAAATACTATGTAGGTTATTAACATTATACTGTATTCCAACTTTATAGATTAATCAAAAAGATAATTCAGCCTTTTAAAATTATTCCTATGATCTACACAGGGGAAGCAGAAAATTACATTGTGTTTTTTAACCTTGTGTTCCAGACTGCTAGTTTTTGTATTTGGGGGTCATTCCCCTTTCTTAGAGATATACAATAATTTAATTGTTTCCATGTCATATCTTAATTCTTTTTTTTTTTTTTTTCACTTTAGCAGTTTTTAATGTAAGTTGTAAATATGGTTACTTTATTCCAGAATCTTCTCAGTTGTTTCTTTTTTGTATTTGCCCTTTTCCTTTCCCACTTGGTGACATTTTGCCTTCCATTCCAGGATCTTTTTGCAGGCTTTGGGTAGTTTTAGCCTGTCAATTACCACCTTGCTGGGGTGAATGCCCACATGGACAGTTGTGCCATTGGCCTTTCCCCACTGTACCCATTCAGTATATTATCACTTATTTCTTCCTGTAAACCTGGACTACTCTGCCAGTCTGTTGACTTTTTTAGTGTCCTCACACAATCTGAACTTTGTTATCCTTTCAGATGTGCATAGGTCAGATATTGTAGTTTTGTCTCAGGTCTTTGGAAAGAGAGGAGGACATAATCTTCCCTTGAATGTGGAAAGGAGTATTGAAATACCTTTTGTGGTTCTTACTTTAGTCAGAATTCACAAAAGGATTAAAGTTCATTTTGGCTGCTGCCACTTCAGTGATGACTGCAAAAGGGAACAGATGTCTTAATTCTTAAGGCTAAAAGATTAGCAATTAGTTTTGCCAAAAAATTTAATATAACATATATGTCACATTGATGAAGTATTGCATTGCTTTTTGGAAATTTGTGTTTTTCATGGAAAGTCTTGAAAATATATTCAGAGGTTTGGTTACCAATGAATAGGAAAATCTTTTTTTTTTTTTTTTTTATTTATTTTTTTACGTTTACATAGGGTAATGATGTTTCTTTTTTTTCCCTTCCCCCCCACCCCTCCCACCCTTTTCCCTTTATACAGTCCTTCTTTCCTTCATTCTTACCGCTCTCCTTAGCCTAACTCTAAACCTAACCCTAAACCTAATGCTAACCCCTCCCACCCCCATTATATGTCCTCATCCGTTTATCAGCGAGATCATTCGTCCTTTAGTTTTTTGAGATTGGCTTATCTCACTTAGCATGATATTCTCCAATTTCGACCATTTGCCTACAAATGCCATAATTTTATCATTCTTCATTGCGGAGTAATATTCCATTGTATAAATATGCCACAGTTTCTTTATCCATTCATCAACTGAAGGGCATCTAGGTTGGTTCCACAATCTGGCTATGGTGAATTGAGCAGCAATGAACATTGATGTGGCTGTATCTCTGTAGTATGGAAAATCTTATAGTAAACTATTTGTTCTGTAAGTTTTATCGTATATTATTACATAGGCCCAGCCTGCTTGGGTTTCAGTTTTTAGCTCTAGTCTGTAACAGATCCTCCAAACTACTTCAGGAGACAAATCCTCTAAAGTCTGTTTCTTCATCTGCAATGTGAAGATGTTATCTGCTATAGGGTTGTTGTGAGTCTCAAATGAAAAAAAATATGTATAAAACTCAAAGCAATGCCTTAAGTGTATTACTTTGCTGGGGCAACCCTAACAAAATACCAGACTGGGTGGCTCAAACAGCAGAAATTAATATTTTCACAGTTCTAGAGGCTAGAAGTCCAAAATTAAGGTACGAACATGTTCCATTTATCTTGAAGCCACTTTGCATAGTTTGCAGATAGTTACCTTCTGGTTATTCTTATATGACCCTTTCTCTGTGTTCACACTCCTGTTGTGTCTTCCCCATTGTATAGGGACAAGCCCCACTCTTATGACCTCATTTAAACTTAATCACCTCTTTAAAAGGTCTCTTCTCCGAATAGAGTCCCATTCTAAGTACTGTGAGTTAGGACTTCCACCTAAGAATTTTCAAGGGACATAGTTTATAATACTTAGTAAACTTCAGTGGCAGTTGTCATCATCAATAATAGCATCATTGTCACTGGAAAACACTGTGCCAGGTGCAGTGGTGGGTATCAAAATAAATACAAGGAAGTTAGGGTAAGATAATAAGCCATGCATGTGAAAGTATTAATACAGAAGAATTTAAGTCTTATAAGGGAGTTAAGAGAGAATGCCAAGTGTTTTGAGTGGGAAAAGATCTGTTAGGTGAATCTAAATAATACAATTTGAAGAAAAAATAAAGAATTTGAACCTACAAAAATGTAGGACAAAAGCAGTCTAAGAACTTTGCACAGTTTCTTGAAAAATAGAAATTGCTAGTGAGTTAACATTCAGTAAATGGTGAATAAGGAAACAGTGGGAGAAAAAAATCCTAGAGGGCCTTCAGTGCTAGAGGAAGGGATCTACACTTTGTTCTGGTACTAGTTGTTGTTTTATTTTGTTTTGTTTTGTTTTGTTTTGTTTTGTTGTAGCAGGGATTGAACCCAAGGGGGCTCAACTACTGAGCAACATCCCCAGCCCTTTTCATTTTTTATTTTGAGACATGGTCCTGCTAAGTTGCTTAGGGCCTCGCTAAATTGCCCAGGCCGTCTTTGAACTTGGAATCCTTCTGCCTCAGCTTCCCAAGTCACTGGGATTATAGGTATGTGCCACCATACCAGGCACTTGTATCTTTTAAAAGCTTTGTTTATTTTGAAACTTAAATGTGATGCCAGAATTGTCTTTAGGAAAGTCATACAGAATTAGGTAAGATGAGTTGGAGGAATAGGTGGATAGAACAAGACAGAAAAATTTTGAAGTTGTTCTCGTTATAACATGGATTAATCTTGAAAATATGATAATTGACAAAAACCAGTCACAAAAAGACAAATACTCAGATTCCACTCCATTTAGGCTTTTGGAGTAGTGAGACTAATAAAAATTAAAAATAGAATGGTAGTTTCTGGGGACCATTGGGGAATAAGGAGTTATTGTTTAATGGACACAGTGTTTTGGTTTTACAAAATAAAGAATTCTGGAGATGCATGGTGGTGTGGTTTTACAACATGAGTATATTTAATACAACTGAAGTAGATACTTCTGAAAAGAATTAAATTGATGTTAGACATTCTAAATGTAAATAAATGTATTTGTAAAACATCCTCGTAAAATATAAGAATAGTGGCAGAAATTTAGAACTTGACACATTTTAGGAAAAAGACTTGCATAGTTTATTGTGCTGTACAGAAAAACATGTGAACCAAGGAAAGCCATATATTTGAGAATGTTATCAGACACTAGGGGTGGAGATAATTACAAGGAATTAAGAAGTTAATATGTTCTGAGAAAAGGAGAATCTTACTATACTGTATATGAAATAACCTTAGTGAAAAGTGGGTGCTGATTTGAGTAACTGTGGAAATGAACAGAGTCTGTAAGACTGAAGGCAACAGGGTCTGTACATAAGCACTGTATTTTAGCTGATAAAATTGTTACCCAAGGATATAGCAGTTACCCATTCTGATAATGCTTTGCATGTATACTAGAATTGAAAATGTATGACATGTTGAGAGCCAGATTTCTCACTATTTCTGAGTCTAAAGAGACATGATAAGTAAAAGTAATGGATGTGTCTTGGATGAGTTCCTAGAAAAGAAAAAGACATAAGTGAAAACTAAGGATATCTGAATAAGCTATGGAATTTAATTAATAATAATATATCAGTGTTGGGTCATTAATTTTGAGTGACCCATACTAATGTAAGGTGCTAATAATAAAAGAAACTGGTCTGAAGGCATCATAGTCTGCTCAGCTGCTATAAGAAAATACCATAGACTAGGTGGCTATAATAACACACTTCTCAAAATTCTGGAATCTCAGTAGTCCAAGGTCAAAGTGCTAAACTTGATTGATTCCTCGAGTGGTCATGATTACATGTCATAGAGATTTTTTTTTTAATAGGAACACTAATCCTACTATACTGCCTTCATATAAACCTGATTACTTCCCAAAGACCTTACTTTGAAATTACCATCACACTGGGAATTAAGGCTTCAACATATGAATTTGCAGTGGGAAGGGCACAAACCTTCAGTCCATAACAGGGAATCCTGTACTATATAATCAGTTTTTCTGCACACTTAAAACCTTAAAAAAAAAAAAAAAAAGAGAGAGAAATTTAATTAGGTAGAGTTTGTTTTGTTTTGTTTTATTTTTAGGGAAACTTGAGCATGTTATCAAGTGGTGAGTCAGATTTACTGAAAGAGGAAAGGTTAAAGATGAGAGAAAAATAGTAGGAACTATCAATTGAATAGACATAAAACATACACAAATGGTAGGGATAATAAAATAGAGGAGAGATTCGTTTTCCTCCATTGGAAGAATAGGATCAGAAGTTAGAAAATCAGGCCAGGTACAATGGTGCCTACCTATAATCCCAGCAGTTCAGGAGACTGATGCAGAGGGTCACAGTTTGAGGCCTGCCTCAGCAAGTTAGTGAAACCCTGTCTCAAAATAAAAAATAAAAAAGGACTAGGGATGTAATATAACTCAGTGGTAGAACCATGGGTTCAGCCTGGTATTGCAAAAGTGGGGAGGGAAGGTGTTATAAAACTCAGAAACTTTATTCATATTTAGAATTAACTAAAGGAGAAGGGAAAAGATGTTATTTTCCTAATGTCAAGTTTAAATCGTTCTAGGTTTTATGCTTCGGTAGATATTACCTATCTAAATTAACTGTAGGGTACTTAATTTACAAAACAATTATTTTTGGAATATAATACATAAAATAAGTAGGTTTCCTTTTAATCTCAGTTAGATCACTTGTATAAATGCAAGGAATCACAAAACATTCTAGAACCTATCAATAGATTCTTGATAGAATTAAATGTTATAATGACTTGAATACAATTTTCACAGACAGTACTTAAAATTGTACAATTCACACCATTCTTGAGGAGATGGGGGTTCAACGGTTAACAATGGTTTTTCATGTACATTTTTAGTGACTTTAGTAATGATTTTTAGTGGTAATTCTAGGTGTATGTGGTATGAAAAACTCCTAGAGACTTTTGTCTATGTAAATGATGTTTATTAAAATACATATTTTTGATAAATCCTTCTTTAGTCATTATGAAAAGTTCAGAAGGTACAGATGAGTAAAAAGAAAAATCCTTAAATCTCAGAGATAACCACTGCTGATAGGTTTTTGGTGTGTTATCTTTCCAACCTTCCCTTTCCCTTTTCCTTTCTGCTTTGTTTCCCTCCCCTCCCCTCCCCTTCCCTTCTCTCCCCTCCCCACCCCCCCCAACCCCCGTCCCTAAGCCTCGACAAGAGTGCTTTCTGAAAATGATTTAGCCCTACTCTCTAATATTCTGTACTCTTTTTTGACTGTTAAAAGAATGTTGGTTTAATTCATTTTGGCATTTCCTCCATTTAAACTGTTTTTCTCTTTGTTTGTATTCTGCAGTAAAAACTAGATTTTCATATGCCTTTCCAAAGGAATTTCCTTATAGGATGAATCATGTAAGTATATTATACAGAATAATGACTTGTCAAAGCGGTATATAAACAAGCTACACTTACTAGTCTTTTAGCAATGTTAGTTTCAAGTACTACAAGAATATAGACATTATTTTAAATTAAAGATCAGAAGTTTATCTTTTTTAAAAAATACTTCAGAGAAGTGGTTATCAACCATCTCTGCCCATTGAATCACTTTTTCTTTTAAGTTGTAGATAGACACAATATCTTTATTTTATTTATTTTTATGTGGTGCTGAAGATCGAGCCCAGTGCCTCACACATGCTAGGCAAGTGCTCTATCACTGAGCTACAACCCCAAACACTCTAGGAAACTTTTAATACTGATGTTAGGTCCTCTCCAGACTGACTAAATGAGAATTTTCAGACTTAGAGTTCCTGGCATTAGTAGTTTCTAAAAACTTCCAGGTGAGCAATACTAATGTGCATCTGGGGTTGAGAACTATTATAATGAAAATCATATTTGATAAGTTACATTTTTATAAGATTAATTTATTGCCATTTTAATAAGCATGTCCTTTGTTTTCTACCTTGCAAGGGAATTGTTCATTCTACTTAAATTGTATTTTTTTTAATTGAGATAATTGCATTTTACATTTGTTGAGTAGAAAGCATATTGAAAACTCTGATCTTTTTTTAAAAGGATATTTTAATAAAAGTGAGCTGGGGATGTAGCTCAGTGATAGAACATTTGCTATTAACATATGTGAGCCCTTTTAATCTATAGCACCCCCAAAAAAAAATGCTTACAAGAGGTTGGCTTTTCCTTATAAGGATTACATGATTTATAATTATAGTTGTATGAATTATATAATAGTAAAAAGTAATTTTTTTATATTTATTTGTTCTATAAGCTGTGTTTATTGATTTAAACACGTTTTTGTAAAAATGTGTGACATTACTATAAGTTATTAAACTAAGCAGACTTATGTAATTAGATTTCTTGTTGATTTTTTTTTTTTAAAACAGATATTAGAATGTGAATTCTATCTTTTAGAACTAATGGTAAGTATGTTTCTTTCCTGCTGTTAGTAGAATAACAGTTATTTTCAAATTTAATGGAGTCAGATTATTTAATGAAATGATTTATAGGCAGGTACATTTTAAAATCATCTAAGTGATATGTGATGTTGAAATTATAGTAACCCAGTAACATCACCAATTTCCTCTCTGAAGCCTGTAAAATAATTTGTATATCCTAGTCTGGATGGAAAAATTATGCTATAGTAACTATAACAAAAGGATTACAAACAAGTCAGGACATTAAACCACTGTAAGTTATGTGCACAACTTGTGTATGTGTGTGGTGTAATTTAAAGATAGATTATGTCTTTGGCAGAATTCTCCTCCAGTTGGGAATTATGGATTTATAGGCTAATAAGAGGTTTCAGTGTGTTGCAGATGTGACACTTTGAGTCTCTAAGGGAATGAATGGATGCTGACTGACTGCCAACCGATATACCAAGGTATATTCCAGAGAGAGCACTGCCTTCACTATTATAGTAGAGTTTAGGGCTGCCATACTGCTTGCTTAAGAGAACAAAAGGGAAGCAAGCATGAATTACAGAAACTCACTTTGAAATACACTATTACAAATCAGTTGGGTGATGATAACGTTTTTGTGTTGTAATAAATCTGTTTTTATACATACACATTTTTTAAACTGTTTCTAGGATTGTTGCTTGATAGTGTATCATCCTTATAGACCTTTGCTCCAGTATGTGCAGGACATGGGCCAAGAAGACATGTTGCTTCCCCTTGCATGGTAATTAGAACAGAAGTTATTAATAGTGTAACATGTTATTAGATAGGAAGGTTGCCAACTAAATATGAAATTTGATATTTTTGAAAACATTAAACTAGTGCCCCAAGGTATTTTATGTTGACCAAAATACCTGCTTGTTGAACTTTAATAACTATGGTGGTGATTAAAATGATGTGCTAAAATGATAAACATCTTTAATTATCTGTTCATTAATTATACTTGTTAAAATTTGATTTTATATGAAAAACATAATTTACATTAAAATTAAGAATGAGTTTATCTTTAAAATAATCAAGGTACTTTTTGGTAGAATTCATTTTATAATTACTGGTTTTTTTATCTTATTTTCTGATTTGTCAGAAATTAGAACATGTTTATATTATAATTTATTGGAGGGCTCAAAGTTCAAAATATGTTTTATTTACATATTTAATATGTGAGTCTTATACTAATTCATACTTAATTCTCACTCTCTTGAGTCCATCTTTTTTGCCCAAATGTTTTATCTTAATAGCTGTGTTCAGTAGTAGAAAAGGGAAATAAGTGTGTACAAAGATGGGAAATCTGCCCCTCTCTGGGTGGAAATGTATGAGCAAATGAAGTAGTTCTGCTTTCAGTAATAATATGATTTACATTTCTATAGGAGGATAGTGAATGACACCTACAGAACGGATCTTTGTCTACTGTATCCTCCTTTCATGATAGCTTTAGGTATGTACGCATGGTATGCCCTTATTAGTTAAATTGTTATAAAACTGTCTAGGTCATCCTAAAATAAATTTCACCCTATTGTACTTTATGTTTTTATGTTCCGCGAAGTAATAGACTAATCCTTGCATGTGAACTTTCAATAATATGAACTGCAACTGTCACAAATCAGGATTATTGTCCCCCCACCCCCTTTTTTGGTAAGTTTTTTTTTTTTTTTTTAATCATTTAAAATAATTTTAATCAGTGTCTAAATAGAACACTTTCGTTTAGTGGGAAAAGTTCACAATTAAGCCTGCTAATACTAATCGTAAGTCTTATAAAAACAACTAGACCAGATTTTCATTTCCTGAGCCCAGTTAAGTATTCAGTTGAATAAAGGAGTATGTATGACTGATCTATGGTCCTGGCAGTCTTGGTAGATGGAGAAGTTAGCTACCATTCCACTGCCCATGGAAGAGAGTGCAGTAATGGGTTAGAACACAGTCCTAGGTTTAAACTTTGCTTCCTTTATAATTGTGGCAGAATTGCCTGACCTTTCCGAGTTTGTTTCCTTAGTTATAAAAAGGAGAGTAAAAACTTCAGTCATTTCAAGAGTTAAATGTGATAGCTTGTAGAGCACCAAATAATGCTGCTATATTCTAGGCACTTGTTAGTTTCTGTTCTTTTTCCTCCTGGATTTCTGTGACAATGTCCTCTTAATCTGCGCCCCCCCCAAACACACACACACACACACAAACACGCACACCTAACAGTCTTTTACTATTCCAGAATTATTTTTACTGGTCTCTTTTTTCAAGTATTCCTTAAATACTGATGTTAAAAACCACCTTATATCAGGGGTGACAAATGGGTTATATTTATACTTCTGATACATTGATGGCTCTTACACAATACTGAATTTGGTGTTTTTCTGAAGTTGTATCCAGGTTCAGTGGGAAGAAGTGCTGGGATCTGTATAGGTTGGGAAGGAGGGGATAATAGGCCATGCCATGTCTTTGCCAAACCTTGATCTTTGTACTTCCCTGACTGAGGCCCAAGACTTCTATAATCTCTTATGTGCTGAAACATTTCAATTTATTTAGCTGAGATCTTGCTTGTGAGCTATTCTTTATATCAATCAGCCTTATACATAGCTCCACTTGACATCTTACTGACACTTCACGCTCATGATCAGGAGCTCATTACCTTGCTCCCAAATATCCTCCTCCATTTAGTGTCTTTGCTAGCTTTGTGAATGGCAAAGTATTTGCTTGGTTGAAAACCCAGCAGTTAGGTTCTTTCATATCCCTCAGTAGCTACATCCAGCAGGTTACCAGAACCTTTCATGCTTTTCTTTCAATTATCTGTCCCTTTTGTAATATTGTAATCATCTTCTCATTTTCATCTAGTTTACCACAGCAGTCTCCTAACTGACTGTTTGGTCTCCAGCATTCCTTTGCTCAGAGATCAGAGAGCCAATCTGTCCTTTGTACTATTGAGCTACACTGGTGGTTCTTATTGGGGGATAATTTTGTTCCTGTAGGATTCATCAATGTCTGGAGATGTTTTAATTGTCATACCAAGGCAGGATTCTACTGTCATCTAGTGAGTAGAAGCCAGAAGTGCTGCTAAGCATCCTAGTCTGAGTACACAAGACAGTTTCAAAGAATTAACCTGTCAAAAATGACAATAGTGCCAAGGTTGAGAAACCCTGTGCTAGAATATAGAATAAGCTTTTTAAAATGTAGAATGTCTCCCAGTTAAACCTTTCTTCCTCCCAGTTGCTGCATAAAATTTGTAGCCTCTCTACCATTTATGGATAAGCCATTTTTTCCCTCTATTCTCAGATTAACTCAGATACCATCTCTTTAGTGACAGCCCCACCTCCTGACCCTCTCTATTGCCACAGTCTGGGTTTAGGGTGCCTTCTCTGTTTCGGATTTACATGCCCCTGTCATAGCATTTTCCACTCTTTTAAGTACCTCTTTTTATTATTTACTCCTTTTGTTTTCTCAATCCCTTTTGGACCTAAACCCTACTCTAGCTGCATTTGACTTTCACCAACCAGTATGTCAGTTCCCATTTGAGTGGCTGTTTTTTGGTTTGTTCTTTTTGTGGTGTTGAGGATGGAACCAAGGCCTTGCATGTGGTCCGTTTGCCCTCTTAGCACTGAGCTACCTCACCGTCTGTTTGAATGGCTGTTTACCAAGAATGTCATTCTTAGCAGTCAACCTGACCAGGGAATGTAACTTTTAACAAGGTGAGGTGGGATCAGGATAGCCAGACTGTGCAATAGGAATTGTTTTAGGCAAAATCAATTAAATTAGAGACAATTAAAGATCATTGTCTTTAAGCTCTTTTGCTCTTTGTTAGTTTCAATGGTATGTAATATATATATTTGTTTATGATGTTACATTTTTTTCTAATTTGTTTGATTACAACAATGAATTCTGCTCCAGTGTGCTCAGTTATTACATAACATCTATCATGTGCTAATAACTTTTAAAAACAACAACAAAAAAAGTGAGGCAATGTTGCTTTAATTTAAATATAATCAACATTGTTGAAACATCAGTATACTGTTTGGCTGCGGTTTAGGTGGTTTTGTCAAACCAAAATTTGGATACAGTTTGACTATTTTGTATTGCTGTTCAGAGATGACTTTCTGTTTTAATCTCTTTATTGGTTTTTTTTTTCCTAACATGCCCTTTCAAGGCATCTGCACCATAACTAGTAAACAGTAAGAAGTAGATGTCAAGAACCTTAGTGTAGTCTAGTAATTCTTCTGTTTATATCAGATTAAATTGGTGAGATGGTTAGTACTATTCAAGGTAGCTTTGTTAAGTTTTAAAAACAGCTTTGGAAAATATATGTGAAATTTGGGAGAATCTTTAGTTTTGTGACCATGTTTGCAGTTAAACATGAACAATTGTGTTCATTTCAGCTTGCCTACATGTTGCCTGTGTTGTGCAGCAGAAAGATGCCAGACAGTGGTTTGCTGAGCTTTCTGTGGATATGGAAAAGGTAGTTACAATTCTATGAACTTAATATTTTAAAATTCATGTCTTACTTACTTATCTTCAAGGTAAAACCTTATAATGTTTATTATTGGTTATTGATTAAATATTAAATATTTGATTATTGATTAAATATTAAGAAATACATGATTGATGATAAGAGTTGATGTTGATTTTTTTTTTTAGGTTATATTTATCTTTCTGGCTTAGGGTTAAATAGAATGCTAAACTTATGGTTCAGTGTGTTGCAGAGTAGCCTCTGACTTCAGGATTATCAAAAAACCTATCTAATGACCACTAACCACCACTGTGGACTTCTGTAACACAGCATATTGCTGGCAAAGCCCTGTTTTCTATCTTTTCTGCTCAAGTGTTGAAAGCATTACATTTAATCCAACTTTAACTCTATATCGGTAGAGAAAAAAGGGCTAAATTTGGAAACTAGATATGACACAATATAGCTTCAGCTTTTGGTCACCTTAACTGATATGTAGGGTAGTTAATAATCAAAAAATGTCTTATGTGCCCTGCCTTCCTTTAAATTGTCTGAAAAAATTGATATTAAAGGAATACTCAGTAGTGGCATATCTCTTCATGATTTGAACCTTTACTCTTTGTACCTTGCTAGTTTGTTTTAGTTTAAGAGGACAGCAGGTAAGATTAAATCAACTGGATATGAGATAAGGATGGATAGGACATACATGTTGAATAAGCGACTATAAAGCCTAAATAACAGTGTGGCGAAAAATACTGTTCTCAAATTTGTTAGGATTGTCTAACCTCAAGGACAGAGACTCATCTTTTTACTATTTTCTGAAGGATGCCTCATATGTAATATCTATTCTTTATGTATTAAATATTACTTGTTTTTGTCACTGAGAACTTTTCAAATACTTTCTTGTAGATTTTGGAAATAATCAGGGTTATTTTAAAACTATATGAGCAGTGGAAGAATTTTGATGAGAGAAAAGAGATGGCAACTATTCTTAGTAAGATGCCGAAACCAAAACCACCTCCAAACAGGTACTTTGTAGACTTCTAATTATTGACCTAATTATATATTGTACTCATTTATCTTATTCTTTCTTAGATTGTTGTTTTGTATCTTTTTCTTAAAATCTCTATCAAAACTTCATGATTCATGCTATTTTAAAAAATTTGTTGAGACTCTCATTTAAAAAAAAAATACATTAATCTGATCATTTATTTAATAACTTTTCCAAATGCAGTGGAGGTCTATTACAGGTATCCCTCAACATATAGCCACATGCTGTACATTAATTTAAACAGAAGAGTCTTAGGCAAGGTCATCTGAAATCCAGTGATAAGGGATTCTGTAGTCTGACTAGGTACCATCCCTCTTCTCCACTTACTGGCTATTATTCTATTTTATAAATTTCAGTAACAGTTTTTAAAATTTTTGATAAATGATCTGATATGATAAAGATACAGAATTTTGGTTTTTGAGTGACCCTATGAACTGCAGCACACAACATAATTTTTCTAAATATGAATCACCTCCTGTGCCAAAAAGTTTTATTTTTGTTTTAAATAGGATCTGTTCATTTAGTTCTTTGGTTCAGTCCTCACTATATATTAGACCAGATCATTTGAGGTAGGGGAAAAAGATGAGGAGGAAAAAAAATGCTTCCCAACTTAATAATTTATTTAGAAAGATAATGAATTTATATAGCATTAAGATAGATTTATAGATTGCTACCGCTGAATGTTATAGTCTGGAAAAGAATGATAATTGACTTATAACAAGGAGCTGTTTAAGGCAGTCATTCAAACAGCTACCTTTGGATGCATTTTTTGCAGAAATTCCCTGAGTGATTCTCCACTAGTGGCAGGGCCTGAAGCTGCAAGATGATGGTGGACAAGATAAGGCAATAATCCTATTGCCACAGTTACTGGTATTTTCAGCTTTAGTTCTTTTTTAAGTATTCAGCATTTTCCAGGAAATTACTGTATTTTTTTTCTGACTTAAAAGGTTTGTTGTAATTACATATGATTTTATTATACCATTGAACAGCAGACTTCAAAAAAATTTTTTTGATTTTCCAAAGTAATAGAAATAGGATTTTATATGTAAGATTTAATTTTGTAGGAATTTTGTTCAGAAGTTGTGATCTCTATGTTGAGTGATACCTGTAATAACAATGAAAACCCATATCCTAATTTAAATTTTTTGAGTGTATATGGATACTGACTTCCATATTGCTTGTAATGTGTGAGAGTACCAAGTACATAAGAATAAAAACATAAAACCAAATGTTAGTCTTCTGGATTTTAATTTTTCCACGTCTGTGTCTTAAATCAGAAATGTCTTTGTACAGTTATGCTGCAGAATAAAAAATTTCAGAAATTAATAGGCTTATCAGGGTGTTGAAAATGAATCTTTTAATTAGTATAAAATCTCTTTCTTCCCCATTTGAACAGTGAAGGAGAGCAGGGTCCAAATGGAAGTCAGAACTCTAGCTACAGCCAATCTTAAAACATTCCGAAGAATTCCGTAGTGGATCACTTGGAAATAGACCATTGGACAGATTTCAGTAATGTCTTCAGTGGAACACAAATGAAAATGAATAGCTTGTTTCTGTCAAGCATATTGGGAAGTGATTTTATTTTTGCAAAATAAGTTTTTCTTTACCTGATTTGATTCTAGTACATAATTGATAAAAATATCTTAATTATAAAAGTTTGGAAAGGTTCTATGGGACCTACAGACAGACATACATAGACATTTCATGATTAATAGCTTTTGATTAGTATATTATTTGTTAATTTGAATGAAAGAAATTGTAGCTTTTTATTAAGCCAGGAAACATGAAACATAATTTGTTTAAAAAAATTCTTTGGTCATTGAGGGACCAAAAAAAGGACATAAAGTCAATATGTGAGGGGTTTTTCCCCTTCTGGAAGTTAAACTTTAAAACTGTATTTAAGGAATCAAATCTTACAAAATCCTGGAAGATTTTGATAATGATGTTGATAATTTCAGGGAAATTAATCAAGTACCTATTGATTTTAATATGTATTTTATTCAGTAGTTTTGGTGTCTTGCCATGGAAGATACTAGCCCGGCCTAGCAGAAAAGTGCAATATGTATAGGATACTTTGAAATTTTAAAAGTTATATTAATTCCGTAACCATTTTGAAATGCTGGGCAAACTTTTTTAAAAAATAAATCCTACATGAAGTTATTTGCAATTAATTCACAATTAGACATTTTGAAAGTTTAATTGAATAAAATACTATAATGCGGTAAAATTTTGGTAAATTTTTAATGTTAATTTTTAATCTGTGAAAAAAATTTTTTATAAATATGTGCCCTAGTTTAATTTTGTGTCTTAATGTGGACTTAACAGATTTACTGCAGGTATCCTGAGCCAGGAATACAATCAGGTTTCAGGCCAGTTTGATACTGGCTATTCTTAATTTTCATGAGTGTAAGACCTTCAGACTAAATGTTATGTCAGTGGACTATGCTATCTGTGGAACTTAATAAATTAATCATTTTCTTCAGACCTGAAGGAGAGTGATAAAACTTGGAGTCATAGGATATTGTACAATTTAAGGATTAAAAAATTTTCTATAAATAAATTGTGAACAATGGATTATTAAATGTTGACTTCCTAGGATAAGCCTGCAAGAATAAAAGTAAATTCTTCAGCTATATTGACTAGTGTCTTGAATTCATCTATTTGAATTTGCCTTATGTTGTTTTCTGAGACTCCTTCTTTAGATAAGTATTAAGGTCTTCTATATTTTGTCAAGGGGATGATTTCAAATGGTTTATAAACAGATTTTAAAAGTCCTGTTTTCTTATGGAGAGTATCAGATGAGCTGGAAAGGGAGACAATGTATAAAATTAGTACCAATGACCCATGTGTGTCTGCTATGCTTATAGTAGGGTAAAAAATAAGAAAACAAACTCTCCTCAGGTCTGAAGAAATTAATGTTGGGGTTTGGGATGGATGGGCAGAGTGATTATTTATCACAATATTTAACTGTAAATTTTTCCTTTAAACTTACCTATCTTTTTAAAAGTTACCTTTTTTTTTTTTTTTTTTTTTTTTTTTGTGGTGCTGGGGATTGAACCCAGGACCTTGCAAGCACTCTACCAACTGAGCTATATCCCCAGCCCAAAGTTAACTTTTTAAATTAATACATATGCCTCATAGTCTTGTTTGCAGCCACTTACTGTGGAAAATTTAAAACAATATATAAGAGCAAATAAAGCAATATAGTGAATGTCCATCAATTCATAGCCAATTTCATTTTATCTAAGCCTCCAGCTCTCCAATTTGCATTTTGTTTTGAAGCAGATCCTAGATACTGTGTCATTTCATTTCATTTATTTTTTTATTTTTTATTTTTTTTATTTTATTTTATTTTATTTTTTATTGTAAACAAATGGGATACATGTTGTTTCTCTGTTTGTACATGGCGTACCATTTGTGTAATCATAAATTTACATAGGGTAATGTTGTTTGATTCATTCTGTTTATTTTTTTCCCCTTCCCCCCCACCCCTTCATTTCATTTATAAATATTTCAGTATCTGCTCCTAAGAGATACTGGTTCTTTTTAAAAACCTTACAGTATGCCTAAAAAAAAGAATTAGTAAAAAGATTATCAAATACTCAATTCAAATTTTCAGTTATTTCATAAATATAAAAAAAATCCATTTGTTTGAGTCAGGATTTAAATAAGGACTATACAACTTTGCAATTCATTGGTAAATTCTTTGTTTTGAATTTATGGGTTCTTTATCTCACTTTAAAAATTCCCCTTTTTTGGTGTGGTTGTCTATTAAAAGTTCCTCATGACATGAATTTTGTTGATTAAGTCCTTCACATGCCATTTAACATGTCTTCTGTGTATTTTATAAAAATTGGTAATTGAACCTAAAGACTTGATTACATTCAGGTTCTTTTGGGATATAGACTACTGTATAAGATAGTAGTCTTGCATCAGGAGGCATGTAGTGGCTGTTTGTTTCTTCCTGTAATTTACCAACTACTGAAGATGTGTATGGCTTTTAAAAATCAATTATAGGATACACTATTCAGTATGATAGCCACTAGCTCCTTATGGCTATTGAACATTTGAAATGTGGCTAATCTGAACTGAGATGTGCTGTAAATGTAAAATTACATGTTAGATTTCAAGTGCTTAGTACAAAACAAGAATGTCAAATCTCAGTAATTTGTTTATAACGATTACATTTTAAATGATAATATTTTGGATACATAGGATTAAATAAAACTATTAAAATTAATTTCAGTTGTTTCCTTTTAATTTTTTAATATAAAAAATTTAAAAGCACATTCATAAAATTATATAATGGCTTGCATTGGACAGTTACTTTACCACATAAGGAAAATGTTAGATACCTGTCCCATTCTACCTACCTTTCATTCCCACTCTCCACACTTTAACTTCTGTTTACTTTTTCATTTCTAAGTAACAGACTTTTGATATAGCATTATTAATTGGTAGTTACTGTGTGCCGAGTATGTTGTATGCCCTCTGTTTATTAAGTCAATTCTCAGAGCAGTCTTACTTTAGAAATGAGGAAATTCAGAAACAGAAGGGTTAAAGATGAATTAAGTGCCAGAGCTTAGATTCTCATTCTTAAAACCTGGGTTTCTGAGCTCCAGATACTTTACTGTAGTGCCTCTTCTGCTTAGCCTTCCTGTTTTTCTTTTATTCGGTTTTTTTCAATTGTAAATATCTTCTAACTTCCTGCTACATAAGACAAAGGTTTTGCTTTTTTCATTCACCCTCCCCTGTTCTTCCCCTTCTCCATCCTGGCCCTACACTGGGACTTCTATCATGTAATTATGCAATTTTTGTTAAATTCATATTTAATATATATTAGGTATACATAGAAAGTGTCATTTATATTACTCTGATTGTATTTCCTCTTAAAATATTTTTTTCTTTCTGGAAATAATAATTATCTTGGTTGTAATATGTTTGATTCACTTTGTTTTGTCTATTAATTTATCCCAGAATCATTTGTTACTATTTTTGTATTCCTCAAAATCACTCATGGGGAGACATTTTTCCTGAGTCCTTCATTCTTTAGTCTCATTATATTCTAGGTCAAAGTAGCACCACTGTTGTTGTAGAATTGATCATATTGGGACTTCCCTTTGTTTTCTCTTGTATAGTTGATATCTAAGTCTTTTATATAGCACCTTGTTGTTGTTTGAGAGTTCAATGTATTGTTATTCTACGGATACTAATTTAGGTTTTTTGGTTGTTTTGAAATTTTGTGTTCCCTATATTACCAGCATTTCCTTGAAGTTTTCTTTCTATATGATTTGTTCATAATCTTTCAAGTTAGAATGCCTTATTTTTCTGAGGGTCTTCATATTGAAGAACAGAGGTTTCTGTACACAGAACTTTCTAGTGGTGGGCTTCATTGTAAGATAAAGGAGCAACAAAACATTTTCATTGGCCATCCTCTCACCCCTAGCATCATTTTCTCATTTTCCTTTGGGATGGATCAGCTTTTCCAGGTAGGAATCTTCTAGCTTTCTATCTCAGGTGGAGCAAGCTGAGCTGTCTGAGTTCTTGGAGACAAGTGAGTACAGGGAGCTAGTTATCTCATTGTTCAACATTCAGATTTCAGTTTACTTTTCTGTTTTCTCTAAGGGGTTTCACTGCCATTCCTGTACCCAGATCTTCAATCATTTAATTTAAATTTTTTTTTTTTTTTTTAAACAGTGCTGGGGATTGAACCCAGGGTCCAACTGAGCTGTATCCCCAGCCCCTGTATCCAGATCTTTAGCTGGAATTTCACCTGCCTTCCCTATCCATAAATGCTAAATGAATGCAAACAGCAACCCAGAATATCAACTGCCTATAACCAGATACCAGATGCTACAGATTCTCGCAGAAATAATGATGATTATAAAAATAGTTTTAAATATTCACCTATTATCTGATTTAATCTTCAAAATTGTATTGAGATAGGAACTATTATTATCCCCACTTGGATACACTTGAACCAGACTCTACTATTATAATGCCTTTAAACATTTTTCTCCTTCCTTTTCCCTTCCTTACCCTTGCTCCTGGAGAAATCTTTAGCACTGAAAAGTGTTGATGACACAGTTTGTTTTCTGGAGTCCGTATAGACATTGAACAGTATTTTTTATTGGATGGTGAGAATAGCATTCAAGTTTTTCATTTGTCTTTGATAATACAAAATTCCTCAAAAAGTAGCTGCTGATCATACCACTATGCAGTATTCTTATGGCATATGCATTCTAAAATAGCGAAAGGGTACATTACCACAGAATCTTAAGAGACCCTGCTGAGATCATAAACAGGAAAGAAAGTCAGTATGAATAAAAGAAACCTGAACCATGGATTCAGAACTGTCAATTGCTGCCACCTTTTCTAGGACTTCTTTCTTCTGTTCTGAGAGTGCTGTAGAGTACACATAGCACTTAAAAATATAATCCAGCTTTTCTCATACATTTCTAAAAATTTCAACCTATGCTTGAATTATCAAATAAGAGTGATATTCTCCCATTCTTTAAAGTTTTTTCTCAACATTGTGAGTCATCCATATTAATACCTATACCACTGTTTTTTTCTCTAATCCTGTCATAAGCTGTGTCTGACCTGCTAAACCCATTTACCATCTGTTGAGTGTTTAATTTCAGTTATTGTATTTTTAAGTTCTAGGATTTTCATTTTGATACTTTTTTGTTTCCATTGCTCTGATAAAATTTTCCTTTTTATCTAAGCTATTTGATATATTAATCACAGTTAAAGTCTGTCTGAAAATTTCAATATATAGTAGTTCTTCTGTGGAAAGTAGTAGTATTATTTTCAGTCATGAGCTTCTACTTAGTTGCAGGGCCTACTTAAGTAAATTTTTTTTTTCTTTAAAAAAGTTGTTTTTTTTTTTTTTTTTTTTTTTAAGTTGTAGATGGACACAATACCTTTTTTATTTTTATGTGGTGCTGAGGATTGAACCCAGTACCTCACATGCCAGTCTAGCACTCCATCACTGAGCCACAGTCCTAGACCCCTAGTTAAGTTTTGATAGAATTCTGAACATTGTTTATGAAAAATTGTAGGGATAATTTGTGACTCTAACTCAGTCATCTACAAACTATACCCATAGGCCAAACATGGCCTGCCCACCTGTTTTTGTCTGGCTTGTGTTTGTTTTTAAATTGTAGAAAAATTATTCAAATAATAATAATATTTGGCAATACATGAAACTTATATAAAATTCAAACCTAAGGGCCCATACAAAATTTTTATTGGAATATAATCACACTTAAATATTCATGTGTTATCTGTGGCTGCTTTTGTTGTGATACAACAGCAGAGCTGAGTAGGGGCAACACAAACCTATAAGCCTATAATATTTCTAAACTATTGCCAACCCCTGCTCTTACTAAAAATACATTTTTCTCCAGACAGGGTCTACTTATGATGGGCCCTTAGGGTATCAGGAACGTCACCTAATTCATTCAGGATTTAATGGATTCAAAGTTTATCTTAAGCTTTTGTGAGAGCTGGTCAATTTCTGGCTTACTTCTACTTAGTAGTCTAACTAAAAGCATGGTGTATTACACAGGTTCCTCTTCCTTGATGGGCCCAGTACTTCATTATTGGTTCATTCTCAACAACTTTCCTTCTCCCTGAAATCATAACTTCAAATAATTGTTGCTTCCATAATTAATGCTTTTAAACGGACCATACGTATTTGTGTATGTGACACACATGTGCATTTTCCAATTTTCTTGAGGGAGCTTAGTCTGCAAGAAACTAGACTGACATTGTCAGTTCAAGATGATCACATCTCCAGATTCTCCAAAGCTTTCCATCTTATTTAGGACAGATCAAATCTTTAGTTAGTCCTGAGGCCTTACATGATCTGAATGACTACATGGATGAGAATAAAAACAGAAGGGTCAGAAGAGGCACAGATGAGAAAGCAGATTTATTTTGTCATTAGTGTACTAGCACACTAACAAGTGTAGGACTTAACATTTCAAATAGATATAGCCATGGTTTTGGGCGTCACTTATATTTAGACTTTTTCTGTTTTCATTATTTTTCAATTTAAGTATAATTACTAATAGAAAAACCCATTTTTTTCTTTGCTTCAATGAGTTTTTGAACATGTATACTTATGTACAGTACCTCATTTGAGATACTCCATCACCCTAGGAAGTTAATTCCTTGTCTTTTCCAGTTAAATCTACCCACCACAGAAGTAATCACTGTTTTGGTTTCTATCCCCATATTAGTCATTAATTTTTTAAATTGCAAATTATAATACTACCATGAGTCGCTGTGTGCTATTGACATTTTCCTTATTCAGATTTTACCTGTTTCTCTAGGGTTTTTTTTTTTTGTTTGTTTGTTTGTTTTCTTTTGTGTAGTTCTGGGAACCAAACACAGGGCCTCACACATTCTAGATAAGTACCCTACCACTGAGCTATATTCTCAGCTCCCCTTTTTTTAAAAATTTTGTTTTAAGATAAGGTCTAGCTGAGTTGCCTAGGCTGGCTTTGAACTTGGGATCTACCTGCCTTAGCCCCCCAAGTAGCTGGGATTATGGGCCATGTACTGCCATACCCAACTTGATCCCAGATTCTTGGTTTTACTTTATTTTTTTAAGGTGAAGTCTGCCTGTTAATCTACTGTTTTAGTTAATAGCTTATTTGATTAATAGAAGTTATATTAATATTAATAGTCATGTGCAATTAGGCAATACAAGTAACCTGGTTTTTTAGAATAATATTGAACTATCCTGAATTACTTAAAAATTAACTTCTAGAATCCAAACTTGTATTTCCATGGCAAGTCATATACATTATCTTAATCCTCAATAGCCTTTGAAAATGGGTAGGGGAGTGGTATTCTCAATTTACATATGAGAAAAAGACTGGACAAGTTGTTGACTTATATATAATCCCCCTTAGAATGAACCACTACTTCCAGGAATACATTTTTCTTTTGCTCATTGAACTATCCCAGGCTGCAGGTACACAAGGAAAGAGCCAGTTTGTATTCCAGAACTCAATTTCCTTGTTTGTTTTCTGAAAATTCATAGGTTTCCCATTCCTTCCATCCTCCAGCATAGTGTTGAGCCCTGGAAACACACATCAAAGAGTTGGTGTTATAAACATTTTCTCCAGTTTTATAACAGGGTTTCATAGAAACTTCAGAAATAATGTAATAGAACTCATTAGACTCTAAGACTATTTAAAAGATTGTGTTGCTTTTGAGTAAGATGAAAAGATAGAAGCTCTTTGTGTTGCTATCCTGCATTTATTAACAGTAATTATAAGGGAAAAAAAATTTTTATATGATGCTGGGGGATCAAATGCAGGGCCTAAGCATGCTAGGTAAGTGCTCTACCACTAATCTACATCTCTATCTCCCAAAGTGTCTCAGTAAATGTATATGAGACATTGCAATATACATTCATGAATCTATTTTTTCTTTTATCTTACACACCTGTGAAAGCCCAGAGATATTGCTGTGTCCAGAGCCTTTTTGCTTCTCACTCCAGCTAAACAAGAAAACACTAGACTGTCAGATTTGGATGGCTTTACTTCATGGTACTTTTCTTTGAAGTCTCTTGGGTTCATCTGTAGAGCTTCACTTACCTCATTCACTGGGGAAAAAATGAAGAATTTCAATTAATTTTTATTATTATTGAAAAAATATATTTCTTAAATAGCTTAAAGACACATTTCACTCACATGGTATGTTGACAGATCCTGGGATTTTCCCATATTCAAGAATTTCCCATGTCTCTCTGACATCAATTAACATAATGTTTTTGGAATTCAACAGGTTTTTGAGTTCCTTATAAGTGACATCCTTAGAAATAGCAGTACAAAAATTCTGGCAGCTTCCCTTTATTGACTTCAAATCTGGAAAAAAAAAAAAAAATTTACAATTTGAGCAATTTTAAAGTAATATCACTATTATGAGCCTAAAAGAGTAGGTTAATATTCAGCCTATGGTTTTTTGGGATTGGCTTATTTCACTTAGCATGATATTCTCCAATTCCATCCATTTATCTGCGAGGGAAATGAGAGGGAGAAGGGGTATGAAAAATGGTGGAATGAGATAGACATCATTACCCTACGTACATATACGAATGGTATGAATCTATATCACGTACAACCATAGGAATAAAATGATGTACCCCGTTTGTATACAATGAATCAAAATGCAATCTGTAAAAAATTTAAAAAAAGAGGTTAAGTGTTTCCTCCCTAGTGTTAGTCATCTAACTATAGTTGATCTTTTTCTTTTAAAAAAAAATAAAACTGTATTCATTTTGAATTGTAATGTAATACATTATTTGCTTTCTGCCCCTGCTTCCTAAAATGCTTATAATTTCCTGAATGATAGTGCTAGAAGTGTCTTTTGTTCTAATATTTGGTCTTCCACTCTGGTTCCATGCACAGAGCTCCTGCTCATACTAAGTACCTCTTTATCTGGCTATCCACCGTACCCTTTATTATATTATCTAAAATAAAGAGATAAACGTGTTTCCCTGAGCCAATCTAGCAAATTACTCAACCTAAGAAGGGGTAGTGGGAACTGTTGATTTATAGCCAGTTAGAACTGTGGGAGGCCTGGAAATTGTAATTTATGTCTGAAGTGAGGGCAGTCTTGTGTGACTGGGCCCTTTATCTGTGGTGTTTTCAGTACCTCTGGGTAGTTAAATTCAGAATTAAGTTGTAAGATACCCAGTTGGTCCACAGGGAGTTCGAGAATTGCTTGTATAGAAAACCCATGTTTGGTGTCAAAAGTGTGAGCAGAATATAGAAAAATAATTTTTACACTTATGTTTTCATCCTAACTCTGAGCAACAGGATATAGTTGTCCTTTTGCCCTGAATGCTTGCTTGATGCTAGCAATCTTTCTCCATATTCTCTCTCCAAGCCTTTTAATTGGCAGGAGCTTATAAATACGCATTCACTTTTCAACTGAATTATGGAAGTAACTTGAAAATTTTATTCTAATCCAATTTACAATATTAAGAAAATTTTAATCTAGTTTCCTTTTTTAAGCAAAAATAACCATATGTTAGATGTCAAGACCTTACATTTTAAACTGCATTTGTAAGTTCCTGATGGCACTGCTAACGCTAAGTAAATGGTAACATAATGGTATTGAACAATAACTCAAAAATTGATAGGTTCACATTGATATAAGTATATTATTAAACAAGTGGGGAGAAGGGATGATCATATATTGGAATTCCAGCTGACAAACATAGAAGGGATAATGGAAATAGAAAAATCACTGGCAGACACTCCAGTAATATTTGTTGCAGGTAAAAACCACTGCTGAATACAAGCTTTAGTGAATGAAAGTATGATTAGAAATGGAATATCTCCCCACAAGATACTTGCTAGTTATAAAGGGAGAAAGCTGAAAGATCCCACTGTTACCAGTTATTCAAAGATAAGTTCATTAATAATAAGCCTTGTTGACAACATGTACTTCCTGGACTTCATATGATACACTGAGAAAAGCACATCATATGATACACTGAGAAAAGCACATTCCTTAGTTTTCTTGCCAAAAATGCATGCCTGGAATCTAATCAGAACAAAACTCAGTCTACAAAATAACCAGTACCTCTAAAAAGTGTCACCATCATGACAAAGACTGTGAAACTATCAAAGATGGGAGGAGGCTAAGGAAACATGACAATGTAACATAAATCCTGGATTGGACTGGGACTATAAAAAGGACTTGGTGCAGTGGTGCATGCCTGTAATCCCAGCATCATGAGAGGCTGAAGCAATAGGATTGCCAAGTTTGGGGCCAGCCTCAGCAACCTAGGGAGGCCCTCAGCAACTAAGTGAGAACCTGTTTCAAAATAAAAAGGGCTAGGCATGTAGCTCAGTGATAGAGTATTCCTAGGTTCAATCCCCAGTACTTAAAAAGGAAAAAACAAAAACAAAAACAAAAAAACTATAAAGGTCCATAAATGAGAAAACTGATGAAATTTAAACAAGGTCTATAGTTAGTATTCTTGTAAATATCAATTTCCTGATTTCACTAATTGTACTGTTAGATGTTTATGTTAGGACAAGTTGTGTAAGAATAAAGGGAACTGCTTTATTTTTGCAACTTTTGTATAGGTCTAAAATTTTTAAAAAGATTAAAAAATAGGGGCTGGGGATATAGCTCAGTTGGTAGAGTGCTTGCCTTGCAAGCATAAGGCCCTGGGTTCGATCCCCAGCACTGCAAAAAAAAAGAGTAAGATTAAAAAATAGCCAAAAAATTGTTAATATTCATATTTCACAAAAATGACCACTTATAAGAAAGGTAAATGATGTTTCAGGGGTAGGAGAAGTAATGATTCAAATTTTGTTATAGTATTAAATGTATTATAAAGTGAAATTGATTTAAATATTATAGACCTGGCATAGGAAAAAGGTGTAAAGTTTTAAGTCCAAAAAGAGACCCACAATATAACTTACTGAGAATTCTGTATCTATGAACAGTGATATTTCAAATTAATAGGGAAATGAATATGTAGGACAACTAACTAGGAGAAAACTTTAAGCAACCTGTTATCTCATTCCTTTTGTATCTAAAAGCTAATCTTAGAAGTACTAATATAAGACAAGCATGGATAATTTATGTGTGTATGGGGGTATTGGGGATTAAACCCAGGGGTGTTACCATTGAGGTACATTCCCAGTCCTTTTCATTTTTTATTTTGACAGGGTCTTGTTAGGTTGCCCACGCTGGCCTCAAATTTGCAATCACCCTGCCTCAGCCTCCTGGGTGGATGGGATTACAGGCATGTGCTACCATGCTGGCATGAATGAGTAATTTAAATCTTGGGACAGGAAGCCCATTCTAAACATGACACAACAACTAGAAGTCAGAAAGATTTGTCCTCACAAAAATGCTAAATTTAGATGGGAAAGATGGTGGAATGAGATGGATATTATTACTCTATATACATGTAAGATTACCTGAATGGTATGACTCTGCATCATGTATAACCATTGAAATGAAAAGTTATGCTCCATTCATGTATAATGGATTGAAATGCATTCTGCTGTCATGTATAAGTAAATAGAGCAAATTTAAAAAATTTTTTTTAAATACTAAATTTACATATGGAAAAATGTAAATTTACATTTTGAAATGAGGCAGGCAGGAAGAAAATATTTGTAACAGAAAAGACAAAAATGCTGGGCAGGGTGACCCACACCTTAGCAACTTCATGAACAAATGGGTGAATAAACAAAATGTGGTATATACATACAATAGGATATTATTCAGCCGTAAAGAAGGAATGAAGTTACCCAATGAAATAATCCAGACACAAAAAATGTATTGTTTCATTTATATGAAAATATACTAATATGCAAATTCAATGCAATAGTTAATGGCTACCAGGAGTTGGAGGGGGAAGTGTTAGGAAGTTATTGCTTACTAGTATAGAATTTCCCTTTGCCATAATTCTGGAAATAGAAAATTGTGATGGTGGGATGGGGTTGCAGCTCAGCAGGAGAGCACTTGCCTAACATGAACTAGGTCCTGGGCTCTATCCCCAACACCACAAAAAAGAAAAACAGAAAAGTGATGATGTTGGCACAATATTGTGGATATAATTAATGCCACCAAACTGTACACTCAAAAGTGGTTTAAGCTAGGTCTGGTGACACATGCCTGTAATCCCAGCAGCTCTGGAGGTTGAGGAAGGAGGGTAACAAATTCAAAGCCATCCTCACCAATTTAGAAAGGCCCGAAGCACCTTAGTGAGACCCTGTCTCAAAATAAAAAATAAAAAGAGCTATGGATGTGGCTCAGTGGGTACCCCTGAGTTCAATCCTTGGTACAAAAAAAAAGTTCAAATGGCATATTTTATGTATATTTTAACACATTAAATAAGTTTTAAAGATACATGTTTCCATCTTTAGATTTTAAAAATTTGGTTCCTCTGCCTACAAGAGTAAATCTAAAAGCACCTGGAATCAAATTATTTCTCATTAAACTGTTTTGTGAGTTGGCAGGCTGAATTCATACTTCTTACTACTTCTTAATTTTAGGACACAGAAAACTATGCTTTTTTTTTTTTAAGTAGAGCTTTATGGTTATACACAGTAATTAGATTCATCCTGAAAACTGCTAATTTTATAAATTATGTTAAACTCGATTTTGGTACTTAGCTGTTAGGAAATAATCACATCAAGTAACTTATGAGATCAGTTGTTTTTCTTATAGAGTAATCAAACTGACATTTAACTTTCTGTAATTCAGCTTTATTTCTGTGGGAAGACAGTAGAAGGAGGAAATAATCATTGAAGACTGGATTTCCTGCCTTTCCACTCAGTGAACAAAAGCCTAAAGCAAGCATGTTCCCATCATGAGTCTCAGCTCCCCCAGTCGCTCATGGTATAAACCTCTACTCAAAACTAGTCACTTAAATTAGTGAACCAATATTTTGGGGGTTTTGTTTTGTACAACATATCCTCTACTTGTAAATCATCCACTTGACCTGGTACTCAATCAAGAAATACTGATCTCTTCCTACATTGAAGAAACACTGATAGTTTGGGATTTGCCAAGAGGTGATATGTAGTTCTTGAGGAATTTTTAAGAGTAATACTAAAGAGCCAGGGGGTGTAGCTCAATGGGAGAGTATGTGTTTAGCATGCTTAAGTCCTGTGTATGATCACTTGCACCACAAAAAAAAAAAAAAAAAAAAAAGAAGAAAAGAAAAAGAGTAATACTTTGAAGTTTACCCTTTTAGCCTAAACTTTGAATAATCTGTAGTTTTGCTGTTTCCACACTAGTATAATCTAATTTCACCTGGATACTCCCTACAGTATACATTACAGGATACAGTTCAAGCTCCTTAATATAGTCTATGATGCCCTTCAATGAGTCACTGTGAAATTTAAATGAAGTTAATGTATATACAGGGTGTATTATAGTTTCCATATGAGATGTCCCCACAAACAGTGCAAGAATGTGTGGCAATGCAGGAATGTTCACATATGAAATGAAATAGATATGAAATAAATACATTATGAGAGCTATGACCTGATTAGTGGATTAATCCATATAATGGATTAATAATTTGAACAGACTACTGGGTAGTAAATGTACGTAGGTGGGGTATGACTGGAGAAAGTAGGTCACTGGGAGTGTGCCCTTAGGGATTTTAGTTTGTCTCTGGCTTCCCTCTAGCTCTTTCTCTGCTTTAAGGAGAGAAGAGCTGAGCAGCTTTTCTCCACCAAGCCCTTCTGCCATTATGTTCTGCCTAACTTCGGGCCTACAGCAAGAGAACCAGCAGAGCATAGACTGAGACCTCTGAAACCATAAGCCAAAATAAACTTCTCCTCTTCTGAGTTGTTCTTGACAAGTATATTGGTCATAGTGACAAAAAGTTAACACACAGGGAAAACAATAAATGCCTATTTTTGCTTTTCCTTCAGGATTTACACACACTGTTCCTTGTGAAGAGGGTATTTTTCTCCCTCATATCTACATGGAACACTCTTCCTCTCTGTTAAGAACCATTTAAATGTCGCTTGTCACCTCTCCTTTAACAATTCTACTTCTAGATATCTATTCTAGTAAAGCACTTGTTCATATACACAATGTGGCATGCACAATGATAATTACTGAAGAACTGTTTATATGATAGCAAAAAACTGGAAATCACAATATTCACCAATAAATGTTTATGTAAACTGTAGTAATCCATACTATGGAATATTGCTGCATTTAAAAACTTCTGAATACCTAAGTGAGACAAAAATTGCAGAAATGTTTAGATCACATTTACATACATACAATTTCATATGTACCTTTATGTCTGCTCATCAAAAAGTATTTAGAAGAATCTGGGGAGGACAGTAGGATAGGGAGATGTACAAAGGGGGACTTATGCAGTACTTTTTTGGTTTGTTTTAATGAGAATATAATCGTGATATTCGCATAGTTTTTTTTAATGAAAAAGGCACTTTTCTCTAATATTTTCTCCAACTTGGGGGTAGATTTGTTCTTTTCACTAGTGAAACTAGAGTTTCACTAGGGTGGGCTGTGATTATTTATTTTGTCTGTTTCCCTCAGAAATGGTGAACTCCTGAACTGTAGAAGGCTGTATCCCCAGCAGAAGACCTGGGAGATTAGGGGCCCAATAAAAGATTGCTAAATAAAGGTAAAAGGAAACAACATTTGCATAGAAAAACCCATCTTAAACTCCAGAGGATGTTAAGAAGGAGTGGGAGGGGCAGTGTTATGTTGGGCCCCTGCAGCTGCATCCACAGATAAAATTTGAAGCTTACGGAGAGGCAGCATGGAAAGCAAAAAAAAAAAAAAAAACAAAAAAAACAAAACAAAAAAAACAAAAAAAAAAAACAAAAAACAAAAAACAAAAAACAAAAAAAACAGAAAAAATGGACTCAAGTCCTATCTGAGCTCTGGACCCAACCCCTCCACTAACCACCTTCACGTCTTCTGTTTCCGTATCTGTGAAATCTGGGGAGGTATTTTTATAGTTCTAATACGTCATAATCCTGGGTGACTGTTTCATCCAGCGGTGAGCACTGCTCTCTTGTAGGTCACAACCAGTAACTTGCAAAACTTAGACTGGCCATCTTGCTGGTACCTTTGAGTCACGAATTAACCTTCACTGCTCAAACACGTAACTACCATTATACATGCCCTCCCAACTAACAATCTGGTGCCATGCTTACCAGTCTCCCTGCGTTCCCTGAGCAATTCCAGGCCCGGAGAACCTTGGATCTGAAGGCACAAGAACTGCTAGTAGGTGCAACCCACCCAGATTTGCCAAGAGTGATAATGGGCCTCATTTTTAACTGGAAGTCTAAAGCATCGAGTACCCTCGTTAATGCCATCCCTTCCTTGACATCTTAGATTAGGAGTTCTCCCTTGTTCCAGGGGTCAAGCTCACCGCAGAGCTCAGTCTCCACAGACCCGAGGACAGCCCTGCGCGCAGTCCGGAACAGCAGCCAGGGGAGCATCCTCGCCCGCTGGCACCCGCTGCGCCGCTGACCACTTCCTCCTCCTCCGTCGCTCCCTCCCGCCCCAGGCGCGCCGCTCCCGGCTCTTGAGCGCCCTCCAGTCAACTGCCGGCGGAACGCGGTAATGCCGCAAGGCGTAATCGCTGACCTAATCGTGCCGTTTTAAATCATTTGGAAAAGAAACTAAGGGCTATGCTTTCTTTTTTGTTTTAGCTTCTGTTACCTTTTTAAAATGAAAGCTAGTTTAAAAGTGGAAAGTAGAAAATATGACAAAGCTTAAAAATGAAGATTTAAAGTAAATAAACTGCAATTTATAACATGACTTTCATACATTGGATTAATTTAAAGCAGACTACATGACTTTTTTCTAATTGTTCTTAACTTTAATATCTGGTTTAGTTGAGGTCAGTATTAAAATAATCTTATAGTGTTATCTTTTCCCAAAAAAATTGGTAATATCTGACTATATGTGATCATAGCTTTGTCAGGGTTAGATTCAACTGTTTTATAAAGTGCACTAGTTCACATTGCTACAATGACAAATTACTACAAATTTACTGACTCTAAACGACACAAATTTATTATGTACAATTCTGGAGATCAGCAGTCACACTTGGATAAAATCAATGTGTCCGCAAGCCTGTGTTCCTTTGGAAGACTCTAGGGAAGAACTTGCCTTTTCTGTCTTTGGGTGGATGTCTTATACCTTTGCTCATGATCCTTTACCAGCTTCAAAGCCAGCATCATGGGATCTTTAAATTTAACTCTCATCCCTGCTTCTGTTGTAAAATCTCCTTTCTTCCTCTGGCCTTCATGTCTGTCTTTTATAAGAACCTTTACATTCAGACAATTGACATAATGCAAGATAATACTTTAACGACATCTGCAAATTCCCTTTTACCAGGTAAAATAACACAGTCAGTTTCCAGGGTTTAGAACATGGACATCTTTGGAATAGGTGAGGACATTATTCAGCCTACTACCAAAGTTTCTCATTACCTTAAGTTTATTCTCAATTCCCAAGCAAAATGAAAGCTATATTTGTCTGAAATTTAACTCACAATGGAAAAAGACAAGATATTAATTCTAAGTAATATTAAAATGTATGTCCAAGGAATTATTTCATTAAACATGCCCTTTTATTCCGTTTTTAATTAATTCAATAATTAAACCACATTTCTATATACATAACTTTATTCACAATTATGCTTTTCCAAAAACCATAGTCTGTGTAATTTATTTTGTGAATTAACTTTGAACTAAGATGTCCTCATATACTGTGGATATATGTATTTATAGCATCCCCAATGTGAATATTTATCATAAACCATAGGTAGTATGAACACAAGATATGGAAACAATGTATTTGGCCTCAATGAGCCAAATTTAATCTAATTTATAGTTTTGCAAGATAAATATTACTAAACAATTATTTTTCAGGGTCCATGAATAATTAATTGAGAAATATTTTCCTATATAATTTTTCCCGAAAAGATTAATATGTCCTATATGTAGCGTAGTGCCAAACCTGGCTTATTTAAGAATCCTTAGAGCAAAAAGTCCTTATTCAAAAGAGAATTTTGATAATTGCCCTGGCATATAAGTCTCAGTTATTCTTTCAGGGAAAGTCAGTGAGGCTTAAAGTGGACTTAACAGGGTAGAAGTAGTTTAAGTCCTCTAGAAAAGATCTAATGCTGAGTTGTTATGAATCATTAATTCTCAAACTCATTTTTTGTCATAACGTGTGCAAGTGAAAGGCTATCGGAATGGAGGGGATTTTTAAAAGATTTGCGGTTTTTCCTACTTTTTTCTAAATCTACTTCAAGTCCCCATATAACAGACAAATAAAATGAAGAATTAGAAAATGTATAGCCTTTCATGGGACTTTTTAAAAATAATTTCTACCCAAACTTAAAATGAACATATAGTGACTCAGCATTTCCACTGCTAATAGTTTATCTAGTGAAAACATTTGCACAAGTAGGCAAAGATATATGTACACGAGTGAGGGACTGATTAAAAAAAATTATACACCCATTCACTACAGTCCTAAGCAACTAGTCAAAAAAATGAGGTTAATGTGAAATTCTGTCCAATGTATACTGTCAAGTGGAAAAAAAAAATCACGTTGTAAAACAGATGTAGACTGTAATCTGGGTGTATTCTCTTTCCACAAAAGGTTGTCATAGAAAACTATAAATATGTACAAATACATATTGTATATACCAAGAAAGTTTTTGAAACTATAGAGAACATAATACAGAAGAAAGGAAATATTACCTCTTAAAAGAGGAAATGGGACTATTGGTAGGAAGAGAAGATGCAGAACTTTATACTTGGCTAAAATAGCATGTATTATTTTTGCAATAAAGAATGTGCTGGGTATGGTGGTGCATGCCTGTAATCCCAGCAACTTGGGAGGCTGAGGCAGGAAGATTTCAAGTCCAAGGCCACCCCTGGACAATTTAGAAGAACTCTGTCTCAAAATAAAAAATTTAAAGGACTGGAGATATAGCTCAGTAGGGTGTCCCTGGGTTCCATCTCCTTTGAAGAAGCAGAGAAAGAGATGGTCTCTAGTTTATAAAGTATTTCACACATTTCCAGACAAAACAGGGATGGTAAAACTATGATGTTTAGCATTATTTGAAAAATACACATCATGTGTAATCCCAGATAGTCAGAAGGCTGAGGCAGGATTACAAGTTTGAGGCCAGCCTTGGCAACTCAGTGGGACCCTGTCTCAAAATAAGAAGTGCTGGGAACCAGCTCAGTGGTAGACCACCTTGTGTTCCCTATCCAGTACTACAAAAAAATACAAAAACAAACAAACAAACAAAAAACCCTCACTGATGATATTATGTGACTGTATATTTTTATTTGTCCTTTTGACATTTCATTGTAACAGTACCAAAAATATACCTACTGCATAACATTTACAAATGATTTATTTTCTTTGAAGAATCTACCAAATAGTGAATTTTACTTCAATTAAGGGAAAAGATATATAATTTGAAGAACATCAGAAATAAAAACTGTCAGATAATTTTTCCTAACTCATGCCAAGTTGTATGGAGGTTGCAATCTCTGAAGGTCATGTTAATGGTACATCTGAAAATCAAGAGAGCTTTCAAATATGATGGTCTACATGATTCCTAAATTTCTTTTTCTTAGGAAGAGAACCTAAATCTTCATATTCTAATTCCATTCCTTTTTTACTTTAAATTGGTTCCAAGTGATATGGGAAAAAAAATTGCAGTGTACTTTGGATGCAGATCATTTAGATCTGCTCAAATTTGCATGTCTTTTTTTCTGCTGTAGGTCAAATCCAATTTTAAAATATATGAAAAATGGGCTGGGAATATAGCTCAGTTGGTAGAGTGCTTGCCTCACAAGCACAAGGCCTTGGGTTCAATCCTCAGCACTGAAAAAAAAAAAAAAAATATATATATATATACATATATATGAAACTTGATTTATGAAGACAATTTTGTCTCAAAAATCACAACACAACCCCTTCTTATTTGGAAAACGGCAACCTTTTTTGCTAAGTTTCCACATGGAAATAAGAAAAATTAGAGTTTTAAGGTAAAATCAGACTTCTGGGGCCTAACTCTGGTATTTTAAAATTTCTAACCCCAAAACTATTCATTAGGCCCCACCTTGTCCTTGTGTAAGATTTCTAGAGTCTATCAACCAGTGTTGAAATTTAGAATATCTATCAAAAAATTTCAAACCAAGATGCGGGCCACTTTAATAGATAATCCGGCTTTGAAGAAAAGTACAGGTGTAGATCAAGAAAAGTACGGTACAGTTAGAAAGCAAGAACACAAACGGGTTCCAGAACAGTCATTAAAAAAATGCAAAGTGATACACGATGAATGCCAGCTGACTTTAGAGTTCAGAGGAGGGTGATGGAAGGAGGTCAGGGCCTGTCCGAGAGGGCGTCCAGTAACTACGGGACCGTTACTATGGGAAAGTCTTGCGTTACTCACTCGCCGCCAGTCTCCCATCCAAGCAGCTCTGTGGAAGTACGGAACGCAGGCGCGACCCGAGTCGGCCCCGCCCCTCCACCTCGCTTGTCCTTTCGACCCTCCCGGGCGGGGCAGTCGGGGCACCAGGCTCCGCCTCTGCCGGCTCGCAGGTCGGCCGCGCAGGCGCAGTCACTCCTGGTTGTAGCTGCGGCGGCCCGGTCGGGCGGGGTGAGTTGGAGAGATGGCGTGGGGTCGCCGCAGCTTGTCTGTTTTCGCTTAGGCTACCCAGGCCGGCGGGTGGGCGGCGGGTGGCCCCCAAAACAGGCTCCCCATGTTCACTCCCTTTCCCGACTCCCGGTATACCCGGGCAGTCACCGCGGGCGTGTGAGCGAAGCCTGGCCCGCTTGGTGTCTGGGCGGCGGCGGGAGGAGCCTGGGGTCAGAGCGCGAGAGGGGCTCGCATCCATGCTTCCTGGTGACCCACGCGTGCGGCGACCTAACACCCTTTCGTCCTCCCTGCAGCGACCTCTCAGCATAGTTTCTCTTGACTTACGTGGGGTGCGTTTGTTAGTGACTGTAGGAAGCATGTCTAACCACGACTTTCTGGCAACATAGTGCATTAGGGGCTGTGGAGTCACACTGCCTAAATCCACATCTCTATCCAGTTATTGGCTCTAGGACTTCTGCAAGTCACTTACTCCTCTTTCTCAAGCGTAGAATGGCGAAAAGAATAGTATCGTATCTGAAAATAGTTGTAAGGATTAAGTAGGTTGAATATGAAATGTTTAGGATTGAGCCTACCGCACAGCAAATTGTCCTGTTCATCTTTTTGAGGCTGGGCATTTAAAAGGAAATCGTGTCTCATTCATCTTACTCTCAACCTGGAAAATAACAAACCCAAAAATAGGTGGGCTTTTTTTTTTTTTTTTTTTTTTTTTTTTTTTTTTTTTAAGAATATAGACTTTCATTTGCATAGACTGTTTAAAAACAAAAATTTTTCAAACAAGTTAGTTGCACATCCTATGTTAAAGAAAAGACAGGTGTAAAATGATGCTGAAGTCGAAAACTGTAAAGTTTGACGTTTGGAAAACTACATTAGAAAAATGACTAGAACCAGTTTGTGCTGAAGAGTTAACAAAACACCTGAAATTGCTATTCTTTCAAGGTCCTGCTTGGTTACTTTGGCCCTTGGTTGGCATCTGGGGACTTTGATTTAGGAGTGATCAGACCTGAGAACAGTTAATTTATGCTGAACGGTGTGTTTCGTGCCCAAATTACCAGCTTCCATAAAAATCCTATGCTCCAAGTCTCTAAAGTGCTCTCTGGACAGAAGCATTAGCTATATGTTGCTGCATATTCCTTGTTGGAGGAGTATGTTTGATGTGTCCTGGGAGGGAGAGAACATAAGGAAGCCTACCAATGATTCCTCCAGACCCCACCTGTGTCTTTTCCCATTATGATCAGATTGTATATTCATACACCATTGCTGTGATAAATGTCAGTGCTGAATATAATAATATGCTGAGCCCTATGAATCCTTCTGTTAACTCTCCAAATATGGGAGGAGGGGGTCTTGGCCATTGCCAGTTCTGATGCTATTAATATTTAAAGCTCTTATAATTGGATTTTAATTCTCTTTTTACTTTTATTTATTGCAAAACTCAGCATTGCACCCAGGGTGCTCTACACTGAGCTACATCCCCAGCCCTTTAAATCAAAATTGGGAAAGAAATGACATAAAATTGCTATTTTGTGAGTTACTGTACCAAATGATTATGTTTAGACATCACATGTAAGAAAAATAATCAGATATTGTCTTTCTGTTGCCAACTTAAGTTTGAATGTTTTTTAAAAGTCACAAGTTTTTACAAATTCTAGGTCAAATGTCTGGTTCTGTGTATTATTTTGCCAGATTATCTGTATGTTAATGTTCTTTATCAAGAGTTTATCTGTGAGCTGGACTCAGTAGTGCATGCCTGAAATCCCAGCAGCTTCAGAGGCTGAGGCAGGAGGATTGAGAGTTCAAAGCCAGCCTCAGCAAAAGCCAGGCACTAAGCAACTCAGTGAAACCTGAATTTTAATAAAATACAAAATAGGACTGGGGATGTGGCTCAGTGGTCAAGTGCCCCTGAGTTCAATCCCTGGTACAAAAAAAAAAAAAGTTTTTCTGTAACAGGGAAGAAAAACAACCATTTCTCATGAGCCATTTTTCCTAGATTCTGTTAGTAATACCTGTCTCTTCAGGACATCAAATTAAAATTGATAGAGGCAGGTTTGTAAATTTCGGGGTAGAAACTGGGAGTTTTGCCATCTGATTGTCTCTCTATTACCTCAATAAATTTGAAGACTAGGTCATTTTTTGATAAGTGAGTGAGGAGGTGGAGGAGTTGGAGGTTTAAGGATAGTGAAAAAGGTTTGAAATGATTGTGTGGAGAGGATGTAAATTAATTAAAAGATGTAGTGGATAATGGTAGATCCAGTCTGCTTTCTTCTGAAACTTTCTTCAGACATAAATAAAATGATTAATTAGGTTCATTTAGGATTGGGTTCTGCCAGAGGGGTGATGGTGTAGTGATTAAGGCTGTATACAAATATGCTGGTTCACCTCTTGGTACCTGGTAGGGTTTGCACACACCCACCCATTCTTTTCCACTTCAAGTTAAATGTAGCCGTGTGACTTGTTTTGGTCAGTGAAATATGAGCAAATGTGATGTGTAGATTCCTAATGGAGCTTTAAGAACCAGTTCTCCATTTGCTACTTCAGCCTTTTCCCCATCTGTAGGAATTATGGAAGGAAGCATTTGCTGAGATGCTGCCTCTTGCCAGCATGGACACAAAAGGAGAATAGGAGTGACCGATCAAGCAAGTTGGAAGAACTGGGAAATTGTGATCAGAGAAGGGAAAATCAGGAAATTTGGAAGGTGGAACTGAAGGTGTAAGTAGATGGGGAAAGTAGAGAAGGTACTTAAAGATGAGGTGGTCAAGGAACTCAGAGACTATACTTTTCTGTAATCCTGAATAAAGCCCTTAATGTGGTACAATTTGATTCAATAGTGATGATTCTTGTATTTAAATAAATGGCCTTTAACTGGGAGGTTGAACCTGTGCTCAGCATGCATGAGGTCCGGAGTTCCATTTCTAGCACTACCAAAAAAAAAATAATGTCCACAGGGCTGGGGATATAGCTCAGTGGCTAGAGTGCTTGCCTTGCATGCAGAAGACCCTGTGTTCAATCCCCAGCAACACACACACACAAAAACAAATAGATAAATAAATAAATAAAAATAATGTCCCCAAAATGATAAACCTGAAAGCTCTTTTATTTGAAACATTAAACAAATAAAATTCAGAGCTAGGTATGGTGGCACAGGCCTATAATTCCAGCAACTTGGGATACTGAAGCAGGAGGATTACAAGTTTGAGGCCAGCCTCAGCAACTTAGTGAGGCCCTGAACAACTTAGCAAGACCCTGTTTCTAAACTTTAAAAGGGGTTGGGGTTCTAAGGATGTGACTCAGTGGTTAAACACCATTGGGTTCCAATACCCAAAAAAAAAAGTTTCGGGGCTGGAGATATAGTTCAGTTGGTAGAGTGCTTGCCTTGCAAGCACAAGGCCCTGGGTTCAAATCCCTAGCACCACAAAAAAAAAAAAAAAAAAAAAGTAAAACTACAAAAAAAAAGTTTCCACATGGAAGTGATACATGCAGTTTACACAGGCCAACCTGTGTAATTTAGGGAGACCCTCTCTCAAAATAAATAATAAAAAGGGCTGAAGATGTAGCTCAGTGGTAGAGCACCCCTGGGTTCAATACCCAGTTTTGCAATAAATAACTAAAAATAAAGATTCTGGATTTAGTATTGAATTGAAAGATCCATTACCTTGATTATTAAAAACCAACCATGAAAATTATAATATAGCTTAGCCACCTAGCAGGTCAATATTAGGTAGGCTTTAGGTTAACCACTCTAACAGAGACTCCAAAATACAGAATTTAAAAAAATATGTAGCTTGTATCTCAAATCTTTAGAATTAACTGAGTTTTAAAGAAATAAGTGATAGGGATAAAGAATACCATGAGGAGGGCTGGGGACATGCTCTACAGTGGGTAGAGTGCTTGCCCTACATGCACACAGGCCCTGGGTTCAATCCCCAGCACCACCAAAAAAAAAAAAAAAAAAAAAAAAAAAAAAAAAAGAATACCATGAAGAAAGGGACAAATTCAGGGTGGGATATTCTATAACTTTGCCAATGAAAAAGTGCTGTGTGGACTCCCAGTAATGGCTTCAGTTAGGAACTTGTTAGGCAGAATCTTAGGTCTTGTGCCAGACTCATTAAATCAGAATTCACATTTTAATAAGATCCTCAAGGTGACTTGTATGCACTAGCCTAATCTCTTTAAAAAGACAGGGTTTTAGGCAAGTAAAAGGTTAGAAGAACTGTTCTAGATTAAAAGATACAGAAAATAAAGTATAAAAGTACTAAAGAAACAAGTAATATAGAGTACAAGCCTCGATTGAATCCTTATTTAAAAAGCCAATTATAGAAAACACTTTTGGGTTAACTAAGGAAATTAGAATAGGATAGGAGATGACATTAGAGAAGTGTTAATTTTCTTATATATGATAATGATCTAGTTATGTAGAGTATTTTTTTTTTATTCAGAGATACATGCTTAAGTATTTGGTGTGAATTTTCATTATCTGTGCAACTTATTTTGAAATGGTTCAGCAAAAAAGAAATGTACTTTTGGGCACCATGGCATATGCCTGTAAATCCCAACGGCTCAGGAGGTGGAGGCAGGAGGATAAATAGCAATTTCAAAGCCAACCTCAGCAACTTAGCAAGGCTCTAAAGCAAATCAGTGAGAAACTGTATCTAAATGAAATACAAAAAAAGGCTGGAGATATGACTTAGTGGTTAAGTGCCTCTGGGTTCAATCCCCAGTACCAAAAAAAAAGAGAAATACTCATATGTGTGTATATATTGATATTTCAGTGAAACAAATATAGCAAAATGTTAATAGATATGGAATCTAGATGGTACACGAATATTCATTATACTGTTCTTTTAACTTTTATTGATGTTTAAATTTTTTCATAGTAAGTTTGAAGAAAAAATTTGGTAGCTTAGGGTCTGGGGTTGTAGCTTGGTGGTAGAGCACTTGCCTAGCATGTGTGAGGCACTGGGTTCAGTCTCACCACCACAAATAAGTAAATAAATAAATAAATGTATTGTGTTCATCTACAACTAAAAAATATTTTTTGAAAATGTGATATCTTAAAAATATAGTTTATTTTTTTCTCAATAGTCAAGTTGCAGATAGTACAGCAGAGATAGGGGACTTTGCTTGGCTTATAGCTTCTATTCCTGGCCCAGTTTGATTATTCCAGCACCTACTGTCTTCTTGTCCATTATTCAGCAGCAGCACTTATCTTGCTGATTAAAACTTTCTTTTTTCATTCACCTGGATTTCATATATCTGGGGATATGTCTTAGTTAAGTCTGCTATAAATTACTGTAGACTGTGGGTGACTTAATTTTTATTTTATTTATTTTGGTACTGGGGATTGAACCCAGGGTGCTTTACTAGTGAGCTATATCCCCAGCCCTTTTTAAATTTTTTATTATGAGACAGGGTCTTGCTGAATTTCTGAAGGTCTTACTAAATTGACCTCTTTGTCTTGACCATGTTCTCTTTGTGTCCTAACATAGATATTAGGTTAGCTCTCTGGCTTCATAAAAGGGCAGGAATCTCTCTTTTTTTGTGTGTGGTGCTGGGGATTTTTTTTTTTTTTTCTTCAGTGCTGGGGATTGAACCCAGGGCCTTGTACTTTGGAGGCAGGCACTCTACCAACGGAACTATATCCCTAGCCCAGGAATCTCTTTTTTGAGGGTTGTACCCTTATGACCTCATTGATCTTCTGAAGGTTTCATCATCAAGTACTCTCACATTAGGGATTAAATTTCAACACATGAGATGAGAGAGTGGGGGGACACACAAATGTCCGTAAGGTAGTTCATGAAAGTTAAATGGAATGTAACATTTACATATTGCCTCTGTGTGTGTGTGTGCGCGCGCGCGAGTGCGTGCACAGTGGCAAGGATCAAACCCAAGGCTTTATGCACACTAGGTGAATACTCTACCATAGAGCTATATCCCCAGCCCTTTTATAAAAATTTGAAACAGGGTCTCACTAAGTTGCTGAGGCTGGCCTCAAACTTTCCATCCTGCCTCAATCTCCTGAGTAGCTGGGATCTTAATAAAGGTTTTCTAATTTTTATCTGATATTCCTGTCTTTTCCTCTGTTGATTAACTAACCAATTAAAATTGAAGCCATTACAGTTTTCATATGTGTGAAATAAAAAATATATAAAATTTCAATTTTGAAGATTAAAGTTTATTCATTTTTTTTCCTTAAATCTTTTCAGTGATAACAGATGCGGGTAAAAGATCCATCCAAATCTTTATCTGAGAAAGGCAAAAGAAATAAAAGGCCTTCGATACCTCATGATGAAGATTCTTCAGATGACATTGCTGGTAAATTATGATATCTAGCATCCCAAATGGTATTGGAGAAAATAAGTAACAATGCATGTTTTTAATTGATGAATTCATTAGTGTATTTTTACTGTTTTCTGTATAAATTTTACAATTGTCTAGTTCCAAGTAATCTGGTTGGGTTTTTATTAGGATTTTGTTTAGCTTATGAAGTAAATAAGAATTAGTGCCTTTATTTATTTATTTATTTATTTATTTTGGTCCCTTTCTCATGGTCTATTAAAATCAAGTCTCCAAGCCAATGGAGAATGGTAGATGGTGACCCTTTGGATTGCTGACTTCACAACTTGGTTTTCTTTATAGCCTCATGCCTTAGGTTTTGATGTCTGAAGATTTTCTTCATTTCCTCGCAGGTCATCCCTCCATTTAAAAAAGTTTTAGGGGCTGAGGCGATAGCTCAGTCGGTAGAGTGCTTGCCTTGCAAGCACAAGGCCCTGGGTTCGATCCCCAGCACTGCAAAAAAATATAAAAAAATTAAAAAAAAAAATTAAAAAAATTAAAGTTTTAATATATCATTTCCATTTTAAATGTCAGTGCTTCAAGATAAGTAGCTTCTGTAGTGAAGGAAGTCTGATTTTTTTTTTTTTTTTTTTTGTGGTACTTGGGGTAGAACCCCAGGCCTCAGGTATGCCAGGCAAGCGCTCTTCCACTAAGCTACACCCTTTGATCCTAATTATTCTTACATTAGCTCTTTTGCTGGTTTTCCAGTTATCACTTTCTCAGATTCTGATTCTTTAAAATTTCCTTTTCATTATGCTTGCTGTTTTATTTTTTTCCTTTTATTGTCTGCCACACTATTCGTTTTACCTTATGTTCTTTTTAGTTTAGCCTTCATTTTGTGGTCTTATCTGTTTTTATTTTACTTCTTTCTTGAACTGCGCCAGTTCCTTCCTATTGTTTTGCCGTCTTTTTCTAGAGTGTCGTTTCTCTTATTTTATGGCAGCAATTGCTCTGCTATTTGTTTTTTCCTTTTTCTTCTCCCTTTTCATTTTGTGACTTTTCTTTTTTTTTTTTTTTTGTGGTGCTGGGTATTGAACCTAGGGCCTTGTGCTTGCAAGGCAAGCACTATAACAACTGAGCTATATCCCCAGCCCCTCATTTTGTGACTTTTCAATTTGTGGCTTTGATTTCTCTTTAATTACTCATTCTTTGATGTAGGGTTGCTTTTCTTGGATGAGCTAGTTTTAGAATATTTTTATAAGAAAGTGTTATGGTTTGGATGAGTGTTCCCCAGGGGTCCATGCACATTAAAGTTTGGTACCCAGGTGGCACTCTTTGGAGGTGGAATGCAGTGGGAGATTCTTAAGTCATTAGGGACATGCTCAAGTGGCTATGGGCCCCTAGCCCATTCTCTTTTCTCTTGCTTCTTGGCTCAAGAGGTGAGCAGTTTGCTCTGCTACATGCTTCCACCATGATGTTCTACCCCTACCAGAGGCCCAAAGCAGTGAAACCAGTTGCTTTTGGATTGAAACCTCTAGAACCATGAGCAAAAGTAAACCTTTTATCATTGTAAGTTAATTATCTCAGGTATTTGAGTAATACAGGGGTGAGAGCTTTGTTGGTCCTAGCTAGAGTTTTGACTTTGAGATCATGTAGCCTTTACTTTTTTGTGACCAAGAGGGTTATGCAATCTTAGTTTTTTTTAGAACTAAAATCCCTCTTCTCCCCAACTGTCATAGAGACAATACAATTTCCTGAAGGTATGACTTGCTTTTTATTTTTCACTTAATAAATGAGAAATTTCCTTCTTTTGCTTCTTTTCAAAACAAAAGTGGATATGGGGAGTCCTGCCACTGTTATTACTACATAGCTATTTAGATTTTGCTGTGTATCTGGGAAGCATATGTCTATGAAATCTATACCTGCATTATTCTCTCTGCTTTCTTCTATGTGCACTTCTGTTTGATACCTACTGCTTTGAGATGGGAGCACTTCCACTTAATTCATGACTTGGTACTTCAGCTGTCTCCTGTTTTCTTTCTATTCTTACTGCCTTTTGAAAACTTCTGGGTAGAAAAGGGGGGATGTGTTCATTTTTATGTATGACAACATTTTCAAATTGGAAGAATTTCTTGTAGTTTTTTTCCTTAATATTTAAAGTGGAAAACAAAGATTTCAATTTATTGCTTTTGATTTGTTTAATGTGAAAACAGCTAGATTTTAATCTGATTTTATATTCATAGATCTCTAGCAGACTTTTTTGTCAGATGAAATAAAGATAATTAGACAATGAAACTAATTACAGAAAACTGAAGAAATTTACTTATTAAAATAAAGGAAATTTTGCACATATTTTTTCCCAGAAAAGGTAGTGAATACTGTTCAAACAGCAATTACTTACTATAGGAAAATTTTAGGCTGGAAAATTCAATGCTGGAGATTGAACCCAGGGCATTCTATCATGGAGCTGTACCACCAGCCCCTGGATGAGACATTTAAGAGCTAATGGATTTAATTTAGGTCCTGGAAACTTTTCTTTTTGAATTTATTTATCTCTGAAATCATTACAATTCAATTTTAAAAGTCTGAATAGTAGAATCAGAGAATGTTTAAATTGTACCCTGGTTGACTCCCATTCCAGAGATTATATAGAAAGGTATGTAGAATGGTTTTCCCCTTAGAAATTTGAAATATGAAGTTCAAACAAAGCAATGACATTTGGTAAATCATTTTTAGATCTTTTACATGCTGCTTTTTTATCATTCTTCCCCCAAGTTATTCTTTCCTTAGTGGCATGGGTCTTGCTTTTGAGAGACACAACTGAGTTCAGAATTACTTCTTTTATATTTGTTTTTATAGCCTGCTATCGATACAAAATTAGAAGTTTTAATGTTTCATTCAGATTTACATAAGGTTTTTGTGAAAATTGTATCTTATTATAAATTATCATATTCTTAGTCTTTAGGAAGAAATAGAATTAATGCATAACTAACCTCTTTCTAGTTAATTAGTAGATAAAAAAGAATGCTTTGTATTTAGAAAGGACAGTGGAGAAAATTGAAATGCACACATTCCTGTTTTTCCTTTTTGAGTTACTTAGTCTCTTTCTTTTTTGATTTTTTTTTTTTTTTTTGCGGTGCTGGGGATTGAACTCAGGGCCTTGTGCTTCCAAGGCAAGCACTCTACCAACTGAGCTATAACCCTAGCCCTCTTTTATGATTTTGGTAGGTGGTTATATTATTGATGTATGAATATCTGAGGTGGAGTGTTCAGGTATTTGAGAGAAATGGAAGTGTAACTGCCCTTGGGAGAAGAATGTAGTTATTTGAAGACTTAAAAATCTGTTTGCCTAGTTTTGACCATATAGCTCCAAACAGAGCACACATTAGAAGCTGTTATAAAGGATCATTAGGGAACAATGATCAAATAATTTGTTATTTGAGATTATTCTTATGGAGAATCCTAAGAATTATGGGTTCTTTAAATTATAACATTGCTCCTCTTCATTTTCCCAACAATGATGAAAATAGCAACATAGCAAAGCTAATATATATAAAATGATTTTATATATATGTATCTTTTTTTGGTGGGGGGGGACAATGCTAGGGATCAACCCGGGCTTTGTGTATGCTAGGCAAGTGCTGTACCACTGAACTACATCCCCAGCCCTCTTTTTTGGTGCCAGGAATTGAGCCCAGGGCCTGGCACATGCTAAGCTGTCACTGAGCTACACCTCCAATCCCTGTACATTAAAAACGCTTGACACATAGTAGCCATTCAATAAATAATCTCCTTAACTTTGTTTTTATTTTTTAACTAATTTTAAATTTGTAGGAAGGCACAAAGAAATACAGTGTTTTAGTCAGCTATTTCACTGCTGTGACTTAAAGACCCAACCAGAACAATTATAGAGGAGGAAAAGTGTATTTGGGGGCTCACAGTTTCAGAGGTCTTAGTCCATAGACAGCTGGTTCCATTCCTTGGGGCTTAAGGTGAGGCAGAAAACATGTGGAAAAGTGTGGCAGAGGGAAGCAGCTCACATGATGATCAGGAAGCAGAGAGAGAGATCCCCACTTGCCAGATACAAATATATGCCCCAAAGCACCACCTACTCCAGCCATACCCCACCTGCCTTCAGTTACCACTCAGTTAATCCCATTAGGTGATTAGTTCACTGATTGGGTTAAGGCACTTGTAACCCAGTCATTTCTTCTCTAAATCTTCTTTCATTGTCTCACACATGAGCTTTTGGGGGACATCTCACATCCAAACCATAACATACAGTGAGGTCCCATTCATCTGTCATCCAGCCTTCCCTGATAACATCTTGCATTGCTGTAGTACAGTATCAAAACCAGTTGTATAATCCTTAGATTATTCAGATTTTACCAGATGATGCATGTGTGTGTGTGTGTCTGCAGTTTTATTACACGTGGAACTTTGCATATTTTAAGGAATTTGACTCTACCACCCTCACCACCACCCTGTGTGTTACCCATTTGTACCTACAGCCTCTGTCCATATTTTCTAATCTGTTCAACTCCCTAGTTATTAGCTCATGGATGTAATATAAATGAATTTGTGTAACATGTATTCTTTTGATTTATTTCATTTTTGAATCCCTATGCTTTTTAGTAAATAGCATTTTAATGCTATGGACTTTTGCTTCCTAAAGACAGCAACAGTATTAAAAAAAAAAAAAAAGTTCACATTTTGTTTTATCTTGTTCAGTAGGTTTAACTTGCCAACATGTAAGTCATGCTGTTAGCGTGAATCATGTGAAGAGAACAGTAGCTGAGAATCTGTGGTCAGTTTGTTCAGAATGTTTAAAAGAAAGAAGATTCTATGAAGGACAGCCAGTACTTTCTTCAGATACTTGGTTGTGCCTCAAGTGTGGTTTTCAGGTAAGAAAAGGAAGACTTATCCCATATTTAGATTGAAACTCTCCAGAAGTGAACTTGGAAATGCTTTAAGTAAAACATCAGAAAATAATGATGTGGTTCATAAATACTTGAAAAGGGAATCTCATTCACCTGCAGTACTTATTTCTGGACCTTTTTATCTTTTAACCTTTTGTTGTTACATAGGAAAAAGGGTCCAATTTTTTAGATTCATTTTTCTCTCTCAAAAATGATTATTCTGCTTTTTTTCAAAAGTTTAGATAACTTTAGGATATCTAGAAGTTTAAAAGTTACTGTTATCTATAATAAAGGAATTTTCTAATGAAATTAAAAATGTGTACTTAAAAAAAGGAGAATCTTTATTATCTCGAATAGAAGTTCAGAAGTAGGGCCACTTCAGGGTTAGTTAATTCAAGAGAAAAATTATTTTTCTGCTTCTATTTTTCTGCTGTGCTGTCTCCAATTTCATAGTTTCAGGATGAATGAAGATGCTTTAGACATTATTTATCACATTGAGATCACCAAAGCCCATAAAGAAGGGGAAAGAGTATATTCCTTTTCCTTTTTTTATTTTTTATTTTTTTGGTACCAGGGATTGAACCCAGGGGTGCTTTACCACTGAGTCACATCCCCAGCCCTTTTTGTATTTTATTTTGAGAGAGGGTCTCACTGAATTGCTTAGGGCCAGTGCTAAATTGCTGAGACCGGCTTTGACTAAGTCCCATTGAGTTACTTGGATTATAGGCATGTGTCACCACACCCAGCTTATCCCTTTCCTTTTAAACATATGTATGACTTCCCCAGAAATGTCCATCAGACTTGACTCCCTCTCAAGTTATGTTAGCCAGATTTATAGTATTTCATTTCTTTACTTATCTAAGTGAAGGAAATTATTATGTTTAGTCTGTCTCATTAGTTCTCAGTGGGGGCTGGGGTGGAAATGTATACAGGATTAGGAAATACAATATAATGACATGATATGAAATGATATGATATGATATAATATAGGGGAGGGACACTACTGGTCTACCAGGATGATCCATGTCTCACACTATGTAAGACAACATACAAATTTCTAAATGGTAGGGAAATTAACTTTGCTTTTGATTGTTTTAGGTAAACACTATATCATGAAAAGTAAATTAGTCTCAACAAAAATTTAATAAGAATCTGTATTGCTTTCTGAAACAGTTCCCTCTTCCTTGGAATTTAAAATAAATATTTTTTTGTATTTTTTAGTACAATTTAAGTTTTGACTAATTCAAAACAAGCTTATGTATAAATATTTGTACAAATAGTATTCTGTTCATCTTCAGGGATGTGGTCAAAATTCAGAAAGCCAGCACTCACTGAAGCACTTCAAGAATTTCAGAGCAGAGTCCCATTGTATTATAATTAGTCTGAGCACATGGATTATATGGTAAGTTAAATTTTGTTAGCGCTTCTGTAAACAAACTAACAAACAAAAAAACACAAAAAAAGATCTTTTTCTTTGAACTTTATAAGGTAAAATAAAGATGTTATACCCATGTATGCTTTTTAAACCTGAACACAATCTCTAGAATTTTTTGTTTTTTGGGAGCAGGGCTAGGAGTTGAACCCAGGGCCTTGCTCATGCTAGGCAAGGGCTCTACCACTGAGCTACCTTACCCCCGCCCTTTTTTTTTTTTTTTTAAAGAGCATGAACTTTTTTTTTTAATGGACCTTTATTTTATTTATTTATTTTTTATGTGGTGCTGAGAATCAAACCCAGTGCCTCACACATGCTAGGCAAGTGCTCTACCACTGAGCCACGACCCCAGTCCTACCTCCCCCTTTTTAAAAATTTTATTTTGAGACAGAGTCTTGCTTGATTGCCCAGGCTGGCCTGGAACTCGAGATCCTCCTCTCTCAGCCTCTTGAGTAGGTGAGATTACAGGCATGTTCCACCATGCCTAGTTTATAGGATAATTTTAGAAAATCACTGTTACCCATGAACCTAAAAGTTAAGTGAGGGGAAAAAAAAAAATCTAGTTTTCCCCTACTTTTCTCTAACATTTCCTTTGTATGATAAAGGAAAATTCTGTCTGGTTGATTTTTCATCATCAACTTGTTACAGAATTCCGGAGTTTTAGTGAAGGAAGTTACTTCAAGCAGTCCAGGTGATTTGGTGAGTCTCTGTAGGGAAAGCCTGAGCATAAGTGATTTATAAAAACTTCTCAGGCGATTCTGCTACTTAACCCTGATAGACGACCTAATTCAGTTTCCTCATATCATGTGTAAAGAAACAGTATCGTTTACTTTTTTTATGCTTACAAAGTAAAAATGTAGGCACTTAAACAAGTCTCTTTATTCCCTAATGTGTTACCAGCATACTATACTGTTTTAGTGGTATAAGAAGATACGGCCTTGAAACATTTTCTCTATATTTTACAACAATAATCTTCTAACTGGAGTCTGTAGACTCAGGGTTCCTTGAATGAATTTTCTGGAGTTTTCAAGTTTTAAGACAAACATTTTAACTTATGTTTCTTTTTAGGATTCTAAAATTAATACAAGGATATTTTGGCTCATGGAATAGATCATCATCCTATAATTTAATACAGGGGTTTGGTGTTTGCTGCATTTATAAGTTTTTGTTGTTGTTGTTGTTGGTAGTTTGAGGAAAGAGCAGAGAGAACTTAGCATGTAAATGATGCAGTGAAGTCAAGGGACAAGGGGTTGATGTCATAGTATTGCTGCTAAATAAAGATTTTACTGTGGTTGTCTCACATTGTGAGATGCCTCTGAATCACCTGGAAGATTTGTTAAGACAGATTGCTGGATCTCAAGCCTAGAGATTGTGATTTCGTAGTTCTGGGGTGGGACCTGAGAGTTTGCATGCCCAGCAAATTCCTAAATGTTGCCAATGCTGCTGGTCTTGAAACCCCAGTTTGAGAACCACTGAAATTTTAAAAAAAGTTGCCAGGAGAATTGGTAGAATAGGCTCAAATTAATCTGCTGGAGAATCTCTGTTGTAAGTCTTTGATCTTATGATATGAATTTTGATTTTCAATTTTTAGCAAAAAAGACAGCATAATAAATTAGTGCTTTAATTTATTTGGTTTTGTAATTTCATTTTTATATTTATCCAGTTTGTTTTTATAGTTACAAAGAGTTATAAGGATGCTGAATTTATTCAGTTTTTTGAGTGTGTTACCTTTATAATGAAAATAACTAAACTCATATTTAGGAATCTGTAGAGTTGTTTCCTATGAAAAGAAGATATTCAAGTTTGTCAAATACAATTATAGGAATTTAAATGTGTATTTTAGTTTTTCTAATTCTTAAGCAATAAAAAACAATGATTTCAGTAGAATACTTCACTAGTTTGGATTAGAAGGAAAACCAACCTGAATTAGAGAAAAAATCTGAGCTGTATAAAAAGAAAAGGTAAATCACAGATTTGGTAATTTAATTATGGCTAACAAGGTTAAGGTTGCTAGACAGTGGATGTAATACTACTTTAAGCACAGTGGTTCTTATTTCACATCAGAATCACACAGGATGGTTTTGAAAAATCTGTAGGTGCCAGTGGACCTCTCTTAAGTAAGACCTATTGAATCAGGGTTCTGTATTTTTTTTTTGATTGGTGTCTCTGAAGCCTAAACAGAGGTAAAAAGCAGTACTTAAAGTTAACATATAAACATTTAGAGTACTCAAAATTTTGTTGAAGGAATATTTTCCTCGTACTGTTACATTACTGATTTGAATTCTCCTATCTCACTTTATCTGTAAAAAGAAAATATATGAAGATAAGCTATTTTAAAAAGTAATTCTTTTGTGATTTTATGAGGCATTAAGTCAGATAATGCATGCACATTTAGAATAGACCCTGTCATATAGTAGGTGCTCAATTTAAAATGTTTGGGTTATTTTTAATAGAAACTAGAATTAAATTATTCTGAACTCTCTTCTTTTCTCCAATTCACTGTATCATCTTGACTTTTTGGGGGGGGTACTGGCAATTCAACCCAGGGATGCTTTACCACTGAATCACAAGCCTAGCCGTTTTTATTTTTTACTTCAATATAGGGTCTTACCAAGTACTTAGAGGCCCACGAAGTTGCTAGGTTGCCCTTGAACTTGCAGTCCTCTTCCCTTAGCTTCCATAGTTGCCAGGATTCTGGGTGTGTGTCACCACACCCAGCCCATGTTGACTTTATTTATTTGCCTTTTTTTTAGTGCACGCTCAAAGTTAATATATTATATAACAAGTAAAACAAATTGCAATATCAGTGAAAATTTCTTTACCTTGGCAAATGAGCACATTTTATATTTTGTTATTTTTGACAGTAGTTAAATGAATAAATATTGGGTATATTATATAGCATAAGCTTTGCAACTATAATTCGATTTTTTAAATTCCTTCATGGTTTATTGGAAGATAATGTTTTTAGGAATGTTTGCTGTGATTTCTCTCTCTCTGTTTTAGTAGTAGAGTAGACACTCAGTAAAAACTGAATTTTGAATGCATTAAGTATAATGTTTGGTATAACCCATTATATTTATAAAACAGTTTCATACACATACTCTTATTTGATCATTGGATCCATGAAAATAAAGGAAACAGGTAAGGGTAATATAAAGAAGAAACATCTTAATGCCTTAGGCACTAATGAATAAACAATTGAGGAGAGTTTTCTGAAATGGAACGTGCTTTTAAAAATCTCTTCCCCAATTCCTTACCTTCAAGTAAGCCCCCAAACTTAAAAAGTTTTATCTTTCTCATATCTTTAAGTAGTGCCCCATAACTTGGTAATCAAGCTAGAAACCTAGTAATTATTTTGTCCTTTTCTTATTTTATTTTTTAACCTTTTAACAAAAGTAGACGAAAATGGTATCATGAATTCCTCTATACCTATTACCTGCCTTTAAATGTTTTCAATTCACAGCAAGTTTTATTTTATTTAGATCGGGATTTCTCAGTCTCAGTGCTATTGTCTTTTGGACTGATAATTCTTTGTTGTTCATTGTTGTGATCAATTCTTTGTTGTCCTATCCTCTACCTTATAGGATGTTTAGCAACATTTCTGTCTCCTACCTGCCCAGAGGCCAGTAGCAGCCTGGAGATAACCAAAAATCTCTCTAAACATTGGAAAATATTCCCTAGGGAGCAAAATTGGTCCAAGAATCACTAACACATCCTTGACTGCTTCTCCCTTCCTATGGTAGTTATTTTGATATTTTTTAAAGATGTTCATGGACCTTTATTTTATTCATTTATTTATATGTGGTGCTAAGAATCAAGCCCAGTGCCTCATACATGCTAGGCAAGTGCTCTACCACTGAACCACAACTCCAGCCAAGTTATTTTGATATTTAACCTCTTCCGCATCCTTTATGTCCAATTCATTACTGTTTCTGCCTCAAAATATACATAATGAAGTATGTCCATTTCTTTCCAGATTCATGTTACTATACTGATCTGTTGCTATTCTTAGTGCCCTCCAATTTAGTTTATCACATTAGTTGAATTGAAGTTTTAAAAATATAGTTCATAGTACTACTCTACTTAAAATATCCTCATAACATTTCATTACACAGAAGAAAAACTATCAGACTTACTTTTTTTCTTTTTTTGAGGTGCAGGGGATTGAACCCAAGGTCTCTTGAGCATGCGAAGCAAGTCCTCTATCACTGAGCCATACTCTGTTCCTGTAAAACTTTTATGTCAACTCTGAGGCTCTGTATGAACTGTCCTGTCACTAGACTTACCTAATAAAGCGCTTTCCCCTTTATATTCCCTCCCATGTAATTTAAAGACAAAAGTGATCAAATATCAACTGTGTTACCTATGTGCAAAATTATTAAAGGGTACTTTCATAATATTTGCTTAAATTTTATTATTTTTTCAGGTGTTATGAGTGTGATGAAAAATTATCAACGCATTGTAATAAGAAGGTTTTGGTTCAGATAGTTGATTTTCTCCAGAAACATGTTTCTAAAACACAAACAAGTAAGTTAAGCAATTCCTAAAGGAATGTGTATTAAAATATATTTCATACTTAATATAAAACGTCTATAATATTCATAAAGATATCTTAAGATTTCACTGTAAGGTCTCAGCCTATAATTTGAGTAAAGATGTTATGTCATATATTCTTAGGTGGCAAGCTCATAATATTACCTTTTTTTGTACAAGGGATTGAACTCAGGGCCTCATGCATGGTAAGCAAGCACTTTAGCATTGAGTTATATTCCTAGCTCTTATGTTATATTGTAAGTGTTTATAAAACCAATCTTAGAAGCTGAAGTATATAGTGATTAGGTCATGGGTTTTTAAATCAGATAGTCCCAAATTTTGGACTCCCCAACTTAATCTGTGGCTTCTACTCTTTAGTTTTCTTACTACAAGATTAGAATGATAATCCTGCCTTATGGGGTTGTTGTGAGCCTTAGAGATATTTGGTAAAGATATAGAAATAATGTATGTACAAACACTTGCATAGTCCTTAATTCATACTTATGAAATGATATCTTATTATTTGCTACATAATTGCAGTACAGTTTTGATACTAACCACCTGGAGGTAGGCCAGACTTTAGCTATGGGCTCATGTTGTCCATAATACTACCCTCACTTCAGACACTAGAAAGCTCAAGGGTTTCCAGGCCATTGCATTTCTAACTAGCTACAAATTTGGGGGTTTTGCACTATGTCTTCAGATTTAATAATTTGCTATAATAATTCAGATAGCTCAGAAAAGTGCTATACTATAATTGTAGTTTTATTATAGCAAAAAAATTCAGCCAAGAGAGACATAGGCCAAGGTTTGGGAGAGTCCCATATATGAAGCTTCTGAGTGAGGGTGCACACCCCCCCCAATATGCACACCGGCCCCAAACCCAGTTATGTAATAATATGCAGAATTTTGTTAACCAAGGAAGCTCACTGGAGTTTTGGTGTTGAGTTTCTGGGGTTTCATTATTTAGGCACAATCGAGTCACTGGCCTCTTGGATTTAATTCAGTCTCCAGTACCCCAACCAGCTAATCATGTTTTTTTTTTTTTTTTTTTTTTTCCTTCTGGCAGGCACAGGTCCCATCCCAGTCATTTCTTTAGCATAAACTATCTAGGTAATTCAGTGAGTCACTTTGTTAACATTAAACATTAACTGTAGTCCCAGGGTCTCACCCTGAATAACAAGCACCCCTTTCATTGTTGGAAATTCCAAAGATTTAAAGGGTACTTGCCAGGAAACTGGAACAAAGGCCTCCCAAATCCTTTACTATGAGACAGTAATGTATTAGCATATACTTTGTTAATTATATGTTACCTAACATAAAATTAACATATAAGTTCATATAAATTAAAAATGTTTAGGGAACCAGTTTTTCCATCTGAAAATAGTGCCTTCAACATGCCAGATATTATACTTACTTAGCATCTAGTAGTGAAAGAAAAATCGTCTTATCTTCCTGTCTTGGGGTTTAGAGTATAGTGAGGGAGGGAAAAAAAAAAAACAAATATATAACTTCTGGTAAGAGCTACAATGGAAGGATTTGCAGAGACGTGTAATAATCCATTAATCACAATGATCACGAGAGGCTAATGTGGCTGAAATGTAGTTTATTAGGAGAGAATGAGTTAATTATAGGTAGGTGATCTGGTCATGAAAGATACTGTAAGGGATTTCATGATAAAGAATATTTATTGAATTGAAAGTATAATGTAAGTTATTTAAGCGTTTTACTCCCCCTTCCGCGACTCAGCTACATTCAAAAAACCTGGGTGTAGTGGCAGATGCCTGTAATTCCACTGACTCAGGAGTCTGAGGCAGGAGGATCACAAGTTTAAGACTAGCCTTGAAGCCAGAATTGGGGACAGGCAGTTAGTGTAGAAGTAGGGGATCAGGTCAGATAGAGGAAATGGAGGCCATGAAAGCCATCTGCTTCTGGAAGTTGGAGATTGCCCCTGGAAGAATGGAATGTCAAGGATCTCCGGAGCCCATTGATTACCAAATTTACCTGCCCTTATCAAGGACTGCAGGGAAGGAGCTGCTAATTAATGCCCCCTAGGCCCTTGCCTGGCTTAATCACTTTGGCCCTCCCGGTGCCCCATCCGCTTCTCAAAAGATGTAGGGTGCGCTCACTTCTTGGGATTCTAGAACATCAGCCATGGCCCCCTTCTCCCCCTCGGGAGAAGCCTGAATTATTACTACTTTTAAATAAAACCTGCTTAATATGCTTGCCTTGGAGAGCTTCTCTAGTGTTCAAACTTCAACATTAGAGGGAACAGAACTCGTCACCGGTAAATGGGCGGTATCAGCCTCCGGAAACTTAGCAAGACTGTCTCAAAATAAAAAGGGGTAGGAGTGTAGCTCAGTGTTAGAGTGCCTCTGGGTTTAATCCTCCCCTTACCAAAATAATAAAGATAACTGATTACTGTATGGAGATAGACTGTAGGTAGTTGAGTGGGTCTGGGGTGGCATTTCAGGCAGCTTTTTCACTGCTGTAACTTAAAGACTGGACCAGAACAACTGTAGAGGAGGAAAAGTTTATTTAGGAGCTCACGGTCTTAGAGGCCTTAGTCCATAGAAGGCTGGCTCCATTCCTTGGGGCTCGAGGTAAGGCAGAACACCATGGCAGAAGAGTGTAGCAGAGGAAAGTAGCTCTCATGATGATCAGAAGCAGAGAGAGAGACTCCACTCTCCAGATACAAAATATGTATCGCATAGCTGTGCCCCTAATGAACCACTTCCTCCAGCCTTTCTGCCTCCAGTTACCACTCAGTTATTCCCACCATGGATTAATTCACTGATTAGGTTAAGGCTGTAACACAATCATTTCTCCTCCAAACCTTGCATTGTCTTACACACGAGCTCATATCCAAACCATAACAGGTGAGGAGATCATTAAGCATGTTAAAGGAGGCTATATAATAGGGCAAGTGAAAAACTAGTAGAAGCTGTGGTGGAAAGTGGTTGGGTTAGATGTAGTAGGTGAGGGAGAGTGGGAGGAATTAAGTCCAAACCTCAGGATTTTGATTGAGCAACTGGGTAAGTGGGAGTGAGTGAACATGATAAGCATGAGATGCCTTTGAAGCAGACTGAACTGAAACTGAAAAGTTATATAGAAATATGATTGCCAAATAGGAAAAATATGGTTGCCAGTTGTATCTCCTTTGTATCTCCAATAATATGATTTGTTTTGTTAGATTCGTATCCCGTAATGACACACTAATGGTGAAGAAATTGGGGGAGAAATTAGAAGAAGTAAACTCAGGCTCTTGGACAGCAAAATAAAATTTTTTTTACCACTTATTTGTTAACTTAATTCAACAAACTTTGTTGAATTCTTCCTTTGTCTCAGACATGCCAGTCATAAATACAGTTCTTCTCTAATAAAGGATCAGGAAAATGTGGTTAAAGACTTTTTATTTTTATTTTTTGTGGTACCAGTGATTGAACTCAGTGCCTCAATCATGCTAGGCAAACATTCTATCCCTGAGCTCCATCCCCAGCTCTTTTTGTTTTATTCTGAGTCAGGGTCTCACTAAGTTGCCCTGGCTGGTCTCCAATTTATGATCCTCTTGCTTCAGCCTCCCAAATCTTTGGGATTACAGGCATGTGCCACCCTCCCCACTGGTGATGAAGTTGATCTAATGCTGTCTCCTGAAAACTGCACATTACATTTGTTTTTTAGGAAGGCATGCAGCATATAATGCCGAGGGTGATGAAAGTACAATTGTAGAAATTATTTTCTCTGAATACTTGACCTTAGAGGTTCTCTGAGGTTAAAACAAAGCCAGTGTAATTTCCATTCAGTTTTACAGACTTATTGAATATTTATTACAGGAAGGATGCTAGGAAGGGAGTATGAATGGTATGATAGAAAAGGCATGGACTTTGAGTCAAGGGGTCTGACTTTTAAATTTAATTCTTAAAATCACTAGCTATGTGACTTTGGGCATATTGGTTCACTAAAGCCTCGTTTTTTTTCCTCGGCACTTTTCTGTTTTCCTGTAGTGCTTTAGGGAATAGAAGTTGATAGCTCCCTACCCTTAAGAGGCTTAAGATCTGAAAGAAAATGTAAGATAACAATGTAAGGAGAATGCAAGCAGAATAAGATTTCTATTTTAATTCATATTCAAAGCTCTTCAGATATTCAAAGATGCACATGATGTTCAGTTGAAAAGGAAAGGAATCATGAATGAGTTGACTTTCAAGCTGACCTTCAGAGGATGAATTTTGGGCAGAGGGAGAGAAGAAATCACTTTAGGTGGTGGGAAATACTAATGGAAGTCTTAATTGTGTTTGTGGAACTATGAGTACCACCTGGGAAATAGCGCTTGAGGTAGTTTGAGGGCATTCAGAGTTAAAGTAATAATTGGGAGTTCAGTTTTCAGAAGTTCTAGGGCAAAATGTCTTCACCTTTGTGGATCAAGCTACAGAATCTCTCAGGCAAGTTTGATTTAAATAAGATCTCTTGGTTGGCATTTTAGAAGTTTTGGGTTAGTAATCTGTATTTTTGGTATGAAACTTTAGTGTATTTTTGTAAATTACTTGAAAATCAAATATTAATGTTGCTATCTAGGCTTGTAAGAATACTGGATATGATTTTGCAGTTATTTTAAATGATAATTGTGAAGACTGTAGACACATCTTCACAATGCCTGGAAGAAAGCCTGTATCTGTACCTTACATACTTTTTTAAGTTATTCAGTGCCTACACTAATTCCATTTAGAATATATCTAATACAGTTTATCTACACACAGAATCTAGACTAATGCTCCATCCATCTCTAAAACAAGCAACTTATGGAATCATTAACTTTTGCTTTCAATACCACTTAAGGCTCTTAAAAAATTACTGAGGATTCAAAGAGTTTGTTATGTAGATTATATCTATCAGTTTATGTCAGAAGTTAAAACAGGTATTTTTTTTAACCATCAAATATTCAGATTTTTTTTTAATCAAACGAGTTTATGAATTGAAAGTTTATCAATAGAGAAATTTCTGTGCTTGTAAATCAAACTTGAATAGTCACTGAAAAATAATTCCATGCCTTGTTAATACAAACATATTTTGAGGAAAGAGATATTAAAAAAAAAACCAAATAGGCTTTTTCTTTCTGCATCTGGTTTATTTCACTTCACATATCTTCCTCAATTTCTAACCATTTTGCCACAAATGATAAGGATCTCTATTTTTATGGTGTCTAGTATTCCATTGTGTATATATGCCACATATTCTGTATCCATTCATCTGTCAATGGACACCTAGGTTGATTCTGTATCTTAGCTATTGGGAATAATGCTACAGTAAGTAAGGGATTGCAGGTTACCCATTTTTACAAATATCTTTAATGTCTACTTAGTAGAAAACAGCTAGATTCTCATATTTGTTTTTGATTCAGTCATTGTGAATCAAAAGTTTTAAGAAGCAAATAACATCTTAGATTTATTAAACAATAGTAAGTATTTTGACCGTAAGGACCCCTGAAAGGAGGAGAGTGTCTTCAGACACCTTTGAGAACTGCTGATGTAACATTTGTCTGTATTTTCTGTCTTCAGCATTATTTATCTGCTAAAGCTCTTCTTAAATTCTACTTGAGGACACTTTTCCCAATCCTTGCTTCTTTGTTGAGGAACTATATGTATGCAGCACACTTCAGAATCTAGTTAACACACTGTTTATGCTATTTAGCTTTCTTGTGCATATGTATTTTCTGTGCTTTCCTTAAGGATGAGTCTGGCTTATGTTTTTGTTTCTCAAGTGACTAGACAGTAAATACTTGTGGAATTAAACTAACTGGAATGTTAAACAGTTTTTACTGAGGGTAAAAACCGATATGTAAGCTTCTTACGTCCACCTCCAACCAAACCCTGAATATTAATGATCAAAATTATCTGATTTATTCAGTATTTTAATATATTTGAGTTTCTACCTTGTGCCAGATGCCACAGATGATGTTGGAGATGCAGCAGTGTATGAAACAAATCTACTTCCCACTTCCTGTCATTGCTAATCTTTCAATCTTGTGAGGGGTATAGACAAATGATGCTTAGTTATTGCTCGTTTAAATAATGCTGTGATGGAGTAAGTAGTGGGAGCTAATGAGAACATTTTGGAATCCTGTCTAACCTATACTAAAAAAAGTGAGAGCAATATTATTTAGAGGGATAACCACCTAAGCCAGAAGGTGAAGGATATCTAGAAATTACCTAGGCAAAAAGGGAAAAGGTATTTTTCAGGCAGAGGAAATAGCTCCTTGATGAAGGGACTCAACAGGTTCAGGGAATTCTATAGAGCTGGAAGGTTGTATTTTGTAGTGTTGTGAGGATGGTAAGAGGTGAGATTCAAAATGTAAGTAGGAACGGATGTTTAAGGACCTGGTCAGGTTAGAGTTTGCCTTGAGGACAGTGAGGAACCACTGTTAGATTTTAAGCAGAGAAACTGATGGTCAGTTTTATATTTAAACAGATCATTTGACTTACATAGACAGCTAGGAATGACTGCATTCCTGTCTGTCTACATATACCTGCCCATTATGTTAATGTTAATTTATCTCATGATTAAATAAATATTTCTAAGGTTAATAGTTAACTGGGAGTTAGGTTTTGAGAATAAAAAGGTAAGCTAATTAGTGTGCAGTTTTAGGGTAGGGGAATTGGGAAGCAAGTTTTTCCTTTTAAAAATTAAACTTCCTTTCAGCTGTAGAAATGGGCAAATTACATTAATACTACATGGCTGGTTTAGGTAATTGCATTAAGCAGATGAGATGAACCCCAGTGCAGGTTCCCAGAAGAATGCTTACAGCTGTGTAGATTTCACATCTGATGTTAGAATTTGCTTAAAAAAAAAAGATAAAACCTCCTTTCAGTCCCCCACCCCATATACATAATGAAAAGATCATGCATAACACAAGATTTAAAAGGTCATATGTTACACAGATTTAAAAAGAGCAAATAAAGCTCTTGTGAGAACAAACCAGAAACGTGTACCATTAAAAAGTAGACCCCGCCCCCCGCCAAAAAAAAAAAAAAAAAAAAAGAGCAAGGGACAGAGAATTTTTAGGGCAGTGAAACTACTCAGTATAATTCTATAAAGATAGATACATGTCTTTTTGCATTTGTCTAGAATCATAGAATGTACACCACCCAGAGTGAACTTAATGTAAGCTGTGAATTTTGGGTGATAATGATGTGTCAATGTAAGTTGATCATTTTTAACAAATGAACCATTCTGGTGTGGGATATTGATAATGGGGGAGGATGTGCATGTGTGGGGGACAGGGCATATTGGCTTAGTTTTGCTGTGAACCTAAAACTTGCTCAAAAATTTTTTTTGTTTTGTTTGTTTGTTTGTTTGTTTTTGCAGTGCTGGGGATTGAACCCAGGGCCTTGTGCTTGCAAGGCAAGCACTCTCCTCTACTCTTGCAAGGGCTGTATCCCCAGCCCTCAAAAAACATTTTTTAAAAAAGTGAGTCATGTTCTCTGAAAGGCTAAAGAGATGTGTTACTTCAGTAGTTTTGAAGACTGAAGTATTCTATTAATGCTTAGAATTCCAGGTGAAATAATATTATTGAATATTGGTTTGCTTTTTGTGAACTAGACACATGAATGATAATTCCACATTTTTTTCTAGACAGATACTTTTTTTTTTTTTGTACCAGGGATTGAACCCAGGGGCACATAACCACCATGCCACATCCCCAACCCTTTTTTGTATTTTATTTGGAGACAGAGTCTCGCTGAGTTGCTTAGGGACTCACTGATTTGCTGAGGCTGGCTTTGAACTCTCGATTCTCCTGCCTCAGCCTCCCGAGTTGCTGGGATTACAGGTATGCACCACCATGCCTGGCTTAAACTAGTAAATTTGACTCATATTTTAATACTGATGGGATACCATTTTTTAAAAAAAAGTACATTTTGTTCAGTTCATTTGTTAATGTTACTGGTGTGAAAAAGGCATGACTTATGTTGGTACTTTTGGTTTTATGAGATATAAGATTTCTGTATTTAAAAAAAAAGACAGTTAATGGTACAGTTGGGATTTGAAACTGTATCTGAGGATAAATAATACTGTGACCTTTTATAGTAACAGTTTTAATGTGATTTAATCCTTTTCCTTAAAAGGTAATTGTTGTGCTATGAAGTGATGGTTTTGTTAAGAAATTTGCATTTTTAAAAATGAGCTGGGTATGTGACTCAGTGTTAGAGTGTTTGTCTAGCATCTGTAAGGCCCTAGGATCAATCCCCAATAACACATGGTAAATAAATAAATCAATAAAAAATGTGCACTAAAGTTATTTCTGTGTGTACAAGGAACTGAGGCAAAAAGATAGTGTATATTCTAAAAAGCTTATTTTTATGTGAAGGAATTTAATTGCAAGATTCCTGATCCAAATCACATAACACAGAAGATTATTTGAGTGGCTGTTTTCTCAGTTCTCCCAAATATGACCCATAACTAGTATGCTTTCAGATACATGGGGAGGTTAATTGCTTACAGTAGGTTCCTAGGGCAGTAGGGCTTAATTCTTTTGAGGAATGGTTTGAATCAGGCTGCCATAAACTATAACCGATAAAACTTTAAATACAAACACCAAACGCATCAAGCAATTTATTACATCTTGCTTTTGTTTGAGAGTAATGGCCTTTTCTTTCATACTACCACTAGCCATTTCACCGGTGTCTTAACTGTTACACAATTACAAACCTTATCATTCTTTATTATAGCAGACAAGATCATAACAAATAGGAAATAATTGTTTGTGTATAAATTCTAAAGCCAGACTGCTTGGGTTTGAATTTTCAAACACTAACCAGCTGTATTCCTCTCTTTTATTATCCTTTCTAAAATTAGGATGGCTATCAGAGGTGGTAATTATCTTACACTTCTTACTCTAAATAAGTGAATGGCAAAATAAGTTTACTTCCCCCTTGCTAAAAGAAGAAAGGGAAGGAATGGATGTGCACTTCTGTTTTAAGGCAGTTCACAAATACTTACACCTTTTGAGAAAAGAGATCAATTTAATATTACTTGGCAACAAGCCCACTATTACTTTCAGTTTCTCCCATGCTAAAAAAAAGTGCATCTTTATGTACTTGCTCTTCCGTTTTGGAGGTTAAATTATAAAAAAAAAAGTTCTTGACCAAATTATAACACATTTTAGATTTCAGGTATTGTTATTAAACTGCTCTTCAGAAAGATTATGTGAAGGGTAATAATTGCTAAGAGTGCCCATTTTCCTATATTTAACTTTATCAGTTAGTTCAGTTTTATCATAATGAAGTTTTAATGTCATTGTTCCAAGGTCTGTCAGTCTTTCCTGTATATGATTTTTAGCTTTTAGGATCATGCTTTGAAAGTCTTTTTGCTCTCTAAGATTATAAATAATAATTACTTAAAATTTTCTGGTACCTTATTTTTATTTTGTTGTTATTTTTGATAGGGAGCTAACCCAGGGCCTCTCACGTGCTAGGCAAGTGCTTTGCCATTGAGATATACCCCCAGTCCAAAGATTTAAAAAAATATATATATATTTTTCAATATATATCATATATATGATATATATATATCAAATATATATATGATTTAATAACCTTAAACTTGTTTTCTAAAAAAGTTGTATGATCTTTATGTGTTTAAATCATTTTTATGGTAGAAAAATTTGAATTTTATGTAAGATTACCAGTTTTTTGTTTTGTTTTACTTTGCTGGTACTTCAGTCAGTTTTCTGTCTTGCAGGACCTGAGGTATGTACAAAACCTATTGGCCTAGTGAATTGAGCAGCCATTCTTTGACATTCAGATTATAGGCTTTAAGGTAAACTACAGAAATGTGAAAGAACTTGAAGAAATTTAGATAGCAGAGGGTGTACCTCAGTGAGAGAGCTTTTGCATAGGCTTTGGGTTCAATCCCAGCCACATCCCCCTGCTCCCATATACACACAAAATTAGCTAAAATGCCTGAAGTTTTCTCCCAGTGTACTTTGCCTTCTAGGTCTATATTATTCTATTATGAAAAGGAATAGCAGATGAAAGTGTCGGTAATATAGAAGTAATAAGGAAGGTTGAGTAGATGAAATCCTTTATAATAAAATAAACTTGAAATTCTGTGATTACTCTTTCTAATTATGGGCACCACTTTTTTGAATAGGTGATGATAAAATTTGAACAAACAAAATGAATGGTCACTAAAATTTTGTATAGCTTGTCTTTTTTGTTAGTGTTGTTACAGCTTTGTCCTTTTGATTATACCATACTTCAAAACATGTTGAAGTTTAATCCTAAGGTATTTGATTCTGTGTTTATAAAAGGAAGAGAAGAATTCTTAAAAGTGAATATGATCTGAAATGTTTGCACTGCCAGATGGAGAAAGTTTTTTTTTTTTTTTGCGGTACTGGGGATTGAACCCAGGGCCTTGTGCTTGCGAGGCAAACACTCTACCAACTGAGCTATATACCCAGCCCTGGAGAAAGTTTTGTTGTCTCTACAAATGAAATAAAGAATCATTCTTTTTAGAAATTATTAATTGCGTCTTATTAAAATACATATACCTGTGTACATATACCTGTATGTATGTCAAATATTTGAAAGTCTGATTCAGAACCCCTATTTTAAACTAGACTTAACTTATTTTAAACTAGACTTAACTCTGGGCAGTGTTTTAATGAAAATATATATAAATATGTATACTTAGTTTCTAAAAGTTTTGCTAAAATATTGTTATAAATTTAAGGCTTAACATCTCTGTTAGGTGTCTTTTCCTTATACTTCAGTCATAAACTATAAGCAATTAAATATAAATAATTATAGATAATGGTTCTTATAGTACTGAACACAATGGACATTGGCAAATCAGTTGAATTTAAATCGTTATTTAACTGTGCTATTTGGTAAAATTTAAAAACCATGCACTTTTACTTTATATAAAATACTTGTAAACAAGCATTTTACAAGTATTTTAGTATCTTAGAAAATGTTATTCTGTTTTCTGGTAAAAATTAACTGATCTGTTTAATATTCAAGTCTAATAACATTAATCTTAAATATTTTCTCATAGACTTAATGTAAAAGTCAACCAACAGACTCTTGCCACTTGTGTGAAGTGGCTATTTAACCATGAAATAAACTGTTTTTATTGCCATTGCCTGTGGATATGTTCTTTCTGGCAGTACTGTCCATATTTGGTGGCTGTGCATGGAGAGCCAGGTGGTGCTGAAAAGCATCGCACAGTGAAGCGTGGATATGTCTAGGTTTGACATTTGTCATCCCTTACTGCTGAAGGGAAGGGGAAAATCTGTTTTTCCATATGTTTATGCTCTTTTTTTGCCTGCAGTTTTGTCCAGATGGTCTTAATGAACATTGTTTACTTTGGTATGCTATCCCAGATGTTTTAAAAACTGACAAATAAATGTGGTACACAGATATATAAATTATATGCATATTATGGTTTTTCAGATATTGTTTTTGCAAGATTAAAATATAATTATTTCTGAGTATTTTTCCAAGTGAACAATGTGTATTATATATTTATATACAGTTACAATCTATGGTTTATTTCCCCAACCATTCTGTTTTCATGTTAAAAAACTAAAAAGTATTAGGGCAATATTTATTAAGAATGTTTTTAAAAATTTTATTCTAATTAGTTATTAAGAACATTAAGGAAATACTTTTGAGGAATCATATTTGTTTGGGGTTGTCTATGCCCAAATCTGTAAGAATTTTGCCCCACTGTTTTTTATAATTATTTTCATTGTACATCGATAATTGGTGAGAATTTACGTGGTAAAACGACAGTGGATTTGTACTCATAAAATTATCACTGTGACTGTGAGCAAGTCATTTAACCTTTTGGGACTAAGTTTTATAAATATAAAATCAGAGTTAACTGCCTTACCTGAAAAGATGGAGTAATGCTTGGATTTGATTACTCTTTGCTTTTAAATTTCTTAAAAATCACTGTGAATATACACAACCAACACAAAAAAATCACTGTGAAACCATCTATTGGCAATAGATATAATGAGAGTCTGAAACTTGCCCGTTCTGGGGTCTAATTAGAATCTCAGAAATAAGGGGCAGACTGCTCTGTCTGCAAACCCAGCCAGGATCCATATTAAGCTTCCTCTTTGTAGTGTTTCTGAAGTATTGACTGACTTTTTTCATTTGCCTTTATATTCACTGGTAGATTTGAATACTGTTGGTCTCTTTCCCCCTTTTCCTTTTCTCCATACCTCTGTACTTCAGTGATTGTCGTGGCCTCTGCTCCAAGCTCTAGTATAGGCTTCATTTCTTATCACTTATTTCAGTATCTGGAGAACAGGAGAAGAGACCTGTCTTGCTAGTTATTTTCTGCATTAACTTAGAATTCTGTAATTGGGAGTTAAAAATGACTCCTTAGAGCTGGGGATATAGCTCAGTTGGTAGAGTGTTTGCCTCGCAAGCACAAGGCCCTGGGTTCAATTCCCAGTACCAAAAAAAAAAAAAAAGACTCCTTAATATCTGGACAACAGATATCTAATAATAACCAATAATTTTTTTGAAAGCAAACTGAAATAAAGGAAAAAATAGTTGATAAGGTTTACAAAAAACACATTGCAGCATAGGATAAGTTTTTAGAACTTGGAAGAAAATATTTTCCATGAAAAAGATTTGCTTAATGAAAACAAAATCTTAAAAACCACTGATTCATTTTTCTTAATGAGATATTTCCACATTAAAAAAAAAAAACGGGGTTAGTGTGTATTTCAGTAGTAGAGCCCTTGTGTAGCATGTATGAGGTCCTGGGTTGAAGCCCTAGCATACAAAAAAAAAAAAAAAAAAAGCCAAGATATTTGAAAAACACAAAGCCAGTATGAAACACAAAACAGGTATTAGCAGTTCAGAAAATCCAATAAGAAATAAACCTGAGGCAAAAAAAAAAAAAAAATGCCCAGAGTGTGTAGGAAATGAATAAAGGAAGAAAAAAATAAGGTCAGACATGAAGGATGGCTCAGAAAGATTGAACTTGGCATAAATTACATTTCTGAAGGGGTTCTCAGAACCGTGTCTCAAATACATAGTGGTTACCATGCTAGGTGCTTTGCAGTTATTTGTTAATTAAATATTTGTGAAAACTGTGAGAAAATGTGTTATACTTGATAAGAGTATAACAACTATTTACGTAGTATTTATGTATTAGCTACTAAAAGTAATCTAGAAATGGAGAGTGTACAGGAGGGATGGGTACAGGTTATATGCAAATACTACACCATTTTATAGGGGACTTGAGCATCAGCAGTTTGGGGGTCCTGGAACCAATCTTGTAGGAATACCAAGGGATGATTGTGTAATGATTTTGATTCATAGGAGTAGTAGTCTGCTGTTCAATAGATATGATCAGCCATGTCAATTCATTAATTCTAGGGGTTCTTCATTTTTTTGTTATAAACATGAGATCTACGTGTAATTTTCAGATCTACATTAACAGCACAGAACATACTGTTATGTATCATACACTTAGGTATTTTACTTTTTATATTATGCTATGGTACTTTTTTTTTTAACTTTGATTTTTGACAAGTTTAAATTCACAGGAAAGTTGCAAGAATAATAGAAAAAATCACCACTTAAGATGATGATTTTCCTGATTCATCATTTCTTTTTTTTATTAGTTGTCAATTCTAAGGAACTCCTCCTTCCTTTTTTTCCCCTCTTTAAAAAACCCATTACCTGTTCAGACATATTCTGTGTATAGTAATCTATTATACTACCCCACTACAGTGGGCAGTAGGAACCCATTCAGTATGGTGCATATGTGTTTTGGTTTAGTCCCATTGGTTTTGAGCACTTTCCTATTCTTTGATATGAGAAAAATGTTATAGGCTTATTTTGCATCTTTCCTGACCTATGAATACTCATTCCTTTTAGTGGAGAATGGTATTTAGAAGCTAGATTTCCCCCCTCTGGCAGTGCTGGGTATTAACCAGGACCTCAAATATGCTAGACAAATACTCTACTGGTAAGCTACATCTCCAAACCTTAGAAGCTAGATCTTTTCTACTTGTGTTTTGACTGTATTCCTTTACATACACTTTTAAAATTCATCTAGAATTTATTGTTAAGTGATGTGAGGCATAAATCTGTACATTAAAATGAATTTAAATTGTTATAAGATAGAAAATCAAAGACATTTGTGTTTGTATTGTCTTTTAGGAACACTGATTCAGGGAGATAATCTTGTTAATTTTAAATAATATATTTACATTGTCAAATGACATTTAAAATTTTATATCTCATGTCAGTTATGTTTTCTTTAACTTGTAGATGCATTTTCTAGAATCCTAAAACTTTGTGAAGAAAAACTTGAAGCAGGTGAAATAAAGAAGGGAAGAAAAGGCAGCAGTATACCATCTGTAAAAGGAATTACAAATTTAGGAAATACTTGCTTTTTTAATGCAGTCGTTCAGGTAAAAGTCATCAAAGATTAATAAAATGTAAAGAATTTTTAATTTACATGGGCATTTAGCATACCTGTAAGTGATCAAGTGACTGCTGAATTTTCACTAGAAATTTCTTTCTGCTTTTTTTTGTTGTTGTAGTCTGTCTTTGGCTATCATCATATGCATATACCTTTTACATAGTTCTTCCAAAAGGTTTTCTGTGTGTTTTACCATGGCTTCATCAATAATAGTAACATATACTAAATGCAAAATCTATTCAATTCAATTTAAAATGTTTTAAATAGACATTTTGCTGTGTTGGATGAAATTTGAAACTTTGAGAGAATATTCATTTCATAAGATCAGAGTCATCATATAACTGAATCAGACTTTTACTCTTTTTTAGAACTTGGCACAGACTTACATACTTTTTGAGCTGATGAATGAGATAAAAGAAGATGGTACAAAATTCAAGATTTCTCCTTCCTCAGAGTCTCAGTTGGTAAGTAAGAAGTATACCATCTGGATAATGGCTGTTTTCAAATGAGCTGTCGATGTTGCCAAAATGTCTTTCTTTCTCAGAGTTGTCAATTGGGATGGTAATCAGCGGACTTTAAAAAGAGAATTCAAAAGCATTTTGTGAAAATAATCAGAAATAGAGTTTCTAAAAACATAACTTCAAGATATGTTATTGTTCAGACATACCATGGATCAAACAATGTGAAGATATTGAGGCAGCTTTAAAAACACAAAAAATAAAACAGGTTTGACTTTGGTTAAGCAAAATGTTTAGTACCCCTATTTTGTGGTGGCTGGTGACATTTATTTAAATTTAGCATTTTTGTTCTTTAACAGAAGACTTAGTCTGATGATAGATTTTTAAGAAAGAAAGAAAAAACAACAATAAAAAAGAGCCCCTGACATTCAGAACCTGGTTTAACTCCCAGTGAGGCCATGTCCGGAGAATCTCACAAGAGGTCTCAGACTTGGTTTCTTTGAGAACTGATAAAGTGAGACAAAGCAAGATCACTTCATAAACTGTCTAAAACACAGACAAAAACAAGGTCTCTCTGTCATTTAGAAAATCCCAAATAGCCTCTCTGTTGGACAAAATGAGAAAAGAATGATTGCTGCTACTTTAACAGATACAACTTTATCCTCATCCTCATATCTTCTCTCTCCAAGATAAGATTTATTGAGGTACTCATTTATAGCATTACCTTCATTTGCTGGTGGCATCCAATTTAGAGCAATATCTACTTCCTTAGTTTCTTCCCCAAATTACCCAACCAAAGCCCAAATCCTTCTTTACAATGCCATTTACTAAGACACTCCATGTTTTCCTAAAGTGTATGTTCAACTCATCACTTCAACTCTAAGTGTGTTGCTGGTGGACTTTGCCTGGAGGGCACTGATACTTGTAATAATGATTTTAGTTAGAAAGTGAGAACTTTGGTAGAGGAAGAGAGAGTATGTGAATAGTTCATGATCTGACCTTTGAAAACAAGTAAGAAGGAAGTTTTAAAAACATTTAGCCCAATGAAGTAATCTCAGATTTTTCTTTCTTAGGAGGCAACTTTCAAAGACAAAGGGAATAATGTATTTTAAAAAGCAAAACGTGGTGGGGAGAAAAAATTTAAAGTGGGTTAATCCTTCACACAATCTGAGCTGCTTTTGTCAAACTTTGTTTTTCTTTGAGGGAGACAGTGTACTGATTTTGTCACATAATTCCCCATTCCTTATTTTATTAGTAAAATATTTGGGGAAAAGAAGTGTATGGAGTTTTGCTAGTAAATATAATTTATGATTATTTGTGAAAAAGTACAAATATCAAGTAGATTAGTAATTTTACTTGTAGGAGAACACATTAAGGGACAGTTACAACAGCTAAGGATTAATCATTAAACTCAAGCTAATAGTTGTATTAAATAAAGTGTATAAAATATGAAAATACCTGTGTTTTTCAAGGTAATATATTTAATCCTATTTTCTATTTTTATATGTTTATTTTATATATAAAGGAATAAAATTTCTTAACACACATTAACCAATTTCATTACTTTCATTTAAATAAAGTATAACTCAGATTTTTAAAAATAATTTTTAAAATTATATATTTCTGACATAGATCTGGTCATGTTTTTAAAGGATCCATTAGTGGTGGAACTTTCAAGCCCTGGACCATTGACTTCAGCCTTGTTCCTGTTTCTTCTCAATATGAAAGAGACTGAAAAAGGACCACTTTCTCCTAAAATTCTTTTTAATCAGCTTTGTCAGAAGTGAGTACATCTGTATTTTTAGTATAAATAATCCTGTTACAAAACATTAATGCCTTCATCACTTAACATGAATAGCTCCGTTCTTACTGTGACATTGCTATTATTGCCCAGACTATCATGATATAGTGCTTGATACAGTATAGTACTTGATATAGTATAGTTGTTTAGTCATGCCTTTATGCTTTATGCAAATTGTATCTCCTAATACTCTGAAGAAGTAATCCTTTATCTCCATTAAGTATATAAGGAATTGGAGACTTATAGAAATTAAGTAGCTAACCAAGTATGAGAGTGAAGTGCTGAGAGTCAAATAGAAGTCTATCTTGATTCAATATTTATGTTGTCTCAAGCCGAGGAGGCAATACTATAAAGTAAGAAAGTCAAAGAATCCTAAAATCTAGAAAGTACTATAAAGGTAATCTAACCTAGCTTCCTTTTTTTTTTTTTTTTTTTTCTTTTTCTTTTTTTTTTCTTCTTTTTGTGCTGAGTATCAAATCTAGGGGCCTAAATGCAATTTGGGCATATACTCTACTACTGAATTACATTCCTAACCTCCTTCCCTGGCTTCCTCATTTTTAAAGATGAACTTTGAAGAAAATAGAGTTTAAGTGAATTTCTCAAACTATTATCATATGTTTAAAAACAAAAATCCTCAAGTTCCTGTGAATAAACATTATCATGAAGGACCTGACTTGACTTTAGCGCATGCATGCAGTTCTTTATATATGCATGATGTATTAAACATGGCCCTTGTCTTCATGGATCTCATAAGCTAGTCTAGTACACCTACTGAAACATGAAAAATGGAATTCTTTAAATGTGAATTTGTATTTTAAAATTTCATTTCAAACTAGTTTTCTGTGCCATGATGTATCAACTAGTTCAAAATAGAGAGTTTAGTGTATGCTTCACTTGGTTGACAAATGCTATTTCTTCAGAGCCCAAAGATCATAAAACCTGTCAGTGGCACATACCTGTAATCCCAGTGACTCAGGAGACTGAGGCAGGAGGATCTCAAGTTCAAGGCCAGCCTAGGCCAACTTAGCAAGACCCTGTCTCAAAATAAAAAGAACTGGGAATGTAGCTTGGTGGTAAAGTGTCATCCCTGGGCAAAATAAAAACAAAAACTTGTCAAAGGTTCAAAAATATGTGTGGCTCAAAGAGTTCCATTTTTAGGGCATTGTATGCTTTAAAAATTGCTTTTGAGGGACTGGGGATGTAGTTCAGTTGGTAGAGTGCTTGCCTCGCATGTACAAGGCCCAGGGTTCAATTCCCAGCACCACCAAAAAAAAAAAGAAAAAAATTGTTTTTGAGGCTCAAAATATTTTGTTTTGTATTATTATTTCCTGGTTTTATAAAGATTCATAAAGTAGAAAAACTTATTGTTAAAATAATAGGTCCTCATAGATAAAAAAATTCAAATTTTTCTCTGCCCTAGTCCTCAGAAGTAACTGTTACAGGTTTAATATCTCATCTGAAATGCTTAGGACCAGAAATGTTTTGGATTTTTAATTTTTTCAGTTTGGGAATAATTTCACATACATAATGAGATATTTTCAGGAGCGTGTGCAAGTCTAAACACAAAATTCATTTGTTTTATATACACCTTATATATACATAGCTTGAAGGCAAGTTTTTTTCTTCCTTAAAAAATTTGTTCTAATTAGTTATATGTGACAGAATGCATTTTGACACATCATATGTAAATCGAGTATAACTTCTCATTCTTCTCATTGTACATGATGTAGAATCATAGTGGTCATGTAGTCATATGCACATAGGGTAATAATGTCCATTTATCCTTCCTACCCTTGTACCCCCTCCCTTCACTCCCCTCTATCTAATCCAAAGAACCTCTATTTTTCCCTAGCTCCATCCCCCTCATTGTAAATTAGCATCCACATGTCAGAGAAAACATTGAGCCTTTGGGTCTTTGGGATTGGCTGACGGAATTTTATTTTATTATTTTGTACCAGAGATTGAACCCAGGGGTCCTTAACCACCAAGCCACATACCCAGTGCCCCCTTTAAAAAAAAAAAATAGTTTTAGTTGTAAATGGACACTATACCTTTATTTTGTTTATTTAGTTTTTTTATGTGGTGATAGGGATTGAACCCAGTGCCTCACATTGTGCTAGGCAAGCGCTCTGCCATTGAGTCACAACCCAAGCACCCCCAGCCCTTTTGTTATATGTTTGTTTTTTTTTTTTTTTTTTTTTTTTTTATTAGAGACAGGGTCTCACTGAGTTGCTTAGGACCTTGCAAAGTTGCTGGTTTGAACTTAATGATTCATTTGCCTTAGCCTCCCAAGTCACTGGGATTACAGGTGTGTGCCACAGCTAGCTGAAGGAAATTTATCAGTATTTTTAAGTGCATCTGCATTTTTACTGTGACTTGTCAGGTAAGGTCAGGTGGGGAATTTTTTTTTACTGTGGTATCACTTTGGTGCTCAAGAAGTTTTAGATTTTGGAGAAATTCTGATCTTGGAATTTCAGATTGGGGATGTTTGACTTGTATTATCTGTTTCTCATATTTTCAAAAGCAATTGCACATACACAAATATATGTATGCCAGTTGTTTGCAGCTTGCTTGTTTTGCAGATATGGTTTTAACACCTTTCCATATTAGTACATATAGACATAAGTTATTAGAGTATATATGTGTGTGGCTATTATAGGGCACTTGTGGGAAAGCATCTGTGGAATACATTTTTATGAGTTAGAATAACTGGATCAATGTTATTTGAAAAAATTTTAAACTACATTTTCTTTTATGTTATACTATTTACTTTTAAAAGATATAAAGAAAAATAATTTTTTAAAAAATCAGATAAAGATTTAAGCCATTTATATTTGGGTATATTTCTGAACTCTATTATGTTTCATTGATCTGTATGTCCATCTTTACCCCAAATTCTATGCTGTTTTGATTAGTGTAGTTTAAAAGTCTTGAAATTGGTTAATGCAACTCTTCCAGTTTTGTTCTTCTTTTTGAACTATTCTAGGTCCTTTGTTGTTGTGTGTGTGTGGTTTTTTGTTTTTTGTTTTTTTTTTTTTTGGTACTGGGAGTGAACCCAGGGATACTCTTTACCACTGAGCTATATCCCCAGCCCTTTTTTTTATTTTTTATTTTGAGACAGGGTCTCACTGAGTTGCTTAGGGCCTTCCTAAATTTCTGAGGCTGGCTTTGAATCTGTGATCCTCCTGCCTCAGCCTCCTGAGCCATTGGGATTACAGGTGTATGCCACCATGCCTGGCATGATTTTGTCTTTTTAGGTGTGTTGTTTGTTTTTGGTGGTATTGGGAATTTAACCCAGTGATGCTCTTTCACTGGGCTGCATCTCCAGCCCTTTTTATTTTTTATTTTGAGTTAGGGTCTCGGAAGTTGCTGAGGCTGGCCTGAACTTGCCATCCTCCTGCCTCAGCCTTCTGAGTAGCTGGGATTACAGGTATGTACCTTCAAGCCTGACTCTTTTCAGTTGTTTAAGTCTGTAATTTTTCTCATCAAAGTTTATAGTTTTCAGCATACAAATCCATGTATTTTGCTAGATTTATCCTAAGAATTTCATGTTTCTTGTGCTATTTATTATAAATGGCACTTTTAAGAATTTGTTTTCAAGTTTTCATTGCTAATATATAGAAATACAATAGGTGTTTGTATATTAAACTTATTGCTTACTCTTGCCTAACTCATTGGGTCTAGAAGCTTTCTGCACATTCTTCTGAGATACCCTGTATAGACAATAATAACTTTGGCAATGAAGATAGTTTTACTTCTTTATTTCCTTCCTGTATCCTTCTTGTATTCTGGTACAGTGTGGCCTGGTTCCTGAATATGGGGGAGAACATTCAGTCTTTCACGCATAAGAATCAGTCATCCTAGGGTTTTTTTGTTTTTGTTTTTGTTTTTTCCCTTTGGACTGGGAATTGAACCCAAAGGTACTTTACCACTAAACTACATCCCCAACCTTTTTTACTTTTTTAAAAATTTTGAGACAGTGTCTTTCTAAGTTGCTGAGGCTGGTCCAATTTCCTCTCCCCCTGCCTTAGTTTCCCAAGTGACTGGGATTATAGGTATGTATGTGCCACATAGATTTTTGTAGATGCCTTTTATCAGGACAAATAGTTCCCATTTGTTCCTAGGGTCCCCCCCCCGCAAGAGTTCATATCAAGAATAGGTGTTAATTTTTCTCAAACACTTTCTGCTTCTACTGAAATAATAGATGACTTTTTCTTTTTGCCTGTAGAAATAGCGAATTGTACTGATAATGTTCCCAGTAGCTTTACTGAAATCTATTTTACTTAAAATAAACTGCACATATTTAAGGATGAGTTTTGACATATGTGTACACATTGCCACAACCAGCATAAAGTATGTATTCATCAATCCCAAAAGTTTCCTTAGGCCCCTAGGTAATTCCTCCCTAAACTTCATTCCTGGACTACCACTTATCTGTTTTTGTTACTATAGATTAGTTTGCAGTTTTAAGAATTCTGGAAACTTATAGTTTATGTTCTTTTTTTTTTTGTTCTTTTTTTAAAATCTGGCTTCTTTCTCTTGGCATAATTATTTTGTGATTCATCCATGATATATGTATATATTGATTAACTTTTGAAAGTTGGGCCAATCTCATGAAGTTTCTGTTATATTGGTGATTAGCAGACACTGCTACTTGGGAGTAAGTGTTGTGCCCAAAGGCTCGAGACCCCACAAAGACCACCAGAGACCATGATCAATGCAAGCAACAAAGAGTCATTTATTAGCAAGCTTGAGCCTGGTCCTCCATGCCCTCGGTGACAGGTGACGCTAAGAGGCCCCGAGCCCTCCTTTAGCAGGGTTTTTATAATGAAAGGCAAGCAGTTTTACAGTGTTCTTTTAATTGGTTAACATTTGAACAGCTAAACATTAGTCCTCCTCTGGTTGGGTCCTGCCAATCTATTTGATTCTCATTGGGTCCCGCCAGAACTGAACGGTCCTAGTGGAAGAAGGGAGGAGGGAAGGGGTGAACTATGCAGGAGATGAGTCGGAGCTAAGCCCCCCCTGTCCTTGACAGATAAGGTCTCCAGGCAACCGCACATTCCTAAGACAAATATCTCTTAACAACCTTGGTAAGCACAGGGGCCCAGCAGTCCTGTTTGTCCTGTGCCTGCATCTGGGTGATTGAGACAGTTAGCAGCACAGATACCACCCTGTTCTCAACATAAGCTCTTCAACCTCCCTTTTTTTTTTTTTTTTTTTAATAACTTTTTATTTTGAAATAGTTCTAAATTTACAAGAAGTTAAAAAACTGTTCAGTTTCCATGTATCCTCTTTCTAGCACCCCCCTGTGATAATATATTTCACAGTACATTGTCAAAACCAGAAAACAGATGTTCATACAATATTGTCCACTCTGATACATATCTTATTTCACCAGGTTTTACATGGATTCTTTCTTAAAAGATTCAGTAATGTTGTAAAGTGATTGTTTTTCCATTCTCATTCATGCCTGTCTTTGCTTTCTATATTACTTCATTTTGCTAACTAGCGTTATGTGCTGAATTTTTGGTGCCGTCACTGGTGATACCGCTGTTTATCCATCACGAGTTCTCCTTGCTCAGATGTTGAAGTATAATGTCAGATAAGCATGCCAAGGCAGGCATATATTAAGCAGGTTTTATTGAAAAGTAGTAATACGGACTTCTCCCAGCAGAGAGAAGGGGGCCATGGCTGATGTTCTAGAATCCCAAGAAGTGAGTGTGCCCTGCGTCTTTTATAGATTAGGTCTCCTTTGTTCCCCTGTTCTCTCAGTGCTTATCTTTCTCCTTGTCTACTTGACTAGGCCCAGAAGAAGGCTAAAAGGTGGGAAGCATATGGGCAGGGGGAGGAACAAATAGAGTGATTCAGAAAGGTTGGGGCCCAAGGAGCATTAATTAGCAATTCTCTGCCTGCAGCATTTTGGGAGGAGCAGTTAGTTAGTCAGGTAACCTTGGTGATCAAAAGGATATTGGAGATACTGACATGCCCAATCTCCCAGGGATGGTCTCCAACTTCCCAGGTGGCCTTCATTCCTCCATTCGACCAGATTTCTTATTCTACATTAACTGCCTGTCCTCAATTCTGGCTTCACTGGGAAGAAGAGTTTGTTCATGAGGAAATGTAATCAGTTGGACAAAATGTATGCTGAATGATATTACTCAAAAGACACATAATCCTATAATATTCTGTGTGCCATCAAAATCTCAAGATAGAATAAAAGTATAGTACAGTATTCTAGGTATGTTCTTCAGTTTTCCTTTTTGTTTTGTAGTTCAGGGATCAAACCCATGGCCTTGTATGTGTTAGGCAAACATTCTACCACTGAGCTACATCCCCAGCCCACCTCAGTAGTATTTTCTAATTACTATTTCACCTTTCATCTTTGTTAGCTTAGTATTATAACTTTTGTATTTTATGTCTATAGTTTTATTTTCTTGTTTCTAGTATTGTTAGGGTCCCGTTCCGACTAATCCCCGGAGAGTCAAAGTGAACACACAGTAATGCAAATCACACAACGAGGTTTTATTAAAGCAAGCTTGAGCCAGCCCTTCAGATTGATACAATGGCTGCGGGGTGGTGGTGGTGGTGGGAAGCGGCCCCAAATGGCCAGAAAGCGCTCTATTTAAGAACTTTTTCAGCATTCATACACAAGGACCTGTACATTATTGGTTAAAATTCAGATAGCTAAATATTTGTCCTCTTTGGTTTGGTCCCTCCACATTATTTGAATCTTATTGGGTCCCGCCAAAACTGAACGGGCCTGGAGGGAGGAGAGAGGGAGTGAATTATGAGGGAGAGGGATCAGGGCTAGGATCCCCTGTCCTTGATAGATGAGGGTCTCCGGACAGCTGCACATTCCTCAGGTAGATATCTCTGAATAGCCTTGATAAACCTGGGGCCCAGCACCTCCCATTTGACCTGTATTGGCTGCGGCTGCTGGATTCTCTGTGCTTGGGGGGCCCAGTTCACGAAATAGCTTGTTTATACAAGAGGGCTGCACGGATGGCACCCCGTTCTCAACAGTATTATTAAATTAATAATAATTTAGTTAATTTAATAAATAATTGTTAATTTAATAATTATAGTTAATTTAACTATAATTTAATAAAAATATGCTTATTTTCTGTTTTGCTTAAAACTTGATTTTAATGGCATTTATGCCTTTATTTTGGATGTTCTCAACATACATTTTGTAATGTTTTTGGACAGTTTTATAATTTATTTGCTTTATGCAAACTCATTCTAATTGTTAATTTAAAAAATTTTTTTAACTCTAGATTTCTTTTTGTGTTAAATTGGTTTGTAGGCTCACTTAGAGTAGATTTTTGTTTGTTCATCCTCGTTTTCTTTGCCCCTCCTACGCCGCTCTTTGCCTCTTCTGCCACTAGCATTGCCTTCCCTTTCTCCTTTATACTTCCTCCTCTTTCTGCCTAATAATTTAAAATTTATTCTTGGGCTCAACACAGCCCTTGAAGCTGGATTTGGAGATCCAGTCTCTTAATGGGTCACAATTGTTGCCATGGATTTGGGGATGTGATAGAGTCTGTGCAAGGCTTGTCTCAGCTTCAGGTCCCAAGGCAGTGCCTGTGTTCTGTTGTAGCCTTAGGCAACATTTGCTCAAGGGAAGGCCAGCTATCCTTAAACAATGAGATTGGCTCCTGTCTTTGTCAAGAAATACTTAGTTCTCTTTACCCTTCAGGGCTGAACTCTTTCAGGTTCAACAAATCTATTTTTCCTTTACCTATTTTATGTTTGTGTTCCATTTTTTTGCTCTGTGGGATTTGCTTTGTATTATATCCTACTTTTGTTTTTGTTTGGTACAGTTTTTTTTCTCTTATATTTTGTCAGTATATTTGCAGTAGAGGCAATTTCTGGATTATGAATGAACTGATTCATCGTTACTAAGTAGACATCTCTATAAATCCTCTTGTTCTAATTTTTTTTTTTCTTTTTCTTGATGGTTTCCTGTTCCATGCTTGCACATAAATTTTCTTCTTACATCTTAAGGTTATTTTTAAAAAATTATCTATCTTTCTTTCCTATTTCATACTGGGGATTGCACCCAGGCCCTTGCACCTAGTAAGCAAAACTCTACCCTATAGTTATCTCCAGCCCTTTTTTATTTTGAGATAAGGTCTCACTGAGTTGCAGAGGCTAGTCTTAAACTTGTGATCCCCTTAACTGAGCCTCCCAAATAGGTAGGAATATGGATATGTGCTATCATGCCTGACATCTTGAGGTTTAAGTCTTCTATTCTTTCTCACAATAGTACTTTTAGTAAGTCGCATTTCCTGTATTACCCTTATTTTGAATAAATCATATATCTTCATCCAGTAGATTTTTCTCTTTCCTTTTAGTTATTAACGATCTCTATATTGGTAACTCACATAGACTCCATCAGAGATTCTGTAAGTCATTGTAAGATATTTTTTTCAGCCTTGGGTAAAAGAAAAAACATTTATTAAATTTTTTTCAGTAGTTTATTTAGAAGGCTGTAAGTAATTTGTATATGGTTGAGATGGAGCTGCAGGTAGTGTGTCAGTCAGCTTTTCATTGATGTAACCAAAATACCTGACACAAACAACTGAGAGGAGCAATTTGTTTTGAATTGGCACTGTGGTGCTTGCTTATAACCCCAGCGACTCTGTAGGCTGAGGCAGAAGGATCACAAGTTCAAGGCTATCCTTGGCAAATAAGCAAGACCCTCAGCAACTTAGTAAGACCCTTCCCAAAATAAGAAATAAAAAGATTGGGAATATAGCTAAGTGGAAGCTGTAAGCACAAATGACCCAAAAAAGGAGCAGACCTCAAATGGATCAGCAGGCTTTCTTTTATTCAGCAGTGGAATTAGTCAGGCATCAGAGGGGCTCATTTTCCTGGTGGAAAATGGCTGTCAGTTAGAGGAGCTTTGAGTTTTATAGGTTACAATGTGAGAGTGAATTAATCATTGGAGACTGAAGCAGAAGGTGTTGGTTTGGGCAGTCAGGAAAAAAGTTGTAAAAAGTCTGAAACTTGTTACTGTAAAGGGATGAAAGTTCACTATCATCTTCCTCAGGGACGCATTATTACTCAGAGCTTCACTACTTTTTTCTCCTTCCAGGATTCATTAATGGGAAAGGGTAAAGATCCAGGGCCCAGTGTTTCAGTATCCGCCTCCTCCCTTTAGGACTCACTATTGTCGGGAAGGGATGAAAGTTTGCTTTTTTTCCCCTGGGGCCCATTGTTACTGGGAAAGGATTTACTAGGAGAAGATCAGAGTGAGTCCTCCTCCCTTTTCCTCCAGGTCAGACAGTTTTGGGGCATTGTCATTTCCCTGTCCTGTTGGTTGTCATTTTCCATATCCTTCAGAAGCACCCCCAGCTTCAATCCCCACTACCAAAAAAAGGAAAATTTTGGTTTCAGAGATTTTAATTCGTGATCTACTGACTCCATTACTTTGGGCCTGAGGTGTGACAGAACATCATTGTGGAAGGTTGTAGTGGAGGAAAGCTGTCAGCTTCTGGCAACTGGGAAGAAAGAAAGAATGTGTGAAGAAGCCAGCTGGGGTCAAGATAGTCACCAAGGATATGCCCCCATGACTCTTTCCTCCTACTGTGCCCCACCTGCCTTTAGTTTCCAATTCCTCCCAGTAGTCCATTTAAATGATTAATTCATCAAATGAATTAATCCACTGATGAGGTTGGAGCCCTCATGATCCAGTCACTTCCCCAAAACTCCACTTCTGAACATTACTGTGTTTAATACATGAACTTTTGAAGGACATTTCAGATCTAAACCATAACAGGCAGAGCCATTGTGGAGGCTATTTCTTGTTCGGGAATGATTTCCCATTTATGTATATGCTTTTTTTTTTTTTTTTTTTTTTTTTTTTTTTTTTTTTTTTTCGGTGCTGGGGATCGAACCCAGGGCCTTGTGCATGCAAGGCAAGCACTCTACCGACTGAGCTGTCTCCCCAGCCCCTATGTATATGCTTAGAAAGCCACAAACTGCCCCCTCATTCTGTTCACCACTTTGCTAGTGAAGGTCCCCAAAGGATTCCTCTCCTAGTTATCTTCCATTTCACTGACCTTCCTTCATATCTGCGGCATAAGTGTAGTGTCGTGCAATTTTTGCTTCTTACAATGCCAATCATGGAGTCCCAAGTAGGGTTGGAATTTGTGTCCATCTCGATTTCTGTCCTTGTCTGATCTAGAATGTAAGTGCCATCTACCACATTCAGAAAGGGAAGCTCACCAGAGTAGTGATCAAAGTGTTTTCAACATTATGATGTTATTTTATGGTACTTAGCAAAAGAATAACTGTAAGAAAGTTACTGAAGGGTTTCTTGTAGATTAGATTCACTAACAGTTGAGTTCACTTTTTTTTGGCAATTATGGACTCACATTAGTACATTATTAGGATGGATACTTATCATGAATTATGAGGAATAATGCTTAGAATCTGAAGACCTGGATTGATGTCAGTGTCAGCTTGTTCTTCAGTTTTCTCAGGAATAAAATGCAATTCATGTTTATTGTAAGTTCCTTAACAGTGTTATTGTATTATCAAATGATATATATGATAATGAAATAGTTGTAAATTTGTCTTGATCATAAATATATTCTTATTTCTTTGTATTAAATTTTGACAGAATTAGTTCTCTATCTTAGAACACATTCTAGATTTAGTTGTTATGGCAAGATTGCAATAAATCACTAAGTGATCTTAAAGCAGGAGATAGAACCATTTTCATTAAGCAGCTGGTATTCCAAATTCACCAGCTGGCAGGACAGAGGGGCAGGCTGCAAGACTACATCATTCAACCCTCTCCAGGAGTTAGAGTATACCTTTTATACTATAAGTACAGCATGTCAGTACATTAATCATAAGTGACTATTGCTATGATTCAAAACTACAAACAAACATAATGAGATCTAGAATCATAAGCAAAAGGGGAAGTGGGTCAAAACGACCCTAGTTGAGTACAAGTTAAAGTATGGCTAAAAACATCTAGACAAACATTCTCTGACAGGGTACATTGTCCAAGAAAAATGGGAACCAAAAAGAATAATTTTACATTGTATAAGAACAGAAACATTTGTTTTTCTAAGCAAGGTGTGCTAAGCAGGATCAATATGACAGAGGCAGTTTTCTCATGGGAGAAGCATTTTTTACAAGACAAGGAGTCTTGGGGTAAAATGGAGTCTGTTTGGTTATTGCCTATATGGCCTGGCCCATAACATTCTCCCTTTTTCTAAAAACAATCAAACCTTTAATTTATCCTCAAAATTAGATATAGGGTCGTAATGGCCATCCATATACATTAACTTGACGAATGAAATACGTTGTTTTGCAGCTCAGGCCTTATAACATAGTCCAAGCAAGAGAAGAAACCTTGACCAACATTTTTCAGTCCCCTCTAGCTGGGGGTTAGTCCTTTCTGGAACCTTCAACATAGACATAGTCTCCTGGCTGGAATGGGTGTTGGAAATCGGTAGTCTCTTGGGGCTGGTTCTCTCATAAATTGAACTTTAAGTTGAATCTGTTGGAAAGACTTAGCAACAGATTGGAGCAGGAGCAGGTTACCTTGGTTAGGGTATAAAGGAAGGGCTTTGGAGGCATTAACATTTTAATCTCCCAGAGGTGGTCTCCAACTTTCTGGACCCAAATCGTCCTCCGTTCTGTGCTTTGACCCAATTACGTATCTACACTGATTGTAATTTTTTCCTCTAATTTCAGGGACTTTTTACTGTTGTAGAGATAAGGGTGATGACTGCTCTTGCTGCTTTGAGCTGAGAGGGGGCAATTGGGTTGGCGCAAGCAGTTTGGAGTCCCCTTTTAGAAATTGGGTCTGCTAAGAGGTAAAAATCTGGTTCTCTGAAAGAAACAAAAAGACATGAGTACTGAAATGAGATTAATACGAAATAAATGTTGTAGCATCTGGAACATGTCAGTGAATATCATGAAGATGATAGAAATCAATAATCTCTTACCAGGAGGTAGAAGAGCTGAGCCATTGTTCCCATAACAAGGCCTAACAAAGCCTGACAAGGCTGGAGAGGATAAGGCCTTTATTTGTAAATCTTTAACATTTTTGTAGTTATCAGGAATGTAAACATGATATTTAGTTAAATTACCTAGTGCCATCTGATTTTTATAGAATATTTTTTTATTGGCATGACCTCTGTGCTTAGTAGAGATCCCTTTATCTTTGTTACTTAGGGCTGGAGAATCATATTAGCAAATATCGATTAAGCCTACCTGTGTAGGAGGTTAGGAAGATCTGTAGACCTTAAACTGACTAAAAACTTCTGACTCTGGCAGTTTCTCTTCAGAGTTATCAGCCACCCCTATCTGAGAATATCTCTTTTGTTGCCTCCAGTCTTACTTATTCTTGGGGGGCTAACACAAGTGTACCTTAAGTTACATTAAAATAGCTACATTTTTTGTTTTTGTTTTGTTTTGTTTTGTTTTGTTTTTAATGTCCAGGAATGGCTATGTTTTGATTTTTAACTGCTTTTTGCTGGTTGAAATGACCTTGTTCCTATGTATTGTTGAGAGTCAACTGAGTTCTCCTGGGGGTTATTCTTGGGGAACTTTTGAGTGGCCTCTTAGCCATCTGTGATAGAACTGGTCAAGGTCTCACTGACCATGTGGCTTCCCTTGAAAGCATCAGGGATGTCTCCCCTTTCCAATGACTCTCCTCTTTTGCAGCATGTGCACTGATGGGCTTTCTTATAAGGGTTCCAGTAATCCCCCTGATCGGGAAGTCATGTGACCCAGAATTGCAAAGCTCTTTCCCTTGTTCCCTGGGTTCAAACTAACTCAGAGGGCAAGAGCCAAATATTGGTTTTCATGGCCCTTTTATCTTAATTTTAATCTTTAGGTCTTGGTCTTAGACATCCAGCAAGCCAGTCTTACCAGTCTTAAAGTAAGAGTATTGGGCTTTTAACTCTAATGTTTATAACATCATAGTTATTTTAACCCCTTTTATTTACTACCTGTTTATAGATGATGACCTTATATACTTTTGATAAGACTTTAACAGATAGTAAAGTTTACAAGGAAAACTCAAAATGAAATTAACAAGTAAAAATATATTTAGTTTGTACATAATTTTTTATTTTTAATTTTTTTTAGAGTTAAACAATTGCTTTTGACAAACCAAAGGTGAGGTGGAGGTGCACCATTCCAGGAGGTACTGCAATACGAGGTCAATGTGTGGAGTGGATGGAGCAAGCTCCAATTCCATCTCCCTGCTCCAAAAATCCATTTAATATATTGTCCTCGGTAGAAGGTATATCTGATATTAAATTCATAAGAACAGGTACTACACTTGATCTTGGCCAAAGGGCTGAGAAGTGATTTTTATACATATTTTGAAACTTGTCTGAGTTGTACATTGTATCCCCTGTTTGAGATCATAATAATTTTTACAATGAAAAACAATCTTTTGAATACAACTTTAAATGAGTAGAAGTTGGAGCCATTGTAACATGTAGTAAGGTGAGAGGCAGAGCCTTAGGTGGGACTCTTTACAAATCTTAGGTAAATCGTTTTCGTTTTGAAACTGATCTTTGTTTCTTTTTTAAATATCATTTTATAAAGTTTACAGCTATTGTTTCTTTCTTTTTTTTTTTTTTTCTTTTTTTTTTTTGGCGGTACTAGGGATTGAACCCAGGGCCTTGTGCTTGCCAGGCAAGGACTTTACCAACTGAGCTACATCCCCAGCCCCAGATATTTATTCTTGAGTCTATATGAATGTTAATAAATACAATATGACATTACATCTAAAACATGAATCAAAGACTGAGAGAGCTTTTAATTTTTGTGTGGACAAAAGTGACAAAATAGTTTTTTTTAATGTTTTACATGATTAACTTTTAAGTAGATCAGAGTGTTATTTTCTTTTTTAAAATATCTTTAAATTTTTATATCCTAGGGTAAAAGATTCTGTTACTGGGGCTAGGGTTATGGCTCAGTGGTAGAGCACTTGCCTAGCACATGTGAGGCACTGGGTTCAATCCTTAGCACCACATAAAAATAAATAAAAATAAAGATGTCCACCTACAACTAAAAAAGTATTAAAAAAAAAAAAGATACTATTACTGAAAACTTTAGTTTGGAAACACCAACTTGATAAAATGCTCCTTTAAATCTTTTAAAGACTTATATACCTGGAAGATGTGATCACATTTAATATACAGAGAAGAGTAATAGCATCATATTACATTTATGTTTTTATATTAACCAAGTTTAACTTTTAAAGAAAAATTTGGACTCTGTAATGTAGTATAATACTCTAAAATAACAGTAGTTGTTTAACCAGAGTTGTACAAATCCTAATTTTTCTAAGATTAGTTGCTCTAAAGAATAAACTTAACAGACACAATAATAAGAGTAATGTTTTAAGAAATACTTGTCATTTTAACATATAGACTGAACTTTGGTTTATATCTGTACATTAATATTTGACCTTAGGGAAAAACCTTGAATAGTTTTAACTGTTGCATTACTTATATATTCACACAAACCTTTTAAAGTTTACTCTTAATTTACACTCCTTTTTATCATTTAGTTAGACCCTCTTGTTTACTTAGATGTATTACAACTTTATCGTATATTTTTTTACCTAGAAACATTTTTTCCTTTTACTAAATATATTTTTATACCTAGAACCTTTTAATTTTCTTTCCAATATGTTGACTCTCCCGTTTAAAATTTAAACTCTGAAACACCCTTGTAAATTTCTGAATTTAGATAAATTAGTCCATTTTAATAAGATGAAATACTTTGTTATTTATAGTACTGTATTTGAAATACAGTTGAAACTTGGACCCTTTATATAGAATTATACCTGTTGAGACATTTAGTAACCTTGTTTTCAGTGATGGCACAAAGTAATTTAAAACCCTTTTTTATTTACCAATTTATGAAAACACCAGTAATGTCTTAAGTATGTTACCCTATGGAATTTATGGAGTTAAGAGTACTTGATGTTATATTTAACAGTTAGCATTTTAACTCTGTAAACCAATCAAATGTCTCTAAAAAGCAACCCATGATCAATCCCATACATGTCAAATCTAATTTATTTATTTTTAAAAACCAAGATATCACACAAGTGTATTGGGCAGCATCAGCCATTTCTTCCCTGTTAAAAAAATTCTAGAAACAATGGATACTAGACATTTTATAGACAATAACATTTTATTATTTTTTAGCCCCCTGGAAACAAAACTGTTAGTAACTTGAAAGACATACTTTTGTTTACCCAATTTAAATTGAACCTTTTAAATCATGTGAATCAAAGGCATTTGGATCAATTTTTTAAAATTTTAATTTATGAGTTCATATGCCAATTTTGGTACCAAACATGTATACATGACACCAGTGTATGCACACATAAAACAGATAAAGACCTTACAGCTTATATATTTTTCAAACCTATTAGATTGAGAGTTAGCCTTGTAAATTGGCCTCTGAATGAAACAAAGTGTAAAGAAAACCTTTATAGTTGTATAAAATAGGTCTGATATGGAAAAATAGGCATGCCAGATCTACAGTCATAAGCAGAAGGGGAAGTAGGTCAAAATCTACAGTCATAAGCAGAAGGGGAAGTGCCTTGTAGTTGACAAGGCAAAGAATGTTTACGAACGTCTAGATAAACATTCTCTGACAGGGTACATCATCCAAGAAAAATGGGAACCAAAAAGAGAACAATTTTACATTGTATAAGAAGAACAGAAACATTGGTGTTTCTAAGCAAGGTGTGCTAAGCAGGATCAATATGGCAGAGGCAGAGTTTTCTCATGGGAGAAGCATTTCTTACAAGACATGGAGTCTCAGGGTAAAATGGAGTCTGTTTGATTATTGCCTATATAGCCTGTTCCATAACTTAGTATCATTTACATTTAAGGCAATATGTTCATTATATCATTTGAATTTATTATAGACTATTGTTTAGTGTTACTCAAATCAACTAAATATTTGCTGATGGTATGAATAGCACATGATCTTTTTATTTAATTAATTACACAGGAAGTATAATCGTCAAATCCTTAAAAGAAATACATTGAGAGATTAGTTTATAGTCCTGTATTTTAATATAAACACTTGTTTTTCTTTTAATGTTTTAAGATAGATAAATCACAGGGATTTTGGTTTGAATGCTGTCCTTATATTATTTGAATGACCTTGCAAATTAATTAAAAAATCCTTCTGAGCCCTCATATATATGCTGGAGAAAATAATTGTTGTTTGGGACTTATGTGACTTAAAAATATGTGAAACTGCTAGTACTATGCTTGACTTGTAGTAGTGGCATAATAAATGATAGCCATTTTGTTCTGAGTATGCACTTAAGAGTTCATCCTCAGTAGAACAGGAATCACATTTTGTCTTTCTACTTAGTTGAAAAAAATAGTGAATTGAATCATTGACTCGTTATTTCAAAGTGATTTTAAATAAGAATAACATTGTTGATGAACCATGCAATGATTAGTCTTTTTTCCTTTCCTGTTTTGTTTTTAAATCATAGGGCACCTAGATTTAAAGGTTTCCAACAACAGGACAGTCAGGAGCTTCTTCATTATTTGCTGGATGCTGTGAGGACAGAAGAAACAAAGGTCAGGTTTCTTAATGTTGATCACGTATTATCTTTAAAAAGAGGATACAAACTGAAAACTGGTTTCTACTATAATTTTAAAATACAGCGAGGGCAAGGGATGCAACTCCGTGGCAGAGATTTTGTCTGGTGTGTCTGGGTTTGATCCCTAGCACTGTAAAATAAATATAGTGAAAAGTAATTTGATTTTTTTATCTATATATTCTTTTTTTCTCCTTTCTCCTGTTAAGATTATTTTCTTTTATTCTTTCATTGTTCTGTTATCCTATATTAGTTCATACCCTTTGGTTGTAAATAAATCAATTCAAACTAATTTAAAGAACAGAGAATCTTAACTGGGCATGGTGGCATATGCTTGTAGGGTCAGCTACTCAGGAAGCTAAGGCAGGAGGATGGCTTGAGTCCAGGAATTCAACGCAGCCTAGGCAACATAGTAAAATTCTGTCTAAAAGAAGCAGGGAAGGGGATCTTTAAAAATCCATGCCAAAGAAGATAAAGCTGAGTGATGTAGAGACGGAAAGTTATCAGGAATCTAGGAAGTATTTACATTATTTCACTTGTTTCTTTGGCTCTATAGATTTTCTTCATTTTTCTCTCTGCAGACTGAGTGGTTTTTGTGCTTCTCTATCTGAATGAGAGCACATAATCATCATAATTTACATGTTGCTATTTGACATATTGAAAACTAAACCAATCATGACTCCTAAATTCCCAGTAGAGTAAAACTTCATTATTCCATTCTGGACTCAGTTCCACTTGGATTAGTCACTTGTGGCTAGGAGAGTAGGATTTCAACCTTGTAAATCGGGGAACTTTTCTCAGAAAAGAAGAAAGAGCTCATGAATAGATTCTTCAAGTAATGATTATTGTGGTCCTATCCCTTGATTGATTGATCATTTATTGACTTTGATATTAAATTTTAGTAAAATTCTTTTTTTCCTTTTTTTTTTTTTTTTTTTTTTTTGGTGCTGGGGATTGAACTCGGGGCCTTGTGCACTTGAGGCAAGCACTCTACCAACTGAGCTATATCCAAATTCCCAGGCCCCCACCTTTGTTTTTTTTTTTTTTTTGTACCAGGGATTGAACCTGGGTTACTTAACCACTGAGCACATCTCCAGCCTTTTTCTTGTTTCTTGTTTTGAGACAGATTCAAAGATGCTTAGGGAATCTCTAAATTGCTAAGGCTGGCCTTGAACTTGCCATCCTCCTGCCTTTAACCTCCCAAGCCACTGGGATTACAGGCATGTGCAACCCTACCTGGTTCCAGCCTTTTCTTATTTTATTTTGAGACCAGGTCATGCAGATTTCGGAGGCTGGCTAATCCTCCTACCTATTCTCCTGAGTAGCTGGGATTACAGACATGCACTACTGGCCATCTATCCTTTCTTTCCTTCTTTGCTTGCTAGCTTTTCTTCTTTCCCCTCCCCTTCAACTCTCTTCCCTCTTTCTTTGCCAGGGATGGAACCCAGGGCCTTGCACTTGTTAGGCAAACATTCTACCACTGAGCTACATTCCCAGTGCCCCACACCATTTTTTAGAGCCTACTTTGTTTGAATTGTAATCTTGAACTCTTAATGGCAAGTTTTCTATGGAAAGAGAATTAGCGTTCTAATATTTTTTAAAAAATTATCTTAAAAAATAAAGAATGAGTTGATCTCTCCTTTCTGCTGAAAAAGTACCAGAAAACAATATGTATTACAATTCTGTTCTTTAAGTGGCCCCTTTGTTGCTTTCATATTAAGTTAACTAAATTCAGCTTTTGGAAGTATCAGTCCCTTACTACCACCTCTCTACTTTCATATGTTTTGATATCAAACCCTACTGCCTTCATTTAAATTTATGTCATTATCTATCACCCCTCTTGGTTATGAACTCCTCAGGATGATACTGTGTATTGTCTACATCCCACTTGTCTCACATGGAGTTCTGTCAAGTTTTGTTGAATGAGCAGTCTGTGCTTAACCTTAATTACAGCTTGTTTTGAGGATTTTTTTTTTTTTTTGGGTGCTAAGGATCGAACCCAGGGCCTTGTGCTTACAAGGCAAGCACTCTACCAACTGAGCTTTCTCCCCAGCCCCTTGTTTTGAGGATTTGAACTTGGAAGAATTGGAAAGAAAAAAATAATCTCTTAAGTCAGTTTTATGAAGTAGTTTCCTGGGGAATTTTCAGTTATTTTGAATATGTTGTGATTATTTACTTAAAAGTAAATAATATCTTCATTATGTTTTACCTGTATTTTTTAAAACATCATTTAAGAGATTTATACTTAGTTACGTTTTGGGGACATTAGCACAATCCCTCTCAGCTAATATTTGATCATATTTTCCTAGAGCTAGGACATTGTACATTTTTTACATGGTGATCATGAATCAGTGTAAACAGATTAAAAATTCCTTTTTGCATTGGTTTTCTCTATTAATATTACAAATAAAACAATAAAATTTATCCCCATCTTTTTTTTTCAAAATTAAATTATTGTTTGACCTGCATGGTGCATTGGGATGCACAGGATGCACAGTATCTTAAAAACTTAGACAATGCACATTGGTTTTGAAAGCTCAATCATTTTTTCCACTAGTTGAGGACTTTAGATGGTGTGGCAAAATTAAATGTCAAGTCTGTGGATATATTCAATCTTTTAAGCAAGAACAGTTGTGGTGGTTAGTTACAGCGAGTACTGAGGCAGGAGCTGCATTGTCTGGTCTGGGAACACCACAGCTGTTAATCGTGGCATGGTTGGAGCTTGCCACTGCCATGTGCTTTTCATTAAAGAAAGGCTACAGTGTTAGGTCTGCCACCAGATTCTTTTAGTAATGATTAGAAACTACTGACCTCCTTTCATATTGTTTCATGGAAGTCTTTTCTTATGACTATAAAGTTGAGGAATATACTCTTGCAGCATTGAACATAGTACTAAAGGGATAATTCAAGCAGAAATTACACACTTTATGTGTAAATAAAATCACATTTACTAAAATCAGTTCTTTTATAGAAGTCTTTTCGATGTGTAAATTTATCCTTTGCTTTTTTCCTTCTTATTTAAGTTCTCATCAAATTAATTTTACATTTTTAATATATTTTCAAAGCTATCACCTTACTATGTTGTTGGATAGGATTATTTTAAAGGCAGTGTCTCAGTTAACTTAAACTGTACATTATTTGCATTTTTTTGTTTTTGAAAGTAGTTTAAGATTTGAAATAGTTGAACCTTGATACTTCTAATTAATTATTTTGCTGTACTTGTTAGAAGCTCCCTTATCAGTCTCTTTCCTTTAACCTAAATGGGTCAAAACTTGGGTCCTAACAATGTGGGGTTGTGTTGACACCTAAACCCATTTACTTTATTCAGCTTGATGAATGACTTTAACTCTTAAATAGTTTAGAGCAGAAAATATAAATTTGGAGTTAGGGTGCAATAAAAAGCCTAATATTTAAAAGTAAATAATTTAAGCAATTGCACTATTTTTAACTCCTCTTTTAAAGTTATATCACAGCTTTTATCTTTTGTGTGTGTGTGTGTGATTTTACCTTTCAGAATGTAACAAAGGCTAATTAAATCATTGAAAATCATATGAATTAGTACAATGTTTAAGTTCTAAAATAAATCTGAGTTAGAGGTCTTTGTTTTTAATTATACTAAAGGCTATTTATAGTCATATTAAATATATACAGTTGAACATTGGTATTTATTGTAATTTTTCATTTAAGCCCGTCAAACATTTTTCTGGTATGGAATTCATACCATTGTAATTTGTTTATTTTAGTTGAATAAATTCTTTTTTCAAATTGTAAAAGTTAATGTCTGAATTATATTGTTTTAACTTTATTGAGTCTAAATTGAAAGTTTTTTCAATATTTTTTAGCTTCCGAGAGACATTTTATTGTTTTAATTTTCTTAGCTTATATCTCAGGATAGCATATGGTGGTATAATTGCTTCATGTTTACTTTTTACCCTACTTGTAAATATTTAAATGTCTTAAATCTTGCATTAACTTTCAAAATATACCTGATGAAAATAGTGAGCAGTTATAGGACATATAATGTACTAACTATAAGCCATTTGATTAATGCAACTGGGTTTCACAATTATTAACATTAAAAACTTACTATGAGAAACGTTTCATACACAGAAGAATGTATTTAAATGTACAATTTAAAGCACAATAAGAAACAACCTACCACTGCCACTACTCTCCACCACCCCTGAATTTAAAAATGAAATTATTAGTCCCTTAGAAGCTGCCTATTCCTTTGTAAATATTTACTCTTTCCTCCTCAGAAGTAGCCACTATTTTGACTTAAAGAAATTGTTTCATTGCTATTTCTCATAGTTTTGAAAACTACCCGTGTACTCTTAAACAATAGAAATTGTTTAGTTTTTCTAAACTGGGTAGCAAGCATAAACCTATTGCGATTATTGATTGACAGCTCCTTAAAGAAGATCAATTTGAGAATGTCTCTGGACCATATCTGGCTTTGACTTTCCAGAGATTGTAAATGCTCTTTGTGGGGAAGTCAGTGGGCAAGATCATCAAAGTGTTTTTAACCATGTTTGTTAAAAGTCAGAGCATCTATTAGAGGTGTAAGAGAGGCCAATACTAACTCTGTAGTCCCAAAAGGTTAGAGGTTGGCTGCTCTCTATTTTCTCCTTCTGAGTTCATCTTGGCCTACCCCATTGCTCTTAAAAGTAGGTCAGAACAAAACATGTCTGATAGTGTAATGCGGGTCCTTTGCCAGTCCAGACAATAGGACATGGAGGGGAGAATAAGAACATGAGCAGTTTATTCTCCATGTATTTTGTTCTCAGATTAAAATCAATAGCAGGTGTTGCTCTGGAATTTCTCCTAACCTTGCTCCTGGGGATTTCTTTTGCCTTTCCTATGTGTTGGTCCTGCTGCTATTATATATTTTGTGGTTTGTCTTTTCTTGGTCTGTGCCTCAACCGTGTTGTGCACCCAACCCCCTGACTCTCTTTCTCTTTCTTTATTCAAAAGGTGGCATATACTGGGTATGGGTTGAGCATCCCTAATCCAAAATTTGAAACAGTTCTGGTCCCATGCATTTTGGATTAGAGGTATTCAACATGTATACACCTTTCTCCATTTTTGTCTTTTTTCACTTAACACATTATAGTGATCTTTCCATAGCAGAAGATAGGAAGTTTCCTTATTTACTTTTTAGCTTAACATATTTAACCACAGTTCTTTATTGATAGATTTTTGTTTTTTTCAGTTTTTTGCATTTTGAACAATGCTGAATAATGTACATGTTATCTGTATGTATGTAAGAATATCTGTAAATACGAAGAGAGATTGCTGGATCAATTGATATATGCACTTATAATTTTGGTAGACATTATCAAATTGCCCTCTATAGATAAGGGCTATACAGTTTGCATTTCTGTCAGCAATATACCATAGAAGAGATTGTGTCTGCCCAACCTTATCTTTCTCAAATTTTTGAAATTTGGGCAGTCTGATAGATGAAAAAATAGTATCTGTGGGTAGTTTTAGCATGCATTCCTTTTCACCTTTTTTTTCTCTTCCCCAGTGTTTGCTGATTTCTAAACTTTTTATGTATAGGGAGAAACTGTGTGTCCAAGTTGGGCATTATTCTTCTTTTTCTTTCTTTCTTCCTTATTTATTTATTTATTTACTTCTTTTGTGGTGCTGGGAATTGAACCCAGGACCTTGTGCATGCGAGGCAAGCACTCTACCAACTGAGCTATATCCCCAGCCCCTACAAGTTGGCCATTTTTGTTTTGATTTGGCGTATAATGTGGTGGGGTTTTCTATATTAAAAAAAAGTTTTAAAAATTTTTTTGAAGTTTTTTTTTTTCCAATGTAGATGGACACAATACGTTTCTTTTTATTTGTTTGTGTGGTGCTGAGGATCGAACCCAGTTTCTCACATGTGCGAAGCAAGCACTCTACTGCTGAGCCACAACCCTAGCCTACTTTTTATAATTTAAAATTTTAAAAATCTGTGACTTCTGAATATTGAATTAGTTTAAAAAAGGTATTTCCAGATTGTCATTGTTCTATACTTTTATGATTCATTTTTAGATTCAAACCTTTTAAAATTTTTTTTTATTTTTATGGTTACACATGACAGTAGACTGTATTTCAACCTATTATACGTGGAGTATAACTTCCCTTTTCTGTGGTTGTAACATGATGAGTTACACTGGTTATGTATTCATGTATGAACATAGAAAAGTTATGTCAGATTCATTCTGTAGTCTTTCCCATTCCCATCCTCCTTCCCTTCCTGTTCTCCCACTGTCCAATCTGGTGAACCTCCACTCCTGCTACTGCTCCCCCACCCTATTGTGAGTCAGGATCCACATATCAGAGAAAACATTTGACCTTTGTTTTTTGGGGATTGGGTTATTTCACTTATCATGTTAGTTCCCAGTTACATCTATTTACCAGCAAATGCCATAATTTCATTCTTCCTTATGACTGAGTAATACTCCATTGTCTATATATACCACATTTTCTTTATTCATTCATCTGTTAAAGGGCACCTAGGTGAATTGAGCTGCTATAAACACTGACATGTGGCCCATCACTATAATGTGCTGATTTTAAGTCCTTTGGGTAAATGCCAAGGAGTGGGATAGCTTGGTCAAATAGTGGTTCCATTCCAAGTTTTCAGAGGCATCCATACTGCTTATTTATACCTTTGACCCTCCTAAAAGTTATCCCATTCTGTGGGTATTTCCTTTGTTCTTATAGCTATCCTACAAATATCTGAATTCTATAGTATGCTTTTCCTATACCCTAATCATACCAATTTTTTACATATATCTTTGTGTCTTTTTCTGAAATTCCATTTGGTTCTTTTTGCTTGAATGCTAGGACGACACTTTAAGTTGCTAAGGATTTAATGCATTTTAATAAATTTAGTAGGAAAAGAAAGGGATGGGGGAATCTCATGAAAATAAAAGGAAGATCAGTAGAGGAAAGAGGGGGCAGAGGGAAGGGAGAAAAAAGGAAAACACTGGGGAACGATATTGGCCAAATTATATTGTGTGCGTGTACAATTATATAACATTGAATCCCACCATTATGTACAACTATAATGTGCCAATTAAAATTGGAAAAAAATCTAGTAGGACCATCTTCTCTCACTGTGCTCCCTCTCTACTAGGGTTCCTGTTTATTTGGTTTAGAATTAGTTTTGTCCTTTACATTTGTCTCTTTAAAAAAAAAAAAAAAGCGGATGCTAATTAACAGTGGGGGCGTTGATAGGGAAGAATAGAGCTACTTTAGGTAGAGGGAAGTGAAGTGGGGGGAGGGGATATGGGGATAGGAAGGATAGTAGAATGAAACAGACATTATTACCTTATGTACTTATATGACTGCATGACTGATGTGATTCTATAACATGTACAATCAGAAAAATGAGAAATTATACCCCATTTATGTATGATATGTCAAAATGCATAAACACATTCTACTGTTATGTATAACTAATTAGAACAAATAAAAAAAATGCAAACATTGAAAAAAATAGAAATAACAAACTGTTGGTGTTTTTACTCAATTATGTGGATGTATAAATTTAGTGGACAGATTGAAATGCTTTGAAATGTTTGTAATGCTATAGGACCTATCCAAGAACATGGTATCCATTTGATCAAGTTTTCTTTTGTGTCTTTGAGTAATGTTTTAACATTTTCCTCTTTTAGATCTTACAGATTTCTGAAGTTTATTCCTGGATATTTTATCTTTTTAGTTGCTATTGTAAATTGGGTATTTTCTTCTTTATTTTCTGTTTTTTGTTTGTCTATGTGAAGACTATTGACTTCATATACCCCACTATTAAATTCTCTTATTTTAGTAGTTTTTCATGTCAGTGGGTTCTTTAAACTTTTCAGACAGCCATCTTATGCAAATAATGTTATCTCATTTATCATTTTTATACTTCTACAATGTATTTTTTGCAAGTGCATCAACTAGATCTGTTAGAATAGTAAATAATAGTAAATAAAAGATATCAAGTGATTCGATCTTATTATTTCTTGCTTCTTAATTCTATTAATATGATGGCTTATATTAATAGATTTCCTAATATACCTGCATTCCTAGTTTAAAAATATCTTGGTCATAATATATTTTTCTTTCAATGTGCTACTGTATTTATTCTGTTACTGATATTTTTAGAATTTTTCCGTGAGTGGTATTGGTCTGTGTTGTATGCAGTTTGTCGAGTTTGTTTATTTGTTTTATCTGTATTAAGCTTCATGAAAATAATTTGGAAGTTCTGCCTTTTCTGTGCTAGCCTAAAATTTCTAGGACCTGTGCTTTTTCTAAGTAACTATTTAACGATGTTCTTTCTTTCTTTCTTTTTTCCCCATGATAGCTGGAAGATTTTCTGTCTCTCCTAAGGTTAATTTCAGCAATGTTATTTTCTTGGAAAATTATCTTGGTATTTGTTCCTAAGTTTTCAAATGTAATTACATGGATGTTGAACAAGATAGTATCTTAGAGTTATTGAAATTTTTCTGGACTTTGTTAATGGTTTGTCTTTTTTCTTTTAGATATTTTTGTTGTTGTAGATGGACACAATATCTTTATTTATTTTTTTATGTGGTGCTGAGGATGGAACCCAGTGCCTCACACATGTGGGGCAAGCCCTCTACCACTGAGCTGCAGGCCCAGTCCAGTTTGTCTTTTTTCTTAGACATGATATTATGCTTTTCACTGTATTTTAAGATTATCTAGTGAGTTTATTTATCCCCTACCTGGAGAATCAGGCTTTGATTCTTTTATTAATTCTCTTCAGTTTCTGTTTTTGTTTTCATTAAAACTCTTTCCTTCTACTTTTATTTAGTTTAGATGTCTCTTTCTAAATCTATAAATTGACTGCTTCATCTGTTTGTTTTTTTTTCACTTATTTAAATATTTAAGGTTGTAAAACTTAATTTGAACAATGGGAAATATGTTGGCTTCTAATGTGTAGTGTTTTTATTTTATAGGAAATCTGCAGTTTGAATTGTTCCTTTTTGACATTTTTTAACAAGAGAATTATTTATCATTTTCACACTGTGAAGTCCAATTCAGACAGTGGTTTTATATGTCCAAACCTGTGATCAAGATAGAAAAATATCTTTTGAAAGATAATCAATAAGCTTTGCCTTCACCCCACACTTTCAGAATGTGAATTTCAAAAGACAAAATTCATCCACTAATTAGGGTCACAACTAATATAGAAAGTAATCATTTATTAAGTTAAATAAGTCTTTATTCTTAGAATGTGTGGTTTTATTTCATTCTGAAAGTTTTCTGTGAGATTGGATTTTTTCTCAAACATAAGATATAGAAATATAAACTTTGTTATTTACTAAGAAATTCTGAAATATGATCTTTGTTGACATCTGAGTTCAAATAGAATCATAATTAGTTTTGGGGGTATTCTTTCTATGAATATTGATATTCTGGACTTGAGTTGTGTGTGTGTGTTTGTGTGTGTCTGTTTGTTCTACATGGAGATCATAGTGATTAACTTGATAATTATATTAAGATTTTCTTCATAGGAAATTTCAGATGTCTGTTATTTTTATTTTATTTTGTTCTTTTCTGTTCTGATTAAGGAAAGTCATTTTAAAGAGAGGGAGAAGGAGAAAGAAAGGAGGAGAGGAAATAAACTTATTTAAACCTTTAAGAAAAATTAGATTAGGCTGCTGCTTTTTAATTTTTTAAAAAAATATCTTCTCTTAGTTGGCAATGGACCTTTATTTTATTTATTTGTATGTGGTGCTGAGAATCGAACCCAGTGTCTTGCACATGGTAGACAAGCACTCTGCCACTGAGCTACAACCCCAGCCCTTAATTTTTTTTTAATTTATTTTTTAATGATTTTGTGCCTGTTTTATTTCAGCCTAATGGAAAGTTGTTGTTTTTTTTAAACTTTCATTCTTTTTTAAAAATTTGTTCTAATTCCCAGTACCGCAAAAAAAAAAAAAGTTCTAATTAGTTGTATATGATGGTAGAATGGATTTTGACATATCAGCATAAATGGAGTATGACTTCTTATTCTTCTGGTTGCACATGATGTAGAATCACGCTGGTTGGGTAGTCATATAGGCATATAGGGTAATAATGTCCAATTCATTCTACTATCCTTCCTATCCCCTGCCCCCTCCCCTCCCTTCATTCCCCTCTGCCTAATCTGAAGTACCTCTATTCTTCCCTAACCTCACCTGCTTATTTTGCGTTAGCATCCACATATCAGAGAAAACATTCAACCTTTGGTTTTTTGGGATTGGCTTATTTTGCTTAGCATGATATTCTCCAGCTCCATCCATTTACCAGCAAATGCCATAATTTCATTCTTCTTTAAAGCTGAGTAATATTCCATTCTGTTGCTTTTTTAGACTGATAAAAATACTTTAAGCCTGAGAGAACCTAAACATAGGAATTTTGTCTCTGTTGAGAATTTGGCACTAGAGAGTTACTCAAGTATTCATGGAATTTAAAAAAGGAAGAAAGGACATATTCTATCTTTGTAAAAATTTCAGATTTTTTTCAGACTAAGGAACTGAGTTCCACAGTGCACCTTGCTATTTGAAAGTCTTTTTTTAAGATAATGAGGCCTGAGTTACTATTACTAGATAAGATTCTATTAACTTTGTTTTACAGAGAATACAAGGTAGCATTCTAAAAGCATTTAACAACCCAACTACTAAAACTGCTGATGATGAAACTAGAAAAAAAGTCAAAGGTATGTTGACTTTTAAAGTTAAAACTTTTTTCTACAAGAAAATATTAAAAGATTCTTCTCAGGGGAAAAAGAACTGAGCATTGTATGAAATAATTATCTAACGTTGTGACCTTAAAAGGAGGATGTACTTACACTAGTGACTGCAAGATGCTCTAGTAGGAAATAGAAAATTTTAGAATGTATCCCTGTGAATTTTTAAAAAAAATAAAACTAAAACAAACAAATTTCACAAATACAGATTGACGCTGATGCCCTATGTTAAGTCCTCTGAGATTTGAAAATATGTGGAAAGCAGCATCTTCCCTTGGAAGTTCACATTAATCATATTGTGTCATTCTGGTGTTTAGATAAGTAGGTTTACAGGTATTATCTAAATTTATCTAGATAAAATGATTAACTGTTCCAGAGACTCTTGTGAAAAAGTAATTTGTTGAACAATGCACTAATAAGTCAAACATAAGAGCAATTTACTTTCAGTGTTTGTTCTTCATCAGTCAAAATATGAGGCAAAAAAATGATTATCTAATCAAAGCTTCTAACTTATAAATATTTCAGTGTGAGTTTATATCCTGTGATATTAGCAATTTACCCAGTCCTAAGTGTATATAGTCTACCTATACTTATACCTATAGTGATATTAACTAATGTTAGCATGAAATTTTGTTATTTTTTAAAAACATTTAAAATATTGTTTTATTTATTGTCTCCTTTTTAACTACTTCTTTTGTAGTTTTATAATGTTCATGCTATATGTCTATAATTTGTTAACACATATACATAAATTATTGTACCATCTAAGACTCATTAAACATTTGAGATTTTTAATTTCCTAAGTATGTTCCTTGTTCATTTGTGTTGAGATATTGCCATCTAGTGCATGTTTAGTATAATAGCTCAGTTTCTTTCCATTTTTGTTTTTTCTATTTTTAACTTCTTGTACAATTTTCCTTAATGAAATGTCTTAATTTATCATAGTATTTCTAATAGTTATTGTAATTAGTAAATGTTTGCTGATATATGTTAAATATGTCTGTTATTCAGTGTTCCAGATAGTTTTAAGTGATTATAAATACTGTTTGTATTAAACCTGAAGGTAGAGGTCCAAAAAGGTAGAAGAGAAGTTTGAAAGAAGGATGAATGGATTTATTAATGTGCTTTCTCCCTCACGGTTTATTAAGGAAATGTTCAAATTTTTGTTCAAGTAGAGAGAATAATATAATACAGACAGTCTCTTATACCTATCATCCAGCTTTACATTCATGGTTTTTTATGTTTATTTATTTATTTTTTCCAGTACTAGGGATTTAATCTAGGGCCTCATACATGCTAGACAGGCACCCTTCCACCGCATTGCATCCCCAGCCCATTTGTTTTTTATATTGAGACAGGGTCTTGCTAAGTAAGTCTATTTTTGCCTTGAATTTGTGATCCTCTAGCCTCAGCCTGAGGATTACAGGAATGTGCCACCTTGCCTAACTCTGCTTTTTATGTTTAATTTATTTTTTCCCAACTCCAGATTATTTTAAAGCAAACCACAGGCATAGTTTCCTTTGCATTATAAATATTTCCTAAGCAAAGTAATTTTGATTTAAAAAAATCCTACAAGCACGGGTCTGTGTGTGTTTAGGTGAATTATAAGATGCCCGTGTTAATTCCTTCTGCTATGCTGTGTTTACTTATTTTTACAACATTTTTTTATAACTGTGACCTTGGCACCTGCAGCCTGAAAGCATAATCTTCCCTATTCTTCTGTATGCCTCTAGGTTAGACACAGAGGCTTTCAAAGGTTTAATGGGAGCAGCTGACCAGTGGTATGAATAGTTGGTATTGCTCTATTTAGTTTACCTATTATGTTTTAGAAGAGTTCTTTGTTTCTTGGAGACTATGGTAGCTGATGGTCATATTTCCTTTATAAAAATGTAAAGGAGATATTATATCATTATATAGTAAAATATATTACTAAATATAATAAAGGAAATCTGCCTTATTTAGATTATTTTTGAGTAACAGCATGTAACGTTATTGGATGGTTGCTATGTTTTTAGTGTTAAAAAGTATGATTTTTACAGCATATGGAAAAGAAGGTGTGAAAATGAACTTCATAGATCGGATCTTTATTGGTGAATTAACTAGCACAGTCATGTGTGAAGAATGTGCAAATGTAGGTACTTTGGAATTCACTTCTTGGAATAGATTACAGTCACATCATTTTTATTATGTTTTCTTTCACATATTCATGAGCAGTCATTTTTAAAATTTATAATAATTGACTATATGACTTAATTCTTAAAAACCTTTTAAAAATATACCTGATACTCCTAGAAAGTACACATAATTTTAAATTATGTTTTTCAAGTAAGGATGTTGTGTGTGTGATCCTTTTTTTTTTTTTTTCTTGATACATCCATGAGGTGCCTTTGGCCTATCTTAGTTTGCTAAAATAATAAGTCCCTGTGAACTATATTAGCTACTACTGTGAAGAGTAACTGTGTTACATTGTAATGTCCTAAAATGTATTTCCAATAGACATAATGATAACATAATTTAGGGTGATTCTTTTATTTGAACTTTATATTTATAAAACAGTATCATTTTTTGTTGTTGTCTTGACTCATCTTTGAATTTAGTAATAATTTTTATTTTAAATTCCATCTTTAACAACAACTTAAAGCATGTATAAATTATTAGAGATTTTTAGTTGCTTCATAAGGAATACTTCTGAAAGTGTATGGCTTAGAGTATGGTAAGTTTAAATTTTTGTAAGATTTTAGTGATAAAAAAGAATCTTTATATCTATTTTTCCTGTCCCAGATTATGGGATACTCTTCTGTCCTCTCTAGTCTTATAAAACCAGGATTATAAATTATATTTCCTTCTAGCCTGTGCCATTTACACATAATGTGTCAATGTGGTATAACTTACATTTTTCTGTAATTAATTGACATAAAAGTTGATTTCTCTCTCTCAAAGGTAGAAAGTACCTTTTAAAACAATTAGCCTAAACAATCTTCAAAATCTTCAAAATACTGTCAGGCTCTCTGCTTTTTTCCCCATAGCTTTTTTCTTAACATTTCATGCTTTGTTTTTTTTTTTTTGTTTTTTTGTTTTGTTTTGTTTTGTTTTGTTTTTTTGGTTTTTTTTTGGGTGCTGGGGATCAAACCCAGGGCTTTGTGCTTGCAAGGCAAGCACTCTACCCACTGAGCTATCTCCCCAGCCCCTCATGCTTTGTTTTAACTTAAAAATTTAAACTGGGAGGTTTGATATCTTTGATAATTTACAGAACTACATGTCTATATTAGAATTCTAACTGAAGTTCTCAATTTGTTTTCTTTTTAAGATCTCCACAGTGAAAGATCCTTTCATTGATATTTCACTTCCTATAATAGAAGAAAGGGTAAGGAGAAAAAAGTAATCTTGAGGCCTTTGTGAAGAGCATTTATTCACTCATTTAGATATATTTTTGAGTATATTGTCAGATATCTGAGAGTCGTTAGTTTTTACATGTAATTGAGTTTGTATGGTGTGTTTGATATTGGGGTTTGTGCATGTATGCATTAAGTATGATATACTTCTTATTCTCCAGGAATTTAAATCCTTACTTTTGAGAATTAATGTTAAGAAAATAATCTTTTTATATTTCTAGTGAATTAGAGATTTTAAAAAGAAAATTATGCCCAAAATTTATTTGCTTAAGAAGTTTTGTGTTATGTTTGTGGCATCTACATAGGTATCAAAACCTGTGCTTTTGGGAAAAATGAGTAAATATAGAAGTTTACAGGAGACAGATCATGCTCAGTACAGTGGCACTGTTGTTATAGAAAATACTCAATCCAGAGCTGCCACGAAGCATTCTTCATCTAAAGATAAGGTGAGACTATGAACATTTGTTAAATGTTTTTTTTTTAAATGTATTGAGAAGTATTTTAAACATATACAAAAGTACAGAGAATAATAAACTCCCATGCACCCAATTCTCAGCTTCATATTATCAACTCATGGCTAATTATGTTTTTGCAGTGTCTGTCCCACATTCTTCCCTTGCCCCATCCAGATTTTTTTGAAATAAATCCCATACGTACTTTAAGATGTATAATTAAAAGATGCTCTTTAGGGGCTGTGGGTATAGCTCAGTGGTAGAGCGCTTGGTCAGGCCCTCAATTCAATACCCAGATTCTTTTTGTAAAAACATAACCACAGTACCATCATCATACATAAAAATATTAATAACTTCTTGTGAAACCAAGCATTGAGTCATTATTGAAACTTAAGTTGCCTCATACTCAGGTTTGTTTTTGTGTTTTTGTGTTTGTTTTGTTTTGTTTTGTGTTTGTTTTTGCTTTTGAGAAAAAGGGAAAAGAAGGTTTATTGTTAGCAAAGGAAAAACAGGAGACTCCTGTTCCAAAGGCTGTGATTCTGCCTTAGCAGCAGGAACAGCAGGGGGCTTTTAAAGAGGTGATTCAAAGGCTACATTCCACCTGTTCTTTGTTGGAGTTGTAATTCACTTGTTATTTTGGGAGCTAGTCATTTCTGAGATCTGGTACCATCCCCAAAGTCTGGATTACTTCGTTCATGCTTTTGCTTTTTAAAGTTTGTTTGCATTATAATGTAAAAAAGGTCCATGGATTGCAGTTATCTCTCTCTCTCTCTACCCCCCTTTCTTTTCTTCCAGTACGGGGACTTGAACCCAAGCATGCTCTATTACAGAGCTACATCCCCGACCCTTTTTATTTTTTGTTTTGAGAAACAGTCTCACTTGATTGCCCAGGCTAGCCTATTGCCTTAGCCTCCAGAGTAGCTGGGATCACTGGGTCGATGATGTCTTTTAAATTTTTTTTTAATCTGCAGATTTCCTTTTCTTTTTTCTTTTTGCAATTTATTTACTGAAGAAATCATCCTTTTTTCAGCACTTTCCTACATTCCCACATTACTCTTGCAGTCCCATGATGTTCACAGGTTCTTCTTTCTCCTTTATTTCTTCTTTAAGGCAATTTAGATCTAGAGGCTATGTTAGGTTCAGATTTTATTATTTATTTAATTTTTGGTAAGAAAACTATTAAGCAGTGGTATATTCTCAATCAAATTCGTTCTAAGTATTTCTGATTTCTACTCTCTAGAAACCAGAAAATCTTTTTATGGTGCCATATTCAAGAAGCAAAATGATAAACAAAAATGTCATTTTATGTTTAGAAATTATTAATATTTTTATGTATGATGATGGTACTGTGGTTATGTTTTTAGAGAGAGTATCTGGGTATTGAACTCAGGTTCTGAGCAAGTGCCCTACCACTGAGCTACAACCCCAGCCCAAGAGTATCTTTTAAAAATACACCTTGAAGTATGTATAGTTTGTGTGAGATTTATTTCAAAAAGAAAAGAATTGTTTCGTGCAATGGCACATGCTTATAGTCTCAGCTACATGTGAAGCTGAGATAGTGGGGACCATTTGCATCTAAGAGTTTGAGGCTAGCCTTGGCAACATAGTCAAGACAAAAAAAGTGGGGGGGCTCCATATTCAAAGGGATTTTACCATTTTCCTAGGGCCTCAATTGCTCATAGTATTATGCAGAAATATTTGAGAAATGGCAACTTATCCTGTGTAAATGTTTTAAGGGATTAAATTGAACAGATACTTGGGTTTTTAAGTCCAAGTAAAACAGTTGCAAGGATATTTTTATTTACCATGTGGTGTTGACTCATAATTTGGTGCTAGGAATTTTAAGAATGCCTTAGGAAAAGATATATTATCTCATCTGTCTTATATTTTTAAGGTTTAAATAAACTTTCCCCATACTACTTAAAGCAAATTTAACAAAAACAGAAGTACCTTGTGTCTTTTTAAATCAATAATGAGGTAGAAGTACTGAACTTTAACAAGTTATTGAGGTTTTTATTTTCTCTTATTGCTGAATTATGCTAGTTATTAACCTTTTAACCCTTTAAATGGAGTTTAATGCAAAGAATGACAAAGAAGCATCAGGTGAATAAACAGGGAGAAATGAAACCAGGATAGAACCATGAGTGCAAATGGAGAGAGTAATCACTATCACAAGAAACACTACTTCCACACTACTTAATCTAATCAAAAGGAACAATTAATAGGCAAGCTGAAGTCTAGACACAAATAAAAAATTTCCTTTCAGATCTGTGGCAGAAGGCAACACTGTCAGAGTTTGTAATTTGTTACTTTTTACTTTATTTAAAAAATACCCACTGTGTCTTCAATATTTAAAAATCAATAAATGTGGAAAGATTTAAAGTCTTCCTCATAGCCCTGTTCTACAAACATCAGGTTCCCTTTCCCACAAACACGGAACTACTGTTGTTAGTTTCCCATGAAAAGGTTTACTTTTAAATTAGAACTATTTGTTGGGGGCTGGGGAGATAGCTCAGTCGGTAGAGTGCTTGCCTTGTAAGCACAAGGCCCTGAGTTCGATCCCCAGCACCCAAAAAAAAAAAGAACTATTTGTTGGTATATCTTCTATTGATCTTAGTTTAGGTGGATTTAGTAAAGAACTTTCAGAGAAGTAGTACTTAACAATTGTGGACAACTAAGTTGGACTTCTTAGCATTTATTTTCAGTCAGATCATAAGATTCTTTTCTCTGCAAACACTGTCAACTTACAGAATCAACTAATTCATGACAGAAACCCTACAAGAAAATTGTCATCTGAAGAAGAGAAAACTGTTTTTATATATCAGAAAAATGAAAACCTTGAAACGAGTGGGGAGTCTTCAGTGTTTGCAAACATCGTGAGTACTGAGTCGTCTCTGAATGAAAGCCCTACAGATGGCAGTGAAAAAGAAGCCAGCCATTCTGAAAGTAGTGCTGATGCTGACAGTGAGGCTTCAGAACCTGAAAGTGCTTCAAAGCAGACTGTGCTGTTTAGATCCAGCAGTGAATCCTGTGTGCACACAGATGGGCATCTTCATCACCCATCTGCAAGTGAACTGCCACCCGCCAAGGAGACTGACAGTGGTGATGAGGAAATGGCTGAAGCGATTTCTGAACTTTGTTTGAGCAGCACTGTAATTGGAGATAGAGATTTTGACAGAGAAAGTCAGCCACTCAGTGTTTCAAGTAATTTATGTTTTTCAGAGGAGAAGCATATGAAGTCTCACAGTGCCCAGAATGCTTTTCAGACCCTTTCTCAGAGCTATGTAACTACTTCTAAAGAATGTTCAGTTCAGTCCTGTTTGTACCAGTTTACATCTATGGAATTACTAATGGGGAATAATAAGCTTCTGTGTGAGAATTGTACTGAAAAGAAACAGAAATACCAGAAGGAAACTAATTCTGCAGGTAAACATTTAGCTTAATTTGTTTTTAATTATTGATGGATTATCAGTGACTACTAGTGGGTTATTGATCCCATATGGAGGTACCTGGGACCCTTATCTCCATACTTGAGCTGGTTGACCCTGGGATTGTCTTGTTCATATCTGTGCCTCAAAACTTAAGGCACTGACTAGGCAGAAAAGATTTTCAATAGATTTTTGTTGAAATAATTAAAGATCAAGAAGTATACATTTCTGCCTTGAAAAATACAGATCCACATCTTATTTGAAAGAAATAGCTATGTGAAATCTTTCTGAAAGAAATAGCTCTAAAAATTAAAATTGTATCACTAGTAAAATTAATGATGAAAATAATGACCTTCAGAAATCCCATCATCTGTTGTAAGTAAACTCAAGGTATATATTTGAAGATTTTAAATACTTGCATGTTATTAAGTTAGTCATACAGTGACTGTTTAGTGTAACCAGATTGAAGTGGGAAAGGGGGAAATTGTTAAGTAAGAAATTTTCAGTGCATCTCTCACCTTAATTGAATGGAAAGAATACTCTTAAGGTGACTAGTTGTTTTTAAATGTAGGTTTTATTATTCAGGTGTGGTGAAGCCAAGAAATCAGGAGATGATTAACATTGAAAAACTAGTCACAGTTCCCAAGAAGTAGGGAGGATAGATGATATATAGGGCTAGAGAAGTACTAGAGGGCAGATGGGGCAGAGGGAGTAAAGGAGAAACAGGAAATCGGCAAGAGCCTTTGCTGTGGTCTCTGAGGGAAAGAATGGGTGAAGTGGATAAAGAAGGCCTGAAATGGGCTAGTTAGAATAATTTTAGTGGACTCTGGGGTATGGAGACTGTCTCCAGTTGTCCACTCCCTGACCCTGGAGTGATTAGGGCAGGTAAATAGTGGCCCAGAATGTAAGAACCTAAAAATGGATGTTGTTGGTGTATGGGCTCAGTAAGTTTGTACACAAAAGGTGTGCTTAAATTGTTTACTACTTCCAGGGTTTAGCTAACCCTGAGATGGGCTGTCCCTTTATGGTCAACAAGACACTAGATACAAAGCATCAGAATAAAGACAGACTTCGTACACCGTAATTAAAGAAATGACTAGATGGGAGAAGAAAGAAATACCAACTTAAATTAATTCAAGTTTAATATGCAGTTGCCCATATTTAAATCTTGTCATAAATCCTTTGTATCAAACTTAATGAAATGCCCCATGATTCACCATAGTGTGGGTTCTCTCTTTGATACAATGAGTAATAGACCCACCTTTTAAAATTATAGGTGTGCTTCTGGTGGTATTTGACTAGAAGGGCATTTACTGATACTAACAGTAAGTTACTAGCATTCTAGTATCCAAAATTTTGTTGTGCCACCTCTTCTAGTCTTTGTGCCTTAAAAAAACAACAAATAAACACCTTTACTTTCATCTCAGTGGAGTTTTGGAAGGGAATAGAGAGGCACCCTGTAATCAGAAGTCCAATTTCTTTAACATTTAAAACAAAGTAGTATGATGCTGCTATATAAATGCTTGCTATATTATATTGTAGGTAATATGTAATGTTGAATTTTACAAATAAATTTGTTGCATTTTATGCAGAAAAGAAAGCAGAAGGAGTTTATACTAATGCCAGGAAGCAATTGCTTATTTCTGCTGTTCCAGCTATTCTAATTCTCCATCTTAAAAGATTCCATCAGGTAAAAGCACATTTACTAGAACTGTGGTCATTTTGTGGAGTATTTTGTAGAGTCCTATGTTTTTTGGAATAGTGTCAAATCTTAGAGAATAACTTACTGAGTTTAAAAATTTGCCATGTAGAATTTCCTACTAGTTTAGCCATAATAGTTTACAAGACTTTTCTGATTAAAATTGTTTAATTTGCAGTATTTGAAGATTTAGGCAGTAGGAACCTAAGGGATGTCTATTAGTGGTATGTGTATGTGTGATAGAAAATAAGTTTTAGTAAGCATATTTATAAGCAGAAATGTAGGAAAATACACACAACTTTCTGAACTTTCCTGATCCCACTGAAAGGGTTTTTGGGCTGTCAGTGTTGGCTGGGAATATACAGAATGGCTCCAAGGCAGGTCCTACATTTGTAGGACTTCACAATGGGAGGCAGCCCTAATTTTTTTTTTTTTTTTTTTTTTTTTTTTTTTTTTGAGATATGATCTTGCTGAATTGACAAGGCTACCCTCAAACTTGAGATTCTTCTGCCTCAGCCTTCTTGTAGCTAGAATTATAGGTACACATCAGTGTCCAGTTAAAATTTTTTTTTCTTGTTTTGCGATACTGGGATTGAACCCAGTGGCACTTCTATCACTTAGCTACATCCACAACCCTTTTTATTTTTTATTTTGATTTAGTGCCTTACTAAGTTGCCCAGGCTGGCCTCAAACTTGAAATTTCTTGCTTTAGTCTCTGGAGGGCCCACTATGCCCAGCCCAACTTAAATTTTTTTTTTTTTTTGCGGTGCTGGGGATCGAACCCTATCTCCCCAGCCCCCCAACTTAAATATTTTTAATGTGTTAGTTTTTTGTCTAATTATTTGTGGTTTAAATCTAGTGCCTTTTCTCAAGAGGATTGTTTTTACATTTAAAAATTATTTTTAAATGTCTGTGGAAAATGAATAAGTGAAAATACTATAGAAGTTGAAGGAGTTTAGTTGGAATTGTCAAAAATAAACATGATCATAGTTTAAAGCTATTATATTATGATAAAGGAATAATTCCAAATCAGTTGGTATGGAAGCTAGTTTTATTCAATTAAAGATTTAGTGAAAATGCTGCTTGGGAAAATACAAATTTAGAACTTTGCACCATATACCAATGTTGTTTTCAGATATTTTTAATGTATCAAGCAAATTATCAAAAAAAAACTAGAAAAAAATGACTATTTGATCTGACATCTGTGTGAAAGACTTTCTAAGTATAAAAACCCATGAAGTAAATCTTAAGGAAGAAGATTGAGGTGTGTATGTGAGAGAGAGAGAGAGAGAGAGAGAGAGAGAGATAGACAGACACATACACACTCACACACACACACAAAACATACCCAGGGCCTTGCACATTCTAAACATGCACTCTACCACCGAGTCACACCCCAAGCCTGGATAGAGAGTTTTGACTAAATAGTTCAAGGATGCTGCAGAAAGACAGGAAAAGATTTTTCTCTGCATCTACCTCTGTCATAGAAAGATTAGGTTAAGTTCTTAATTTGTCTATAGCCAAGGTTATAGAAATGGACATGGAGAGCAGAAGCAAGAGAATGTCTAGCAGGAGGGGTATATCTGCAGTGATTCTGTGAGCAAGAGAGGATCATGCCAGATTGTAGATGCTAATTTCATAGTGTTCCAGAGCTATTTTATTTATATTTGGTGTTTACATCCTTCCTTAAGAACAACTTAAGAAATTCATGTGCATAGAGGAAAGTTTTTTTATTTAAAAATTTTTTTTCATACATGTATATAGGGTAATAATGTCTGCCACATTCTACCATCCTTCCCATCCCTACTGCCCCACCTTCTTCTTACTTGCCCACCTCTCTCCTTACTCCCCTCTGCATAATCCAAAGTTCCTTCATTCTTCCTGACCCACTCCCCACTATGGATCAACATCCGCTTATCAGAGAAAACATTTGGCCTTTGGTTTTTTGGAATTGGCTTATTTCACTTCATGATATTCTCTAGTTCCACCCATTTACCTGCAAATGCCATAATTTCATTCTTCTGTAAGGCTGAGTAATATTCCTTGTGTAAACGTACCACATTTTCTTTATCCATTCATCTGTTGAAGGGCATCTAGCTTGTTTCCACAGTTTAGCTTGTGAATTGAGCTGCTGTAAACATGGATGTGGCTGCGTCACTGTAGAATGCTGATTTTAAGTTCTTTGGGTATAACTGGGTCAAATGGTGGTTCCAGTCAAAGTTTTCTTAGGAACCTCCATACTGCTTTCCAAAGTGGTTGCACCAATCTGCAGTCTTACCAACAAAGTATGAGTGTCCCTTTTCCCCCACATCCTCGCCAACAATTATTATTGCTTATATTCTTGATAAATGCCATTCTGACTTGTGTGAGATGAAATCTTAAGACTAGTTTTGATTTGCATTTCTCTAATTTCAAGAGGTGATGAATAAAGGGAAATATTTATGAACATCTCAGACCCTTCTTGTTCTCAAGTGAAATGTAATATCTGTAAAGCCATATTCTCATTTCCAATAGTTGAGAATTGTAGGGAGCACAGTCCCTAAATAATATCTCCATTTCTAGTTTCTTAGAATCTCTTAAAGTCTATTTCTCTATAGTATTAGAATCCTTCACAGTACTAAAAGACAAATCTCAGATTGGATAGACGTCTTTGTCATACACATGCCAATGATTAACGTTGTAAGTGTATAAAGAGCTCTTAAAGACTAGCTGGAAAATATCCCTAACAGTAACACGTACAGAATATCAGTTGAGGGTCTGGGACTGTAGCTCAGTGGTAGAGTGCTTGCCTCGCATGTGTGAGGCACTGGGTTCCATCCTCAGTACCACATACTGATAAATAAATAAAGATATTGTGTCCATCTACAACAACAACAAAAGAATACCAACTGACAGTTCTAAAAGATGTACAGATTCCATTGTTCACAGCAAAAGAAATACAAAGTAAAATGACAATTCACCTTTCTTAACCTGTCTAAATTAGCAAAAATAACAGGAGTACTGATATGGATGGAGTGGGATATATATATGCATTCTCTTTGATCAGCAGTAGGCATGTAAGTTGGTAACACTTTCTGGAAAGTTTACATATACCACTTGTATAGATCATAACAGATGCAAGGCCTAACTTTAGTATCCAGTATATAAAACATCAGATTTATATTTTAATGACATGGGGAAAATATGGTGTATTATTCTGTTAAAATTTTTTAAAAGTCAGGAGAGCACATATGCCCAAATATTAAGACTATATGTTTTTCAAAAATTATCCTCTGTGTAAAGATTCCTCTAATATTAAAAATCTTTACAAAATCTCTTCTATATGGGATAATTTTTCAGCAGTGAAGTCCTGATTGTGGAGGACACAATAGCCTGAAATAATCTCAGTGCATGTATTAGAAAATTATAAATGTCACCTGATTAAAAAGGAGAGAAAACAATTGAAAGTAGATTAAATATTTATTCCTAAGATATGACCTCATAATTTCATGTCAGATATTATTTTGAACTTCCTTTAGATCACTTGAAAAAACAAAAACAAAAACAAATCAGTTATTGGGTATGTTTTCCAAAAAATAACCAAATAATCTGTCACCCATTTCTTACTTTAAAGAAAAGCAAGAAATAAGCAGCAGATCAACAGTGAAATTATGTGATTAGTTTGCAATGAAAAGACCAAAGAAGTCTTGGAAATCTTGTGTGAAAGGATGTGTCTGTTAGATTTTGTCTATCCAGACAATTCTGATTTAAGTATCTTCTCTTTCCAATAGTGTCCATGTATAGTTCTCCTATCCAATACATTCACTAGTCTGTCAGCTAGTTTTTATTACCATTACATAATGCCAGGCATACATTTTGCAAGGTTTGACTTTGGAAATTAAAAATAGAAAAAAAGGTAGAGCTATTCAAGAACTTGAAGATTTATTTTGATTTATATAATACATAATATTTACTTTTACTGATAAATGTTTCAAGTCCTCAGATTCTTTTTAGCAAATGAGTATCACTGAATTTTAGAAATAAAATTTATTGAATTTTAGAAAAGGATATAATATGATCAATTTATACTTGTTTTCAGCATTCTCCTAGATGAGGTTGCTTATAGGCAAGTTCACTGTTAACGAGTCATTGAATTAGGCCTAGAACACCAGGGTTTTGACTCTAATTGAATACATTTTCATGAAAGCACATGTGTTAGTAGCTTAGCTTTTAACACATTAAATTTATTTTTCCATAAGCAATGGTGAGAATTATTTCCCTTATTGTTCATGGTAAAAATCTCATTGTAAATGAGTAATCTTTTCAGTAACAGTTTCTGAAAACCTAATTTTTAACTTAGTCATATCAATTTTGTACTCTTCATTAGTCACACTTGTATATTTCAATGCAAACAATCTAGAATTCCTTTTTGGATTTTAATTAACTCAATCTTTAGCACTAATTAAGTTTGTTGCATTAAAATTTTGTTTTTGGTATTTTTAAGGCTGGCTTGAGTCTTCGTAAAGTAAACAGACATGTAGATTTTCCGCTTACGCTTGATTTAGCACCATTCTGTTCTGCTACTTGTAAGGTACAGTATATTAAGTTACTTAACTGACCTGAAAATATGCTTAAACGTATCCACTTTGTTTATTAGGCTGTGCTTTTGTGCTTTTTGTTTTTGTTGTTGTCATTTTAAAAATAAACCTCTCCTTAAAGGAATTTTTAATAATGAAGATAAACCAGTAACTTTTTCACTTTTAATACACTGAATCTGACTTCTGTCCTTTGAGACAAAGATGAACAAATCATGAGGCATGGTAATGGTGAAGATCAAAGCTGCTTGTGAACACTTTTAGAAGCTGATAGTTGCTGAGAGAAGTGAGGTTTTGTGCAGCCTCTTGTTCCTTGTGAGTGATCTGCTTAATGAGTAGTTATTTTGACATTTGTGGAATTCTGTATGTTTTGCAAAACAGTATTCTAGAAGATTGTTTTTTATGCCATTTCATGTGTGCTACTGAGAGTAAGGTAATTGTCAGCTGAGTATAATACTTCAAAATTGTTCATACCTTATTAGGTATAGAAAACAGAATGTTTAATAATTGCTTGTATATACATGTAAGAATTGTACAGATAAAATTGATTACTTTTTCTTGAGGGAACCAAAGCATTATAGAATAACATAGTATCCTGTTAAGTTCAGGTTTTATGGTTGTGTAATAGAATGCTTTTTGAATTTAATATTTTAGTATATCAGTCAATCAAAACAAAAATATCTTGAGGCTGGGGATATAGCTCAGTTGGTAGAGTGCTTGCCTTGCATACACAAGGCCCTGGGTTCAATCCCCAGCACCACAAAAAAAAAAAAAATCTACAACTATTAATACTTGGTATTCCTGAAATTTGATAATGTGGTAATAATAATGAAATTTAATAAGCTCTTTACTTTTTTTTCCCTTAAATTGGGGTGTTAGGGATCAAATCCAGGGCCTTGCACAAGCTACATCCCAGACCTCTTTGTTAAATTTATGAGAACAAGCTGGGTCCAGTGGCACATGCCAGTAATCCCAGTGACTCAGGAGGTTGAGGCAGAGGATCACCAGCTTGGGGCCAGCCTCAGCAACTTAGTGAGATCCTGTCTCAAAAAATAAAGAGGGGCTGGGGATATGGCTCAGTGGTAAAGTGCCTCTGAATCCAATCCCCAATACCAAAAAAAAAAAAAAAAAAAAAAAAACAGAGAGAGAGAGCATGTTATACTTTTAAAAGTGCCTACTATGAAGAATTTTTAGCTTACACAAAAGTACAGTGAATCTCCAGCCCTCAACCCTAAAACCTCAGATTTATGGCCTGTCCTACCCCATCCACGTGTTCCTCGATGTTCTTCTCTGTTATTATCGTTTAATACATAAATATTTCATTATGTATCTCTAAAAGATAAGACTTATTCTCTATCCTTTTTGACATAATCACAATATCATTTAGTGTAATTTCTTCAATCACCTAGTTTTCATATTTCCCTGATTTTTAAAATGAATTGATAACCAATTAAGTGCCATAGGTTATGAATGATGTCTTTTAAGATACTGTCAATGTATAGTGTCTCTTCTCCTGCCTCTCTCCCCTCTCTTGCAGTTTATTTGTTGAAGAAACCAGGTCATCGTTTTTTGGAATTTCCCATAATTTAGATTTTTATTATTATTCTCCTGTCTTCTTTATTTTCTACAAATAGGTAGTTGGACCCAGAGAAGCCTGAATTGATTCAAATTTCATACCCCTTGCCCTGCCCCTTTTTTTTTTCCTGGTAAGGCTATTTCATACGGATTGTTCTGTTCTTTTGTCAGGAAGCACAGAGTATCAATTACCCGTCTTTGTGTGATATTAGCAACCAGTGGTGCTCGATACTAGATCCAAGAGTTCTCTAAGAATTATAGAATGGTGATGTTTTAATTTGGACATTTCTTTTTCATTTATTAGCTAGAATACTTCTATGTAAAGAGAAATTCTTTTCATCTGTTTAGTTGTCTTTTCTGACAGAAAAGGCAGGATAAATGTTTGATCCTTTCTAAACCAGTTTTCAAAATAATGAATTATTCCATTAGTGTTCTCAAACTGTGATTAAATTATGATATCCATGATTATGTATTCATGGATTTAAATAGAGATGTTCCAGTTCATTACATTTTTCTTTTTATTCATGATCTAATATATCAGTCTATTCTGTCCATATTTGACCACTGAAAATCACTACAAGTTGGCTTCTGGATTCTTGTGACATGACCCTGTTGTTCTCTCTATATGGGTTATGCCACCAACTGAATACATTGTTCATTTGTGTATTTTAAAAATTTTCCTGCTTAGTGTTTAGTTTTTTAAATTTTGTTTTAATATTTAAATATTTACATAATTCCCAAGCCAAATGTATCAAATGTACTAAAAAAGATAAATTCAAAGAAGTCTGATTTTCCTCCATGACTATTTCACCTATTTACTCCCTCCTTTTATAGATTAATATGTTAAAATTATGTTTTATTTTTGTTTTAAAATATAAACAGAGGGGTATGCATATTTGCATCTCCCCTCTTAAATAATATTTTATGCCATGTATTCTTGTTTTCTACTTTATTCTTAACTTTATAGTCTGGAGATTATTTCATAGCAGTATTTAGAGATAGTGTGCACTTTCTTTTCCCTCCCTCCCTTTCTTCTTTCCTTCCTTCCTTTCCTGGGTATCAAACCCAGGGCCTTGTGAATGGTAAACACGTGCTCTACCTCTGAGCTAATATTCTGCAGCCTGGCACTCCATTTTTGAAGCAGCATTGCGTTGGATACATCATAGTTTATTCAACCATTTCTTAATTTGTGGACATCTGAGTCTACTTCAGTTTTTTTGATAGTACACATAATCCTGCAACTAATAGTCTGGTACGTGTCTTTTTTACATTTTTCTTAAGTACCTTGGAATACAATCCTCAAAGGAGAATTGATGAATCCAACAGTAATATGTATGTAACTTAGCTAGATAACATGAAATTTCCTTGCATAAGGGTGAACCCATTCATATTCCCCATGCAACCTCTTAGCAAGCATTCTTTTTCTCTGTAGACCAGCCAACAGAGAACCTTGTTAAGCTTTTGCATTTGTGCCAACCTAATAGGTATAAGGGAAATATCTCAGTGTAGTTTTAATAATGCATTTCTGTTTTAAGTGGGATATACATTTACTTATTTTTTCTTACAAGAATATTTCATTAAATATTACTAATTTGGTTTTTTTTTTTTTTTTCTTTGTTTCAAAGAATGTAAGTGTGGGAGACAAAGTTCTTTATGGTCTCTATGGCATAGTGGAACACAGTGGCTCAATGAGAGGAGGTCATTACACTGCTTATGTGAAAGTGAGAATACCCTCCAGGAATTTATTGGAACATATCACTGGAAAGAAAAATGTACCTGGTATGCCATATTCAGCATTTTTTATTCTTAAAAATAAGAGAATCTGTGCTTCCATTTTTGGAAGAAGATATTACCTTGGGTGAATTCACTTTATCAATGTTTAATGCAAGTTATCTCTAGGAGTGCTTAGATAATTTGAAAATCTTGATTATCATAAAACTATACTCTTTAAAAATTTTTTTAAAAGACTATACTCTTTTAGGTGATATGAAGTGACACATGATTTTTCAAGGTTTTGAATCATCATGTATTGCAGTAGATACTATTTTACTTAACAATACCCAAAATTTTGAAGAACCACCCCCCTCAGAATAGAGTAGGAGTTGGAAATTTGCTGGCTTTGCATATATATCACCAAATTAACTTTTGCTCCTTTCCTTTATCAGTGAAAATGATTCTTTTCTCTGAGTAATTAATATTTACAAGGCTTATATTTCACTAGATATTTAAATTTCTGTTAACTGGGGATAACTAATAATTCTAATACTCTTGTTTTGAAAGAATTGTTCATTTGGAAAATGCTTAATGCAAGAAGAAACAGACTCCTACAATAAAATCTACCAATAGATAAGTGTAGTTTATAATGAATATGTTGGTGTTCATAATTTAGAAAAAAACAAAACATGTTACTGTAAAATTGTACTTCTTTTTGTTTTGTTAGGTTTGAAAGAACCAGATAGTGAATCAGGAGGCCAGTGGGTCCATATTAGTGACACTTACGTGCAGATGGTTCCAGAATCAAGAGCACTTAGTGCACAAGCTTATCTTCTTTTTTATGAAAGAATATTACAATGATTTGTTAATTGTTAATGGCAATGATTATTTAGCTCACTTTTATTTGAATGCTGCAATGGTAACCATAATATGTAATGTGCCTTTAGTCTTCTCTTTTACATAGGAATAGCATGTCCCTCAAATGTTCCTTAACTTTTTTACCATTTTGGTGAATCCTTTTAAAGTAAATTAAATTTACTCAGTGCTTTCAAATTCATATTTTTAAATATAAAGAACATTTTTTAAAAAAAATTTGTCTTCAGAGACAAAATAATCAAAATTTATAGTGGTTGAGGAAGTCCCTTTCTGATATGACTCATTGATAACAAGCATTTAGAAATGATGATGGCTAAATCAAAAAATTCCTTAACACAGTTTTTCCTCAGTGTATTACCACTTTCCAGATCTCATGTACTATATCCTGTGCCATATATTTACTAATTTTAAAAAATGTTTTAGCCTTTTTTAACCATGGTCTTGTTTCGAGAAATCATATTTCACATTATGTACTTATTTTTTCTAATAAACATTAAAATAAATTTAAAAACTATTAAAGAAAAATTACTCATCCATGTGCTGCACCACTTAAAATCATCTCAGGGTTATCCAGTGGCATATGTGTTCTCTTGTTTAGAAAACATTGCCATAGCTATGTGAAATAATGTCTAATATAACATAGTTACTTCATCATATTTTATGTAATTTAGCCATATAAAAAGGTATCAATGTAATTTTGGTAGTGTAGGTTTACAAATAATATGCTGATTAGCTTATTGTGTTGGGGAATATTGAAACATTTTATAAACAAATCATTTGCAGCCTATTCATGATAGAGTTAAAGATAATTTGCAAGTGTCTGGCCAAAGTCAAAATCTAATTATAGATAATTGTGATATGCAGAATTGATAAACAGAAGTTGATAATCCATTTGGGATCATTGGATACTTTGAAATATAAAGTAGCAAATTATGTTTGCACATGATAGAGAATTGTACTCTTAATAAGGAACAACTTCAATTTCTGTATTTAAGTAAATAGTAAACTAGTTTTGGGCGTACAAAGACACCCCCCACTTTTTTGTCTTTAACAAACATCATTTAAAAGTTCATTTGTATTTAGTTTTTACTTTAATGAGGCACAGAACTGGCACTTCTGTTCTCTTTTATATAATTAAATAATAGCAAAAATACAGTAGTTCTCCCACTTCTAGAAAACAAATTATTAAGTTGTCAAAACTTAGCATGAAAAATATTACTATTACTCAGGCTTAAATTTCAAAAAATCATGGCTATTTCAGTGTCATGTTATTGAATCAAAACATAATTTCATGGTTCTAGCATCCTAATAATTAGTGCCAATGAATGATATACAGGCAAGTGTCAGATAATTTTTCAGAAAGAAAAAAAGGATAGGAATAGTGGCTGTAGATAATGTGTAGAAATTTTTTTACCAAGACCTACCTTTTTTAATGTATAAGCGAATAACGTTAACAAGTGGTATCTTTTGATACATGGATGAATGGAATTGGGATTAGTGTTAGATGGTAATGGTATACCAAATGCAGAACTTAAAAATGTCATTGCAGCCGAGTGCAGCGAGTACACACCTGTAATCCCAGAAGCTCAGGAGGCTGAGGCAGGAGGATCTCAAGTTCAGAGCCAACCTCAGCAATGTCAAGGGACTAATAAGCAACTCATTGAGACCCTGTCTCTAAATAAAATACAAAATATGGATGGGGATGTAGCTCAGTGATTGAGTACCCCTGAGTTCAATCCCCGATACCAAAAAAAAAAAGAAAAAAGAAAAAAAGAAATCATTGCATAAATTCTGATTTTAAGCTGTTGAAATTTCAGTAGTATGATTGTTTTTTAAAATGGAGAAATGTATCTTTGTTAATCTGTAGAGTCAATTTGTCTTGTAAAAGGTAAGTTTTTAGTATTTTCTACTTAATTGTAATCCATTAATTTCATTATCAGAGCAATGATTTTTTGAAAATATTAAATTTCTTTTTTCTCTATTTGAGTTAGCCATTTTGGTAACAGCAGTTGCCCACAAGCAATGTCCCTACCATGAAAATATTGTCCCTCATTTTTCTCTTTGAAAAGACTATTAAGAGCCATGCTCTTTTCATTGGATGGGCACTCATTTGTTGTTTCAGATAGATATCTAGATAAGACATCTATACCTTCCATGAGTCAGGTCCTGTGATGACGTTATTTTATCATCTTTTAAAATGGAAAGAGATCTATACAGATTTTAGATATTATTCTATCAGTAACTTGGAAATCAGATTTTTTTTTTTCATTTCCTTTAGTGTTAAATGAACTAATTCTGAAATCTTATTTTCTTATGGCCTGGAGTATATGAAATGCTTTTTTCTTGTCATCTAAAAATAGGGGGAAAAAAAAAAACTTGAGTTTGAAACCTAGGACTTTTCCTAAATGTAGCTTTTGTAATAGAGCATGTTAAATTCCATGAGTCTTGTTGGTGTGTGTGTGTGTGTGAGTGCTGGTGGTGGGTGTGGGGAGGTACTGGGGATTGAACCCAGTGGTGCTCTATACTGAGCTGCATCCCAGCCCCCCCCCCCCCCGCTTTTTTTTATTTTGAGGCAGGGTCTCACTAAGTTTCTGAGGCTGTCCTTGAACTTTCAGTCCTCCTGCTTCAGCCTCCTGAGTTTCTGGAACTACAGGCATGAGCCTGGCTGAGTCTACATTTAAATTTTTTTTTTTCATTTTGAATTTTTCCAAAGCACATTTGCAGGAATAGTAAACTGTGAAGGTACTGTAATAACAATAGTTTCTGGATTACCTCAGGAAACAGTACAAATAAATGAGAATGTTTACATTCAATACAACTACCATAGTGTTTGACTGAATACATTTGAGAAATAAAACAGAAGTTTGCTAGCTGTATTGAGAAACTGGTTTACAGGGTATGTCTAACCCTAGTTCCTCCTAATTTTTCCATATTTAAAATGATAAAACTTTTGATTATGTGCCAATTATGTGAATATTTTGACATAACCAAATATACATATATACCTAAGGTTTTGTCATTTAATGGTTTTTAAAAAATTATGTGAATACCATCTTTTTAGGTGGTTAAAGAGAGTGATAAATGGTATCAATGAAAAGAGTAATTTATGTACCAACAGAGCTATTTTACATTTACTAGCTCTTAGTTTGAATGTGTAATGACTTTAATGAGTGGTTTTATGCAATAGTTAAATAAAATTTCCTGAAGATTAAACTGTAAAGTGTATCATCCCTCACCTAATTTTTGTAGTACAAGGTAATATCTTCCCTACTTTCCTTTATTTCATAATTTATTTTTCTGCATGGTACATGATCAAATAAGCTTAAACCAAAATGTGCAATAAAATTGAGCCTTTAGATAATATCTAGTACATTATTAAGAAAGACTATTTCTATATTTGAAATGTTTTTGTTCATGTAGAAATCACCAGTTCAAATCTGTTTAAGAGATGACTATATTTTAAATTGAGTATTAAATTCATATTGTCATTCCTACTGTTTTATCCTTACTTTTTTTTTGCAGTGTTTTTAAAAATAGTTATGTAACTTATTGAGCATTATTTTGTTGTTACTGTATAAACATCATAATAAATGTTAAATTCTTATTTATCTTATGTTACAAGACTGGTCTTGGAATTTTTGCACTGCATGTTAGTAACAGAATGTTTTATCTGTCAACATTGTACTTGCTTATACAATGGACTGTTATAACAGTCCTTGGACTGTTATAACAAAATACCATAAGCTAGGTGACATATTAACAGAAATTTATTTCTTATAGTTCTAGAGGTTAGGAAGCCCAAGATGAAGTTTTCAGCAGATTCAGGGTCTGGTAAGGGACCACTTCTGGTTCTTGGTGCTTTCTGTTTCCTCACATGGCAAAAGAATCAAGGAAGCTTTCTGGGCCCTCTCTCTGTCAATATAAAGGCTGAGAAGGGAAATCTCAACATTTGTATGTTCCCCTAAAACTGTATGCCCCATTTTTTATTTTTTGATATGTAATTTCAGAGGCTCAAGGAACCTCTGAAACCATTTTTAATACAGTTTTTTCAATTACAGCCAAGCAAAATGATCCAAAATGCAATCCTATATTTATAAGGATAGACTGGGTTATGATATGGTAACATAATCCTAGTGGTGTAACACAAGAAGTTATTCCTTGCTCACTCAAAGTTTACTGTGAATCTAAGCAATCTGCAAGATAGCCGTTTTCCAACTTATAACTAATGCAGGCTGACTCAGTATTTGGCACCACCATTTCAATACCAGGTCTCGTCTCTGTGGCAGGGGAAGAGAATGTTAAAAGATCTTGCCCTGGCAATTAGGTTCTTCATCTTGGACAGATGCGGTCACATGACTGCCTAACTACAAGGAAGGACAGATAAAAAAGTAAATTTCCATGGGCTCAGAAGAAAAGGAGATAGGATATGTGAGTTTACTATAGGTGTCTACCACAGTTCACCCTTTTGGTCACCAAATACTTAGCTCGCTTTTCTTCCAAACATGGAACACAATGACTCCCTCTTTAAGGGACATGCCCAGAAGTCCCATCCATGCAAAGCTTATCATCTAAGACCAGGCTGTTGCTCCCATTCATCTGGATACTCAGGAACCAAAATGATATATTGTGTTCTCCACGTACACATAGTTAATGGTAGTGGAACAGATGGAACCATAACCATAATCAACTTTCTTTTTTTTTTTTTTTTTTTTTTTTTTTAAAGCACAAACTCGGTTTTTATTGAGCTATAATATACAGACAATAAAAGGCATAGGTACTAAGTGTATACCTCAGTGAGTTTTGATAAATGACCCAGATATCCAGCACCCATTTCCATCACTCCAGTGACTGAGAGCTCCTTTCTAGTGCATTCCTTCCATCCCAAAGGCAGTTACTGATTTTCAGCAGTACATATTCATTTTTCCCATTCTTGAATTTCAAGAACAGTTTCAGGGCTTGTATAATATTTAGTCATGCATAATCAACTTGCTAATCCAGAATGGAGAAGAATGGGAGATAGTATCAGGGTCCCTGGTTATGAGATATGTTCATCTTTGAACTTCTGTTCTCTAGAAAGAATTCTCTGTCCATTGTTCTCTGTACCCTGGACTCCATCCTCTGGGAGGAGAGTTTTTTTTTTTTTTTTTTTTTTTAATTAACTTATTTTGCTACATCTGAATGACTGCTGAAGAATATGCAATACTTGGGAGTTGCACATTTTTTTGTGAGATCATTTCTTGGATGATTAGGGCAGAAGTTGTATTTTTCTTTTTAATATGGAATAGTTGCCCATTCTTTTAGTCAAGTTTGGAGGTTTGTCTTCCAGAATAATTCTTAAAAACTTAGTAGGCTTCGCATCTATTTCCAGTCAGATCCATGTGCCAGTATCCATACCAGAGTTTTTTGAAACACATATATTTTGGGTTGGCTATTCATTTTCCCCTTAGTGTTCATGGGGGGTTGATTCTAGGCCCATCCCTCTAAAATTTGAGGATGCTCAAGTCCCTTATATAACATGGCATAGCATTTGCATTAAATCATCTCTAAGTTACATAAAATACCTATTGCAAGGTAAATGCTATGTAAACAGTTGTTATACTGTATTGTTTAATGACAGGGAAAAAACAGTGTATGTTCAATAAAGACACAAATTTTTCCAAGCATTTTCAATCTGCGGTAGGGTTGGTTGAATCCATGAATATGGAATTTGGAGCCAGGGAACCCTCAGATAAGAACAGCCAATTGTATTTCCTTGCTTTCTTGTCCCACTTTCTGGCAGTTAATTTATAAGCTTTGATGGGAAAAGCATACTTTTTTTTTTTTTTTGCGGTGCTGGGGATCAAACCCAGGACCTTATGCTTGCAAGGCAATTACTCTACCAACTGAGCTATCTCCCCAACCCCCAAAAAGCATACTTTTAACCACATTTTCACTCTCAGGCATTTTTTTTTTCTCCAAGTGGGGAAAAAGTTAAGATTCCATGTCCTTAATTCATCCATTGAAAAGAATTCCAAAATAGATGTGAAATTTATGCCTTTACTTAAAATTTTTGCTATAAGGCTGAATTTTCATGATCTTTTGTCACTTAAAAGCATTTTCAACTTTACCTCCTACTTCTTGGAGTTGAAAAATGCTATCTTGCATGAAGTTCAAAATTTTTGGTTGCTATTAATCTATCCTGTTTTGGCCTAACAAGCCCCATTTTTTCTTAGATAGATGTATGAATGGTTGATTTTTGAGATGAGGTCTTGCTATGTTGCCCAGCATGGTCTCAAACTCTTGGGCTCAAGTGATTATCCTGCCTCAGTCTCCTATACATTTCAAACCATAGGCATGCACTACCATGTCCATTTTTACTTTTTCTTAGAATACCCTACTAAATGTATCCAAAAGAATCTACCACACAGTAGAGTCTCATTTTTCAATCTCCTTCTCTAACTTGAAATTCATTTTGTATGTATAGACACATACACATATATTATTACCTCCCAGATAATTAAGGGTAACAGTTTTATGTAGTGTTTTATCACTATATAATGTAAAATGCCATGTTTGTAGGCTCCAAGTTTAGTTTTCTTTGTCTGCCAGCCAACCTCAAAGCTGATACTTCTGTTTTAAGCTAAGGCTTTTTATTATAGGTTTTTGAGCAACACCCAGTTTCTGTTACCAATACTTATATCTTACGTTAGGTTAGCCTTATGCTGTAGTAAGTGATTCCAGAACTTCAACAGCTTATTTTTGGGTCATTGTAAAGTCCTTGGAAGATTTGGGGATCTTTCTGACAACTCAGAGATACAAGCTAATAGAAGATTGCCAATCCTCTGAAACTTGCTGCAATATCTGAAATATGCAGTTTGGTGAGCCTGTACCAGGTCTTGTAAACCTAGACCCAGAAATGACTTCACTACTTTACCTACAGCACAATGGCCAAAACTAATTCACAAAGACCTCTCTTCCTTTAAGAGAACTTAGAAGTGCAACATTCTGTGTACTGTAAGTACGTGGAGAATCAGATGTCAGTGAACAATAATAATGTGTACCATGTTGTAGAAATAAATTAAGTATGGAAATAGTAGCTTGAGTTATAAAAAATTTTAGATAAGAATATACAGTCTTTCTGCATTCTAACTTAAAGTATGGTCTATCATTAAATAATTAAAATTGCTGCTATCTGTGGTGCTGGGGTTCCAATGCAATGCCACGTGCATGTTAGGCAAGCTACTCCCCCGGCGCAATTATTATTTCATGTCCACCTCATACTTCATTATACCAGAAAGTCTTACTACTTTCTAAAAGATACATAAGTAATTATATTACTGAAGAATTAAAGAGTTGCAATTCATAATAATTTGTAGCATGTTAAGTATGCTTATACTGTGAAAGAATACATATAAAACAAAATTTACCATTTTAATCATTTTTAGGTGTATAATTCAGTAACATTAAGTACATTCACAAACCACACCATCATTTCCAGAATCCTTTCATCATTCTGAACAGAAATTCTGTACCCATTAAACTATAACTCCCCACTCCCATTTTCCTCCAACTCCTGACAACCTCTATTCTACTTTCTGTCTCTGAATTTGCCTATTGTAGGTACATCATAAAAGTGGAATGATAAAATATTTGTCTTTTTGTGTCTGGCTTAATTCACCCAGCATGTTTTCAAGGTTCATCCATATTGTAGCATGTATTTTGTTCCCTTTTTAGGTTAATATTCTGCATATGTATATCACAACTGTAGAATTCTGAGTTTTAAGATGTGGCATGGAACCTATTAGTATTATAACGTTCAAATATTGACAAGCAGGAATAGTTCCTATTTCTTTATCTTTTCCACATCTCATCATTTTTTCCATTTTACTTTAGGGGCAATTTCTCTCCATGATTCAAGGTCCTAAAGTATATTATTCTCTAAAATTTCCTACTTCAAACACCACAAACAGAGGAAGTTAATTTAAAAATTAACTTTCAAAGTCCCTTGATCATTAGCAGATTACTAGGTACCCCTGGCAAGATGGTGGCTGCTAAAAGCACTTGATAATCAGGGACCAAGATGACCAAAGCATAGGAGTTCATGTACGCACACTGAGAAAATTTGGTGTTGATATACCCAGTACTTAGTATACAGTGAACAATAATAATGTGTACCATGTCATACAAATAAAGTATGCAAATAGTAGCTCTTTTCTTCATCAGGTCCTGTTACAGGAAAATTCTGAAAGAATGGTTAGGGAATGGAAAATAGAACTGTAAAACTCATTTTTGGTCTGGAAAAGTGATTGCTTAGTGTCTCATTAAACTGGCACCAAGGAACAAAATGTGAGGCATTTAATGATCCCCCTATCCAAAATGTTTGACTTATATTGGGGTCATTGTTCAAATATGAATCCAATCATATAACAAATATAAACATTTCTGTGTGTTGAACAGGATGCTGGGCATTTGGAGTGCAGAAGTGGGGGAAAAAATTCTCATCCCCAAATTTTCTCAACTTTATGAGGGAAATAAGCAAACAATTACAGGATGATTATAGGTAGTAGAAACATGACAGGTTTCACAAAGATAGAATATTTCTCCAGTTAAGTGTTTCTCATGAAAACAAGCTTATACTATATGGAAAACCAGAGATAACTGCTAATGTGGTATATGTCCTTCTAGTTTTTGCTCCATAAAGTGACTTTCAGAAGCATATTAAACTGTTTGGTAGTCTTAGTTGTGCTAGGTTGTAATCAAGAAAAGGGTCAAAGAAAAGAAGTTTTCCTTTTGCCTTCAGTAGAATCCTCATGAACTCACATTATGGTGTTTTCAGGTGTAAGTAGTGAACTTTTCTCCCAAGGTAAATTTATGTTTTGAAAGTTGCTTAGATTTGAGGACCAGCATATATATATAAATTTTTTTGGCCTGCTGACTCAAATATGATGGCCAGAAAGTTAAGGAAAATAAAAACAGACAAAACCAAAGTAAGAAGTAATTCTAAAGTTGAAAAGCAGCCTACGAAGGTGGGATCAGTTGAAATAAGTGTCCATCTGTTCTGAATACCTCCACTTCATCCTCTTCTAACACCAGAATCCAGGCATCTAGACTGCTTCTGCCATTGCATGTTGTGCTCAAAGGGTTCATCATGAGGGTTGGCCAATCTGGAGAACCTTGAAGTCTACCAGGGCCAAACCTAGGAAAGCAGCAAGCCAGGAAAAGCACATTCAGGCATCATGCTACAAGTATGTATTTTTTTCCCATATTTTTGTTAGTGCATTATAGTTGTACAAATCAGTGGTATTTGTTTTTACATATTTGTATGTACATATACTGTAACAATATAATTTGGCCAATATCATTCCCCAGTGTTTCCCCTTTCCCTTCCCTCCTCCCTCTCCTGAGTCCCTCTCCCCTCCTCCATTGATCTCCACTTGATATTCATGAGATTCCCCCCACCCCCTGCTGCCACATACACCTTTCTTTTCCCTTTTTCTCTTTAGTTTTCACATATGAGAGAAAGCATACCCCCCTTGACTTTCTGAGTTTGGCTTGTTTTGCCATAATATTCTCAAGTTCCATCCATTTTCTTCCAAGTGACATAATTTAATTCTTTATGACTGAATAAAACTCCATTATCTATACATATATCACATTTTCTTTATCCATTCATCCATTAGTACACACCTGAGCTGGTTCCATAGTTTGGCCATTGTGAACTGCACTGCTATAAACTTGGGTGTGCATAATATTGCTATAGTATGATGACTCCCCCACCCCATATTTCTATGCATTAAAAATGTACATAATGGTGGGATTTGTTGATACATATTCATACATGCATACAATATAACTATAATATAACCAGTATCATTGTCCACTATTTCCCCTTTCTCTCCCATTCTCCCTCTCCCTGGTTCCTTTTCTCTACTGCTCTCCTTTTGATTTTCATGAGATTCCCCCCTTCTTTTCCTGTTTCTTCTCTAGTTTCCACATATGAGAGAAAACATACAATTCTTGTGGTTCTGAGTTTGTTATTTTGTTTCATGTAATGTTCTCAAGTTCTATCCATTTTCCTGAAAATGTTATAATTTTACTTTTATGGTTGGATAAAACTCCACTGTGTCTATGTACCATATTTTCTTTATCTATTCATGCATTGATAGACACCTAGGCTGGTTTCATAGTTTCACTGTTGTGTAGTGTGATGATTTAGTATAAATACCAAGGAGTGGAATGAGCAGGTCATATGGTGGTTCTACTCCTGATCTTTCGAGGAATCTCCATGCTGATTTCCACAGCTGTTGTACTAATTTACACTCCCAACAACAGTGTGGGACTTCTTTTCTCCACATTCTTTCCAGCTTTTATTATTGTTTGTACTCTTTATGGCAGCCATTCTAACTGTAGTGAGATGAAATATCAATATAACATTGATTTCCTAATTATGTTAAAACACTTTTTTCATATATTTGTTGACCATTTGTATTTCTTTTGAGAAGTATGTGTTTAGTTCATTTGCCCATTAATTTTTTTTTGTCCTTTGTTCTTTACATATTCCAGATATTAATCCTGTCAGAAGAGGAACTAGCAAAGTTTCTCCCATTCTGCACATTCTCTCTTCACATTTTTGTTTTCCTTTGCTGTGCAGCTTTTTAATTTGATGCCATCCCATTTATTCTTGGCATTCCTTCCTGAGCTTTATGGGTTCTATTGAAAAAGTTATTACCTGTGCTCATATGTTGGTGTGTTGACTATACGTTTTCTTCTAGGAGTTGCATTGTTTCTGGTCTAATTCCTGGATAGAACCAGCAGATGATCTGCCAGCGAGGACTTTATTTCAATGATAATCGAGGTGTATCTGGGTTCAGTGTTTTAGCAAGGAATACTGATTCATGTAAAGGGTACCCATATTCTCTTCCGTAGAGATGACAAGTAGATGTCAGTGTGAGACCAATTGTGGGCCATTTAATACTAATCTTGCTCCACTGTAATCTACAGCGCCCCCCGCAACAACTCCCAACTTAATGATTTAGATTCTGAGTGCATGCTTTCTTCAGTTACGCAAGTTTGTCACTTCTAGAAAGGCACCTTCTCGCAATTGAACTACGAAATAAATACTATATTTTTGGAACATTTTTGGCTTTTTGTAACTTGAGGCTCCTAGTATGTAAATTGGTACTTTTGATACACAGATGTTGTTCATACTAAAACATTGTTGAATCCAAGGAAAAGCACTGCATACACCCTTCTGGGAGGCCATCTTATAGTTGAGGGAAAGGAGTAGGAGACTTCCGGGCACTATTTCCTAAAGGTCACGGATAAAGAAATATAAGAACTAGCTGAGCCAAGTACAGCTGAGCAAACGTTGCCAGAAGGGGGCGCCATGCTTTGGGTTAACAAAGGAGACGGTAGATGGCTGCGAGTTCGGATAAAGTCTCCACTTTGGTTACCTACCCAGACAGGCCACCTGCACAAATATCCTGTCCCCCCGAACGTTCGGCAGCGTTCAATGAGGCCCCAGTCTCGGGTACTCCCAAGAAGTTTGGGGTCAAATGCTGGCTTGCCTAAGAGCTGTTCCGGGATCACCCTGCAACTGGCCGGAGTTGCTGGGTTTGACCCTGGGGCCCTTCCGTAGTCTGAAAGTGGAAACGTGAACTCAGCCCTTTTCCCAAAGCGGGAGTGTTCCGGGAGTCGAGGGCGGGGTGGGGGCGCACACTTCCTCTTGAGGGAGGGGCCTATTACTAAAATAAGGGGTTTGAGGGCGTCTTCTGTGTGGAACATTTAGTCTCTTGACTTCCTGTCCACTATAAGGATGAAAATATGTAGGGCAACGGAGCCGACGTGATGTATAGGAATGTTCGGACAGTTGTAGAAGTCGATGTGTTCTTGCCCATAACAAAAATGGCATCGGAACATCTTAACCCGGCAAAGTCACGTGCCCACAAGCAAGGACGAGGGCTAGTATGGCTTCAGGTGACAAGCGGATGTTATTAATACGCTTCCGGGTGAGACCTATCGAGCGCCATCTTGTCTTGTTCGTGAAGAAGTAGAAGCATCGAAAAGGGTTGGAGAGGTATTGCAAGAACCGTGGCCACAGCGGTGTTCCGGAACAAGAGTGGGTAAGTGATGGAGAACAATTGCACGTGGGGACTTGCTGGATTATTACAAACCTCTTGGTTGCTTTGGCCTAGGTAGCATGACTTAAATAGGCTGCGTACCCTGCTTGGCGTGATTGCTGGAACCTCATTCCCTTAAAGCAGCAGCACCCGCCTGACTTGGTGAATCAGAGGTGCTCTCTGTGAAAGGGAAATGTTATTAAAGAGAGTGTTCACTACCTTTTCTTCTAATTAAGAGTTTCCTCTTGGATGAGACGGGACTAATTGTTGGGCTCCTGACCGGCCGTTAAGTACTGCGCGTGCGCAGTGGGAACTCTTATGGGGAGGGGGTGTTGCGCGGCGGAGGAGGCGGGGGCCGGGGCTGGAGCGTATACTCTGCGTGGCTCCGACTACGCAGGCGCGGCTGAAGGCCACTGCGTCTTGTTAACTACAATTAGGTTCCTTACTTTTTGTTTTTCTTGTGTTCTTATCCAGTGATGGACGTTAAGTGTTAAGCTTCACAAGGAAACAGGTAGTATCCGATATTTCAGTTGTTTTCGTCTTATGGTGAATAGTATCAACATTTAAATTGGGCTTCGGACAAATTTTGATTCTAGGTATTTAAATTGTTAAGTTAACGTTCTAATTTAAAATCTTAATACCTTATTAATCTTTCCCTCCCTGACCCCATTAAAGCAAAGTAAACCTGAAATTTCTTATTCATGAAGCAAAAACAACAAACAAGAATACAAGAATTTTACTGTGGGATTGTATTGTAAAGTGTAAGGGGGCCATAGGGAGAAGAGTAGTAAATCAGTTCTTTTAAGATATTCTTGAGAGGCTCTATATTTCTTAAAAAATATTAATAAACTTTATATATTAAAACAGTTTTTGATTTACAGAATAATGGAGCATAGTACATAATTGTCCCTCCTTCCCCACTTCTTCGCTGATTAGTGTGGTACTTTTGTTACAATTTATGGAATGATATTGATAAACTGTAATTAACAGAGTCCATAGTCTGTTCCGTTTTCCTTAGTTTTTAAACAGTAGTTCTTTTCTGCACCAGAATCCTGTTTGGAATACCACATTACATTTAGGTGCCATGTGCATTTAGTCTCCACTTGACGGTGACAGTTTCCCAGGCTTTGTTTTTTTATGACTTACATGCTGAATTGTGTTCCCCCAGAATTCATTTGTTGAAGTCCTAACTTCTTTACTTCAAAATTTGACCAGATTTGGAGATAGGGTCTTTAAAGAGGTAAAATAAGGTTATTCAGGTGGATCCTAATCCAGTATGACTGGTTTCCTTATAAGAAGAGTTGAAGATCAGAGGGAAAGTCATCTACAAGCTAAGCAGAAAGTCCTCAGAATGAAATCAACCCTACTGAAGCTTTGATCTTGGACTTTCAATCTCCAGGACTATGAGGAAATATATTTCTGTTACTTGACCAAGTAGTCTGTGGTACTTTGTTGTGGCAGCCCTGGCATATGTATATAGAGTTACCTTGACATTTTTTAAAGGTTGTTGGGTATTTTGTAGGGTCTCCTCCTTTTGGAATTTGCCAGATGTTTTCCTCATGATTGAAATACTATTAGTGCTTTTGGGAGGATGATCACAGAGGTAAAGCCCTTTTCATCACATGCTTTAAAGAGGACATACTATCAGTGTGACTTAACATATTGATAGTGAGTTTGATCACCCTCCTGAGATAATGTTTGTCAGGTTTCTCCATTGTTAAGTTACCCCCCTCTCCTTTTCATACTGTACATTTTGGAAGGAAGTTGATTTGCATACCCTACTCTTTAGTAATGGAGAGTTATTCTCCCCCTCCATTAGGGTATAGTAGTTTCATAATTTATTTGGAAATCGCCATGGGGAATTTGTCCCTTTCCTCCCATTAATTAATTAATTAATTAATTAGTGTGGTAGTGAGGCTTTAACCTAGGGTGCCTAACCTCTGAGCCACATCCCCAACCTTTTTTATTTTTTATTTTGAGACAGGGTCTTGCTAAGTTGCTGAGGCTGGCCTCAAACTTGAGATCCTCCTGCCTCAGCCTTCCGAGTTGCTGGGATTACAAGTGTGTGCCACTGTGCCCAGGTTATTTAAATATATCAGTATAGACTCATGGATATTTATTTTATAATCTGTGTTATAATCTAGTACAGCTTTATTTTGATATTTAAATTGTTTCAGCTTACACCATTGGCAGCTCTTTCAGTTTGTCTACTGTTTCCCTTTACGTGCCCCATCAATTTATTTTTTTGTAGCTCTTTCTTATTTCTTGGCATTATAAGATGGTCCCCTCTCATCTTATATTTCCTGCCCCAGTCCTAGAATCAGCTCTTTCTCCAAGAACTCAGTTCTTTCTTTGCCAGATGACATGGAACTAAGGCCTAGGTATGTAAGTGTGCTTATTGCTAATAGGGTGTCACTTTAGGCCTTCTCTCTCCATTTATTTTTCAGTTATTATTAGTTTTGGGGGCATTAATAACCAAACTGTCTAATGCTGCCTTTTTTTTTTTTTTTTTTTTTTTTTTTTTTTTTGACAAAAGAGGGTTTATTAAGCAAACAGAGTGTCTCCCTGCAGGGTAAGAGAGAAAATAAGAGGAAAAGAGAGAGAGCGTGCACAAGAGAGAGTGTGAAAATCGAGGAGGAGAGAGAGAGTGAGCAGGAGAGAGAAAAGCATGAGAAAAGATCTGCATTATTTTTTTTAATGCTGTACCTCTTTTAAACTACAAGCTTCAACATTTCTCACTATGTACTAAAATGTATGTGAAATCAAATTGCAAAAAATTCGTTAACCGCATTCCAAGTGATTACAAGAGTAACTTTTACCAGTGCCATTTCCACCTAACCTGAATTGAACAAATGAATTCTTTTTGGCTTTGAGGTCACTTGTGTGTAAGACTGAAATGGCAAGTACAAAGAGGATCGTTGTATTTTGTGACTTTTCAGCTTTGTGTTTGATGTGAGGACACTTTTACCATATCCATCAAAAGGACAGATGTGTTTCTATATCTTTTTTGGGGGGTTACTAGGGATCTAACCTAGGGCCACTGAACCCTAATGTGTTTTATTTAGAGACAGAGTCTCACTTGAGTTGCTTAGGGCCTTGTGAAGTTGCTGAGACTGGCTTTGAACTCATGATCCTCTTTCCTCAGCCTCCTGAGCTGCTTCTATATCTTTGTGATTTTTCATTTGATGCTTAAGGACTTTAAAACACCAAATTTTAATTTTCATTCATCTCTGTCACGCAGTCTGTGGGTGACTTCTGCATATATTGATTGTTGTCATGTTAGAAAACTCAAGAGACATGGTGGTTCTAATACAAAATCATTTTAGAAAGGAATAAGGTAAATGATCATTTCTGACTGTATTGGTTTCATAGGGTTACCCTAACAAATTACCACAAAGTGAATGGCTTAAAACAGCAGAAATTTATTTCACAGTTCCAAAGACAAAGTCTGAAATCCAGATTTGGCAGGGCTTTTCTCCTCATGGTCTGTAGGGTAGGACTCTTCCTTGCCTTTTCTAGCTTTTGATGGTTTCTGTTAGTCCTGGCCTTAACTTCACTCCTCACTTCAAACTCTGCAACTGTAGTCACATGGCATTCTATGTCTGGGTGTCTGAATCTTTTCTCCTGTAGAGAAACCAGTCATTTGTTTAGGTCTTACCCTAATTAAGTACAATCTAATCATAATTTGAGTACACCTGCAAAGACTATTTCCAAATAAGGATACATTCACAGGTATAAAGGATTAGGACTTCACAGGTAGAAGGGATTAGGATTTCAGCTTAGTTTTGAGGAGACACAATTCAGTCTACAACACTGGTGATAATCATAAGTTTAATTTTATTTCCAGCAATGTGATAGTTTTGATGATGTGATGTGAACCTTGATTTTTTTTTATCTTTCTGGTCTTCCCAAATCTCAATTGTTTTCCAAGGATATTACAGTTAACTTGACGCTGTGAAAGAAAATAGTCTCAAAAAAGTCTTGCAGGACTTAGGTGATAGTTCAGTTGGTAGAGTGCTTGCAAACCCTGGGTTCTATCCCCAGTACTGCCAAAAAAAAAAAAAAAAGTATTGCAGCTTGACTCCTCAGTCATCAGATTTCTCCAGACTTTTTTTTTGGGGGGGGGGGGGGGTGCTGGGGATTGAACTCAGAGCCTTGTGCTTACAAGGCAAGCACTCTACCGACTGAGCTATCTCCCCAACCCCTCTCCAGATTTTTGAGTCTGTTGATCTTCAAAATTAAGTCTAACGGAAGAATGGATAAATAGGGATTGAATTTTGATGTTATAAAATAACAGCAGTATTACAATGTCATTTTCATGATCAAATATTCATGTATTTGCTTGATAACATTTTAGTGAATGAGTATTTAACTGCTTAATATGGGCAGTGTGCAGAATTCAGATAATCGTAAGATATTTCTTCTGTCCTCAAGAAGATTCTTGTTTGAGCCAAGACAAAAATATGAAAATTCATTACATTTCCACTGTAAGAAGTAATATATATCATCTTTAAATTATTAAGGAAAATTTCAAACAGTGCAGAAGTATAGTGAAGGCCCATGTTTAACAGCTATTAATATTTTCCAAATCATTATTAAACCAAACTGTAAGTGTCTTTTTTAATGGTGCAAGATTATGTTACTCATTAAACCAAAGTGATCTTGAAGGTGTAGCTAAATTAGAGCACTTGCCTAGCATGCTGGAGGTCCTGGGATTGATCCTCAGCATTGCAAAATAAACCAACTAACAAAAGAACCAGTGAATTTAAAAACACAGTCTGCCATATCAGTGGGATATATATGGGATATATATACATATATATTTTTATGATACATAATATATATTAAGTATTTTTAATTAGAGATGGACACAGTACCTTTATTTTATTTATTTATTTTTATATGATGCTGAGGATTGAACCCAGTGCCTCACATGTGCCAGGAAAGCACTCTACCACTGAGCTACAACCCCATCCCCAGGGGTTCCATATCTTGTGGGTTTAATTGGTTGCAATTGCAGATTGAAAGTACTTGGGGAGAAAAAAATGACATCTGTGCTGAACATACTTTTTTTTTCTTGTTATTATGTAAACAGTACAGTATAAGGACCGTTTATATTGTATTTAGGTTGTATTAAGTAGTATTGTAAGTAATAGTAAGATGATTTGAAGTATATAGAAGAGTGTACATTGGTTATATGAAAAAAAACTACACCATTTTATATAAGGGACTTAAGAATCCACAGATTTTGGTATCCATGGGTGTCCTGAAACCAATCCCTTACCAATACTGAGGGACAAAACATATCTATCTGTAGATTACCCAGTGATATCCTATTGTACTACTTCTGTTTTCCAGATTTTGTATGTTGTTTGTTAATGGTGACAATTTTATGGTGAAAATGAAGAAAGAAAGAATAGGACTTCTAAATTCTTGCAGTCTAATAGCTTAGATTCTTGCTCTTTAGTTAAAAAATAATGAAACCTTTTTATCAAGTGTTGAGTTAGATTGAAACATAAAAGGTAGTATTAAATATTTGAATATTTGTACCTGGTCTTTGCCTAAAATCTGTTTTTTCTACAAAGTTTAGCATAGCTCTAAATTTAGGTTTCATGACCAGAGGTGCTTCTATTGGATTAAATTATAGAAATTTACTCTAACATATATAAGAAAATGAAGTAAAGGTCAGGTAGTTTGCTCAGTGTCTCATAGTTAAGTGATTTTTGTGTAATTTTTATTTTCCATATCAGTCATTATGGATTATGCTCATCAGCTTCCCTTGATTCTTTGTATCTTTTAAAATCTATATATTTTGAAAAGTACATTCATGATAAAGTCAAACAGTACAGGATATAATATTAAAAATCAAATTTTCCTGATTTTTTTTGTAGTTTAGGAATTATCTATACATAATTGTATGAAAAGGCCTCAAGTGACATTATTTTTTATGCTGTTCTGTATAGGTTTTTCTCACCAGTAATATAGTTTGTAACATATCAATCATAAAAATCTACCTTATTCATTTTAATGACTGAATAGTGATCCATTGTATGGTTCACTTTTCTATCTACATCCTCATCCAGCAGTCTTCCTTGCTAATCAAATCAAGTTTCTCAATTCCATTTTAATTAAAGCGCTTAAATAGCTCCTAATTTCTTCCTTGACTTATTGTCACTTTCTTTTTTTTTTTTTTAATTCTACTCTGCCTTTCACAGTTTCATATCTTTTTCTCAATTTTTCTCAGTCTAAAATTATCAAACTATACTTGAATAGTAGCTTCCATAAGAACTTTAGGGAAGAAAAGCTTTGGGATACATAGCAATAGTTATATATAAGTGATTGTTTAAAAACAGAAAAATGGCGGTAAGTAATACAAATTAGACACTTTTAAATTATGTAAGTAAAACTTCTTGGTATATAGAAGACTCTGAAGTTACTGTACTTTTTTTAAGCCTGTTTTTAAGAGGGGTATCTTCGTAAGTTGTTCACAATAATTTTGAACTCACAATCCTCCCTGCTCAGCCTCCAAATTGCTGAGATTATAGGCATATGTTCCTTTGCCTGACTTTTTTTTTTTTTTTTTTTTAAAATAATAATATCTTCGGCCTGGGGAAATAGCTCAGTCGGTAGAGTGCTTGCCTTACAAGCACAAGGCCCTGGGTTCGATCCCCAGCACCGCAAAAAACAAAAACAAATAATATCTTCAACCTATGATTTTGTTAGAAGTAGATACAATAAGACAAAAAAGTTCTTCCAAAGATAAAATGAAAACCTGTGTAAGTTCGATTATTTCTGGAGAAGAAAATGCAGGTGAACGAAAGAAAATGGGCTTTATCAACTTTTTTTTTTTTAACCTACCTCCTTATAATTGTAATGCTACCAGATTGAGTGCTACCAGAGGTGATACTGAGAAAGTTCTAGTAATATTAACCATCACTAATTGGAACATTCTGTGCTGTTTACATGTATTTTCACTATAATCCTATGACATAGACAGTGTGTCTTCCATTTTTATAGGTGGGGAATTCAAGGATTAGACTGTATTTTGTCCATGTTCACATAGCTAATAAATAGGTAGAGGTAGTCATCATGAGCCTAAAGTCTAGGTGAAAAGCCATGACCAGAAAAGTTAAAAGGAGAAGTGAAAAAGTTGTGACAACATCCATTAAACATGAGTGAGAAAAGGAAACTAGTGATTTCTGGAAAAGAAAATTTATGTATTGGAAATGATGTAGGTAGTTATATATACTATTTACTCATTAGTGTAGTTTTACTGTTTGCATCTCCAGTAGGCACCTTGTAGAGCTCTGTCTACATTGTGTAAAATTTAGGACTGATAAATCCATGCATTGAATTCCGATAAAAGCTATTAAAGTTTTGGAAACACAGCAAAGCTGTGCTTAGGCCAGTATATTCATTCTCATAAATATAGGTCAACAGATTCCTTATTAACCTTGAGAAGTACCCATAAATAGAAAGACCACTTACTCATTTGGCGTGTTTTTAATGCCCACTATGTACAAGATGCTGTACTGCATGGAAGATGAAAAGATGAATAAACTTGTATTTCTTTCTGTTTGTGCTTGTTACTTTTTAAACGTAGACTTTTATAGAAAAATCTGAATTAAGCTGGGGGTGCAGTGGTACATGCCTATAATCCCAGCTACTTAGGAGGCTAAGGCAATAGGATCATAAGTTCAAGACCAGCCTCAGCAACTTAACAAGATCCTGTCTCAAAATAAAAAATAAAAAGGACTGGGGTTGTAGCTCAGTGATAGGGTACTTGCCTGGTATGTGTGAGGCAAGAAAAAAAAATCTGAATTAATGCATTTTATTACCTTATTTATACCATTTAAATTAATACCAGCAGACAAAAATCTTTTCAAATGTTTGTTGTCCCCTTTTTCAGATTTCCTAAATTGTTTGACATTAATGTTGTATGGTGAGTGGATTGTTCAAGTAGATAAAAGATATTTACAAAGTGTAAAAAAAAAAAAAAAAAAAATTTAAGTAGCTTTGCTGCTGATCATACCCAGCGGCTTGGGAAACAGATACAGGAGGATCTCGAGTTTAGAGCCAGCCTTAGCAAAAGCAAGTTGCACTAAACCACTCAGTGAGACCCTGTCTCTAAATAAAATACAAAATAGGACTGGGGATGTGGCTCAGTGGTCGAGTGCCCCTGAGTTCAGTCCCCAGTACCAAAAAACAAAAAAAGTTTTGTCTCTTTTATTTCCAGTGTATCTCATTTTCTTAACTTCATAATGGTAAAATAATTCCCCATTATCAAATTAATAGAAAGTAAACTTCTAAATTCATGTGGAAATGATCACACTTTTATGTTGTATCTAAAATTTATTTTATTGTAATCTTCATAATCTAAGAACATATACATACTCCCCCACCCTACCCCAGGGCATCATTATTTATGCTATTATACTTTTAAGCTGTAGTCTGAATCAACATAAGTTTTAAAAAGAAGGTGAACCTCTGAGGTCAGTTAAAATAGCAGCTGGTATTGCTTGTTTGTGTTTCCTTTTCATTTACTTGTTAACTTTAATTAAAACAAATTGCAGTTACTTTTTGAGGGCTCTGATGACTAATTTAGCTTTAAAGGACTTTAAGGTTGGGAAATAAAGAGGGAGGGGCTAAAGGGAGAAGGAAGAAACACTGAAGAGAGATTAAAAAAAGAAGTGTATTTAACTTGGAACAGATGCCTAATTCCAGTAATTGGTACCAGTTGTGGCGCTATGTAGTAGTAGTTTTGTCATCTTCTAATAATGGTGTAATAAACTATGGTAGTATAACCAGAAGACAAGTACATTTGACTTTTAAAGTAATCAAGGTAACAAAGAAATGCACAAAGAAATCAGGGTCAATCACTAATAGAACTAATATAACATTCTGAGAATGCTGGGAAGACTGAAATTGCAAACTCTCAAAAGCTTGAGTCATAATAGCCAATTGTCCTGTTAGAGTTGGTTGCTTACCTTCTCAGGCTTTCTGGCTTTTCATGAACTAGGAATATTAAGCCTTGCCCTCCCACCAGTAGTTTTTTTGGTGCTTTATAGTTGTACATAATGGTGGAATTCATTGTTACATATTTGTACATGCAACAATATAACAGTATCTTTTGGCCAATATTATTTCCCATTATTTCACTTTCCCTCCCATCTTCCTTCTCCCAGTACCTTTCCTTTACTCTACTGATCTTCGTTTGATTTTCATGAGATCTCCCACCTTTTCCTTTTTCCTCTATAGCTTCCACATAATGAGAAAAAACTTGTAATTCTTGACTTTGTGAGTTTGGCTTATTTCACTTAATATAATGTTCTCAAGTTCCATCCATTTTCCTGCAAATGACACAATTTCATTTTTCTATGCCTGAATACAACTCCATTGTATATATATATACCACATTTTCTTTATTCATTGCTTCATTGATGGACTTCTCAGCTGGTTTCATTGGCTGCTGTGAACATGAGTATATATCTCTCTAGTATAATGATTTTAAGTCTTTAGGGTAAACATCAAAGAATGGTATAGCTGGGTCATATGATGTTTCCATGCCTGGTCTTTTGAGGAACTTCAACACTGATTTCCATAGTGGTTGTACTAATTTACAGTCCCATCAACAGTATAAATGTGTCCCTTTTCCTCCACGCACATTGTTTCCAGCATTTATTAGTGTTTATATTCTTGATGACTGCCATTCTGACTGGAGCAAGAAGAAATCTCAGTGTGGTTTTGGTTTGCATTTTCCCAATTGCTAATGATGTTGGACATTTTTTAATATATTTATTAGCAATTTGTATTTTTTTTTGAGAAGTGTTCATTTGCCCATTTATTGATTGTTTTTTGGTGTTTACTTTTTTGAGTTCTTTATATATTCTGGAAATTAATTATCTGTCAACAAAAGAGCTAGCAAAAATTTTCTCCCATTCTCATTTCACATTATTGTTTCCTTTGCTGTGCAGAAGCTTTTTAATTTGATGCTATCCCATTTATTAATTCTTGGCATTTTTTCCTGAGCTTTAGGGATCCTATTAATCTTGTTGCCTGTTGTGTACATTTTCTTCTAGGAGTTACCTAGTTTCTGGTCTAACTCCTAGGTCTTTGATCTGTTTTGAGTTGACTTTTGTGTAGTGTAAGAGATAAGGATCTAGTCTCTTTTTTTCCTACATGGGGGTAACTAGTTTTCCTAGCACCATTTGTTTAAAAGGCTGTCTTTTCTCTAGTATGTTTTTGGCACCTTTATCAAGGATCAGATGACTGTGTCTGTGTGGGTTTGTCTCTGTGTCTTCGTGTCTGAGTAGGTTTGTCTCTTGTCTTCTGTGTAACTGATCCATTTGTTATTTTTATGATAATCCTTTCTTTTTTCTTATTTTTAGAAGAGAGGAAAGGGTCAATCTGGAATGGTTCATTTAAATTCATAAACATTTATTGAATGACTCCTATATGTTAAGCAGGCATACCATATTTGCCATGTTTGTCATTGGTTCTTGAATAGGGTTATATATCAATAATAAAATACAAAGATATTAGACTTGTAGGAATTTTAAAACTTTTTATTAGAAAAGTTTTCAGAATTATTTACATAAAAGCAGGCTAGTGTGATGACCCACTCATACCCATTTCCTAGACTGAATAGTTTTTAAACGTAGAGCACTGCCCTCCCCACCCAATTTTTCAGTCTGATTATTAAGAAACCAGGTCTACTTTCTGACTTTGATTGTTTCTTCAGATATTGTTTATGCCATTTCTTTATCCCCTATAATATCTTTAGTTTGGAAGTCCAGTTAGCATCAATTAAACACTTTTGATGAGAATATTCATAGTGATTCTGGGACCATAATAATGTAGTTCATTAATACCTCATAATCTGTGGAGATGGTATTTTGGTAACCTTGAATTAGATTTTTCATTAACTCTTCTTCCAAGGGTTCCTGAATCATTTATTAGTTTTGGCATTATGGCAGTTTTCTAATTCTGTTGTACTGTCTGCATTTATTAACTGTAATTATAAGGAAAAAACTTTATCAGCTATTACTACTTACTCTTTTTAAAGGAGTCATTTGGAGGGAGAATAAATTAATTTTATTCATATAATTTTCAAAATAATTACATTTCCAGAGATTAGTAATAGGGAAAATTATATGTACTTCTGTTTTTACCTTTAAAACTAAATTGATTAGAGCTTTTTTTTTTTTTTTTGGACCACCAAACTCTGACATGAGCATTAATATAAAATTTTCTACTTTTCCTTTTACCTAAAAATTTTAGTTGTCTCTGGTAGTATATTGATCAGAAATTTAGAGTTTTAATCACATTAATGTACCATATAAAATTTTTGGTGTGTAAAGTTTGAAAATTAAAAACACTTGCATTGTAATTTTTAAACTGTTTTTAATTTTTTGAAAATAGAAAATCAATATATTTTTAAAGAAAGAATGTGGGATCAAGGTGGACAGCCTTGGCAGCAGTGGCCCTTGAACCAGCAACAATGGATGCAGTCATTCCAGCACCAACAGGATCCAAGTAAGAAAAAATGGAATTTGGGAAGGAAAATGGGGTGGGTATTTAGAAATGGATAGGTGATAGGTAATAGAATTAGGATTGGTTTATGGAATCATTTTACAATCAGAATCTAATCCTTTCTCATAAACAGTAAGAATTTTTCTTTGAAAGACTTCTCCCTAGGATAGAAAGCTTTAAAATTGATTTAGTCTTGTTTTTCCAGAGAAAGAGAAAAGCATAAAATTTGTTGCTTTAATAGAGCATACTTCTATTGTTAATTCTGAATCTTATACAATTAGATTACAGCATATGCTGTGCTATATCACTTTAAGATTTCTTTTTACCATGGAATATTTCAAGCATATACAAAGATAGGAGAGTGTAGGGAGCTTCTCTCTCTTCCCTGTATGTTTCTTAACATTTGTTTATGATATGGCCAAGTTTATGATCTGACTCCATTTCTTTAATAGCTACATAACATTCTATTATAGGATTATACTATAATTTAACAAACCCACTTTGGGATATTTGATTGTTTATAGCTTTTTATTTGTAAAACAATCACCATAATTTTGTATACATATCATTATTCACTTGTTTAATTTTTTTTCTTAGTAAAAGAGATAGGTTTACTAGGTCACAGTTGCAGATTTGTAAAGTTACAGATATACATTGCTAAGTTTAACTTCATCCAGATTATGCCAATTTTGAGTTTCACTGAAAGTATGTGAGATTGTCTATTTAATCTTTATTAAACTGAGATGTGAAAAAGGTGTGTCTTATTCTGTTTGCTTTATTAATATTTGATCTTAAGCTGTCAATATATATATTTGGAGAAGAGATGGAGAAGACCTTCAAGATAGTGAGGGACAATGAGTTTTGAATAAAGAATGACTATAAAGTTGTTAAGGAAAGTGTATTATGGCCAGAGAAGGGAGTCTTAGTTAAAGAAGGGCAACCGTGAGAGGAGCAGGAATAGATAACCACTAATTCAAGATCTATAAGCTCAAAGATAGGCCTGGGAAGAAGAGTTGTACATGCTAAAGGAAGAAATGGTCAAGTTTGATTACTTTTATGGTGGTTTAAAGAGAGGTGAGGGGAAACTTTTTAAAAACTTAGTAAAGTAAGATGCAGGGCATTAATGTCCTGAGTTAGTATGAGTAATGGGTTAAGAGTTTTTGTGGAGTCCTTTTCAGAAGATATTAAGTAGCTTATATTGTAGCCTGTATACAGATTAGTTTTTAAGCATCTTTTTGGGTATAACATTCTATAAAATTTTAAAGCTCTATTAAGGAATAACAGATCCTTGTTTTATTAAAGGCACTATTGTTTTAGATCCTAAATTCTGAATACTAAATTCTGTGTTAATTTATGTTAGGCCAGATTGACTGGGCAGCATTGGCTCAGGCTTGGATTGCCCAAAGAGAAGCTTCAGGACAGCAAAGCATAGTAGAACAACCACCAGGAATGATGCCAAATGGACAAGATATGTCTACAATGGAATCTGGTCCAAACAATCATGGGAATTTTCAAGGGGATTCGAACTTTAATAGAATGTGGCAACCAGGTTTGTTGTTTACATTTTCCAAATTTTAGGACTGTTTTTAAAATAAAGTGAAGATTAATGGTAAATTGTTTAATTTACTTAGTTTTATGACTTCTTGAAATTAATGTTCCTTAAAGAATAGGCAGACTCAATTTGATTTGACCTTGACATTTAGTGGTTAAAATTATTCTGTGCTCATTGTGCTGGCATTGTGGCAGTCAGTTTGATTCTTTTCTTGGTTCTTCATTCCTAGGCTGACAGGGGCTGGGAACACTCTGGAAACCTCACTTGGCATCTAGGGAAGAGAGCATTCTTTGTCTCTCTGTTGCAACCTCTGGCCTTTTCAGAAGCAGCACTGGCAGAGTACATGTCTAGCCTCTAATTAAAGAAAAATTGTCTATGTGACAGATAAGTCTGTCAAATATGCTCTGCCCCTACCATCCACCCACCTTTTTCTTCCCTTTTTTCTGATAGTGAAGATCTTCCATAAGTTTCTATTTTATTTTTTGTTTGTTTTTTTTTTGTTTTGTTTTGTTTTGTTTTTTTACTTCATAGTATAATTTAGATTCCTTGGCTAATTCCATGTTTTGTATTATTTACTGTTTTTAATAATCCAAACTATCTATAGAATTTCAGATTTGGGTATGCTGATGGTGAAGTCATATTCCCCTTTCCCTATTAATATTTATTGTTTCTCATATTACTTTAAGAATGGAAACACAGGAAGGAATTCTCTAACATCATTTTAAAAATAACAAATATTCTAAGTTTTGATATTGTGAGGTGGTTCGTTTATAGCTTTCTTGAAAGTCAAATTTCCCAAGTTTGAAAATGTTTTAGTCCCCAAGTTCAAGTCTATAAATGACTCACCCTGGCATCCCCATTCCCCAGTATTATTCTACTGGCTTTCTTTGTGACCTTAGGCAAGTTATTTAATGTCTGTATGCCTCAATTTCCCTTCCTTAAATGGGCAAAAATAATACCTGATTTCCCCTACCTCACAGGGATGTTGTGAGGATAAATGTGTTCATGGAAGAAAGAACTTATATAAAATTTTAAGTATTATTTTTATGGTGTTATTGAACAAGAATAGAAAAATTGAACAAAAAGTTTCTGTGGATTTATGTTACATTCGTTAAAAATAATTTTGGGCATTTGATTTCCATTTATTTAGGGTATGAATTAGAATTAATTTAACTCATCTGAGTTATTTATTAGATAGTTTAGTTCTTTGCCTATTTGTAAGATATACAAAAGGAATTTGACCAAGAAGTCATAAATTGTTTTTTTTTAAATCTGTTTCTTTACTGAAAAATCTAGCTTTCTTGAGATCTTAAAAATTTGTGTTGATTTTGTTATAACCCCCTGTTGAATGTTTTTATGCCTAAATCCTAAATAGAATGGGGAATGCATCAGCAGCCCCCACACCCCCCTCCAGATCAGCCATGGATGCCACCAACACCAGGCCCAATGGACATTGTTCCTCCTTCTGAAGACAGCAACAGTCAGGACAGTGGGGAATTTGCCCCTGACAACAGGCATATATTTAACCAGAACAATCACAACTTTGGTGGACCACCCGATAATTTTGCAGTGGGGCCAGTGAACCAGTTTGACTATCAGGTGAAAGATATTTTGTTGCTTTAATATCGTAGATGTGCACGTAATCCATTTTTTGGGAGTATCTCATCAAGAATACCTGAGATATGTGTTTCACTTTTCAGAGTTGTACAGATAAGCATGTACAGTGTCTTAGAAAATTTACCAATTCTTGAGTATTAAAATTAGTAGACTTTATTTTCTGACTTTTTTATTTGATTAGGAAAACAGTAAGAATCATTAGGGGAAATTTTGAATAAAATAAATATGTAATTCAATAATTATATGATGCTTTGTTTTTAATTTCAAAGTGATACATTTAAATGTTGAATAAAGTTTAGAAAATACACAGTAGTTGAATACATTATTTATCAATAATAGATTATGCTTAAGACATGAATAATACACATAAACAAGGATCATCTTCCTAACTCTTAGTTCCTTCTGCTATGTAGAATTACGACTTTTTCTAGTGGCTTTTTTTGTTGTTGTTGTTGTTGTTTTCCCATTCTGACATGACCTGTTAACAGAATTGTACATAATATCCTTTGTAACATCCAGTTCATTCCTAGGGACATAGAACTCTATGGGGAATAGTGTTACTATGTGAGACTTCATTTTCTGTATTTACTCTGCTATGTTCTGCCCATAAATTATACTGCTAGATGACATTTTGAAAGAACTGATTGCAGTTGTTACTTTATAAACTGAACTGTCATGATTTAAAAATTTGAAAAACCCCATATAATATTTCACTAATTTCCAAGGTAAATTTGATAACATATTTACCTTGAGATAGTAATCCTCTAGTTAATATATATATTCATATACTGGTTGTATCCTCACGCTTGCAATACATATATGGTGGTTTTGGGGTTGTTTTTTAAAGAAACATAGTGATAGAGAACTTCTATTTACCCGTTTTACTTGTGAATCCCATGCTAACAAGACAGAGTTTTGTTGGCAGTAGGCCTTAGAAAAGCCTCTGAAAAATAGCAGAATTGCAAACAAATTTACTGTAATAATTCATTTCATTCTTTGTTTATACATAAATAGATTCTGCAGGATTATAGAAACAACTTGAGTTCACTAGAAATAGGAAGTTGAAATTGATGAGAAAATTTCTGTATTGATATTAATTTGATGTCTTAGTGCTAGTAAGGTTCTATACAATTGAAAATAGTGTATCAGCTGAGTTTTAGAAGGCTCATTACATTTAATAGGCAGAAAATCTTTATCTTTCTTAAGAAAAGTAAGCCTAGGTTCTTGGGGCTTACGGAAATATCGGTGGATATTAGAACCATGGAATTCTTGGATTTGCTGCACACATGGATTTCTACTGTCCCAGTTCATAACACACGTGTGTCCCAGAGAGTATATTTTTTTAAATTGAAGAAAAATAAAATGCAATACTCTTTCAGCATGGGGCTGCTTTTGGTCCACCGCAAGGTGGATTTCATCCTCCTTATTGGCAACCAGGACCTCCAGGACCTCCAGCACCTCCCCAGAATCGAAGAGAAAGGCCATCATCATTCAGGGATCGACAACGCTCACCTATTGCACTTCCTGTGAAGCAGGAGCCTCCACAAATTGGTAGCTATTTAAGTTTGTTGACATAATTGGCATGATTTCTTTATCACTGTAAAAAGGTGTCTTTGTCTCCTTAAATTGTTTTAATACCTCAGATGTGTTAGAAATTGGTGCTTAAAAACCCTATCATTTTATAATATAAAACCTTAAAATTTTACAAAAGATGCTGATCTAAAATGTAAAAGGTTTTGTTGAATAGTCTTTAAATCTACCTTAGCTCTAGATTTTGTTATTATATGTAAATTTTTGATGACCATGGAATCTTCCAATTTTCTTTAGTGTTGATATTTCAGTATATTATGTAGCTCTATGAACAATTCTCCCTTTTTAAACCTGAGTCTTCTCTGTCTTGGGTCTTTTTTCACTTTCAGTTCATTTGATAAACTGTAGCCAGATAATTTTTCCTTTGATTATTTCACTCTAGAAAATTTCAGTTTTTCTTTTTTCAATTTTTAAATAACATTAAAGCCAACTTATCACCAGTGACAGTTTACATATTTATGCTGCTTTATATCTGGAAAGTTCCAAATCATTTAACATTTAATGAACTAGAACATTTAAAAATGTCTTTCCTTTTTATATTTTAGGAAGATTCTAACTTCTGGCTTTTTTCATTTACTGAATTAATTATTTTTTTGTTCTAACTAGTTATACATGACAGCAGAATGCATTTCGACTCATTGTGCCCAAATGGAGCACAACATTTTATTTCTCTGGTTTCACACAATGCAGTCACACCATTCGTGCAATTATACGTGTACATAGGGTAATAATGCCCATCTCATTCCATCTTTCCCTCCCCCACACCCTGCTCCCCTTCCCTCACTACTAAATGAATTCTTGGTGTGAAAATTCAGTTGTGCTTTTGTGTGACTCTGCTCTGCTTTCATATTTTAGGAAACAATTTAGTATAGAATTTCACCCACATCACATTTTATTGACTTCTGTTGTTGTTGTTGTTTTTGTTTTGTGGTGCTGGGGATTGAGCCCAGGGCTTTGTGCATGCAAGGCAAGCACTCTACCAACTGAGCTATATCCCCTGCCTGACTTTTTAACTTTAGGCATAATAATTCATCTCTTTCAGCTTCAGTTTTCTTGCCTATGAAAGAGATCAAATAATAATGGTAATCTGTTCTGACTTTTGTAAGGATTAAATGAGGTGACAGTTCAGTGTGTTTTTTATTGTGCCCTGGCAAATGATAAGTATTTAAACATATTCCATATTACTTTGAAAAATGGTGGTTTTTTAAAAAATGGTGAAATTAATGGGTTTTATGTTTTATTTTTACTCACAAAGTTTGTAGAAAACCAAGAAAGAACTCATTTGTTATGATTTTTACGTAACTTGTAAATACATTTTTTTGGTATAAAACAGATGCAGTAAAACGAAGGACTCTTCCAGCTTGGATTCGTGAAGGTCTTGAAAAAATGGAACGTGAGAAGCAAAAGAAATTAGAAAAAGAAAGAATGGAACAACAACGTTCACAATTGTCCAAAAAAGAAAAGAAGGCCACAGAAGATGCTGAAGGAGGAGATGGCCCTCGCTTACCTCAGAGAAGTAAATTTGTAAGTAGAATCCCCTGATGAGAAACTCCATGTGATAATTTTGTCTGGGTGAAAAATTTGAGATTGATAACCTATAAGAAAATATTAATGTTTCTGACATTACTTGCAGTAAGAATTGAGGGTTTTGGTTTTTTTATGTGTTATAGAAAAAAGTAGATGAAGGAAAGGAAAACATTTTATTCCAGAAAGAAATTATCCCATCAGATTCTGGATTGGTCTTATCTTTATAAACAAATCTATGTTCTTTCGTGATGGTTCAGCTGACTAACTAAAACTACATTAAATGGCAATGTCTGCCCTTTTTAATGAGTAAATACTCAGACCTGAGGCTATGATATGTTTCACTGTTTTTGACATGAGCACTGAAAATAACAATGTTTTAAGTCTTTGAATCTTCATTCATTAGTTAAATGGCATAAGTAGTTTAGGAATTTTTCTATTCAGCAGTAACGTGCTCCTAGCTGGTATGACAACCATATTAGTACGCAGGAGGTAATTCAGGAAATGGGTCTTACTTTCACCATTTTCTTCTTCAAAAGTAAGTTTCAAGTATAGCAGGAAAACTGGATTTTGGTAGGCATTGGTTTTCCTCAAGGGTCTGAGTTAATTTTATTTTTCCCAAAAGACCTCTGCCAAATCTTATAGAGATGTTAAAAAGTGGGAAAGAATAAACACCATTAAAATTTACCTGTTCTAAAAAGAAAAGAAGATCTTTATGTGACACTGTGGAAATCTCCAGATTTCTTTTAGTGTCTAAAAAATATTAGAGATTGTCCTCCCAAATTCTTTTGTGTTCATATTGCTTATATCTGTCCCCTGGTTCAAATAGTCTTTCCCTAATAGTATTTAAATAGCTATCTTGTCTTTTTCTTAATAACATTTCTAGGAATGACAATGGGATTTTTTGAGGGTTTTTCTTTTTTTTTTTTTTTTTTTTTTTTTTTTTTTTGACTAAGCAAAGGTCCCTTTTTTAGGGTATGGCATCTGGACACTGAAACCTAAAACCATAAATAGATAGAGACAAACTGCTGGCATTTCCTTAGTCTCAAGCAAACCTAATTTATTATGTATCTGTCTACTGTAAGTTTCAGGGCAAGCTGAGATCTTGGAACCCACCAGAGATTTTTCATATTAAGTCACATGTTAGGTAAATGGCTTAAATATATAGTTGTAAAAGTTATATTGGCTAATATTGCAATGGTCCATTTATCCAGAATTCTACAAGCCACTCATTTTGGGGCTTCATATATAATGGATATTAATTGAATCTGTCTCTGAGCATAATATTTTTCTGGTTATTTATAAAATAAGGTCAAAATTGACCAAGGAGAAAATTAGAAAAACATAATTGATTTTCTAAGCCTCTTTACATTCCTTTGTGGTTTACACTTTAAATTACCAATGAAATCTGTACTACAAAAATGTAATTTAGAGGGGCTAGAAGGGTGCTCAGTAGTAGAACACATATTAGCATCCAGGGTTATCCCAGCACCAAATAAGAAAAACAGTGTAATTCAGAGAGCAGTTTCACTTGGATGTTTCTGTTTCATCAACTTTAATTTGAGGTTTTGTATTTTTGATTTTATATTATACACATAAATTTGAACTACTATTTTTATAGGATAGTGATGAGGAAGATGAAGATACTGAAAACATTGAGGCTGCAAGCAGTGGAAAAATCACCAGAAGTCCATCCCCCATTCCTCAAGAGGAGCATAGTGAACCAGAGATGACTGAAGAAGAGAAAGAATATCAAATGGTAGCTTAAGTTTCTTATTATGTACAAGTATTTGTTTGTAATGTTTTAAAATTGATTATCTAAAACATGTAAATGGAAAAATCTGAAATATCTATGAACTATTTCTATATATACATATATAGATTTGCTAGGCAGATTATGTCTACAAAATTCAGATAATATCCCTAGCACTACCACCCTAGGAGAATTCAGATTATACAATTAAACACAGAATCATAGCCTATAAAGTAGTTATGAAGCTATTTCTTAATACCAGTGATGTAATTAAACAGTGTTTTACTGGTTGAGACTTAAGAGAACATGTTGGTTTTTTTTAAGATGTACATGGGCACAATATCTTTATTTTCTTTATTTACTTTTATGTGATGCTGAGGATTGAACCCAGTGCTTCACAAATTTTAGGCAAACACTCTACCACCTAGCTACAACCCCAGCCCTAATCTATTATTTTCTAAGTTTATTTTTTTGTTTTTTAACAAAAAACAAAAGAAGTACCAAGAAAGATTAGAAGAATTCACAGAAAAATAAGTTTAGGAAGCACTGTGATTGAACAGAGTTAATTAATATTTCTTCACTGAAAGAATTAAAGCCTCTATTATCTTAAAAGTATGTTTTCAGTTTGTGAGATTAGAAACATAATATGATGTGCTTCCCATATTGCAAGACCAGAGGTCTTTGAAACATATTTAGATGGTGCTGATTCAGTCTACTCTTATTTTAATAGATGAGTAATTAGAAGCACAGAGAGGGTAGGGGACTAAGAGTCTACATTTCAAACAGTTCTTGGTAGCCAAATCAGTGCTAGAATCTAGCTCTTAGTCCAAACCTAGTATATTCTCCATCTTACATGACGTTAACTCTTATTTAAACAGCTGTTATAGTTTAGGAGTATATTATGGTAGTCAAGAATAAAAGGACTTCGTCTCGCAGTCCTTAACTTTCCTTGTTCCCCACTTTAATATTTTTAACCTAACCTTGGGAAGTGACTAAGAAACTGATATTGTACTGCTTACCAGTATTATTAAATGAAAGCATACTTCTTTCATCTTAAAACACCTATAGAAATTTTTAATACGAACTTTTAACTTTTTGTGTCATTCTAGAATAAGAATTCAGTGTCTCTATAAATGAAATTTTTTTAATACCCTATGATTTTGAAATTTTTAAAAGTTTCAATGTTTTACAATAATTTTCAAGATTGACTTTCTTGGAATGGCTGCTCTGATCTCAAAATGCTTTATAATGTAGCTTTGCCACACATGGTGACATACACTTATAATCCCAGTGACTTGGGAGGCTGAAGGAGGAGTATCACAAGTTGGAGGTGAGTCTCTGCAACTTAGCAAAACCCTGTCTCAAAATAAAAAATAAAAACAGCGGAGACGTAGCTCAGTGGTAAAGCACTCCTGGGTTCAGTCCTTAGTAACCAAGAAGAAAAAAGGGCTTTGAATTTGAAAATACTAATACAGTAATACAGTTACTATATTACTAACTGCAATAATTAAATAAGAAACCATGTATAAAATATTTTTTCTTAGATGTTGCTGACAAAAATGCTTCTGACTGAAATTCTGTTGGATGTCACAGATGAAGAAATTTATTATGTAGCCAAAGATGCACACCGGAAAGCAACGAAAGGTATATTGTGGGTGTTCTTGGTTTTGTTTTTCTGGGGGAATTTTGGGTTCATTGACTATTTTGGACTTTCGTTGTCCTCTGGATTACTATCAGATATTTAAGTATTCTCTTCATGCATGTTTTTAACTCTTTGGGAAAGATTAGATTCATAAATACCATATTAAAACTTTACAAATATATTTATCTGACCTACCTGAACACAAATTAGCAATCATGCTGTTTCCTGTAAAATGTATTGTGGCAAGTTTCTGATGTTCAATTTATTTCACCTGATTTTTTTTTTTTTTTTTTTTTTTTATAGATACCATGGTATCAATATATGACTTCTAGTACAATATATTTTAACAGTGAATTTTGAATTATAAACCTTCTGAATTTTGAGTTTTATCAGTTATAATTCTCACAGAAACGAATGATTTCCAGCCCAGCCCCTCATGATTTTAGTTAACACTTTAAATACATATTGAAGACAAATTTAAATTATGTGCTGTATCTCAGAAATACAGGTATATTGGTCAACATTTTTCCTAATTATAAACCAATTTCAGCTCACATCAGAATTAAAATTTCAAAGCCAGACATGCTACTGGTTTAAAATGAATGTTATGTTTTTAATGTTTCTTTTCTCCCCAAAAAGCAGCAATAGTAGTAGATTTAACAATACCATAGACTCTCATGACTATGAAATCGTGGCTATTTGTGTTAACATGTTGTTCCTGTTGTTGATGTGATACAAAGCTCCTGCAAAACAGCTGGCACAGTCCAGTGCACTGGCTTCCCTCACTGGACTTGGTAAGTGTTTTCCTTATTTGTGAGAGGGCCTAAAGGGAAAATAATAAAAATCACACTTACCTTGTCTCTCCACATGTTCTGTATTGAAACTGCGCTATTCTTAGTCATTTTATAAAACCTAGGTCTCAGGGTTATATCAGTCTCTAAAAAGCTTACTTTTTTTTGACTAAAGCAGTCACAGTGGGACTATTATAAATGTGATGGTTAATTATAGGTTATTGGGGCAAGTTGAATGGAGGATTTCCTCATTAATTGCTCCAATATGTATATTGTATAAAATGTATAATTATATATATAGTTTGTACTTAAAAAGGTCATAATTTAGCCATGATAGTATCTAAGCTCACTTTCAGAATTATTGCATACATACCTTAGGCATTTACCTATCCACTAATGCTTTTAATGGCTTTGACATAAATTGTATTGCAACAAGTCAAGTTTTAACATAGAGAAAAGGGTCTACTTATCATAGGATAACCGCAATGATGTGTTCAGAATTTGCTGTTTGCATGATACATTATCAAGGCTCTAAAACTTGAATTTGCCTTTTCTGCATCTTCATTTCCTAATTTTTGTGAGACACGAGAGAACTGGGTAAAACCAAATGCCCATGTGGTTTTGTTGTAGTTACTGTTTAGATCACTTCAGGGTGGGGAGTAGTTTCAGTATCATACCAGTTTTATACCAATAAGAATTACAGTATTCTAATTTTAGGAAAAAAATACTTAGTATCCTACCTGAGATTCCTAAACTTTGGACAATGAAAGATTTAACTTTAGAAATATTTTCAGAGTCCTCATAAATTTTGTTAAGATAGTTGAATTGATTAAGCTTCAGTGAGACTTCATTACTATCCTGTTCAATGGTTTTGTTGGCCAGTGTGGATAGTGAAACAAAGACATTATCATGATTCCATAATGCTGAGAAGTATATATAATATCCCAGAAAGAATAAGATACTAAGAAACCATTGTCTTAGTGTTTAATAAATTACTTTAACATTTGAATTTATGCTTCTCCCCACCCCGAATAAGCATATTCTTCCAGGAAAAGGCAATGAAAAAAAAAATGAGCTTTCTTCTCGGACCTTAAAGTTTTTAATGATAGCATAATTTTTTCATATGATAGACTGAGCTTTATGCACACAGGTGGACTGGGTGGTTACGGATCAGGAGACAGTGAAGATGAGAGGAGCGACAGAGGCTCTGAGTCATCTGACACTGATGATGAAGAATTGCGGCACCGAATCCGGCAAAAACAGGAAGCATTTTGGAGAAAAGAGAAAGAACAACAGCTATTACATGATAAACAGATGGAAGGTATATCATTTAGATTTATGTAGTTTTTGTCCAGTTTTGCAGTATTTCTAAATTTAAAACTTATCAGGATAGAATAAATTGAAGCTAGATAACAAGAATATGTGATATAACTGAAACCAAGCTCACAAATTTTTGGTTGTTTTAGGAGCCATTCATTCCAGTGACTATAAGCTAATCTTCTTAGGGCACTTTTATCTCTTGTTAAAATTGTTGAAATGAAAAAATAAGATTTTTTATTTGTAAGACTGTTGACAAGTAGGCTGGATATTTAGGGATAATGGAAGAAGACCTAGAAATTTTTTATTTAAAATACTTCACATGAGCACAGTTTTAGAATTTACATAATAATACTAGGAGTCATGAAAGAGAATATTAGAATTTCTTATTTGTAAAATGTTACTTGGGCAGTTTTTAAAGATGATTTTTAAGAATTAGCTGCTCAAAATTTTCTACGAAACACTTGCTTACCTTTAAGTTGCTATAACTGAACAAAAGGGAAATCTTTTTTTCCTTCATATGCACCTCCACCTTTTAATACTCTTGCTGACTACCAGAATGGTAGCTAATTAGCAACATGTAGCTATTGATTGGAATGTGGCTAGCCCACCTTGAGAGGTGCTGTAAGGTTTAAAATACATACTAGATTTCAAAGATTGTACATGAAAACAGCAGAATATTCGGTTCTAACATACTGGGTTACTAAAACATTCTAATTAATTCCACCTGATTGTTTTTACCTTTTTAATTTAACTACTAGAAAATTTTGAATTTCTTATGTGGTTTGTATCCTAATTCTATTAAACAGTGCTGCTTTATTGTTATATCCTGATTGCTTAAAATTTGGTAGTCTGGAATTTTTTTTGTTTTATATTCAACTTTTCATAGTCTTTTTTGTCTTTTTCTGTTTCAGAAGAAAAGCAACAAACAGAAAGGGTTGCAAAAGAGATGAATGAATTTATCCATAAAGAGCAAAATAGTTTATCACTGCTAGAAGCAAGAGAAGCAGATGGTGATCTGGTTAATGAAAAGAAAAGAACTCCGAATGAAACTACGTCAGTTTTAGAACCAAAAAAAGAGCATAAAGAAAAAGAGAAACAAGGAAGGAGTAGATCAGGAAGTTCTAGTAGTGGTAGTTCTAGTAGCAATAGCAGAACTAGTAGTACTAGTAGTACTGTCTCTAGTTCTTCTTACAGTTCTAGCTCAGGTAGTAGTCGCACATCTTCTCGGTCTTCTTCTCCTAAACGGAAAAAGAGACATAGTAGGAGTAGATCTCCAACAATTAAAGCTAGACGTAGCAGAAGTAGAAGCTACTCTCGGAGAATTAAAATAGAGAGCAATAGGGCTAGGGTAAAGATTAGAGATAGGAGAAGATCTAATAGAAGTAGCCTTGAAAGAGAAAGACGACGAAATCGGAGTCCTTCCCGAGAGAGACGTAGAAGTAGAAGTCGCTCAAGGGATAGACGAACCAGTCGTTCCAGTCGCAGTAGGAGTCGAGATAGGCGTAAAATTGAGGATCAACGTGGAAATCTTAGTGGGAGCAGTCATAAGCATAAAGGTGAGGCTAAAGAACAAGAGAGGAAAAAGGAAAGGAGTCGAAGTGTAGATAAAGATAGGAAAAAGAAAGATAAGGAAAGGGAACGTGAACAGGATAAAAGAAAAGAGAAACAAAAAAGGGAAGAAAAAGATTTCAAGTTCAGTAGTCAGGATGATAGGTTAAAAAGGAAACGAGAAAATGAAAGAACATTCTCTAGGAGTGGTTCTATATCTGTTAAAATCATAAGACATGATTCTAGACAGGATAGTAAGAAGAGTACTACCAAAGATAGTAAAAAGCATTCAGGCTCTGATTCTAGTGGAAGGAGCAGTTCTGAATCTCCAGGAAGTAGCAAAGAAAAGAAGGCTAAGAAGCCTAAACATAGTCGATCGCGATCCATGGAGAAATCTCAAAGGTCTGGTAAGAAGGCAAGCCGCAAACACAAGTCTAAGTCCCGATCAAGGTAGTATACTTTTTAAAGTATTTTGTCTGATTTTTAAAAAAAAAATTTGACTGAATTTATTCAAAGTTGAAAGTGTCCTTTCTCTCTCTCTCTTTTAATAAACTCAGTTTGGTACTTGGTACTTGATAAATGATCATAGTTTTAAATAATGTTAGAAATCCTATTTAATACTATTTATTTTAAATTGCAGATTTTTAATTTCAGACACATTTTTATTTTTAAATTTTGTCTTTTCCCTTTTTTTTTTTCCAGATCAACAACCCCTCCCCGTCGTAAGCGCTGAGGAATGATGTGGCAAGAATGCCATGATGTTGTTTTAAAAAATTCCATGAGTTTTAAGGGCTTGTCTCATTATAGAGGCACATTGTGGCTGTGTAGGTGAAACCAGAATCTCTCTCTCTTTTTTTTTTTTTTTTTTTTTTAATCTGTAAATAGGTGTACTTTTTCCAAATGCTGCTCCAAGTTACTTAATAGGATTTCTTTGTATTACATTTTTTTCAAAAAATAGTGCATAATAAGACTATAAACATGCCATTCTCTTTCAGCTGTAATGTTCTTAAAATTATTCTCGAATGTACTGTGATGTCAATAAAGCTCTTTAGTTCATTTTTGTTAAACTCTTGCACCTTAATTTTATGATTTTAATCTAAGGAACGTACTTTTATAAAAAGGCAGCTGGAATTTTGTATAACAGGTTTTAAAGGTACTTCCTCCCACATCCCCCAAAGAAAATGGTTTTAACTTAGTAGTTTGTCAAAGTTTGTAAATTGTACCCATGGACTTGTCAATTTCTAACTTTAAGGGTATGGAAGAGGGCCAGAAATAGACCTTTACTTTTCATTTGGAAGAATTTAATCAGCTTTCTAAACTTCTTATTTTGGGGATTTTCAAGTAATATATTCTCTATGTGTATAAAATAATGATTCACTCCTGTAAAATGAAATTGCTAGAATCAATCAAGCCAGTGCACCAGTAGTTATTTGTAATGAATGATTGTGTTTGACACTAATAGTGAAGTCTGGAACTATATTTTACAGTCCACTTCTGTTTTACAAGTATATTTAAACACCTTGGGGTTACTATAGAAATAGGATTTACAATTCAATATATTTATTTATATTTTTAAAATATAATATGACCTCAACTCAGTGGAGAAATGGTGTATTATGCAGGTTTGTGTCAATTACATAACATTAAAATTGTCTGATTTTTGTCAGTTTCTAGTAATTATGATCAGCGGGTGGTTTACTTAAAGGCAGCCAACTTATAAGAAGAATGGGGCTCTCAAGACGTTTTAACTTAAGTGCTCAAATGTTTTCAGGGTCCATTTTTTTTATTTTTAGGCACTTATGCAGTGAGAGATGAATCTCTGAAAACAAATGCTTTTTAATTTTAATTTTAAAAAGAAAAAACAAGTGCAAAACAAGAAGTGTTTTAAAGTATGCCTTCTTACCAGCAATAGTCCATTTGAAAAATAATGCCAGATTTTTGCCAAGATCAGTGTTTCCTCAAAACAAAGATTAAAAATAGATCTGTGTAGTGTGCTCTTGTACCTCTATGTAGGTTCTTAAATAATTTTGAGCAGTAACGCATTTAGCTAAAGGAAATAAATCAACTGTGAATAAATGCATGTTTACCAAAATGGCTGTTTACAGTGCATTTAGTTCTTATAAAGTTGATATTTCACAGAATTACTTAATTTGGAATTCTATATAGTTTAGACATCAGTCATATCTGGAGACAAAGGAAAATGTGCAATATTTTATATGTAGGTAAGCTAATTGAAGTGTACCTAATTGAATTATCTGGTTAATTTGTAATAGATAAGTTGTATAACATTTTCATATCTTAAGATGTTTTTTAGATTAATCATCAAGTGAAATATTTTCAAAATAAAATTCTACAGAAAAATTCTGCTGACTATGATATACACATTTTTGAACAAGATAGGAATTAGAGCCAAAAGTAGTATTTGATAATTTTATTTACTATGCCCTAATTTGCAAGCTTCTTATCAATTAAATCTGTAGGTTTTTTTTTTTTTTTTAAACCATCATGACGTTTGTGATTCTTCTTAGCTATATTGGTGTTAGAATTAAAAATTTGGAGTTTTTCATATTTTTATGGGAAATTTAAAGAAATCATTTCCTTGACATGTGATAAAGTGTTTACCTCTAGTGGTAAGATTTCACCTTCCATGGTTAGGAGGCGAATGCTATAACCTGCACATAAGTTAATGAGATATGTAGTTTGGTTATCAAATTTTTTCTAAAATGACACCACCACAAAGTTTATAGATTCATTTTTTGAGACAGCATTACTCTGCATTGGTTAATAAAAATGTCTTTTTAAAGAAATTCTCTTTGAAAATACCTCTAGTGTATTAATCATACTTGATGTTGTGGAGTGGAGGGTAAACCACACCATTAAGAGAATAAAGTGTAATCCTGAAGAGGTAATTATAAGATTTGTCTCAGGCCCAAAAAACATAAATAAAGATTGGTGTGGAATCTCATTAGTGTACGTGTTTTCTGCCATTCTAGTCTGTCTTTTATTAACATTTTTCTAATGGTATTATGTAGGTAAATTTCCCATAGTTCATTTTTAGTGTGAATTATTTTGCTGCTTCAAAGAAACACATGAAGTGTAATGGTAGTGAGTTTTAAAATTTTTATTCGGAAATATTTACATGTGGTGGGCCCAAAGTTCCTATAATATTGCCTATGGACACCTTTACATTTAAACTGTTTTTTTTCCTCCTACATAAACTTAATTTATTCAAATTTCTAAAATGTACTGAGTATAAATATGGAAGTAGCATTAGAGTTATTGGATTGACCTGGCTCTGCTAACTTCATGTATTTAGGAAAATCACTAAATTACTGTCAGCCTCTATTTCTTTGGCTGCATAAGGAAGAAATTAGATGATCTTTTCTGGCCCTTAAGTTCTTCAGTTTTAAGTAGAATATGATTGTAGGGTCCAAAATCTAAAAGCAAAAGTGAGCTTTTATTAGATCTTACATTATGCACATACTATGAATTACATTTGTATTATAAAGATTTATCTGGTATCATAGTTTTCCTGTAAACACACATTGGTTAAATCTGTCACATTCTGTTTGTGATAGTGCAAATTGTGATACACTTACTTTAAATTACCAATTTATGCAGAACTTTGAGTGTGAAAACCGGTTCAATAGAGTGGATGTAGTAGTTATTATTTCAAAAGAATAAAACTTTTAAACTGTTAAAGAAGCACTTTTTAAAATTTTATTATGTACTATAAAATTATAAAACCAAATTATGAAATACTGGGTATTAGAATTTTCTAGAAAAATAGGAAAATTAACTCTAGTTTACAACAGGGTGAGACTTAGGGATAGTCTGGAAAATATGCCCAGCACAGATGATATGCTGCAATACAGCCAACACCACAACTTTATTTCCAACACAACCGAGGTTTAGGATCACTGGAAAAAACTTTTGTTCAAGTTTGTGGGAAAAATTACCATAACCCTCTTCTGCATATCTGGGCCAAACTAGTTCTGGTGATTCAAAAACCCATTGCTTCCTATCAAGGCAAATCATTGATCACCTTTGTTGAAATGGGAAGGGTCTGAAATCCAGTATGGTATGGTGCAAATAAAACCCTTAGAACTTTAAGTTCCTATTTGCACTTTGGTTTTTCCTTCAATCTGTCACTCCAAAAAATGTGCATAATACATGCTAAATTTTGTGCAGAGCTTTCTGACTTCGTTTGGAGATATGGTCATAAATCTGAGAGGAGCTCTGGGACGTAGCAGCAGAAAAACCTGAAACCACTATTAAGAGGAGGTCAAATGTTTTATTTATCTCAGGAGTCACAGGTGAAAGACTATTCCTGAGTAATAAACAACCCCTTGGGAGAACCTTTACTTATTTGAATCTACCTGATAATAGAATAAATTTTTTACCTTAAGTGTTGAAAATTTATCATCCTCCAAAGAAAGGCCTTTTGTACATTTAAAAGTAAAATGTTACCACTGTTCCTGGCTCCACATGAAGAAGTTTGCCAAGTCTGAACAGTCTTCGGATACATCATGTTTATCCTGTCCAGGATGCTGGGTCATTTGCAGAAATCTAAAATTTGGACACTGGGCTGGAGATGGTAACACAGTTGTAATCCCAACGACGCTGGAGGCTGAGAAGGGAGGATGACAAGTTCTAGGCTAGCCTGGTCAATTTAGCAAGGTCCTGTCTCGAAAAATAAAAAGGGCTGGGGTCTCAGTAGTAAAACACCACTGGGTTCAAGCCCCAGGACAAAACACAGCAAATTGACTCTCCTGGCCCTCTGATATTTGAGTACCTTGAAAGAGAAACTACTACTCGTAGGGAAGAAATATTTCCATACTTATTCGTGATTTTAAACATTAGGGTGTGTCTTATAAGGAGATAAATGTCCTTGGGGAGACATTTGTTAAATACAGGATAGAACAAGGGAATAAAAGATAATAGCACAAAGAAGTGGCATGATTTTATACTTAACTATGACCATGAGGTTTGGGGTTGTTATACAGGAATAGTCATAATAGAGGTTATACAGGAGACGATCGTTTATATTACTCGAAACACTTTATAGTGTCATTTTCATTCACAATTTTCTAAGTGTTCAAAAAAACTTGCGACACGTTGATGAAAATAATAGAAGTCGGCAGCAGATGGCGAGAGTGCGTCTCAGAACCTTTCTATTGGGGATCTTTCTCGAGAGGAACCGGAAAAGGAGAGGGACCCTTCGTCACTATGTGGGGAGGCCGGAAGCTGAGCTCCTCCGGGGGTCGCTTTTTAAGAGTGTTTGGGTCTGGGTGCAGGGGTACGCAGTCAGATCGTCTTCGCCTAATTTCGTGGGCGGGTGAGTATGTGCGGAAATCCCTGACGCAGCCCACCGTGGGGGCCTGGAAGTTCTGCGCAGGCGCGGCGGGACGGTGGGCTGTCGCTGGGCTCCCCGCTGGTTCAACGCAAAATCTGCAGCTTGGCACCTGACTTGCTCTGCGTTGAACACCAGGATTGGGTTATCCTGCTCATTGTTCCAGAGGCCGAGAAAAAGCTAAGGTGTTAGTGGCGGTGGCCGGGGAGAGGGCAGCGGGCGTGCGGCCTCCACGTATCCGACGACCTTTCTCTCATTCTAATTAAGCTCCTGACCACAGGAGTGTCCATCCACTCTATGTATTACTGGAGCCTCAAGGTCGTGCTTCCTTCCTTTGCAAGGGTGAAAAAGACACATCAGCCGGTCTTTCGTAGTTATACGTAGCATTGTATCAATATTTTGTTTGCACACGTCTTGCCCCTTTATCCAGAATTTAAGACAGCTGTATTACTTTTTGATTAATAGATTCATTCAGCAGACTATTTGCGAATAAGGTCAAGAAAATAACTAACTGCTTTGGTGCTTGTATATGACAGTCGAATTATTGAGTTAAGTTCGTCGTTTACATGAAACCCATTTAACAAATACTGTATAATAGGAATTGTAGGCCCTGGGAATTAAAAAATGAATGACACATAAACGATCTGTTTTTTTTAAAATTAAGATAGAACCAAGATCGGGATAGATATAATGAATAAAGAAAATGGAAAATCGCCTACAAATAGAGTTGATAGTTGGTATTCTCAAACAGTGAAAAATAAGAACAATGTAAATCCACTTGTACGCAGGAAATAATTAGAATATACTTTTAAGAATGTAAGGTACAGGGGCTGGGGAGATAGCTCAGTCGGTAGAGTGTTTGCCTTGCAAGCACAGGCCCTGGGTTCGATCCCCAGCACCCCCCCCCCCAAAAAAAAAAAAAAAAGAATGTAAGGTACAAATCAGCATGTATTATGAACTTGGAAATATATATCTCAATTTTAGCAGTGATTGCCTGTGGTGGAGTAGGTGCTTTTCAATCATTTTATCATACATTATATACTTTTCTTGTTCCAAACTTTCAATAAACGTTTTTTGTAATCAAATTAAGGGGAAGAAAAGTCATTTCCAAATTCGGGCTGAGGGTGAAGGAGCATCTAATCTATATTTGGGATCAGGAAAACTTTCTGAACAAGACATTGAGAGAAACTGTCTTGAAAGAGTCGGATAGTTTTAGAAGCGGTTGGAGAAGCCAAAAGACAAACTTGAGAATCAAAGATTTGTGGGAAACTGCATTGTTCCTTGAAAAGTATGGGGATGGAGAGCTGGAGGTGAGGGACAAGGAGTGGTAAGAAGTAAGATGAGACCTTTTAGGTCATGCCGAGTTCATGAAGCCTCTTGAGGTTGATTGTCCTGAGGACAGTGGGAATTATTGAAGGAGCTGTGATCCGACTTAAATGTTTTCTAAAGAAACACTGCAGCTGAGATGGAGGCAGGCAAGTTTGGGCTCCAAACTTAAGAGTAACCCAGACAGGAATTGATTGCTGGGGGAAAAAAAATAAAAAGTGTTGGCAGGGTAAAGTCTGTTGCCTGTCTTATTAACTGTCAGCTTGGAGTCTGCTATAAATGACTTTTGAGTGAATTAAGTGAAGTTCATCCCATTCCTTTTAAAATCTCAAATACCAGAATTCAAATTAGGAAAGGAATTGGTTGCATTCTATTAATACATACTCAGTTGGTCACTTTCAATTGTGATAAGGTGGCTTTTAAAGCTCTTGAGAATTCTAGCAATACTGATGAGTAAGAGATTCTTTTTCCAGAAAAAGAGATCAGAGGAGGGTCAAGGAGTATCAGAGTGCAGATACTATTAAATTCTGTGAGGCACAATTTTATAAAAATACTTCATATTTCCTCATCTATATATATAGTTTATATAATTCTTTAATAATATCTCATTTACCTACCCAAAGTCATAAAGGAGGTGTTTTGTGGTACTGGGGTACTGTGATCCTCTTGCCTAAGCCTCCCAAGTCACTGAGATTACAGTTGTGTGCTACTATGCCTGACATAAGGTGGTGAACTGAGTCTTAAAAGGTAGACCAGAAAGAGTTGGGAAAGAGGAAATAACATGAGCAAAAACCTAGAAGTACAAGCACTCTCCCCTTTTTTTAGAACACTGTAATGGATTTGGGCCATGCTGTGAATGGCCTACTGAAAAAACATAAAACGAATAAATAATAAAGTGGTCAAGAGAAAAATGTGAAGAGACTACCAAAAGTCAAAACATGAAATATAAATGAACTTTATACTAAAGAAATGATACTTAACTTCACCCTTGATAAAATTGCATTGCTATACCACTTACACCAATTGGATTAGTAAAAGTAAAAGCTTTGATTAACATGTTGTATGGATGACAATGTGGGAAAACTAGGTGCTGGACACTCCCATGTGTTACCCACAGGATTGTTAACTGGCTTAATGTGTATCCATGTGGTTACTCACAAATGCACATGCACTCAGATGTAATTCTCAGAATTTTTACCTGTAGGTACTCTCACACACATAAGAAATTACCTAATTCAGCTTCATGATAGCATAGGAGAAATAACTTAAATGTCTGTTAATAGGGGCCTGCCTAAATAAATTCAGATATAGTCATACAATGGATGACCATGCAACCCTTAATTTTTTAAAAAAGCTGTGGGGTGGACTCCTTAGACAACGTTAGTAAACAATCTTCAAGATACTTCGTTAGATGAAAAGCAAGATCCAGAAGATTGTGTATATACTGCTATACTTTGTGTAAAATGAAATAATTTGATATATGGTAAAGATTGCATATGTATAAAATATTTCTGGAAGCTTCAAACAAATCTTGTGATATTGGTTGCCTGTATAGAGAGAACCTGGATGACTATAGTCAGGGATAATAGAGACATCTTGTAGTATATTTTTTTGTCCTTGTTCATTTTTAAAAACTTTTTTTATTTTGAAATAAGACTGACAAGAAGTTGTAAAAATAGTAGAGTATATGCACATATCCTTTGCTTGGTTCTTGGTGATAACAACTTACATAACCTTAGTGCATTATCAAGGTCAGGAAATCAACATTAGTATATTGTTAACTAAACTACAAACCTGATTTGGATCTTGCCACCTCTGTATACATTTATTGTGTGTGTGTGTGTGTTTGTGTGCATGTGTGAGAGAGCGGCAGAAAAAATGTAATTTATCAAATGTGTAGATTTGTTTAACAACCACCACAATCAAGATACAGAATGACCAACTTCCTAGTGCTACTCCTTTATAGTCAGACCTTACCCCCAACCTTAATCCTTGACAATCACTAACCTATTTCCATGACTGTAATTTTATCATTTCAAAAGCAATATGGGACTGGGGACATAGCTCTGTGGTAGAGCACTTGCCTAGCTTGTGCAAGGCACTGAGCAACAATTTTCTGTCTTAAAAAAAAAGTATTATATAAAATGAATTGTATAGTATATACCTTTTGAATGTGAGTTTTGTTCTTCTCAGCATGAATACCCTTGAAATACAAGTTTGCATGTTTTAATAGTCCATTCCTTTTTATTTCTGAGTAGTATTTCAAGATGTGGATATACCACGGGGTGTTTAGCTATTCACCTTTTATAGTATATTTTTGTTGTTTTCAGTTTGCGGATCTTATAAATAAAACTGCAATGAACATTTATTACAGGTTTTATAGGGACATAGTTTTCACTTCTGATAAATTGCACAGGGAGTACAAATGCTGAATTTTATGGTAAATGTATATTTATTTAACCTTATTAGGAACTGCTAAACCACTTTCTAGAGTGGCTATACTATCTTTCATTCCCACTAGCAATACATAAAAGATGTAGTTGCTTCATATCCTAACCCACACTTGGTAATCTCAGGATTTTAAAATTTAGCCTTTTTTTTGGTGGGGGGGGTCTTTCTTTTTTTTTTTTCTTCTCAGTGTAGGGGATTAAAAGTGGAGCCTTGGGCTGGGGTTGTGGCTCAGTGGAAGAGCGCTTGCCTAGCATGTGAAAGGCACTGGGTTCTATTCTCAGTACCACATAAAAATAAATGAGTAAAATAAAGGTCCATCAACATCTAAAAATTTTTTAAAAAGTTAAAAAACAAAAACAAAAAGAAACTGGATCCTTGTGCAAGCGCTGTATGTGGAGCTACACTCGAAGCCCCAGTGTTAGCCATTTGGATAGGTCTGTGGTAGTGTCATACTGCAACTTCATCTGCATTACCCTAATGGCTGTTAATATTGAATATCTCTTTATTTGCTGATTTGTGTCTTAACATCTTTGATGAAGTGTCCATGTCTTTTTATGCCCATTTTACAATTCTTACACCCTTTTAATGATTGAATTGCTTTTGGGGGTTGTTTTGTTTTTCGCTATTGAGTTTTAAAAGTTCCTTAAATATTTTGGTTACAAGTTCTTTGTCAGACATACATATAGTTCCTCCTCTTCAAGTTTTTTCTTTTTCCTACTAAATTCTTTTTCAGAACAAAATCTTTTAATTTTTGTTAAATCCAGTTTAATCAATTTTTTCTTTTCTTTTATTGTGCTTTTGTTATTATGTATAAGAACTATATGCTTAACTCTTAAGTCTTGAAGATTATCTCCTGTTCTTCAAGAAGCTTTACAATTTTGCACTTGTCATTGATTTTTTTTTTTTTCTTTCTCCTTTTTTGGTACTGGAGATTGAACCCAGGGGCACTTAACCACTGAGCCACATTCCTAGCTCTTTTATAATTATTTATTTTGAGACAGGGTCTCACTAAATTGCTTAGGGCCTGACTAAACTGCCGAGGCTGACTTTGAACTTTCAATCCTTCTACCTCAGCCTCCTGAGCCGCTGGAATTACAGGTATGCGCCACTGTATCTGGTGGCACTGATCCATTTTGAGTTCCTCTTTTTGTAAGATGTGAGATTCAGCTTGAGGTTTTCTTTTTTGCCTTATAGACCAGCTATTACAACACCATTTATTGAAAAGACTCCTTCCTCCATTGAATTGCTTTTATAGCATTGTCAAAAATCATTTGGGTGAGTTTTGTTGATTTATTTCTGGGCTCTTTTTGTTCTGTTGATCTGTGTGTCTGTTCCTCTTCCAATACCACACTGTCTTGATTGACTCTCTAGTAAGGCCTAAAATTGGGTGGGATGATTCAGTGGTGTTTTTTCACCACTTTTTCAGTGGTGTTTTAGTTATTCTGTTTCTTTTGCCTTTCCATTTAAATTTTGAAATTAACTTGTCTGTGTTTTTTATAAAAACTTGGATTTTCGGAATTGTGGTAAATGTATATAGATCAATTGGGGAGGGGCTGATATCTTCACTGTGTTGTATCTTCCAGTCAGTGAATTTGATATGTCCCACCTTTATTGATCATCTTTGATTTCTTTCATTAGCATTTTATAATTTTAAGTATACAGGTACAGGTCCTATATGTGTTTTCATTAGATTTATACAACACTGAAAGTACTTCATCCTTTTGGGAATGATTTTAAATGATATAGAATTTTAAATTTTGCTTTACAGTTGTTCATTGTTAATATATAGAAATATAGGGGTGGGAGGGGTGGGGGGAAGGAAAAAATAACAGAATGAATCAAACACCATTACCCTATGTAGATGTATGATTGCACAAATGTTATGCCTTTACTTCATGTACAAACAGAAACAACATGTATCCCATTTGTTTACAATAAAAATAAGTTAAAAATAAATAAATAAATAAAAAATAAATAAATTTTGCTTGAAAAAAAAAGAGAGGATGAGGATTGGGAATATAGCTTAGTGCAGAGCATTTGCCTAGCATGTGTGAGACTCTGGGTTCAATCCCCAGTACACAAAAGGAAAGAGGGATAGAAAGAGCGAGAGCGAGAGCAAGAGAGAGAGAGAGAGAGAACACAAAGATTTTTTTAGGCAGGAGGAAAATTTCCATTTGGATTTATGTATAAGAATGAAGAATACTAGTAATGATAATGTATACATAATAAATATTTTCATATTTTTAAATATCTTTAAAACATAATAGATTATTCAAAAAATATTTTAGGATTTCCATTATAATTCATTTCTGAGTTATTTGGAAGTACATTGTTCCATTTCCAATTATTTGGGGATTTTCAGGGTATCTTTCTCATTGATTTCTAGTTTTCTTTTTTTTTTTTTTTTAATGGTGTTGGGGATTGAACCCAGGGCCTTTGTGCATACAAGGCAAGCACTCTGCCAACTGAACTATATCCCCAGCCCTTTCTCATTGATTTCTAAGATATTCCTTTGTGATCAAATCACATACTTTGTATTGTTTCGATACTTTTAAATTTGCTGAGACTTGTTATATAGCCTTCGACAATGGCTATCTTAGCGACTGCTCTCCATTTGGAAAAGATACAAATCCTACTATTATTAAATAAAAAATGTAAATAGGATGAATGGTGTTACATGCAAGTCTTCTATAACTGTACAGTTTCTCTTTTGTCTAGTTTTTCTAGCAATCTCTGACAGGAAAGTGTTAAAATATTCAGCTGTAATCATGGACTTGTCTATTTTACTTTTTGGGTTTTGCTTCATGTGCTATGATGTTCTGTTATCATGTACCTATAATTTCAGATTATTATGTGCTCTTGGTGACATGACCTCTTGGTCATTATGTAATCTCTCCACTGTTCCTTGATAATATTTTTTCAAACTCGACTTGATATTAATTTAGTCTTTCCAGTTTTCCTTTAATTCATGTCTGCATGGGATACTTTCTCAATTCTTTTACTTTAAATCTATTTGTGGCTTCATATTTGAAATGATTATCTTTTGGATAGTACATAGTTGGTCTTTTTAAATCCAATCTGACAATCTCTGCCTATTCATTGGAGTGTATAAAAATCCTAAACTTATTGAATTGCATACTTTTAAGTATGTACAGTTTATAATTTTTACTGACAAAAATATATAGAAATATGATTGATGTTTTTTGTATATTGACCTTGTAATCTTTGCCTTGACTGAACTTGCTTTTTAATTCTGGGAACTTTTTTTTTTAAAGATTGCGTGGATGGGCTGGGTATATAGCTCAGTTGGTAGAGTGCTTGCCTCGAAAGCACAAGACCCTGGGTTCAAATCCTCAGCACCACAAAAAAAAAAAAAAAAAAAAAAAAGATTGCTTGGAGTTTCCTACATAGATAACAGAAACAGTTTAATTTCTTTCTTTCCATTCTATATGTCTTCCTTTTCCTTCCTTACTGCATTGGATAAGACTTGGCAATACTGTTTAGTAAGTGTGGTGAGAAGGGATATGCCTATCTTGTTCCTGATTTTAGGAGGAGCATACCTAATCTTTCACCATTAGGTACAGTGTGAGCTATAGTATTTTCTAGCTTTGTGAAATATTTTCCCTTTTATTCCTTTTTATTCTTAGTTTGCTACGAGTTTTTTTTATAAGTGGGTCTGAATTTTGTAAACTGATTTGTCTATATCAACCAGTGGGATTATGTGGTTTTTCTTCTTTTGATTGTGACTGTGATTGACTATGTTGATTGATTTTCTATATTGATTTCTGTATTTCTGTATTCTATTTCTATATTGATTGATTTTGCATGACTACTAGAATAAATCCCACTTGATTGTACCGTATAATTCTTTTTATATATTGCTAAATTCTGTTTGCTAATATTGGTTGAGAGTTTTGTATCTGTTAGTGAGAGAAATTGCTCTGTAGTTCTCTTTGCTGTACTATCTTTGTTTTTTATATCAGAGTAATACTGTTTTCATAAAATAGGCTGAGAAATGTCTCTCTTGTATTTTTGGAAGATGTTGCATAGAATTGGTCTTTATTTCTTCTTCAAGTGTTCAGTGGAACTTGCCAGTGAAGCCATCGAAGCCTGGTTATTTATTTTTCAGAAGCATTTTAACTATGAATTCAATTTCTTTAGTGATTATATGACTTTTCATGTTCTCTCTTTCATCTTACATGAGTTTTGATTGTTTGTGGTTTTCATGGAATTATTCCATTTTGTCTAATTGTAGAATTTCTGTAGTTTGTAGTATTACCTCATCATCCTTTTAATGTCTGCCAGGTCTGTAGTAATAGACCCTCTTTAATTCATAATATTTGTGATTTAGGTCTTTCTTTGTCAGTCTTGCTAGAGGTTAATCAATTTTATTGATCCTTGCAATGTATTAACTTTAGGTTTGATTTATTGGCCCTGTTTTTGTTTTGTTTTCAGTGTTATTATTTCTACTTTTATCATTTCCTCCTTTCTGTTTGCTTTGGGTTTATTTTGCTCTGTTTTTCATAGCTTAATGATAAAATTTAGATTGTTGATTTGAGAACTTTTTTAATATTAATGTTTTAGTGCTATAAGTTTCCCAAGTACTGCTTTAAAACCATCCACAGTTTTATGTATGATATATTTATTTTCATTTGGTTCATTGTTTTTTGATTTCTCTGGGATTTTGTCCTTAACTTATGCATTTGTTAAATTTCATGTTATCTTTCTGTTATAGGTTTTGAGTTTGATTCTGGTAGAGTCAAAAACATACTTTTTTTATAGTCAAAAACATACTTTGTATGATTTCAAATCTCTTAAAGTTGTGAAGACTTGTTTTATGTTCCAGGATATGGTTTATATTTATGAATGCTTCATGCATGTTTAAAAAATATACATTGTTTAGCAGTTTGGGTGTTTCATGAATTTCAGTTATATTTTATTGGTTGATGATGTTTAATTCATTTATATCCTTGATGATTTTCTGTCTAGTGGTTCTACCAATTATTAAAGGAGGGATGTTGAAATCTTCTAGTATAGTTATAGATTTATTTCTCCTTCAGTTCTGTCAATTTCAGCTTTGTTTTGAAATTCCATTGTTTTGTACATATACATTTAGAATTGGGCTATCTTCTTGGTGGATTGTTCCTGTTATCATGATATAATATCACTCTCCATTTCTGATAATTTTGTTAGAAGTCTTCTTTGCCTAAATATGTTCTGCAGCAAAATAACTGATTCATAAAACAAGTCCCTATGTGAATTCGAACATATAGACTGTTTATTTTAGCTACACACACACACACACACACACACACACACTTTTATCTCCCTCTCTGTAAACAGTGTTAAGCATATGTAAAAATCCATTTAGTGTCACTTACATGGAATTGACAGAATCTGAACCTCAGAATTAATGTTATCCTGGTTTAAAAGGTAACAGTTTGTATTCAAACATCATTTTTTGTCATTTTGTGCAATATAATGTAAATGCAAAAGCTAATGGCCTGAGAAGCTTTTACTTAGTTTTGCTAATTGTAATTTCAGGAATATCTGGATAGAATTAGATGGCAGAGAACAAGACCTTTATTTTGTTTTTCAAGTAAAATCTAAAATTGAGAAAAAAACTCCTTTGTAATTGAAAAAACACAATTGTATTGTAACGTAAGATTACCATATAAAATGGAATTTCTTCAGTTAAATCCGTATCAGGAATTCTTAATGTGCAATGCTTTTCTCTAGACATTTAATTTTTTTCCCCAGTTTATTCAGAGACTCAACCCAGTTGGACTCTACAAATTAAACCATGGGTTTTCAATGAATACAAAACCATGTGGTTCAAATCCTATAGGATGACCTTTTCCTGTTTGAATAGAATAAACAGTTACAGGTGAGTTTGTTTATTACTCTGGCAAAATTTACATAATTATATGCTATAGTAGTTTAGTATTGATTCTGTTTAATTAACTTGGTTAGTTTGCAATAGTTTGTGTATTTTGATTAAAGTAGCTTTTATTTAAATATTCTTAAGTAATTTATTTTCTTTTAACTTTTAGATCTGGAAAATTTCAAGTTCACAGGAAAGTTAAAATATATAGCTAGTACATGTCTTTCATCCAAATTCAGAGATAGCTTTGAATTTTCATAGAAGACCATATTATTTGGAGAAGTATTTTTACTCCCTTATATTATCCTCTTACCAGAACAAAATGCATTGCTTAAAATCAGAAGCAAATATGAAAGGGTGGATAAGTATACATTGTAGGTAGTAAGAATGAATCAAAGTAATGACTTTCTGGATTTATATTTTGTAAACCAATTTCTAACCTTATGAAAAATAATTGCTTAAGATGAGCTCTGATTTCTAAGTGGATGCTCCTTTTCTTTTTAAAAGAGATCTTTCAAGATTGGGTGTGTGTGTGTGAAACCATTCTTGTTCAACTGAACTCACTGTTACTGTTAATTAGTTCTTGATTACTAAGGTATGCATTAAGTATGGAAAAGGAGATCAATATTCCTAAGATAATATTAAAGAAAAATGGCATTTGAATCTTAAAAAGAAAAAAAAAGGAATAAAGAACATAGAATGTGTCCTCCATATGTAACTGAGAAAAGCAGTACAAATTGGAGGGCATTACCTTTCTGACTTAGCAACACAAGCAGAATTTTGGAGTACTTTTCTATACTGCACTATGACTCAGTGTAGTATCTATCTAATTGCTGTTTAGTCTCTGTTTGATCTTATTTGATTAAAAATGTTAGCTGAGAGACTGGGGTTGTAGTTCAGTGGTAGAGCACTTGCCTATTGTGTGTGAGACACTGGGTTCAATTCTCAGCACCACATATAAATAAATAAAGGTCCATTGACAACTAAAAAAAATGTTTTTTAAATGTTAGGTGAATGATAGTTTCTAGGCCTTTTTCTTCTATTATTTGGCAAATGTCTCTTGAGCATCAACTATGTTTTAGAAACTGTACTAGTCACTAAGAATAAATGGTGAGACAGTTCATGCCTGCCTTTCATAGTGCTTATGGTCTAGTGGGGAGACAGGTATGACTAAATAATTCTACAACCACAGGAGGAAGTACAATGAAGTTGAAATAGGGAAACTTGACCCAACTTTGAGGATTAAGGAAGATTTCATAGATGACATTTCATTTAAACTAAGAGTTTGATGGATGAGGAGGAAATCAGGGATGTGGGAAGAATATTCTAGAACAATATATGCAAAGTGCCTGATGAAAGAGCAAGCATAGCCAGTTCAAAGAACTGAAAAAAGACCCACGTGACTAGAGTAGAGAGGATAAAGAGAATTAGAGGAGGTGAGTTTGGAGAGGGAGCAAACTGGCAACCAAATAATTCTGAGCTTTATAAACCATACTAAAGGATTTTAATCTTTTGCCTAATGATACTGGGAAGCCATAGAAACATTTTATGTGAAAAATACCATAATCAGATTAATATTTTGGAATAATCAATCTCTATGCATCATGGAGAACAAATTGGAAAGGGATGAGGTAGGGAGTACCCATACTGATTAGAAAAAGCTAGGACAGTAGTTCAGCGATAATGGGAGCTTGTACTTGATGATAGCAGGAGAAATGGAGTAAAGAAGGTGGAGGCACCTGTATTCAAAGCCTGGCTTCACTCTTTCTTAATCTCTCTCAGCCTTTCTTTTCTGATCTGTCAGTTGGGAATAATCGTAGTACCTTCCTTGTAGAGTTGTCTGTAGAAGTGAGATGACATGTACTTGGCTTTTAATAAAGGTTATATAAATGTAGCTTTTTATTAGATGAGACCCAGAAGGCCAAGTTTTATAAAGTTCCATTTTTAGTTGTAATTTAGTTTGAAAGCAAAGGCAAATATATATATGAGTAGTGCAATTCTAATAAAACTTGATTTTAAAGCATCAAAATTGAGCAATCTATGTATTTAGAATCTAACAAATTATAAATATCTTTCTACACAATTTATCCCATATTACATTTTTTAAAAATAGCATTATTTGCCTTGGTCTTTGTTTTCACCACTTAGGTACCCTTGGACAAGACTGTATAGTACTTCACAATCCACAGTTGACAGCAGTGAGGTAAAAACCTTCCTGGCCCTGGCTCACAAGTGGTGGGATGAACAAGGAGTATATGCCCCTCTTCATTCTATGAATGACCTGAGGGTGCCATTTATTAGGTAACATTATAGAAACTCTGTGTCTTTTAAAATGCAATTCAAGAACTAGTCTTGTTTTGGATTCATTTTTATCTTGTTTTATACTTCGGTTCAAAATTCTACATTTTAAATTAGGGACATTCTCCTCAGGGTTCACCATTTGAAACCATTCATTTTTAGTAACATTACCTAAAGTCTAAGTAGCTTCCATAACTCAACTTGGAGCATTTTTGGATATATCAGTTAATTAGAATTAATTCTTATAAAAGGGAGCTAATGCACTAGCTCATCAAGGCCATTTTATAGCTACTTACCTGCTGTGACTTTCAGTCCATGAATGTGCTTCAGACTACACGTTTGCTGTGGGAGATAAAGCAAGGCCAGAGACCATCAGGGACTGCATTTAAAAAATAGTTGATTTGATCTTCTGTCCACTTATTTATTCATTAAACACTTGAGCTGCTGGTAAGACAGATGTAATCACACAATATCATACTCAGAGTCTACTCTAAAGGAACTTTCTGATTCGTTTTTGCTTGTTCATCTTGAATCAGTGCAGCAAAAAGGAAAATATTATCACTGAATTTGTGGATTTCTGAATTAAGGTAGAAAAAAACAGAAATGTTGATGTCTGGTTCTGAAAGCGCAGGCCCTAGACCAGCAAACATCAGTATCGCCCAGAAACTCATTAGAAGTGCATATTCCCAGGTCTCATCCCAGACCTGCAATTCTAGGGTATTACCAATCTGTGTTTCAGCAATCCTTCTAAGTGATTCTGATACATAAAAAGTTAGAGATCTCTATTTAAGCTACTGAGGCATCTTTATTTAGATACCACGTAAAACATCACCTAGGGCAGTGCAAGCTGTGGTTACAAGTCTAGATTTTCCAGCCAACTGGAAGTCATCAGAGGGGAGTATTATGACCTAAATTATGATACAGAGGAATCATTTTGGCTATTTGAAAAATGGATTGGACTTCATTTGAGTTGAGTCCTTTCTGTGTATTATAATATTCCAAAGTGATCTACTTAACCATTATACATGTCATTGTATGAATTCAATTAATTTTATTAGCAATATAGGATAACCAAAGATCTTTATTATATGTAATATTTATTTTAATATAATTAAAATTCATGTACAGTCTGATTTAAAAGTTCACTTTGCATTACTGTTAGATATGTATCTACCTAGGTGTAGATGCACATGTACATATGTTTGTGTATGTGGTAAAGGATTACTATGATTATCTTAGAAATAAGTTTGCTTTATTAGATATCTTCCTATATGTTCATACATGAGAATACAACTAATTTAGAAGATTAAAAGAGAATTAAAGTTGGTTGTGGTGGTACACACCTGTAATCCCAGTAGCTCAGAGTCTGACACTGGAGGATGGCAAATTAAAAGTGAGACCCTAAGCAATTTAAGGAGACCCTGTCTCAAAAAAAAAAAAAAAAAAATTGACTGGATATATGGCTCAGGGGTTAAGTACTTCTGGGTTCAATCCCTGGTACCAACCCCCATACACACAAAAAGAATTAAGGGCTGGGACTATAGCTCAGTGGTAGGTAGAGCACCTGCCTAGCACATGGTAGAACTGGGTTCAATCCTTAGCACCACATAAGAATAAATAAATAAAACAAAGGTATTGTGTCCATCTACAACCAAAAAAAAAAAAAAAAAAAAAAAAAAAAGATCTAAAAACAGAATTAAGAAGGGAATATGGTCAACTTTTGTAAATATAAATCTCTTATCTTCTCCTTTAAGTCTTGTAAAACAGCCTAAGTTGCTGACCTGAAGTGGTCTAGCAAGTACTGATGATATAGCCAGTAGACATATTTGTATCCCATCCTGTTGCTACAATTTGATTCAATAAATATTTGAATAAAATTCCCGTGGAAATGACCTATTGCTGATTAAGAGATCTAATAAGTACTGATGACATAGTAGGTATCTTGTATTTGTATTCATTCTGTTGATTCAGTTTAATTAAATCATTTTAATAAAACTAGGTTAATCAAAACAATCTAGATTATTTTGAAAATTTTTCTTTAGATTATTACTAAAGCAATAATTAAGTCATAATTACTACTAGATTCTATTTTAGACCTTTGCTCTAAATTTTCTACTTTTGATTTTTCAAAATGTTTTATAAATTTTTTTCAATTGTTGCATTATTGTTGTACCTAATGGTGGCAATTGTTACTTATTTGTGTATGCCACAATATAACTGTATAATTTGGTCAATATCACTTCCCAGCACTTCCCCACTCCCTCCCCTCCAGTCCCTTTCCTCTACTGATTTCCCTTGAATTTTCATAAGATCCCTGCCCTACCCCTCCTTTCTTTTCCTTTTACCTCTCTAGAATAGTTTGTAAATCAAATGTCATTTAATGCTGAAAATGATTTATCCAAAGTTATCAATAACCTATTAAAATGGGGATTAACTTTCCTTGAAAACTGTATGCTTTTAAGACTTTTTATTGATAAAATTAATCATTTATTTTTATATATTTTGAATTTTTTTAAAAAGAGACAATCTTTTGAAAACAGTTGCTAATCATCAGCTAGGAAAACCTTTGTTTGGGATGAAGATTCTTGATGTTGGCTGTGGTGGTGGATTATTAACTGAAGTAAGTGACTTGCTTTTCTGCCATTTTTAACTGAGAAAAAAAATTGAGAAGTAGACTTGTACATTATTTATCCTTTCTATAAATAGTGTTATTAATTTTTAGAATGCATGGTTAATATTTTCATGATTATAAAAGTAATTCATGCTTTTTGAAATTTTTTAAAAATCTAAAACTCAGAAACTTATACTGAACTTTTTGTTGTTAGTGGTGGTAGTGGTAGTTTTTAATAAAAAGTGGGACAGAGTTCATTCAAATACCTTTGTGTGATCTTTTCTGTCCTAAGAAATTAGATAGTTCCTATTGATTTAAATGCAGTGATAGACTGTCCTTTTCATATCAGCACTTTACTTGTGGGATTCTTTCTTAGATGCTGTAGAGTACTTGGAAGAGTAGTTATCCTTCCTGTGAAGAATATATGCTTTAGCTTATAGTAAATTTATGCCTTACAGCTGTATTTTATTCTGTCAACATGGGGACTTTTTGTTATAATACTGCATCATGATTTGATCTTTCAAATACTTTAAACAACAGTAAGGAATATTAAAGTATTAAGATTCAATGGAATATGGTACTGTCGAAGTCCATAGTCAGCCAAGTTGATAGACTAACAGGCCTTTGATGTGCAGTTAAGTTCTCACATGCACAGAAAACATGCTCCTGACCTGGCAGTGGGCTAATTTCTTTTGACATCAATTACAAAACTTCAGAAAGCCTAAAATATGTGAATTAAGAATATGTGGGAGGGCTGGGGGGATAGCTCAGTCGGTAAAGTGCTTGCCTTGTAAGCACAAGACCCTGAGTTCGATCCCCAGCACCCAAAAAAAAAAAAAAGACTATGTGGGGACTGGGGTTCTGACTCAGTGGTAGCGTGCTCACCTAGCATGCGTTGAGGCCTGAGTTCGATCCTCAGCACCACGTTAAAAAAAGAGGTATTGTGTCCACCTACAACTAAAAAATTTATATATATATATGTATAAATTAAGAATATGTGGGGCTGGGTTGTGGCTCAGTGGTAAAGCGCTTGCCTAGCATGTGTGAGGCACTGGCTTCAATTCTCAGCACCACATATATGTAAATGAATAAAATAAAGGTCCACCGACAACTTAAAAAAAAAAGAATATGTGGTGTACAAATTATAAATGAATAAGATTTTACTATGTGTGTTCTGCCATCTGTACAGTGTATCATTGCAGAAGTTATGTCTGAGGTTAAGATGATGGGACATACTTTTAGCTTATTGACTAATATTGTTTAACAAACACTACACAAGTGTGTATTAAAATTAAGCCTATATTTAAATGCTTGGGCATGTCATGAGAAGTGTCCAGATGTAAAAGCTGAACAAAGAATTAGCTATAAAGAATTATTTCTAGGACTTGGGATGTAGCTCAGTGGGAGAGGGGTGCTTAGTGTGCATAAGACCCTGGGTTTGACCCCTAATACCACATGTGCATACGTACACAATCAAATCTGGTCAGTTACAGAAAAAAACTATAAAGAAGAAATTGGTCACTAGAAATGATAGCTGTTTTTACCGTAGCATGTTACTTTTATTGCATTTCAAATATTTAATACTGTGCTATATACATGTAGATGTAAGTTTTTATTGCTTGGATTGTTGTTCTCACTTTTAAGCTTTTTATTATGGAAAATTTGAACTGTGTACAAAATAGAGAAACTGGTATATGAACCCATGTACACAAAAATTATCTTCAGTAATTATCACTTTGTGGTTAATCTTCTTTCATTTTTGGTAAGCTTTTTATTGCTAACTTGTGTTCTCTTTTCTTCCTGAGAGTAACTTCTTTTTAATGCCATTAGCCTCTAGGGCGGCTAGGTGCTTCAGTTGTTGGAATCGATCCTGTAGATGAAAATATTAAAACAGCACAACACCATAAATCATTTGATCCAGTCCTGGATAAGAGGATAGAGTACAGAGTGTGTTCCCTGGAAGAGATTGTGGAAGAAATGGAAGAAACTTTTGATGCCGTTATAGCTTCTGAAGTTATAGAACATGTGATTGATCTAGAAACATTTATACAGTGCTGCTGTCAAGTGTTAAAAGTAAGACTTTCAGAATCACTTGTTTGTTTTTTCTTGTGAGTGCATGTGTATATTCATACCATTAACATGTTTGATAATACTTTAGCAGTCCAGCAGGTAAACTGTAAGAGAGAAGGAACCAAGAATCGAGGATTAGGGGATAGCCTCTCTGCTGGTAATTACTTCTGCCCCTCAGATTGCCCTCAATAGCAGGATTTTCTAGTGTTATATTAGTTCAGGAATCTTGGAAAATATTGGTGGTAAACATTGGAAAAATAACACATTTATAGTGATATTTTCCCACTGATCTGGAGTATAGTCTGGATAAAATACGTAAAGATATCATATGATAATTTACCAAGAAACTGATTTGGATTAATACTTACAAATCAACAAAAATAGTGATTAGCATGAATTTACTTAAATAGCATTTGTTAAATAAATCTGTTTTCAGTTTATGAAAGAATCACTTTATACATATTATCTTGCTTGATCTTACCTATAACCAGATAAGGAAGGAAAGACAGGTATTTATCATCTTCTTTGACTTTTGAGAACTGGAAACTGGTGAAATGTCAGCAGTCACTGAGCAGTTAGGTAGGGCTTAAGGCTAGATCTTTTGATTCCAAATCTGGTTCTCATTATTTATTATGCTTATATAATTTGCCACAAACTTAGTCCTCTAAATGTGGTTCCAGTTTTCTTAATATATATATTATATTATTATTTTTTAAGATAATTTTGGGTTGGGTATTGGGGGTTGAACTCAGGAGCACTGGGCATTTCCACGAGCAACATCCCCAGCCCTTTTTATTTTTTACTTTGAGGCACAGCTTTACCAAGTTACTGGGAGCCTAGATAAATTGCTTAGCCTGGCCTTGAACTTGTGATCCTCCTGCCTTAGCCTCCCTAGTTGCTAGAATTACAGGCCTGTGTCACTATGTCCAGTTTAATAAGTATCTTTAATGTACTATTAAGGTTTTGGCTGTTATTATTTATGTATTTAAGATGTAACACCTTAAGGTCAAAAGCTAAAGGAATGAAGTACTTAGCCCATATCTAGATCAAGCTTTTTAAAAAAAATTTTATTTTGTAGTAATTTTAGATTTGTGGAAGAATTGCAAAGATAGCATAGTGTTCTCTTCCACTATTTTCACCTTACATTAATAACTCACATCATAAGGATGGGAACTAGGGTGAGTTAAGTGAAGTGCCTGGGCATAAAACTGAAGGAGGCTCTATTGCCAGCCCTGCACTGCACCGCACACCCTGAAAGGGACTGCCTGTTTCAGTTCTGTGCCCTAGAACGTCACTTGCCTTGCCATAGTACCTGCACTTAACCCCTGGCACATAACTGAGGCATGAACATTGGCATTATGCTTATTAACTGGACAACAGAGCTTGTTAAATGTTATTAGTTTTTCCACTAATGTCATTTTTCTATTATGGATCCTATTAAAGCTCTTGTATTGCATTTAGTTGCCATGTCTCCTTACTCTCCTTCTGTCTGTCTGTTTCTTGGTGTTTTCTGTTACATGGAATTTTATGAGGCTTAGCTCCTATTTCCCAATTAAAACTCATTTCTTTTTTAAATTTTTAAAACATTTTAAATTTTCTTTTGGTTGTATTGGGGACTAAACCCAGGGTCATGCTCAGCAACCAAGCCACCCCCTACCCCTTCCCTGAGCCCATATGTGATTCTTTTTTTTTTTTTTTTTTTTTTAAACTGGGTATTTAATTAAGGATGCTTTCCCACCCAGGCACATCCCCAGTTCTTTTTATTTTTTATTTTGTGACATGGTCTTCCTAGTTGCTCAGGCTGTTCTTGAACTTGCAGTCTTCCTGCCTCAATTACTGGAGTTACAAGTGTGCACTACTGTGCCCAGCATGATTCTTATGATATTTTAGAATGCTAAAGTTTTACAGAGAAAAGTTAACTTGGCATGATGTAGTATGTAGTATTTCAGTGTTTAAAAGCACACACTGATATTTCAGGGCCTGCTCTTTTTTATTTTTGGTTTGGAGTGGCATTTGAGATATATTATCTCTTCTCCCCATCCCACCCCATATGTATATAAAAAATGGCAGAATAAATAGTCCCTAAATGCTTTGTATTCATCTAAGTGCTTATAAGGATCTCTTCATAATCTTTATATAAATGAAATCAAAACAAAACAAAAAAACATTCAAACCTCAAGGTTTCCATGTTCAAACCTTCATGTTTTATTTGGACTGAAAACACTTGCAATGCACCATGCATAAGATGTGTAGCTTTGTGCTGTACCAAACAACTTAGACAGGCTTGGAACCCAAGAGGAAGCAGTGATGACATGTTAAAAGTAAATGTGGACATATAACAAAGAAGAGCATCTTATTTCTGTATTTTATTTAAAGTATTTCATATGTACAAAAGAATTTGTATAACAAATATGTACAAAAGAATATATGTAAAATAAATATGTCAGTGATGTATGATATTTAAGAGTTACAAACCCTTCAATGAGTATAGATTCAGTGAGTGAATCTGAGTGGATTGCCTCAAGTAGTTGATTTCCCAAGAGAAAAAATAGTATTTTGTTGAATTATATTTTATTCACACTTATATATCTTTTTTAAAATTGTTCAGATTACAGTTCTTTTTTTTTTAATGTTTTTTGTAGTTGTAGATGGACAGCATGCCTTTATTTTATTTGTTTATGTGATGCCAGGATCGAACCCAGTGCTTCACATGTGCTAGACAAGTGCTCTGCCACTGAGCTACAGCCCTAGCCCCTCATATTTATGAATCTTAACTGTACTTAAATTATTTAAAAGGAAGGAAGAAGAAGGGTAAGCCAAGCTTTACCTAACTGACTCTCCTAACCTTTTAAATTTTACTTCAATACAATTTTACCCTTACATAATTTTGCTTCTTTTAGACTGGTGGTTCTTTATTCATTACTACAATCAACAAAACACAGCTGTCCTATGCTTTGGGAATTGTCTTTTCAGAGCAAATTGCAGGTATTGTACCAAAGGGTACTCATATGTGGGAGAAGTTCGTTTCACCTGAAAAGCTAGAGAGTATTCTGGAATCAAGTAAGTATTAAGAATTTATTTTTCAATTTTCATATCCTAACTGAACTTTTTAAGTGCACCTATAATTATTAATCACATAACCTAGCACTTACTTAACCAGGTTATTATTTTTTTGGATGTTGGTTTTATCTCCTCAAGTATGTCAACTTTTTAAAGTTAGAGTTAAGTAGATACCACTTCACTCTCACCTGTGGCACCTAACCCAGGAGTAAGCAAATAAGAGATGATTATTGAAGACTTTCTGGCTATTTAGACATCATTTGATTAAAGATGAGATGTTGGGGGCTGGGGAGATGGCTCAGTTGGTAGAATGCTTGCCTCGCTAGCACAAGGCCCTGGGTTCAATCCCCAGCACCGCAACAAAATTTTAAAAAGATGAGATGTTGGTCGCACATCCCCAGTTTGCCCTACCGAACCCTGCTTATATCAGCTTATCTTACATACTTTTCCTGATTCTTCTACACTCAGTTGTGTTTTGAACTTCTGTGTCACTTTTTTTTTTTTTTTTTTTTTTTTTTTTTTTGGGTGCTGGGGATCGAACCTAGGGCCTTGTGCTTACAAGGCAAGCACTCTACAGTCTGAGCTATCTCCCCAGCCCCTTCTGTGTCACTTTTTATGTTTTACATTATTTACACCATACCTGATATTATGGTTATTATTATTATTTTTCCCCTTTTTCTGGCCTGTGTGCTCCTTAAAGGCAAGATTATATCTCCTTTTTATATTTCTTTTAATGCCTTGCTCTGCTTTACATATAGTGAACTCTCAATTTATGTGTTGAATTCCTGTTAAGTAATCCATGTTTCTCCATTCATTTGGCTTTCTTTTTCTTTTTCTTTTTTTTTTTTTTTATTTTTTGCCATACCGGGGATTGTACCCAGGGGCATTTTACCACTGAGCTACAGCTTCAATCCTTTTTATTTTATATTTTGAGACAGGGTCTCCCTAAGTTGCAGAGGGTCTTGCTAAGTTGTTGAGTCTGGCCTCAAATTTGTAATCCTCTTGTTTCAGCTTCCCAAGTTACTGGGATTACAGTCATGTGCCACCACACCTGGTTGGCATTTGGTATTCTTGTTGAGTTTTTGAGCTCATTGTCTTTCTCATGCTTTTTATTCATGTAACAGCATAGCAATAAAATTGATTTTACTTGGAATATTATCAGTCCCTAGGAATGCAGTAAGTTCTAGAGAGTTTTGTGAATACTTTTGTTGAAAATGAAGTAGAAAAAATATTTTGCTGATACTTTATGGGGATAATCTCCTGATAAAAATATTTTCTAATAGCAGCTAATATTTATTGAATACTTACCATATTCCAAACCCTCTGCTACTTTATGCACATATCTCTTCTAACAGTTCTGTAATAAATGTTCTGTGATGTGAGAAAACTGTGATTCAGAAAGAAAGTGACTTGCCTGTAGTCACTATATGTAGGTATCAGGGCTGAGATTTAAACTCAGGCAGTCTGCTTTTGAGAATGTGTAGCAGTCTACAGTGAAGTATCATCTGTGTGTGTTTACAAAGTGTTTTTTGCTCATTAAATAAAAAATCCTTTGTTAATATGAAGAGTAAAAGGAGACGCTTGACAGTTGGAAGGTACTTATTAAACTTACACTTTTTAATATTTTTTTCAGATGGTCTATCAGTTCAAACTGTGGCAGGAATGTTCTATAACCCCTTCTCAGGTTACTGGCATTGGAGCAAAAATACCAGCCTTAACTATGCAGCTCATGCTGTGAAATCCATGACACAGGAACACACAGTGCCTGCTGCTAATGCTGCCACCAGCCCAGGTGTGCATGAAGAGCTGAAGAAATGAATTGTTTCTGAGGACTGTAGTTTTTATGGCTTGAAAGTCTAATGTTTACAAATGCAAAAAATATACAATTTATCTTCTGAGAAAGAATCATGAAGAAGAGGTCAATAAAAGAGCTAAATCCTTTGATAAATGTTTTATATCATCTCATAGCTACTTTCAAGGGATTCTATAGATAAAAAAGTTTTATCAAGATACTGTGTGATCTAAGAGTTTTTAAGTTCCTCAGCTTTTGTTATATAAATTGGATATACATATTTCATTTCATCTTACAGAATACATCCTCCCATGTACATATATATTTCCCATATGTATATACATACATGTATGCTGTTGTTTTTTTTTTTCCCTTTTTTATTTTTATTTTTACAGACTGCATTTTGATTCATTGTACACAAATGGGGTGCAACTTTTCATTTTTCTGGTTGTGCAGTGTCAATTCACACCATTCAAGTAATCATACATGTACATAGGGTAATAATGTCTGTCTTAGTCCACTCTCTTTCCTTGCCCAACCCCCTCCTGCCCCATTTCCCTCTACACAATCCAAAGTTCCTCCATTCTTCTCTTGCCCCACCTGCAAACCGCACCCCCCCCACTATGTTTTATCATCCAATTATCAGGGAAAACATTTGGCATTTGTTTTTTTGGGATTGGCTTATTTCACTTAGCATGATATTCTCCAATGCCATCCATTTATCTGTGAATGCCATAATATTATTATTCTTTATGGCTCAGTAATATATTCCATTGTGTATGTATACCACAGTTTCTTTATCCATTCATCATTTGAAGGGCATCTAGGTTGGTTCCACAATTTAGCTATTGTAAATTGAGCAGCTGTGAACATTGATGTGACTGCATCAATGTATTATGCTGATTTTAAGTCCTTTGGGTATAAACCCAGGAGTGGGATAACTAGGTCAAATGGTGGGTTCATTCCAAGTTTTCTGAGGAATCTCCATACTGCTTTCCAGAGTGGCTGCACCAATTTGCAACTCCACCAGCAATGTATGAGTGTGCCTTTTCCCCACATCCATGCCACCATTTATTATTGTTTGTGTTCTTGATGATAGCCATATTGAGGTTAGATAAAATCTTACAGTGATTTTAATTTGCATTTCTGTAATTACTAGAGATGATGAGCACTTTTTCATATATTTGTTGATCACGTGTATATCTTCTTCTGTGAAGTGTCTGCCCTTAGTCCATTTATTGATTGGGTTCTCTGTATTTTTGTTGTAAAGTTTTTAAGTTCTTTATAAATTTTGGAGATTAGTGCTCTGTCTGAAATGTGTGTGGAAAAGATTTTCTCCCACTCTATAGTATCTCTTTTCACATTAGTGATTGTTTCCTTTGCTGAGAAAAAGCTTTTTTGTTTGCATCCATCTCATTTATTGATTCTTGCTTTTATTTCTTGCACTCTGGAGGTCTTGTTAAGGAAGTCTGGTCCTAAGCCAACGTGATGAAGATTTGGACCTACTTTTTCTTCTGTTTGGTGAAGGGTCTTAGGTCTAATTCCTAGATCCATTTTGAATTGAGTTTTGTTCAGATAGTGGTTTAATTTCATTTTACTGCATATGAATTTCCAGTTTTGCCAGTACCATTTGTTGAAGAGGCTATCTTTTCTCCATTGTATGTTTTTGGCACCTTTGTTTAGTATGAGATAACTGTACTTATGTGGGTTTGTCTCTGTGTCTTCTATTCTGTACCATTTGGTCTACCTGTCTATTTTGGTGCCAATACCATGCCGTTTTTGTTACTATTGCTCTATAGTAGAGTTTAAGGTCTGTTATTGTGATATCTCCTGCATCACTTTTCCTGCCCATGATTGCTTTGGCTATTCTGGTTCTTTTGTTCTGCCAGATGAATTTCATGATTGTTTTCTTTATTTCTATGAGGAATGTCATTGGGATTTTAATTGGAATTGTGTTAAATCTGTATAGTGCCTTTGGAAGTATCGCCATTTTGATAATTTTAATTCTGCCTATCCAAGAGCATGAGCAATCTTTCCATCTTCTAAGGTTTTCTTTAATTTCTTTCTTTAGTGTTCTGTAGTTTTCATTGTAGAGATCTTTCACCTCTTTTGTTAGATTGATTACCAAGTTTTATTTTATTTTATTTTTTGAGGCTATTGTGAATGGACTGGTTTTCCTCATTTCTCTTTCAGAGGATTCATCACTTATGAATAGAAATGCATTAGATTTATGTGTGTTGATTTTATATCCTACTGTTTTGCTGAATTCATTTATTAGTTCTAGAAGTTTTCTGGTGGAGTTTTTTTGGATCCCCTAATTATAGAATCATGTCATTGGCAAATAGTGATAGCCTGTTCTTCTTTTCCTGTTCCCTTTAATTTCTTTGATCTGTCTAATTGTTCTGGCTAGTATTTCAAGCACCATGTTGAAAGAGAGCATCCCTGTCTTGTTCCAGTTTTTAGAGGGAATGCTTTCAGTTTTTCTCCATTGAGAATGATGTTGGCCGTGGGCTTAGGATAAATAGCTTTTACAATGTTGAGGTATTTTCCTACTGTCCCTATTTTATCTAGTGTTTTGAGCATGAACGGGTGTGGTATTTTGTCAGATGCTTTCTCTGCATCTATTGAAATAATCATATGATTCTTAACCTTCAGTCTATTGATGTGATGAATTACATTTATTAATTTCCCAATGTTAAATCAACCTTGCATCCCTGGAATGACCCCTCTTGATCATGGTGCACTATCTTCTTAATATATTTTTGTATGCAATTTGCCAGAATTTCATTAAGGATTTTTGCATCTATGTTCATCAGAGAAGATTTTGGTCTAAAGTTTTCTTGATGCATCTTTGTCTGGTTTTGGTATCAGAGTGATACTGGCTTCATAGAATGAGTTTGGAAGGGTTCCCTCCTTTTCTATTTCATGGAATACTTTGAGGAGTATTGGTTTCAGTTCTTTGAAGGTCTTGTAGAACTCAGCTGAGGATTCATCTGGTTCTGGGCTTTTCTTGGTTGGTAAGCTTTTGATGTCTTCTTCTATTTCACTGCTTGTAATTGATCTGTTTAAATTGTGTATGTCCTCCTGATTCAGTTTGGGAGGATCATATGTCTTTAGAAATTTGTTGACGTCTTCGAGATTTTCTATTTTTTTGTAGTATAGATTTTCAGAGTAGCTTCTAATTATGTATTTCAGTGGTGTCTGTCATGATATTTCCTTTTTCATCACAAATTTTAGTAATTTGAGTTTTCTCTCTCTTTGATATGTGGCTAAGGGTTTATCTATTTTGTTTACTTTTTCAAAGAACCAACTTTTTTTTGTCAATTTTTTGAATTGTTTCTTTTGTTTCAATTTCATTGATTTCGGCTCTGATTTTAATTATTTCCTGTCTTCTACTACTTTTGGTGTTGTTATGTTCTTCTTTTTCTAGGGCTTTGAGCTCTAATATTAGGTCATTTAGTTGTTGACTTTTTATTCTTTTCTTGAATGCCCTCCATGCGATGAATTTTCTTCTTAGTACTGCATTTATAGAGTCCCAGAGATTTTGATATGTTGTATTGTTTTCATTTACCTCTAAGAATTTTTTTATCTCCTCCCTGATGTTTTCTGTTGTCCATGCTTCATTCAATAGCTTATTGTTTAATCTCCAGGTGTTGGAGTAGTTTCTGTTTTTTATTTTATCATTGATTTCTAATGTCATTCCATTATGATCTGATAGAATACAAGGTAGTATATATATATATATATATATATATATTTTTTTTTTTTTTTGTATTTACTAAGAGATGCTTTGTAGCATAACGTGGTCTATTTTAGAGAAGGATCCATGTGCTGCTGAGAAGAAAATATATTCGCTCATTGATGGACGGAATATTCTATATGTGTCTGTTAAGTCTATGTTATTGATTGTGTCATTGAGTTCTATGGTTTCTGTTTAGTTTTTGTTTGGAAGATCTATCCAGTGGTGACAGCAGTGTGTTAAAGTCATCCAGAATTATTATATTGTGGTCTATTTGATTCCTGGAATTGAGAAGGATTTGTTTGCCATATATAGATACGCACCATTGTTTGGGGCATAAATATTTATGATCATTATGTCTTCCTGATTTATGGTTCCCTTAAGCAGTATGAAATGTCCTTCTTTATCCCTTCTGACTAACTTTGGATTTAAGTTCACTTTATCTGATACAAGGATGGAAACCCTCGCTTTTTTACTGAGTCCTTGTGCATGGTATGTTTTTTCTCATCCTCTCATCTTTAGTCTGTGGATGTCTTTTTCTGAGATGAATCTCTTGAAGGCAGCATATCATTGGGTCTTTCTTTTTAATTTAATATGCCAGTCTATGTCTTGATTGAAGAGTTTAGGTCATTAACATTCAGGGTTATGAATGAGATATGACTTGTATTCCTAGTCATTTTGACTTATTTTTGGGTTTTAATTTGAATTGGTTTTTCCTTTGATTGACTTTTCCTTTGGGGTAGTTCCTCCCATTGCTGACTTACATTGTTTTTCATTTCCTCCTCGTGGAATATTTTGCTGAGAATGTTCTGTAGTGAAGGCTTTCTATTTGTAAATTCTTTTAACTTTTGTTTATTCTGGAAGGATTTTATTTCATCTTCAAACCTGAAGGTTAGTTTTGCTGGGTATAAGATTCTTGGTTGGCAACCATGTTCTTTCAGAACTTGAAATATGTTGTTCCAGGCCCTTCTAACTTTTAGGGTCTGTGCTGAGAAATCTGCTTATATCTGTATTGGTTTTCCCCTATATGTTATCTGATGCTTTTCTCTCACAGTCTTTAAAATTCTCTTTATTTTGGATGTTAGGCATTTTCATTATAATGTTCCTTGGTGAGGATCTGTTATAATTTTGTACATTTGGTGTTCTGTAAGCCTCTTGTATTTGATTTTCCATTTCATTCTTCATGTTTGGGAAATTTTCTGATATTATTTCATTGAATATGTTGTTCATTCCTTTGGTTTGTATCTCTGTGCCTTCCTCAATCCCAATAATTCTTAAATTTGGTCTTTTCATGATATCCCATAGTTCTTGGAGGTTCCATTCATGATTTCTTATCATCTTCTCTGGCTAACTTTATTTTCAAGATGAAATATTCTCTCTTTATTGTCTGAGGTTCAGTCTACCTAGTGATCTAGTTTGTTGGTCATGCTTTCCATTGAGTTCTTTATTTAGTTTATTGTTTCCTTCATTTCAAGAATTTTTTTTTTCAGAATCTCTATTTCTTTGTTGACATCTTTTGCTTCCTGCAGTTTCTCTGTTAACTGTTTATTGGAGTGATTGTTCATCACCTATATTTGCTTTCTTAGCTCATCCTTTGCTTTGTGAATCATTTTAATTATTTATATTCTGAACTCCTTTCCTGACTTTTCTGCTACCATGCTGTCATTGGATTCTATTAATATAGAATCTTGGTTTGTTTTGAACACTTTCTTCCTTTGTTTTTTCATGTTGTTCACTATCTACCCCTCTAGCAGTGCAGATCTGGGGTATTGCAGTTTCCCCCCATATGCTTATAGTGACTCTGCAGGTTTCCAAAACCTCTTCTTTAAGGGGGATATCAATATTAGCAGCACCCAGTACAGACAATATGCAGCCCTACCAAATAGCCCCTACAAAGCTGTTAACAATATTGTCATAATAAACAGAGAGGATGAGTTTATTGTCTACAGTATAAGAAATAGATTTGCAATGAGGTCTGCAGTTTCTAATAGTGGACAAAGAGGATGGGGAGGGATGTAGGATGTAACTGTTATTGGAATAAAAAAGTATATAGAAGTACTAGATCATAGTAAGAGTGAAAGCAGAATGAAAAGAAGTTGGTTGTGAAGCATGAGAAAAGGGGGAAAGGGACTCTGAGGAATCAGGTAAACTAAAGGAAAATAGCAAGAAAAATAAATAAAATTTTTTTCAGAAAGGAGAAAAAAAAATCTACACTGTAACAGTCATACACTATTCAAACCTCTCAGTCTTCAGTAGCCTGATGCTTGAGCGGTACCTGACAATGAGTTTCCAGTCTCCATCAGGTGTCTCAGGATGGGCCACACCTAAAGATGGCAGCTTGTGTTTCTGGGATAATTCAAGGTGGCTGCACTGGCTTCCAAATGTCTTGGCAAATGGGGAGCTGCAGCGCAGGGCACAGGCATGGGCACCAAGTCTGCATGGGGTGCGATCAGTCGGGCCAGGGGTCCTGGAGGCTGAGTGTGTTCAGTCGGGGGCCAGGGGATCCTGGAGGCGGGGAGTGGCCAGTCGGGTTGGGGGTCCTGCAGGTCCTGGTTGTTGTCCCAAAATGGTGGCAATCACATGTAACCAAACCTGTGAGTACTGTGACAATGGACTTCCAGGCAACAGAGGGCAGCTGGTGATCCACTGGCCATCTGTGGGCAGTCTGCATGCTACCAACTAATGATCAACAGGTGGAAGAGTGGTGGGTGATGGGTAGATGAAAGGCAGTCAATGGGGAGGCAAGAGGCAGGCAAACGCTCAGGCAAATGGCAGATGATGGGCAGCAGTCAGTGAGCGATCTGCACTCAAAAAGTAGGTGATATACTGGCAGACTGCAGGTGATCGAGGTGGACAAATGGGGTAAACAGCAGGGGATCAGTGAACAGCAATGATTGCCTCAAAGAGAAACAGATTTTCCTCTGCTTGAAACCCGAATTACAGAGCGACAAGGAACTCAGCCTCCTCCTAGTCCGCCATCTTGGATCTATTGTTTATTTTAACTTAATAAGGAATCTATATATTTATTTTATTTGGTTTTATTTAAAGGCAGTTTCCTGATGAAAACCTAATGTAGTTATCACTTATAGGAAAATAAAATATTTTTTCCTTTAAATTTTACTTCATTGGAAAGCAAATGAGTTGTTAAATATGAACTGGATTTGAACTCAGACATTCAAATCAAGAAGTTCAGTTTATGTTGGACCTACCTCTGTGTACAGTTCAAGTTTTACGATCCTTTAAAAAATAGTGCATTTTAAAGCACTAAATAAAGGGTCTTAATGTGGCATATTTCTATCTACATATAAAATACCTTGGTTATATCCATTCCCTGCTCTTAACCTCCTTTCCCCTCCCTTCCCCTATCCTCCCATCCTCTTCCTCTTATAATAGTCTCTTTGCTACTTTTGTCATTTTTTTTTTCTCCCTAGAATCCACATGAGGGAAAATGAGTGATATTTATCATTCTGAGTTTGGCTTAATGTTATGGTCTCCAGTTCCATTCATTTTCCTGAAAATTACATGATTTTATTCTTTATGGCTGAATAATACTCCACTATCCATATATATATATATATATATATAATTTTCTTCATTCCTCGATTGATGAAAACAGCTGATTCTATACCTTAACTATTGTGAATTGTGCTGTGATCATCATCAGAATTCAGTTATCTCTACAATAAGTTGACTTTAATTCCTTCATGTATAGAACCAGCAGAGGTATAGCTAGATCATATGGTAGTTTCATTTTTGGTTTTTGAGGAACCTCTGTACTGATTTCCATAGTGGCAATACATTCCCAACAACAGTAGAAAAGTGTTCCTTTTTCCCACATCTTTACCAGCATTTATTATTTTTTGTATTTTTGATAGTAGCGATTCTGACTTAGGTGAAATGGTATCTCAATGTAGTTTTTTGTTTTTATTGTTTGTTTGTTTATTTTATTTGGTACTGAGAATTGAACCCAAGGGTGCTTTACTACTGAGTTACATCTGAGTTCTTCTTCTTTTTTAATTTTGAGACAGAGTCTTACTAAGTTTCTGAAATGCTTGCCAAGTTACTGAGGCTAGCCTGAAACTTGTGATCCTCCTGCCTCAGCTTCCTAATTGTTAGGTTTACAGACATGTGCTATCATCCCTGGATCAATGTAATTTTGATTTGTATTTTCCTGATGACTAAAAATGTTGAATATTTTCATATAATTATTGGTCCTGTGTATTTCTTTTTTGAAGAAGTATCTCTCCACTTTGTTTACCCACTTATTGTTGTTTTTATTGGTGTTAAGTTTTTTGAGTTCTTTCTATATTCTGGGTATTAATCCTGTTTCATTGGCTTGCAAAGATTTTTTTCCAGTCTGTAGGCTATCTCTTCACTCCATTGTTTCCCTTTCATGCAGAGTGTTTTTAATTTGTTGGCAGCCCCTTTTGTCAATTCTTGCTATTATTTCCAGATCTATTGGAGTTCTAGGAAGGAAGTCACTCCCTGTGCATGTCTTGAAATGTTTCCCCTGTTTGCTTCTAACAGTGTCAAAGTTTCAGATCTTACCTTTAGGTCTTTTTGATCCATTTTGAGTTTTTAAGAACCTGGGCCTCACTTAGTTGCTGAGGCTGGCCTTGAATTTGCTATCCTGCCATCTTGGCCTCTCGAGTCTCTGGGACTGCAGATGTGTGCCACCGTGCTGGCTTTTGAGCTAATTTTTATATAGGGTAAGACACAGGATCTAGTTTCAGCCTTTTACATAGGGCTATCCAGTTTTTCCAGAACCAATGCAGGTTTTTCAAGCCTTTGTCAAGAAACACATGGCTTGGGCTGGGGTTGTAGCTCAGTGGTGGAGTGCTCACCTGGCACTTGTGAGGCACTGGGTTCTACCCTCAGCACCACATAAAAATAAATAAATAAAATAAAGATATTGTGTCCATCTCCAACTTAAAAAAAAAAATTAAAAGAAAAAAAAAAAAAAAGAATTGGGGCTGGAGCCATGTGGGTTTATCTCTGTGACCTCTGTTCTATTTATTGGGCTACATGTCTGGGGTTTTCTTCCCCAAGTAAAAATAGATTCAAATTTTATTTTTTATTGGTTCTTTTTAGTTTTACATGACAATAGGATTCATTTTGATATAAAGGTATGGAATATGATTTGTTCTAATTTAATCCCTAGTACTTTCCCCTTCCCCTTCCCTCCCTCTAGTCCCTTCCCTCTACTTTACTGATCTTTCTGCTATTTATTTATAGTTTTTTTAAATTACTGTCTTGTGCATGTACATGATGGTGAGATTCATTGTGGCATATTTGTATATGTACATAGTAAAATTAGGTCAGATTTGTTCCACTGTCTCTCCATATCCCATTCCTCCTCTCTTCCCTTCATTCTCCATTTTCTAGTCCACCAATTTTTCTTCTATTCTTTTTTTATCTACTCCCCCACCCCTTATTTTGGATTGACTTTCACATATCAGAGAAAACATTTGACCTTTGACTTTTTGGGACTGACTCATTTCACTTAGCATGATAGTCTCTAGTTCCATTCATTTACTGACAAGTGCCATGAAGTCATTTTTCTTTGTGACTGAGTAATATTCTATATATACACAAATTAGATAGGTGGGGCACCTAGGTTGATTCTATATTTTGGTTATTGTGAATTGTGTGCTATAAACTTTGATGTAGCTGCATTACTGTAGTATGATGATGTTAAATCCTTTGGATATATACTGAGGAGTGGGATAACTGAGTCATTCCTAGTTTTTTGAGGAATCTTCATATTTTTGGTTTTTTTTTTTTTTTTTTTTTTTTTTTTTTGTGGTGCTGGGGATTGAACTCAGGGCCTTGTGCTTGCAAGGCAAGCACTCTACCAGCTGAGCTATCTCCCCAGCCCACAGGAATCTTCATAATGCCTTCCAAAGTGGTTGCACTAATTTGCAGTCCCACCAGCAATGTATCCTCATCATTTATTGTTACTTGTGTTCTTAATAATTGCCATTCGGACTGGAGTGAGATGAAATCTCAATTTACTTTTAGTTTGCATTTCTCTAATTCCTAGAGATGATGAACATTTTTTCATATATTTTTTGACCATTTGTATGTCTTCTTCTGTGAAGTGTCTGTTCAGTTCCTTAGCCCATTTATTGATTGTGTTATTTTTTTTTCCGTTAAGTTTTTTGAGTTTATATATCCTGGAGATTAGTGCTCTATCTGAGGTGTGTGTGGTAAGGATTTTCTCCCATTCTGTAGGCTCTCTCTTCATGTTATTGATTGTTTCCTTTGCTGAGAGGAAGTTTTTTAGTTTGAATTCATCGCATTTATTAATTCTTAATTTTACTTCTTGTGCTTTAGGAGTCTTGTTAAGGAAGTCAGGTCCTTAGCAGATCCTAAGCCAACATGATGAAGATTTGGGGGCCTACTTTTTCTTCTATTAGACACAGGGTCTCTGTTCTAGTGCCTAAGTCTTTGATACACTTTTAGTTGATTATTGTTCAGGATGAGAGATAGAGGTTTAATTTCATTTTGTTACATTTGTTTTCCCAGTACCATTTGTTGAGTAGGCTATCTTTTCTCCAATGTGTGCTTTTGGCACTTTTGTCTAGTATGAGATAACTATTTATGTGGATTTGTCTCTGTGATTTCTATTTTGTACCATTGGTCTACATGTCTGTTTTGGTGCCAATATCATGCTGTTTTTGTTACTATTGCTCTGTAGTATAGTTTAAAATTCTGGTATTATGATGCCTCCTTCTTCTCTCTTCTTGCTAAGGATTGCCTTGGCTATTCTGGGTCTCTTGTTTTTCTAAATGAATATCATGATTGCTTTTTCTAGTTTCATGAAGAATGTCATTGGGTTTTTAATAGGAATTGCATTGACTCTTTGTAACACTTTTGGTAGTGTGGCCATTTTGACAATGTTAATTCTGCCTATCTAAGAGCATGTTTGCCCAATGGTTTTTTAATCCATTTATGGTCCTTTTTTGAAACCTTTGTGACCGTCGTGTTTCTAATGGTGGTTTTTATCTTTCTATACTTGTTAATGGAATTCTAAATGGAAGAGCTACGCTGTTTATTTATTTTAATTATTTACTTATTATTTTCCTTATTCAAACTATCCCAAATTTAACCCTTGGAATTCCTCTTGTATCCATTAATGGCCCTTAATATTTTGAACACATTTTTACTTTCTGACACTGCAAGTTGGTCCAGGCTCAAACCACCTTTTTCCTGATCCAGTCCTGGAATTCTAGGAGCCCTGATTTAGTGGAGAGTGGTATTTTAGAAATCAAGCTCTGAGCATTAAGTGTACTTATAAGAGTAACTACTTTAGGTCTTGGGCGCCACGATGAAATAAGGATGAAGACAATTAAGGGCAGTAGCAGATGCCTGTGTCTTTATTCTGTCATCACCCTCTCTCTTGTCCATTATGGTGAGTCACTACCCTACTTTCAGATTCAATTCAAATATCACTTCCATGAATCCATTCCTAAGCAGCTCCCCTTCTCTGAATTGAATTATTAGAATTGATTATTCACGTTTTTGAATCACCTCTTTTCTTCCCCTCTCAATCTGATATTCTGTATTTGTCAAGAATGTAACATTTTATGCCTTTAACTCTGTTAGAAAGCTGTTGGATGCAGCCTGTATGTCTTATCTCTACTGTATATTTCTAATGTAATATCTGCCACATGCAGATATGAGGTGTCTCCCAAAAACGCCCATGTGTAGGGATATTCAGAGGTGAAATGATTAGATTATAAGAGATATAACCTAATTGGTCCATCCTAATTTGAAGGAACTAACTGGGTGGTAACTGTAAGCAGGTGGGACATGGTGGGAGGAGGTAGGTCACTTGGGGTGTGCCCTGGAAGAGATCCTCTTCCCTGCTGCTCCTTCTGTCTCTTTCTCTGCTTCCTGATCACCTTGAGCTCAGCAACTTTTCTTTCCATGCACTTCAGCCATTATGCTCCTCCTCACCTTGGACCCAGAGTGATGGAGTTGGCCAACCATGAACTGAACCTCTGAAACTGTGAACCAGAAATGAACTTTTCCTCCTCTAATTTGTTCTTGTCAGATATTTTGGTCTAAAACTTGAGGGGAACAGAATATTTGCCAGGTGCCAAAGTGTCAACCAACAGATTAGGTTCTAATTACAAATGAATAAATGTTCCTTAACAGCAGAAAGGTTAAACTTAGCATCACTTATGATGGGAAAGTCTGACATTATGTCCTCTTGATATGAAGCAATATGAAGCTATCTGTGGTATGTTCTTGCTACAGATATTTAAAGTTAGACAGCTTCTAGGCTTAAGTTTCGAGAAAAACAGGATGAAGGGAAATAAACTAAAAGAAACCACAAGAGGAAAACCAGACAAATCCAAAACATAAGACATTCTGCAAATTAATGGACCTACACGGGGAGGAAGGTTGAAAGCATCCTATATAATGCAAGATTACATTCTGGATAGAAATAAATAAATTTGTGTGTGTGTGTGTGTGTGTGATGTGTTTGAGATAGTTAGAGAATTTGAATATGGTTTGAATTTGTACTAGCTATGTGAATATTGTGTCTATGAAAGACAGTGATTTTATTCTTAGGAACAGCATACTGAAGAGTAACATAACCTGCAACTTACATTCAAAGGGCTTAAGAAACTGAAAGGAGACCATATTGATAGAAAAACATAAGGGGAAAATAGGATAGTTACAGACAGGCAGATGAAGTACTTTTCAGAACTTAGGAATAGTTCCTTTGAGTGCATACCAACTTGAGTTTAAAGACAAAGAACATATTTGTAGTAAAATATTTACAGTTGGTGAGTCCAGAAGAGAGAATATAGGTGTTCACTGCACTATTCCTTTAAACTTTCTGTAAGTTTAAAAACCTGCAAAATAAAAAATTAGAAAATGTAAGTGAAATTGTGATTTTGATTGGCTTAGAAAAAAAAACTTGCATCAATTAATGTGAAATTCTATCTTATATTGCTTTTTTAAAAAATTCATGAATGTTTTTTGATACTCACTATAATTCTTTGAGCTTATGAAATACCAAACCTTATGCTAATTTGTGTGCATGCCCAATCTCATTTAACCCTCACCACCGCCCCATAGACCAGGGACTGTTGTGAATTCCATTCCTCAGAGATGTTAAGTAACTTACTTAGCATTACACAGAAAAGTAGAGGCAAGATCTGAACCCAGCAGTCTGATTCCTGATCCTGTGTTCTTCACCCCTTTTATAGTTGTACCTATTTTGCATGCCATCATGTTGTCACAGCAGTAGCTTAAGCACCACAACTGGATTATTATCACACATTTGGGTTGTTTGTGTGCAGGTTAAGGCAGAATCTTCAAAAGAACTTAAATCAGGCAAAGCATCATGAAATTAGAGGGTCATCTCTTTGACTCAGTTTTCTTAAGAGCCCCATTCTTCTACAAATAAAATAACTACATACTACTAATGCAACTTAATAAAATGCTAAAACCCTATATATTATAGATGTAGGTTTTACTGTTGTATTAATGGTAAATTGAAGAAAAACCCTGAATTAAAATTTTGCACATCAGAAATATCTTAGTTAAGCCAAAAAGTCAAACTTTTGGACACTATTTGAAGTATCCCTTTGTTTCCTGCTAGGGACACTCAAGAGGGCCTCTGTGCTACTCTTGACTTGGAATACACAAGACACTGAAGCATCAACTAGAGATTTTGCAACTGCTACATAACCAGATGAAAGCTCAAGTCATACTTAACTGAAAATAGTTTAAACCTTAACTGGTGAAGTCGCCACAATTTCACAATACATTTACATCATTATAGGCTGTAGAAGTAGATCCATAAATCAGAAAATGTCAATATCAGCTGGTGCCACGTGCAGTAGCACATATCAGTAATCCTAGCGAGATTCAGGAGGCTGAAGCAGGAGGATTGGAAGTTCAAAGTCAGCCTCAGCAATTGAGCAAGGCTCTAAGCAGTTTAGTGAAACCCTGTCTCAAAATAAAAAGCAAAGGGGCTGGGGCTGTAGCTCAGTGGTAAAGCACCCCTTGGTTCAATCCCTGGTACTAAAAAAAAGAAAGAAAAAGAAAAGAAAGGAATGTCAATAATGCAGAAATAAAGATGGAAACAAGATCAAATGGAGGTGTTAAGGAAAGCAATACATTATTGATTTAGATCATTTACAACATGACCGTTTAAAAGAGTCTTGCCAGCCATGGTGGTGCTGGCCTATAGTCCCAGTGGCTCAGGAGCCTGAGGCAGGAGGGTCACCAAGTTCAAAACCAGTCTTAGCAACTTAGACCCTGTCTCTAAATAAAATTTAAAAAAGGGCTGGGGATGTGGCTCAGTGGTTAATCATCCCTGGGTTCAATCCCTGGTAACCCACCCCCCACAAAAAAAAAAAAAAAAAAAAAAGAAAAGAAAGGAGATTCTTGCTGGAATCAATGGCACATGCCTGTGATCTCAGCTACTCCTGAGAGTATCACAGGAAGTAAGGAGGAAGGAGGATCACAAATTCAAGACCAACTTTAGTAATTTAGCAAGACTGTCTCAAAAAGTCTGGGGATGTATCTCAGTGTTTCAATTCCCAAGAATATCTTTTCCAACCATACTTCAGATAGAGTGCTAATTTCCAGAATCTATAAAGAACTCAAAAAACTCTACACCAAGAATACAAATAATCCAATCAACAAATGGGCTAAGGAAATGAACAGACACTTCACAGAAGAAGATCTACAAGCAATCAACAGATATATGAAAAAATGTTCAACATCCCTAGTAATAAGGGGAATGCAAATCAAAACTACCCTAAGATTTCATCTCACCCCAATTAGAATGGCAATTATCAAGAACACAAGCAACAATAGGTGTTGGCGTGGATGTGGTGAAAAAGGAACACTCATACATTGCTGGTGGGGTTGCAAATTAGTGCAGCCACTATGGAAAACAGTATGGAGATTCCTCAGAAAGCTTGGAATGGAACCACCATTTGACCCAGCTATCCCACTCCTTGGCCTATACCCAAAGGACTTACAATCAGCATACTACAGAGATACAGTCACATCAATGTTCATAGCTGCTCAATTCACCATAGCCAGATTGTGGAACCAACCTAGATGCCCTTCAGTTGATGAATGGATAAAGAAACTGTGGCATATATATACAATGGAATATTACTCCGCAATGAAGAATGATAAAATTATGGCATTTGCAGGCAAATGGATGAAATTGGAGAATATCATGCTAAGTGAGATAAGCCAATCTTAAAAAACTAAAGGACGAATGATCTCGCTGATAAGCGGATGAGGACATATAATGGGAGGTGGGAGGGGTTAGCATTAGGTTTAGAGTTAGGTTTAGGGTTAGGGATAAGGAGTGTGGTAAGAATGAAGGAAAGAAGGACTGTATAGAGGGAAAAGAGGGGTGGGAGGGGTTGGGGAGAAGGGAAAAAAAATAATGAATCAAACATCATTGCCCTATGTAAACGTATGATTACACAAATGGTATGCCTTGACTCCATGTACAAATAGAGAAACAACATGTATCCCATTTGTTTACAATAATAATAAAAAAAGAAAAAAAAAAGGGTAAATATATATATGAACTTGGTATATGAAAAAAAAAAAATCCCAGTAGTTGGGGAAGGAGGAAGAAGGTGGATTCTTGACTGTTATTAATAAATTGTAAATGACATTCAAGCCTTTTTGTGTCAAAAAAGCATTCTGACACCCTTTGTATGAAAATCTAGCAAAAATATTGTGATCAAGAAACCTTGTATCCCAGTGAGAAAAAGATGCAACTCATAAAGAACCACTGTCAACATGGAGATAAAAGGCAATAGTTGGACCCAAAAGAAAAAAAATATTTTATCAAGACTGTGATGGCAGGGGCTGGGGTTGTGGCTCAGTGGTAAAGCACTTGCCTAGCACAGGTGAGGCATTGGGTTCTATCCTCAGCACCACATAAAAATAGATAAATAAAAGAAAAGCTTTGTGTCCATCTACAATTAAAAAATATTTTTTAGAAAAGACTGGTGGCAGAGCTGAGAATGGGGATGGAGAATTATAAGGTAAATATGGACATAAGGGTTACTCCTTCAGCTAGATTTGAGTCCTTGTTTCTCTTGAGGGACAGGATGTAATGGATAGAGAACTCACTAACATCTCCTAAGTTCTCTACTCCTTTTCTGTTTTTCAAACCAGTTTGTCAGTATTTGAGGTCCACAGACAGGTAGGTTTCTGAGGTTTCAGGAATGACCAACAAGGGAGCAAAATTGTGTTTGTATCTGCACACACACACACACACATACACACACGTACATATATATAGACATAGACACATACACATATATATGTATAGTTATTTATTTTGTTGCTGAGGATATCCCACAGCTTTCATTAGAGCCTCACAAGTTTCCCTGACCTCAGAAAGGTTAAAATACTCCAGTGGGAATATGTGGTCTACTTCCGTGAAATATTCAGGAAAAAGAAAATTATCACTTTTATCTTTTACTTATATATTATAAAAGTGAATTATTAAGTCTGTCAAAAGTTGGGAAAGCCAGCATCACACTCTCAGACCTTAAGTTATACTACAGAACTATAATAATAAAAATGTCATGGTATTGGCACCAAAACAGACATGTAGGCCAATGGTACAGAATAGAAAACACAGACAAACCTACATAGAGTTACCTCATATTAGACAAAGGTGCCAATAACATACATTGGAAAAATGAGAGCTTCTTCCATAAATAGTCCTGGGAAAACTGGCAATCCATATGCAGCAAAATGAAATTAAACCCATATCTCTCACCCTGAACAAAACTCAAGTCAAAGTGGATTAAGGACCTAGGCATTAGCCCAGAGACCCTGTGCCTACTAAAAGAAAAAGTAGGCCTAACTCTTCATCTTGTCAGCTTAAGAACCATATTCCTCAACACAATTCCTAAAGCACAAGAAGTAAAATCAAGAATCAATAAATGGAGTGGTATCAAATTAAAAAGCTTCTGCACAGCAAAGGAAAAAATCAAGAACATGAAGAAAGAATACAGAATGGGACAAAATCTTTGCCACCTGCACCTCAGATACAGCATTAATCTCCAGAACATATGAAGAACTCAAAAAACTTAACACCAAAAAAGCATCCAAATAACTCAATCAATAATTGGGTGAAGGAACTGAATAGACACTTCACAGAAGACATACAGATGGTCAAAAAATATGTGAAAAAGCATTCAGCATCTCTATCAGAGGAATGTAAATTAAAACTACACTGAAATTTCATCTCACTCCAGTCAGAATGGCAATTATCAAAAATACAAGTCACAATAACTGTTGGTGAGGAGGCGGAGAAAAAGGTTCCCTCATACATTGCTGCTGGTAGGACTGCAAACTCGTGGAACAGGAAAGCATTATGGAGGTTCCTCAGAAAACTTGGAATGAAACCACCATTTGAATCCCTCTCCTCAGTTTATACCCAAAGGGCTTAAAATCAGAATATTACAGTGACACAGCCACATCAATGTTTATAGCAGCTCAATTCACAATAGCTAAACTATGACCTTCAATAGATGAATGGATTAAGAAAATGTGTTATATATCCCCAATGGAATATTACTCAACCATAAAGAAGAATGAAGGGGAGGGGAATAGGAAAGACAGAATGAGTAAGTTGGACATAACTTTCCTATGTTCATGTATTAGTACACAACCAGTGCAACTCCACATCATGTACAACCACAAGAATGGGAAGTTATACTCTATGTATGTATAACATGTCAAATTACATTCTACTGTCAAGTATAACTAAAAAGAACAATTTTTTTAAAAAATTCATGAAAGTCAAAAACTGGTACAGGATTTAAGTTGCCTGTTTTTGAGGTTTTTTTGTTTTGTTTTGTTTTGTTGTACCAGGGATTGAACTCAGAGGTGCTTAATCATTGGGCCACATTCCCAGTCCTTTATATTTTTTACCTAGAGACAGGGTTTTACTAAATTTTTTAGGCTGGTTTAGAACTTGTAATCCTCCTGCCTCAGCTTCCTGAGCCATGTAAGAGGTCCAGTGCTTTTTTGAGTATTCTTTTGAAACAGAATTGGAGAAACTTTCCGGGATTCTATTTAAATTTAATTTTGCCAAAATGGAATCACAGACGACCAATATGAATTCACTAACAGATTTATACAATGTTTAAGGAACTTCGACTCAGCAATTTAAAGAATAACAGGTTTTAAATAGAGATAATTAGATTAAGGTCGATGACAGAGTGTCAGGACATATGGATGGATGGATGGATGGATGGATGGACAGAAGTGAGGATGAATGAGAGATAACTGCAGTGTCAACCGCCCATGGGCACTGCTTTTGTGCAGTAGGACATCCAAGCAGCTTGGCTTCTGTCTGAATCAACCTAAATTCAAACACAACCATGTGGCAGCATCCAGATCCTCCATACAGTGACCAGGCCTCTGTTTGCTTGCTTGAGCATGCATAAAACTAGCACTTTTGAATCCAGAACTTTCCCTGAGAATCATGATGGAGCCCAAAGCCAACTCTTTGGAAGCAGATGTCTCTGCTCCTTAGATGATGCCTTTCTCTGACAACAATCAGCTAAGGCTCAGGTCACTGGCACTCCACGAGCCTGCTGGGGCCAGATTGTTTTACCATTCCTGCAGCTGAATAAGGATTTCAGATATTCCTAATCATTGCCCAAAATGGAGAGACCACCTTCTGATTCCTAGAATTGTTCCTAGACTCTGCCTTGATTCTACTTGTCTTCCCTGACTCTTTCTCTCACTGATTTGCAACTTTTCTACACCAACCTCTTTAAGGTCTCTTTCATGATGTACTAATTCTCTGCCTTATCAAGTCTTCATCCAGTTTTACATTTTCTCTGAATTTCAGAGTTGGGAAGAGGGGTTCATGTCCTTTTCACTCACTGCCATTACTCTTATGTAAAAGTTCATTCTTTTTTCAAGCTCAGGTCAAGCTCTCCCGTTCTCTACTACTCTTTTTTGCAAAGCTCCTCTTCTGGTCACTTCCCTTATCTGCAAATTATTGGCATCAGATCTGCTATTTTGCTGCCCCCAGTATTCTGCCCCGCCCCATACCATTTTACAACCCAGATCATCAGTCTGTGAACATCCCAGCCAGCCACTGGTCTGCTTGTCAGCCAGCAAACCTCCTTGTCAGTCATTGGTCTATTGTTTTTAGCCTTTGAAATTTCACTACTCAAAAATAGTTCCCCCGCCATTCACTCTCTCTCTCTCTCTCTCATTCACTCTTTCTCTCTTCCTCTCTCACCCTGCGTGCACTCTGCCTGTCCACTTAATAAAATCTCTTGCATGAGTTCCCATGTCCGGAATGGTTTTCTGGGTGCTTTCATTGGTGCCATGACTTGGATGGGCTCTTCTGCCACCATTAGGCAGGTGGAATCCCATCTGTCTCCCCAGATGCCCCTGCTCAGACACTGGTCTCACTTTCCATTCGCCTGGACACTCTCCTCCACACCCAGACACTGGCCTCATTTGGTAAGTGGCTTCTCCCCCCGGCTTTGGTTACATGGGAAGCAACCATTGAGTGTCAGGCACCCCCGAGGCTCTCCGCGGGTCGGGGGAGCTCACAGCCACCGTTCCTGCAACAACGACCGAATCCCCATACTGATTGCTAGAGGCGGAGCTCTGGGCTGATGGGGGAATCTTTCCTGAGAGGTGGGAAAACTCTGGACTGATGGGGGATGTTTTCCTAGGAGGACTGCCTCTTGAGAGACCTACTCGGGTCCTGGTTCTGCCTACATTTTTATCTCTATAAAAGCCCTGGCACCGGACACCCAGATACCCCTACAGGCTTAACATTGATGCTTACTAGTGGTAGTGACGACTCCCTGGATAACTCGTCCTTCGCCAGGTGACTCCCTGGGGGCCAAGGGACGCCTCACCTCTGTATTCACCAATTCCTCTCTTACAATGGGCAGGTCACTCTCAATCCCCATCCATACCCCCCAGGTTACCTCTTAGTAAATTTAAGAGTCCCTCCGCCTCACCTGGGACCTCAAACCAAATGGCACTTTAGATCCCAACATTTTTAGGGATCTTTTTAATTTCTGAGAGCACTCAGGGAAATGGAAAGAGATTTCCCTACATTCAAGTTTTCTCTTTCTTGCAATCTTTGCTCTTCCTGCAAACGTGAACTTTCTCTCTCTCTCTCTCTCTCTCTCTCTCTCTCTCTCTCTCTCTCTCTCTTCTCCCTCCCTCTCTCTGCCTTTCTCTTTCTTGCACTCTCATGCTATTTTACTAAAATAATTAATGGTCATTATCATTTTTTCTTCTAGGACTCATTTTTTTTTTTGTTGTTTGTTTTTCTTAAATTCAGAAATTTCATAAGAGTTGTTTCAGAATGTGAAAAAAAGGGGTCAAAATATAGGAAAGAAAAATGAAAGGTTCTAGGTACAAAAATATATTTAGTAGAAAGGAAAAGAAAATGTTTCTGGGTAGTAAAGTCTTTCTGTGATGAAACCTGGGATGGGATCCACAGTCATTGCCTGCTGGCTCTCCTCTCATGGGGATCGGAGCCGCCTTGACCATGCTCTCTCCTCCCTGGCCAATGTCCACCATAAGGTGTTTCTGCCTCTTGCCATTGCTGTCCTCCTCGCCCTCCACAGAATTCAACTCTGGACAGCTTCCCTCTACTGGCGGTGAGTCCTCAGAGCTCTTCTACCGTGACCCTGAACTCACTCTCTCTGCATCTTTTTTTTTTTTTTTTTTTTTTTTTTTTGCGGTGCTGGGGATTGAACCCAGGGCCTTGTGCTTACAAGGCAAGCACTCTACCGACTGAGCTATCTCCCCAGCCCCCTGAACTCACTCTCTCTGTCTCTCTCTTTCTATGGAAACCCCAGTACTGGGTCAGGGTCTCCCTTGGCTCTGGCCACAGACCTGTGAGAGATGGTGATGACCCTCACTGATAGTCTGCTCCTACATGGGAAATCAGAGAGGTTGTGGGGACGTCCCTTCCTCTCCTGTTTCCCTTCTCCAGGCTCCTGAGAACTCTTAACCATGGGCTCTGCCCAATCTAAAATTCTCTGCGACCCCCACCCCCTTGGCTGTCTCCTCAAAAACATTCGGCCACTCCATTTGACTCCAGAACTCAAAACTTGCAGGCTCATTTTCTATTGTAACAGAGTCTGACCCCAATGTAAGTTAGATATATCATTTAATGTTCTATAACAGAATCTGTTAGAGCCTGATTTGTTTAAAGGTTAATATCCTGAAACATGAAAGCATTTTGCCACTTTGCCACACAAATGGAAAGTTAAAAGCTCTCTCAGCCTTTCCTTGATTTATGTTTTGGATGTAATGTCATTGTGTTAACTAACATTCACATAGACTCAGGAAACAATATATGTAAATTTCTTAAAATGACATTTAAGAGAGAAGCAATGATCAACATCAGAATTAGAACACTTTACCTAAGATTTGTGAAGGCCCTGCCTTACCTGAGATAAGGCTCCACCTCTCACCTTACTGCATGTTAGAATGGCTCCAAATAAGCCAGACTTCAGTTTATTTAAAGTTATATTCAAAAGATTATTTTTGTTGTAAAATTACTGTGATCTCAAACAGGGGATATAATGTATAGCTCAGCCAAAATTCAAGATAGCTATTATAAAAACTAAATGTTTTACCGTTGTTAATTCCATTTTGTATATTCCTTGTAAACTCTATAACTGTTGCCTGATTAATATTTTACAAAAGTACTGCTTCAAGAACAAATGACCTAAATTAATTTGAGATAATAAGCCATCACCTATGGGACAAATAAGATAATATAGACCCCAATTAAATAAAAGGGGGTAAATAACTGTAAAGTCATAAACATTAAAGTCCAGTACTTTTACTTTATGACTGGTGAGACTAGTTTGCTGGATGTTTAAGATCAAACTTAGAGACTGAGATTAAAACACAAAAGGGCCAAGAAAACCAGTATTTGGCTTTTGCCTTCTGAGTCAACCTGAATCCAGGGAATGGGAGAGCTTCTCTAAGGAACTTTGCAACTCTGGGCCACATGACCTTCCAATCAGGGAGATTGATGAGACCACTAGAGGATGAAAAACTAATCAGTGCACCTGCTGCAAAGAGGAGGGTCTTTGAAAAAGGGAGACATCCCTGATACATCCAAAGGAAACCACCTCATCAAGTAGACCCTCCTTAGCAAATGACACTAAAGGAGCTAAGAAGTTGCTCTCAAGTTCTCCACGAGTAACCCCTGTGGGAACTCAGCTGACCCTTAACAACAGACAGGAGCAAGGTCAATTTGACCAGCTTGGTCTTGAACACCCAGCAAAAACCATTATAACCAAAATACAGCCATAACTGGGTTTAAAAGGAAAGATAATAGTTCCTTATTGGAAGTTAAGACCTGCATATGCGTTATCCCCAAGAATAAGTAAGATTGGAGGCTACAAAAAAGATTCTTAGGCAGGAGTGCCTGATAACTATCAAGAGAAACTGCCAGAGTCAGAAATTTTTGGTCGTTTTAAGGTCCACAGATCTTCCTAAATAGGACCATGCCTGCTAAATTGCCTACAGAAGTTCCTACAAGATCAGATACACAAGTTCACCACCCAATTGGTCAATCAACTGCTTCTCCTTCAGGACTACCAGCCCCTAACACCCAAAGCTGAGACCTGTGACTCACTATTGACACCTCTGGCTCTGAAAACTCTGCTCCCACCTAATCCTAATCCTTTTTTTTTTTTTTTTTTTTTTTTTACAGGAATGAGACTCTTCACCCCTAACCAGCAGGAAGAAGCGATAGAAGAAAGACCATTGTCCCACCCCCGGTATCTATAAAAACAAAAAAGGAGGAATATTGGCATCAGATCTGCTATTTTGCTGCTGCCAGTATTCTGCACTCCCACATACACCATTTTACAACCCAAATTGTCAGCCTGCGAACATTCTTAGAAGTCATTGGTCCAGATTGTTAGCCTGTGAACCTCCTTGCCAGCCACTGGTCCATTGTTATTAGCCCATGAAATCCCACTACTTAATAACAGTTCCCCCGCCATTCTCTCTCTCTCCTCCTCCTCACTCTCACTCACTTTCTCTTTCTCTCACTCACTCTCACTCTCGCTCTCTCTCTCTCATTTTCTCTCTCTCTCTCTCACCCCATGGGCAGACATTCTGCCTGTCTGCTTAATAAAATCTCTTGCGTGAGTTCCTGCGTCCAGAGTGGTTTCTGGGTGCTTTCACAAATTCTTTGTTCTTCCTAAGTCTTCCCATTTTTTCTGAGTAACTCTAATGAATTATCATTGTGGATGGTTCATGTCCTACCTATCAGTGACAGGGCATTATCTCTAGAGACTTCTACCTTCACAGGTACACTGACAAAGACGCTCTCCTTGATAAGACTTCAGGCAGGCTCCACTACACCATTCTCTCAATTCTTTCCACATGTTCTACATGGGCGAGGGCAAGGTTCCTGTTGGAGGGAGGGGCTGGCTGTGAAATAAAAGCTATAAAATTTATTTATCAAAAATAACAACAGAGAATGATAAAATTATGGCATTTGCAGGCAAATGGATGAAATTGGAGAATATCATGCTAAGTAGATAAGCCAATCTCAAAAAACCAAAGGACGAATGATCTCGCTAATAAGTGGATGATGACACATAATGGGGGGTGGGAGGGGTTAGTGTTAGGGTTAGAGTTAGGGTTAGGGAGGGGGCAAGAATGGAGGAAGAAAGGACTGTATAGAGGGAAAAGAGGGGTGGGAGGGGTGGGGGGGAAGGGAAAAAATAACAGAATGAATCAAGCAACATTACCCTATGTAAATTTATGATTACACAAATGGTATGCCTTTATGCCATGTACAAACAGAGAAACAACATGTATCCCATTTGTTTACAATAAAAAAAAATAATAACAACAGAGGACAGAATTATCTTAAGAGGAGGGGCATGACCTATTGCGCCCTCCAGAAGGGTCTGGTTCTAACAAAGGAAGGAGCCCATGCTTGCTTTATTTATATTGGTACAGATCAAAAGTGATGGGTAGAAGCTTTTTCATGAAAAACAGGATGTGGGGTGGAGGTAAGCAAGCCATTTGGCTCTAGCGGGTCACTCCCACATCCAGTGCTTGTATCTGAACTTCAGTAGTGAGCCAGCCAAGGATAACCACATGACTCAGATGTTCTTGAACAGTCTTAGGAGGTGTGAATTCCTGAGGCCAGATCCTCCTGGTTAATGACTCAACTACGCTTGGTGTCATACAAGCCATGGATGGCTACCTGCGCTCAACTAGGTCTTGAACTTTGAACTTTTGTGAGCATTTTTATATTACCTAATTTGGGCAAGAATCCTACTAAGTCAATTTAGCCGGAATCTCTCATCCTTTATATCTGATCACCCTCAATAGCTGGTCAAATTCTCATAGGTAAAGAGTTATTTCTCGCCAGGAATAGTGGCATATACCTGTAATCCCAGTTACTTGGGAGGCCAGGGCAGGAGTATTTAAAGTTTAAGTTCAACCTCAGCAACTTAGTGAGACCCTGCCTCAAAGTTTAAAAAATAATTTTTTTTAAAGGGCTGGGGATGTAGCTCAGTGGTAGAGTGCTTCTGGGTTCAATCCCCAGTACCTGGAGGTGGGTGGTGTTTCTCCCATTTAAGAGCTCATAAACCAATTTAAAAAAAAACAACTAAAAGCCCAATACAAAATGAATAGTTCACAGAAAAGTGAATACAAATGCATCTTTCAAAAAAAGATTTCCAGGTGCAGAGGTGTACACCTGTAATCCCAGGGACTTAGGAAGCTGAGACAGGAGGATTGCAAGTTCAAAGTCAGCCTCAGTAACTTAGCAAGGCCCTAAGCAACTTAGCAAGATCCTGTCTCAAAATAAAAAAAGGACTAGGGAATGTAGCTAAGTGTTAGAGTGCTTGCCTAGGATATGTGAGATCCTGGTTTTATGTGTAGTACTGTAATAATAATAATAATAATAATAATAAACTATAAGAAGACACTGCCTTCTCACTTTTAAATTGTGAGAGATCAAACTATTTAAGAATATCATATGTGACAAAGTTACATATGAGGAAACAGACGCTGTCAAAACTATGGAGAGTACCAATTTTCAAGCCTGGTTTCTGCCTCCTTGATAATCGATTGTGCACACCCACTGCTGTAGTCTGGATGTGGTTTTCCCCTCAGGTATCTATGCATTTGAGTTTGGAACCTTTAAGGAAGGCTAGTGGGCAGGTTTTAGGTCATTGAAAGGGTATACTTGTTTCCTGGAGTGATTTTTAAAATTTTTTATTTATTCTTTTTTAGATATACATGACAGCAGAGTGTACTTTGACATATTATCCATACATGGAGTATAACTCATTCTAATTAGGATTCCATTCTTGTGGTTATACAGGATGTGGAGTTACTTTGTCATGTATTCATATATGAATATTCTACTGTCTTTCCTATTGGAGTGATTTCTTGAAAGAACAAGTTGTTATAAAAGCCTGAGCCCAACCCCTGACTCTCTGGCTTCCTCTAGCAAAATATGAATCCTTCCTCCTGTACATGCTCCTGACATCTGCCATGGGGTCTCATCACAGCCAGCTCTATGCTGCTCAGCCTCAAAAACAGAGTTAAATAACTTTTCATTATAAAGTATTTTGTTAGGTCAGAAATGTCAGCTCTGCTGGATAAATTCATTTAACTTGACTTTTGGGGGCTGTGGATATAGGTCAGTTGGTAGAGTGCTTGCCTTGGAAGCACAAGGCCCTGGGTTTAAGCCCCAGCACAGAAAACAAAACAAAACAAAAAAACTTGACTTTTGGGGAGCATATGACTATTGATCCCACTCTGCATTTTCTTGGAATTCTTTCTTTGACTTCTGCAGCTCCAACACCTGTCTGGGTTCCCTCCTGCCTCTGTTGTTCCTTCTCAGTTTCCTGGATGCGTCTCTTTCTTTATCACCTTCTAAACACAATGTTATCAGAGTTCGTTTGTTTGTAGTAGCAAACTAACAAATTCCCCAAAACCCAAATGTTCTAAACTCTTCTTGCCACTCATTTCTTATTTGCCCTTCACTCATCTGAGTCTGGTTATTATTTGCACAACTTTTCTCAGCACTAAGTTAATCTTGCAAGATCTGCTGAGAGTTGCTTCATGCTTTAGAAAATACTCAAGTCTAGTGAATCAGAAAGTACATAAGCAAGTTACTTAATGATGACAAAGTGCCTTTCAGCTATAATGTTGATTTTAGGATTCAAGGTCCACCTCTTCCTTATGCAGGGGCAATATTAAATATTTTCTCCACAAAGCAAACCAAGAAAACAGAAGTTTTACAATAAAATTAAGATCAACATTATCAATTAAATTATTGGTTTTTGAATAATGCAGACACATTTTAATAAAATAGCATGGCAAGTTTCATTTTGTAAAACCAGAAATAGTGCCAGTATCACATCCACTTATTATCACAGCAGCAAGGCCTTAAATCTTGTAAGCTATATTTTAAAACATGAAGTATAACATCATTGTGAGAAAATTTTTTCTAGTATAAATTAAATTTGTCTAGTATAAATTAAATTTGTAGTTTGCTCATTTGTTTATGCTCTTTATATTGGTGCCTGAGAAATGTGCCACAATATCATTAATTGCCCAGGCAGGAAAACAGAGGCAAGATGAATCACCTATTGTTTGCCCTCTCTCTTCTCTTTTACCCTTCCCTTTCGAATCTCTCTTGTCCCGTGGCTTCCTCCCTCAGCCCCCAGCACTTGAGCATCAGATATACTTTACTCTCTGTTTTAACTGCTCAATTAGAATCTTGGTTCATTTTCTGTTTCTTATTTTATCGCTGTCTGAATCCTTTTATCTGTATGTTATAGCCAAACTAATAAAAACTAATAAAAAATGGTGACTTGATTGGGTTAACTAGGAACCATCCAACATGGTCAGAGTTCTTTATCTTCCTCATAATCCAGTAGTATAGATAACTGTTACTCAAAATGTGATCTGGTATCACCTAGAAATGGATTACACATGCAGAATCTCAGGCCCCACCCTTAACTACTGAGTCCGAATTTGCATGTTAACAAGATTCCTCATGCACAAATATTTCAACAACACTGATATAATTGTCACTTGTTTGCTTATCATGGTAGAGTATCAGGTAATACACATGCACTTAAAAGTTTGGGAAACTGAGTTGGTTGTCCCTTGACATTGTTATGGCAAGGCTGCAGACCCAAGATAACATGCACAGGGCATAGCAATAGATGCATAAGGAATTTTTCTGAAGCTACCTTTCTCAAAAGATGACAACATAACTAATAGGCATTTGAAGTTTTGTAGTCATTAGATTTAGACAGTTCAGAATTGAGGCACAGACTGAAGCTTACTCAAGGAATACCACAGACAGCGCTCCAACTCACAATGCTTGGCCTGAGAGACTATGTAGGTGGTTGAAAGCCCACAGGGCCCCTAGGGCAAAACATGCTTTGGTTTGAATCTTGACTCTATTACTTAGCTCTGGAAATTGAGGTACTTAATTGGTCTACTGAACTTTAGTTTCCTCCTTTGTAAAACTGGGAGGAAAACAAGAAACTCTTGTTTTAAAAAATCACTGAAAAAATACAAATCACTAGACTTGACAGGCAGGTGCTTCATTAGTTTTTTCCCTTTTTCAACACCTCAAAGTTTTTAAAAAATCCTTGAAAAAGAAACTTGGCCTCTCACATGGAGCTAATGTCTGTGGTTATGACACCAAGACTGTCAAAATCAGTGGAGGTGGTTGGGGCAATGGAGTAAAGATGTCCACTCTGGCTCCTGGAGTCTTCATGCCATCTCACTAGCTGGTGAAGCCTGGGCAGGTGAGCAGAAGCACAGACACTTCAGCTGCAGAGCCTGGTACCTAGCTCTCCAAGAGGACTTCTGATGAGCTATTCTTTGAAGAGTCATCTCCCTGGCTTCTCTTGTTAACCCAGCTGTTTAGTTCCCTTCTCCTAAGTTCATTACATCAGCATCATCTGTTGCCTTGAACCATGGGTTCTGTTGTCTCTGGCTGGATTGCACCCTGCAGGGTAGCTTTTCTCTTGAGACACAGTCTAACTTGAAAGACAACTGAGACTGACCCTGCAGCTGTGCCTCACAACTGTACCTGTGGTCTGTGTTCCCCAAAGGTTCATTTTGATGTTCTGATACCAAATCTTTGCCCAACTTTTAGTTGTTTACTTCTCCGAATCTACTCTGCCTCCTTTAATCTTATATAGCACTAGAAATAATTATCTTTGGTCTTCTATGCCATGGATCTAAAAGCTAAAATTTAACTTTCATTAGAGAGTTTAAGATTATATTTTAGCTTCTCTCATGGGATTTTACTTTACCTATACCTGCTTCGAAAAGACATTCACTGCAGTTTATCTCTGGAAATTTAAGCCACATATGAGGCAAAGACCAGATACTGCTTAACAAGGATCTGATATTTCCAGGAAGCAGCAGTGGGTCAACCCACCTTTATGAGTGGGTGAGACAGATCTGCCCAGCAAAGCAATTTTGAGAGTGAATTACAGTAAGTGGGTTCTTTGGGGTCAATGTGTTAACATTCATTTGGTTTCTAACCTGTTTTCCGGACATAGGGTTTGCAGTTTTGACTCTCCCTTTTTGTCCTCTAGATTGCTACACTCAGGAAAATTTATTGCCATTCCCATGGCTGGACCTAGAAACTTGAGCAAATAATTTGATACCAAATATCAAACTTATATTCTTTACATGTGGGATTCAAGGTTTACTGAAAGCAAAAACTGACCAGGAAGTGGGGAAGGCACAAGATGAAGCAAAGATAACTTCTGGTGCCAGCCTTCTTTGTTCCCTCTCCCAGAGTTTTTCAACTGATCCCAAACCCATCTACTCTGCTTCCTTTGAAAAAGGTCCTGCAGCTCTCTGGTCCCTCTCCCTAGAAGGTAATTGGGTGACTACTTCAGTCACTCCATTGGGTTTCACTCCGTTAACTTGCTCAGGAAGGCTTACCTTCAACGACATACCACCTCTTCCTTAGAGGTCATACATACTTCCATTTTCCCAGTGATAACTGGGACCCCTGAATGCTGGTGTTTGGGTTTCAGCCTGACTGGTCTCTCCTTTCTTATCTGCTTGGAGCTTACAATGTGCCCACGTTTTATTAACATCGTGACTGCACTCCCTAGTTGTCCTAAGTGACTGGTGTAGCAGGGGAAGTAGAAAGGAAAGGGGGGGGGGGTCCCTTTTATCTCAACCGTTGCTGCATCAGGCAACAGACTGGAGGCTGACTATACACAACCTTCCACCTTAAAAGGGATGAACCCCCGCGTCTTCATTCCTTTATTCAGTTTCTCTAAACGATTTAAAATTACCAACGTTCTTGCTAAAATTTGTGTATACATCAACTTCTACAAGACTCGGCCTGTTCTTTGTACTTAGGAACATTAAAAAAATGAATTCAAAGAGGGAAAAACACTGAACGCTTTTTCTGCACCGGGAGGCGTGTGAGTGGGGTGGGGGACAATCAAACCTATATCAGCGAGTTTCCCGATAAAGCTTTAAAGTGGAAAGACTTAAGCCGGGTCTGTCAGAGGGAAAATTTCTCTACCTACACTACATTTTATCATTTGTCAAACCATGAGCACACCGCCGAGACCTAAGTAATTCTTATTTTTAATATAAGCTATGCAAATACACAGCGCTTTCCGGGCGGCCACACAAGCTGGATGCCCGACCTTAATCCGGGCCCTTGTCCCCAGACCCCGCCTGGTGGCGTTTCCTGGCCGCATCTCCGCGCAGCCCGAGGTGAGTCCCGCGCGCTCCCAGCTCTCTGGCCTGCGGGAGGGGCTGGAGCGAAGGCGGGGAACGGGTCGGGGAGTGGGGAGACGCAGATCCAGGCCCGACTACAGCTTGCTGGCGGCGGAGCCGCATTTTCAGCCACCTCCGCAGCCCCTGCCCTCGCCTGGCGAGCGATTCCTGGGCGTGCCTCCTGGAGGCACGGAGCCCGCCCGGCGCGCCCCTGCCCTGCAGCTCCCGCCCGGGCGGAGGCCGCCGGACCGCGGAGATGCGGGGCGGGGGCAGGGCGCGGGGTAGGTGACTATCCCGCCTCTGTTTCCCTGCCCCGGGGAGCAATGACATCACGCGGCCTTCTCCAGGCGCCGACACAAAGAGCGGCGCGGAGAGGCCGCTACTGGGGCAGCCGGCGGCCGCTGCTGCGGCTCAAGGCCCCGGGGCCTCGCCGGCCAGGCCAGCCGCCAGTGGCCTGCAGCCTTCCTCTTCTTCCTCAGCCTCCGCCGCCTGCTCTGTCTCCGTCGCTCGCGCCGCCCGCGCCGCCCGCGCCGCCCGCGCCCTCCGCGCTCAGCTGAGCCCGCGCCGGGCCGCGCCGGCCCCTTCCCATGCGGGCGGCGCGGGCCCTGGGAGGGGCGCCCGGAGCCAGCCGCGCAGCATGCACTGGGGGGTTGGCTTTGCCTCGTCCAGGCCGTGCGTGGTGGATCTGAGCTGGAACCAGAGCGTCTCCTTCTTCGGCTGGTGGGCCGGGTCCGAGGAGCCCTTCTCCTTTTATGGGGACATCATCGCTTTCCCTTTGCAGGATTACGGTGGGATCATGGCAGGGCTGGGCTCCGATCCCTGGTGGAAGAAAACCCTTTACTTGACCGGGGGAGCTTTGCTGGCCGCAGCTGCGTATCTGCTCCACGAACTCCTGGTCATTAGGTGAGCCGGAGAGAGGGCCCCGCGCACTGGCGCCGAGAGGGGCATCTGGCCAGGGCAGGGCCTGCGCTAGGGGGGTGGTCCTGTGCCAGACCCTCGGCCACGCCGCCCACATGCACAGGCGTCCTGCCCTTACTTTCCCCCAAAGGCCCTCTTGGTCACCTGGCCGTGAGGGGCAGTTTAGTTGGGAGAATTAAACTGGTACTGGGAGGAGGAACATTTGTCACCCAACCGTTCAGTGCTAGAAGCAAAAATGCTCTGGGTCACTAGTTGTTATCCAGCAAAATACTCTTGAGTAATATCCTTAGGAAGATATTTGTAACAATAGAATTAGGCTTTGTAGAAATACTAAGTTGCACTCTTGTGAAATGCCTTACTGGTTTTATAGATAATAATTTTGGAGTACCAACTACTAGCCTCATCTTTTACTTAAAATGTTAGTTCTATACTATCCCTCCGTGTCAACATCTTCAAGAAGCTGCAATTGCAAAAGCTCTAGAAGCCGGCGGGTTCCTGTTAAAGATGCGTTACTAAATGTAGTCGTGTGCAGTTTTGGTGCAGTCTTAACCTGGTTATCTGTTTGTCTGATACTGAATGCTAAGTGCCATCTTCAGGCTTAAATATCACAGTGTGAGCAGTAGAAGATCCAAGGGTAGGACTAGCACATGGGCGTGTTTGACATAACACGGAGTCTCCCAGGGCTGTAAACAGTTGCATCCGCTGCAGCAGAATGTTTACAGAATTGACATGGAAATTCCAGAAAATGGAGACCCCTGCTGTTGGTACATCCAGTCCCACACAAGAGATCTTCATTGGTGTAGAGTAATAGCACAGGATACTGAGGCAGTCTTTGGCTAATTGATAATGGCAATTTATGCTTAAAATTTTCATGAGTTTCAGCTTTGAGCCTGGAAGATTACCTGAAGCAGAGCAGTTTTCAATAACTGAGATTGTCCCTCCTGGCCAGTATATTCTGAAGATGAAGAAATGTTCCCACACCACCTTTTTTTAGGTGGACATCCAGCACAAGATGTTATTATAACAAAGACAGTGGCAGGTGACCTTTAATGGGTTTGCAGGGATTCCAGGAGGGCATCCTGACATCCTGACTCTATTTTGAATATTTCCTATGTCTGAAAGGATGAGAAATAATTTAGGTCTGAGAAAATGTGTTTGTTGGCTTTCATATTATCTAATCACAACTGAGAATTGAGAAGTTCAAGTGTGTTACACATTTAATTATCTTATCTAGTGCTTTGGATCTACTTGAACCACATAAAAAAATTTAAAGTGAATTATCTTCCTAGATTATTCCATGTTTGTGCTAGTTTTGGAACTCTATTTCAAGTTAGGTTTCAAACCATATAAAGAACATTTGTGCAGTATTTTAAGTGGTAACTAGTTGTTCCTGAATTATATTCCAGTGTAAAACCCTTGAAGGTCCTGGACCATGTGGCTTCTGAGCAGTTTTCCACTTTGGGGAGGGAGGAGTGAAGGCTTCACAGGGCTGAATGTAAAGATGACTTAAATGACCTTGCAGAAATAGTGGGGAGCTCAGAGGTCACTTTGGGATAATCCACACTGGGGGAGGTGTGGTCCCTGCACTCTGTAGAACCCTCTGCCCATAGACAGTTCCTTCCCCATTTAGGGGAAGTCCCAACACTAGATATTTATGTGGATTAAGGAGTTTCAAATCCTTAGTTTTCTCTCTCATTTCCTGACAGGTGTTTGAGATAATTGCTAATTCCTGCTATAATGCAAATGATAACAAGGTGCTGCCCATGTTTGAAAACTTGGGAGGGACTCTGCACATAGGTGCTGTGGATTCATGATTGCACTTACTCCTAATAACTGTTATTTTGAGGCTTGATCTCCATTTATAGAAAGGAAATTTTGACTGAGGGAAGTTAAGCAACTTGCCCAAGATCACATAGTAGGAGTTGTAGGATCCAAAAGGGTGAATGTCTGTCCATGAGTGGAGCTTGTGCTCTTTACAGTGCCTCCTAGAAAGTACCCATTCTGGAAAGTCTTGTTGGAGGAATAGAAGGAGAAATGTGGGAACCAAGGCATTGCCCAGGGAAAGACAGGCCTGTAGTGGGGACCTGACATCCTACCAGCTTCTAGAACTCTGTCCTAGAAGACAGGAGGACTGAGGCTTCAGAGGTTACAGAGGTTATAGAGACTCTCATTTAAGGTCTGCTTCAATTGCCTGTATAACTCAGGCAAAACAAAACAAAACAAAATCTGAAATACATGGGATGGAAAATACACCTTGAAATGACTACATTGTTTGAGTTCACTGGCAGTTGCAATTTATTCTGTGCTCTGCTTGGACTGTCTGCTGCACAGACTTTACCTAGACCTATGGTTGTGTCTTGGAGTGGAAAAATAAGATGACAGGTGAGAATTATTTAGAAAGTCTTGTTAATGAGTATAACCAAAGATAATTTAGTAGGGAGATGGGTGCTTGTCTGGGATGACATTTGAGATTTTATTCATGTTCTTTTCTACCACCATATATTGTTCCAACCCTCTATTTTTCCTGAGTGGAAATTAATCTGGGAACTATTTTAAATTAGGCATTTGGAAATTTGTTGTTTGTAAAGTGAATGATTAAGTAATGACTTCATTACTAGTAGCTCATTTGTACTTCTGGCACTCTGACTCTGCCTGTCTTAGAAAACTTACGTAGTGAATCAAAGCAACCCATGAATCAACATCTGATCTCCCCAAATGGACAACCCACTCATCAGCCATGCACAGAGGCATGGTCATCTGGGATATCCTTAGCCACACAGGTAGGAGCTTGTCTCCTGCTAGAGTGACTAGTTGGTGCTCTGCAGGTGTTATCATATACAAACCTCGTTACAAGGCCACTTCATAAAATATAGCTGTACAGGAGGCAACCCACCTGTCTTCTAAGCTAGAGAGAGGATTCTGATGTGGGGTGGGGGGCAGGTCTCTTGACCCAGATTATCTGGGTTTAAATTAAATTCTGCCTCTGGCCAACCATGTACCTTGTACATGGTAGTAAGCTCTTGATTACTCAGTTTTCTCATCTGCAAAATGGGGATAATATTTGTAGCCTTCCTCATAGAGTTGATTTAATGTGTTTTCACATGTGAAATGCTTAGAAGAGAGTTTGTCACATAGTGGGCATTCCGTAAAGCTTATCGATCACTAGCTATTATGGACAAATGGTTTGCATAGTCTAAATCAAAATGATTGTGCTGGTAAAATTAGTCAAGGAAGTTTCCATTTTGGTATCTTTGAAGTGCTTAAGAACTTGAGAGTTGGTGTTATTAAAGACTTGATCCTAAATTGGTGTTCTTTGGGCAAGTTATTTAACTTCTTGGAGATTTAGCTTCCTTGTCTTCTATAAAATATAAATATGGTATGGTGGTCTAAATTTAAACCATAATAATACTCACTTTGCAGTGTTATTGTCAGAATTAAATAAGTAAACATGTATGCTGTATGTAAAGTCACTGGCATATAATTAGCAGCCATTCTTATTATTATCCAAATTAACGATTAGAATTAGATGTTCTGTCCAGTGTAGCAGGGAGTTTTATATTTATCTCCTTTCCTTTCAGTTCTTAAAATCTTGCCTCACTAATTTACATGAAAATACTTTGTGATGTGAATTACTTTACTGGACAAAATCAGTTAATTTTCTTTGCATGTGAATGTTTATTACAGCTTTCTTCATAGTTGCCCAAACCTACAAACAGCCAGAATGTCCTTCAACAGGTGAATGAATGGACAAAATATTCTGCATCCATACAATTGAATGTATTCACTATAACAAGGAAAAGCCTAGAAAGCTGCAAACAGTTATTTGAGTATCAAGTCTATAGTTTATGCTGACTAGGAACATAGTTGAAGTGGGTTCTTGACTTTAATATTTGACCTCCCAATATTTCATCTAAATGAAAACCTTTGTTTGTGAATATTGCCAGAAAAACAGCAAATATTTTTATTCTTCTGTCTTGATTGATATTTTTAAAATGAGTCATTCTGAGCTCTTCAAGTTGAATGGGCCCTTGGGTGGTAAACTTCTTCAAGAGAATTTGTTCAACAAAGTGGAGACTGAAGTAAGCAAGCATCCATGTAATATGACAAAGATGATGTCTGGATAGGTGTAGAATGTAACTGGGTTTCTGATGTCTGATGTAGGTGTAGAATGTAACTGGGTTTCCTACAGTGGAAACAAAATCTCAGAAAGGGTAACCGGGAAGAGGGAGGTTTATCTGATGAAAATTGATAGGTAGAATGACAGATAGAAGTTACCCTGGGGGGTGTTATGTGAGTGGGGCTGTAAGGAATGAAAAGGTTTTATAGCTAAAGGAGATAAGACCTCTGAGGATATCTTTTTGGATAAGAATAATTTCCACTATTATTTAATCCTTGACATCTCACTAAATATTTACAGATATTCCCTTATTTAATTCACATAATAATCAATACAGAATTGGTGTTATCCTCGCTCTCCAGGTAAAGGGAGGAAGAGAGGCCTAGAGTGACATGGCCGAGAGGAAGCAGGGCTTGAACTTGACTCCAGGTGTCCAGATTTGGAATCCCGCATTTGTTTTACAATGTGGTGGCTATTGAAAAACTACCCAGGAAAGACCTCCTCACCCTGAAAAGGAACAAAAAGAAAAGCTGTATATGCATCTAAGGCAGGAAAAAGGAGAAAGCAAGGGCACTAAAATATGAGCTGTGGGGCCAAAGTGGGCACCTTGTGAAGATTCGGAGAGTGCGGAGAGAGAAAGAGTGAGAGCAAGGGAGCCAACCCAGAAGCACTTTTTCATAGCACTTCAAGTGAAAGTCCAGGTGGGGGGCCAGGAAATTCAATCTCAGTTCCTGCAGACTTTATCACGGCACAACAAACCTGCAATGTTATTTCTGAGCCTTAACAATGAAGACACTATTTCATAGTATGGTCTATGGCCAAGAACATAGGTGCTGACTACCTGATACTGTCCAAGTTCTGACTTGGAGCAAGGTAATCTTCTGTGCCCCAGGTTTCTCATCTGTAGAACATGTATGGTGACAATACCTATTTCATTAAAGTTCTTATGGACATTACATGAAGTAATACCTTTGAAACCTCCAGAACCATATATGACACATAGTCAGCACAAAGTATTGTTTCTGTCTCTTCAACTTGTTCCTGGCAGTAAATATAGCCAGCTGGAGAAGAGGTGGACCCATCCCAGAAAACATGCTTCCTACCCATAAGCTACAGGTAACAGAAGGAGGTTGATTTGTAGTTACTTTCTTGAGCCACTGGGGTCATGGTAATAGCAAAGTTTGCAAAAGCTTCTTGTGCTTTGACTAAACTTCCATTCTCCAAGTTCTGGGTGAGGTAAGCCCCTGCAGTAAACACTTCTGCATGTTTATGGAGGACTACAACCCTGCAGAGTCCTCTCAGCAACTAAGGGAACTAAACATATAACATGCAGATTGTTCTTTATTTCTGTTTTGGTTTTGACAGGAAACAGCAAGAGATTGACTCCAAAGATGCTATTATTTTGCATCAGTTTGCAAGACCTAACAATGGTGTCCCCAGTTTATCTCCTTTCTGTTTGAAAATGGAAACTTATTTAAGGATGGCTGACTTACCCTATCAGGTACTTGTTTGCAAATATGTTTTATTCTCATGACATCACTATCAGTCATCAGGGGGAAGTATTTAATATGCAGTGGATGCCAGAGGAGGTGGGGTCTGAAAGTAACAGTCCCCAATCCTTAGATGGAGATACTTGATTGCAGAATCTGTTGATTTTACGTCCATTTTAATGATGGATCAAAAAAATGAATTTTTGTGGGATCCAGGGCCATAATATTTTCCTCTAACATAGAGTATGGTTAATGGTTAATGGTTCAAATAGGCCTCCTGGGTGGCTGTTGATAATGGTGAGTGTGCCATTGCCTGATGGTTTTTCTCCTCTAGGTTTTCATTTATTGAGAGCATTAGATTTTGTCTCTCATGGATTTGGTGTTAGAGGGCCCAACAGGCATCTGGTAGATATTTGTATATATTGTGAGAGCTTTTCCACAGTCTGTTCAAGTGGCTTTCAGGGAAACACTTGCTTATTTCAGCATTTAAGAATGAGTAGAAGAATGCATATAAAAGTATAGATTTCCCTGAGCAATGCTTGAGTTGTTTCTCACAAATTTACATGTTGTGTTTTCATTGCCATTCAGTTCTTTGTATTTAAAAAATTTTTCCCTTATGTTTTTCTTTTTTACTCAAGTTCTAGCCTTATGGAATTTTTTTTAAGCTTTGATTTTTGTAATTGTTTTTAATTTTGTGGTCAGATAAAATAGTGTCTGCATTCTTGGTTCTTTGGAATCTATTGAGGTTTTTGCGTAGTGTGTGGTTACTTTTTAAAAAAATAGTGAAATAATTAACTACATAGTAGGTAGATATAGAGTTCTTTATATATCTACTTGCTTGAACATGTTTACCTTTAGGATTTTTTTATAATTTGAATTCTGTATAGTCAGATATTGAGGTGAATTCTCTGACTCTGTTGTGCTTGAGATAGCTTTCTCTTTTTGTGCATTTATTTCTCATAGGCAATGCATTATTTATATTGAATCTAAGTCTTTTAATTGGTTAGTTAATCTGTTTATACTTATTGTAATGACTGTTTTGTTTGGACTTGTTTATAACATTTAATATTTTTCTCCTTACTACACTTTCTTTAAAAAAATTTTTTTTTCTCATATCTTGCTTTCTGGTGGATAGATAAAAACTATTTTTCCTGTCACTTAAAAGAATTCTATTTTGTTTTTGTGGTAACTGCTCTTAATACCCAAATTTGTGTTTATTTGTTACAAGTTATTTGTTAAATTATTGAAGTCTGTATTTACCCTGCAATAATACAAATACATTAGCAGTTTGCATGTACTCTGGGTCTCCTTTTTCTCCAGTCATCTTTCCAATTGTGTTGCTGTTTAACATTTTAATTCTGAAATTTGGGCAGTCTTTTCCATTTTTGTTTATTATTCTTAGGCAATACACTCTACTGTTATTTGACTAGCCTTATTGCCCACATATCTTATCCTACAGAATTTATCTTTTTATTTGAATACTTCTTTGGTGAATATTTTCAGAGTGAGTCTTTATATGGTGAACCTTCAGTGGCTTTGAGTGTCTGAGCATCTTTATTACAACCTCACGTTTGATAAGTCTGTGTTCAAAGTTTTTCTCCTTCCATGTCTTTTTTACTTGATTGTATTTTTTACACTGGTGTTACTATTTGATTCTCATGGAATTCCTGTTTTAAAATTTTTAAAAATTTTGTTCTAATTTGTTATACATGACAGAATGCATTTTTGCATTTTGATAAATCATACATAAATGGAGTATAATTTCTCATTTTCTGATTGTACATATTTTAGGATCACATCAGTCATGCAGTCATATATGTACATGAGGTATTAATGTCTGTTTCACTCCTCTATCCTCCCTACCCCCATGCCTCTTCCCCTCCCTTCACTCCCCTCTACCGAACTAAAGTAACTATTCTTCCCTAGCACCCCCACTCCCACCCCTTACTGTGAATTAGTGTCTGCATATCAGAGAAAACATTCGGCCTTTGGTTTTTTGGGTTTGGCTTATTTCGCTTAGTATGGTATTCTTCAGCTCCATCCATTTACCAGCGAATGCCTTTTAATATTTTAATATTCTTAAGTTCCACTGTAATGTACCTTGGTGTGGGTTATTACTTGTCCTCTTTAGTCTTTTATAAACGTGTTTAATCTGAGTTCTTCATCTCTTTTTAATTCTAGGGAATTAATGATCTATTTTCTAAAAATATTTTCTTTTCTATTTATTTGTTGTCACCCACCCCCATTCCTGTTCACTATTGTCTGTGTATTAGAATCTGTGATAGGGTTTTCTATTTTTTCATGCTCTATCTTTTAATTCTTCTCTGCTTTCTGGGAGCATTCTCTCTGAACTTGTATTGCACTGCTTTATTCTGTTCTTGTAACCAGTGTGCTATTTATCTTATCTGTTGTGTTCTTGATTTCAGCTTCAAAAAGCTGAAAAACTCTTACTGATCTCTTTATCCCTTTGAGGGATAGCTGTGTTGATTAAAAGCTTTCTGTCTGTCCCAGGAATTCTACTTCATACCATACATATTTAGCGTGTATTGGCACTCCTCAGATGTCTAGTTATTCTGGTTTAAGAGTTTTTACCAGGGATGCCAGCTTCCTTGCCAGGGCACAGATAAGTTCAGGCTATAGATTATGTGCCTCTGAGGACTTAAATAAAAGGAAGGAGGTGAGCTCCTGGCATCCCCCAAACACTGTGGTCCTTTTGATTTGTTGCCACACATCCAAATGACTCTCACTGGTCTGGGGTTTACTTTAGGCTATTACAAAGTGGAAGCACTGGGAAGAGGTGTCTCCTTAGGTTGCAACAGACTAGCTGGTGGGCTGTCCCCATAAGGATATTACTCCTCTAACTCCTGACTTCCTATACCCTGTATTTACTGAGCCAGTATAGAAAAGGGGATGGAGCCAGCACCCTTTTAAGTCTGTGCTGGAACAAGGTGATCAACACACTTTCAGCTTGAAAAGTGCTGTGATGGAAGTCTTCTGGGAACACAGTGGAGTAGCACCAAATCAGGACTTCAGATGAGGGGATAGGAAAGGAATGGTATGTCTAGGAACAGAAGGAGCGGGGGTCTTTATATCTAGGACCTGGATGCAAGGGGCGAATCTGGAGAGAGAAGCAGGGAGAAGAGTATACAGGACTTACGAAGCTAGCAATAGTGGAGAAAATAGCACTAAAAACAGACTTGAATCATCTAAATGCATTGGATCCGATTTGGAAGATCATTGTTTAGCTTGGTGTTGGCAGTCAGCATTTGAGGATGTGTCACTGAGGGACGTAAATTGAAGGAAGAGATTGCTGCCCAGCAGTTCCCTGTCTATTCCATCATCGCTCACCACATCACTTCACTTAGTCGTGACAGCTTTTGGGTAATTAGAGTCCAAAATGTGGATGTTATGAACTGCCACCAGTGGCTACTTTAAAGATCTTTTGTGTTCTCCCACCCTTAACGAAGTAATCCTTAATGAAATAATCCTGCTGTGAGGACTACTTTGCCCATTCCGTTCTTTCCTTCAGACCCTCAAGTGCTGACTGTTAAAGACCTCTCTCTACCTGCCACCTTTGTTCCTGTTTCAAAGCAGTTCCTTTTAGTAAGTGTAAGCAAGCAGCAGGATTCATGCCCTGCTATGATGTCTGACTTCTATTACAGCGTCTTTAAGAAGACCTCATCCCTTCCAAAATTATTATTGTTTTTAAAATATATCTTTAAAAAAAGATCATGTAGGGATAAATGGAGAGTGTTCACTGGGTGACAGAGCCTAAAGGAAGATGGTTGTATTGTGTAGAAAGGAATGCTGTGAGACTTCCCGGGGTTCCCTGAGCACTCTGGGCTGTCAGCATGGGTTTGTGGGTGCAGTTGCACCTCAGTCATGCCCTGGAGGTGCCCCAGAGCCCATTGCTGGGACTGATCAGTACAAAGGTGTTTTGTCCAGGACCCAGGGAACTCTGCCTGCTGCTCCTTCCTTTCCCTGTTAACATCTAAAAAAGACAAAAATGTCCTGTTCCTAAGATCAAGACTTTATATTTGAAGCTTTTTAATTTTTTTAACCTAGATGGGAAAGGAAGGAATATTTGATGACCATCAGTAGAATATTACAAGATTGTAGTTTTTTTTTTAGTCCCTGATATATTGGACATATTATTTTTTTAAAAAATCAAGATATAAATAATGATAATTCAATTTAAAAATATTTAATTTTGTAACAATCATAGATTCACAGGAAGTTACCAAGAAATGTGCAAGGACATATGATTAATTAAAAAAAAAAATCCCAAGACTGAGTAGAACAGTGGTAGAGTACTTGCCTAACATGCATGAGACCCTGGGTTTGATCTCAGCACTGCAAAAACCAAAAGCAAGCCAAAACAAAATGAAAAACAAACAAAACCTTCTGAAAGTAGCTTTACTGTTTTTCTGATTACATATAGATAGCATGCGATCCTTGTCTAAATTTCTAAATTTCAAACATTACAAAAAAAATTTAAACAGTAAGTGAAAAGCACCTGACATTCTATTAGCTAGAGATAACCATAACATATTTTTTGACTATCTTCTGTACATTTGTCTAGATATATGTAAAAACACCTACCTCGTTTGATGTAACTGGTTGTATAAAAAGCTTCTATTTCACAAAATAATTCTTCTTAAATAAGAGAAAGCAGAAAGAAAATTCTCCTTTGGAACTCCCTGCCTTGGCCCTTAGCCCTAACTCTTGATTTCTTATTTATTTTTTGATCTTATCTCTCCCCTCCATTTTTGTGGTTTGATTTTTTTCTCAAACTACAGACAAGTTAAAAGAATATTACAGGGAGCATTCCAGGTCCTTCACCTGGACTCACTGATGGCTAGCATGTTTCTTTTTTTGTTTTAATTCTCTTTATGTTTTCATCTGTTAACCTTTTTTTAAAAAAATTGTTTTTAGTTGTAGATGAACATAATACCCTTATTTTATCCATTTATTTTTTTATATGATGCTAGGATTGAACCCAGTGCCTCACGTGTGCTAGGCAAACGCTCTACCACTGGGCCACAACCACAGCCCCTAACCTTTTTTTTAAAATAATTAATTTGCAAGTACATTGCGGACATTATGACCTTTCACCATACAGACTTTAGCATGCGGCTTCTCCAAAGAAGCACATTCTTTTCTACAAAACTACAATGTGTAGTGAATGCATGGATTTTTTTCCAATGTGTTATAATCCTTGAAAGGTGCTTAAATTATTTCAAAGTTAACCAATGAAATATGTTTCCTTATCATTCTAGGTGCAGTGAATGAAATGGATAGCAATTTAGCTGAAAAGTTGGGGGCTGTTATAGCAAACCAGGGAACCATGATTCTGAGATCTCTCCTTGAGTCTCAAGTTTTTCATCTCTAAATGGTGTTGATATAATGTTAATATAACAGATGAAGGTGTTCTGTCAAACACCTCATGTGCATTCTCTCATTCAAAACTTGCACTGTTATCCTCATTCTGTAGATGAAAAAATTGAGGCCCAAGGTGGATAAAGGGAGACCCAGGGAAGTCCAAGGTCATACAATGAATAAATGATGGAACCAAATTTCAAAATCCAAAGCCTATGGCTTTTCTGCTGAGCTGATAATGTGTACATATAGCTGCATTATTCGCACCTGGAACAGACTTGTAGAAGGCAACATCAATTTAAAAAAATTGTCAGAGGGGCTTGGTGGAACTTGCCTGTAACCCCAGTGGCTCAGGGGGCTGAAGCAGGAGGATCAAGATTTCAAAGCCAGCCTCAGTAATTAGTGAGGCCATAAGCCACTCAGTGAGACCCTGTCTCTAAATAAAATACAAAAAAAGGACTGGGAATGTGGCTCAGTGGTTAAGCGCCCTTGGGTTCAATCCCCAGTACCAAAAAAAAAAAACAAAAAACCCCAACGAAAACTGCTTTCAGAAACTATCCTCAGTGGACTAGTCAGGCTCCAATTTCTTAAATAACCATAGGCCAGGAATTCCTTAATATATTTCAGGAAGTTATGGAAAAATAAGTATTATTTAAAAAAAAAAAATTTTTTAATCTTATAAGTAGTATAACCACACTCCAAAAAGCTGAAATGCATGGGAAAGAAATGATCACCTTTATTTCACTCATAGTCTTGCCAGTTACTTTGGACATTTTTGTGAGTTCCTCCTTTTTAATTCATCTAAATTTTACTTAGATATTATACTGTCTCTTTAGCTAGTAAGCAAAATAACATTTCTGATTATGCAAATATACTAGAGCCTTCATTTCCATAAAAGTTGATCACTTATTTTTATTCCTGTGTACCAGTTTTAGAAAGTGGTCAAGATGAAAAATGTACCAAGGACCCAGGAGAGGATGAGGTGTAGAGGTAGATGTGGGAACTACTGTTCTGCAGGGGAGTGGAATATATACCACACAGTGGAAGCCTGAAGGAAGGGCAGATAATGAGTGTACCCTGGGAAAACAGTTCACTATCAAGGTGACATTAAACTGATTTTTTTTAGGATGGATAGGACTTTGCAGAGGATGGGGAGTGGGATTCTTGTGAAAGATGTAGATGTGCAAAGTGATGTGGCTGGGTATAAGCAGTTGGGTCAGGAGACCAGGAGTATTGATATCCAGTGAGGCTGGGTCTAGATCGTGTCTGTCTAGCTCACACATCAAAAGTGTGAGGGAGGTTAGAGATCTACTACAGCTATTAGATAATTTTGAGCAACAGAGTTCTTATGTCTCATTTACATCGCAAAGAATATCTTCAGATGACATTGTGGAAGGCAACATCTGAGAATGACGAGTCTAGAAAATGTGTTAGGAAGAGCTATCAGGAGAAATATGTAACAGAGACTATGTTGTATTGGAAATTTACATCTTTAGTATACAAATTACAAGAATGTCAGATGTGCTAGTAACTTTTAGAAGTATTTGACGTTTCTTGTTGTTAGCATCAAGGATAATGTCTAGGCCTGCCTTGTGGGGTTGTGTAGGTTGCTTACTGCATAACAGTGTCTACCTGCCAAGATATGAAACTTGGCACGGACTGCATCTATTCAGTTGAGGTTTCATTTTCTGAATTATATCAAGGCTGCATGGCTAACAGTAACCTCAAGAGTTACTACCCATTTTCAGACAAGGCCTACTTTTCATTCTTTATAATGAGCAGTGAGATAAAGTGTGAAGTATCAAGACAGTAAGAAGCAGAGACCAAAGTTCCTTTTAGTCCCTGTCAAAAACAGTGGTAAACAGCAGTTAGCTGGCATCCACTGTGGTTTTCAGCCTTCCAGAAAGGTGTTATCACCCACTGGTGGAGAAGCCCATGACCCTCACATGTAGCCCAGGCCCAGTCCTGTGGGCACAGATGGATGACTGCCCTTAAGGGCCTTGATATCCAGGCACAACCCCATTATCTCACTTGAGGCCTTCTGTGGCCTGGTGTTCTTTAGTACGTACTACACACAATGTGCAGGAAGCTTAGTTCCTAGGTGCAGAGAGACTTGTTCTAGAAGTTTTGCAGTTTTTCTGTTTTTTGTTTTTGTTTTTATTTTTGTTCTTTTGTTATTGTTTTGTTTTTTAATCCCTTGTGGTAAGATTTATTACTTGGCTTTTGGGAAAGGCATACAAGAATCTGGGTGTGATTTAGGTAAGAACAATTTGAGCAGTAATCACCCCTGCTAATCCCAAGGATGTCACATGAGAAACAGTAACTTTTTTCATCTCTCTTCATATTTTGCAGTTTTAAGCCTAAAAGGGGAATTTGGCCAGCAGTCTTCTAGAATGGGTCCTCATAGATTTTTTTCTGTTATGACACATCTTTGCAGAGATGGATTTTTTTTGTCTAGGGCTTGATCCAGTGGTTCCTTAATTTTAATTTTGTTTCTCTTCTCTAAGAGAAAGGGTAGAGATGTGCCCTCAGAGCAGGGGTTGGTAAATTAGGGCCTATGGCCTAGTGGGCCTGTGAATGAAGAAGAATTTCTATGTTTTTAAAAAGCTGGGATCAGGCTGGGGATATAACTCAGTTGGTAAAATGCTTCCCTTGCATGCATAAGGCCCTGGGTTCTAATTCTCAGCACCACAGGGGGAAAAAAAAAGTTGGGAAAAGGTCAAAAGAAGAACATTTTTGTATTATATTGGAACCAGAAATGCTCATCCACTTATGTATTGTCTATGGCTATATTCCTGCTTCAAGTGCAAAGTTGAGTTGTTGCTGAAGAGACCATTCAGTTTACCTGAAATATTTACTACCTGGCCCATTATGGAAAATGTTTGTTGTTGGGTGTGGGGGTGCATACCTGGAATAACAGATACTTGGGAGGCTGAGATAGAAGGATTGCAAGTTTGAGGCCAACCTTTGTAACTTACTGAGGCCCTGTCTCAAAATAAGATTAAAAGGTCTGGGGGGTGTAGCTGAGTAGTAAATTGCTTGCCAAGCATGTGTCAGACCCTATATTTAATCCCTAGTACTGAAAAAAATTATATGATGATATCTTCTTTAAAAAAAATCTAAAACTTTATTGAGATATAATTGACAGGCAACAAATGGCACATATTTTCAGTGTCTAATTTGATAAGTTTTGACATAGATACTCATGAAGCTGTCACCACAATGAAGATGCTGCATGTATCCACTGTCCTCCAAAATTTTCTTGTGCCTCTCTAAAATCCCTTCTTCTTTCTCCTTCCCATCCCTCACTATCTCCAGTAACCACTGATTGGCTTTCCATCACTATAGACAGTTTATATTTTCTAGAGTTTTCTAAAAATAGAATCTGACAATATGCTCTGCACTTTTATACAACTAATTTTATTTAGAAAACTTATTTTGAGATTCATCTATGTTGTATCAATATTCCTTTATTTTTTATTTAACTGAGTAGTATCCATTATAAGGATATGTTAGATTTATTCATTCATTTACTTCTCAATGGGAATTTTTTTTTCCTGTTTCTGATAATTGCAAATAAATCTTCTGTGAACTTTTGTGTATGTCTTTGCGTGGATGGACATTTTCTTATCTCTTGGGTAAATGCTTATAAGTGAAATGGTTTGACTATAAGGAAGGTTTATATTAGTTTTTTAAGAAACCATTAGATGGTTTCAAAGTAACCATTGTACCATTTGACATTCTCACCAGCAGTGTGGTGTGGAGAGTACTAGTGCCTCCCTAAGAGCCAGTATTGACCATTATTCAACAGTGTCTGCACTATCTATTTGTATAAAGTATGAGGAAGAGTTTATAATAATCAGGCTACTTTAGACTGTGTAGACTTCAACAAAATGGATTCAATTTAAACAGTCAACTTTGGGGCCTAATGATCTGATTTATTAAGAAAAATGGGGGGCTGGGGAGATAGCTCAGTTGGTAGAGTGCTTGCTTTGTAAGCACAAGGCCCTGGGTTCGATCTTTAGCACCCAAAAAAAAAGAAAAGTGATTGAAGACATGGAATCCACACAGAATCCTCTATATCAATGTTAAGATCTTTACTTTTTATGCAGCAAAGAATGCATATCACTTTGTAATTTTAAACATCCATAAAGTATGTGACCCTCACCTCCACCCATTCTGGGATTAAATCCTCTGAAACAGTAAGCTTTTAGCATGCATACAAATTGAGGGGGAACCTGTCAGACACACAAATTTCTGGGTGCCCTCCCTAGCATTCTGAACCAGAGGTTTGGGTGGGGCCCAGGAATCTGCATTTTAGAGATGCTGTGCTGCTGTGTTGGGACCTGTTGCAGCACTTTTTCCTACCTACGGATTACAATTGTAGGCACCACTTGTTTCCAGTGTAGCGGTGTTAAACATTATTCAAGTGTAAGATACTGGATTTCAAATGAGTTTTTTAGTAGCCTTGTTAGCATGAGCCTCTTCATTATTTATTTTTACTTTTTGCATTTTTGGGATAGTTTATACATTAGAGCTAGGCTGACCATTTCAACCATCTCAAACTCTCCTTTCCCTGTCCCCTGCCCCAGGATCTTTTTTTGTTTTGCTTTTTTTTTTTTTGGTCAATAAGCCAGAGTCCAGAGCCCATGATAAAATTTATTGGAGAAATATGGGAGTAAATTGCTATCTTCATTTAAGCTAAGAAGGTTCCCCATGGTAACCATTTATTGTCTTACGGAGTTTATATGCAGAGTTCACTCACTCGAGTGGTGCAGTCTCTGTCGCACATAAGGTTGGACTGCTTGTTTCTGCTACTGATACAATGAAATTTAAATAACAACATTATTTTTCTCTCTTTTAAAATACGCTTTATTTAGAACTATTTTGGTGGAAAACTCTCTGCTCAAGGGAAAATGCCTTGGATTGAATATAACCATGAAAAAGTTTCTGGCACAGAATTCATTATTGACTTTCTGGAAGAGAAACTTGGAGTGAATTTGAACAAAAACCTCGGCCCTCACGAAAGAGCTGTGTCACGTGCGGTGACCAAGATGGTGGAGGAGCACTTCTACTGGTGAGTCCCCTGTGGGCGACAGTGAGTGCCCTGTGGGCACAACCCTGTCCTTCCCATAGGTAATATACCCTGAGTAAGCATGACTGTAAAACTTTATTATGGACTCTGAAACTCGAATTTCATTTAATACAACCTATTCTTCTTTTGATTTTTTCCCCCCCAACCATTTAAACATGTAAAACCTCTGAAGCCCACGTGCTACAATTTGCTGACCCTTGATCACTAGCTGAGGGGATACATCTGTTGGTTGGGCTCAGGGCTCTTCATCAATACAAACTGCTGGATTAAAATCCCATCACATCAGATACATGGAGGAGGCAGGGAAGAGCACTTAGAGGCAGAATTCCTAGGTGAAATAGATTGCACAGCCTTTGCGAGCTGCTGTCAGTTTTTCTTAGTGAGAGTTCTCTGTGTTCCAGAAGTGAAGCATGCAGTGACTTTGCCCTGGTGGCCTGGCTCCTACTTAGCATTCCTCAAGTTTGAAGCATCACGGAGTTCTGCTGCCGAGCTGCCCCTGTTCTGCTCCTTGTTGCCTTGAGCTGGCAGGTCTGCTCTTCTTCCTTCGAAAGCTCATTTTTCAGGTGGGGCTTTCCCCCCTTCTTTCATCCATTTTCTGGCATTTCTGCATTTTTCTTTTCTTTTTTTTTTTTTTTTTTGCAGTGCTGGGGATTGAACTCAGGGCCTTAGTGCTTGCGAGGAGAGCACTCTACCAACTGAGCTATCTCCCCAGTCCTGCATTTTTCTTTACTACCCTGTAGATGAGAATGGATTTCTCCCTAATTTCTATAAACTTTATCTTCTCCCATAGATTTAATAAAGAATTGTTAAGTCCATTTTTTTTGACATTATTTGTTACTCCTGGGCCAGATGCTGGTCCACTAGCTTTTACCAACTGCCTCTCTCCTCCTGAGAGATACACTCTACGAGGGGCAGATTGTAGAGGATTCTTCCTCCTCAGCTCCAGGTTTCATTCGTTCCGCTCTCTTTCTAAATGGAAAATTTGCTGTTCCGGTCTCTCAGATTTGAACTGACCCTCTATTTTTCTTCTCCTTTTCTTACTTTTGGTTCTTGCTTAGTTTGTTCTGGAGCTGACCTGAGCTCTTCATCTTCTCCCTGCTCACTACAGAGGTAAAGGAAAGGTGATCAAGGAGGGAACAGGGGGGTAGTGAGGCAGGAGCACAAATCAGTGTGGAAGAGATCAGACTTAGTGTTCTGGAATATACCTGGCTCTGTTATTTATGATGCAGATGGAGAACTTCTGGGGTTCCCCTCTCAGAGTGTGGACCAAAATGCATGACTTCGTGTGATTTGCTTGGCTTCCAGAAAGATTTGTGGGACAGAACACATCATACTTCCTTGCCATGCTCCTGACCCAGCTCTGCAGTGATGAAGGGAAATGAAGAACCTACACAGGGCCACCCTGACCCTTATATCTTCTTCTGTCTGACAGGCCTCTCCCATGTCTTATTTGATAGACGGGCTCATTATGTGGGGTGTTATTACCTTGTTGCCAAAAGAACTGAGGCCCTACATTTTAAATGATACTTTAGCTACAAAGTATCTGTGGTGGCTAGAAAATATGTATTCTGGTTAGCAAATTTTTGATTCAGCAGAATTCCCCACTCCCACACGACATTGTCTTTTGCTCTGTGTGTGCATGTGTGTGTGTGTGTGTGTGTGTGTATGTGCGTGTGTGTGTATTTTATATAACTTCACTTCCTGGTAGAAATTCATGGATGGTTTCCCTCACCATTGCTTCTTTTCACTAGCCCTCAGCTACTACCAGATGTGGAGAGCAGGCTGTGGATGTGGGTCAAGTGTGGGAAGTTGGCAGGTGGTACCCTGGTAGAGAAGGATCTTAGTTTTAAGAAACATAAACTTCCAAGTGCTTTTGCTTGGAGATTTGCTTGGGCTATATGTAGACACTTCTAAGGATGATTTTATTTCTCTAATTCACCTTTTAATTAGAAAAATATTTGGGGGAGTTTAGCTCTTGTTTCTTTCTTATGCCTATTCAATTGTTAATTGGAAGAAGACATAGTGAAGGTTGGAGGGAGGGTCTTGATTAGGATGCAGGTAACTAGTGACCTTTCAAAATCATATTCCTAATTCTTTCTATTCCCTTTAGTCTCTAGTAGCAGCAGGAAAAGCACCGCTTTCTGTTTCTGAAAATTCCTGAGCCTTTAGCCAACATCTTGCTTTGGTGAAACCCTGAAGAGATTCCTGAGAGCTCTAAATCTCGCCCTGTTCCCACAAAAATGCTGCAGGCAGAGAGCCTCTGACATTCTTCCCTTAGGCTTCTCTCCTCCTTCTCTTCTTTTGGTTCTAGCAACCACACCTAAAATGTGCACCCCTGGAAGCCTGGGCCCAGCATAGGAAACTGACCTCATTATGTGGGAACATATTACAAGTATGGGTTTTCTGTGGGATCTTGTTAAATTCTGACAATCATTGAGCTTCTGGTTTGTAATGTACTCAGAGGTGGGAGAGGAACTGCAGTAAGCCCACTGTGTTTAACTCAGTTATTGAATGATCTGGGGGTTTCAGATATGTTTTATTTGAAAACATATCTGAAACTTTAAAAATTCTCCACATCAAGTATAATTTTCTGGGCAGCAAAGACGATGGAAAACTCTCATTATGTAGCATCACATCATCCTGAAGCTCTGTTTTAGTCTGTTCAAATAAGCACACTCAGCTGTAAAGTGGTTTGCTTGCTTTTGAAATCTATACAATTACATCCCACTTGCATTATAAAAGCTATTATTGAAGATGAAGAAGACAGTTTTTTTTTTTTTTTTTTTTTCTTATCCCCTTTGTCCTACTGGATGCCTAAGTTAGATCTAATGCGGGGAAGTTGTTATAAGGGGTGTGGGAGAGACAGGGCATCAAATTACTGGATTCTGGAACTGGTTTTGGGCAGCACTGTAGCTTCTTCAGTGTGACATACTGCCCCCTGGTGGACATCAGTGAGTGCCTTCCTATTCTCCCAACCCCATAGAGAAGTGTGCAGGGAGGGTTGCACTACCAGACTCTGTAGTCATAACATCTGCAGATATAGGCATTGAAAGAATGAATTAATATTCACTTCTAGTTTGGCCATAATTTAAAGATTTTGAGCTTGAAGTACTTTTTTTTTCTTTTTTGGCAGTTCTGGGGATCAAACCCAGGGACTCATGCATGGTAGGCAAGCACTTTATCACTGGGTCACTCCTGTGTGACTTTTTTTCTTTTCTTTTTTCCCAATACTGGGGTCTTGCACATGCTAAGCAAGTGCTGCTACAACTGAACTACATCTACATTCTCAGCCCTATTATAGATTTTTAAATTTTATTATTATTAGTTTTTTACCGTGCTGGGAATCAGGGCCTCACACATACTAGTCAAGGGCTTTACCACTGAGCTATATTCCAGCCCTGTGTGACTTTTTTAAAAAATATTTTTTAGTTGTCAATGGATCTTTTATCTATTCCTGAGGATTGAACCCAGGGTCTCACACAGGCGAGGCAAGCACTCTACCACTGAGCCACAACTCCAGCATCCCCCTTGTGACTTTTGATGTAGTTTCAGTGACTGAGGGAGATGGGTGCTTTTTTAAAATGACTTACCCAAGAAGATATGTTCTAATAGGCAGGACAGACTCCCTGACTGCACCTCGATTAATATGTTCACCTTGTCTTTCTTTGCCATTCAGTTTTAGCTATAATGAGGGCTCCTGTTTGGAAGGTCCAATCTAATGCTCGAGAAACTTGGTGAAATTACAGAAACATATCAAAAGCTCCTCTACCATCTGGCAAATATTGAGAGTACAAGAAAAAGATAGCAAGGATGTAGCCCACAGAGAGAGAGGCTTTCTCATGACTCAGAAGGCCATGTTCTGAGACTCAGTTGTTTGTACGGTTTGCAACTTTCCACATGTCAGTGTTCATTTCTACCTTGGGCCTGGCGCCCCTTAGGTTATAGTGAGAGATACCTTCATTAAAAATATCAGGGATCAGCCTTTCTTTGCCTGTTTTTAAAAAGTCTCTTTTAAAAAATATATGAGCAGATTTTATCCTTCTGTTCTAAGATAATCTTTAAAAACTCTTTGGCCCCATTTTTGCATGAGAGCTCAGAAACATTAGTTGCAATAAGGAGAGTGAGTACCTCAACTTCCTGAAATAGACTTTCCAATGATAAATTACTTTAATTGCTTAGCCTAATCTACTTTCCAAATCCGCCCTTCTTGCCCTCTTCAGTTAATAATTCATGATTCCCTGTGCAGTGGGCTCCTTCTCAGTGGAGAGGGAGGAGCCACGAATCCCAGAAGAGTGGCAGCCCTTTCGTCACCCTTTGTAGGCATTTCTCCTTTTTCCATTTTTCTGCTTAAGTGTGTGTCATCACTTAGAAACACTACTTAGCAGTAGTTGGCTCAGAGTGAAAGCCTTTTTTTTATTCAATCAATAATTCGTTTTTCAGCCAACTAAATGAATGACTACCAGTAGCCAGGCACCATGTCCCTATCCTCAAGTGGCTCACAGGCTGAAGGGAGACCGACATCATGCCTCTGCAATGGCCATTGTAGGGGGCAGTATGAAGAATGGAGGGAAGGCAGTGAGAACCTGCTAGAGACAAGAGGGAAGACTTCCCAAAGGAGATGGTGTCATGACGAGGTCTAGGGACATCTGGAGTGACTAGAAGGGGAAGATTAGGATGTCCAGAGAGATGGGGGAGTCAGCATGTGCAAAAGTGTAGAGGTAACAGGAGGTTTTTGGGGGAGTGTCTTGGTCCACTTGCAATGCCATGACAGAATAGCACGCACTGGGTGACTTACAAAGAATAGCATTTATTTCTCTTAATTGTAGAGGACTGAAAAGTCCAAAGTCAGGTGCTGGCAGATTAGTATCTAATAAGGACCTGCTTCCTAGTTCACAGACAACCATCTTCTCCCTGTAACCTTAGATGCAGAAAGAGTGAGGGAGCTCTTGGGGTTTTTTTTCATAACGGCATCAGTCCCATTCATGAGGACTCTGCCCCTACTACCTACTCACCTCCCAAAGCCCACCTCCTAATACATCTCACTGGGGATTAGGTTTCAACATAAGAATTTGGGGAGGGAGTGACATAAACATTCAGTCTCTAACAGGGAGGTGAATGTTATTCTGAATGGCTGGTTCATAGGTTACATGGGAGACAGTGCAGAGATGGGGCCTAAGAAAGGCCAGACCAAGGAGGAATTGGACCATGAGAGCAGTGAAGAATGCCTTCTGGGATTCATGAAAAATAGGTCCTGGGATTCTGGTCTGGGTGAAGAGAAGCAGGTTTGAAGGGTACAAAGATGATGAGTTCAGTTTTGGCAATATTGGTTTGCATTTCCTGAGAGTCACCCATGTGAGATCCATGATCTCAGGACAGAGGTATGGACTGGATATGGATTTGGGAATCAGTGTGAAATCTTGGGTGTGAATTAGATGACCTCATCTCTGTGGAGTAAGTAGATAGGAGGATGGAAGAAAAGAGGAAATAGATAAAAATCTTCAGAACTTGTGAGAGGTGGGAGGAAAAACAGGATAGATGTAGGCTAAGAGAATTCCAAGAGAGAGGCCAACAGTATCAGATGCTGTAGGGAGTTCTCAAAATATAGAAAGTTTTATTTGGATGTTGCAACAAGTGATGATTAGTGACTTGGATGAGACTGATTTTGGTGGAGGGAGTGGAAGCTCCACCTAGTTTTCAGGAGTTTTGGTTGTGTGAGGAGGTATATGGTTGGTTGTAATGATATGGACGCATGTTCCGAGTGATGTCTTCTACCTGGGCTAGCTGATTTGGGAATCTGTGATTCACTCGTGTGTATGTGTGTGTGTGCGCGCGCATGTGTGCAGTTGATAGACACTTCATTGGGCTTGACCCTAAAGAGCTGCTTGGCCCTCATTTGCCTTGACATTGGTCTATAACACTGGACACAGGAGGTGAATGAACGGGAAGAAGGAGGACAAAGGAAGACAGTTTCGCAGATAGCTGGGAAATTATGAATGAACCCAGTTCTCCTTCTTCTGTGTTCTACATTCAAGCTGCTGCTGCAACGAGAGAACTTTACATCTTTGCAGTGATGGTGCTTCCTCCCCACTGACTCCAAACATGCCCCTCCCATCTCTGCCTGCTGCTGTCTACCCATTGCTATGTCCTGTCTTCTACACATGCCCTCATACACATTTCCTGCTCAACAGAGAAAACTAAAGTCATGAAGCAGAAACTCTGAACCATTCAGTAGCCCCCCCCCCATCTCTTACAACATCTCTTTCCCTCCATCTCAGAGAGATTCCCTAAGTCTCTCCAAGTTGCACCTCCAGTCTGGTCTTCTCATCTAACTTGCCCTTGAACCATGGTTTTCTCAATAACACCCTTCACTCTAGAAACTTTCTTAGGTGACCTCACCTCCTCTTACAGCTTTAAAATTGTTATCAACATGCCTCTGACTACCAATTCTCCATCTAGAATATCCACCTGTCTCTTGAGTTCTCAACCTGCTAAACGTCTTCCCTTGGTGGTTCCATGGGACTTTCAAATGCAGCTGGTTAGCTCATCTTTCATTGCCCAAATCAGTTCCCTCTTATGTAATCTAGTATCCATTAGTGGTATTATCCACTCAAACCAGTCTAGGTGTAAATGCCCGGTTTCTCCTTATACACAATTTGTGATCAGTAGACTCTCTTCTGTCTCAGCATTTCTCCCACACTTCCGTCTAGCATCCCCTCTGCCGTTGCCTCAGTCAGTGCATCATTTCTTGCCTGGTCTTGCTGTGGTCTTCTAACCAGCCTTCCTACAGCATTGCCACACATCTGGTTATGCTTCTTGTCTGTTAAAAACTTTCCAGGGGTTAACCTTGGCTTTTTGGATGAAGGTCAGCTCCCCTTGCCTTAGGTCTGTCATGATCTGATCCTTCCCAATCTCCTCTCTCACAAGCTGCCTCCTCTGCCTCCTGGGCCTCACCCACACTCTGGAATTCTGGAAGGTCATCAAGCAGCCAGTGTTCTTAATTACTGCAGGTGTACAAAGAAGAGCAAATATGAAAGCATTTTATTTTCATATTTATGTAGAATTTTTCAGAACAAATGTGACATATATTATACGGAAAGATCCAATGAATGCTTTTCCTAGAAGAGACCATTGCGATGTACATTTTTCCTATTTTTGGCAAAATCCATTTCATGACTCCTAAATACTTTGAGAGACTTACTAAAAAGAGTTACATGAAACTTTCTAATAAGATCTGTGCATATTCTTTTAACAAGGGAATAAAGAAAAATGTTTAAACTTGATTATAGGATTTTTCAGTAAAAATGAGGAATTTTTCAGAATTTTAGAGAAATCTTCTAATTTTCATATTTAAAGAGGAGACAACCCTAAAGGAACAGAACTGTATAAGATTATTAAATCTCATGGCTTTTTGTTTTTGCCTTTTACCCTCTTCAGGTGGAAAATAACATTTAACTGTTGCAACAATTGACTCATTCCCTGTGTTCCCTCTCAAAATATTGTTCACATTTATGATTAAAAAAATTTTTTTTAGTTGTAAGTGGACACAGTACCTTTATTTTGTTTATTTCTTTCATGTGGTGCTGAGGATTGAACCCAGGGCCTCACACATGGTAGGCAGGCACTCTACCCCTGAGCCACAACCCAAGCCCCCATTTCTGATTTTTTGACGTGCCCATTACTGCTGCATCAACTTGTACTAGTAGAGATGACTGTCAGTACATTTTTTATCAATATGAGGAAAAACTAGAATCTCATGCCCACAGCTACCTTCTCCTCAGCCTTCAGTGGGAAACCCTTGTAATTTCTAACTACCAACATTGTTAGTTTTAAAAGCATTCTTGCAGTTGCAGAGGTTTGGAGAACAAAATCAGCAAAGGCCTGGGTATTGCAGTCAAGGAGATGCATGAACAGTGAATAACCATTTAGCTGTCCATACATGTTATATAGGCGCATCTTATGCTGAGTTTGCCAAGAGCACCAACTGGGAAAAGTGATTCAACCAAGTTCCTTTGGTATTTGTATTCACTTTATAATCCTTGAGAACAAGCTGAGGTAGTGTTTGTTTTTAGAAAAGCCAATCATTTCCACAATATTTATAATTTATAATAAACAGGGACAAGTGTGTACCTACTCACTAATCCTCTTTCAAAAAGACAAAATAGCTTTCTTTTTTAAAAAAATAATTTTATCTCATGAAATATAAAGTACATACAACAGAGTGTATGAAATAGAACAGTGCAGCGTTTTTAGCACAAGGCTTGTGCCTGTGGAGCTGTCCTTGTGTTCAAGAAAGGAAGGATGCCAGCCCCCACTGCCTGCAGCCATGTGCCCGGGAGACTCACCGTCCTAACTAAAACACTTTCAAGTGGGGCTCTCCTTGTTTTCTGTGGGGTTGTGTAAGAGAAAGGGGAAGCATGGCTCTGAGAGGTGGGGAGGGTATGGGGGTGGGTTCCCGGAGAGGTTTGGTGGGATTGGAATATCATCTGGATTGTTCACCTTTTCTCTCACAGGCCCGTAAATCTAGGCATTGATTAGAGCCTGTTGTAATATCTGCCACGCAGATTGCTCTTTGTAAAAGCTGCAATTGTTTGGTTCCTCCAGAGTGTGCCGAGTTCTGAACAACTCATTCAGAAGCGACTCTGGAGCTTACATGTGTCTGATGCACGGTAGTAACCTGTTTCCACACAATTCCAGGACATTAGCTTATTGCCAGTGGGTGGACAATCTCAATGAGACCCGGAAGATGCTCTCTCTTAGTGGTGGCGGTCCCTTCAGTAACCTGCTGAGGTGGGTCGTGTGCCACATAACAAAAGGAATTGTGAAGCGCGAGATGCACGGCCATGGCATTGGCCGCTTCTCGGAGGAGGAGATTTACATGCTGATGGAGAAGGACATGCGCTCCTTAGCAGGGCTCTTGGGTAATGTACCACGCCTTCTATTCTGTATTTTGTGTCCTTATTTTTTTGCATGAATAGTGAAGTACTGCTGATGTACTAACTTAAAGTACATCTTGCTTGGTTTCTTCTATTCCACAAGTGGGTTGCAGTGCCACCATTTAACCAAGCCCCCCACCTCCCAGTTTTCAGGAGCATGTGTCTTTCCACTAACTCTCTAGTAGTTTGACTGTGATTTGTGTAGCAAGTCCCTTGTGAAGGGAGTATGGGACATGCTTTGGTATCACTACCTGGCTGTAAATGAAGCTGACGTTTCTGAATGTGCTGTGAGAGAAGGGTGATTTTGAGCACAGAAGTTCTTCTGTTTGTAAACAGTTCAAGATTAAAAGGCAGCTTGTGAACGTATCTGCTCAGAAGGCTCCACTGTGTACCCATCAATGAAAGTTTGAGAGACATGCTGTCAGTGCCGGTTCTGACCTATTCCACGAGCACGTGCAGCATTTGTCTTTTTCTCATCCCTTCCCTTTCTGTTTGTTTCCTTGATTCTCTTCAGAGCAGGTTTAGCTCTGATTTTGTATTTATTATACACAATGGGCTTACCTGCCTTTGGGAAGTTTCTCAAGGAGAGGTTTAGAGCCATTCTGTCCACAGGCTGCTGAGGATGGGTGTGCTCTTGCTCACCTGACTGGCTGCAGGTGGCCCAGGCTGCTGCACTTCTGCACTTGGTAGAACTTGATTCTTACCTATGATAATTCATAAATAGATCATTTGAATTCAGGACCCTGCAGGTGTGAAATAATGTCTTCTAGAGGGAGACACCTAAGGTACAGGGAGTCAAGTCCCCCATGTGATTAGTCTTTGGGGGCTACTGATTTCATCTATATAAGGTGGTTTTCTTCCATTGGCCTTTACTTGTTGGCAGGAATTCCCAGATTCATTGTTATCCCTATTCTGGAGCACGTTAGTACCTTACCTCCATCAGAAGGTGGGAATTGGAATTTGTTTTGTTGAAGTCCACTTAGAGCTGTGGGAGGCTGAGTTGAGTACGTTCCTTGCAGAGTGGTCTGCTCTGTCTGGCTTTTTTCTGCTCCATACCCAGACACTTGCTACACGTGGAGTCCTTCCTTGAACCTCAGCCTGCGGGTGGCAGATCGTGGTGCCACATCCATCTCTTGGTTAGCCTTGTTATAAAGGGTCATATCCCATGGGGGGCTTAATGCTGGCTGAACTCCTTCAAAAACTCTGTCTGGTTTGAAGGATTGACACTGTCTAGACCTTCTTTTGTTTTGCTCCACTGAGACCAGGTGGAATTAGCCTCCACTTGCTCATTCCTTTAGAATTGTAGTACTGAATTCTTGACCTCAAAAATCAGGCCCACAGCTGGGTCACTTCCTCCTTTACAATGGCTCTGTCTCTTCCTGACTTGCTTCCCCTCCTCGCCAGCCTATGCTATTGGGAGGCTGGTGAATAAGAAATTGAGTCCCCACAGTTATGGCAGAGATTGTGGCAGTAAAGCGCTGCTTCTCTTTAACAATGTAACAGTGTTTATTTCTTAAACAGAGAGGGCTGACCATCCTTTTCTGGCATATTTCTGGTTGAGAAGACTAGGGAACAGGTTGATAATAATTGACAGTATTTCTCTAACATTTGATGACCTAAACGATGCTATCTCCTGAATTTTGGGGAGATTGGAGGGAAATGAATCACTGATGGCCAGGTTGGATACCTGGCAAATACAGTAGGTCCCCCTTATTCATGCTTTCTGGGGTTTTAGATACCTATATTCAACTGCAGGCTGAAAATATTGAATGGGAAATCCCAGCAATAACTGTGTAAGTTTTAAATTGCACAGTGTTCTATGTAATATGATGAAATTCCTCACTCCCTGCTGCACCCAGCCCAGGAAGTGAACCATCTCTTTGCCCACCACATCCATGCTGTATGCACTACATTTAGTAACCCTCTTGATTGTGAGAAATGTTGCTGTACTTGCATACTGGTAACCCTTATTTTACTGAGAATGTTTCTAAGTACAAGAGTAGTAATGCTGGCAATTTGGATATGCCAAAGAGAAGTTGTGAAATATTCCTTTAAATGAAAGGATAAAAGTTCTCAACTTAATAAAGAAAGAAAAAAATCCTATGTTGAAGTTGCTAAAATTTATAGCAAGTTGTTGCTTATCTCTAACTGCATCTCACTAATAAATTAAACTTTATCATAGGTATGGACCTATGGTGGGGGGAACAGTATATACAGTGTTTGGTTCTATCTGTGGTTTCAGGCATCCACTGGAGATCTTAGAACATATACATTGAGGACAGGGGTGGGGTGGGGGGCTACTTTATCTCATAGAGTGTGAGGACTAAATGCAATAAGTAAAGTATTTACTACATAAGAAGTGCTAAATAAATAGTAGGTGTTATCATGATCACTTTGATAGATTTTGTGGGTAACATAACTTCATTAGGATTATTTTTTGGGGGGACAAATGCCTTTATAACTTTTTATCTACAGTTTTAATTCTACTGTTATTAATCAATTATAGAATTTTGGGAAGGTTTAGAAAAGCACAAGAAAGGAAAACAAATCTCTAATTTTATAATCAAGTGCACAGTTACCATTTTGATGTATAACTTTCTAATATTTTTATGCATAATTTTGAATCATGGGTATGCTTATATTTCTGTATACACGTTAGTTTCCATTTATTTTATTTTTTCCCTCTTATTAAATATTCTATACCCTGTGACTTTATAAGCCTGATATCATACTTAGAACTAGGGAAACTGACATAAGACTTAACAGATGAAACGTCACTTTGTTTGCTTTTTCATATTTGTTATATTATGAATCCTGAATCTACAGGTACAATCTTGAAGCAGATAGAAAATAAGAGAATGAAATTAAGAATTGTAAAGCTGTATCTAGTGTGAGCAAAGAGATCTCCAGCTATGGCCATTAGATATGAGATTAAACTAAAAATAGAAGATGGAATCCAGGACAAAAATCAAATGACACCACCCATTTGACAGACAGGAAAACCGAGGCACAAAACGTTGAGTGATTTACCAACAGTCACACAATCAGTACAAGTGGATCCAGGAGTCAGATCCAGGTCAAACTCAAGACCCTTGTTATTTTCTGACCCCACCATTACCCTGAGGTTCCTTATAGATTGTGCTTCAAAGTGTAGAAGTTGGATTATGTTAGTCTGACCTCTTTAAAATGTCTCCTAAAGTTGCCAGAGCTTTAACTGTCAACTTAAAATGTGGTCTCCAAAGTAATTTTTAAGTACATTTTATTAGCTGGCTCCAGGAAATAGAGTGCAGAATTAAATATGGAGTGTTACTATTTTTTCTTAATTTTTAAATGTTTTGTAGTTGTAGATGGACACATGCCTTTATTTTATTTATTTTTATGTGGTGCTAGGGATCGAGCCCAGTGCCTCATGCATGCTAGGCAAGCACTCTGCCACGGAGCTACAACCCCAGCCCCTGGAGTGTTACTATGATTTAATTTCCTGAGTTTTGTGAGTTGAAGTTGGGCCTTCACTGGGAGGTTGCTCCGCAGCTAGACTGAAGCACATCAATATTTAAGGAGAAAGGATTTCCTTTGAAGGGCCACTTCTGAAAGAGAAGGTGATAAATGGGATTTGTTAAATGGAAGTGAGAAAAGCAGATTTCCAGCAAGCTTCACTTGATGGATAAAAAATTTAATGTGCTTTTTTCTTTTGGCCAGTTTGAAGTATTTTATTGAGTCAAAAAATAATTCAGTGTGTCTTTGTTTTTCAGAGTCTTTGTTGATGTTGGGTTGGCACATCTGTCAGAACCAGATCAGTGTGATCTTGATTATTTAATACAGAGTAAAGGGATGCACAACAGAGCTACCTCCTCAGCATTTGTAATTGCAGCTTGGTAGTTGCAACTTGGATAACAAGTTTTGTTTTTCAGTACATAGATAACTGGCTAATCACTTAGTTGGGTTAAATTATATGTAGAAGATTAAAATATTCTCAGAGAACAGCTTGGTTAACTTTTTGTGATTAGTAATAGAAAATCTCTCACCCAGTCTTTATCAGAAATGAGTTTGGGGTCCTGCACCTGCAGATTAGGAAGCCTTGCTATGAAGCAGAGTTGATGCTCTTTAAGACATGGGTGGACTATAGCAGAGTCAGGCAGGGACCTGTGTGGGGAAAAATAAAGCGAATAGGGTGCAATTATGCCTTGAAGTCTAGGTAGAAATCCTGGAAAGTCAGAACGCCACATTGCTGGCCCCTCTCACTTCTCTGCCATGCCAAGAGAAGAGAGAGCTTGTCTCTGTGAGCTCAGAATCCAAAAGAGGAGGCTGAACTCTTGTGGGGCCTAGACTGGATAGGGGATGTGTTAGCATCAGCATGAGAACTGCTCTTTGGTGAGTGTGCTGAACCCATCCTATGGATTTAGTCACCTTTTCTTGGGGTTTTCAAACTTCTAGTCACAAGGTAAGATTGAATTTTGATGCTTTGGAAAGCAGTTTTCACGAAGTTGGCCAGACCAAGAGTTATTAAGAAATGTTTAGGTGATCCTTCCTATGTGTGGAGGGTGAAGGGGTGAGTTGAGGCTGAGCCTGAAGTTGATCTCCCCTAATGCTCAGGATGTAGCAACAGGCTGCTGCATTGTGGTGGGGCAGGAATGGTTGTGGTGGATGATGACAGTCTTAAAGAATCTGTGTTTACCTGGTCCTGATGGAGCAGCAGGGACTACTAAAATCTAATGTTTCTTTAACTTAAATTGGACTTTTATAGAGTGTGGTTGGTTATCTCATGTAGCAGTTATCTCATGGCAAAGTAGATGAATAATTGGTAAATAAAGCTGGTTTGGGAGAGAATCATATAGAGGGAGAATAATAAAAATACAGTTTCAAATATGAGGCTCAGCTGTGCACAGGTGGTGCTCAATAACTATTTTTGAATGAATAAAGAAAAAATGAATGTTAGAATGCATTTAGCAGATTAAGCATAGACTCCAGAATCTCTGGATCCAAGAGCACTTTCTGAGCAAAATATTTGAATGTGTGAATACATTTAAAGGATGAGATTAGAAAGGGTAATGGGCTCTCCAAGTGGAACCTGTAATTTCCTATCAAAGAATGTTCTCTTCAGCCACTTCTCTGTAGAGACCTTAGGAGGAGATTAAACTCATAATACTTAGAAGGGTACTGTATGATCAAGCATGCATGTACTGAAGTGCATGGTGGGCTTTTGTGAAGGACTTGAGAGTTGGTGGTGAACAAGTTGGGCACAGCCCTGAGCCAAGAGAGCTGCCATCTGCAGGAGATATTGTCAGCACTGGGGAAGAATCCACAGTGGAGAAATGAAGGTGCAATGAGAGCATTTTGCAGGGGAAATTTTGTGGGTGGGTTGGGGCGGGGGGGGGTGGTGGTTTGGGAAGGCTTCTTTGAGAGGCGGTTTTTAAGCTGGGCTCTGAAAGGCAAACAAGGGTTAGGCAGGCATGTGGGGGAAGGGGAGCAGGGTCAGGACGGTGAGTAGAATAGCATGGAATAGGGAAGGAGCACTGTATGCAAAGTCCCAGAGATGAAACAGTGGGGCGCTTTCAAGGAATGGAAAGGTGACCAGTGTCCCTGGAAATTGTTTTTTAATTTTTAAAAATATTTTTAGTTGTAGATAGACACAATACCTTTATTTTATTCATTTATTTTTATGTGGTGCTGAGGATTGGGACCTAAAGCCTCACACGTGCTAGGCGAGTGCTCCATCACTGAGCTACACCCCCAGCCCATGTCCCTGGAAATTGTATGAGAGCAGAAGGGCAGCAAGAGGCAGAGGTAAGAAGATGCAAGGATTATACAGCTCACAGGTGACATAAATAATTCTAAGGCAAAGGACACCATCAGAGGTTTAAAGTAGGGAGGTGGCATTGACTGGTAACAGACAGATTTGAGTGATGAAACATGAGGCTAAGGGAATACTTCTATCAACTGAACTCACTGTGCTAACCCCCACATGCTTTCTTTCTTTTGGTACTGGGAATTGAACTCTAGGGCACTTAACCACAGAGCCACCCCCTTGGCCCTTTTTGTATTTTATTTAGAGACAGGGCCTTGCAGAGTTGCTTAGGGCCTCACTAAGTTGTTGAGGCTGGCTTTGAACTTGAGATCCTCCTGCCTCAGCCTCTAGAGCTGCTGGGATTACAAGCGTGCACCACCAGGCCTGGCCACATACTCTTTCAAAAAAACAATTTACTTGCAGCCCTGCCTGCAAGTAAACAACTTGCAGTTAATAGTATATGTTATATTCCTCAGCAAACAACCTGTTATCTACAGGAGAAATGAAGCCCCGAAATGCTGATAAGAAGAGCACAAGTTATCCTGGAGGGGGAGACTTCTGTGATCCTTACACAGACCAGATTCAAAATTCAGAGAGATAAGGATAATTCCCTTTAACCATAAATATGTAAGAACAAGTTCCAATTAGAACTGGTCAGCATGGACTAAAAAGACCTGTAGTTGCTCTGGACTTTTTACCATGCACAGTGAGGACTTGGAAGTCTGTCATTTTGTTGTCAGTCAAAAGTCAAGAGGTGGACCTGAGTAGGACTCTCTGGAGACTTTATCAGGACCACCAATAAAACTGCAGGAGGGGCATACCCTCCTCTCTGTGAGGACTTGCTTTCTCATTTGAGAGTGTCCCTTTTCATTTTTTCTGTTTAATAAACTCACGCCTGCTATTCTGGTGACGTGTCTGAAATCTCTCTGGTATGATCACAAGAACCTGTGAGAAACAACCACTATGGCTGCCTCAGCTCTCTGATGGGCCTTACCCTGTAACAGTATGACTCTATTTATAGCTAATGTGCTGGAAAGGCCAAATTAGGATTGGGGGTCCAAGGAAGATGTGGTTTCTGTTTAGGAAAGATAAAATGGTATTTGGCTGTAGTCATGGTGGTACACTTGGGCAGGAAGCTATGGATTAGAACTGTACTATAGAGGTGTATGTATTTGGGGAGAAGATGGTGTTGAAGAGGACAGGGCTCAGGAGTAGTCAAGTACTGAACAGAAAGACTTAGGGGAAGAAGTAGCTGTTTGCAGAGTTGGGAACACCGGAGAAGAGTGGATATGGTGAATTTCAGGTGTGGCCAAGTTTGAGATCCCTATGAGCCAGACATGGGAGTGGAAATGCAGTATTATGATAAAGGCTGTCTTCATCAGTGGGGAAAAGACAATGAACTCTCATTAAATCATGTTGGGATAGTTGGCTAACCATTTGGAACAAAATATGGACAATTAAAAAAAATTTTTTTTTAGATGTTGATAGACCTTTATTTTATTCATTTGTTTATATGCGGTGCTGAGAATTGAACCCAGTGCTTCACACATGCTAGGCAAGTGCTCTACCACTGAGCCACAGCCCTAGCCCCAAAATATGGACAATTCTGACTTCGTGTTATACACCTGAATGAATTCCATTAGTCCTCTTTGCTTATAGACTTACCTAAAGAAATGATCATTAACCAGGTGCAGTGGTGCAACCCTGTAATCCCAGTGACTCTGGAGGATGGGGCAGGAGGATCTCAAGTTTGAGACCAGCCTTGGTAATTTAGTAAGACTCTGTCACAAAATAAAAAACGAAAAGGGCTGGGGATGTGACTCAGTGGTAGAGCACCCCTGGATTTAATCCCTAATATACTGCCCCCATCCCAAACAAATAATCATTATTTCAAGGGACATCGAAGAACTGAGTAGTGTGCAGAGGTGTCAGGAAGTTGGAATCTAGAGACTGAAGTGTGTAAAACAACTTAAGACAGGTAGAGTTGTTTTTTTTTTGGTTGTCTTGTTTGTTTGTTTTTTGGCACTGGGGATTGAACCCAGAGTGCTTAACCACCAAGCCACATCCCCAGCCCTTTTTATATTTTATTTAGAGATAGGGTCTCGCTGAATTGCTTAGGGCCTCGCTAAGTTGCTGAGGCTGGCTTGGAACTCGCGATCCTCCTACCTCAACCTCCTGAGCCGCTGGGATTACAGGCGTATGCCACCAAACCTGGCTAGATTTTTTGTTTGTTTTTTAAGGGTACAAAGTTAGTGACTACAGGGACAAAGTGTAAATACTCAACTCATAATTTATTTCCATAGAGATAAATTTAATTGAACTCCACAATAGTTGCAAGAAAGCACTTTTATAGTCTTAAATAATGAAGAGACTAACAAGCAAATTAATTATTTGAACATCATTTTTGTATCCATTATGCAACATTAATTAACTAGGTGCTTTATTAGATTCTTGAAAAATAAAGAATGAGATTGGACTCTACTCTCAAGAAGCTTATGAATGTAAGTTCTCAAGTTTCTACACTCAAGCAAACAACGTCCTTGGGTATGAAAAATTTTCCATATGATCTTGGAACTATTGTAATCTTTCAGAATTGGGGAGAATAGAGAAAAGTGTCAGAAGATGGAGATGGAAAATTGTTCCTATTTCTAAAAGAAGAGGGAGAGGTAGATTTTGACAATGAAAATAAAATATCAGATGAGTTATTAAATAAATGGTTATTTTTATGAAGTACTATCATTGGTTCATTGTGAATGAATCATGCCAAAAAGTAACTACTGTGCTTGACTTGCTAATTGGGTAGGCCATCTCTCGATTTCTTCAAATCATTGGATACCATTATGTCTGACATTCTGGTGGGCACAATGACTACTTTTCAAAGGGATTTGTGGATGTGTATGGTTCCCCCAAGTTTCCCTGAGTGTTGTGGGAGGAGAGGTAGCTTGACAGGTTGGACTGTCCCCACCCCTGCTTCACCTAAAGTAGTTCTCTTTTATTTATTTATCTGTTGTGAATTGGTTGTATTTTGTTTGATAGAGGGCTTACCCTGCCAAAGCGAGGTTAAAAAAGGAAAACCCTTGGTGGAATCATGACTGGATCCTCACAGTTTTGACTAATGGATTAATATTACCAGAAGAGTCCTCTCTAGGAACAATGCTCTGGACTTCCTCACACTCAGTACTTTTTCCCATTGACCTATTCACAACTTTGAAGGCATGCTTAATGGTTTTGAATGACTCTGGGTGGAAGGATAACCAAAAAGTTGAAAGAAAGAATCAAGAATCAGAGTTTTCAACTTTAAGAAGATGAAATCTAATAGGGATAAGTGTCAAATTCCATACATAGGTCTAGAATTCAAATTACACATATCTGGGGTGGAGAGGCATGTAGAAAAATACTTAAGGATTTTAGTTGATTTTTAATCTTGATTTGTCCCCAATGTGGTGAAATGTCACAGAAACTATTAAAAATTTAACCTGTATAAACAGAGTATTATGTCTCTGCCCAAGTTGTTTGCTTGGGGAAATCTTGTGCTTGCTTTCTCGGGGCACCCTCTGCACCTTCTTGTCATAACTTGGTGTGACTTCTTCTTAGCTGAACTCTGTGCTAGGGCTGGTGGATTCATTCTCTGTCTCTGGAGCCTGACTGAGTGCTTGACACACAGTAGCCCTCCATCAAATGTTGGCTGAACTGAGAAGTGTAATGTTCAGTCATGGGTTAAAGGAAAATGACCACACTAGTGTGTATCCAGAAGAGGTGGTTAGGGAAAGTGGTTAGTGTTTTGTTTACTCTACATCTCTGTTATTAAATTGACCTTCATTTTCTTTTTTTCCTTCTTATTTTTGATTATTTAAATTATTTATTTTGCATTTAGTCATACATTTATATTGAAGTTTAAATATTCAGATGACTTTTCAGTTACCATTTTTTACTTGTTTCATCTCACTAGTGTTGTTACTATTGTTCTTTATTTTTATTGTTTGTTCTATTTAGTTATACATGACAACAGAATGCATTTTGATTCATTGTACACCAATGGAGTACAACTTTTCATTTCCTTGATTGTACATGATGAAGAGTCACACCATTTGTATAACCCTACATGTGCATAGGGTAATTATGTTTGTCTTATTCCACCATCTTCCTTTCCCCCTGCCCCCACCCCTCCCCTCATTTCCCTCTACACAATCCAGCGTTCCTCCATTCTTCCCTTACCCCCCACCCCCATTATGTGTCAGCATCCACTTATCAGAGAAAACATTCAGCCTTTGTCAACCTTCATTTTCTTTTAAAGAGTGTTTTTCTAAAGGCTTTTGACCTGGACCAAAGCAAAATAGTTTTGTTATTTATTTTTTATGGGCACAATAATACATAACTTATAAGGTACAATATGATTAGATTCATGCATACCGTTTTTGGTTTTAACAGAGTTTGGGAACAGGCTATTTTAGTACCTGCTCTTCCTACTCTGTTTCTTTATGTCATTTAAACAGCACCTCTTGGGAATGTCTAGGTCATCTGTACATTAGCCTTTTGGGCCTCAAGTGGGGCACTGCTTTGAATACAGCAGACACACACCATAGTTCCAAGTGACGGTGATGGAGAAACCTTTAGAACGGGGCAGTGGAAAAGGTTGAGAAGCAATAGATTGTATCTATGCACCTCTTAGCACACTTAGCATATGCCAAGGAACTGTGATCAGAGGTCAGAGGAGAAGGAAGACAGAGTAATTAATCAATCTCGCTAAAATAGATCCACAGATGAAAGAGGAAAATAATAGATATTAAAGGGAATGTTCTGGAACCTCAGTGTAGTGTTTTTCAGGTAGGTTCTGTGTGCTCTTCAACTGTGGTGCCCTCTGGAACAGTGACTTTCAGCCTGATTGCTCTTTAGAGTGACCCAGGAAGGTGTATGTATAGCAGGGTACTTTTAAAATGCAACTGCTCAGGTCCTTACCAGGCTGGTTAATTCACTGGGGGCGGGGTCTGTGGAATGATATTTTTAAAAACTCAGCAGATGATTCAAGCATATCTGTAATCCAAGATAGCCCAGGAGTGGAGGCCTAGGTGCTGCAAAAAGGAAGCGGCCAGGGAAAGAACCATGGAAGGGGCCATTGAGGGTTCTGTATCTGGGTACCAAAAGAGAGTATTGTAACCTTTTATAAGGGAGGTGTTTTAGTCAACTTTTTCACTGCTGTGACTTAAAGTTCTGACCAGAACAATTTTAGGGGAGGAAAAGTGTATTTAGGGACTCACAGTTTCAGAGTTCTCAATCCATAGACTCAAGGTGTGACTGAACATGGATGGAGGAAGTGTGTGGTGGAGGGAAGTGGCTCACATGATGATCAGGAAGGAGAGAGAGAGGTGATAGTGGAGAGGAGAGACTCCACTCACCAGATACCAAAGACCGGTGACCCACCTCCTCTAGCCACACCCTACCCATCTTTAGTTACCACTCAGTTTTTCTTATCAGGGGATTAATTAACTGATTGGGTTAAGGCTGTAACTCATTCATTTCTCTTCCAAACCTTCTTGCCTTGTCTCACACGTGAGCTTTTAGGGGACAACACATCTAAGCCATAACTTTCCACCCCAAAATTGTTCTGGCTGGGTATTTTAGTCACAGAAGCGAAAAACTTGACTAAAACAGAAATTGGTACTGATAGTATGGTTTAGATGTGGTGTCCCCCAAAAGCTCACGTGTGAGACAAGGCAAGAAGGTTTGGAGGAGAAATGATTGAGTTACAGCCTTAACCCAATCAGTGAATCAATCCCTGGTGGAATTAACTGAGTGGTAACTGGAACTGGAGGCAGGTGGGGTGTGACTGGAGGAAGTGGTTCATTGAGGGTGTGGCTGTGGGGTACATAATTTGTATCTGAAGAGTGAAGTCTTTCTGCTTTCTGATCATCATGTGAGCTGTTTCCCTCTGCCACATTCTTTCTTCATCCATGTTCAGCCTCACCTTGAGCCCTGAGGAATGGAGTCTGCTGTCTATAGATTGAGACCTCCTAAACTGTGAGCCCCTAAATAAACTTTTCCTCCCCTAAAATTGTTCTGGTCAGACCTTTAAGGCACAGCAGCAAAAAAGCTGACTAAAACAGGAAGTCATCAAATTTAGCAAAAATTAGGCCTGCTTTCCAGTTTTGTTGAAAGGTGACCCTGGTTGGGTCTGTCTGCATGGTACTTACTCTGGCCCTTCCTTCTTTCCATATCAAAATCCTGTTAATGTAGACAGTAGATTTTTTGTTTTGTTTTGTTTTGTTTTGGTAAATTTTAGACACTATTTTAAGTCAATTTTATTGAGATATAATACACATACAATCCACTTTTAAGTATATAATTTTGTGTTTTTTAGTACATTCACAAGGTTTTCAACCATCACCACTATCTAATTTCAGAATATTTCCATCAGCCCCAAAAGAAATGCCTTAGTCATAAGCGTCACCTCCTGTCTTCCCCAGACCCTGGCAACCACCAATTAGCACTATGTCTCTGTGGATTTGCCCCTTCTGGTGATTTCATATAAATGGATTCATATAACATGTAGACATTATTTTTAATAGCATCTTGAAGATATTCTAGTCTTAACAACACCCCTGAGAGTTAGTGACTGTACAGATGAGAGCCAGTCACTGTGCAGATGAGAAGCTAGACAAGGTTCACAGAGGCTCAGAGATGGATCAAGGCCATTCAGTTAGTGACAAAGTGCTTTCCTTCTGCTCCACCATGCCTTGTTTCCATGGGTGGTTTGTAAAAGTCACATACAAGAAAAGTAATAATTAGATTTGAAATCATAAAACTCTATTTTTTCCTGTATTGATTGTATTCCAGTGAGAGCCTAAGCTTTTACAAGTTCATACAGGAGTCGGGTGCTTACCAACTGAAGTGGAAGTGATTTACTCTGAAAGGTCTTTACGTATGATTCAATAACTCTAAATTGCTTGCTGCTCTCTAATGGAGAGGATCATTGGATCATACAGTCAGAAAGCATTAACTCCTCTTTTTGCTCATCTGTGCACTCTAGATTTTCAAAGGGAGAAGGGAGGAATTGATAGCCTGGTATCCTTAAATAGTCAGGGATGGTGAGATAAGGCTCCACTAGTGTTTGAATCCTATGGAGACTAAACAGTTGCAACCCAGAGTTGGTTTACTTTGTTTCTCATTTTCATTGTTACTATTTGAATTGGTAGGAACATGTTGATTACTCATGCAAACAAACAAAAAATACTTTTAGCAGAATAAGATAAAATGTTAATAATTAATGTTGAGTTCCTAGAATTCTTTGTGGCACGTTATACAAATTAGTTGATACAATTTGGACAGACTCAGTCTGGACTTTATTTTATCCTGGGATATTCTAGCTCTTTCTTTGAGAAAAGTGGTGTGACTTTGTGTTTAAATTTCAGGGTTCCAATTCCTGAATGATTACAATAAAGGAAAAAAGAAAAAAAATAGGCTCTTAAATATCTTTATCAGTGCACAGTCCTTTAGATGTTAACATTAGGTGAATGCAGAACAAGAAGCTTAGTGCTCCCTGCACCCTGCCACCCACCTAACTTGTCAGATGCATAAGCTCTCCATGTTTGTGTTTTGTTGGACTGATTTACCTGGACAGCATTTGGGAGGAATTAATTATAGATAAACTATACCTGATATATCCTAACACATTGTTAGTTGTCAACCAACAACATTTTTATTTACTTAAATAACTTAATTTGTATTAAAAGATAGTAAACCAGCATTTAGAGAACTAGAAAGAATGTATGTATCTCCCATCATTCTGCAACCTAACTCAGTAACCATTTCCTATTTCCCTATATTTTCCATGTGCAGTTTGATGAGATTTCATTTTTGTTGTACATTTCTCTTTGCATCCTAAAAGCTCTAAATATTTTTCTGTGTTGTTGACATTTAAAAAAATGTATCTCCTTTAATACATTTTATTGTATTAATTCATTTGAGTTGTTCCAGATTTTTTTTGTATGTATGTATTCTAGATAACTCAAATATCTTCTGAGGATTTATTTGACATTAGCTCATAGGAATAAAAGTACTGAACAAATGATTATGAGCATTGTTAGGTCTGCTCCCAGGCATTATCATGGTGCTTTCCCAAATAGATGTACAAATTTACCAAGTGACTGATAAAATACTGAAGTACCAGTTTCACTGAAGGCTTACCATTTTTAAGGCATATGACTAAAAAGTAGCTTAATACTTTATGTGTAGTAAACTGGTATCTTAAAGTTGCTCTATTTTCTGATTCTTTAATTACTTTTAAGAACATATATTTTTCTTTTTGAAATTTCTTAGATTTCTCCTGTGATTTGTCTCAACCCTTTGTTTTTCTATTGAATCTTAAACTTTTCTTTAAAATGTAACTAATTTGTGTAGATTTTATAACTTTGTTTCTGAGTGGCATTGGAGGCAATCTTTCCTCAGACTCACATGGAATCATTAAGATTCTGTGAATGAATACCCTGGCTGATGTCATCTTCTTCACATCAGTCCTGACCCCACTTCAGGCATCTGCAGGTGTCTGACACCTAACAGTGTTAAGCCCCAAACCTGTGGTGTAGTCCATTCCTACTACTAGCCTCCTCCCCTTAGGTCAGCTCCCCTTAGGTGGCACCTGGGGCTGTCTGACATCTGACCTTGTCCCTGCAGCTGGCCAGTGAGCTCCTACACCGCCCACTCCACCCTGCCCTTGTTCACCGACTGCCCAGACTACAAGTCTTTCTTTTTCCTCCACGCCCCACCCCTGCCTTTTTATTAGCTCTTTTCTTCCCTCTCAGTCAGCTGAGTCTGAGCTCCATGGAAGCTGCTCTCTCTTCAGTGTCCCCATCCCTTGCTCCGGCCCATCACCTTCCTCCACAGGGCCCCAGTCAGCACTGTCAGGCGCTATCTCCTCACCATCAAGAGTCCTTCTTCAGGCTTTTGACTACAAATTCTCTCTCCTCTCTCTAGACTTTATCTCTGCAGACTCCCTCCACTTACCATATGAATCTTTAAAACCACCACCCCAATTCTGTCCTAGCTTTTGTCTTCCTTCACACAAAAGCTGTTTTGAAATGTATCAGCAGCCACATTTCCCTTACCTCCCATTTATTCACTGAGCCACTCCATCCCATCTACTAGCTCTTCTTGCTTCATCCCCAATTGCTCTTGAAAGGGTAAATAATACCCTGCCATTTAAAAGCCCTTTGGAAATAAGAAACTTTGACTTGAGGTGAGACATCAAGGAGCCTCTCTTCCCTTAATACTAATACTAATGGAGCCTCCCTTCCCTTAATACTTATGGAAATGAGATTTCTTAGGTGCACTAGAGTATAAGAATTGAGACTTTCTCATCTCCCATAGGCCTCACTCCTGTTTTCAGCTCTGTAGCTTCCCAGGCTACCCTTGAGGAGGTGCTTGTCTTGACTGTTTCCCTGTTGTTGAGTTTAATAACCCCCAATGCATGCAGGCCTTTGCTTCATGGCAGCGCTCTTCTAAGTGCCTTTCAGTTATTAGTAGCTGCTAAGATGATGCTATCCATGAGGATATTTAAGCCCAAAGAGGTAGCTTGTTTAGGGTCATCCAGCTATTAAACAACAGAGCTTGGATTTGAACCTATGGAGACTAGGAGAAGCCAGAAGTCACTGCTGAATGCTTCTTAGTATTTGTCTTACTTGTGGGAATCTCTCTTCCTTTCTCCCTGCTTCTTTTCAGATTCCTGAAATATCCATGGGTCGAGATTCCATCTCTTCTACCCTCTACACCTCTCATGTTGCACACTCACACGTATTTATCTTCCATTCTAATTCCCTTTGAATCCCAGATGTTTTCTTCATTTTGCTATCCTTAGCCAACTAAACTTTGGCACATCCCCATTCAGGACTTGTCACCCTCCCACTTGGTGAATGACACTGTCGTCCCTTCATTTGTTCAAGTTGGATACCAGGAAGTCATTCTTGAGTGTTCCTTCTGCATTAGCTCTCTCCCAGCTTTCCAAGCCCTCCACTGCCCGGGCCTTACCCCGTCTTTTCATCTGTCTCTTATCCTTCAGCCCTTCTCACTAATCCCAACCATCTGGTCTTCTCTCACTTCACAAACACACTAAGTTTATTCTGACCACAGGCATGTGTCTTAGCTATCTGCCTTGAATTATCTTCCATCCTTTTTTTTTTTTTTTTTTTTTTTTTTTAAAGCGCTAGTAGATCTCACATGGGCTAGGCAAGCCCTCTACCACTGAGCTACAACGCCAGACCTCTTCCATCCTTTCTGACATTCATGTCTCTGTGTAAATATCACTTCCACAGAGAGGCCTTCCTGGACCACCTACTCTAATGTACCAATACTTACCCTATATTGAATCACATTACCTTAATTGTCTGCATGGAACTTATCACTAGCTAATACTTTCTTATTGATTGATTTGTCACTGCTCCATGTGATATAAACTCCATGAGAACTTGTGTGTTCTGTTCATTTCTGTATCCCAAGAATCCAGAACTGTGCCTTGTTTATAATATTGATAAGAACTGACTTTTATAGAGCATTTACAATGTTATTGTAATACAACATATAATGCATACCTTCATATGTAATATAATATGTAACTTCATAATAATGTACATATTTATGAAACATGTTATATTATGCATGTTTATGCCTATAACATGTTATTTTATACATGTTATGCACATGTTTACATGTGTAATTGATTATACATGTAAAATATATACTATAAATAATGAATATATCCTCATGGTGATGTAATAACTATCTTTTCATATGGGTTTGGTGATGTTTAATGAGATAATTAGTTGAGGTAGAAATTGTTCTCATTAATTCTTACCAAAGGCATATGGGCTTAAGTATTATTATGATTATATTACCATTAGTATTATTATGCCTGGTTTGTAAATGGGGAAATTAATTTACCCAAGGTGGACTCAGATGACTCTAGGGCCAGATACTGAGTGCTTGCTTAACTGAGCGGGTGGATATAATTCATTAGCATGATGCTCACTAAATACCTTAATCTTCTACCCCCTTTCTGCCCCACAATCATGGCAGAGGCACCTGTGTCTCTTGCCTGAGTTCTCTACAGCTTCTTAGTTGATATCCCAGCTTCTAGTATTGTTTTTTAATTCTAGAGAGGTTAATCTAAAATGTAAATCAGAACTAAAGACCCTCAATTCTTCCTAGGCTAAAAGCCAAACTCCTTTTCTTTTTATTATTATTTATTTATTTTTAAATTTTTTACAGGCTGCACTTTGATTCATTGTACACAAATGGGGTACATCATTTCATTTCTATGGTTGTACACGATGTATGTATTACATTCATGTAATCATACATAGGGTAGTAATGTCTGTCTCATTCCACCATTTTTCATATTCCTGCTCCCTCTCGTTTCCTTCTACATAATCTAAAGTTCCTCCATTCTTCTCTCACTCCTCCCCCCACAACCTCCATTATATATCATTCTCCACTTATCAGGGAAAACATTCAGTCTTTGGTTTTTTGGATTTGGCTTATTTCACTTAGCATGATATTCTCCAATTCCATCCATTTATTTGCAAATGCTATAATATTATTATTCTTTATGGCTGAATAATATTCCATTGTGTATATAATGTGTATATAATTTCTTTATCCATTCATCTGCACCAAAAATACAAAGAACCCAATCAACAAATGGGCCAAGGAACTGGATACACACTTTACAGAAGAAGATATACAGGCAATTAATAAATATATGAAAAGGTGTTCAACATCTCTAGTAATTAGAGAAATGCAAATTAAAATAACTCTAAGATTTTATCTTACTCCAATTAGAATGGCTAATATCAAGAACACAAACAATAATAGATGTTGACGCGGATGTGGGGGAAAAGTCACACTTTTACATTGCTGGTGGAGTTGCAAATTGGTGCAGTCACTCTGGAAAGCAGTGTGGAGAATCCTCAGAAAACTTGGAGTGGACCCACCTTTTGACCCGGTTATCCCACTCTTCAGTTTATACCCAAAGGACTTAAAATTAGCATACTATAGTAACACAGCCACATCAATGTTTATAGCAGCTCAATTCATAATAGCTAGATTGTGGAACCAACCTAGATGCCAAACTCCTTTTCTTACAATCTGAAAACTCCTCCCATCTCCATCCTTATGCGGACTTCTTGCCTATATGCACCTATATTCTAACTACTCCACATGACCCTTGTGCACTGAAGTACCCTGTGCAACTTTGCAGCTTCATGCCTTTGCATAGACTGTTTCCCTGCCTTGCTTAATGTGACAGAATTTGGACACTTATTTGCACTTAAAAATTTAATCTCTCTTTAACTTCCCTCAATCTCATGGTGCTCTTTCCTGTGGTTGTTTTTCCTTTGAGTGACTTGAATATGTCAATCATGGAAATAAAATTTAGCACTGGTCTGAGATCTTTTCTCCCCTCTTTCCTTCTTTCTCCCTGCAAATGCCTGTGGACATTATCATTCTGAAGGAAGGGAAAGATAGATTTTCCTTTAACCCTGGAGCCTAACAGAAGACCTAGTAAGTAGTAGGCATTCAATACCTATGTGCTGAGTGAGTACTAACTTCCCAAAGGAATTTGGGGCAACCTACAATGTTATAATACATGTAAGGCAGGACAATATAAAATATTTAATATTAATACAAAATTTTAGAAACTAATTAGAAAAAAATTATGTTCTTGGAATGAGCTTACTCCTGGAATTAAGCATAATCTAACTTGAATTTTTGGCAACTAAAATAAAAAAGGAAATGTGGGTCAGGTTTGTATTTATTTTCTAGGGAGAGTAAATACACAGGTTCTTTAATTGTGACAAATTTTTTTGGTCCTATATTTTAGGAAGAGACTCTGCCATGGATGTTATAGAGTAGATTTCCTTATGGATAGGGCTTTTGAATATAAATATTTGTGAAAATTTTTCTAAATAGAAGCTCAGTATTTAATATTGCAACTCCATTCATTTCTTAGGGGATCTATCTGCCTAAATTTTTTTTCTGGCAAAATATAGGGGTAAAACTTGGAGAGAATCTAGAGTTTTTGATAACTTGTCCTACAACCATTTCAAGGCACCTAATCTTAAACCCACTTTTTAATACAAGTTACTTTTGGGGTGGGAGAAGGCAAGCTTTGGAAAGTCTTGAATGAGCTATTTTGCATTTAATTCTCTGGTGCCCTTCAGAGGCATAGTTCTGTCATGTTATTGGTAAAAGAGAGGTCTCACTGCGTTAGACATCAAGTGTCTAATCTTGGACATCCTCTTATGAGAAATTGATGGCTTGACTTGTGCTGCCTATTTACAGAGTCAGTTTGCCTCTGTTGGGGAGTGAGCTCTAGCAGTATGGAGTAGGCTCAAATAGTTCATCATGAATTGTTAATTCAGGCACCTATACACGTCCTTGGTCATGCCCCAGAGTTCCAGACCCTATAGTGCTGTGCCATTAGGTATGGGATGGGATAATTTTGATCTAAAAGGTTTAAAGCAAGGGATTATAAAACAGTCATTCATTTGACAAATAAATATATTTACTGTGCTTCTGCAGTATACTGGGTGGACACTGAGCTGGGTACTGGGGGATGCAGTTTAGTCTCAAAGTAGAGTTCATTGTCTAGTGTGATTTTTGTCTTCCCTAAATTTACAGTCTAGAACCATTCTGATGACTGTCAGGGCATTTGGGTACCCAATAAATCTCTGTTAAGTGAGGGCTATTTAGCACTCTCCATTTTAACACTGTAGGATGTCTGCCCACTATTTTAACATAGGGGATAATCATAATTGATACTTTCTCTTGACATATTATTAATTAACAAGATCAGATGATTTTGATCTTTATGAAAAATTTTAAATTCTCAGAAAAGTAGAAGAATAGTATAATTAAACAGCTTTATAGTCATCAACTGGATTTATTAGTTATTAACATTTGGTCATATTTGTCTTTTTTGGGTATGTGTGGAAATATTTTTAATAAATTACAGATATCATGACATTTAGCCTCCAAGCCCTTTTGAATATAGCTCTGGAAGTAAGGATATTTCCCTCCTGTGGTAGACAGCATCCAGCATGGCCCACAGTGATCCTGCCTCCTGGTATACAACCTCTTGGGTAATCCTCCCCCACAAGAGTGTGGGCTGGACTTGGTGATTTGCTGCTAACAAATACAGCATGGCATTAGCAGTGGAATGACCCTTCCAAGATTTGATTACAAAAAGACTGTGGCTTTATCCTTGGCCTTCCCTCTTGCTCACTGTTGCTCTCCAACTTGCTTGCTCTGATAAGCCAGCTCTTTGTGAGCAGCTCTACAGAGAGGTCCACATGGCGAGGAACAGAGAGGACCTGAGTATGCTAACGGACATGTGAGTGATTTTGTTAGCAGATCCTCCCCAAGTCAGCCTTTAAGATAATCGCAACTCTGATGTGTGAGTCAGGTTTCCTGTACTATAACAAATGCTTGAGATAATCAACTTATAAAGAGAAAATGTTTGTTTTGGCTCACAGTTTTGGAGATTTCAGTCCTTGATCAGGCAAAGCCATTACCTGTAGGCCTCTACAACTGAGCAAAATTTTTCCCTTTGTGCCCAGGGAGCAGGGTGAGGAGGTAAGAAATAAAGTAGAGTGGGAGAAAGAGGGAAGAAGGAAAGGACGAGGGTTCTACTATCCCCTTCAAGAGCATGTCTCTAGTGACCTAAAGATCTCCCACCAGGCCCCACCTCTTAAAGTTTTCATCAGCTCCCAGTAGCACCCTCCAGGGATCTAACTTCTTTTTAACACATGGACCTTTGGAGGAACTTAAGATCCAAACTGGACGCACCTGACTGTGAGACCCTGAGCCAAAGGCATGTAGCTAAGGCTGCCTAGATTCTTGATCATAGAAAATGTGAGAAAATAAATGTATATTGTTAAACCTGCTAAATTTGTTTATAATTTGTTACGTAGCTTAGCAGTAACTAATACACACAGATTGCTTCAATCCCATTTAAACATAATAGGTGCTTCTTTCAGGTGCTGCTGAGCTGTGGAGAGTGAAGCCAGCTTGTTAGCAGAGAAGTATTTATCTTGCCATGGTGGGTGGCAGGCCCCAGATCTCAGTTTTTTCCAAGTTATTTAGATTTTACATGTTTTAGAAATAGAATCTTATCTTTCAGTCTTTTGAGAGACTATTATTATTGCATATCCTCATCTGGACTGTGAAGAAACTAGGGCCGATTCCAGGATTACAGAGCTTCACACACAGGAGGATTTTGTGAATTTAATAATCTTTGAGAAAATAGTATGTACTTGGGAGAGTTATGTGGACATTCTTAACCTTTTAATGGTCAAGAGTATTCAGGGAGTAATAAGGTCTCCCATAGAGTGGGAGACAGAGACTCGGCCCTGCGCTTGAAAAGAAGCATCACACAGAATTTTGGCATGATGTCCAACAGAGTGACAGGTATATCATATGAGAAGATAGAGGATTCCCATGCCTAAAGATGAGATTGTGCTGAGCATGGATGCGCATGCCTCTAATCCCAGCAATTTGTGAGGGTGAGGCAGGAGGATCACAAGTTCCTGGCCAGCCTCAGCAACTTAGCAGGATCCTGTCCCAAAATAAAAATTAAAAAAGGGATGGGGATGTAGCTCATTGATAAAGTACCCCTGGGATCAATCTCCTGTTGAAAAAAAAAAAAAAAAAAAAAAAAGATGAGGTTGATAGCAATATGATCTGTGCCTAAGGAGGAGTTAATTTGAGTAAGGCTCTGGAAGGTTCTAAACAGACCTTGCCTCCTGATATGCAACCTCTTGGGTAATCTTCCCCCACAGGAATGTGGGCTGGTGATTTGCTTCTAACAAAGACAACATGGCCAGCCTCAGCAACTTTGCCAGTATTGGTGATTGCTCAGATGTCTAAAAATGGTTGAGGATCCTGGATTCCAACCAAGGTGACACCTGGGATCCATACAATGAAGAAAAGTCCTTTAGGAATGTGGAGTCTGCTTGCAAAGTTGATCTCCTCTGACCATAATGGTCAAACATCAGACCTTCCTCTAGAATCTTACTATTCAGCTTTCTTAAAAGGGTTAGTTCCTTATAGAAGGCTTTGAATTTAAATTACCCTATGACAATGAGTCCTGTGTGATGTGTAATTTGGGTACTGCCAGATAGTATTTATAAAGAGATTATCTTTGAACGAAGTTAGAAGAGCTGGTTCTTGGGAATGAAATTAAGGGGAAAGTCAGTCCTGGAATGCAGTTAGAGTTGAGTGCTTTATTTTCTTTAGCTTCAGAAGTGCATTTGAGAAACTGAAACTAGGGAGGGACTCTTTTTTTAAAAAATATATTTAGTTGTAGATGGACACGATACATTTTTTATTTACTTATTTATTTACTTATTTACTTATTTATTTATTTATTTATTTATTTATTTTTGTGGTGCTGATGATCATGCTAGGCAAGCCCTCTACCACTGTGCTACAACCCCAACCCAGGGAGGGACTCTTGAATTGTATAACTTTTATAGCCCTCACATCTCACCATTTTAACCAAATGTGTGGTCAGACTCAGAAGCAACAGTATTGCAACTTGCAACTTTGAGGAAAGAGAAACATAAAGGCTGGTCACTGGTGAGTTGGTAACATTGACACTTTTGTTCAAGATGTTAGCAATGGTTCTTTAAGACATGTAGGACCTACTATTCAGTGTTGTTAAATTATAATTATTAAGCCTGAGGATGCATTTGCCTCCTCCTGAGGAATACTTCTATAACCTAGATTTCCTAAGTGTCAAGTTTTTCTGCATGGGTACAAATCCTTCCTCTAAGTTTCCAAAAATGACAAAACATGCTGATGGATGCTTTGAGTGTAGAGACTTCAGCAGGTGCTCAGACTCATTGATAGGACTGAAGTACAGAAGAGCAACCCATTCCTTACAGTGGGGGAACTTATGTGCTTTCTGGTCTCATGCCTTGGGAATTTTAAGAGTTGGTACATCTGCAAAGAACAGATAGGGAGGATGATTGATATTGGTGGTCAATGAGGAAGGTATTGGGATAGAAAGAACTTCTTGTGTGTTCTTTCAGAGAACCATATAGAAAACTATGGGAATATTTAGTTGCTTTCCAGTATGAAATCTGAAGAGGAGCTTCTTCTAGTGTATCCCCCTACACACTTTTATCTTTTACTCTTATGGGGCACAACTTAAGAACAGACCGATCACTGCTGAGAAGTCCAAATTTGAGAGTCTTTATTAAGTTCTGAATAAACTTTCTACTTGCTATCCCATAGTGATATATGTGAAAACAAATGATCAATTTTTACTCAGATGTTAGTGTAGATTAAGAATGGGTGCTGTGGTAGAATTAACTTGGCTATAAATTCTTCATGTGATTTCAGAGGAAGAAACTGGGAAATTGTAGAGAGATGTATGTTGTCTCATAGTAAGACTAACCCTTTCCTTAAGACTCAGCTCAAGCTTAGATAAATGGAGGTTATTTAGGGCAGGGGAGGATGGGCTGAGTGCTGATGATGGACTGGTCACCTGCATGACTGAAGCACAGAGCATTCATGTGAGGCAGACCTTGCCAGGTTGGCTTGGGTCTGGACAATGTCCCACGCTGTCAACTATCATGCTCCCTCCCTAAGGAGGAGGCTTAGAGTCCAGCATCAGGCAAACAGCCTTGGATGGTGGGCATTTCCTTAGCTGTGCTGTGTGTGTGTCCCCACCCCAGTGGGACTTTAAGTCCACATGGCTCTATGCTTGTCCCCTCATGTTCCCTTGGTTCTACTCCTTACCAGGTTCAGCTTGCTTCATTGCATTAGCTCACCTGCTCCTTCCATTTGACTTGAGTCCTCGTGATTAAATTGTGGCTATTCTTTTCAGACTTGACATTGATTTCACTCTCCCTGGACAATTGCCCTCCATATTCATTCCTCCCCTTTATCTCCCAACCATCACCTTGGTTTGTGCTAGTGGGGGGTAAGGTGGGTAGGTAATGGGCCTGAAGGACCTAGCCCACATGCTCAGACATCTTCCATATACTTTTGTCTTTGTTGTGTCCTGATAGTTTTTTGGTCAGCCCTCTGTTGATGCTCATGACAGGAGATGTAGAAGACAATGTGGGAAGAGCCACAGGTCAGGCTTGGAGGTCAGAATAAGTAACCTTGGGTTAATGGAGGTCACTAAAGTTTTATGACCAGTAATCTATGACTAAGCTCAATCACCATGAGCTCAAGTCTGGAATGTAAACAGCAAATGTCCTTAACATTCTTGTTATTCATGACTCAGTACTACATACTCAGACTTTGGTCATCCCTGGGTGCCCCTGTGGTTCCTGCATCTACAGTATCACAGAGAGGAGCTGACTAAACCATCCAGGATAAGTCACACCAGATTCTTGAAATGCCTTTGATTAGCTGTCATTCCCTCACCCCTCAGTAGAACCAGCTCCCACCATTCCTGCTGTGATCTTCCTCCAAATCTACATGAGTCTTCCTCTCTGGCAGTGTGGTCACTGTCCTTGTATTTCCTCATGGTTTGTACTCCCTGATGACCACTGGAGGACCCAACCATGGATCTTTCAACTCATCCTGGGCACAGGAAGTTCCACAGTGGTTGTCAGGATGTGAGCTGTGTGCCTTTGGGGAGGAGTTCTTGGTGCTTGGGAGTTGGCCTCTGTTGGAGCATAGTTCAGGGAGTATGATGTGTCCTGGGTCCCTTCACTGCTGGGGATTTCATGTTTTCAACCTTTATTTACCCTCCCCAGTGGTTCAGAGTCCACACTCTCAATCTGGAGGCTGACAGGGAGAGTTACAGGTGTTCAGGTGTCCTGCAGCTGCTTCTATCCATCCCTACAGGAGCAGTCAGGTGGTCTACCTGTCAATATTGAAGCTTCAGGTGCCTCATCACCCATGCCTGCTCCTTTAGTGCCCTTCAGATCTGCCCTTAGTGTTTTGTGTTTTCTAAAACCCTCTAGTCATGGAATCTGGGACCACTTTCTGTACCCCAGAAGTGCTACAGAAATGAAACCCTCAGCTTGGCCTCTTTTTCTCTAGGCAGAGTTCAATCTAATTCAGTTTCCCTTTTAAAAATGCTTCCTGCCAAGCTCCAAAAGGCCAAAGCTGGAACAATTTGAGCAATGAAACAAATAATGATAGTACTGGATTTCATCCCATAGACTAAAACAAATATTCATGAGTGCATACCTAAATAAATAATTGAATACATTAGCAAGTGGGGGTAGAGAGGCAGTAGAGTTCTAATTAATACGTGTAGAAGGAATGAGAAAAAGAAAACCATAATAAAGCAAACATCATAAAAATAATTGTTTCAGATAACATCCACCAATGGATGCTAAAATTAGTGGGTCACAGGAGAAACGGGATATTTGCGCAGGCTCAAAGTATCTCTCTGAAGATTATTAACTGCAAGGGTAAAAATAGTAACTTTGTTAGGAAGAAACCTGTCAGATACCATCCTTACCATGTGATAAAGGTTAATGCCATGTGATAAGATGTACGATTATATACCCTTTGATACAATGATACCCTCTGAAGGTATTTGATAAGATTCCCCAGAGAAACAGAACCAATAGGATATTAAGAAACTTAATATAAGGGATTGGCTCACATAGTTATGGAGCCCAAGATGTGCAGGATGAGTTGGCATCCCCTGGTAGAGTTCTAGTGTGATGCCAGAGGTCCAAAAACCAAAACTGATTATATGGTTCCAATCTGAAGCCTGGCAGACTTGAGACCCAGGAAGAACTGATGCTTCCACTTGGATCCAGCGATAGGAAAAAGCCAATGTCCCAGTTTGAAGACACTTAGAAGGAGTTGTCTTTATTGAGGGGAGGCTCAGCCTTTTTTCTGTGCAGCCTTTAATGGATTGGATGAGGCCCACCCATATCAGGAAGGGAAATTTGCTTTATTCAGTCTACCAATTCAAAGACTAATCTCATCTTGAAACACCATCATAGACACACCTGGATATTGTTTGAACAAATATCAGGATACCCCATGGCTTAGTCAAGCTGTCACATGAAATTAACCATTAAAGAGAGATAAATTATTACTTGTGTGGTATTCTTGCTAAAAATTCATGACCTCATCTTATCATAAGAAAACCTTAGGCAAGCCCAAGTTCAGAGATGTTTTACAAAACAACTGTCCAGTATTCTTTAAAAGTGTCAAAGTTATGAAAAGACAAGGAAGAATAGAGGAACTTTCACAAACTGGAGGAGAGTATGGAGGTAGGTTGCCTAATGTAATGTGGGATCCTGGAACAAAAAGGGGATTCGTTTAAAAAATGAATAAAATTTGAATAAAGTCTATAATACACTTGACAGTGTTGTACTAATGGTAAATTTCTTGGTTTTGATAAATGTACTGTGTTCCTCTAAGATATTAATATTTATAAAAGCTGGGCGAGGGACATACATGAGCTGTGCTATTTTTGCAACTTTTCTATACATCCCAAATTATTTCACAGTAAAAGTTTTAAACAGCTTCCTGTTATTGGGTACTCTGAGGACTTTTAAAAAATTTTTAAAAAATTTTTTTTCACAGACTGCATTTTGATTAATTGTACACAAATGGGGTACATCATTTCATTTCTGTGGTTGTGCATAATGTAGATTCATACCATTTGTGTAATCATACATGTACATAGGGTAATGATGTCTGTCTCATTCAACCATCTTTCATACCCCTCCTCATTTCCCTCTACATAATCTAAAGTTCCTCCATTCTTCTCTCACCCTACCCTACCCCCATTATATATCATCTGAGGATTTTTTTAATGACAGGAGATATTTATGTATTCAAAAAATTTATAACTGTGTATACATATACTTTTGTACCTACCATTCAGCATTTCCCTCACATACTAGATTCCATCCATTCTTTTTACAACCATCTTTTTAAAAAAAAATCAGATTTCTGTTCTTTCCTTTTCCTATTTTATGTTCCTTTGTAACCAAGGCATCTTTTTACAAACTTTAAAAGCTCAACCCTCCTGCTGTTCCTTGGAGTCTTTATCTCTAAGGTGATGATTCACGTGACATTGTGGAGATAAAGGCCTTGGGCCAGAAGTCAGGAGGCCTGGGTGCCAGCATTCTGAGTCTGGTTTTGTTACTAACTCAGTGTCCTTCCACTTTTAATGTTCTGAGACCAAATGGCAAATCTTTACTAAACACTGTATGCATTGCTTGATATATGGAGTCAAATGATAGTATTTTAAATGATTTTTTTCTTTTTATCAAGGTCCTATGTGCTCTATTTTCATATTTTTCAAATATTTTATCTATTTGTCTATCTATGTATCTTCATCTTGTCCCCCAAATCTTTGATTTCCACAACAGACCTCACAATTTACATTTTGGCATTTCCCTTAGAGTACTTTTTGGCAATTGAAGGAAATCAATGTTTTCTTTCTTCCTTCTTATTTATTTTTTGGTCAGGAATCCACTGTTGCTCTTTTTTAAAAAAAATCTTATTTTCTTCTCTTTGAAGCTGTGTGTAGCCCTTCTCACAATAGCCCTAAAGCCTTCCTGTGGCTTCCACTTCATAGACTGTCCTATTTGGGCCACAGATGGATGGATCCCTGGCACAATCTGGTAGGGAGGACCATTTGGTCATCTGACTGATATACCTCTCTAGCCCTAGCAGGATGTCCTGAGAGCTCTGGGGATGGGGTCCCTCTGCCCATCTGCAATCACTTAATGCCAGCAGGGGAATGACTGAGGCATTGTGGAATCAGCCACATGCACCATCAAGAAGTGTCTGACAATTTCGAGAACAAGTGATACCTGGATTTTTTGGTTGTTATTAATTTTTCCCAGGTAGTGTTTTCCCAGTATTTGGGTAACAGGCTTTGATCCTGGGGCGAGACTCAAATGATAGAGAAGTTGGTTAACAATGGGATGCACTTAAGAGTTCTAACAGATGACTTGATTGACCTCTTGTCTTACCTATGCACTGACATCAGATCTCTGATGTCCTTAGCCTGCCACTCAAACGTGATAGAATAGGTGGACAGTTGTAGGGTATAGCACATAGAAGTGTGCCAAACATGTAGAGAACATGTCACAAAAATTTGTTGAGTACAAATAAGAAATGACTCTTAACAGTAAGAGACTCAGAATAGCCAAAGCAATCCTTAGCAAGAAGAGTGAAACAGGAGGCATCATGACCAGACTTTAAACTATACTACAGAGGAATAGTAACAAAAATAGCATGGTGTTGCCACCAAAATAGACATGTAGAACAATGGTACAGAATAGAAGAACAGAGACAAACCCACATAAATACCATTATCTCATACTAGACAAAGGCACCAAAAATATACATTGGAGAAAATACAACCTATTGAAAAAATGGTGCTGGGAAAACTGGAAATCCATATGTAGCAAAATGAAATTAATCCTCTCTCATCCTGCACAAAACTCAACTCAAAGTGAATCAAAGACTTAGGCACTAGAACAGAGATCCTGTGTCTAATAGAAGAAAAAGTAGGCCCAAATCTTCATCATCTCGATTTAGGACCTGACTTCATTAACATGACTCCTAAAGCACAAGAAGTAAAATCAGGATTCAATAAATGGGATGAATTCAAACTAAAAAGCTTCTTCTCAGCTAAGAAAACAATCAACATGAAGAGAGCCTACAGAATGGGAGAAAATCTTTACCACATGCACCTCAGATGGAGCACTAATCACCAGGATATATAAAGAACTCAAAAAAAGGCAAAGAAACCAAATAACCCAATCAATAAATGGGCTACGGAACTGAACAGACACGTCACAGAAGAAGAAATACAAATGGTCAAAAAATATATGAAAAAATGTTCATCATCTCTAGCAATTAGAGAAATGCAAATCAAAACTATTCTAAGATTTCATCTCACTCCAGTCAGAATGGCAGTTGTCAAGAATACAAGCAATAAGTGTTGGTGAGGATGTGGGGGGAAAGGCACACTAACACATTGCTGGTGGGAATGCAGATTGGTGCAACCACTATGGAAAGCAGTATGGAGATTCCTCAGAAAACTTGGAATGGAACCACCATTTGACTCATTTATCCCACTCCTCAGTTTATACCCCAGGACTTAAAATCATCATACTACAGTTAAGCAGCCACATCAATGTTTATAGCAACTCAATTCATCATAGCTAAACTATGGAACCAAACTAGATGCCCCTCAACAGATGAAGGGATAAAGAAAATGTGGTGAATATACACAAGGGGAATATTACTCAGCCTTAAATAAAAATGAAATTATGGCATTTGCAGGTAAATGGATGGAGATGGAGAATATCATGCTAACTGAAATAAGCCAAACCCTAAAAACCAAAGGATAAATGTTTTCTCTGATAAGCAGATGCTAATCCATATGGTGGAGGATGGGTGGGGAATATCCCAGGTTTGCTAGAATCAGGGAGAGGAGTGAGGGACTAAGCTGGAACTTGAGTTAGAAACAGAGTGTAATGGCTCTCATCTTGCAAGTTGAGTTTATTTCATAAACCACGGAAGGTGTTTGTGAAAGGAATTGAATGATGAAAGGGTGTCTGAGGAGATTGAAGTTCAGGTGGGATGTGGAATAGACTGGAGGAAGGGAGGAGCTGTCATTATGAGAGTTCATGTTGCTTGAGTTATCCACATTTGATACTAAGATTGTTATCTGTGTATGTCATTTCACCCTCACAAGAGCCCTAAGGAATAGGTACTCTCAATATCATCCCCATTTTGTGGGTGTTTTAGTCAGCTTTTTCACTACTATGACTAAATGATCTGACTAGCACAATTATAGAGGAGGAAAGGTTTATTTGAGGGCTCACAGTCTCAGAGGTCTTAGTCCATAGAAGGCTAGCTCCATTTCTCGGGGCTCAAAGTGAGGCACCATGGAGGAAGAGCATGACAGAGGGAATCAGCTTGCATCATCAGGAAGCAGAGAGAGAGAGTCTCCACTTTTCAGATTCAACATATATACTCCAAAGCCACGCCCCAATTGCAGTGTCCTCCAGCCACACCCTACCACTTCAATGAATCCCACCAGGGATTAATTCACTGATTGGGTTAAGACTCTTACAACCCAATCATTTCTCCTCTGAACCTTCCTGCATTGTCTCACATGTGAGCTTTTGGGGGACACCTCACATCCAAATCATAATAGTAGGTAAGAAAATGGAGGCTTTGAGAAGTTAGGTAATGACCAGGATGAATCATAGTGGTACCAGGATGTGACCTCTGTGGAACCAACTCTTCATGTGCCACTAGAAAATACAGGCCCTGACAGTGGCTCAGGAGACAATGTGCGACTATTTTAATTGGTTGGGTGTGATAGTCCACATGACAAGTCCTGGACTAAGTCAGTAGTGGTGGAAATGGAGAGACAGGAGCAGCAGTGTGAAACTTTCTTGTCTGGGAGCCTGATGTCAGGAATGGGCTTGCAACCTCACAGCTTCTCTTTGCTTAATGTTTCCCAGGAAGCCAGTGCTCAGTGTTGAGAACTTGCCAAGACTTTAGACGTGTCATGGGAAACCTTGCTTCTAAGCTTCTTAAGTAGGCTAGGCTTCTTGTTTTCCTTGAGGAAATTTATTATTTTAATCATATATGCCCTGAGGTTGAGTGCTGCATTGAGTTACCTCCCAGTTCATTTAATCAAACTTCTGGTTATTCTCCGCATCACAAGCTTTATTACTACAATTTGAATCTCAAAAAGAGAGAGAGTTTGAGACTGGAGGTCAGTTGGTGATCAGTTCTCATTTTTCCCCATCAGCTTATCTGAATTTGGATTTGTTCCCTGCCTTACCTTGCTGTGGGGTTGATATATCCCAGAATTGTTATTCACTTTACATTTGTTCTCAGCATTTTGAAGAAAAAGGGCCTGCATGCACTTTGACTCTGCAAAGCTTTTTGGTGCACAGGTAGATAAGTATATAATGAAAGTGTGCTTAATGCTATTGTGATTGTGTGTGATAGTGGGGGACAGACCAGCGAGTGATCTCTTTGTTCTATCTGCTACAGGTGATAAGAAGTACATCATGGGACCCAAGCTTTCCACTCTCGATGCCACTGTCTTTGGACACTTGGCACAGGCAATGTGGACCTTACCAGGGACAAGACCCGAGCGGCTGATCAAAGGCAAGTCCTGAAGAACTTTTCTGGTTTAAGAGTTGCTGCAGGTGGGTGGATACTGGTAACCTAGAATGTAGAATTCTAGGCCAGCGCTGTGAATTTGGCCATGCTTCATTAGGCTGCGGTGTTTAGGGCCAGTTTTTTGCCAGCTCCTTATAGGTGGGACTGAATACTTGTTGCTAAAACAGGGCTTGAATTCCACTCTGTGCCCTAGTTCTGTTGGTTGTCCTTGAAGTCCTTTGGACAATTGACTCACCACTTTGTGGTGTATCTAATGCTGCAGGAACCAGGATCAGGCAAGGCCAATGTACCCATTGCCCATCTCACATGCTCTTTTTAAGTAGGAACTCATCTCAGATATTTTACATGTAGGTAAAGTGTATCTGATTTTGTGTCATGTGAGCTGCCTCCCATTCCAGTGTAGTGACTATAGATCATGTACTGAGAGCAGTAGACTGGAAAATTCAAGATTGTGAGAAAATGAGGAAATTGTCAACAAAATGCCAAGTGTGATGCTGTACAAGTATTATTACTATTATGTGTGCAAAGAAACACAATCTTGGTATCCTTTTTGTGATCTTGGCTATAAGTCTAGTCAGAATTATAGCTTTTTTTCCTTCCACATTTTTTATTGGTACATTATAGTTGTACATAATGATGAGATTTGTTGTTATGTATTTGTACATGTACATGATATAATGATTTAATTTGGGCAGCATCGATCCCCTGCACTTCTCTCAGAATCATAGTTCTTGACTATGGGGGACAAGGTAAGAAGTGGAGATGAATGGGACCAGAGCTGCATGATGTACATAGGTTCGGGTGGGGTTGGTATCCAGGAATAAAACTCATGGTAGCAAAGGGGGAGGGAAAGTCTGCTTGCCTGGGGTTGATGTCAAGGGGTCAGATCTTGGTTTGCATGTGTGTGCTTGCGTGTATGTAGGAGGGCACGGTGGTGAGATATACATGGCAACAGGGTCTCTCAGAGAGGTTTTCACTGTGTAGGTGGGTGGGAACCATTTGAAGTCATCTTCATTTTAAAGTATTATCCAACTAAGCAAATACCTGGGGCCTGGGGATGTGGAGATCAAAATGCAATATTTTAGTTTGGGGAAGGGGATTGACAAAAGTTAATCAAACTGAGCAGGCTGGGGATGTAGATGAGACCAGTGGAAAGGAACATGGAGTACTAGTAAGTGTTGGGTGAGTTGATGGGTGAATGGATGAATGGACAGAGTTTGGCAAGGCTGAATCAGACAAGAAACTGAGACAGGTGAGCAGGTATATGTGGTGGCCACAGGTGGGTGGGCGGGGAGGTTGGTGAGGCCTGCAGCTGTGTGTGCATGCACATGCACACTCCTGTGCATGCCCAGAGGCTCAGCCTGGGGGCAGCGGCAATCTCTCCAGATCTTCTTATTGGTGGATGGGCTTCCAGATACATTACATGGTTTGACTGAAATAGATCAGGCACTTATTGAAGGTCTTCCAGAAGTTTAGCTGAGTGAGGCTGACATTTATTTTTGGTACTGGAGACTGAATCCAGGGTCATTCTAACACTGAGCTATATCCCCAGCCATTTTAGTTTTTTGAGATAGGGTCTTGCTAAATTGCTGAGGCTGGCCTTGAATTTGGAATTCTCCTGGCCTCAGCTTCTCGAGTGGCTGGGATTACAGGCATGACCCATCGTACTTGACTGGACTGACATTTAATTTCCTAAATGATTGTTACGAAGATGTTCCTTGTTTACTCACTTACTCCTGTATGCACATGCCCCATACACCTGTACACATACACCTACATCTCTACCCAGATACCCCCCTACCCCACCACACAATTGAGGTAATCTGTTATTTAGTCAGAAGTGTTTAGGGATCCTTATCAGTAGAACTCTGACTTCATAGGATCCCTTCTTTCAGAAACAAAGCATGTTTTGTTGATTTATTTATGATTTAGCTCTTTTCTCTTTAAGGAATTGATCAGCATTTTTGGAGGATTGATTTTGGGTCCCTACCTGAGACACACACACCTGGGGAATCTGACACCATTATCATCCAGGGACTTTTAGCACTAGTTGCACAAACTTTGATTCTTGTGCCAGTGACTTCCAGCTGTCCCTGGGGACTATTGCATCATTAATCAGTGAAGTCCAGAGTATCTCTAATTCTCACTTTGGCAGTAGTTCCATGTCCTTTAGACACTGTTTGGACTTAACTTCTTTCCCTGCTTTTCTTCTCTGTGGTAGAGACTTTCCCAAGAAGTAAAGAGAGAAGGCATAAATGAAAACAACTAAGAGCCTTGATGAATTAAAACTGGCTTGAATCCAGAGTGTGAGTGACTGGGATTGGGCAGTTTTCCGCCTTGGCCTTGGAATAGCCAAGGCACTGCTGGCCTTGACGAGGGGTGCAAATGAATATAAATTTTTAGTCCCAGCAATTATTATTAATTTTGGCAGTGCTGGGGATAGAACTCAGGACCTGACACGCTAGGCAAGAGACCCTACCACTAAGCCACATCCCCAGCCCTGGTCCTAATTGTTATTGACAAAACCACACAAAGTACTTCTGAAATCATCTAGAACAGTAGGACATTTTCCTTAATTTAGGTGCGTAGGAGGGTAGACTTTGCATATTCAACAATGCTTAAAATACACATACATGTGTGTATCTATATATTTAGATATAGATATGAAATATCACGTATTTATTGGAGAGAATTTATAAAAGAGAGAAAAATTTTCAAAGAATGAAAAATAACTTGCGACTTAATTGTCCACAGAGAACTGTTAATATCATGGTATGTATCCTTTTATCAAGTACAAGCATGTATATACTTAAAAAAATTGTGATCATAATATTTATTCAGTCATAACCTGAACTTCTAAAATAAACTAAGTATTATGACTTTCCCTCTTGCCATTAAATATTTTTCAAACATGCATTTTTAGTATAATATCCTATTCATAATATCCTATCCTATGTAGCTACATTGTACTTTATGTGATTAATCTTCTTTTGGAATTGTGCATTGTTTCAGATAATTTGTACTGCTATTTGGTAGTGGATATTGTTGTAAACATATACTCCTGCTCACTCTGGTTATTTCCTACACTAAATCCTAGATGGGTAAAGAACTTGGTCTGCATATCTCAGCTGCTTTCTAGAAATGCCACAGTAGTTTACATTTTTAAGAGCAATGTCTGAAAAGCATCTCTAATTTTATTTCCTTGATTAGGGCTGAATATGATTTCTTTTGAAGTTTTTATCATCTTTATAGTAAGGAAAGAATCTGTTTTATTATCAGCAACACCCTCGATGTGGAGGCAGAATCCATGTTTTAATTAGGGTGTCCTTATTAGAGAATTACATGTTAATTGAGGCAGTCTTTAAAACAGATGTGGGACCAGGAGAAGTAATGCATGCCTGTAATCCCAGAGGCTCAGGAGGCCGAGGCAGGAGGATTGCAAATTCAAAGCCAGCCTCAGCAATTTAGCAAGGCCCTAAGCAACTGAGCGAGACCCTGTCTCAAAATAAAAAGGGCTGGGGATGAGGCTCAGTGGTTAAGCCTGGGTTCAATCTCTGGTATCAAGTAAAAAATAAAGAATAAATAAAGTAAAATAAAATAATAATATAAAATAAAATAAATAAATAAAATAAAATATAAAATAATAAAAAAATAAATAAAATAAATAAGATGTGGGAAACTTAAGAAAACCTCAAAAAACGAAATTGAAGCAAGGAGAGGGGAAGACCTCTGCTGCACAACTGCCTACCCTCTAGAGCCATATGGAAACCACAGACCTTAACACTATTTTCTTTTCTTTTAATTTAACAAATGGGGTACAACTTTTCATTTCTCTGGTTGTACACAAAGTAGAGTCACACTGTTGGTGTAATCATATGTGTACATAGGGTAATGATGTTTGCCTCATTCCATTATCTTGCCTTCCCCTGCCCCCTACCCACCCCTTATTTCCCTCTAACATAATCCATCCTTCCTCCATTCTCCCCCCACCCTCCCGCCCAACCCTGTTATGTATCATCATCCACTTATCAGAGAAAACATTTGGCCTTTGCTTTTTTGGGATTGACTTATTTCACTTAGCATGATCTTCTCCAGCTCCATCCATTTACCTGCAAATGCCATAATTTTATTCTTTATGGCTGAGTAATATTCCATTGTGTATATATACCACAGTTTCTTTATCCATTCATCTATTGAAGGGCACCTAGGTTGGTCCACAATCTAGCTATTGTGAATTGAGCTGCTATAAACATTGATGTGACTGCGTCACTGTAGTATGCTGATTTTAAGTCCTTTGGGTATAGGCTGTTAACACTATTTTTTAAATTAGTAAGGAACACCACCTTCCATGTTCCATGAAAAGCCTTATTCAGCAGCTTTCACCAATGATTATTAATTGTCCTTGGATGTCTTTTTGGCTTATGTCTTGAAAGATTAGAAAATGGGGCAAATGTCATGACTGTGGAAGAGGTTGTGGTTGGGTTTTCGACTCTCAGGAAAGGCTGGATCAAATGGCCACTGTGGGTTTTGTGCTTTGAGATCTGTGCTTTAGTGTCCCTGCTCTCAATTTTTAGCTTCAAGGAGATGAGCAGAGGGGGTGTCCTCATCCACAGCATTCAAGCATGTTAGCACTTTTCAGAAGAAGGTATGCTTAGTGGCCTCTTGCTGTGTGACAAATGCTGAAGAGAGCCGTCAAGGCTGTTGCCAGCACCTAGCACAGGTGTGGGACAGGGAAGTGCTGGGCACATACCTGCAGAGTACATGAGTGCTTTGGATATTGGCCTTGTGTTTTCCAAATATTTGCTGGCTAGTGACCCAGCATGGGCAGGTGGTGCTGGGGGCTCTGGCAGGCTTCTCCCTTGCTCATTCTGGCCATGCTTGAGAGGCAGCTGGAAGGAACTGAGTCCAGGACGCTGGGTCTGGTTGAAATGGTTTACAGTGTGAAATTGTACAGAATGTTTTTGATTATTAGAGAAATTAGAATGATGCAGGAAATAATGCTCGCATGTTTTTCAAAGAGCAATGGAGGGTATTTCCTTGTGAGAAACTCCAAGAGAAAGGCTCCTTATTCTGCCTAGGACTGACCTCTGGGTAGAGAAGCATTCTGATAAATATCCTTTCAGTTTTTTTGATAACATCACTCTGTTTTTTCTTAGTAATTTATTGGATTTTCAAGTTTAAAAAGTAATATATGATGGTCACAAGTCAAATCACAGAGGCATAGGTTAAATAAATGCATGACCTCCCCTTCATCCATGTCCAACACAGACCCCATGGAATAATCAATACCGAGGATTTAATGTGGATCAGCCTATGCCTTTCTTTTACATGTACACATTTATAATACATGTATATAGCTATTTTGGTTTGTTGTTTTTGCTGTTTTAAAACAAACAATAGAATAAAACCATACACATTACTCTGTAACCTGATTTTTCCCACTTAATACTATCATGTCTTTTTTAATAACTGCACAGTACCCTACAGAATGGATAATTCAGTCAGTCCCTACCGACGGATCCCAAGACTGTTTCCATGGTTTTCCTTTCTCTCTCTCCGCCTCCTCCTTCCTCCTCTTTGTCCTTCTCTTTCTCACCTTCCTCCTTTTGCTCACATGTAATGCTACATCCATGCACATATATCTTTACATACTGATGCTTTTCTTTTAGCAGAATGGAGTACTAAAAGTGGAACTCTGGGCCATCAGGTATACACATTTAAAATTTCAATGGAGAGCATCTGATTACTTTCCAAAAAAGGTCACAACAATTTGTTCTTCCCCTAGCCATGTAAAGCAATGCTTGACCTCCACGTCCTCCTCAGCACTGCATGACTTTAGTTTTTAACATTCTAGAGGATGAAGTTGTTATCTGATTGTTGAGTACGCTTTGAAGAAATGCAGTTTTTCTTTCATTTCACAAAGTGTACATATTCAGTATAGGCATTTATGTTAACTCAGGCGTATCATGTGTGTGCGTTCATGTATGCGTGTGCACACACACCCACCACAGAATTCTTTTCTACTGCCAGCCATTTTTGTTCTTTTGGCTGATGGCTGAGGGGGAATCTAGGCATAGGAAGGACTGAGCAAAGCCAATCCATACCATCCCTCTCTGTTTCACTCTTTCTTTAGGGGCAGGATTTGAGGTGGGATGTGTGGGTCCAGCTCTTGCTCATCAAGGCTGACCTTTCTCAGCCATGTGATAGAGTTCTCACTTCTTTCATGACAGCTCATTGCCACTAAGGGGTGGCTCCTGTCACCTCACAGTTCTTGAGAACCCAGGAAAAACTGCAGAGGAATATTCTGACATAAGCTATTAATTCCCAGGCCAGGCTGTCCACTCAAAGAGACAGAGTAGTGTCATGGTGAAGGGCAGGAGGACCAAGGGAATTAGTACCAGTTTAACAGACGAGTAAAGCACTTCAAACAGGGCCTGGCATGTAGAAAGGAGTATGTGTTTGCTGATAGGATTAATTTTTATTCTATCACACTGAAGTGGTATTGATGTCATATGATCACAAAGTGGGAAGCTCTTCTGAAGGAAAGGTGAAGCAATAAGGCTGAAGGAAAAAAAAAAAAACAACACAAAAGAAGTGGATAAAATCATAGGGTCCTGTGACTAGTTCTGGCTTTCTTAGTTGCTCCTTGGGAGCAACTCATGGTGAATGGATTGATTGAGTCAAACATGGCTTTCCTCTAGACCCACTGTGATGTGTCCATAATTCATCTTTGATGACTGTTTTTTGGGGGGATGGGGTACTGGAAATTGAACTCGGGACACTTTACCACTGAGTAACATGTCTAGCCATTTTTATTTTTTATTTTGAGACATGCTTTCACTAAGTTGGTAAGGGCCTCACTAAGTTGCTGAGTCTGGCCTCAAACTTGTGATCCTCCTGCCTCAGCCTCCTGAGTTCCTGGGATTACATGTGTGCACCACACATCTAGCTTTCAAGGCTCTTTACCTTTCTCATTAGATCCTCTTCCTCCTTCTTGCTTCTGCCACCACATCTTTTTTTTTTTTTTTTTTTTTTTTTCCCCAATTCTTGTTTACCTATGATTAGTGGTAGTACCTGGGGAGGAGTTGCATGATTATTCCCTGAGGGTGAAAATACTAGAAGGTTTTGCATGCATCTCCTCAAGAGAGCAGTGATGTTGCCTTCCTAGCTTCTGGCTCTGAGCATATACATCCATATCTTTTAGCAGAGGGTAGTGAGAATGAACTCTTACACAGTATGGATTGCACTGTTATGATCTAAGACTGAAAATGGTGACTTGGAACCAATACAAGTTAATTTGTTCACAGAGTCCAAGAAGCAGGAGAATTTGCTTTATCATGTTTGTAGGGCATATGTTCAGTTCAGTCAAACAGTCATCAAAGTTTGAAAAATTTTAGTGCCATGGAAAAATGTCTATAATAATGTTATAGGCGATCATAAGAAATAATAATGGCAGTAATTAAATAGAAAATACATTGAAAGAAATTACACCAAAACATTAATTGTGGTTATTTTGGATTGATGAGACTGTAGGGACTTTTTGTTTTCTTCTTTATGTATTTATAGAGTTTCTATATACAGACTTCTAGTTTTCCAAAATGAAAATATATTATTTTCTTTAATAGAAAATGAAAATAGAGTAGTTACAGGCTACAATCAATAGAGCTACTAATATAAAAACAACTCAAATGATTTGTGATAGGGGTTTGGTAAAAGCAAAATGAAACTGATAGTTTATCCACACAATGAAATACTATGAAATTATGAGTAATCACAGTATAAAATTCAAAAATTTTACCATATTTTGTTAAGTGGAAAAAAGATGACTGAAAATAAACTATACAGTCAATTCTATATAGCTAACGTAAATATATGTATATATATATATAAAATATTTATGGAAGAATATCAATAAAAATGCAATTATGGAGAAGAGGATTATTGGTAATTCTTTAATTTTGTTTATCTGTATTATTTTTGTAATAAACATGGATTACCTACATAATAATTGGATGTTTATATAATTTTAAAAATCCAAACAGTATTCTAAGGGTTATAATGTCCTTTGAGAAATAATGACAGATTGTGTATTTAAAGACAATGTTGCCATCTGGTGGATCAAGGCAAAAACTCACTCTTTTTCTTCATTTGGAATTGGGAAATGAATGCCAGTACCATGTCATGTTTTAGACAAATACCTGGACATTAGTGACTTCATAAGCATCCCTTTGATTCATATGAAAGAGTGGTCCAGTGATTTACTAGGAACCCATAGATATAGCTATTTAAATTTTATTCGGAAGATTAAAAATGTTTTATTAACTGTGTTTTTAGGCACATTTATTCATAGAGAAAATTCTGAGTTATCTATTTTATGAATTATTTAGGGCAAAGTTTTTATTCTAACATTTTTTTCAGCAACTTGGTATGGTACCCAACCTATAATAATACTACAAAGATATGTGGAATGAACGATGACTTCTAGCTGATGTAATGCAATCCAAAGTCAGTGTATTTTCATGCAATGTAAATTAATTTAAATATGAACCAATTGGCACATTAACTATCTTGATGTGTAAATATAAAATAACAAAATGCTTTGTGAAGAAAGGATGATACCTTTTCTGCCATTTTGGATGACCTACCCCTCTACTTCTTCAGTACTTCCTCTGTTTCATTCATCCTTTTTACTGAGTTTAACTTATCTGACTCACTTTTCTTATTATAGTCATAAAAATCTAAATATGTTGACAGTATCTCTGTGGAAAAGCACTGTGAATGTCTACCCACCTCATTCTTCTACATTCCTCAGAAACTCAGTGGCTGGATGTCTGACTTCAGACACCATAAACTAGGTGACTTGTGAGCAACAGAAAGTTACCTCTCACAGTTCTGGAGGCTGGGAAGTCCAGGGTGATGGCGTGGGCAGGTCGGGTGTCTGGTGAGGACCTGCTTCCTAGATCGACAGCGAATACCTTCCGCTGCGTCCTCACGTGTGGAAGGGCTGAGGCAGCTCTCCGGTGCACCTTTTATGAGGCACTGACCACAGTCGGGACCAGTACCTTGGGGGTTAGGATTTCAACAGTTGGGTTTGGGGAGGACACAGACATTCCATTAGGGTTGTGAGCTTGATCCTTTGAGAACTAACCCTGCTTTTCCTACCACACTGCAGGGGAACTGATCAACCTTGCCATGTACTGTGAGAGGATAAGGAGGAAATTCTGGCCCGAGTGGCACCGCGATGACGATAACACCATCTACGAGTCCGAGGAGAGCAGCGAAGGCAGCAAAACGCACACTCCCCTGCTGGATTTCAGCTTTTACTCAAGGACAGAGACCTTTGAAGACGAGGGCGCGGAGAACAGTTTTTCCAGAACCCCCGACACGGATTTCACTGGGCACTCGCTCTTTGATTCTGACGTGGACATGGATGACTACACAGACCACGAACAGTGCAAGTGACATCCCTGCACATCAGGGACATCAGGCCTCGTTGACCGGCTTCCTTTGGAGCTACCACTCCCTGGGGGTTGGTCGATTTCCCAGGTAGAAATCCATCTGAGCTGGGAGGAGATCTTCGCGCTTGGCCGTTTTCACACACTAACTGGACTGTAGCCGCCTTATTTCTTTTTTTGTATAAATGAAACAGAACCATTCAGATGACTCCATTTAAAACAAACAGGCAAAAAAAAAAAAAAAAAAAAAAAAGTCAGCATGGTTCCTGAAATCCATTTTTGTTTTCATTAGAAAACTAATATTGTGGGGTAGAGCAGGTGAGTGAGCGGGCCATCAGCTGAGAGTGTTTGTACTGATCCTCGGCAACTGAGGCTTAGTTGTGAGATGGATTCTTGAATATCCTTCATCCACCAGGGTTTGAAGTAATGAGAGATACCATCAGAAAAAATTCTAGGAGATGAATGTTCCTCGGTGGCTGCTTGTACATTATGTGTGTATATTGTATGTTGAGATGTGAGTCAAAGTCCACAGATATGCAATGAACACCTACTATGTGCAAAGCACTGTGCTAGGTGCTAATCCACGTAAATTTTATTCTAAGCTCTGCCAGTGGCCAACTGTGTGATTTTGGGCAAGAACCTTAACTATTGTGTGCCTCATTTTTCCCACCTGTAAAGTGGGGCTGACGATACTCTCCACCTACCTACCTCACAGGGGTGTTGTGGGGATTCATTTGGTAACATTCGTGCGGCGCTTTAAACCTCTTAGAAGTGATGTGACATGAACACATCATTTAATTTTTTATTGCGCTTCATATGTGTGAAGATCTGAGGGCAAAGAAATTCCATATCCAGAGAGCAAACACCACAGTCACTTGTGAAAGCTGAGCAGGTGAAACACAAGCAAAGCTGCAGTTAGGACTTGGTTATCATTCCTCTTTGTGATCTTTATTAAGTCAAAATCTTTTATTAAAAGAATGTTGGAAATATTTTTACCCGTCATCTTCAGCTAAAAATGATCTTCAGTTCTACTGTGCATTTGCAGAAAAGTGTTTTTGTTGTCTGAACTCACACTGGAATGTTCTTTGTTGCCTCCAGAGTGCTAAGTTGCCATGTTTGATTAATTGGGAGAGAATAAAGTTCAGGAATATGGTGGGTTTAACAGAGGTGAGGGGTAAGTATTTGATGAATTTTTATAGGCAGAAGCTTGCCAGTTTTGTGGGAAATAGGGGCAAGGGTCCTGTGTGATGGCTGTGGATTTGGGCTAGGAGAGTTAGTGTTCAGATGTATACCTGCAAACAAAACTACTTTGCTTCTAACTGACTGGGTAAGGATTAATTTTAAAGAGGGACTTCTTAAAAGAAGCTTCTGGAAAATTCATGTACTTTGCTTGAAAAAGAAACTCTTGAGTGTAGATCATGTGCAACAATCTTAAAAGACTGCTGTGGATTCACAAGAGAGGTAAAAGGGGAGAGATTTTGAGGCTGTTTACCAATTAAGCAACTGCAGGGCATATGTAACTGGGGATAAATGCTGAGATACCCTTATTTAGAAATTCTTATTCCACAGAAAACGTAGTTGTGAATATTTTATTCAAACCACTACTCTTGGAAGGGCCTGTCTGATGCTTAATGAGAATGTGGTGGAGAAGATACGCATGAATAAGCCTGTTGTGAGTCTCCAGCAACATTTGGGAGGCCTGCTTGCCTGCTCTCTTTTCAGCAAGTGTGTTCTGAGGCCAGCTGGTAGCAGCTCTGTGTGACTAGGGAAACTCCTGGCCCAGAAATGTGATTATAATGAGCAAGTGGACTGTAGACTTGTCTCCACAAAGATTGAGTTGCCCTTTCCTCACCCTTGGCTGGAAAGAAAGTTCTGAAATTTTGCCTACCATTTGTTATTACTGTATAGCACCAGTGTGATGCATTTCACTGCAAGAATGATTAAGTATGAGTATGTATATTCACATGGCTTTTTTTGTGCATTACTTGGAGAGCAAGTATGTGGAGAGCCAGTGTTCAAAGTGAGGTTAGAACCATTCATTTCATCCAGGTCCCTCCCACAAGGTCATGAATGGACTTTGCCACCTGAGGCTCGTGACCTGGCATTCAGCATTTTGTATGGAACAAATCCTGGGATATATGGAATATATCCCAGTTTTACTTTATGGGTTATGGAATCAAAAGGACCAAAACAAAATCACTGTAGTGTGAGAGGGCTTTAATTTTTATGTGCTTTATTCTTGAGCTACCCAGATTTGAAGTGTTCTCCAATTTGATGAGTAGGTGCTACTTCTAAGAAAAACAATAGCAACAGCAAGAAATTAAGGAACATTTTGGTCATCTGGCTCACTTATTCAATTTCTGTGTTTCTTTTTTGCTGGAAAGTAACTTTAAGGAAGCATGGTCTTTAATGTTAATAGATGCTTTTGATTGGAGAGAAAACAGAAATCATGGGCCACCTATTATAACTTTTATTGTAAAAATAGTCTTCCCCTTTATCTACCTCCCACCCCGACTCATCAGGATTAATGAGCAGCAGTTATATGCTTTGCTGTCCATCAGAACAGATACAAGGACAGTATCAGTTTATGCAGAGATATACTATATGTTGTCAGACTTTAACATTTTATTGTTATGTAATTAATTGCCAATAATTACACTACTGAGGCCATGGGGCTACCAGAAAACTGATTACAGGCTTGTTTGAACAGTTTGGACTTACATCACCAACTGCAGTCTAATTCTCACACATAACCTGCCCACATATACAGAAGTATTGATGTATGGGTAGGGCTCAAAGAAAGGAAGTGTTAAGGATGTTAACCTCATGGGTATTGCCTAGATTTGTTGAGAAGAAAGTGTAGAATCGTAGAACCATATAGCTGGTTCAAGAATTAGCTCTAGAAAGTGATCCACTGAGGTTTGTTATTGACTCATATACACACACATTTTAGAGATAAGGACCTAGAACTGGGGCCTTTTGTCTTGCCCTGGAGAATTCTTTCCATTACTCCACCTTGGCTTGGTTTCCTTATAAAACCCGTGCTCCTGAGAAATGAATTCATGTTTACAGAACCAGCACAGCCGCAGCCTCTCTCTGAGTGTGCGTGGAATTCTCCTTCCCTTTCATCCGCCAAGTCTAGTCAGCCTGGTCCAGGACAATTCAACAGACCTTTCCTTAGTATCTGAGGCTGGCACTGCTAGGCTTCATGAATAGTAGCAAGATGGGCTTCCAAATCACCAAGATTCCTTTTTCTCTCTTATTTATCTTTTAAATAATCTGTGGGTATTAACTCACTCACAGACTTTTTACTAAGTACCCACCCTGTGCCTGGTTCTGGAATGCACACTTGCTATTGAGTGTGTAATTGAACAGACACAGCATTCTGATTTCAGGGCATCCTCTTTTGCTTAGATTTAGATTTCTGTAATTGACTTTTTTTTTTTTTAACACACTTGGCCACTTTCCTGATCCATCCCACCCATCACCACTGGAGTAATCCTTTGAGAAAACTCTGGCCCTATGGAATGCCCCCTAGCCTCAGGATGAGGGTTACTCTATCGGACCTGGTATTCTATTTCCTTAGTCGCTCATCTCCCTTGGCTCCTCTGTGTTAGCCCCCAGTGCAGCAGGTCAATCCGATTGCCGCTGCCTAAACGTGCCTCATGTGCCCCTACCTCTGTGCCTCTCTGCTCATGCCAGTCCCCCTCCTGAAATGCCCTACCCTCTTTTCCACTGGCCCCAATCATACCCATCTCTTAAGGCCCAAATTCATCAGTTCCGCATGAAGAATTCCCACCTCATTATAATCTCCTCTTCCTCTAAAAACAAAGTGCGTATCATTTCCTTCCCTGAAGGCTGTATAGGAAAGGTTGTTCGGAAAATGGGCTCTCAAGTAGTGTTTTCATTTTTTTGTGTGTCAGGGATTCCACTGATAATCTAATGAAAGTCCTATACCCTATTCCCCAAAAGTACATATATGCAAATACCTAAACTTTTACATAAAAATTCAGGAGATTTAGAGGCTTGAAATTGTTCATGAATTCCTTAGGCATTCCTGCTGGTTGAAGAGGTCTTCTTCTACAGTCTCTAAATGTTACTATTGTTGTTTGCTCTTTAACAGATCCTGAGAGGAGAATTAGCATGAGTTATGCAAGCAAAAGCAGTCTCTACTATCATCCATGTTGAGTGTGTGTTGAGTGACAGAGAAGGAAGAAAGAAAAGCTATTTTACTTTATTTGAGAAATTACCTTTGTTTTGACAGGTTTGGAATTTCGAAAGTGATAGGGTTCTGCTGTTGTTGTTGTTACAGTTGTTTATCCTTTAACCATCTCAAAAGTTGATTTTTCAAAGTGAGTTTGGGACCAATTGAGTTTCATTTCAGCCCTGAAGCCCACCACTTCTGCATGAGTAGACCTCTTGGTCTGGGGCTTCAATGGGAAAGAAGCAGCTAGATTTTTCCAAGGAAGAAAATCAACACAATCATGTTTTCCTGTATTCATTCATTCTTTTATGGAACAATTGTGGAGTGTATTTTCATTCAAAGGATGGAGTCTTTTGAACAAGAATCAGTGAAAGTATACTCGATGACAAATCCTTCCCAGTCTAAATGCTGAGCTCTGCCAGCCCATCTTTAGCAAGTCCAGGGATCAATTGATTGTGATTGTGAAGTGCTTGACACCAGTTGCTCTGGTGCTCTGGCTAAAACTTGCACAGTTCAAAAGGATCTCCTTGGGTCCGGAGTAAGGTGTCCCTCGTCTATCAGATTCTTGCCACTGTCGTAGGTAGATGCAAATAGCTATGGGATGTTTTCCTCTTTTGAATTCCTTAGCAGGAACGTTGGTTGTTTTAGTCCCTAACTTTCAAGAATATCATAAAATATTTAGTTTCCTAAATATTTGAGATTTATTGGCCTTGATCCTTAGAGATGGTTATAAAGGGTACTGACAAATAGCATGAAGAACTCAGCTGTTTTAGAGCTGACATTGTGACTTTCTTGATCATTCTAGATCTTGCCAAAGCTGAGAATTTGTCCCCAGACACTGGCTCTCCAAAACTCATTCTGCTGGCTAGACCATGACAAACTGGAAACTTGAATTTCATGAGGATTATTGTCCCCAAATGTCTAATTTGTGGACAAATAAAGGGAACCATTAAAATAAGAAAACAAATAACTAATGGAAATCCTGAATATTTCAGTGGGGAAATAAGTTATCTAGAGTGAAAGATTAGTATAGTACCCTGGAGTTTTGTACATAATTAAATAATTTCAGCAATGAACTTGGTAGCTATCATTTGTATTTAAAGAAAATTCTTTTTGTCCCTCATTACAGCTTTAAATGTTTCGAAACTATCCACTAAACATAAAGCAATGTGTATATTTGTGAAAATCAGTTAATTTTATAAAAAGTAGTGTTACTAAAAGACTAATTTACCTTCCACCCTACACCAGCAAGCATTTACTTTTGTTTTTACTCTGTAGCACTGGAATAATTTTCATTTGTCAATAATATTTAAATAGTTTCTTTGGTAATTTTTCTCAAAAATTACCCCATGGCTTTTTTTTTTTTTATTGTAAACAAATGGGATACATTTTGTTTCTCTGTTTGTACATGGAGTAAAGGCGTACCATTTGTGTAATCATAAATTTACATAGGATAATGTTGTTTGATTCATTCTGTTATTTTTTCCCTTCCCCCACCCCTCCCACCCCTCTTTTCCCTCTATACAGTCCTTCCTTCCTCCATTCTTGCCCCCCGACCACCCCCCATTATGTGTCATCATCCGCTTATCAGTGAGATCATTTGTCCTTTGGTTTTTTTCAGATTGGCTTATCTCACTTAGTATGATATTCTCCAGTTTCATCCATTTGCCTGCAAATGCCATAATTTTATCATTCTTTATGGCCGAGTAATATTCCATTGTATATATATATACCACAGTTTCTTTATCCATTCATCAATTGAAGGACATCTAGGTTGGTTCCACAATCTGGCTATTGTGAATTGAACAGCTATGAACATTGATGTGGCTGCATCTCTGTAGTATGCTGATTTTAAGTCCTTTGGGTATAGGCCAAGGAGTGGGATAGCTGGGTCAAATGGTGGTTCCATTCCAAGCTTTCTGAGGAATCTCCATACTGCTTTCCAGAGTGGCTGCACTAATTTGCAACCCCACCAGCAATGTATGAGTGTACCTTTTCCCCCACATCCTCGCCAACACCTATTGTTGCTTGTGTTCTCGATAATCGCCATTCTAATTGGGGTGAGATGGAATCTTAGGGTAGTTTTGATTTGCATTTCTCTTATTACTAGAGATGTTGAACATTTTTTCATATATCTGTTGATTGCTTGTAGATATTCTGTGAAGTGTCTTCATTTCCTTAGCCCATTTGTTGATTGGATTATTTGTATTCTTGGTGTAGTGTTTTTTGAGTTCTTTATATATTCTGGAAATTAGTGCTCTATAACCCCATGACTTTTTAAAAAATAGGATCCAGCTTTTGAATTGCCATGTTAATTAGTGTGGCTGAACAGAGAAAACATAATATTATCTTTCATTGGAGGACTTGAAGAGAGGAATGCTTTGAACATTATCCTCTCCCCCTTTCAAAAAGCAATTTGTGGACTTCCCCCTTTAATAGTTCATAATTGAAGTGTTTTTTTATATTGCATTCTACTCCTTCCACCCCCAACAAGAGATCACACTTAGCTTATTAAACATGTCTAATGGTTATTTTTTAAATCTTTAATTATCTGTGATTATTTTTTTACAGCAGTAAGATAAGGACAATTTTCAAATACTGGATGAACCTCTACTTCATTTGAGGTGTTTGTGCTACTCCTGTCAAAATGAATTTTACCTTCAGTAATAAACATGGATCAGGTCATGCTTGTAAGCATATGAATTTTCCTACCAGTTATCTGCATTTTACTGAATGTCTGACAACTAAAGGCTAATGTGGGTGAGGGTTTCTCCAGGGTGAGGTTTGGGAAAGTGAGGCACTGAGTCCTTTTGGGGGTATTAGAATTTCACTGAGTGGGAAGAGAGAAGGAAACAGTAACAAATCCCAGGACTTCAAGCAATCAAGTGGTATGGCTGCCACAGAGATATATCCAGGGGCACACGGAATGTTTTCTAGGTGGTGACAGCTTACTAAAAATAAAAAGCACATGTTTACAAATAAAAAACAAATGCAATCTATGCAGGGAAGGATTGTCATGGATGTACAAATGACCAGTGCAAAAGGCACTGAAGTTACATTTATCTTTATCTTAATTGCTGATCTGTGCCCCTGGATTGCTCCAGGCTAGAGAATTTGGGGGGGTAAGACAGAGGGGCCAACCCCAATATCTTTATTCCTTTGATTTTTGGAACTTCCTTCTAGTCTCTCAAAATTGCATTTTATTTTAGAGAAGATTTTAAAAAACTGTTTTAAGACACCCTAAATCATCTCTATTTAGGTGCTGGTCTCCAAACCTTGTGCTTATTCATCTCAGTAAAACTTTCTGTGCACGCTCTTCAGAATATTATTTATGGTACACATACATGCATATACTGCTGTATATGTGTATCCTGCTCTACTGATGTATAATGTACATTAAGAATCATAACCAGCATAGAAATTTAAAAAGCTTATTCTCCAGTAATCAATAGTGTTTCTGAGGAATTGGGCAAGTGATACTTAAAAGTAGCACCCTGAAGACCATAACTGATTAAACAATGTGTCTATAACAGGTGTGGCCAAATGGATATAAAATAGGCCTGGAGGAATGATTTTAGGTTAAGGTATTTAAAGTAAGCATTTTGGGTTAGGGGAAGGGAAGAGAGGAATAATTAGATGTCACTTTTATAAGAGCTCTTTTTCATTGTTTTTGGGACCACTTGATCTAGGATACCTGAAAAATTCCTGAAAGATTTTGCAATAAAATACACTGATTTAATCTAAACAAGGAAAGAAAGCGGGGGAGGGACCCAAATAATGCAAATGCAAGATGTATTGCCAGAGAATTTCAGCACCAATCAGAAAACGCATTTTAATAATACATGGTAATCATCATCTCACTGATTATATGTCTTTCTTCTATTTTTTTATAACCTCATGTATCCAAATGTATGAAGATGTACAGATTTATTTTCACTTATCTGAGATAGCAAGGGCCAATGCTGGTATGATTTGAAGCCACATTTCAGCTGCTTGAGGGCTGATGTTGGACACTGCCTAAGACATTTACCTGCATCATCTGTTTTGTAACACAATGAATAGCATCTTGCTGATCAAGAGCCCAACATGGAGGCGGCATTCCAGTCTTTATTTCTGGACCTATGAGTTACTTTAGCACAGTTATTGTTAGTAGTTTATAAAGCCATACTTAAACTTGTACACTTGATTGTAAGATAGATTTGAATTGTGCACTATGTTGATTACTGTATATAAATGTGGAAATTCTGTATATTTGGTCTTAATGCTGTATGTATTTGATGTGTAAATGATAACTAATGGATATGAAATAGCTTGCTGTGAATGTCTTCATTCCAATTCGCTTCTCTTTTACAAATTTGAATGTTTAAGCTTTATACCCATGGGGAAAATCTGAAAGTTTTGCATCTAATATACTGTTAAGTGGTGGTCTCTTAGATGATTAGGAGAATATTTTAGTTGTAAGGCTCTTGTATAATTAGAACAAGGTAATGAATTTTTTAGGCATGTAACTTTCTGATAGAATTTCAAATGAGTGTTTTTTATGAAGGAACACGGGTCTCTGGAATATGCCATCCTGTTCTCTCCTGCTTTGACTTTATGCCCAATGTATCCCTCAGAGCATTGTGAGGAGTGAGAACCATGGTAGAGGAAGAAGAGAGAAGGCAGTGTTGGGGATGCATCTTAAGTCTTTTGCTGCAGCTAGACCCTATAATGGACCAGTTTCCCCTTGTGTAAATACTGGCTCAATGAGTTCCCATACCTCTTCAATAAAGTAATTATAATTTCCCTTTTAGGGAAGTAAACTTGCATAGAGTAATATGGCTAAGAGATACACAAATCACATCTTGGGGTCAGAGAGGCACAGAGAGGTTTCAGGTATTTAAGTGTCCCACACTTTGGCAATGAACCTCCCTGGATAGCTTGGCCTTATTGGCAGGTTGGGATCTATACAGACATAAAGGATGCTTGAAATTGTATCTTAAAATTTGATCAACTAATATTAAAATATTAACTTACCATTTAGAGCAAATTATAATCAGGTTCTGTCCAAAATTTCTCCCCCACTCCAGTCATGAGAATATTAAGTAGAAAATGAGAGAAACTCCTAATCCAACATTCCAGAGGTGATTTGGTCTTTATCCTTTTAGACCTCTTATCTTTCTTGATAATCCTAGCTGTTCAGCTCTGCTTATTAATCAGAAATGGTTTGGGACAAATACACATCTAATTCAACTTTAGTTGGCTCCAGTTTCTTCTCGAATTTGTGTGTGGGGTCTTAGACTTGGGCCTTGGGGCCTGTTCTCCTGGCTAAGTCACTGGAGGGAAAGGGTGGTTGGCCTTTTCATCCTGCTGTGTTCTTTAAGTGTCAGGATGAAAGCGTTGCTGCCATTTGTATTGAATACCTTGAATTTGTTTTTGTATTTTTGTCCTTCTTTTCTCTAATAGGAGAGGCAGAAGAGTTGGTCTTTTTGTCCTCTCAGGAGCTGCCTGTTTTGTTTGTAGGTGACGTCAATGTCAGCCCACGTCAAACGCTTCCCAACTGGACTGGTTCATTTAGCAACAGACTTTTCTTTTAAAAACTGCCAAGGTGAAAGCAGCTTACCCTTGGATGAAAGGGAACTTTGGAAAACCAAGAGGAAAGTGAAGTGGCTTTTTTTTTTTTTCCTCCTGGGAATTACTGTGTTGCTGTTCTGTGTGCCTAAAAGTTACTGTTTTATTTTGGTGCCAGTGTGCTGGTTATGAAGACATAGGAGAGTTGTCTCCAGTGGAAGGACTGTTAGGATGGAAGCCAGGTTTGCCTACTTGGGAGTGTGTGGCCTGGACAAGCACACTGGTAACTCACGCTCAGCACTGTGTCAGGACTGTTAACCCTGTCAAACAGACATCCAAGGCAGCCTTGAAAAGGAGGAGGATAGTCAGAGAAGGACAGTGTGTGGAACGAGTCCAGATTTGCTGGTGGCACAAACATGGGTAGGGGGTAAGGACTCTGGGACCAGACTATTTGGAAGCCGGCCTAGTGAATGTGAGGAGGTTTTTTGAGCAGGGGACTGAAAGATGAAAGAGTACTGTATTCAAGTAAGATTTATCCAAGGATGACTTGAATGTAGCCTAGTCAAAGAAGAGGCTGTGGCAGAGCAACTGGACTAGATTTCAGTGGCTCAGTGAGGCCAGAGGCATGAAAGAGAGTAGGATGGAGAGAATGGGAGGAGAGAACAGCCACCATGCACAGGGAAACACTGGGACTCCTTGGATGTGCTGAGCCCTAGGGAGGGAGATAATGCTGGTGACACTGCTGCCCACTGATGCTGCTGTCAGATGTGGGATATGTGGAAAAGGGGGAATGGGCTTGGGGGAGAGAGGAGTTTGGTTTGAGGATTCAATAAGAGATATAGGACTGGAATTTATGATGGGGATAAAAGCAAAACCACAACTCTGAAAGGACAGTTGACACAAATGGGATGGAAAAAGAATAACAATTATCAGCAACTTGCATTTGCATAATGTTGAAATGTCTTTTAAGGTAATATCAGAGTTACTCCTGAGACATGTTAGTGGTACCCTCATGTATAAAATGGGGGGGCTTGCAGGTTGATCTTTGATATCTTCAAGCTCAAACCTCCTTCCATCCTTCTCTGAAGTTGAATACTGCTGTTCTAGATAACCAATTTCACTTCTGGCTTTGACATTTCTTGCTGCATTGGAAAGAGTTTATTGGCCAAATCAAGCAATTTTAACTACCATATACATATTTCTTACTGTGTACCAAGCACAGTATTCTTAGCAATCTACTAATTCATTCAAACCTCCCAACAACCCTATGAGACAGTTACTGTCATTGTCATCACCACCACCATCATTGTAACTTGTGGGTATTCATTTCTTTGACAGTGGTATTGATGGTCAATGATGGCTAATTTTGTGTGTCAACTTGAATAGACCATGGGGTGCCTAGATTAAACATTGTTCATGGGTGTGACTGTGAGGCTGTTTCTGGGAAAGATTAGCACTATAGGAACTGGTATATTGTAGGAAGGAGTTCAAACAATTGAAGAACAATCCAGCAATATCTAGGTAAGCTGAAGACATGCTTTCCCAACACTATTCCTAAATATGTAGGCTAAAGGAATTTCCCCACATGTTTACAAATGATTGACTAAATCAGAAAAACAGATTGCCCAAAGTAGATTGTGGTTGGAAATCATCCAATACATAAGAATCTGAATAGGACAAAAGGTAGAGGAAGGAGGAGCCTCCCCATCTTCTTTCTCCTGCCTTATTACTCTAGCTGGGACATTTAATGTAATCTTCTGCTGCCTTCAGACTGGGGTTCATGTTTCAGTTCCCTTAATTCTCAGGTTTTCTGAATTCAGACTGAATTCCACCATTTGATGGATTAATAATTTGAATGAACTAACTGAGTGGTAACTATAAGCAGGTGGGGTGTGGCTGGAGGAAGTGGGTCACCATGGGTGTGCCTTGGGGATTGTTTATTTTGTCCCTGGCTCCTTGCTTTCTCTCTGTTTTCTGGCTGTCATGAATTGAGCAAATTTTCTCTACTATGCTCTTCTGCCATTATGTTTTGCCTTACCTTGGGTCCAGAGCCTTGGAATTAGTTGACTATGGACTCAGACCTCTGAAACTGTAAGCCCCAAATGCACTTCTCATCTAAGTTGTTCTTGTCAGATATTTTGGTCACAGCAGAAAAGATACTTGCTGATAATAAGATTTGGAGTAGACAAATGGGAGTGAAGGGAAGGGAGGGGGGATGGGAAAAGAAAATAGTGGAATGAATCTGATATAAATTTCCTATGTACATATATGAATATACCACAGTGAATCTCACCATCATGTACATCCATAAGAAATTAATTAAAAAATAACTATGGGTAAATGGTAGAAAGATCAATAGAGGGAAGGAAGAAGGGCATAGGAGAAGGGAAGGGGAAGGAGAGGCACTAAGGACAGAATTAGAACAAGATATATTCCATGCTTTTATAATTATGTCAAAATGGATTCTACTGTCATGTATGACTAAAAAGAACCATTTTTTTTAAAAAAAGAATGTCACTTAATGGAAACAAGCAAACAAACAAAAAGAAGCTTTGAACACCATAGTGGATACAGTCTTTCCAGACTAGAAATAGAGAGGTCTCTTGGCAATGTCCTTTTAGACTCTGTGCCTCTCTGCATTGCTCTACCCATATAGTACTGGCAGCTAACTTATTTTTCCAAGTCATAACACCTCACATGTGCCTTCTCTATAGCATAGAAAGGAGAAAACATCTTTCTTTGATTAAAAAAAATTCAGAAGAGAATGGCTAAGAAATGGTGGTCCACACATCACATGACCTGAATTCTAATTAGTAAGTGTAAAGTCCTGCTACAGCCTCATCCTCCTAAGATAGCTCACACTGTCAAGAACTTTATCTCCACCACCAGATTCTTATACAGGTAAGTAGCATTAGCATTGAGGAGCTGAAGGAAGCAACAAGGTGTCTTTAAAGGGTCCAGTGGGTATGGGAGCCATCTGATGTAGAGAAAGACCTGGTTTTGTTCCATGGCATTATGCTGCTTGGAGGCAGGAGGTGTGGGTTGGTTGTGTGCGTACCTTATGTCTGAGCATCAACTGAGGGATTCTCTTTCTTCGTAAAATCAACTTCCCCATTCACTGCAGTAGCTTTCCCCTGTGAGTGGAGTTCTGGCAAACTCCATAGGCAGAGGCCCAGGGATGAAAGACTATGGGAGCTCCACTCCAGGATGCTCGTGTTTCTGTCCTGATTAAACATTTGCTTTATTTTCTGTTGTTGAAGAAAAGTATTTATTCTCCAGGTAGGGCTTCTTCACTGGCTATAGGATATCTGACTTCTGGTGTTGGATAATTTTAAAGGTTTAAAGCCTCCAACAGCTGGAGGTCCAAAGGGGACTGCACAATCCACTTCTCCCCACAGCATGATACATGTGGTAAACGCTCAATACGGGTTTGTTTCAGGAATGGATAGATTCTCAGGTAAAAGACAAATCAAATTCCAAAGAAATTTCCAAAGTTTGAAGTTTGACACAATATACTGTGCAAAGGTAGCTGGTAAATTACTCAAAGAACAAACTACAGGTGACTGAAATATGGGTAATAATTTCTGTAGGCTCAAGTGGTTCATGCAGTCTTCAGCATCTCTTGAGGGAATTATAGCTTCATAATTCAAACATGTGTTTACTTGGCACACATACACCATGGTTCTGAATTCCAAATTTTGCCCATTGTTGGCACCATGTTTTTCTTCACCCCTGTACTCTTACATTGCTCAATACATTCTTTTCTTGGCAGATTTGGTATTAGATACTATCACCTCTGATTGCCCAAAACACAGCACAATCAACTATTCCTTTGTGCTGGATGGTTTATATGTATTTAGCTTAATAATGAGACTATATACATTAAGCTGTTTGTGGCTTTTTTTGAAGGTTTGGGAGTATATATATATTTTTAGCTCAGTTTTTGCATCCTATAGGAAATAGAGTAAGTTAGTGATGGATTCTTTCCTTCAGTAGAAGCACTAAAGAATTTAGACTGGCCTCTGCTTACAAAGATGGAGGGAGAAATTCCTGGTTGATAAGAGATAACTTACCTTCTTTTACTTTTTCTTCTGCCTGCAATGACTCTTTCCTGATTTAGAAATTCGAACACTTAGTAATATGTTATTGTTTTTAGTCCTCTTCCTATGCTGTCTTATATATGTAATTAGTATTGTAAAAGCAGACGTATCAGGTACAATTATAAAGCAGTTCTGTGGGGCTGTTTTTCCCCTGATGTTGGATAACATTTCAGGGAAGCTTATTCTTAGAAAATGAAAAGTTGGAGGGAATCTCTTTTAGTTCCTTTAAATGTTGCAGTTCCATTATTAATACGTCCATCAAAACTGAATTGCATTCAGTACTGAAGCTGCTCCCCTGCTGTGCTTGGATCTCCATAAGAAGAAGAGAATGATATTTTTCTTCCTTCTATCAACTTGTCTACCTCCTACCCCTAACCCACCCCATACATGAATTAATTAACCAGGGCTTTTGACCCGTCTAGAGTTGGAAGAAGAAGGAAGAGGAATTTTGAGGTCATGTCTAATTTATGTAGCAACAAAATGACTGGAGATACTTGGAAGTGACATTTCTGTGGGTACTTTAATTGTCCTTTGGGAGTCTCCCTAGTACTAGAGATCTGTCATGTAATAGTGCCCATAAAGCATACCAATACCTCTTGTCTGGCTGATCTTTTATGAATCTACCACTCTTCCAGAGTTTTCTCTTTGGAAAAATTTCTTTAAGATGGTGCCATTATCTCTGTCTCTATGTTAAAATGGAAACTTTGCCAAAATGTTGAACTTTTCACTAAGCCTCACTCACTAAATATGGATGATTGGAACCTCCCTCACCACACCCCCTTGCCCACCTCCGCTAGATCGGCTTAGTGGATCCATGATCTCTCCAGGGAGAATGGGATAAGTTCATGCTTATTGACCTAGGGCCTCAGTTGAAGGTGCGGTCACAGACCCAATTTCACATTCTATAAAATGTAGCATGTACATGTGAAAGAAAGCCCAATAATTTTCTAGGTTGGATTTGATGGTTGTAAGTCCATTAACTGTCTCACTTAAATGGGAGGACTCTTTTTCTTTCCTATTTTAGGCTTAGTGTGAAAAGAGCTAAGGGCTTTGCTCCAATCAGTCCCATCTTATCTCTTCCTTCTCACAGGCTCCTCTTTCATCCTTTATCATTGCAAAATAAGATAATGAAAATTAGTTTACTGTCTAATGTGGTCATGCATTTTGTCTCAAAAGTGAGATTCTGAGGTATTCTGAAGATATTTCTTTAGCATGTAGGGATATTTCCAAAAGTCCTTTTCTTTTAATAACCTGGAATGAAACTAATACCCACATATAACAATCACAATCAATCATATAACTAATCAATCAATGGCCATTTATTGCTCATCTCATATTCTACTTTTTATTTGTTTGTTTTTTTTTATTGTGATACTGAGAATTGAACCCAAGGGTGCTTTACCACTGAGCTGCATTTCTAACCCTTTTTATTTTATTTGAGAAAAGATCTCACTAAGTTGCCAAGGCTGGTCTTGAACTTGTGATCCTCCTGCCTCAGACTTGCAACTCACTGGCATTATAGGCATGTGCTACTGTGCCTGGCTTTGTGAATAAGATCATTTTCTGTTTGTATGCTTTTGATAGTGCTGGAGACTAAACTTAGGGCCCTGCATATGCTAGGTAAGTGCTCTACCACTGAGCCCCAGCCCCAGCCCCCTAAGATCATTTTTAAAATATGGGAATATAAAAATGTGTACACGTGAGAAACTATATGGCAAGTGGGCAAGGATACTGCCAAGAAGCCTAGCTTAGAAATTGACTAGTAAGAGGCATGGAAGTACCTTATGATCCAACTATACCACTCCTCAGTATTTTCCTAAAGAATTAAAGTCTGCATACTATAGTAATACATGCATACCCATATTTATAGAAGCACAATTCACCATAGCCAAACTATGGAACCAGTCTAGGTATCCATCAACAGATGAATGGATAAAGAAAATGTGGTACATATACACAGTGAAGTTTTATTCAGTTATAAAGAAAAATGAAATTATGTCATTTTCAGGAAAATGGAACTTGAGACCAGAAGGTCAAGTGTTGGAATTTTTCCTCTCACATATGGAAGATAGAGAGAAATAAGGAAAAGAAAGGCAAGGGTGATTGCATGAAAAGCAAAGGGGGATCAGTAGAATAGAGGAAGGGGACCAGCAGTTGAAAGGAAGATCGGGAGAGATCTAGGGTGTGATATTAGCCAAATTATATTGCTATATTGTGTGTATATTGTGTGTAACAAGAAACCCCACCATTATGTGCAACTATAATGCACCAATAAAAATAAGTGGAGGAAAAAAAAAAAAGAAATTTACTAGTAAGAGATCCTTGGAATTAGGGAAAGTAAGTGGAATTTGTTGGGCAGATAGGTATTGCATATTTCACATGTAAAGCCAAAACTGATGGGCAAAGTCTTCATACAGGTTTATTCCCAAACTATGACTCATAGAAGTTATATGATTTTTGTTTTAACTAAACCTGTATATGAGATAGGGTTAATTCAAAACTTATAAAAATAGTAGAAATTTATCCTTTCGAAATCTGAGTGCTATGGGAACTTGTGCTCCTGGCATGCTATTGCCTCCTGCTGACAGTATATGCAAATTGCAGGGGCAGTAACTAGGAAGAATTTGCCCCTCTATCCCAAGTAGGGATTGTATCCCGGGGTGCTCTACCCAGTCCTTTTTTTTTTTTTTTATTGTAAACAAATGGGATACATGTTGTTTCTCTGCCTGTACATGGCGTAAAGGCATACCATTTGTGTAATCATAAATTTACATAGGGTAATGTTGTTTGATTCATTCTGCCATTTTTTTCCCTTCTCCCCCCCCCCCCAGTCCTTTTTAATTTCTGTTTTGAGACAGAGTCTCACTGAGTTGCATAAGCTGATCTTAATTGTGATCCTTCTGCCTCAGGCTCCCAATTAGCTGGGATTACAGGCATGCACTACTGCACCCAGTTACAAAAACCAATCTAAGGCCTGAATTTGTTATATAAAAGTGACAACTTTTTAACATGCCAAAATAATAAATGATGAATTAAATGATAAAATAAGTGGAAGAGTTTATAAGTACAGGTGAATTCAGAATAAGTGAGACCAGTGTGGGCAAGAATAGAAAGATGTGGACATAAACTGCTTCTGAAAGAATGAATAGGATTATGCAAAAAGTGATGTGGAAAGCATTCCACTGGATTATGATTCTTCAAGAAGAGTACTCTATATTACCATGCTTTCATTTTCACATCTAGCACACAACTGAGCATAGGTGACCTAGAAGTATATTTTAGTAATAAATTGTGTGTATATAGTCCTGTATGATTGAAGTGAACTGACTGCTTGAATGCAGTGGAAAGGTCCTGTTGTGAGTAAGTGGAAACTGAAGCAGATTTGTGGAAGACTAGAGCATGGTGGAGGTGAAGAGGAGTTGGACTATGTGTGGGAATGCAATGAAAGTTGTTGAATGGCAGTTGAACAAGTTGAGAAAGGAAGATTCATCCAGCAACAGTGTGCATGAGAAGGGAAGAGCAGAGTGTCCTGATATCCTTCCTTCCTTCCTATTTGCAATGTAGCTCTCAACTTGAGTTCTTATTGCTTCTGGTCAGAACTTCCTGCTTCCATATCTTTGATGGGTCCTCAGCATTTGCAGAAGAGTCTCCATTCTTTAGCATTCTTATCAACATATCCAATTATCTAGTTTCTTTAAAGTTCTCATTCTCCTAATCTCGTATCTGAAGTTTCTTCACAAGAATTCTATTCTCCATCCAGGCAGTTGATTTATGCAAAATTGTGTCATACTCCTGGTCACCTTCATGTCTCAGCTCCTAGGGTTTCCATCCTGTCAATCTGTGACATCCCAGGCATTATGGCTATGTCATGTTCATCCCTCTCCAGGCCTTCCTATCCTAAGAAATGTTTCCTTCTTAAACTCTGAAGCAATTATTGTCCATGTGTTCATTTAGTACCTACTATATGCCTGAACACTTTCTACTATCCCTTGTGGTGTACCATATCCAACTATCTAAATTATGAACTTCTAGAAAAAAAATGACTAAGTTATGAACTTTTAAGTTTCCTCAGGGGATTCAAGAAATACATGTTGTCTAAGTTGAGATCAGTGGGAATAGAAAGAAGATAGATACATGAGTGATTTTTTTTTTTTTTTTTTGAAATGGGCTTTCACAATGTTGCCCAGGCTGGCTTAACCTCTTGGACTCAAGCCTTCCTCTTGTTCCCCAAGTTACTTGAATACAGTGTGAATACAGTGTGCACAACCATGTTGCACTGCCCAAATGGTTTTGAAGGACCAATTCACAGAACCTTGTGATTACTGACTTACTTAAGTACTTCTTGAACTTATTTTTATTTTTGTGCTGTTCAAACTCTTGAGATAATGGGTTTCGTATATATCCGTATTCTTGTGCAAAGAAGTTCTTCCTTTTATTTGTCCTAAATTGCCCTTTATACTGATGATCCTATTTAAAGCATAAGGTCTATATGCCTTTTAAAGGTTAGGGCACTGTTTAGCCAGACGCCCAAATATTTATACACTAAGACCTACACGAGTGTTGTCTGATTAATACTTGTCTTCTTGGGAAAGCTGTGAATAATGTCAACATGAACTACATTATTCCTGCTAAAAATTCATCCATTTAGTTTAACTTGCATGTAACGACACCTGAAAGTCAGGAGCTGTTTGCTGAGTGCTGTTGCAATACTGTTGTAGCTCATTCATAACGAATGGCAATGAAGTACCTTTAGCATACCAAATAGGAGCATCCGCATAAATGGGAAATTTAGGGGCTCCTGGAAACCTTTAATATGTGATGAATACAAAGGGGAAATGCAGTGAGTCTCAGAGAAATCCTTGTTTGGAAAAAAGATGCCTTTAGTAATAAAACTGAATTGGAAATTAAAACTATGGTATTAACCACATGCTTTACATTAATGCCAATTGAAATTTATCAGAATAGCTGAACAATAAGGAGGCTGGAGATGCAGCTATTAAGGAGAGCTGGGAAGGACTGGAAAGGCAGAACTTCATCATTTCCTTTTGGCCTCTTCCTTTCCTCTTTTTTGATGCCACCCACTGCCCTGCTTTCCTGTTACATGACTTTGTGCATTTTCTTTCCTCTTGGAACTCTTGTTTACCCTGGTCTTTGATCAGCCTCTCCTTTTCCCTTGAATAGCAGACCCCTTGCTCCCCACCTCTTCTATCCTGCTTTCTGCGATCTACCCTTCCTCCTCCTTAGATGTCCTGTTCTCTCTCCATTCTACGTCACAAAATCTTGCAATGTGGGGGACCTTGGAGCCATTTCACTGGTCTCTTCTTACAGGTGATGCTGAAAAGCTTGAGAGAAAACTTACTTGCTCAAGTCACATGGACAGTGAATGATAGGACCCCCCAAAAAGCATTGCATGTTAGCACTGAGAGACTGAAAGTCAGCTGCTCCACCCATCCACTCAACACAAAAACACTTTTTAAATATCCTGAGATATTTATCCTGTTTGAAAATATTTCCAGGCAAAGTAGCCCACTTCTTGGTTAAGTGTGTTATTATACTGTTGGAGAACTCTAAAGGAAAGTATTCTTTAGAATTAATTCTGTCTTCCTGTGATTTTTCTCTCACAAAGCCTGCTTGTCCACTAGAGTTACAATGAAGGACTTCCATGAGCTTGCTCTTTAAACATGTGAAGAAGCAGTTAGGCTTTTTTAGCCTTTCCTTCCCTAATTCCCTCCCTGCCGCCCCCCACCCCCCGGGTCTGCTAATGGTTCTTTTTCATGTCACACGTTTTAGAGCCTCACTTGGATGATCTCTACTTGCTGTCATCCTTGTATGGTGACAAGAGATTTGGGTACAAGACTTCAAATAATATTTAATCTACACAGTCTGCAGAAGCACTATTATCTGTAATGACCTGGGAATTTTATCCATTTATTATTTTCTCATGTTGTGCTTATGTGGGTTTGTAGTGAGGCAGGCTCAGCTGACCTTCTCAGGTCTCTTTCATATAAACCACCAAGAAGCCAGATCCTTCCAATTCCTCTTATCTGATTATGTAGATGGTTACAACATGAATTTGAGTCTAACAGATGTTCCTATAAAATTATTATTTTGGGGTTTTATTTACCATTTTCCCCAGCAGTCAGGGCTCTTTCTAGATTGCTGGATTTTCTGGGTTCCTGTACTTCACCATGCACTGACAGCTTCCCACAGGCGAACAGCCAACTTTGATCAATGTGTCATTTTATTTTGCTATAATTATCAATATTGTTAGAATAATATCTGTCAGATAAAATGTCACATGACAGGATCATGGCTGCAAAGTGGAGTGGAATATACCTCATCTAAGATCAGTTAAGGTCCATTTGATTACAAGGATTAGATATCAATTGAAAGAACCCCATTATATCTCACAAAGCTACAAAAGATTGGGACAACAGAACTTGAGAGTGGGCAATTCAGAATTAAGGATCATGATATTTTCTAGAGATGAGTGACTCCCGATCTCTTGGTTTTCTTAGTCTACCTTTCAGAATTCTTCATGAAATAATCTGATTGATGCACCTTGGGTACCATGGAGATCCCTGAGGCTATTGTGGTTCCTGCCCTCCCCCATTCTTGGTTGTCTCACTTTGCTCTGAGTCATATGGGCAGAAGTGCAAGGTTTTGTTATGCGTATACAGAGCCACTGGTCCCAGCTCTTATGTCCTGGACTTCCTAGTGAAGGGTAAGCATTGCAAGTGAGTCACCCCCAGGGTCCCTACATAAGGTACAGCATAGTATAAAGAGGGTGTGTTTACTCAATGTATGAGAACGTAGTCTTATTAATACATAAGAGAGCAAGGTCAGGGCAGTGAAGAGATTTTCACAAATTGCTACACAATGCTGAGCAGCAACCAAGGGATTAATGACAAGTTTAGAGATACGACAAAACTTGGTTATACTGTAGGAGTCATTCTACCATAATTTAGCTGACCTCATTTGCTCATTCATTCATGAATATTTATTATGGGTTTGCCACATACCAGTCATTATTCTAGGTGCCATGGAAATCTTAGATATAGTTCTGCTCTGATGGAGTTTGTACTTTAGTGCATGTATGAGCATAATAGACCAGGAAAGAAACAGACAGATAATTTCAGATAATGGTAAGAGTTCCAAAGACCTGTCATGGGACTAGGGAAGTTGGGGAAAGCCTTTCTAGAAAATGATATTTGAGTGGAGCCCTTACCTCAACATCTCAGTAGACACCCAAATCAATAGAATTGGTGGACTGAAAGCATTTGACTTCTTTTTCCTTATTTTGAGTCTTTCAGTACTTTTAATAGCCTCCAATAATTCTAGTATTTGAAACTTAACCATAGATGCTGAAGTCTGAGAGCCTAGCTCTAGGTAGATTGTTACCCAGCAGTGAATCTTGACTTGGCTATGAGTCTAGTGGCTCTGGGGACTTGACTGAGGCAACAGCTCTTGAAGTTGTCCAGCTTGGGATGAGCTAAGGTGGAAAAAGCAGAGATTGAGGTTTAGTCTTTTGAGATCCTCCCTATGAAGAGTGGCCATTCAGATTCCCTAGTTTCACCACCCTGTGTTGCCTTTCATTCTCCCAATGGCTCCTTGCATAGGCAAGGACACTCAGAGATTACAGGACCTGACTCCTCACTTGATAAATGAGAAAACTGAGAGGTTTAATGTCTTGCTAGAGATCACACAGCTAGATTGGAGAAGAGGCAGGATTTGATCATAGGCTTCCTGTTTCCCAGTTCAAAATTTGTTTTCCTTCTAGAGCATGGACCCTAAAGATGGAAGATGCAAAGGTTTTTGGAGAGCTCTATTTCAAACTATGGTGGAATCAAAGATCACCTTTATTTTAAAAATAGTAGTCCTCCAAATTTTATTTTTTGGTGGTACTGGGTTTTTTTTTTTGCAGTGCTGGGTATTGAACTCAGGGTTTTGTGCTTGTGAGGCAAGCACTCTACCAACTGAGCTATATCCCCAGCTCCAAATTTTAAAGTAACATTATTAAAATTAATATTATCAAATAAGAAAAGATTTTATAGTAAAATGTATCATATATTGGTAAATTATTAAGAAAAAATAACGAGTTGTATTAGTCCACTTTGTGTTGATATAACATTATATGTAATATTAGGTAAATTATAAATGAAGAAGTTAATTTAGCTGTTTGACTGGAGGGGTCAAACAGCATGGTGCTGGCATCCAGGCTAGGACTTCCTGTCTGCATCACAACATGGTAGAGAAGCAAAAAGAGGAATGGTCATGTACAGAAGGGCCAAGCATGCAGAGGTGTCTCACATTATAACAAGTCACTCTCAGGAGAACTAATTTGCTCTTGTGAGACTCAGCCTATTCCAGGAAACTATTTTTAATCCATTCATGAGGATGAAGGGCTCTGACCTAATTGCCTTCCACTACGTTCCTCTGCTTTAAGGATCCACAACCTCAATACTTGGTCTCATCCTGGGAACCAAGCTTGTAGCACATGAACTTTTGGAGGACAAATGATGGGCAAACCATAGCAAAGTAGTAAATATTAAAAATACAATACCAAATACAGATGGTCCAAATATGAATTGTTCTCAACTCATCATGGTTCAACTTCGGATTTTTCAGCTTTATGATAGTGCAAAAGTGATGCACATTAAGTAGAAATCATATTTTGAAATTTGATCTTTCTATGGGGTATCAGTGTGATACTCTCTCAAGATGCTGGGTCTTGGCAGTGACCCAGAACTCCTATCCTGCTACATGATCATGAGAATAAGCAGATGATCCTCTATAGGGTACATAGCTTAGGGTGCTAAGCTATGGTGTGTAGTGGGCTAGGTGTATTCATATCCAGTGCATTTTCCACTTAAAATATTTTCAGCTTACAATGGGTTTATCAAATAAAACCTCATTATAAGTTGAAGAGCACACCATAGTTGTGTGGTGGGAGAATGTGGATCATGGAAAGCTGCAGAGAAGAAAGAGGTGATGTTTAACCTGGGTCTTACAGGATGAGTAAGTAGATTACAGGTAGTGCAAATGGGACTTAGAGGGAAACATCCCAGGGAGGTCAATAGGTGTAATGGGATTGGGGTCATGTATTGGGGATATTTGGAGTACAAAGGCAGATGAGATCAGACTGTAATGGGTTTTGTTTGCCTTGCCAAAGATTTCCACAATGTTCTATAATCAAGGACACCTTCTTCAGTCTTGGAATTATTCAGTATTTGCACTGTCCAATATGGTAACCACATGTCCAATATGATAGCCACATGCCTCTACTGTAATGGAGGAATTTAATTTTAATGCTTTAAAATATAAATTTAAAAAGACAAACATGGCTGGTAGCTACCATATTGAACAGTGCAACTGTAAAATATAGGAATCATATGAGTTTCCAGGTGTGGATACAATCAAGTGTGAGTTTAATGAATCCTTCATTTGAAGAACCATCAAGATGAAGCTGTCTATGCAATGCCAAAGACAGTCAATCAAGTAAGACAAAAATAAATTCATTGATGAATTTCTACATTTACTAGACATGAAATGAAAAGAATGATCTTGGGATGAAGGATGCTCATAAAGCAGGCTTTCGTGTTGCAGATGCTCATGGGCTCAGAATGAATGGTACTTTAAAACCACTATTTCTGTAAGAGTATTAGTAGCCTTTGTACTGTAATATATCAATAAAAAGATAATAGCAAATAAAGTACTGTTTTATTAAGGTCTCTCTCTTTCCTCTGATTATTAAAATATGCTGTTGCATTTCTGTAAGATATGAAATTTCATGTACATATTAAGAATGTAATAATTTGAAAAATCCACTCGGGCTTATTTATCTGTCACTAGTTGAGTTGCAAATTGTGTGGTGGCTAACAGGGAAATCTTAAGTCTTTCATTAGCGTCGAGTGATCTCTAGAGAGACTGCAACTTCTATACACTTTGGATACATTCCAAGTCAGGGAGGATAGCTTTCAGTATTTCTGAAAACAATTCTCTTAGTTCCTGATGGGCTAAAGTCTTGTCTGGGCACAGGACTTGAGCTACAGTGGAGGGCGGGGGCACAACTTCTGTTCCCAGCTTGGATGTGCCTCCCTGATGCTCCCTGAGGTTTGGTTTGGTTTCACAGTTGATTTGGTCCAGGATTTCATACTGGGTCTAAGTCCCTGACCACTGTTACCCTAAAGAAGATGTAAACCTAATGATTGATCCTGTATTACAGCATCTTACTAGTTCTCTCTCACCTTCCACCACCCATGGTTGGCCTACAGTTTTCCAGGAGCCCAAATCCAGATTTGTACCATAGGAAAACTATAAACACTGAAACAAGTCACACTTTGTGTTGTTTCTTCTCCTTATTTTCCTATAGACTAAGGACAATAATTGAGACTTCCTTTGAGAGCCCCAAGTTCAGGACAGAACTAGACTAATCCCAGGCACTCATGGGATAAGTGAAAACAGAAGGAAAGGATATTTTTCCAGGTCCTTTGCAGGGGTGAACAGCACTTTTGGACACTATTTATATCTTCCCTATTTACGTCTCTAGTCTTGAAAAGCAGTAGCATGAAGACCAAGTCACCCACAAGAGGGCAGCAAATGATTTCCAATCTAGTTTTGTTTCCTTTAAAAAGTCGTTTTGCTTTTCTTCTGCAGAGCATCTATTTAGTCAAGAAATAAAATTGTGATGCGGAGGGGAGGAATGGGACTTGGGTTTCACTTCCCTGCATACCCTCGATAGCATAGCTTACTACTGGAGTGTGGCATGTCCTGGTTGCTTGTCTCCTGGCCCAGGCACGTGGGCAGGAGAGGTCTGTGGGGAGGGTATCTTTTTTGAGTGCTCAGCTTTTGAGGTCAGGGTTTATTCCCAAGGAAAGGAGCATCATACCATCATCTAGCAGAACAGATATATTTTCTTGTTTCAACATTGCTTGTTCATAAGGATTCCTCAAATTATGCCTCTAACCAACCTATTAGATGCTCATCAGTTGTCAATTTACCTACCCAGGGTGCTGAACATGGTGGGGATGTCTTGGGGTTGGAGGTCTTTTCTTCAGTGATCATCGAGTTGAATGCTGCCCGACTAGTGTATGGTATGTCATTAGTCCTGTGTTGAGAGAGAGAGAGAGAGAGAGAGAGAGAGAGAGAGAGAGAGAGAGAGAGAGAGAGAGAGAGAGAGAGAGAGGAGGGAAGTGGTATCCAGGCAGGCACTGGCATCCTTTCTTTACCCTTCCTGCACATCTTCTCTCTCATGAGAGAGTCTTTCTATAGTCTTCAAATTCTCATCAGTGAATATTTGTTAAGCACTTCCACTAACAAATCACTGACCATAAAAACTTTCTTATTAAATGTGTATGTTCAGCTTGCTTGCTTGATGACATTTCATTATCTCTTAAACATATACAGTAAGTATTAGTCCTGTTTTTACTTAGTGAACCCAGGGCCTTAAGCATGGTAGGCAGATCCTCTACCACTGAGTTACATCACAGTTCCAGTAGGTATGATTTCTAAAACACAAAGAAATTGAGTATATGAGCTACCTGAGGGCAAGAACAAGGACTTGAGTTTAGGCCTGACTGACTCCAGGCTCCTGACTGACTCCAGGCTCCTAACTGCACTGTTGTATTGGTTTTCTTCCAGAAAAGCCTTGACTCTCAAAGATCTTATGATCTAATGCAGTGGCTTTCTGACTTGTGTACATGTCAGAATCATGTGAGGAGTTTTAAAAATCCAAATTCCAGCACCGTATCCCATGCCAGTCAAATGAGAGAGAGAGAGAGAGAGAGAGAGAGAGAGAGAGAGACAGAGAGAGAGAGAGAGAGAGAGGTAGGGTGTGTCCTAGATCCCAGGTACTAGCATTGTGAAAAGACCCCCCAGGTGATTCCTCTGTAACTAGCATTAGAAGCCCTGCTTTTGTGGATGGGAAGGGATCGATAATATGAATTCCAGGCACTTAAATAATAACAGAAGGATTTTGGTTGGGACTGCTTATTGCTGTTGCTCAGGACTCTCCAGCAGGAATTTGATGGTTTCTGTCAAGGTGAGCACCTGTGTGCAATAGTGCTACCACTTGGTAACAGTTATAATAGCTAACTTTTTGAGTGCTTTCCTTTGTGAGGCACAGTTCTGTTTACTCACCTGTTTCAATTCTTTAAATCCTCATAGAAACCTAGCACAGTATCTTGTCATCAGGTTTAAGACACCATGGGTTCTAGGATGCAATATCATTTTACGTACACTAAGAGAAAGAGAAAAAAACATTACCAACTAATTGTAAATTGCCATAAATTATGACACCTTTAGTGGTTGTTAAAATGTAAAGAAACATGCATCTTAAAGTTAACGAAATATACAGCTGTTTTTTCCACTTATAGATCAGGAAACAGGTGCACAAAGCTTACATCATGTGTCCAGGATCACTTGACTAGAAAGCATTATATTATGAGCATTTACCAATCATCAATATCCTTCCTAAACATAATTTCTAATAGCAACATAAATTTCATTTAAATATACCTTAATTGCTTTAATTGCTTCCCTAATTTTGCCTGATTATATCTTGATGTAAGTTTTTATTCAGTGTCTTTTCCCAGGGCACTACCAACCATGGATTAGGTTCTGTTTTGCAGCCAGTAATTAAAATCATCCCACAGTTCTCCATCTTGTCATGTGAGATAGGTGCTGGGCATAGGCTTCTTGTAGACTGTTATGTTTTATAGAGTTTTCTGTTGAATGCTGGGTGGATTGAGATGTGGATTGGTTTCTCTCTGCAGGACTTCTAATCCATTGGCCCTCTGTAGTCCACTGCTGGCACTCACCCACGTGCTCTCTGAGACCTAGTGACAATAACAGTGTAGTTAATCAGGTCTTGAGTGCTTTGTTCTCCTTCAGCCGTGGGAAGGGAGTGAATGGGTATGACCTCAGGGGTGATCCCACTTGATCAGAAGGAAGGTGCTGGGGCTTTTCCATCTTGGAGATCCAGCTGTCCTCTCTGCAATTGTCTGTAGACTTTCCTCACAAGAATGTCTACAAGAGGCCGGACCAGTTTCTTGTAGGGGCTTTCCTTCTCTTCAGCAGTGTGACACAGTTGGAGTTCAACAATGATGAAAATGTCATATGAGTTTATGGGAGAAGGTGGCAAGTTATCTCAGCTGCCTGAGAGTTTGCTGGTCACAATTGAAAGCATTCACATCTCATTTTGATGGAAGCGTAGTGGGATCTGGCTCACTTGTCCTTTATCAATCACCCTCTTTTGGCTAAGTGTCACTGGGATTGCAACTGACCTATGAATTGACTGCATGCTGGTTATATGGAAACATTGTTTATTTTCTTTTGCATGAGGTAGATTTCTGATAAGTTTAGCTTTTAGAGATGCCAAGACTGCTTGATTTTTCAGAAGTATATTGTTTCGGTTATCTACTGCTGTGTAATGAACTTCCCTCAAAGGCCCATGTATTAAAGGCCTTTAAGAGTTAGGGCCTAGTGGAAAGTTTTTCTTTTGTTATTTTTAAAATCAGTGCATTATAAATTGTATATAATACTGGAATTCATTGTTACTTACTTGTACACGTACACCATATAACAATATCATTGGGTCAGTTTCATTCCCTAGTATCTTTCCTTCTGTTGGTGTCTCTCACTGGTCCCCTTCCTCTCTTCTATTAGTCTCCCTTTTCATGAGAACCCTCAACCCCAGTGGGAAGTCTTTAGATCATCAGGGGCATGCCTTTGAGGGGGACTATGGGACCCTGGCCAGCCTCTCTCTCTTTCTTTCTTTCTTTTCTTTTCTTTTTTGTACTACAGATTTGACCCAGGGGTACTCAACCACTGAGCCACATCTCCAGTCATTTTTCTTTTTTATTTTGAGACATGGTCTTGCTAAGTTACTTAGGGCCTTGCTTAGTTGCTGAGGCTGGCTTTGAACTTGTAATCCTCTTGCCTCAGCCTCCAGAACCACTGGGATTACAGTTGTGTGCCACCATGCTTGGCTGGCTCCTTCATTTCTTTCTTTTATTTCCTGGAAATGAGGTAAATGGTTTTGTTTCAACCTGTGCTCCTGTCATGGTGTGATGCTTTATCAGAGGCCCAAAGCAACAGGGTAAATAAAAGTGAGATAAAATAAACCTTTTCTCTTTACATTTGAATCATCTCAGGTATTTTGTTAGAGTGACAGAAAGCTGACTAACACAGGGAAACACACTGCCAACTAAAATTCAAAGTCAGGATTAATAATACAATTTTATGGGGAGAGTGACAACTTATGGCCATCTTCAGTTGACAGAATATGTTCATACTTTGGGTAGTAATATTGGTGAAACAGGCTAACAGATAGATCTGACCCCAAGGATTTTAGGGAACCCAAATACTTTCCTACTGTTGCTTTGGTAAAAAGCCTGATGGGTTTTCTATGCATGACCAAGAGTTTTATCAGGAGGAAACTGGGAAGCATACTGCACCAAAGAGGGTGCTTGGTGTTCTTTTCTGCTTTGGGCATTGACTCTCTAATCCAAGAATAGAAAGGAGAGTGAAGCATTTTTCCAAATTAAAAAGGGTATTTTTTTCATAGTGTCTACAATGTGTTTGTTGTCATGTGTTGTTCCACTTTGGCAGGTGAAGCTATGGTGTCAACTGTGGTGCCCTTGGAGAATGCACAGCAGAGCTCGCTGTTGGAATAAATGACAAAAGAGCATCTGACTCTCACCTTCTTGACTGCACTTCTGGAGATCAGGTCCAGTGTCTTAGTTCCTTTAAGACAACAGTGTCTGGCACAGTGCCTGGCACAGGGTGGACGTGATTAACAAGTGAAACTGAACTACAAATGCAGTGAAAGAGAAAGGGTAAACCTGGGCAAGCCCGGAGAGTGAAAAGCACAAGAGAAAGTTAGCTTCAAAGGGGAAAAACTTGTGACTGAAACCACCAAGAAAAACTTTAGGAGTATGAATTATAAAGGGGCAGGGCGCTCAGGGAACTAGGTGGAAAGGGCTTAGGAATAGGCATCTGTAACGTGGCACTGGATTCTCAAAATTTTATGTGCAGGATGTCACCTGGGGATCCTGATAAAATGAAGGTTTTTATTTGGTAGTTTGGGGTGAGGTCCGAGAGTCTGTATTTCTAACAAACTCTCAGGTATTACAGATGCTTCCTGACCAAAAAGGATCTAGCAGAAAGGGCAAGAATGAGATAAGTTTTTGGGGTGGAGAAAAGTCTGAGAAACTTGGATGTGGTGCTCAAGAGAACTGCTATTGGGGTCACTTTTCTCTGGCTCGCTCTCACCTGAGCAATGTGTCTCTAGCAAGACTATGAAAGATCAGGAGGCAGTTCCCTCCAGAAGATAGTCATGTGGAAGTGATGTGAATGGTTCCGGATTTTTGTCTATTTATTGTATACAATTTCCGCAAGTTAAATTCAGACATTTTCTTAAATCATCCCCATTCATCCTCTCCACCTTGTCCTTTTGGATTCCATTTCACTAGTCTCAGAGATTCATTTCTGAGAGAAGTAGGGAACTTGCTAATTTTTAAAACTGCTTTGAGATTGTAGATAGACGTTACAATTGTCCAAAATTCATTTGAAGATCAAAATGATGTTTGAAGTCCTCAAATGGTTAACCAAGATGAGAAATATTGAAAAATTTATATAAGGCTGTTACTAACTCTCATTTTTCTGAAACGGTGTGGCTTTCATTTTCCTAGTTTAATATGGCAACCATTCTAAGCAGTGTGCGGTTACTCTCACTTCCCAGAATATGCTTCTAGGCTTCTTAATAAAACCCCGTTCATCCTAGAGGCACATGATACAAATCCAGCAATGGGAACAAGAAACCACTGACATTTACTATTACTAAATGGAATTCTGTGTCTCTATTCCATTGGAGATGGATGGATCCCATGGCCACCATTACTTCTGTGGTGAGAATGCGGGGGGTATAGGTGTAATGGGGGGTTAACACCTCTGCAGATTTATGACCCCCAACAAGTCCCAGTCACTTTTTGGATAGTATCTCCTCTTATCACATCCCTTCTATCATAATCTGGGAGATAGCAGTCAGGGTCCAAATAAATGATACAACTCAAGCTGAATTGGTGATTTTTGTTTCATAGTAGTTATTTCAGGTGTACACTTCTAAGCTCTATGAAATGTGGTATCATGTCTTTTCTGTATAGGAACTGTTGATTTGTAACACTCATTTTCCAGATAATTGTTTTCCTTGGTCTTATATTGCTGCAAACCACTCCCTGGAAAAAGCTAATACTGTATCTTCTTCTTCCTTTAAAATGGTCTAGCTTAGATAAGGAAACATGATTTCAGATCTTATCCAAAGTCTATGCAAACCACTTTGGTTTTGAAAATTGGTCTGTAAATCTTAAAGGGTCTGGGCTTTTCTTGGGCACTTACATGGTTTCAAGTGAGTCAAGAAACATTGATATGGTCTGGTCTTAGAATTGCAACATTGTTCTCTGAAGCCAGCCTATAATTGCAAATAATAGGAAGTCTTATGAAATGGAAAGGAGAGGTACCTGGATATTTTGAACTCTAAAATGAACTGTCTCATTTCCATTTGCGTTTAACGGTCAATCCTCGGTCTGGGATGTAATAAAGTGGTAGAACCCTTGCTCAGCATAAGTAAGGCCCTGAGTTTAATCCCCAACACTGGAAAAAAAAAAAAAAGTCAATCCTCGCTAGGACAAAGCCTAGTTTGTCCTATGGGGCTCAGCCAGCCTTAATAAGTGTTTTCTGGGTTCTCCAGGGGCCATAACTGAAGGTAGTTAGATTGTGGTATTGCTGTATCCACCTTGGGAGGTGAAGTTGCACCGTGTGTGGTACTTGTGACCAGTTCTAGAGAAAGCAACAATCATACACAGGTTGTTGACGTGCGTGACTTGTCAGGAGAGAAAACAACGAGAACTGCTCCCATTTATTGTATGCCCACTGCATGCTGGGCTCTGTGTACTATCATATCGTTTACTTCCCTTAGCAGCCCTAGAAGCTAGGCCTTCTCATTCTCATTCCCCAGTGGAGGAAACCAAAGCTAAAAGAAGAGAGGATTTTAACATTCTGCCAGGCTGACAAGGGGAAGATTTGTCAATAGTGCTTGTTTTTTTTTTAAAGTGGAAAAAAAAATTGACTAGATAGGCCACTACATGCCAACTCATTGATATCTTTTGCTTTTTCATCCTGTCTCCCAATATTTTCTTTCTCCTTTGGGGATCCAGAAAGGGTGAGAGGGGTGAAAGGAAGAGGAGCAGAGAAAGAAGACGATGTTAATGATTCAAGTTAGGAAAACTGCACAGACTCAGGAGGTGGAAGCGAATGGTGCAAGTGTGCTTTACCTTGATCCTCTAGGCCTGACACATGAGTATTTTTTGAGGAGACATGAGAGCCCTGGACAAGTTCTTCTTTGGCTGGTAGAGTAGAACAAAGATTGGGATGGGGGAGAGGCTCCCTGGGCGAGCTCCTTGGCATCATTACCAGCATCAGGTGCTATGGCATGGACAAAGCAGGGATCTTCCCTCAATCTAGGGGCAGTCTCCTATCTCTAAAGAGGTTGGGGTCTTCTGTCTTAAACATTCCAAGTTCAGATAGTTTTCCCCCTTTTATTATTTTTTTTAGTACAAAGAGTCAGAGGAAGCACTTCTTTTAGCCCAACACTCTGCCTCAGGGGAAGGATGCTGCTGCAAGGAGCTTCACAAAGCTGTGGGATGAGACACCCCAAACCCTGGTTCTGGAAGGCCAAGCCTTCCTTCTGGAATCTTCCATGGGGACTCTGGTTTGCAAGGCAGCTTGTCTCTCTTCTTTGAAACTGAGTTTATTTGCTAAGCAAAGGCAGCCCCATCACATCTTGCTTATGCTCGGAGCAAACATCAGTAGCAAATGATCCTCTTAAGCAAGTGCAAGTGGCTAGAGGCAATGCTGGGGGCTAAAAATACAGAATGGACTAAAACCAAAACAACCGCTCAACCTCAGTGCCACCGAGCATCAGAGGGCCCCTTCAGAATACTGATGTGGGGAGGCTCCTTAGAGCAGGCAGCCAATGCAGGGGGCTTCTTTCCATATGGGCAAACTGCTCACATTTCGGGGCACTGAGTCATGACTTCAGCTCTCCTCTTTGTCTGTCTGGCTGAAGAGCATCTCAGCCACTGAGACTGACCTGGATGACGGTATAAAAAGTGTGGACCTGAGTTGGAAAGGGAAGTGCCCTCTGCACACTCTGGAGCTTTGATTCTAGTAAGCAGTATTCCTGTGAGAAATTCCAAAGGTCATTTTCCATCCTTCCTAATGGATGGCAGAAGTCTTGGCTAATGGGGTGAATGACTGATGTTTTGATTTTGGAAAAGGAAGTTCTTGGATGTTTTTTAACGTGATCCTTGCTTGGTCTTATCGTTCCTGTCAGTAGTGTATTCTAAATCACAGGATTTCTCTTTCCTGGCCAAAGCCTGGAGCACCCTTTTTGCATGGAGAGAAAGTCGGCAATGTTGATGGTTAGTGGACTTGTGTTATTAGCTTACTAGCACATGAGGCTATGAGTGTAATTGGGCTTGTAGAAGTGGGACCACAGGGAATTCAAGATTCTCCACCATAAGGCTATTAGTGCAGTGGACATAGTTTTAGATGATGGTTGGAATGGTCATTAAGATTTGATGTCTGTGTTTTTTTGAACCCTGTTTCAGTTCTCTTGATGACTGGAGTCATCAAGGTCCTGTTTGCTTCCCAAGTTGTTTGGTTTCCAGTTCTGTTGTCTACTTTTGCCACAGGATGGTCTTCCTCAATAAACCAGTAGTTTCAATACTGCCCTGGGCTCTGGGGACTCTTCCTACCTCCCGTTTCACTATTAGGTGGTGTTTGGTGCTAGTCCATCCCAGACCGCATGCCCTAATTCTGATAACTGAGGTTCTATACTACTTCTGAGACATCCCACTCTCTGCTGTAGGTCTGAGAAGTGAACTTTTATCTAGAACTAAAGATCCATTTGTTGTTGTTTTCTCCTTAGTTTTCGTGTTATTTGCTTTTGTATAAATTGTTGTATCAACCACCTTCCACTGTTTTGGTTCTGCTAGGGCAAGGGTTTTACTCTTAATGATTTCCTCTCCGTTCTCTGAATACCTTCTACCTGCTGATGGATATCTTGGATGTTTCTTGTTTGTCCAGGCTACTGAGTTTCTCCTGTGTCCCTGATGCCCCCTGCTTTGCTTCCTTGATAGGTAACATTATATCTCTTTTTGGATTCTGACTCAAATATCCATCTACCTATCCATACAGGAGTTACTGAGCATTCCCTCTGTGCCAGGCATTATCTTCTGTGACTGTGCTCTTCGAAGACCATGCTGCACTTACAAGCACCTACAAATAGGTCTATCCTTTGACTCCATTGAGTGGATCCAGGTGTGGGACATTCTTCACTGTCAGGCCCTTCCTGCTGCTCTGTCTAGTTGTATTTTGCTGAGACTTCATGTTTGCCCACATCTGACAGAGACCTCAGTTCAACTTTCATTCTTTCTCTTATTACTCTGGTCACCATCATGAAATACTTAGTATTTATTTTTTAAATTTTTTTGTTTTACTCTAATTAATTGTACATGACAGTAGAATGCATTTATACATTTTGATAGGCATACATAGAGTGTAATCTCTTTTAAACTCAATTACCATTACTACTAACTCTATAGTACTCCTTTAAATTTATTTATTAAAACTTAAGATATGGTCAATAAAACACGATTGTGAGTCAGGCACAGTGTTGCACGCCTGTATTCCCAGCAGCTCTGGAGGCTGTGGTAGGAGGATCGTGAGTTTAAAGCCAGCCTCAGCAATGGTGAGGTGCTAAGCAACTCAGTGAGACTCTGTCTCTAAATAAAATAGAAAATAAGGCTGGAGATGTGGCTCAGTGGTCAAGTGCCCCTGAGTTCAATCCCTGGTACCCTCCCCCAAAAAACCAACTAAAAATCCTATGATTGTTTTATTTCAAGATTTGTTCTCAATTGAAAAAATAGTTAATATTAATCCCACTCTTACATTTATCTTGATAAATTTCATTATTGCTTTTAATTAGAGCATTATAGTTATACACAGTAGTTGGGTTCATTTTAAAAAATTTCTTTTAGTTGTAGACAGACACAATACCTTTGTTTTATTTATTTATTTTTATGTGGTGCTGAGGATCGAACCCAGGGCCTCACAAGTGCTAAGTGAGCACTCTGCTACTAAGCCACAATCCCAGCCTAGTTGGGTTCCTTTTGACAAAATCATACATGCATGGAATTTGATTTCAATCCTCCCTCCCCCTGCTTCATTCCCTCCTCGGTCTCCCTCACCCATTCTTTTTCCTCTACTCAACTGTCTTTATAAATTTTAATGTTGTATCTTTCTGAGACATTTTGTACTATTGTGTTAAAATCTGTCATAATTTTGAGAACCCAAAAATGAAAAAAATGAAGTGAAGAATAATAAATATCTTGTCCAACTCCGACAACCTCAGAAAATGACAAAACTAGAAAAAAGAACCAGTTTAAGACTATTTAATGGGTGATTACTGTTGCATTTGCAAATAAATTGTTTAAAACTGTTTCCATTGAAGTGGTTCTGCAGAAGAGTAAAATGGTAGAAAGAAGTTAAAAAATTAAGAAGACATTTAAATAAAAATATATTTGATTTAAAGAAATATGAGAGATATTTAATAATCTGGAAATATGGTACGGGAAATTAAAAAAAATTTTAGTTGTAGATGGACGCAATACCTTTGTTTTATTTATCTTTATGTGGTGCTGAGGATCAAACCCAGTGCCTCACACATGCTAGGTAAGCATTCTACCACTGAGCCACAACCCCCACCCCAAGGAATTTTTTTTTAACTTAAAAAATAATGGAAAATATCACAATTTAGTCTAAATGCAAGTGCTAAATGCAAATCAAGTGCTAAACTTAGTGAACTGGTAGAATATGAAAATATCTCAGGGAGGGAAGGTCTGTCCTTTTTGAGGAAGATTATTGGAATAAAGATGACATTCTGGGGAAGGTCAGAGGTCTCCAGGTTAGGGTGCAGACATTTAAAGACAGGCAGATCAGGTTGGAACTATGGACACTTTTTCATTAAACTTCCAGTCAGGGTGTTCTGAATGAGCATTTGAATAGTTCCTCTGGGCAAAGTCCTTAGATGTGGTGGCTGAAAGCCAGTCCTATTATCTCCACAATCCTCCTTCTCTCTCTTAACTTTATAACAATTCACTTGATTCCCAAATGAAATGTTTCTCTCCCGTCAGAGTCTTTGATCTGGCTTGTCAGCGTCACATCAGATTGCGTCACCTGCTCTCTTCTCTCCTTGCTGTATCGTCTTACTGTGTCTTCTGAACTGCATGTCCCTTCACATTTGGATGATTATATTTGAAAACGCTGTCTTGACATTTTCCCTATTGTATCATGTGTCTTGGGCTGAAGGAAATGAGAGTGTACAGTTAAAAGAACCCCAAACATTTCCTCTAAAAGATAGGGTAGAAATCTCCTATGTGTGCCATGCATTGGGATACGCCTAAAAAGATGCCTGCAGGTAAGCATGTGAGCATACATGTGTGCACACCTACCCCCCCCACACTTTAAAGTATTGCGTATACATTCATTTAAAGTAGTTACATATAAAGTTCAGAAAACTCTAAATTTTGTACAGAGTCTGATTTATATTCTCTTCTGCTTTTTTTAAAAAAAAATTTAGTTAGACCTACCTGCTAAATGATACAGTTCTCTCTGCTCTTTTTACAGCATGGTATATATTATTTATTCTGGAATAATATTGCAGTATGTTATGTGTTAACCATGATCACAATCATCTGGACCCTCATTCAGTTTATAATTATAATAAATCCTATTTATTTAAGTATCTACAATTTGGAACTGTGGTTTTTAAACTTGGGTGCTGTACCTTGGAATCACCTAGAAAGCTTTTAAAAGTCCCAATATTCAGGCCACACCCAGGTCGATTAAATGAGACTCCCTGGGCAGAGAGTTCTTTGATGAACCCATGGTGTAAAGTGTGAGAACAAGTTATACAAAGATTTGTTGCTCTGAGCTTGGTCTGTGCACCTGCAGTGTTGGTAGCACCTGGGAGCTTTTGGGAACTCTTGAGTCCCATCTAACTCTTGCTGAATTGGAATCTGCATTTTCTCAAGATCCCAAGATATTTTCACATGTGCTTTAAAATTTGTGAAGCACGGATGGACGCTGAAGGGCACTTGCTGAGCATTTTAGAGTCATTCATTCATAAACAATTTAAACTCCTGCAGTATGCTGGGTACTGTGCAAGGCTTGAATTTTGTACTACCCAGCAGAGCAGCATTTCAGCATTGTTTCAGGAGGAAATTGAGGCTTGGGTACGTTAAATATCTCAAGACAGGCTCAGCTAGGTTTTGAACCCTGGTCTCTGTTACTCCAAAACACCCAAACTGCTTCCCAGTATATATTTTTTTGATATTTTCTATAGTAAACCAAATAAACAATATCCCCTAAATCTTTATCCTATTAATAAAATATTTAAAGATATTTATCAAGAATGGAATCAAGGCAGGATTACCTGGTGAAACAGGTAGCTCTTGGCAGAGACACCAGTAAGGTGAAGAGTGGTTTTTCATTTACTGATGCAGAAGGCAGAAGATGGGCCAAAAATATCCCCTTTGGTTATGAATGTGTTCTGTGGGACATAGTGAATATTCATTTTAAAAAGGAAATGTCCTTAGTTAGTTATGTTGGGGCTCTAGTGTGCCTGACTTTGGGGAACTGGTTTGGAAGAAGCGAGTTGCCTGTAGGGTAGCTTCACATAATTCTACATACATTCTTGTCATCTCGCTCAGTTGTTTTGCCTTAAGGGCATCATTCTAGGGCTACTTGTTCGAAGATTTTGTGTAAGCGATTCACGGGGACTGTGGTAGCTAGGTTGTGAGGGATATTTGAAATGACTGGCAATGTGCTCAGCAATGTATATTGTATGTACTGATATTATTTCAGCTAAATAATAATACTAATGTGGCATTGTAGTTCTCTTCTACAAATCCAACTCTTAGGTCAGCTTCTTTCCCAAATTAGAGATAGTTTTAGTGGAACATTTCTAAGATATATTAGAGTAATAAACTGATACAGGTGAAACAAACCCTACCTTTTCATTTAACCATAAGTATTTTTCCTGTCATTAAAAACCATAAATATGCAAAAGCTTTTTAAAATTACTGCTTAATATTCTGTCCTACAGATACATCATGATTTGCTTCATCATCATTATACCTTTGGACACCTCACTTTTTTTCCATTATATATGAACATGTTTCTCCATAAACCTTTGCTCATAATTTAGGAACTTTTCTTCTAATCTATTTCCTAAGTGGTAATAGTGAGTCAAGAGTATGAACATTAAAATCAGAAAGGAAATGTATTCATTTACAAGAAAGGAAATGATCAAAATGACCATTCATTAACACATTCCCTCCACGTCACAGAAGAGTGCACACATTTTGAAGTCTTATGATACACATGGTAAAGTGCCTTCTAGAAAGTTTATGCAAGTGTGCATTTGCACCAAAGAGGTAGCATTTGAACACCAACTGCCCCTGCATGTCTTGTGCTAGAGCATCAGTGTGGCAGGACAATTGTCAAAACAGGAGGAGGTTGAACTGGGAGTGAGTCTTAGCCCTGACTCTTCTGATCTCTGATGTTTGCAATTATATAATGTTTTCTCAGGGGAAAAGCCTGAAGTTAGCCAGAAACCCCCCACCTGCCCCCCACCACAGGAATTTCAAGAGGATGGACCAAGCCACAGGCACAACCAGATCCAGTGGGTCTATTGATGGCAATACAACCTTGTTTTCTCTCTCAGGTCTCCTTTTTCTCCTTGGGTTCATTTTCAGGTGGCAAAAGATACACCTGGGTAGCTTCAAACTGAGATACTCCTCATAAATAGCAATCTAGGGTATAAAATATCAAGTCCTTTCCCCCTGTATCCATACTAATTCCTGAAAACTATTTGAATTGAGTGTGTTATGTCAATATCCACCCCTGCCTGAATCAAGTCCTGTGTCCCTGTGTATGTATATTCTGATTGGCCAGCCAGAATCATATGCCCATTTCTGTGTTTGAAAGCCCCACCAGACAGAAGGGAAACTATCCAAGGGAAATGTCAGACAGAAAAGTAAATGTGAAAGACAAATCATTCCTTTTGATTCTCTGGGCTCCAGTTTCTTCAACAATAGAATAAAAGATATTGGATAAGATAGTCTTCAAACTTTTTTTTATGAACTTTGTTGATTTATATGATTCCAAAACTAATATGTATTGGTGTAAACATAAAACAGCAGAACTGGGCACAGTGGCACAAACCTGTAGTCCCAGCTACTCCAGAGACTAAAATGGGAGGATCACTTTGAGCCCAGGGATTTAAGGACAGCCTGAGCAACATAGTAAGACCCCTTTAAAAAAAAAAAAAAACCAACAGTTGAACTGGGGAGATAGCTCAGTGGTAAGGAACTTGCCTAGCATGTTTGAGCCCCTGAGTTTTATTCACAGCACCACAAAAAACAACAAAGCAAAGCAAAACAAAACACCTCCTCCACATTTATAATGTAAGAGAGTAAAAGCATTTATCTCTTCAATTTAGTAAGTGTCTGTTAGACTAGTTCTAGGCATAACCAACATATATTTTTAACAAATTATATCTATTATTGGACTTATTACATTTATGTTTGATATTACATATTTGATTCTTATCCTTTCTTGTATATATAAATCCATTTTATTCTTTTAACAATGCAATAGGATTTAATTGATATATATATTTTTTAACCTATTTCCTTTTGCTGGCCATCTGACTCTGTAGCTTTTTGCTATTATAAACAATTTAGTAATACATTTTGTATTTTGTACAAGATATATCTGAAGAATAAATTCTGGCAAGTGGAATTGATAGAGCAAGGCATATTTTTTTAAGGCATGTATATTTTAAATGAAAGTATATAAAGTCAAGTGACCCCCAAAATATTGTGTCAAGGTATATTTCCACTGACAATGATTGAGAGTCCCGCTTCCCCATACTTTCATCAACCTGAAGCAGTATTTGTGTTCTAATCCAAGAGATAAATTTTTGTGTTCTAGTTATAAATGCCCATTAACCAAGTTCTTCAAAATGCTTTCAAGGCTTGCCATAGGCGATCCTTCCTGGTTTACAGAGTCAGAGATCTCTTCTGTAATTTCATGAAAATTTGGATCAATATGTTAAAATTTTAAGGATTTTGACTTTTGTGCATGGGCAACAATGGAACAATATATGATATAGCAGAAAGCTCAGTATTCATTAATTCACTGAGCACCTACCATGTGTAAGATCCTGGTGGTGAAGATACAGAAATGAATAAAATAGATACAATTTAGGTCCTTTTCTTTAAGGAATGAAAATGAATATTGCACAATTAATTACCAAAAGGGAAAATAGGAAGCACTGGGAATTTGAACAGGGCGACTAGATTTTGTTTGGGGAAATTAATTAAGCTTCTCTGAGAAAGTAAACTTTCTCCTGAAACCCAAAGAATGGTTGGCTTGACAGGCCAGGGAATATTCAAGGTAGAGGGAATAGCTTATGGGAAACATGGGAGGGCCTGGAATTGAGGAGTAGTGTGGCACATTTAAAGAAATCCAGATTGGCTGGAACAGAGAAAATCAGAGTGGTATAGACTATGGCTTGACAGATGACCAGGGGCCAGCTTACATGGGTCTTGTAGGACATGGTAGAGATTTTGGGACTTTTTTCTAATGGGGCAGTAACTTAAGGTTTTAAACAGCAGAGTGACATGATTGTGGTGCATTTAAAATGATCACTTTAGCTGAAGTGTGGATAATGGATTGGAGATGAGCAAGACTAGAGTTTATAGAGCCCAGGAGGGAGTTCTGCAGTGGTCTGGGCAAGACATGGTAGTTACAGAACTGGTTGAGGACTCTGAAGGCAGAGGATTGGGTGGAGAGAAGGGAGATGTGAGGGAGAGAGAATCAAGAGGACTTGGATGTGGAGGCAGAAGAGTAAAGTGTACCTTTAAAATCAAAAGCCCTTTGCACCTCTGAGGTCATAACATTTGCACAAGCCTTGAGCACAAATGGGGCTAAACAAATTTGAAAAAATATTTTTGTTGTTTTACAGAAATATGCTTGGCTCTAGGGAGAAAACGACAATCGGTAAACCTAGGGGTGATTGTTAGTTTCAGCATTTTTCTGCCAGGATAAATATAAGCATAAATACAATAATACTACTTTTGCATTACTTTTTAATATTTGAAGCTTATTTATTTATTTATTTTTCATTGGTTTTATGAAGATACAAATGACATTTGGTAAACTTCCAAATTTAGACTATGATCTGATAAGTCTTGACATATGAATATAACCATGACTCCATCATTGCAGCCAAGACAGTGAACTATCTGTCACTCCCTAGAGTTTCCTTGTGCCTCTTTACGTTTTCTCCCTCCCGGCCTCATCTCAACAACCCCTGATCTGCTTTTTGTTACTATAGATTAGTTTGCATTGTCTTTAGACTTTTATATAAATGGAATCACACAATATTGTATTCTTTTTGAGAGGCAGAGGTATTTGTCTATTTTCGTCCATGAAGTTCTTTTATGTACATTATCTTAATTATTATAACAATAACCCTATTGTAAAACTCTGCTATTCAGAGAGGCTCAGTCCCAAGGTCATTTGGCTGAACAACTGTAGTGTTGACCTCAGAGCCATTGCTTCCTCCACTGCCACACACAGCTGCACTGGGCACCCTCCATGACATGAGTGGACAGAAGAGAAGCCTTGCCCACGTCTTGTAGGTTTGGGGACTGGGATTATTACCTTGGGAATCTGAGGTGAGCTGTTTATCTCTCCCGTGACAGCACATGTGAAGAATTCTAGTGGCAGACTAAACAGACGGAAGCAGCCTCAAGTTTTGTAGGGTCTTCATTTGCGAAGGTCACTGGAAGCCTCAGTTGGTAGAGACAGAGGGACTGCAGACACTGTACCCTCCCTTGGTTTTGAATGGAATCCAGGGCAGACCTGGGTTCTGTAACAAGTGGGAGGAGGGCTCTGGCTGCCCATCTCATCCTCAACCAGGGCACCTCTATTCTGATCTATTCCATAGGTTGTATTTCTGGGTGAGCTTTCTTTTGGCAGAAGATCTTTGTCTTAAAAAGCATTTGGAAATCATTGATCTAGTTTAATAGTCAGTTTGCAAATGAAGAAACTGAGACTCATAGGATTGCCTGATAAAATACAGGATTACCCAATCAAATTTGAATTTCAAATGAACACAGTAACTTTTTAGTATTAGTGGTATAAGTAGGTTTCAAATAGTGCATGGGACACCTTCAATTAAAAATTATTTATTTTTGGGGCTGGGGAGATAGCTCAGTCGGTAGAGTGCTTGCCTTGTAAGCACAAGGCCCTGGGTTCGATCCCCAGCACCCAAAAAAAAAAAAAATTATTTATTTTTGCTCAATCCAGCAGGCTTGGGTCTAGAAAGCACAACTGCCCTACCAAAGAGAAGTTTAGGGTAAAGGATGCAAAGAATATAAAGGAGGCAGAGATGGGGCTGATTCAGATGAGCCACCTGCTGTCCAGAGTGGGTCTTGGTTGGACTACCTTGTGCAAAAGAACAGATCCTTCCTTTGTGGGAACCTGGAAATTGTTTCCAGCAGAGCCACACCTGACTGGGGGCTAGAGAAAGAATGGTTTGTGGAGGCAGGCCTGGCTGAGGCTAGGAGCCTTGCTGGCCTCCACATCATGCTCCCTCCTTTCTGTGTATCTTTGGGTCCTTCCTTCCCAGTTGTGCACCAAGACCTGGGGCCCATGCAGCCCAGGACTTTTGGGGGTGATGAGCCATGAACCAGCCCTGGTGCTGGTACTTGGTGAAGTGGTACCCTAATCCTTGTCTTAAAAGCTTCTGGCTCTCTCTCTGGAGTGAGGAGGGAGGGGAAGAGGAGAGAAGGGGAGAAAGATGAGGGCTGAGAGTTAACAAGCAAAATCACTCAAATGATCTCCCTTCGTCCTCTTCCCGGATTTGGCCTCATTAACACAAGGAGGCTAATATTTGGCTCTGGAGTGCAGGCAGGACTGAAGTTCTCTCCAGGGGCTCTGTTAAATGTCATAAATTGCAAGCGCACAGCTTGAGGAGTTTGTGAATGGCATCTGAGCCCGAGGCCATCTAGTAATATTTATACTGTGGAAGTTCAGCCTTTTTCCCCTTTAGAAAAAGTTTCCGATTTGTTTCAGAAGATGTCCATCTCAATCACTGTTTCTGGGCTCCAACAGGCAAGACTCTCTCTATTCCTGGTGCCAGGGGAAGGCTGTGGAAGAAACAGGTTTTGTGCTGGGGGAGGGGTCACAGGAGCTCACATTTAGGACCTTTCTTTTCATTTTTAGTGTTTTAGTTGTAGGTGGATACAATACCTTTATTTTTATGTGGTGCTGAGGCTTGAATCCAGGGCCTCATGCATACTAGGCAAGTGGTCTACCACTGAGCCACCAACCCAGTCCCGTTTGGGACCTTTTATTCTATCCTACACTTTCTTTCTATTTGGAGTGCAATCAGGAAACAGGTCTGTAGCTGTTGTGGGCAAAGAGGAATCATTCTTATGTTACTCTATAAAATCCAGAGAATGAATGAAATATGCTGTTAAACTGTGTTCAAAGGTCATGATACTTTTCAACAGGGATGATGAAATATTACCAAAGAAAGAAAAGAAAAGATAAGAAAAGAATACCCCAGAATTATAACTAATTGTAACTAACTCATACCTAGAACTTATTTGCCAAGCCCTGTGTGCATGTGTGTGTGTATGTGTAAAATGAGCAATACTATGAGGTATATGATGTTATAATTTCTATTTTAAAAGCAGAGAAACTAAGGCTGAGATTTTAACCACTCTTCTCTGTTACAGACCCACACAGAGGACCATACTAATTGCTTACACCTAGGTTGGCATCTGAACCCCATAGTCCATCATGCCAAGCCTCTCACAGTTTGTCCCCAATCTGCCTTTTCAGTCTTATCTTGTACAGCACATTTTTGGGAACAATGCAGATGCAACAGGTCTCACTGATCCTGAGCTCCAGAGACACAGCTCTCCTCTGTGACTCTGGGTATTGTTGGGCATTGTTATGGTTTAATGTTATGAGGCATTCCCAAAAAGCTCATGTGTGAGACAATGTAAGAATTTTCAGAGGTGAAATGATTAGATTATGATAGGTGGAACTCAATCTGTGGATTCATCCACTGATGTGGATTAACTGGGTGGTAACTGTGGGCAGGCAGGATGTGGACAGAGGAAGTAGGTCACTGGGAGCTTGCCTTTGGGGTTTATATGTTGTTCCTGGTGGGTGGAGTTCTCTCTCTACTTTCTGGTTGCATGTGCTGACTGCTTTCTTCTGCTACGCCCTTCCACCATGATGATCTGCCTCACCATGGGCCCAGAGATATGGAGTTGACTGTGGACTGACTTTCTAAAACCTTGAGTCAAAATAAAATTTTTCTCCTCTCTGTTTTTGTCATGAGGTCTTTTGGTCACGGCAATGAAAAATGTCAACTAAAGCAGGCATGTTGGGAATGTTGTCTGCTCCCTTCAAATGGGAAGCCTTGGATCTGGTCCCTCCTTCTACTCAGGCATCCCCATGGCCATAGAGACTTCCCTCTTGCTCTGAATTTTTGAAGAACTGCTCCTTAGTTTTTTAAAGCCTGAACAGCCTTGAAGTTGCTTTTACTGCCATTTGTCTTGTGCTCTTTTTTAATGACTCATCCGTCTGTCTTGTTTCCTAACTGAATGATAAGCTTCAGCTGGGAAGAGTTTTGTATGAGCATAATGGTCTCTCAGTCAGAGATGTTCAAAGAATAAGGGGCTGAGAACTTTATTTTACACTTGCTGGTTCTTAAAAGAATCACGAAGAAGAAAAGTGGTGCCCTTCATGGGCAATTGGGATGCTCATGGTGTCTCCTGGAACGGACAGGGTCTGAAGTGTAATACTGAATGTAAGCAGACAGCTGCCTCGTTTAGGACATAGTGGTCTTACATGAATTTTTCTCTCCCACAATTATTTGTTGAAGCATATAATAAAATGTTAGAGTTGCAGAAAGTTTGTATTCTTACAGGAACACAAAACCAACTACTGGAAGTGGCAGCAGAAGCTATGAGCAGGCTTTCCCTTTGGATTCTCATACTATTTTGTTCACATAGAATTGACGACAAATAAGCCTGTGGTATGTCAGTGCTATTGGTGTGTTTTCCCATTAGTTGTCATTGATTGTCTTTCCACTCACTGCAGAGCAATACTCAGGAGAAACTAAAAGGCTGACTGAAGATTGAAGGGTCAAGTACAGTGATGCCCAACAATGACTTTGAGTCCAGTCATGGGTGGTTGGATAGATTCAAAGTTCATGCTTATTTTTCTGATGTGAAAGTGAGCTCTGAGGTGGGACTGACAGAAACAGAAAAGCATGCTGGAGTGTTTTTGACTTTCATAAAATTTGAGTTTTGAAAGACCTTCCTAGTTGAACAATTTGATGTCTCAAGGAGCATTTGTGATTTGTGAATCTCAATAAGATAAACCATAGTTGAAATATTTCTGGAAATGGGTAAAAATTTTATACCTTTACAAAATGACCTTTGCTAGATCTTCAAGCTCACAGCCACAATTCTCCTGGTCTCCAGGTCTGTCCTCAACTTCCCTTGCTTCTCAGAGAGAGCTGTTTGTCCTCAATCCAAGGGGGGAGGAAACCTTCTGGGGACAGAGAGTAATGACTGCTTTTCTTTTACATTCATCATAAAGATCGATAATCCACATGATTTCCACACTGGGCTATAAGTATGAGTAATTATGGAATAATTAAATGTGCGAAGGATGGCCAGGACTGTTAAAAGAGCAATTATTTAGCCAGTTCCTCTGGGCTGCCTTCAGTCTGAGTTAAAATGAAATAATTTGAAATACAACATCAGATTTCAGAATGAACATTTCAGAATGCTCTTCTACCTGTAATAGAACTTTTTTCTTTCTCTGAATTTAATGAATAGACACCAGTCTCAGGACCTCAAACGAGGGCAGGGACAAAGGGAATTCAAGACTGTGCTAGGCAGGGCAAGACTGCTCCTACCTACGTGTGAGTTTCTGCTAGACTCCACCAGTCTTGCAATCTGTTTGAATGCCACTTTCTTTTGAAGACTTCTGTGAGCTTAGTAATAAGACTTTTTACTTCTAGAGTGGAACATTATAAAATTTATCTTATTTTATAGCTATTTGATAATAAGTAATAAAAACCTTTCTATAGTGCTCTACATTTTGAAGCATTTTTCATGCATATATCTCACTTTAATCCTCATAAAACCTTGCAAAGATGCATAGTGTTGCAAATTTATTGATGAAGAAACTAAAGCTTAGAATACTTATAAAGATCTTTTAAACAAAGTGCCTACGGGAGTCAAGCAAGTGCAAACGCAGAATACACTGTGCAGATGTGTATTAGGCTGTAGAGTGATTCCTAAAGCTTGGGGGCTTGTATCAATATAAGTTTATTTTCCATTTGTGTTCATTATAGACTATGTCATGTTTCTTGTAGGTTGGCTGTGGCCTTGGTCCCTTTGTCCATTCTGGGATCTAGGCTGACCAGTACAGATATTACTAGTGATGAGACAAGTGATGACACAGAGGAACCATGTCATGGCTTCTAAAATCCTTACTTGGAAGTGGTACATATCTTTTCTGCTCACAAATCAAAACATGTTCTTTTCCTTGAACTTCTTTAGTAGATCTGTATGAATCAAAGTCATCTAGTATTAGGAGTTGACCAACTAATGCTCGTGAGCCAAATGTGAGCCACTGCCTGATTTTATATGGCCTGTGGGCAAAGACTGGTGTTCCTATTGTTAAAAGTTTGAAATCATGTTACTATAAATAGAGATAACTTTAATAATGATAAAAGGGTGAATTCATCAGAAAGACAATATATTATAAACATATCTGCACCTAAATGACACAGTACCAAAACATACAAAGTAAAAACTATTGTGAATAAAGGGAGGGATAGACAATTCAACAGGATGAGGTGATTTTTGAGATGATGATTATGTTCTAAAATCAACTGTGGGAATGGTTGCACATCTCTGTGAATGTACTAAAAATACTACATTGTATACTTTGAATAATTGTACCATTCAAAGAATTAACTCAATAAAGCTGTTATTAAAAAAACTTTGCTGAGAAAGCTGCATTAAAATCTTCTACCATGCTAAAAAAAGTTTGAAATAAATCCAAGAAGTAAAATCTTTTGTGGTTCTTGAAAATTATGTGAAATTCAAACTGCAACCTTTTTGTAAATAAAATTTTACTTGAATAAAGCCATTCTATTTGTTTATGTAACATCTATGACTGCTTTCATGTTATAGTGGCAGACTTGAATCATGGTGATAGAGACTTAAGTTCTTTTTATAAATTTATTTTTTTATTTTTACAGATTGCATTTTGATTCATTGTACACAAATGGGGTACAACTTTTCATTTCTATGGTTGTACATAATGTAGATTCATACTATTCGTGTAATCATACATGTGCATAGGGTGATGATGTCTGTCTCATGAGACTTAAGTTCGTAAAGTCTAAAATACTGTCTTTACAAAAATTATGCTGCACCCCATCATATGTCACTGATCAGAAATCAACTTGACCAGGTGGTTAGCCTCAGCAGTTTCTCTTCCTCTCTAGTCTCTGACGACAGTGTGTTTGGAATTCAGGGCCACTGCACATTACTGTGTATACCATGAGGTCTTGCTCAAATCACTTCCAATGTGACAGCAGTCCACTAGTGGATATTAGTGTCAGCATGTGGATGATTTCTTACCTCTGACTTGGAGAATTTCAAATGCATATGAATTGTAAGCAATGCAAAAAACAGAGACTCTAAATAATACTAAATAGTAATGATAGCCTGGGGGAAATCCTGGTGACAGATATGGTAGACCAAAGATAGGTATTGTTAATGTAAAAGAACACTTACAAATTAGTAGGAAAAAGCTACATATTGCAATATAAAAATGGATAAAGGTTTTAAACATTTAAAAAACATTCAAAGAACATGACAAAATGTTCAGTCTAACTAATAAACAAAGCAATGCCAATGGAAATGGTGAGCTCTCAATTTCAATTATGCAGTTGGCAAAAACAAGGAAATGCTCACCATTGACAAAGGTGCAGGGAAGAGGATATACTTTATAGGTGTGAACAGTTTTTGGTAGGCAGCTTGTTAACATAAATCAAAAGCTTAAACACATTCATATGTTCTTTGTTTTCCTCAAGGAATCAGTTTTAAGGACATAGTAAGTAGAGATACATAAAGTGGTTTATGCACAAGAACTTTTACTACTGATGTTATTTTTAATGGAGAAAATTAGAAGCAACTTAAGTATCAACAGTAAATTTTATATAACCATTAAAATTATGTCATAAAAGAAAAACTGATATCATGGGAAACTGGTAAAGACACATCACTAATGGAATAAACAGAGTACAAATAGTATTTACAATATGCTCCAATTTTTTTAAAAAAAAAGAAAAGAGAAAAGAGAAAGTAACTTTCCCTCAGTCAAATACAAGAGACTAAGGGTACATGCACAGAAAACATTGGAATATTTTCACTAAAATGATAATAGTGGTTATCTCTGAGTTACTGAATTATAATTGATTTGATAATTAATATAATTGATTTTACCTTTGTGCTTTCCTATACCTTCCTAATTTTCTATGATAAACATGTATTACTTTGGTAATCAGGAAAAATATATCAACTTTTTTGAACTGCAGAAATTTTGTACTTATAGTATGTTCATGACTATACTGGGGACCACATAAGCCTCCTCATCATTTCCTTCAATTTTGAGAAAATCATCTGCAAACTACTTTTTTGGGTCAATCTTTTTTGGTGAATCCGTTTTTATTGACTCAATAAAAAGTGTGTGATTCCTGAGCACAATGGAGAAAGAACATCCTGCTTTGGTCTCTCTTACCTGGCTATTAAAGAGAAACATTTTACTTGGATGCCCTGAGATATTTAGAGAATTGCTTCAGCTCAACAAACCTCTTTCTTACTCTTGCAATGACTTAAAGACAATTGGAGGCTGCAGTGCTGAGATGGAATGATCCCACTTTCAGCAGAAACCATCTTTTAAATTGGGGCAAAGAACCTACAGCATGTGGTTTTCATTGAGAGTCGGCACACTTTCCCACACCCCGAGACTCTGGAGCCTCCTCATTTCAACCCAGGCATGCCTGAACAAGGGGGGGTGGGCAGATTTGCCTGGAGTGGGGCCTCCCTTCAGATAGGTCATCCACTGTTACTCAAGGAAATTGCCTTGGTTCTCCAGTTCTTGTTACTGCTGGTTTAGCCCTGGTTATTGTACATGAATCTCTAAGCAGAGTTTGAGGAAAGTTGAATACTTTTCTAGCATCTAAGACTAGAGGCCTAGAATGTTCTGGGTAAAAGCCTGTTTATTTCTTTTGAAAGTCAGCTTGGCCTCTTGGACATGGTTCTATGTGAGGCACAATTGCCTCACATCCCTAGGGTCTGGATGCTTTCGTTTCTTTCTTGAGATTCACACTGCCCTGGATCAGATCCTTACAGACTGATGGGGCAGTTTGAGTAGAACTGAGAAGAGGCAGAGAACTGCTCCTCCTCAACCTTTAGGGGTAAAGAGAGGTTTGGTCTGGCCAGTGTGGCAGATATTCAAGGGGTAAGGAAATATCCTGTGACAGCCCAGCCATGTAGTCAGAAAGGGGAATCCCAGATAAAGCAGCAGAAAGGCAAATCCCAAGAGTGGATCTGGGTAGTAGTGTTCTAAAATTCCCATGCTCAGTCACTCTGAAAGTAGCAGTGTGCCACCACCAAATGAGGACTCAGAAAAGATGGATACTTAGCACCAGAGCAGAGGAAGGTGTACTGCTGATAATGTGGTGCAGTGTGAGACAGGCTTTTGAGTCAGACAGACCTCTGTGTCCCTGATGTTTTCTCCTTGAAGGTCTTCAAAAAAGGGCTGTTGAATTGAACTGAATGATAAACAACATTTTTAAATAGAGGTGCTCTACTCTAAGAACATCAAGATTTATGCAAGAGATGCATCAGATGGTAGTGAAAGTTTGGATGTAAAGGAAGTTAAAAGTCACACTACAAATGGTTACTTATTTTATAGAGTAAAAATGACTTTAAAGAGAAAGTTCCTCATATTGAATTAAAAAGAAGATCTAGTATTGGAAAATTCATCTTTTCATTCATCTTGAGGAATATGTTAAGTTCCATACACTGAAGAACATAGATACTTCTTTTTCTATTAAAGTCAGTAAGTAGATGGTGGGGAAAGTTTGATTTTTGTTTGTTTGTTTTGTTTGTTTTTTTGGTACCAGGAATTGAACTCAGGGGCACTCGAACACAGCCACATCTCCAGCCCTATTCTGTATTTTATTTAGAGACGGAGTCTCATTGAGTTGCTTAGTGCCTCATTCTTGCTGAGGCTGGCTTTGAAATCACAATCCTCCTGCCTCAGCCTCCCAAACTGCTGGGATTACAGGTATGTGCCACCACACTCCGAACGTCTGATTTTTTATTGAGGTGTCAGAAAATATATGACTCCCTGATTGGTTTTGCTATGGACCCAAAACCTATATATTCCTTCAACCAGAATTCCAAGTCCTCCTCCAACCCACTAACTGTAGATGTAGAGACTCCATGCCATTTCTGTGGGCTTGGACATGCGGTGGAGCAGAAATTCTCTGCACTGTTCTCAGGAGGATATGGGGAGTGTGCCAAGCCCCTGCTTCAGGAGCAATCCTGGATCTTGAGGGTTGGAGTTGTAGAATACTTCAGCCTCCTCGTCTGTCCTCACAATGAATCTGAGGCATGTTCAGCCTAATGTGTTTGATGTGCAGTTGCTCACAGCAGTCACCTGCTCAGTCAAGGATCCTTCATTGTTTTTTCTCCCTTTGATATCTTGACTTTCATACCGTGTGTGTCCTGAGATCCCCTCTTCCCTCCAAAACTACTTGCACCCAAATTCTTGTCTCAGGATCTGTTTTTGGGAAATCTAGACTCTACATAGCTTCCCTGATATTCCAAATGCAAATAGTATCTTTGTACTCCTGTGCTCCTAGGGCTTCATATGAATTTTTCTCATTGCACTTATTATCTTTTACCTCACTTTAGAGAAAATTACATCTGTGGATTTCTCTGGCATTAAAGTATAACTTTTAAGGAACAGGATACCTGGTGAGTATCCTTATATTTTTCACATTGCTTGGCAGAGTACTTTTCAGAGTAGATACTCAATATGTGTTTATTGAATACGTGAATGAATAAATGATGAATGAATGACAACGTTCCCTTCCACCTTATTCTTTTCCAGTGCAGGTTTAGGGAGTAGCTCAAAAGATGTTAGTGGGATAAAGAAAATTGTATTTGACTGAAAGAAAATAATCTGGAGGAGGGGACAGCAGAGAAGAGTTTTTAACCAGACCTGTGTCTGGCTCATCATCAGTTGATCCAATGGTATTCAAGAAGCCTGTATGTTCTGCTGACTTTAGAGGCTTTTGCAGACAAATCCAGTTTGCTAGGACCTCATGGAAACAACCCAAACAGTGTGTCAGTGTGGACTCTGTCCCCGTCTCTGTGAATGAGCCTCAGGACTGGCCAGCGGCAAGAGGGAGCCCTGCCTCTGACAGCTGTCAGCTGCTCATGGATGTAGGAAACCAACTCAAGTTTCAGCCTATAAAATTCAGACTACTCTGAACCATTGAAAGGAAGTCTTAAAATCCCTCAGATAATGCCCTAGGGGCTGAACTCAGCCTGTAGAAACCCCTGGGGGCCTGAGACTTGACCCCACTGGGATGGGTGAGAGGGGTGACTGCAGATAATCCTTTGGGTTGCAAAAGTGTTGAGGAGTTGGTGAGGGCCCAATTTAGACTTTCAGCTGCAAGAAGTATTTTCATGCTGGTGGATTGTGTTGATTCTCTAGGGTCCAGGCTGGTAGAAGAACTAATACTTACTTCTTGTGTCAAGGAAACTGGTTAGTGTATTGGGATAAGACTTCACCAAAAATGATGTGTGTGGGCAAGGCCACTAACATGCATTAAGTGGTTACCCAGTGGACCTGCTCACGAGAAGTGGACTTGTGAGTAGGTATTGCCCTGTTCATGTGCAGGTTGCATGAACATGCTCAGCCTCAGTTGCCTTCCCTGTTGTTGAGAATGACAATGACAACCAGGGCACTTAGCAGGATTATGAGATGGAACCTGGTCACAGTAGATACCCAAAACATATGTCTTTTCTTTTCCATGCTCTCTTCTCCCTTGTTTTCTGTTTCTTTCTCATTTCCTCTGTCCCTTGACAGAAGCTATTCTTGAAATATCTAGTATTTATACTTATCAGTAATAAACTAATAACTGACATGTCCCTTTCTTGAACACTGCCAAGAAACATGTAGAAACACAAAAGTTCCCAAGGTCCTTGTCGGGAGCAGCCACAGGTAGAGAGCCCTTTACTTCCAATTCTGCTCCAGGGCCTGTGAAGGCCCCAGGTTTGGGGGCTGCACTCTTTTCACGTTGTGCCTTGCCTGAACCTGTTCTCATTCCAGACCCTAGAGCCGGAGGAGTCTCTGAGGTAGGCACGTTAACTACTTGGCAGTTTAAGACAGTGAGAAAAGTCAGAGACAATTGGTTGATGGAGATGGCATTGTATATGTCTGTCTCCAGAAAGAAAGCAGAGGGAAATAGTTTAAAAAAAAAAAAAAAGGAAGAGATACAATTGTCTGGGGAGCATCCCACATAAATCAGAAAAGTAGTTAAAGACTTTATAATTTTTGGTTTAAAAAAGCTTATAATTTAAGTATATACCTGATAACAGAGAAACAGGAATGTTATATAGATAGTGAGGTCTAATACTTACATTTTTGTTGGGGAGCTGTGAATGATGAGGAAAAAATAAAAATTTGCAAGCCAAATCTTCTTTGTTAAGGAGAGAAAATAAGTTTGAAAATCTCTTATTATAGATAAATGAGGACTCTCTTCTGTCAGAACTTTGTTGACAGCTATACTTTCTATTACTTTATTAACTTATTTATCTACATACCTTTTCTAATGGGTCAAGTTTCAGCAGAGCAACAAAGGGCTTTGTGTGTTTTTATTGATTTCTGTCAATTATAGTGAGGTAAAATACATTTATGTACAGATATACAGTGTTGTAGTTCTATTTTGGTATTAAAAAATCTATTAATCAAGCATTATGGGTTAGATTTGTGTTTTTTATTATTGTAAACTTGTAGTGAAGATAATTAGGTTAACATCCCAGATACTCTTTCTTTCTTTTGGAAAATGGAATGACCTTAAAATTGTGAGAATAAGAGGTTATCCCAGCTCTTCCGACCTCAGGGCTGCATGTGAAGCCGGTTGCTTAAAGCTATCCACCACCTATAGTGGAGCCACTCAACAATGTGGCTGTGTACCTGTGGTTGCCATAGGGGTTGCTGTTGGCTTTGCAGGGAATGGCATGGAAGGCTGGGTGGGCATGCAGATGGGCAGGGGCAGGAACAGAGGAGACACTGCCTCTTGGTGGGGGGTCTCTGGAGGGTGAAGCCAAGATGAGGGAGCTTATGTCTGCATCCATACAAGGAACCAAAGGAGAGTGCAGCCTTATGTAGGAGGAGGTGAATATAGGGGAAGGTACGGGAAGCCTATGGGTTGCAGAAGAGGAAAAGTTAAAGACGGGAGAGAGAGGCCAGATATCTTGGCACAACTCAGTTCCCATCAGTCATAGACTCAGATAGAAAAGAGCAAAAAGGCCCTAAATCTGATGAGTCCAGGGCTGAAATGTTGGTCTAGGGATTTCAGTAGGGCTGGAGAACGAGATGGATGTAATTTGGAAGTATGGTCGTAAGAGAGATTTAGATTAGATGATGAAAAAATTCCTTATGTTAATAAGTTTTAGTCCTTGAAACTGAGTTGTGATGAACATGCTCATCCTACCTTCACATCATTGGAGTACCTTCCTTGGGACTTGAAGGAGGCAGAATATTGACCCCAAAGATGTCCATGTCCTCACACCCAGACCCATGGATATGCTAATCTTACATGGCAAGATAGGCTTTGCAGATCTTGGATTGGGTTAAGGACCCTGAGGTGCAAAGTTACCTTAAGAACCTTGAGGTGGGTCCAATCTAATCACAAGGGGTCTCAGGAGCACAGGATCATTCCAGGCTTTGGTCAGATGAATGTGTGACTACAGAAGAAATTCGGATCAATGCAGAATTGCTGACTTTGAAGATTGAGGATGGGGGCAACAAGCCAGGAATGCAGAATTCCTCTAGCAACTGGAAGAGACAAGAAAATGGATTCTGCAACAAAGTTTCCAGAAAGAAATGCAGTCCTATCAACACCTTGATTTTAGCCAGCGAGTACAATGTTGGGCTTCTGACCTGCAGGGCTATAAATAAGTCCATGTTGTTTAAGACACCAGGTTTATGATAATTTGTTACCACAATCAACAATAGGAAACTAATACAGTAATAGAGAACTGGACTCAATGAGTATTGCTGTCTGCTTGCTTCTAGTTCTGCTATTCCTAGATCAAAATGGCTTATTAAACACTTCCTCCCATTTGAATAATTTCCCCATTAACTTCACATACTTCCAGGGAATGTAATAGCATAGAACATTTAAGTCAAGACAAATAGACTTAATGAGTTGGCTTATCTTGATTTTTCTAAACATTTTCTCATTGATCAAAGACATCATATTTTTTTCCTAGTCACCCAATATAATTTCAGGCACACTTGAAATCAGTTCAGATATGCATCCCCTGCACATTGTCAGGGTTTTGTACCCTAGGACCTTAGGAAATTAACTTTTGTGTGCTACCTTTTGGCTGCCAAGATGGGTCACTGACCCTTTAACAGATGAGATTTAATTACAGCTTGAATGACAATATACCAATGTGATACCCAGAGCAAACCAACACTGGCCGAAGAGGGTTCGGGACGGCACTGATGGTGATGAGTTATTGAGGGGAGAGAACTCAGGCAATGCAGCAGAGTCCTATTGACCTAGGTCACTTCACTGCAAACCCTGCAGGGTTGATTTATGAAGGGATTTCCCTTTAAAAGCAGTCTTGAGACACAACATCTTAAAATGGTTGTTTTTAAGGATTAAAATGAATATTTTTATTCAGAAAACTAAAAGATTTTGGAAAGGTTATTAGGTCTAATCTGTCCCTACCCAGAGTGTTCTTGTTTAAATGCTGTTTGCAGCTAAGAAAGGAAGAGAAGGTGCAGAGATGAATCCACTTTCCTAACATAAAAACAAATAACTGCTTTTCAACAGGTGTGTGTGGAGGTGGCAGGGTGGGGGTGGTCACAACCACTGAAACATGAGTTTTTTCAAATCACTTTTCCCTAAATCTCTTTCGTTGGGACTCTAGAAAATACCTAGACTAATAAATCCAGGGCATATAGTTTCATTCTATCCCTTTCTACTGAGTTAAATTTGTATTTAATCTATCCCCAATTGTGAGTCAGGCTTTGTATCAAAAGGTGAGAAAATGAATCAATAAGATTCGGTTTTTACCCTCAAGGAATTCGTTGCTGTTTAGGAAAAACATGCATAGTCCAGTTGAGAGGCTATTTCTACAATAGGGGTAAACATAAATTATACAGGGAGAAGAGGAGTAGGTATGAATCAGGGAGGCAAGGAAAATATCCAGGAAGTCTTCCTGGAGGAGACCATGTCTTCAAGAAGGTTTCTGTTAACAAGGTGCAAGGAGAAAAGACTTTGGTAGGCAGAGGAAGTGACTCTGCTGGGGAATTTTCTGCTAGCTTAAATGGCTGGCTGAAGCCCTTCAGAGTACACTGGGGGCTCATAGATAGTAAATATATGGATTGTGGACTTTGTTTCCAGAAGGATCTACTTGTGAATCTTGCCACCAACTTCCTGTGTGACCTTTAGAAGTTACTTAATCTTTTAAAACCTCAGTTTCCTTTTCTGCAGAATGGAATTGTGGATAGTGCTTACCTTATGGGGCTCTTCTGAGGTTGAAATGAGTTAATGCTTTGCATATTGCTTCTATCTAATAGCAAATAGTATCTATTATTTTTGTTACTGCCTAAATATGATCCTTTAGGGACCTGATGGCAGCTCTGTTCTATTGCTATGATTTTGTCTAGGTCACAAAAATGTCATGGATATTAACCTCATTTTCTCTCTTTAGTCACTTATTGGAGTCAGAATTGCTCAGGCATGAGTGGCGGTGCAATCAGACGGCATTGTGCAGGGGAAGCAAAGGATTTGACAGCAGGTTGGCCTTGTGGACCTGCACATGAAGTAGTGAAGTTGCACAGGTTCCATATTCAGAGGGCTCTGCTGATACTCTTTTGAAATTCATAATAATTTTTGAATAAGGAACCCCACATTTTCACTTCATATTAGGTTTTGGGAACTATGTAGCTGGTCATGGTAACAGAGTTGTTTTGGGGCATCCCATTCCTTCTGTCCCTTGCTCCCCTCTGGTTCGGGGCTTGTGGGATCATACCCCATTTTGAGGCCCTTCCTAGGGGAAGGACTGCCTCTCTTTCTGTGGATCCTACCAAGGTTCCTGGTAAAGTGCTAAGACTGGTTAAAACCCACTTATGAGTCAGCTCCTCTGGTCTTATTCTGTGTGCTCACAAAGGTGAATTCAGCCCAGCTTCTGCCTCGGGGAGCTCACACTCTGAAAGAAGTGTGAAGATAGAAGTGTCCAACAAAAAGTGATAACAGATAGACTGGCAGGTGCTAGAGGTAGAGATGTGGACGGTGTTGAGAAAACCCAGGGAAGGCTGTGCAGGATCTCGATGTGTATTAAACATTTATTATCTTTGCATGTTTGTCTCTGAGTTTTCCTGGCACCATGAGTCATTTTTCTCATGATTTCATTTTCATGAATGAGGGTCTGGTGAATGGAAGATTTGATAGTTCAGTTCTTAAACTCAAAAAACACACCATTTGGATGATTTGAGCAGAGGTCTTTTGCACCTGGGATTCTATAGTGCATTGTGGAATTTGCCCCTTACCAGATGGTGTGAATGCCTGCAAGTTACTCTGTAGTCTGGCGATCTGGCACCTGACTCTGATGGGGCCTTTGTTATAAGATCCTTAAACATGTTTCTGGTAACTTCTCTCTGGGTGATCTTGTCATTTCCTTAGTAAGTGCATCTCCCTCTTCACTTGGAAATGCCTTGAGTGGTCCCTTTACTAGAGTGTCAAGGTCCTACAAAGGATCCTCCTTTAGTGTTGTTGGTTATAAAACATTCTCATTGATTACCCAAAGAGATAATATGGGGGAGAGTTAGTTTTTTTCTCCCTCTCTGACAACATAATTACAACTGGCCATTGGTATTCATGGGTTCTGTGTTCATCGATTTAACCAGCCTCATGTTGAAATTATTTTTTTAAAGTTGCATCCATATTGCACACATTCAAACTTCCCCCTTGTCATTATTTCCCTGAAGTATACAGTGGAACAGCTATTTATACAGCACTTATATTGTATTAGGTTGAATAAGTAATGTAGAGATGATTCAAAATATACAAGAGGATGCACATCTGTTATATGTGAATATTAAACCATTTCATATATGGGACTTGAGCATCCTCAGATTTTGGTAGGTATCTGTGAGGGATCCTGGAAACTATCCCCAATCGAGACCAAGGGACGACTGTATAGAGAAATGTTTAGACTGCAAGGTGACCCCTGATAGTAAAACTGTTTCTCTTAGTGAGTTCCGTAAAGGCAGCCCTCTGTCCTTGCTGCCTCTGCTGTGGCTAGTACAGTGCCTGCCACCTAGTAAGGGTTCAAACAGTGGTTGTAGAAATGGAGCAGAAAGATAGCAGAGTGGGAATGAATGCTGTTTGGAATGGGACTACCAAAAAGCAATTTTGAAAAGTGAAATGAGCTTCTATTGCTTCAGCTGCTTAAAAAAATAGCAAACCATGGCAAGTTCAGGGCCCGGGGTGCATCTACCTTTGAACACCAAGGCTCCTTGATGCCAAGCAATTGGATTAACTGATGTCTACTTTCCCTGAATTGGCCCTTGTATGCTGTTCATGAAGATAGAATGGCAGAAGGCTCCAGTTTCTCTTCAGTTATGTAAACTGAGGCCAGAGCCCTTTCCAGAATATTTCCCAGTTGAGTCGATTCAATGTGTTGCATTATTCTTTTTGACCAAATACCCTTTCCAAGCAGAAACAACAGACCTGGAATCCCGTACAGCCAAGACACAAATGTGCACATCTTTAACAGAATGTGGTGCTCTTTCAGAGCCAAATCCCACCTTCTGATGTTGACATTGCTCTTTTGGAAGACAGCCGGGAGCCGGGAGCCCATCTCCACAGACCTCAGCCTGGCCTTTTGATTCCAGTCATGTTCTCCAGCAGCTGAGGGAAGCATTTGAGGTGAACAAGTGCTCCTGGGAGCCGAACTTATGCTTTCTTCCCTTATGAGAAGATTTAGGGCTTCTCATAAAATAACACTGAGCATTTGTTTTGTTTGATGGGAGTGAAAGAGAGGAAAAAGTGAAACCAAGCAAAACAGAATACAATTAAAGTGGAACATCTTTGTAATTGGAGACCTGGGATCAGACCCCAGCCCCACATCTTCCTCCTCATTTCTGTGTGCACAGCAGCCTGCTGTCGGTGGGTGACCGCCATTGCCATGATTACTATGCATCCATCAGCCACGCAGCACTAGGGTGTGCAAAGTGACTTACAGTCATGCCTTATGATTTATTAAAGAGGAAATAATTCTTTTAAGTGAATTGACTTTTCATCTGTGGAGTGTTTGTCTACTGCTATCTGGTTCACTTAACTCAGGCAGCAAAAATAAATGGCTCATTTTCACTTCTGAATTTGAGTACGTTTGTATCAAACTCCCAATTTTTAGAATTTAACACTTTGGTGAAAAGTAAAAGCCAAATACAGTTTTTGTGAGAATTTTTCAGTCTTTCATAAAAACATCCCTTCTGCAGTCCTAGTAGAATTGATAGCTGAAGTGAATTTAAATTAGAAAAAGAGAAAGGCCAGAAGGAAGAAGAGAGTGGCTTGTGTTTGAAGCAATTGTAGCCACTACTACCGCCACTGTCCTTGATGTTTCTAGTAGGTGACAAAAAATGCTCTTCTAGAGCATTTTTTTCATGGAGGTTTCTACCCAATGTCTGACATATATTAGACACAGGCAAAAATTTAGCTGAATTTATGTATCAAAATTCTCATTTATAATACTCTTAGGTCAAAGGAAAGGCTTGAGGAAGAAGAGACTTTGATTGATGACTAATGAAGTAGAGTATTTTTCCTGTTTATTGATCTTGTATATATGAGAGAGAATGGATTCCCTGTTTGTGTTCCTTATCTGTTTCTGATGTGTCAGGTAGACTTTTTCTCTTTTGGTTTCAATGTTTACTGATTAAATACGTTGTTGTGAATGTAGTGGGCCAGCTCTTGCTCTCTTGGCCATAACCACACACAGTTAGATCTGGAGACAGCCGTTCTGTGACTTCTGGTTTGCAATGTAATTTGGTAAATTGTGTTTAAACTGCTTCAATGAAGAAGCCCTGGTCTAATATTCTTTTCTTTAAAATTTTGCCTCTCTCCCCATCTCAGGTCTGAAGTACACATTAGTAGTATGAGGACTATTCAGGCATGGAAGCCTCACCAATGTTGTCTCACATATGGAGTGTAAGTGAACTCTTTCACTGAAATGGTCTCAGCTCTATGCTCTGGATCCAGCACTCTCCCCTTTGTTAGCATCCTTTCTTGGGTTCTCACTCTGCCCATGACTCCTATGCAGTCTTTCCAACTTTCAATCTGCATGAAGCTGATAATGAAAAGAGTTGATGTTCAACGAATGCAGTAAAGAGAACACACTGTGCTTTCATCACTGAGTGGAAGGGGGAGACCTTTTCCTGACCACTGGGAGCTTGGCCTAGTTTGGCAATTAAGCTATAGAGACAGGACAGGCTTCAGTTATGTGGCCACATATGATGAAGTCATGGTTTAGATAATAAATGCGATAGGAATCAAAGAGAATGGAGAGCTGAAAGAAACTGAAAGGATGGAGATGTATGGGACTGGAGGCAATGGGACCTGACTTGGGATTTTGAGGTATTAGTTTGGGTTACAAAGATGCTCCAGGCAAGAAAAGAGAGAAGCTGAAATGGAATTTCTTTTGCAGAGAATGGGCACTTATGTAGATGCATTAGGTGGGTCTGGTTATCCTGTGAACTCAGGCTGAGCAAAGCCTGGGCTCCGGGCTGATGACTAAGAGGTTTCTGAGCTCGGCAGTGGGATGTTCCAGAAGGATGACTTTACCTGTCCAGCACGGAGGAGCGGAGAGCCCGGATGAGGAGAGCCTTTACCTGCTCCCTGCCATCCAGTGGTGGAGCTAGAGGAGGGTTTCCTCTGAGTGGGGCAGTCAGAATCCATGGAATGGGCCAGGCATGGGATTTGAGAGCTGACTGGACACAGGTCAGATGCTTACAACCTGATTTTCTGGTGGAGTCAGTGACACTGATATGCAAAGTCAGGGAGAACTCTGTTCTCATGATGTTAAGGCTTTGCAGGAGGGTAGTCCCTGGTCCTCTGAGTGTCAAGTTCCTGTGTTGCTACTGCTGAGACATGCAGTTTTCAGCTACACCTAGCCTAGTTCCTGGCCCCCTCATTCCTGAACGTAGGCATTACTGGGACTTGGGTCTCTCGTTCCCTTCCCTCCTCTAGGAATCACATAAGCATTGCTTGGCTGTTTTGGTGCAGTCTTGGGCTGCAGGCACCCACTCTGTGCCATTGCTGGACACACTGATTTATTCTGCTTCTCTAATATTTTACTGAGATGTGTGTGTGTGTGTGTGTGTGTGTGTGTGTGTGTGTGTTTTGGAGGACTAATCAGTCTATCTAGACATAGCACATGACTGTTTCTTTCTCTGTGCCACTTTGATGATCTCCCAGGGCTCTGCCCATGAAGGACTTAGATCTCTTTGCTCCTAATATTGCCAACCTATCATCACACTTTGTGCTTTCTCCCAAACGTAGACACACACACACACACACCGCATGCGCACACACATACACACCTTTACTTATGATGGTCCTCCCTCACTTATGATGGTTCCCTCCATCCCTTTTTATTCCAGGCACAGGACTCCATTTGAGCTTGGGAAAGGCTGTGTGGGGAGGCTCTGTTCCTCTTCACGAGCCTCTTCCCATTTATATTTGGTCTGTGTCAGGGTTGGGACATTTGAAGCCAAGAATTGACTCCTATGTTTTCTACTTTATGCTGTGTCATCTCTTCCCTGACATAAATTAATGCCACATGAGGAAGAATAGCAATAATAAAAAAATGAGAGAAAAATGTTGAATAATTCAATATATGAAACAAATTCAGGAATGGAAATGTATCTTGCTGTTTTGCTTAAAATTGTGTTTTTGCCATTTTCCTGTTTTGTTAACTATTTTTCTGACACTTGATATCATTACCTTTCTGTTGTTGAAATTCATTTTTTCCAAGATTTTGTTTCAATATCAAATAATTTAGGGATGAAACACACTGAACCTAAGTCTTCGGCATTTCTCTTCACTTCCTCAATATGAATTTCTGAGGGGGAGTTACTGAGTCAAAGCACATGAACATTTAAAAGGACTCTTGACAATTGTGTCCAAATTGCCCTTCAGATAAATTGTTCCAGACACTCCACACAGTGGTACCTGCTTGTTTATGTTGTTAGCAGCCTTTTTAGAGTGAGCATCATCAATTGCGGATCTTTTACATTTGGAGTTCCTCACTTCCTATGAGGAATGTCTTTATTCCTAAGTTGAATGTCTTTATTCGTAGTGGGGTTGAATATTTAAGAAGTATTTAGGGAGTTTGCTGAAATAGATCTTGTGTGGACTTGGCAAGGAAGAAAGGAAGAGGAGAAGGGCGTTGGGCAGACTAAGGAATGACTGCTCATGCCCGGAAGAGAGGTGAGGATGTGGGATGAAGAATGGGAAAAGGAGAGCTGAGGCTGGATGGTGGGGTGGAGTCTTCCTGGAGCAGGGGACATCCAGGTGCCATCTAACCCTTCAACCACTCATGATAATAGTGTAGTCATGCTCACTTTTATTTTTGCAGCCACCACATTAAGAAGAGAGCCTCCTTCTTTTTTTCCTAAGTAAGTTAGAAGTCAGAGAAACTGTAAGGCTGACATATAGCACGTTCCAAGTGGGACCCATTTGCTGGCTAAGCAGTAGATCAGCACAAATTATGAGCATTTAGACATGTGTTAACCTACTAATGGAGGGTAGGGGGACACTAGATGATGAGGTCTCCCTAGATGCCCTTGATCTTCCTCCTCCTGATTCCTGAAACATCAATTAACACTCTAGTCAACACTAGAAAACATATGGTGAGGATAAACACTACCCCATAAAGAATCTCACCCCTTCTTGTCACAGGACATTAACTGACCCTCACTGGCACCCCTAAGGGGGTGGCAGCAGCAAATTGTAATGGAAAAGTTCCTGTTTTCCTATTTAACATTCTTTTTGAAAAAAGAACCTTTTCAACATTGAAGAACAATATAATAAAGTGTGTGTGTGTGTGTGTCTTTGTGTGCTACCTCATTCTCATTCTCACATGGGATGATCTTATGATCTGTTTTTGCTTTGTAATAAGGTCAGCTTAATTGCAAAGGTATTTTGAGGAACAAGTACATGATGTATTTTGAGAATCATCCAAAAAACTTCCCAAATGAAGTCTGAAATTTTACCAATTGTAAATCGTCTCTCTGCATCTCTGTATCATACCTTCCTTGGGGACCTCCTATGTCTTGGGAAGGACAGGTGAAGTTCCTCATTATGAATGAGTTCATCACGTCACAGCATTTCTTGAAAGGAGCACTGGAACCACCTTCCAGGCAGGGCAGACTGGTAGACTCACCAGGATGAAGAGCAGTGTTAATACGCAATTGGTGGCTGTTTGTTGGCAATGGTCTCTAGCCTGTGAGCCTTCCCTGCTCCATCCTGGGCCAGTGCCTCCCAGGGCTTTGAGACTTTGATTCTCTTACTGCGTATGCCTGTAGTAGTCAGAGTAATGGCCCACAATGATGTCCATGTCCTCACTCCTGGAACTTATGAATATGTTATGTTACATGGCAAAAGCAAATAAGGTTGTGGATGAATTGTTTGCTAATTAGCTGACTTTAAAATGGGAAGATCATACTTAAGATGGGAGGTTTATACAAGTGAGTTCAGTGCAATCATAAGAGTCATTATCAGTTGAAGAGAGAAACAGAAAAAATTCTTATTCATTCTAGACAGTTACTTCAGGAAGTTTGTGCTATTCAGAATAAGAAGCATAAAAAAAGATTTTTGTCTTCAAAGCATTGGGTTTACTATAAATAACTACCCATTCACTTATTTATCTAAAGCATATTAACTTCAGGGTTTCTCTGTGTAAGCTGGCATGAGGATCCATTTCCCCTGCTCAGGAAATGTAAACCTATGGGAAGGCTGAGAGTGAGGACATGAGATATGCCCCTGAGGTATTTACCCTCTAGTGGAGTTGCTGAGATAGGTAAAATAAAACTGACTCAATTACAAGAGAAACTGTGGCAAGTTTACTAGAACAGGTATGAAGAGAGGACAATGGGAAGTCAGAGGTGGAAAACAGGCGTGATGTAGGATAGATGCTGAATAAACATTTGAGGGAAGTTGGAGAAATCCTGAAAGAGTATGTTTGGAAATGTTTGGATCTGAACTGTACTTCAGAAAAAAAAAAAAAAAAAAAAAAAAAGAACATATACAGGCAGAGCTTATAATTGAAGCCAAACAAAGGTCAGTGAATGAGTTTACCAAATCGGGAAAGGACATGGGTCCATTAATTTATTCTTTTTTTATTAACTCTGGGGTGGGCACCACTATGTGCTAGACAGAGGAGCTAGACTCGGATATAGTGTTGTCAGACCTCATGGAAATGATTTTATAGTTTTTATGATGGTGAGTTCCATGAGCGTTAAGTACTGGGTGTATGATAACGTGTACCTGAGCCCTGTTTCATGGTGGATAAGCATTTGATTGGAACATGGAAAGGATATAATGGGAGGTAGTGCTGGGGGTAAGTAGGAGCCATGGGAAGTTTCTGACTTAGCTTAGGACATAGGAATCTTGGGAAAAGATGAGACTAGAATAAATTCTGGTTGGTCACATTTTGAAGGAAGAGAGAGAATTCTGTTTAGGAGCCATCATGCTAGTTTTTATACCCAATACCTATTCCCCCAACAATATTTCCTGGAGAAATCTGGATAAAAGATAAAATATGCACGTTGAGATATTGGAATCTTTAGAATGGGACAGATTATCTATTACAAAGGTTCATCTTACCTTTAAGGGAATTTAGTGATCAGGGAAAATTTGGTTTGAGAGTCAAAACTTTCAGTGCAACCATAGGAGCAAGCCAGCATTTAGTCTTAGAACCAAAAGAGCTAAATGGTTTTCAAAAATGGTTTACTTTTTTTCAGATAACATGATAATGATGCAACTGTACAATGGAAGCATATTGAAAAAGTTCCAGGGCTATGAATGCAAATGGTCAGAGCATAACAATGTCCTAAGGATCTGGATTGTAGGGCAATTCCAGAGTGCTTAACATTGAGTTGTTTTGTTATCTAAGCTTGGGTAATGAGCCAAAGAAGTATCTGTGAGTCATCCTACTTCTGTTTCCAAAACAGTCTCACCGACCTGATTTAAGAGGCATTAAAAGGGAAGAAGTTGACATTTGCAAATATATTTAACTTATTTGTCTTGCAGGCAGAGAACATGTTGGGACAACTTTCAACTGCATTATGTGTGGTCTGGGAGCTTTGATCTCTTTATACTTACTTTATATTGAGAAAAAGCTTTGAAGGATCTGGCAATTATGAATACAGTAGATGCCTGTTGTAATAGGTTACTATGAAATTGATTTGACTCTACCAAAGGTCAACTCTTGTCTCTTGAAGAAATCTGCATGTGCTTTAAAAGCTTTTTCTTTCCAAGTAACCTAAGAAAATAATGTTAGTCATAATTTATATTTTCAGCCCAGAGAGGGGTATTTACCATTTATGTTTCTTTAAATCATTGCTTAGATAAGTTATGTGCACAAAAATGGCTATCACATTGGTCAGTATAAATGGGTGTGATGTGGTTCCCATATGCATCTATAGCTGGGTGATTTTTTTTTTTTTTTTGGTTGGAAATGAAATTTTGAGTGATTTTGACATGATACTTTTGTCTTGAAATGAAAGCACAAACTAAAACAACAGACTGTTAGATTTATATTATCCATACATCATAGATAGGTTGTTTGAGTTTGCCTAGCACCTTAGAGCACATGAAAAACAAATCTTGAATTTTTTGGCTGAATATCCCTTTCTGAGAGCTCTTTGCTTAGGCTTTTCTAACTGCCAAAGAATTGGGTAACTCTCTAGCCCCTATGATCCCACCTTTGCCCAGTCTTGGGAACTTCTTGCCAGGAGTTCCTGAAGAGTGGTGGCATGTACCTGTTGATCACTGTATCTCCTAGCCATTCTTCAGGGGACAGAACAAGGTTGTAGAGCATATCTGTTTCTGCTAAGTAGACATAACTTTTCTTTTTCTTCTGCTTCCTTTCCTGCCTCCTGACATCTTTGGTTCTTACATATTCCCAGGCTTCTGGTTGTATGGCATTAATACCTCAGAAGCAGAGACCTGGGAAGAGAGGATTTGTTTCTGCATGACTATGATGCCTTACTGCAATGAGATGGAATGGGAGATAAGAATTTGCCTAGATTTTGCTAACTGTTTTCAAACCTTGTGTAACACTCTATCTAGTGTGGTGGGTCATGAGGACCACTGGATTTTGCATATCTTCTGGGTGGGTCTCATTCTCTATAGTTGGTGCTTTGCTTAAAAGGGAATGGGGAGCATGGGTGGACTTGATAACCAGCATTTCTGATGCTGCGGGAAGGAGAGGCTTGTGACTACTGGATCTCTAACAGGGAGACAATGGTCTTTAATAAGCTCAGAATAACCTCTTACTGAATTGACTTTCACTTTGGGAAGATCAGTTTTTGGCCTGAAACTCATTCATAGTGCTCTTTTAATGAGAAAAATAGTGACCTGGGATAAGGGAGGCCTGTTTAGAGCACAAATAGCTATTATTACAATTTTAGATAACCCAGTGTAACAGAAGGCCATGTGATTGAAAAGGCAGATGATAAAATCTAAATACAAGTAGAGCCTGAGAATATACCCTTTCTTCTAGTGCTGACTGTCTAGTTGTGTTTGTTATCTAACCCTGTAATTAGGATGGCATTCAGAAAATATGAGGAAAGTTGGTATTCTTTTCATAACCCCCAAATCTTTGCATTGCTGCATGAAACTTTTGGCTTCAGCTTTTCCCTGTTCATTAACCATGCCAAAATTTTTAATCTAACACCACTGTTAAAGAGTGGCAGGCTTCCAGGGAAATATATCAGCCAGGCTTATTAATTTCATGCCAAGTGCTGGAGGCGTGAATGTAGAGAACGCTGTTTGACTTTGGATAATAGGAATCAGGCAGCTTAAAGGCAAGGGATAAAGATCAGGAGCCCCACGTCTCAGGAGGAGGAGCAGGTGCAGGCTTCAAGCAAGGCCTTCAGGCCCAAAGGGGCAGCCCATGCTTAAAACAATCTGCAGTGCTGTTTTTTTTTCTTTCTTTTTTTTTTTTTTTTTTTTTAATTTGGCGTGTGCCTCTCACAGCTTAACAGACCGCTGCTCCACAAAGAGGGGTAAACAGAGAAAGGGAAATTAAAAAGGGAAGTCCCAAGGTAGACAAAAACAAATTAGGGCAAACAAATTACACAGAGTCAACAAATAAACAAGGGAACATCTGTGAATATATTTCTTGGATTTTCTGATTCTGAATGCAACCTGAGAAATGGTAGAGGGAGGTGAGCAGTGTAATCTAGAGCAAAGTCCTCTTTGGGGGAATGAGTAAGCCAAACACAAAAAGAGTCAGAGGTCCCTGAAAGTCTACCTCTCAGCAGGGTGCTAGGGAGTGCAGGAGCTCTGCAGGTGGTCTGCCCAGCCTGCCCCTGCTGACTGTATCTCTTGCCCTGCTGTACCCTTGGCTTTCCTTGGAGGGCAGTTGGTGACATGTGTTCTGCCAACCTTCACGTAGAAAAGGGCTGTAGAGATATAAAGAGTTAGCAGTCTGCTCACACAAGCAAAACAAAATAAAGCAAGCAACATTCCAATATGGGACGAGTGTTCACCTTATCCATAGTCCACATCTGTTCCACTGGGCACGTTAGCTCTTCCAGCCACTAGACGTTTGCCAGGTGTTGACTGGATGTTGGGAAACATTTGAGCTGCTCCTTCTGGCAGTTTGGTTGCTACTGACACAATTTCTCTTTTACCCTGAGGCTGGTGAGACAGTTTCAAGGTTTTGAAGGAAGTTCAGCATATTGCATACTGTTAACCAAAAGCACAACTGAATTTAGAGACAGATGAAAGGGGGTAGGAACTGGTTCCATGGGTCCCCTCTCACTATGAAGTGAGGGCAAGTGAAATATTGGAGTGAAGTATTCATTGCATAAACTCAAATGATTTACACTTTCTAAAACTCCTTTGGATTCTTTCAGTTTCGTGGAGTGTGTAATAGTTTAGGGTCTAGATTATTCTTATTGTGCTAAATGCTCTATTACTCATCCTTTTCTTGAGTTTTCATCATGCAGGTGATAACTAGAAACATTTAACAAAGTAAGAACTATTCTTTGGTGTGTATGAATGAAAGGAGTTGCCAATTCTCCTCTTTTTCCTCATTTACATTATTTTGCTTTATTGCTTATTCCTAAATATGATATGACAAGTGAACTGTGAAACACAAGAATTACATCATGGGTGGCCAATCTGTAAACATAAGAATGGTACAACTGTATTAGACAACTATATTACAAATAGTCTAGTACTTGAGATTTGGTCTATGAGGCAGACAGTGTAGGTAGTAACAGTAAGCAGAAAGTTAATACAGATCAATAACACATTGAATTGGTAGTGTGGACACTCAAATACTCTTTCTAACTTAGGTGGGCACATTGTGTGATCTTTATTGACTTATTTGATTTCTGCATGCTTGCCAATTTGGAAACTGAGCATAATCATATTTCTTTGTAGTCTTTCAAGAAAAAGGAGGAATTCCAGTCACTGTCTGTGAGATACTGCCAGTTCTGGACAGAAATTATAAAAATGTTATCCTACATTTATTATTAATTCTTAAGTCACAGAGCCGTAAGGGCCCTTGTGAGGTCAACCTGTTCTCACTGTTTGTGGTGCTTGTTATTTGGAATCCCAAAGAAGCACAGTGATGGATTATTTCAAATGCCTTTGTGTCAAGGTATTAAGATGAGGTGCCCAATTACTATCAAAGTCCCACTAAAAACTCATTGTAGGATGCCAGAAATCAATATCATCAAATATTTATTAGGTGTCTATTGGGTGCCTATGTTTCATTTGTAAGTATTTCCTATGATTTAGAGTTAAGGTCTAGTCCTTTTACTGCTTATTTAGTAACTTTTCTCCCTATTTAGTTAAAAAAAAAACCACAAAACGCTTTAGGTTCCTTTTATAAGTTGAATATGTTTCTCTGGAATGAATTTGTAAAAAAATTGTAAGAAATACAGGTTTAATGCCAGTTCTGGTGAGAAGGCACGGGGAAATCTCCACAGAACCAGTATTACTTCAAAGGCTACTGCTACAGTAAACCTAAAAGGAGAAACGGAATGTATTTTGTAATAATGTTATGATTTCACTTATATGAAAAACCTAGTTTGACTTAAACTATAGTATTTGTTGTCCTGTAAGTCTTACAGGAAATTATTTCACTATAATTATGTTTTAAAAAGCTGTTGAGTGGTCTTTACACTGATCTATTTACTATGCTGCATAAAGTACCCAAACTAGCACTTAGGGCACAAGAGGTTATGGGTACTTACATGTTTAACATGAATCATGGTGTCTTTATGGGGAAGGCACTTTCTTGGGATTTCAAACCACGCTGATTATTTTGATAATCAGCATGTCTAGTGTCTGCTTTTTCCTGGTTTCTCTGAATACCTACATACTTATGAACTTGAGATATTTTATTACTTATGAAAATTTCAAATTTATAAATTAGAGTGAGAGAACTAGTAGTGGTATTTTGATAATGTATGAAAATACTTTGAAATCCTTGTAAGAGTGGAGCTACAGAAATTCAAGGTAGTTATTAGTCTAATTAACTAAATAATTTAATGAATCCAATTAGTTCTTAACTTTGTATGCATGTAGCCTATTAAAAAGTAATTACCACTCCTGCTTTCGATTAAGATTGAGTAGCTAGTATTGGACTAACCCTCCTGGTAAGGATAACTATAAACAGATGTTTTCAGACAATGAAGGGAAATCAAGGCAGCCAGGAACCAGATAGGTCAAGATCTTTAAGAGAATTAAAATTCATTAAAGTGAACCCTATGTTAACGGTTCATTTTTCCTTTTTGGGCTTTGAATGTAAACATAAAGCTTATAGCAGGATACTCACTGGGCTCAGAGCCAAATACCAGAGCTCAAGGCTCCCAAGGCAACCAGAACTGGAGGAGCAGGACCAGAAGAGGAGCCAAGGACCAGAGGAAAGGTGACTTAGAATACCCAGCCCTGTATTCCGCCTGCAGTTTTCCCTTGAGTAATTTGTCACATTCTAAGTAGTAAACATGTGGAATAAGAGCTGATAGACTAAGCAAAAGATAGCTGCAAGAGGTTAAAAAGTGAAGCAGAGAGAATAGTGTCAGTGCTGAGGACTGTGACAATGGAGTTCAGGAGAAGAGGCTTTGGTAAAGAGTTCGAGTTTTCAACTGAGACTCCTAAAGTGTCAAGCATTAGCAACAAGGGAGAACTAGAAGTCGACTTAACTTACCTGTGTCAAAATAATCTAGTTTTCTATCTGTCTTCTGGAAATCCATGGAGAGGATTTATTGTACATTAAAATATAAAACAATTAGTAGACATAATAGGAAATCAGACCAATGGCTACAAATAAAAAGAACCCAAACAATAACAAACCTCCCAAATCAATAAAACAAAACAAAACAAAAATATCAAAGAAAAATCACCAAACAGTCAACCAAGCAGACTCATGGGTAATTCAGCTATTGGGGCCATCAGAACTGGGCCTAAATAAAAATAACTGTTATTAATATACTGAAAAATAGAGAAATAATGAAAGACTTCACTAGAAAATAGGACTCTGTCAAAATGAATGAAATAGAAATTCTATAACTAAAATTATTTTTAATTTAGTTATTCAATAGATGGGTTTAATAACAGATTATAATTTAGGGAAGGGATTGTTGAAGTGAAAGATAAGACAACAGAAAATATCCAGACTGACACATAGAGAGAAGGAGGAAAGTATGAAATATAAGATACACATGGAAAATGGTAAAAGGTCTAATAATACATGTTATTGGAGATTCAGAGGGGAAAGAGGCAAAATGGAATATTTGAAGATATATTGACTCTGAATTTTCATGGGACATCAACCTCAGATATAGAAGCTTTAGGTGTCATAGGTAGCAAAATGCACAGAAAACTACACCTATACACATTGCAATGAAACAGATGAAAAACAGAAACAATCTCAAAAAATGACACAAAGAAAGGAAATATGTTCACAGAAGTAACAGTATGATCAACACCTGACCTTTAAGAAAATGGATGGAAGTTAGGGAACAATGGCACAGTGCATGTGAAGTGTTGTATGAAAGTAACTGTCTACTTAGAATTTTATACCAAGGAAAATAGTCTTCAAAATGATGATAAAAAATTATGACATTTTGAGACAAGCAAAAGCTTAGGGGATCATATATAGCAGATTTATTTTCTACAAATATTTTAAATCTCACATTATTTTCATTATTGCTGTATGCATGCAGTATTGATTTATGTTTTTCACATTTTTACCCCCATTCCTTCCTGAATTTTCACAGTTCCATTTGGGAACAATTTCCTCTGCCAGAGGAACTGTGAAAATTCAGGAAGGGATGGGGGTAAGAATGTGAAAAACACAAATCAATACTGCATGCATAAAGCAACAATGACAATAATGTGAGATTTAAAATATTTGTAGAAAATAAATGTATGATAAAAATACCATAAAAACAGGGCAGGGGACCGTGTAAAGTGTCAAAGTGACCCCTGTATTTTCTGAGATGTGGTTAAAAGTATTCATATGTGATAGACTATAATACGTCAAGAATGTATGTTGTAATCTGTTATTACAGAGCAGGACTCTTTCAACTCAGCCCTGTTGACATTTCAGGCTAGAAAATTCTTTGTTGGGAGGGACCATCCTGTGCTAGGCGATGCTCATCAGCACCCCTGCCCTTTACCCTTTTGATGCCAGGAGATTCTCTACTTGATTTGCAACCACTCAAAATGTCTCCAGACATTGCCAAGTGTCCCCAATTGAAAAGCACTGTTACACAGAGAAAGAGACAGTTCACAATATTCAAAGGCCTAATTCTAAAGGAATAAAGCAATTGAAGCTTTACTCCCCTTCTGGCATAAGCATTAAGGCTATACATCTTCTCCAAGCACTGTTTTATTTAAGTTTCATTGTATTTCTTTATGCATGGGTTAATTGATATAGCAGTGCTTAATTTCTATCATTTAGTGATTTTTCTAATTATTTTTTATTATTGATTTGTAAAGAATAAAAATTAGTAAGAATATAGAAAATGTAAACAACAATCTACAAAACTTACTAAGCTGCTTACATAGAATACTGCACTTAATGATTGCAGATATGTACTTTCTTTTTAAGTGCATGTGAAACATTTCCAAAATAGACTATATGCTGTATGATCCAGCATGTCTCAAAAGACTTCAAAAATTCAAATTCATACACAGTATATTCTCTGTTCACAATAGAAGTATGCAGAAATTTTAATGGTATAAAAGGAGAAACATATGATCACTTCAATAAATTAAGAAATAGCATTGGATAAAATTTGAGACCAATTCATAAAAAACTCCTTCCTAAACTAGGAATAGAAAGTAACTAACTTGGTATGGGATATTAATAAAAACCTAATAGCAAACATCATTCTTAATGATTAAGTAGTAAGAATCTTGCCACTGTATCAGGAATGAGGTAAGGAGGTCTTCTATTGCTTCATTTTTATTTGTCATTTTATTGAAATTCCTAGCTAGTGTAATGAGTAAAGAAAACGAAATAAAAGACATGAGCACTATATAGGAAGAAATAGAACTGCTTTTGTTTGGAGATAACAGGATTGTACACTTGGAAATTTCAAAAGAATCAACAAAAAAGGAACTATTAGGCTTAATAATAGTTAATTTAGCAAGGTCATTCTATATAACAAAATCAATATATAAAATTCAGTTATATTTATGTAGATCAGGAACAGAAAAATGGAAAAGGTGTCACTTATACTAGCATCAGGCATATTAGTTAGGAAATGAAATATAAGATTTGCAAAGCTTATATACGATTATAAAATATTGCTGAGAGAAATTAAAAATCTAAGTAGAAGGTTATCACATGTTCACTAATTGGAAGATTCAATATTGAGAACATGATAACTCTCCCCAGGTTGATCTATAGATCCAATGCCATCTTAAAAATTCCAGTAGTCATAGGGCTGGGAATGTAGTTCAGTGGGAAAGTGCTTGCATGCCTGGCCTGTGCAAAATCCTGGGTTTGATTCCCACTACTGAAAATTTTTCTCTGGCAGTTTTTGAGGTAGAAATTGAGAAATGGATTATAAAATTCACACACAAATGCAGAGGGGTCAAGAAGGGTGACGATAAGCCTGAACAAGACTGAGGATGGGAGGATGCAGACTTTCAGATGTCAAGACTTCTTACAAAGTCACAGTGGTTAACACTGTTTTCTTGACCTCAGGATAGACAAATTGACTAAAGGAACAGAATAGAAAGCCCAGAAACCACACGTGTCCCAGGCTGTTTTATTTATGATGAAGGTGCCATAGCAGTACAGTGCTAATGGCTTTTTTCTCTCTTTCTTCAATCAACAGTGATGGATCAGTTGTATATGGATATGGGGAAAAGAAGAACTTTATCCTCCATCTCAGATCATACATAATAATCAATTCTCAGTGGATGACAGATCTAATCTGAAATATATTTTATAGATGATAATGATATATTGCACAATGTATTTAAGACCTTGGAATACACAAACCTTTCCTAACTGGAATACAAAGAATAAACAAAACTGAAAGGCTGATAAAATGACTTTATTAAAATAAAGAATCTCTTCTTATCATTAAGGAGAGTGAAGTGGTAAGCAAAGGAGAAAGATATTTATACCAGGGAAATTCAGAGTAATACCACAATGAACTGTTACTCCAACATGAGCATGGTTGCAATTTACAAGCTGACAATACTGTTATTGAGGACATGGAGAGCTGATATTCTCATACATTGTAGGTGGGAGCATAAATTGGTAATATCACTTTGCAAAACCTTGGCCATATTTTATGAAACTGAGTATATATTTAACCTATGATGCAACATTTCCATTCTTAGATATAAACCTGAAGAACTTTCATAAATGTGTGTACCATAAGGCAATTACTAGAATGTTTATAATAGCATTATTCATCATTGCTAATACTGAAAATAATGCAGATGTATATCAAAATATAATTATATAATATTAATTATAATAGATTATATAATTATATAATATATTATATATTATATTTATATATATTATAATTATATAATAGATTATATTATATTAATATAATCTACCATGGAATATTCATGTAATATGCCATAAAATATTTCACATAACAGACTACTATACAGCAATGAAAAAGAAGGTTTTAATGATACTCACTATAATGTAGATTCATCTCATGGACCTAATATATGCACAAAAGAAGTCAGCCATGAAAGAGCACATGTGGTATGATTCCATTTATATAATGTTCAAAACCAGGCCAAACTCATCTATAGTAAGAGAGCTTAGAATTGCAGTTATATTTGATTGAGTTAATGACTGGGAGGGAACATAAGGGAGGTTTCTGGGATATTGGTAATGTCCTAAATCTTCATCTATTGCTAGTTACACAAGGGTGTTTGTTCAGCTTGTAAAATTTATGAGATGTACATTTGGACATTTGTGCGCATTAATGTATTTATACATCACTGGAAGTTTAGAAAAATAATTACTATCCAGTAATCTGGAGATAAACTACAAGGTTGCTTTTCCAGGGTGGTAGAGAAATACCTTCAGTGGAGCTGAATTATTTTAGGTTTCTAAGTGCAGCATTCTGAAAGGGAAGAGTCCCCAAACTCCCCTGATTCTTGTTCAGTGGAATTTGCCTGATGATTAGATTGTTATGCTAAATAAGAAAGGGGATTTTTTTTGTTAAACAGTTAAAACTGATCAGTGGAGTCTAATTCAATGACAAAGGTTTACTTAAAGAATTTTGACAAAAACCACACTTGGGATTAGCAAATCCTTCTCTTATTATTTCCTCTCTAGAACCAAGGGGCCAAGATTGACTCCGTAAAGCTTTTTTAATGTTTAGATTTTAAATCAGGGAAAAACTACCTCCAGCCTAGTATCTTTGGGAGCAAAACAAAGGGAGACATGTGGCCGACACTGAGAGAGGGAACATAGGACTGTGGTTTGGGATCGAATAGGACCAAAAAAGCAAAATTCCCAGTCAGGAGGGAAGGAGAGTGTCAGAGGCCGAGAGTTAAGAGACAGCCAGGGAACCTGGAGTGAATCGGTATTTGTTCATTTGGATATGTAAAGCAGCTCAGGGACAGGAAAACAGGTGCAATATGAATGCATTAATGAAATGAAATATGAGGCTTGACCTATGAATAAATATTAGGAATAAAAGCATTTAAAATTGTATCTTGGTTTTAGGGCATTTACTCTGTCTGGCAACTAATTCACCATTTTCATGGTCACACACACTCACATGGCTTGTCAGCTTTGGATCAGCTTGAGACTCACTGATGGAAGACCTCCTGGTCTATGTGCCTCCCCTTCTCCCTTTTACTACTTAGTCTTGTTTCTCTTATGAACGGTCTGTCTAAATTATAAAAAACAAGATTCTTTATTATGCGGATTCAGACCATCACCAGGACATAGAACTCAAGTCCCCAACAACAACCTTAGATGTTAGTCAGTCCATGTCTTCCAGAAGAGGATCTGATGCACCCGCAGTATGACTGCAGAACTTACCCCAGGCTAGTGATCGAAACCTGGTAGGGAAAAGGATATCATTAGTTTTTCTGTTAGAAATGTGACATGTCACCAGTTGAATGGAGACTACCCACCCTGCCCCTGTCAGAGCAGATCTTTAGGGGAGAACACAGGGACATGAAACATGGGCTCTCTGACCTGGGACACTGAGTGCAGAAAGGGGCTCTCCACAGTGAAGGACATGGCTTGCCACCCTTCTGCACAAGTACTGAAAAGCTTTCTGACTTCAGGAAGACCACTGGCGGGGACCAGCTTAGTTCCCCTGGGGTCTTAGTTCCACCCCAGGTGTGCTCAGCCTCTCATTCAGCCTTGCCCGAAGCCCACTGCCCACTATAGTGTCCTATGTTTAGCCCACCCTCTTCACACTGGCCATTGAGGCTGCTGGTTTGCCTTGGTCTCTTTAGAAATCCAAGGAATTGTTCCCCTGAGTCTTAGTCCATGAATAATTTAGCTTTTCAGGTCAATCTCTGAAGATATAGAAATAAATTCAAAAAAATTCTCCACATCGAGTTGATAGAAAATTGTTGTTCTTCCCACTCAACATTAAATCAAGGTCTTCTCATCCCCAAATAGCATAATAACCTGTTAGCTACAGTCCTGCTAGTTTTAGGTATTTGGAAGTTTTGGTTTACATTAAATGGTACCCCGCAGGGTAAGATAGAAATAGAAATCTACTTGAAAAATTCACAAAAGAGTCAACAAACATGAAGTAAACAAGAAATATAAAAGGTCTTTTATAATCAAATAAATGAAAACTAAAAATAAATTGAAAGTAATAATATTTGAAAGAAAGAAATTCAATGAATTGTCATTTAGCTTCTGAGTCTTTGTGAAATTCCAAGATGTCAAGTAGGTTTTTTTTTTTTTTTTTTAAATGATAGTTTATTGCTTTTCTTTCCAAGCTTTGTGAATATACAAAAAAGCGGATCAAAGTTTACGGACTGCTTCATTCATACTAAGAATGTAAGAGGACAGAACCTGCCCTTCATGGCCACTGGCAGTAGCTGTTCACTGATGACTCATTCGAGTCCTACCCCTGGATGGCATTACTGCCCTCAGAGGGCTGTGTCCCTTACACACAGTCATGACATGTAGGTCATTAGTCCAGTCACTGGAATGGTACACAGGTTTTTTGGTTTGGGGGCTTTTTTTGCCTTTCTAGTATAAAATGAAATTTTCAGTTCATTTCTGAAAAATAAATTGGTTGATAAATTCATTTTGTTCTGCTTCTACTTTACACACAGCTTCATATTCAACCCGATACCTTTCTAGTTGCATTTTCTTTTTGGCTATTAGTGCTTGAAGTTGCTGCTTTTGGGCTTTCTCTGCTTTGCTACAGATTTGAGCAAGTTCCGAGCACCAATGGCCTTCATCTTTTCATTTTCTGCTTCTTTTGCAAGTTGGTCAACAAGCTCAATTAGACCACCAACTATTTTCTGAAACTGGTCAATTTTATCCACGACCTCCTCGCACTCTTCCTTGAGCTCTGTGGTCTGTTGGGTAACCTCTGGGTCCAACACCCGAGCTTGTTCAGCTCATCAAAGTGCAGCCCTGCTTCACCCAGGATGTCCTTGGCCATAGCTGTTTCCCTTCCAGGTTCCCTACAGAAGTTCTGTTCTGAAGGGGTGCAGTGGCAGAAGAGGTGTGTCATAGGAGCAAGGTCAGGAAAGAATGAAGTCCCGTTGCTTGTCACAGGCATCGTTCATTCAACACACATTTATTGAGTGCCTACCACATGCCAAGACTGCTGGGTGCTGGGGGTACAGAGATGAATGCAACATAGTGCCTGGGGAGGAGCACACAGTTTAACTGCCAACCCCGTAACACCAGCGGCCACAGCCCAGGCTGATGTTGGCAGGCAGCTTCTACCTCCGGTTAGCTGCAGCCTGTATGCAGGCAGCTAACTCGCCCCGGCTACTGCCACGGTTACAGGATCTGCTTACCACAGCATCACTGCCTGGCACTGGAAGGACTTGCCTCAAGTAGGTTTTTACCTACCATTTACATTTATTTGTTTTTTATTTTTTTATTTTCACAGACTGCATTTTGATTCATTGTGTACAAATGGAGTACAACTTTTCATTTCTATGGTTGTGCACCATGTAGATTCATACCATTTGTGTAATCATACATGTACTTAGGGTAATAATGTCTATCTCAGTCCACCATCTTTCATACCCCTGGCCCCTCCTCCCTCTCATTTCCCTCTACGTAATCTAAAGTTCCTCTATTCCTCTCTCATCCCTCACTCCCCTACCCCCATTATGTATCATCATCCACTTATCAGGGAAAACATTTGACCTTCGGTTTTTGGAATTGACTTATTTCACTTACCATGATATTCTCCAATTCCATCATTTTATCTGTGAATGCCATCATATTATTCTTCTTTATGGCTGAATAATATTCCATTGTGTATATATACCATAGTTTCTTTATCCATTCATCTGTTGAAGGGCATCTAGGTTGGTTCCACAATCTTGCTATTGTGAACTGAGCTGCTGTAAACATTGATGTAGCTATGTTACTGTAGTATGCTGATTTTAAGTCCTTTGGGTATAAACCAAGGAGTGGGATAACTGGGTCAAAAGGTGGGTCCATTCCAAGTTTTCTGAGGAATCTCCATACTTCTTTCCAGAATGGCTGCACCAATTTGCAACTCCACCAGGAATGTAAAAATGTGCCTTTTTCCCCACATCCATGCCAACATATTGTCCCCCAACTTATCAGTAATATCTTGAAGATTTTTCTATGTCATATCTTAGAGATCTTTCATGTTGTTTTAATTGTTGTATAATAATTGATTATATACATATAACACAATTTATTTCCCCCTCATATTCCTGATAGGCATTTAGGTTATTTCCATTTTTAAAAAATTATAAGCAACACTGCCATAAAAAGTTGGCTTAGGCAAACACTCTATGACCAGCTACATTCCCCAACCTTTTAAAATTTTATTTTGAGACAGGGTCTCACTAAGTTTCCCAGCCTGGTCTTGGACTTAGGATCCTCTTGCCTCTCCTCCCAAGTAGCTGGGAATTATAAGTGTGCACTCCATGTATAACTACACCTATTTACAATCATAGGTGTACATAGCAAATGGATTACAGGCACGTGCCACTTACCTCATGGAATATGGTTTATTTATTTAGCATAATTATTTTGAAATTCATCTGTATTCTGATGTGTATTAATAGTTTATCTCTTTAATGCTGAGTAGTATTTCATTGTATGTCATCATTTATTTATCCATTTATCTATGGATGGACTTTTGGGCTATTCCCAGTTTTTGGATATTACAAATGAAACTGCCATGGACATTCATATACAAAGTTTGTGTGTGAAATATGCTTTAATTCCCTTGAATAAATACATAGGAGTAGGATGGCTCCATCAGATATTTAACTTTTTATGCAACGGTCACATTGTTTGGAAAGTGGTTGCACTGTCTAAAGTAGTTTCCACTGGCAGTGAATGAGAGCTTCAGTTTCTCCAGTTCTCAGCAATACTTGATATGGTCGTCAGTCCCTTTAATTTTTGCCATCCTCATAGGTGTGTAGGAGTACCTCAAAAATATTTAAATTTGAATTTCCCTAATTGATGACATTGAGTATCTTTTTATGTGCTTATTTGGCATTCTTACATTTTTTTTTCCTTTGGTGAATCATTCTGCTGAGCATGTGTGAAGCCCTGGGTTCAATCCCTGGTACCCTCCCCAAATACACACAAAGTATTTACAGGTGATGGGGCATTGCGTAGAATTTCAAATAGTATAGGAAAAAAAAAATTTTGGACTTTCAATTTTAATATGTTTGAGTATATTTCAAAGTAAGAAAGAGAAGAGAAATTAACAAATAAATGAAATAACTAAAAAGTTTTTAAGAAGATTAATAGGAATAGCTTGTTCTTTCAGATATTAAAATAGTATATTATACAGTTATACTGCTTTAAATAAAATGGTAATTTGTACAAATCAACAGTAATATCAGGGGAATGAAACAGACGGTTGTTCATAACAATTTAATATAGTTTATAGGAACGACTTAAATTGCCGACATTCAGGGAATGGTATATAAATTGTAGTACATTAATGTATTAAAAAAAAGTTGGTATATATATATATTATTGCCACTATGTGTTTGGCCTATCTATCTATCTATCTATCTATCTATCTATCTATCTATCTATCTATCTACATAGTTGTTAATATGTCATTACTGAAGTTTTTACACTCACTCCAAGTTTCGATACACTTTAATAAATTAGCCTCTGTACCTTCTGTGGAGGCTGTACTAGTCCAACATTTCTATCATCAGTATTGAGTACTTATTTCCTAATATCCCTGTCCAAATTGGATGCTGACAATTTGATCATTAAAAATACTCCCTCATTATCATTATTTAAAATTTCATTTCCCTGATTGCTATGTGTTTGTGTTTGTATTATCATCTTGTTTTAGACTTTCAGCTTTAAGTTTTACTAATGCTTTGCTTTCAGTATTTTGCTACATGGGTCATATTTGTTAGTCTCCTTCTCCTTTTTCTGCTCACATTCTGCTTGAAATTCAGTATTGTGTATCTCTTTGTTTTTTCAATATCTTTCTTCAGTCTAAATTTCACTGAGGATCACAGAACTTAAAGCTGTCTTTTGCCCTGCTCCTTTCCCATATGAGATGGGCTTTTGGCATTATTTTATTTCGTTCTGCATTCGTTCCTATTCTTCTCCAACCTCTTTGCCCACTTTGGTTCTTCTTACTGAGTTTGGGGAGTTAAATTTATAGTTATTAAACTATTATTCTTTTACTTTTCTATCTTTCCCTCAAAGAAAATTTCTAATTTATGTATTTGATTTGTTATCCATACAGGCCTATCATTTTTGCCTTTGCTTGCAATATTTATTGCTCATATTTTTATATCACAACTCTGAACTCTTGTTCTGACTAATCATTCATTTGACTGTACATGACGTTTAGTTTTTTATTTTTGTTTATTTTTAAGAAGGGGAAGGGTTTGGTATGTTTTCTTGGTGGGCCTCTGTATGACTGAAGACGTTTTCTATTTCCCCAGCCAGTGAATGCCAACTTGGCTGGGTATATAATTTAATTTTTTGGAGTCAAAACTTTTTTTTTTTTTAATTTGGTCTATGGAGGAAACATCCAAACTCAGATTGATCTTATTTTCCATTTATAGGAATCCCCCCTACCTAATTTGGTTGTCCTCCTTCTCCTTCTTCTATTTAAGTAAGTTTAAAAGGTACTAAAAATAAAAAGAATCAAAAAGACCTTAATATTCTCAATATCTAAAATGAACACATTTATACTTCATCATACTTGCTTCAAGTTTTCTCTGCGTTCCCCTTCCTTCCCTGTCCTTTTACCTTCCTTTCTTTTCATACTTTGCAAATACAGTTAAAATGCTCTTTAACCAGAGCTCACTTCACATTTTGCTCACCAGTCCCCTCTGTGCCTGCTCAAGAATAATCATTATTAGGAATTTGGAATTTAAATTTTGTAACATTTCTTTATAATTTTATACATATATTTTTATATCCATGAATAATATCTAGTATTGTTTTGAATGTTTTTTTTAAAGTTTGTAGACATGGTAGCTTAGAGATATTATTCTATATCTTCCTTTTTGAAAGATTCATTTTCTTTAATCCCAATAGTTAGAAAAAAATTACTATGACATATTGAGATGTGGTCTTTTTATTCATTTGGGATAGTATATCTTGATCCCTTTAATTTGTTATTCAGGTGTTTTATAGTTCAAGTTTTTTTTCAATTATACTTTTGTTTATTGCTTCTGATCAAGTTGTTCTAGTCTCTCCTTAGGGATATTTATAATTTTTAGAGTAGATATATTTACAGCCACTTGTTTTTCCTTCTTACCCATGCTTTGATGTGATTAAATTAATCCAGATTTTGTTTTTTAACAGGCATGTGGATTTCTACTATCCAAGTATGCACTGTTAACATCTGTTTCAAGATCATAGCAATGGAGAACTTTGATATGATCAATTTCTAGCCTAAATCTTAGTTTTTCCAAATTTCCAATCTTGTACTCAATGCACTAAAGACAAGGAGTTAACAACAAAATCTAAAACTGAATGTCAACTCACCCCAGGAATCTTTCTGTCTCTAGCCCAATCCATTTACGTATGTGTAATAAACTTCCCAGAATTCTTTTGTAGGACCATCAGAATCTCCACACCTGTTCTCTCCAATTCAAGCCTTGGGGACAATAAAAGTAGATAACTCATATGATTGTTGTAAAGATTAAACAATAAAATGCTAAGTGCTCAACACAGTGTTAGGTTTTGTGAACTGTCATTATTATTCACATTTAATTTCCAAAATACAGTTGGAATCATAGTGTTACAGGAGATGAAGGGTCTTGCGTACATACATAAAGGATTTTGGACCATGGGAAACCACCAGAAAGAGCAGAAACAGTGACAGGGCATTATTTGTGTTGAAACGACTGTGATAATTTGGGGAACATCTTGAATGTAGAGACCGGGGCCAGGGCAGTGATATGCAGCAATGAACATGTTCCTACTTGTGAGAGCCTTTGGGAATTTTTAGAGTGGGTTCTTAAACACAGCCATTATTAACTAACTTACATTGAAATAGAAGATAATTAATAAGATAAAGATTTACCACTTCCAAATTATCTTACTCCATTTTACTAATATCAAATTTCCTGAGGATTTTCTAAATCTACTGTATCTGGATGGTGGACACACTATGTACTGGTGAGTCACTGAGCATCTCTTCCCAACACTGTGACCAGTGATATCACTGGTAGCTTGACATGAGCAAGGGCGCCGGTATTTGCCCCATGGAAATCAGCATATACTACAAATCAGGGCTTTCCCAACCTCTGGAGAGCTGGTTGTGGGATCTATAGGCCAGAGAGATCCCTTAGAAACTGACCACAGTAGCCAGTAGAGAGAAGATGAGTACTGAATCTGAGCATTAGCAGTAGAAAGAGGGGACAGGTTTGGCAGACACTTTAATGTACGGATTAGTATGTCTAGTGAGCAGTGTTCAACAGCGGAAGTTGTGGTTGAGTCTTGACTTTCTGGTGACAGGTGAGTGGGTTCAGGGCTCCCCATGCTGTTCCTTTCAGGCTGTTCCTGAGTGGACTGAGTGAAGCCTTTGGGCTTCTAGAAGGTGATTGGCAGTGCCCTCTTGGGCACATCTGGGTCACAACCATAGCTGATGTGTATGCTGCTCTTGAAGGCGGGGCTCAGGCCCTGTCTTTGGTCTAGCACAGTGGTGAAAAATTCTCTGAACAATAAGTCATGGTCCTTCCTATTGGATGACCTGTGGGGTAAGCCAGAATTAGTGTCTGAGGATCTGCTCACTTTCCACAAGTGGGAAGGGTCCTCAGAAGAAATATGGGTGATTTCTACTCAATTATTTGACATGAGAAAGATGACATGATGCCAGATACTCTTCTTTTTCTTTTCAGCAGAGAGGATTAAGAAAGTTTCATGAATATTTTCTTTTCAAAAATTACATAGCACAGAGGAAAACAGAGGGAACATATTTTGAGATGGTGCTAATCATAAAGAGAACTCTGAATGGGACTTGGAAACTAAATGGCAAATATTGTGGGTCAGCATCTTGCTCCTGGTTCCTCAGGCTGAAGAGAGCTCCTTGTTTTTGACTCCATGCCCCAGACATGGTATTTAAGAAGGACCATGGCAAGACAGAAGTCTACTGAAGTGCCTTATTTTCCCAGACTCCCATTTTTAAAACAGAAGTCTAATTGCCTATGGGGAATTAAAATAACAAAATAATGTAATTTATTTTTAAAACCAATTACCAGCATTTAAAAGGCTGATTCTTTAGGAGGTCAAGATGAACCCCTCATTTAAGTTGACCTCTCAGTAACATACTCATTGAAATATTTTTTTGTCTGAAATAGGCTAATTTTAAATGAGCATTTTTGGGGGGATAAGATTCATTTATTTATTCAATGAATATTTCTTGCATAACTACTTGGTGCCAGGTACTGTTCCAGGCACTCTCGTCTTTCTAGCAAGAAAGAAAAATAATAAATAATTACTACATCATATAATATGATAATGACATATTCTCAACAAAATATAAATTATATATAATGACATTAATTTTATTAACTAAAATAGTTAATATTTTAACTATAATAGTCAACATCATTAATAAATTTTAATATATTTATTAATAATTAAAATAATCATAGTAATTATATAACATAATGTCAGGTTAGTGATAGATATAACAAAGTTCCTAAGTTCACAAAGTCTAAAAGTTTATTCTTTTGTGGCATCATGCCAAAATGGGAAAAAAGGGATAAGTTCTTTAGAAAAATAAAGATTATTAAATAAAGGTTCTTTCGCAAAGTGGGTAAGAGATGAAGAAGTTTCTAAAGGTTGACGTAGAAGGGCATTTGATGGCCCTGGTGTATTAAATAGGAATGCTTTTGCCTAGCAACTTGAGCTGCCCCATAGTCACAAAATGACTGCTTCAGCTTTAGGAATTGCTCATTTTTCAAAACAGAAAGATGGAGAATAGGAAGGCCAGCTACATTTTTCTCTCTTATCAGGAAACCAAAAGTTTCCCCAGGACTATTCCTATTTCAAGACTTCTGCTACATCTTATTGGACAGATCTGTGCCACGTGTCTATCCCTGTTTTTAAGAGAGCCCGGGAAAGGTCTTACTTAGCTGTGCCATGTTTAATAGTGGATAGAATTAAGGGAGTGAGGAACTGGGCATCAGGCAGAAAGTAAATATGGAAGGAAGAGAACAAAAGGCACCAGAGGATGTGGGGTTCCCTCCCCAGGTGCCTGCAGGAACATGGTAAGTGGGGTGGGTCCCATTATCCTCTTAGTAGGGTTTACACTGCTTCATTGCATGATTATTAAATTAGTTTGAAGTAAACCTGGGCCAATGGCAAGGTGTGACCTGTGGGGATGATTCACTTGTGTTGGCTATAGGATGGTCTTAGTTATGCATGGATAATTCTTACCAATCAGTTGAGAACACATGTGGCATATTGAAGGAACCCCCTCCAAAACTGTCCAGAGGTTTATAGTTAATGTTTGAGATTGGTGAACATCTATTCATAACTGATGTTCACAGGTAATGTTGGAAATCAGGTGCATACTTCAGAGGGGTTACAGGTGTTGGGGCTCAGCTTCTCAGGGTTAATATGATCACCATTAGGAAATTTACTCTCCCAGATCCATGATTAGAATTTTGAATTGATTTTGTAGGATTATTTGCATGAATGTGCCCTGAAGTGCTAACCACCTTGGCTAGGCTATTGAAGATGGCAAGACCCTATGTGACTTGCCCTGTGTTTAAAGGAACATTCCAGTAACCATCAGAAAAAAGCAACATCAGAATTTGCTTGTATCTCGTGAAGAATTAAATAAAGATTCAGTTTATAGCTTTTAGGACTACTTATCAACTTCCTGACCTCTCCTTTTCAGGGCCTATTATTTTATAAATATCTTCTTTTTTTTTTTTTTTTTGGCAGTGCTGGGGCTCGAACCCAGGGCCTTAGTGCTTGTGAGGCAGGCACTCTACCAACTGAGCTACATCCCCAGCCCTATAAATATCTTCTTTACAACATTCTCCAACACCCCTGTTGGAGCCAGTCTGTTTTGCTGGTTTCCTCACTTTCTGATCACTCAGCACATCATCAAGCAGGTAAACTTAGGCCTATTGTTTTGTTTCCTTTCCCCGTGGTTTATTTTTCTGGAGTGTCCACACTATAGAAAGGCCAGGGATTGTTGCAGAAAGTAAAATCACACCCTCCTAGAAAGTTAGGATATTTGAGGCTCTTTCAGTAGAGAAGTCAACCTTCCTCAGGTTCCTCATAAGTGTTGCCTGGGGTAGTGTCTTCTGTGACCTTAGAAGTTGATGTCTGCTTCATCGGAATTATTTGGCTAAAGCAACCACAATCTCATGCTGGTAGGGAGAAGTGGGGAGGCACATGAATGGGAAGGGGGCAGCATTTGATAGTTTATCAGGGTCAAGGCGCGCGCACACACACACACACACACACACACACACACAAAACCCTCTTCATTTTGTTTTACTTTATTTGAACAGGGAAAGTTTAATATGAAGAAATAGTGTTAATGGGAGACCAGAATAAAAGGGTGAATAAAACAAAAAGAGAATGTGCAAATACAGGAATAGTAGATATGAGGACTGGCATTTCTCCTCGCCAGGGTGACACAGAGTGCCCCATGCCCCATGAAGATGCCCCATCCCAGCCCCTGACTGGGATTCTGAGCTTGTTGGAGAGGACCTGGTTGTGGTTGTGTGGATGGCAGAGGAGTTACTGAGATGCTGTGCAACCAGAAATTGCTGCAATTCCCCCGTTCGAAGCAGGGAAAAGCCTCCATAGGGAGATACAGCACCTCCAAACTTGCTATGAAGCCCCCAGAAGGAGAACCAGGGGAGTCTGCAGGAGCACAGCATTGGAGAAGCCATGTGCCTGCCCCTCCTTCGATGTTTATGCTGAGCAAGTACTCTAGGCACAAACTCAATGGTTGGTAAATCTCAGCTTGTTCCTTGTTAAGTAACCAAGCAGCTACTTTTTGCCAGGTGACTTTTGTGTCTGTGGGGAAACAGCAGAAGTCATTGCAAACTGTTTTCATTTGTTCACATGTCTGTGGGAGTCTTGCTTTGGCTGAAGGTTTTGTACTCTGTTAAAATGCAAATACATTATAAAAGAAATAGCATTTTATAGCTGTTATCAATCTTTTGTACCTTAGTGTCATGAAGGTGTTGCACTTTTCCATCAGCTGGGTTTGATGTGATGCTTGGAAGAGGGAGAGACATGAGAGGGCCCTGGACAGCTGAGGACTTTGGAAAGGGATGCTTCCAACCTGAGCAGACAGTAGAGAATGGAAGCCTGGGGTACCAGCTATGACCCAGTCTACTTCATAGTTTTTGGGAGCCCTATCCTGACTGAGTTCCATCAAAACATCAAATGCAAAATCCACTTTCTTTGTAGAACATTTCTCTCATTTCTCTTCTGTTTCTTCTCTTTTCTTACTTGCTTCAGGGAGGTTTATGGTTTGAAAAATTAAAGTGTGGATCTATTTTCATTACCAAAGGATTTGCAAAACTGAGCGGGGCCTGTCTGAGCTCACATTTGCATTTGCCATCCCTTAAGCTGATTTTCAGTGCTGAGCAGCTATTTTAAATGTTTTCAAGAGCCTCCTTTTTAACTCTTTTCCTTACTTGTGTTATCTATTTCTGCTGTTTAAAAAATTCCATTACTGATTCTTGGTGGAAAATCCCCCAAACAGATACCAACTGAAATCATGGGTAAGACTATTTGTTCAGGGAATATTAGGTAGTTGAATCAAATATCTAAGGGACGGTTTTTACCCCAAAAGGCTGGATGGGGAGGGGGCAGCAGCAGATCTGAGGCATGAGAGGATTTAGATGACTTCAGGCTTTCTTTCTGACTGGAGCAGTGATTAGCCCTGAGTTGTTATTCAAGAAATATTTGTAGAACACACCAATGAACTAAAGGAAAGTACCACTGGGGAAATGATTCATGCTAAGCTAATGGCTTGCTGGTCACCCACTTTCCAAAGGATAGAAACTCTGAAGTCCTTTAGGCGACATGGCTCTCCATAATCTGATCCTTGCTTGCTGCCTGTCCAGCCAGACCGCCCTCCTTTCTGCCCCTCACACTTGGTGTGTTGACGCAGGATGTTGCAGAGGCTGCCTCTGTAGGGGTTTTCTGTATTCTTCCTGGGCTTGGCCTTTCTGGGCTCCCATTAAAACTGTTCATATTCCATTAAAATAATGGTCATTTATTTAGATACTTTAATTTGCTTTTTCGTTTGTCTCCCCACTAGACTAAAAGTTTGTTGCCTTGGGCATCATGTCTTTATCTGCGAGCCCTTCATTGTTCATTGAATGAATAAGTAAACTAGTGGCTACAAATAGTAAGCCCATTGGCCAGGCTGTCTTGGGTTGAGGAATAAATAAGTGAACACACAGGAATAAATCTTTTTCTGGTGTCTTAAGTGGAAGTTTCGTGGCAACCTGTCACACATTCACCAAGCCTTCCATCACTGAGAACTCTGTACCTACAGATCAGTTTTTACAGCTTAAAAATTGGTATTGAAATAGTTACTCAGGTTTAATTTTAGAAAACTTGGGTCAATCAATATGTATGACTTTTAAGTTTAATCCCTCCTTTGGGGATCACGGAAGCTCCTTCCGGCTCCGGCGCTCTTTGATTTTGTGATTGTGAAGGGCAAGGTGGGAAGAAATAAGCAAGGTGACTGGGTTTCCGGGGCTGACTTTCTTGGCATGAATGAATAATTGGAAAGCCAGCATAATCAAAGTAATTTCATCCATCATGTACAGAAAGGGAAATAGAATTCGGGTTATTAAGGTTGCATGAAACTGCTTTTTGAATGTATGTACATATTTCTTCCTAGGGGCTAGATAACGCTTTCCATTTTTATTTCTAAAAGGAGTTATGGAAAAAAGACAACTGAAAATAAAGCAGGAGCTATGGTCTCAAAGCAAAACTAGAATAATTCATTAAATAAAAGAAAAGGGTTTTAGGTTTCCCTTTCAGAAGAACAAGCTCACAAACCAGGACACTGGCTTTCAGTCCCTCAAGTGCATGTGTAAGCAAAGTCCTTGTGGTTCTGTTGAGGGCAGGGTCAGCCCTAAGAGGCAGATGAGAACCTCAGTCCTTAGCTCATCAGACTCTGTGTCGGGATGAAGGAATCATGTAACTTAATTTGAGGTTTCACAATGCACTGGGTCTATGACCTTTCGGAGTTTGGGAAAAATATATAAAATGTAGAAATGAGGAAAAAGTGAAGCAAGTTAAGAGAGATGAAGAAAGAGACAAGGAAAGTCAGCTCTGTAAAGAAGAAGAGAATTAGAATACTAAGGGGAAAGGTAAGAAGGAAGTTAGTTCTTGGAAGGCAACCAGCAAGAAAGGCTATGTATCTAGACTCAGTCTTAAATAAATTTCCCTGTAGGATAGGTTTCTTTATTTTTTAAAATCTAGGTTGACTTTCATTAACTCATGGGAAATTGCAGCCAAGGTATATCCAAAGCTTTCTTTATCTATTTAGTTTAAGAAAAATCTAAGCTGGACTATTTTCTTTGCATTGGAATAAAAGCTCTGAAATTTTAGGAACTTTTCCTCTTTCATTCATAGCTATGTCCCTATCACCTAAAGCAGTAGTAGGTGCTCAATAAAAAAATCTTGAACAAACAAATGACTGAATGAATAAAATAACCTTTATGAGTCTCTTTTCTCCTTTTTATTTTTCTTTATTAAAGGAAAAAGGGAGATTTAAATCAGTGAAGACAGCACATTCCAGGGAGCTTTGAGGCCTTCTGGGGCTGTTGGTGGCAGGTGGGAAGAGAATAGTTATATTTTCCTAACATTAAATGGGCCCAGATTGCTGAGCCTTTACTGTTTGTTGTATCCATTATTATTAGTAGTTAATGTTTTTAAGACCAGTTTGATTAATTACAGCAGACTTCCCACTTTTATCCTAAAATTACTTCAAATTTGCTTCTTCCTGAAATGTAGGAAGAGTTGAACATTATTTAGAAAAGAAGCACACCAAATGTGTTTAATCAGTCACTATATTTTATATACACGTCTATGTAATGGCCATGGACAAAGGTGCTCCCTCCTTTATTAAAGAAAAAAAAAAGTCGGGGAGGAACCCTTACAGGTTCTTTTACACATGTATAACTTCATGCAGCCGTGTTCATCTTTCCCTTCACATATACAGAATAGTTTTGGTACCATTCTTTCAAACCCCAAGTGCATGAATTCCTTGCAGTCTTTCTCAATTATTCTCATTTAAAATTTCCATCTTTGAACAATTATGACCTTAATTTATTACTTAATCATGAATTATGGCATACAATTCCCTAATTGATGTTTGTGGGTTTTTCTCCCAGCTAGATTTTAATTTCCTTGAAGACAGGAGCCATGCCCTTATTGTGTTAAAAAAAAATCCATCTCCTGCTGCTCCTTATACAGTGCTTGGTGTATAGGAGGCTGGCTCGCCAATTTGTTCCTTACACCAAATGCCCAGGGAAATCTTATACAGAATTTATACCAGGCAAGAAAAGGACATACAAGATTCTCTGGCCTGCCAAAGACCAATATGTGCTGGGAGTCGCTGCTGCAGCCTAAATCTGTAGGCCCTTCACTTTATTCCTGATGAGAAAGGAGAGTAGGAGAGAGGCAGAAAGCATGTGTGGAATCTGACCTTCCAGCTTGGAAATCAACACTTGGCACCAAGCAGGCAACCTTCCCTTCGCTTGACTCTCACAATTTCCCAAGCACCAGCCACTCAGCATCAAACAGCAAAACCTAGCAACTTTAGGCTCTAAGAAGAAATTGGATCACTGTTATTTGATTACTATTATTAATAGCTAGGTATTTTATATCTTTCTTTTGGGAACTGAAATAAACACAAGACATCTTAATTACATATAATGTCACTCTCTCTAACCCATTATGTTCTACAGAGTCCCTAAACCCTATTTAATGAGACTACTCCACATTACTACTCTGACTTCTACATCCTTCTTCTTTCATTCTCACATCATATCTGGGTTTGCAAAAGCAAAAAACTAAAAGCACAGAGAAGAGAGAAGAGGGAGAGACTTGGCATTATTTCTAAAGCCTGACAAGCTTTATTTGAAAATTTATTTTTACGATTAAAGTTTTAGGTTCCCTATGACTTTATTATTGTTACTCGGAGAGTTCATTCATGATGATGTAAAGATGTTAGAGACAAACTATAACTGAAATATTTTAGCTTAATTTTTCATTTTTCTAATTTGCAGACCTTAAAATTATGGAAAAGATCATGAATTTAATTTCTCTGTTTAGTATTAGTTTTTCCTTTTTAGTTATAAAATCAAATATTAAAATGAAACTTTATGGTTTTCCTTTCCTTTCATAGAATTTGGACTATAGTATTTATGGGGGAGTTCTTTTACTGGTTTAGCATTAGATACATTGAAAACAACAAAATTTGAGAGCTGTAAGGGATTCTGGTGGCAAATCAGCATCATCTGGAGCAGTTTTAAGAAATAGGGATCCCAGAGACCCATCTCGGGAGATTCTATCCTAGTAGGTGTACACAGGACTCAAGAATGAGAACTTCTGATGGAAGCTTGGAAACACTGGTTTAAAATTTGTTTTGTGGGATTCAATAAAGAAGGCACAAGATATTGATTAGAAGGAGTTAAGATTTTCTTCAGATCTAAGTTACTCTTGGTTTTAACTTTAGCCATTTTAGGGCTTACACTAATAATTTGAGACAAGTATGTACCCTAAGTGAACAAAAGTACCCTCCCCTGGCCGTTGTTAAACATCTTTGCAGTTCTGGAAGGTGATTTTATACATATATAAATGCAAAAGGTAGGTAGCCATTAGACTGGGAAAATCATGTTCAAATGTTCTTTTTGTTGTTTTTCAACAAAAGTAGTCAATCTTCTCTAGTTAAAATCAACCTGATTTTGCCAATGAGAGAAGTATGAATCATTTAGGTTTTCCAAGAAACTTGATATTTGAACAAATTCCTTTCCTAGGGCTATCCAACGAACCCCTTGCAGAGGATCTATCTCTCTGACTACGGTGCTGCCCGGATGACTGAGGGTGGCTGAAGATAGACACCATCATGTTCTTGCTCCTGTCCATCTTTTGCCTGGGACATTTCCTGGCACATGTCTACTCCAAAAGAAATGCCCTTTAAGGAATAAATGGATCAAGCTGTAAGTCTCCTTGTTCTGTTATTGTATATTGTGAATGTCTCTGCCTTTTTAGACTATACCAAATGTAATTTAACTGTTTTTAATGATAGCTTAGGCCATCATGCTGAGCTCTAGTGCCCTCCGGGGTCTGTTCTAGTATGTAGAATGTTGTTATTCTGCACTAAATGATCTTAAGCTGCTGTGATTTTTACTTCTTTTGTTTGCCTTCTATAGTTATTTCCCCTTGGTTCCACCCTTGCTGCTAAGCCATCAGCTGTCACTTGTTATTGTTATTGATGTGCCTCTTCTAGTCCTTTCCTTGCTTTCTTTTTTCCTCCTAGTCCTCTTCTTTTAATTTGCTGCTCTTATTGGCCTGTTCAGTTGGAAACCACATCACCGAGTCTGTTAGAATTCCTGAAGAGGAAAACTAGGCTGGGAGAAAGGACCCCAGGAAATCCTTTTCCGTGAAGTTCATTAAGAAGGGCGGGCTCTGTGTTGTAGAAATTGGCTGCTTGGAGGTCTCTTTTGTTTGTTTCTTGGTTCTCAGCTGTTTTCCAATAAAGCAAGTGCCAAATAAACAGAGTGCCAATGTGTCTTTAAAGAGAAGCAAGGTTCCCTTTTTCTGCATTCCAATTTCTTATACTTCTTGGCAATTAAGAATGGTCAGCAAGCCTTTTTGTCTCCAGGCTTTTCCTCTTAGAAAGGAATTAGCTGGAAGTAACTGGAAACCTGATTAAGTCGCTCAGAGCAAGTTTGGGCTCCCTAGACCTGTGAAGGTAAAGAGGCTTGTCCCCTGCACATTGAGCCTCCATGATGTAGGATAGAAGCCAGGGGAGCATTTCTAATCCTACGAGGGAAGTAAGGTAGGTGTTTTATAGCAGTTTAAGGCAGTTGCTATAATGTGGACTTTGGGACTCAAAACTTCGGCTGACATTAAATTCCATTCATGTTATAGTCTATTGTCTTTCCAGCCCTCCTCTCATCTGATGGCATTTAGACTAGGAGCAGTTCCTGTTTCCTGGGTTTTACAGAGACACTCACCACTCCTCATTCTCCTCCTGCCTCTTGGGCTTGTCTTCCTCAGTCTTAAGTCCCTTCCTATCATCGGAATATGAATGTGTCCTTGAGTTTCAACTTTCTCTTCTTCTTCCTTTTCTTTCTACATATTCCCTGAGATCACTTCCTAACCATGAACCTTCCTGATTTGCTTTGCTTCTTATTAACAACCACAATTACCCAAGCACCTAGAGACCTTCAGGGGACTCCTCAGCCTGCTCTCCCATGCTGACTGCCCCTGGGGCTACTTTGCCTGCTTGGACTCCAGTTGTTTGTTCCCACTTTCTGTCTGGCCTCTCAGATCTGGACATTGGAGTTTGGCCTGTTCATCCTAGCTTGAACCTTGGCTTCCTTTTGGTATTAGACTCTTATATCCAACTGCCTTCTAGATGTGGCCATCTTCCTGCCTTGCAGATATAGCAATCTCAAGAGGTCTAAATTAAAACTGTTTATCTAGCATCCCAAGCCAGTAACCGCAGAGACATCCTTTTCCAGCATATCTCAAACTCTACTTCTTGTTGGTTTTCTCTGCTGAATATACTACTTATTTGTCTCATGCTATCTATAGCTATATTTATTTTCTATTGCTACACAGCAAATTATCACAAATTTGGAGGCTTAAGTCAACACACATTTGTTATCTCACAGTTTATGTGAGTCAGGAGTTCAGGCAGGCTTTGCTGGCTCCTTGCCTCCAGAGGCCTCTGAAGGTCTCATCATGTGTCCCCCACCTCATAGAACATTGCATCTTGTTTCTTCAGGACAGGGAGAAGAATCTCCTAGTGCTTATCTAATTCAGTTGAATTAATCCAGGATAATTTTGCTTTTGATGGACTCTGATCACATCTGTAAAATTTCATCACCTTTGTCATATCATAAAAGTGAAATCCATCATATTCACAGGCTCTGCCCACACTCAAGGGGAGAGGTTTATATGGGATATGCGTACCAGGGGTCAGGAATCTTGGGGCCACCTAGGAACTCTTCCTGCCACACTGTCTCATTACTTGCTGCCTGAATGTGGTAGCCTCTTTTATTCAGATCTTCCTGCCTCTTTCTATCCTAGTCTATCCAGTCTCAAGTCTATCACTTTTATTACAGTGATCTTTCTGATGGATAAATGTGACCAAATGATTACCCAGCTCAATTCATAAAAGGTTTGCCATAAAAAAGAAGAGAACATTCTTTCATGTGCCATAAAAACTCTTATGTCCCTCAGAGTCCCCTGCTTTCTGTCTTGCTTCTTGCTTCCCGACACCAAATATGCTTTAGCCAAGAAGACATGTATTTCCCTGAACATGCAGTGTTTTTTTTTTTTTTTTTTTTTTTTTAATTCTTCCAAGTCTTTGAACTGATTCTTCCTCTACTTTTTTGGTATCTCACCGTCTATCATGCATACTGATTGCCTGACTAATAAAAGTGCAACTCGTCTTTTAGAGCTTATTTCCTTCTTTGTGGTGATCTTGTACAGATCTGGTTGCTTTTTCTGACCTCCAACTGCGCTCCCTTAAGACCACCGGTGCTGCCTCCCAGCACCGGAAGTCACACCCATCGCAGTGTCTGTACTCTGCTGGGAGAGACTCACACAAATGTGTGGACATTGAGGGTAAGGAGCCTCCTGGGAGAGTCAAATTCTGTCCTCTTTCAAGATTCAGGTAGAGCTGGTGATGTCTGCACAGCTGGCACAGTGGCCTGGCTCAAGGGCTTCCCAAGGAGGACAGGGAGCCTCCTGGGAGGCTTGGGCCAAGTTCATGCTCATTCCTGTAAGTCTGCATCCTATGGTTGTGTGAGGGAAGACTGCATGTTACTTTGCTAAATTCTGGGAAATTTCTATAGGACTCAAAACATGGTAAAACACAAATAGGAAAGGGTTGTATCTTCCTGTTCTGCTGCAGACTATAAGTTGGCCTTGGTACCAAGAAGATCTGGGGTGGGGGAGGAAAGGGGAGGAGCGGGGAGGGTGAAAGCAGCGTAGAGGAGTGGCATGGTTTGATTTGGCCACCAAAGCAGCTCTGGCAGAACCACAGGGGAAAATCTGACTCCCAGAAGACTGGGAGCTGCTGGGCCTGAAAGAAGGGGAGTTGCCAGGAGGCCCCATGAAATAACCAAGAAGGCCTTAGTGTGGGAACCCTCTGTGATGATGTACAGTGACTGTGAAATTGGGTTGTTCTCATCTTGAGCTGTCATTATTACCATGCTTGTGTCAGTAGACAGCACGCTTTCACAGGGCAGACACCGAGTCCCCACTCCTTGGCACGTCTGAAATTTTTTAAAAATATTTTTTTAGTTTTGGGTGGACACAATACCTTTAGTTATTTATTTTTATGTGGTGCTGAGGATCGAATCCAGTGCCCCACATGTGCTAGGCAAGCACTCTGTCACTGAGCTACAACCTCAGCCCCTACATCCAAAATTTAATGACGACTGCAGTGAAGGAATGACTGATTCCCTTTCTCAACACACAGAATTGAACTCTTTTCACTCAGGAGCAAGTATATGTGAGGAACTTTGAGAACATATTGGGCCTACGTATGTAATGTTAGGTAAAACACCTTTGGGAGGTTTGCAGGATTACCAGTTGCAATTTTTTTTTTTAAAAAACGTCATACGAAAGTGTGTATTCATTGCTTCTTGGTATAAAACAGTAATTTGCATTTGTTTCAGAGATGCCTAACATCACCTTTCTTGTCCTTCATCCTTAGAGCTTTCCTTTTCTCCTATTCCCTGTGTGTTAGACTCTTGGAAGTGAGCAGGGTAGGGAGTAGTTTCAAAGTGGTCCATGATTTGAAAGCTACTGGCATAGATAATCTCCAGGGCCCACTTTTGGCTTCATTTGTTCCTTGAAGCTGTGTCAAATCGATCCAATTTGACCATGAAACATGGAATACTTGGAATCTTGGAATTAGCAGCTTCTTGCATTTCTACCTAAAGGTAAAAAAGAAAAAAGGAAAATAAAAAAAAAAAGGAAGTTTTTGCATATTGGACACAAAGTTTGGCAATGTTACAGATGTGATCAGGAGCTCAGGACTGGATGTACTGAGACATTGGTCAGCAATTTGTATATGATTAAAAGGTTGGTTCCAATGTAATTCCATTAGCCTCATTTTTTTCGTAAAAACAATTAGAAAATTCAAATCCTGTATTCGTAAATTGCATTTGGGACTTAATGGTGGTATTTTCTCCCCAATTGGAATGCCTCTGTGAGTTGCCCTCTAATTCCCATTTATTTTTCCTTTATGCTTGAGCCTAATTCACATGTGGGTCAGAATAAAAGCACTTTGTGCAATCTTTTAACTGTAAAGATTGCCGTTCATCGAGGTCTTGGGGTCCCGACAGAGTGCTACTCTTTTGACTGCTGATGTTAAAAAAAAAAAAAAGAAAAGAAAAAAAGAGCTCTCAGGACATGTGGCAAAATGGCTAACATTTGAAGGTAGATTTTTCTAAAGGTGTGCATATTTCAGTGATACTCATCTTTCTATTAACCTGGGCTATTCATGTTTTGATCTTGAACACAATCTTTCTGTGGTGGTCTTGAAGCAAATAATCATATGTTTTTGTGTGTCTTATATTAAAACAGCACTATTTTTGAAATCATGCGAATTACATTAAAAGCACAGGAGAATTTATTCATAAAATACAAGATACAGTTGGTATTGGAAAGTAGGATCCTTTACCCCTTATCCTCCTGATGGTCAACCCATTAGTCAGGTTATCAGAACTCTCTGTGTTTAAGAGAAGTCATTTTTCTTTTGTTTATTTAATTAGTTTTTCTGTATTTCTTCATTAGAAGAAATGAGTTTGGGTACCATCCACTGTGGATGCTCAGTGGGTATTTATTAGATACTAGATGAGTTCATCTCTGGAGAGGGTACTAATAGTACCTCTCATCTAGAATTGGTCCATGTGAGCTTGGATTGACTGAATTCTTTCTGCCCAACTTGGAAGACTTTCCAGAATTTATAATTTAATTTTCAGGATAACATGAAATAACCAAAAGGAAATAGCAAGTAAAGCCCACCTGATTAAGACTAAAGATTGCTTGTCAATTGCACATCTATAAAGGAATAAGTATTCCTTATTAAGTGTACTTATTCTAGTTAATAAGCATTTGGTGAGAATTCACATGTCAGGCACTGAGAACATACATAATCTCCTTCCTCAAAAATCTGAAATATGCTGACATTTGTATTCACTTTCCTAAGGTTATATGTCCTCTGTGAATGTATTCCCTCTGTTCCCTCCCCTCTACTCCATTCATCATTAAAAAGAATAGGTCCTTGGAATTAAACAAATGAGGTTACAATCCTAACTCCTCTATTTATTGTGTGTTAATTTAAGTCATTTTTATCAACATGAGCCTCTTTTTTTCTCATTTGAATTGTATAATGAGGACAATAAATACCTTTTGGTTATTGGAAAGAGCAAAGATAATATATGTAAAATGCCAGTGTGTACATGACCTGACATTTATAGCACTTAAAGATCTGTATGGAACCTGATTTTAATATATGGATACACTTAAAGTGGGCTCTTACCATTTGAGAGAGGTTGAGAATATAGTTCTCCTTTGTTAATGATAGCTGATGGAGTAAAGTCATTGTTTCGATTCCAATTTTCAGCAACTGCATTCTTAAAAAAGTCACTGCACCACAGCAAGCTGGGAAGTCCTCCTTTGCTGAATCCTCCATGCCTTGAGAGACAAGTAGTTGTGGCTCCTCAAGGCATTGAGAAGTAATTTATATATTCTCTCTGAGATGTGTTCTGTATAACCAGAAACCTCTGCTCACCGGCCCTTGCCAGGAGGAAGCAGAATGGCTATTTTCTGTAGGCAGCTGTATCTCACCAAAGGCACATCTTCCTTGGGAAGAAGGAGAGGACATTTCCCCAATCCTTTTTGTCAACACAGTAAGAGTTATCTGAATTTCATTTGGGTATTAACTGCTGTGTGAGTTGGGTTTCTCTCTGTTAGAGGAGCTGCTATTATTGGATTAAAACCACAGTTGTTGCAAAGCACTTAAGACTCCGTGGGGGATTTCTCTATCAAATAACAGGGTCAGAGTTTTGTTTTTACTCTTTTCTAGTAAACCCACTTATCAGAGAGTCCTGTTTTCCAGGTAACTATATCACTTAGCTAGAGACCAAGGGGAAGAAGAATTTGTTTCTTATTACCAAGGTGCTAGACCAGTCAGCTTGGAATTTAGCCAGAGCTTGATTTCACTTGCAGCTGGAACCACAAGTCTATTTGGGAATTCAGGACTCAGCTCTGGGGGAAAATTTCATGAGTAAAAAACTCTAGGTAAAGTCACACATTCTTATGTTCAGTAAAAAGGCCATCTTATGAATATTAACTCACTTCCAGATTCTCCAGTGGTCTATATTCATAGTAGATTTTGTATTTTTATATATCACCTGGTGACCTTGGGATTTATCAGGGGGTGCTCTCCTTTAGGTGAGAGCTGGGGACTATCACTGGCTTCCAGAGACTGACTGTCCAGGTTGGGACTCCTGGAACATGCATGTGGCATCTGCAAGCTCACTGGGCCAGGAAACCAAAAGCCCAGGTTCTGACCTTAAACTTCTTCTGCCTGTGTTCAGCTAACAAATCTATCTGGTAAAGAGAAATGTATTTGAATGCCTTGAAAGTTTAGCATCTGCTTCTCCTTGGCTCCTGCTGCTTTAGAAAACATTCGGAAGTTTCTGTTGGATTTGGATGAGACAGGGACGGCATATTTTCTGTGTCTCTCCAGAAGCCTACACCCCACTTTGGGAGCTTCATTTACATGCACATCAGATGCCGTCTGACTGCCTCGGACTGTACCTTTGAGCAGATCCGATGGGAACCCCACATGCATGTAAATGAAGCTCCCTTCGCCAGTGCCTTGCTCCAAAGAGGCAAAGAGCAGGCTTTTCTTGAAACTTGTGACTGCGACAATCTCAAACCAGACATCACAATAAGGAATTTTTTTTTCCTTGCTAGTGTGTATGCCAGGAGGACGCCACATAACTTGGTTTTCCAGACTGAGGTAATTTATTTAAACATGGATTATTTGAAAAATGGGAAGGGATACAGGGCTTGATTTTAATCCCTGCTAACATAGAGAAAAGAATGCTTGTGTCACAACTCAGTGAGTGTAAAAATTAAAAAAGGCTGAGACTATTGTTTGAAAACAGGCAAAATAATTAAAATTATTATGGAATAATCACATATCACACAACAACCTCCCACTCTTACGAGCAACAATCCAAAACAGCTCCTCCAAAGCGGGCCCAAGGGCAGAGGTTCTGTATATCATTCAAAGACCATCTGTCGTGCAATTCCTGTAGCGCCTTTGCGCTATTCTGAGGGCAGGCTGAAATTTAGTCCTGGCAGTTCGCTTTCCATTTGCTAACAAACAGCAGTGATGGCAGATAAATATGGCAGACAATAGGCGTTTGTAATGAACTGGAAAGGGATGAGGAGTTTTGGAACCAGCACCAAAATAAGAAGTTTTGGGTCCTGTGCTGGGCTCCTGAGACCCCCAGGGCCAGTTCCTGCCATGTGGCAGCTCAAACAGACATCTGCAGGCTGAGCAAGGCTTCCGTGAGCTCAGCCAACCTGCTAAGGGCCTGATTTAAATAAAGTTCTTTTTTTTCCTTAAAAAAAATTAATAATCACAAAGACTCAAAGCTAGGCTTTTCTTGTTCCAGGAAACTCATACATTGCAAATAGTTTTGAAAACTTACTTTCTTGTTTGTAACCCTCCCTCTTTTTCAGTGGCAGGGTCTCACCTCCCCCACCCCCCTGCAATCTACCCTCACTCACGTGTTGTTAGGTACTGCCTCATTTTGTGGTTTCAAAGAGCATGATATTTATAATTTTGCTCAGTGTGGTATTTATTTTCATCACTTTAGAGGAATGAATTTGGGATTTGATTGTTTGCTGTTGAATCAGGGAGACCATGATATTATTATATCCATCTGTAATAATTATAGTTTTAATTTACAAATGAGTAATACCTGAGAAACTCTAGATTAAAGCTGTTGTTTTGCATGTTCTGAGCCATCTAAAATTCTGACCTAGGTCCTCTTCTAAAATGATTTGGTGGTCACTTTTCTGTGAACTCTGTCTGTATACACATAGGTTCACAGGTTCATACAGCTGGCACTGCATGTGTGTACCCCTCGCTACTCCCCTACTCCCAGTTCATCTCTCCATTTCTCTTTCTCTCTCTCTTACATACACACTCAATTCATTGTTCAGAAATAGTCTCCAGAAGTCTTTCTGGCAGGTTCAAGAAGGGATCCTATAGTGAACTTCCAATTATTTAATCTAGTTGGAGTAAGGAAAGATTTCTCATATTTCATCTTATAAAATGAAAAAACTTCACGCTAAGGAGGACCCTGTCTGCTCTGATGAGGAACCTGTGTGGGTCCTGGATAATATAGCTATCTGAGACATGCTTTTTAGATTTTGGGGAGTGGTGGTATTTGTGTGCATTGCCGTTAATAGAGTATGTAGTGGAGTGGGTATGAAGTCAAGAAACGAATTCCAGTCCTCCATTACTGAGCTTGTTAAAAGGCAAGGATCTGATATGTGGTTTCCCCCCAAAACCCCCACATTTTTTCTCATTGACAATTCTGCTGGATTGGTCTGTTAGCTAGAGTGAAAGCCTAATGATGTGTATGTTGTAAGTCAAGTGGGTTTTTCTTTCTACCAATACCTTGGATAGAGCATAGTTTTAAACTCAAAAAACTGAAGTGATTTTTAAAAATCCACTTAGAAGCCTCCCATTTTAGAGCCAAAAGAAAAATTTAGGGGGATCACTTACTTTATGAATAAGTCAAGTTGAGACCTAAAAAAGCTGCATGGTTTTTCCAAAGTCATCTAGTCTTTCCAATCCTAGGTTAGTGTCAGGCCTCTTCTTGTCACAGCACACTGAACCATCAGATCTTGGTACCATAGCTCACTGAATTACTGTGTTTGGTACCAGGCTGTAGAATCACAGAATCACAAATCTGCCAGGGTCACAGCAGACATCTAAGACTTCTCTTTTGTCTTTGGGAAATAATTACTCAAGCATTACAGCACTACTTATGCTCAGGTGACAGTAGTTCTGTTGGTTCTATATGTTACCAACCTATTTACCTATCTGGTTGTTGGAAAATGACTAAAGTTTATGCTACCTGTCTCCTAGAACAGTGTTTTTTTAACTCCACCAGTACAACATTTTTTTTCCCCCTACAGGGTGGGGAAACCCTGTCAATATGGGATAATTTCACCACATGTGATTTCTTCCCTATCCAGTGCTGTGCTGGCGCCAGCCTGTAGAGCTCAGGAGAGCCAATTTTTGTCAGGAATTTTGCAAATCAGTTGTTAAATTGTTGGCAGCTTTAAATCCACCATGGTGGACTATTTATACTGAAGAAATTGACAAACATTACTAGTCAGAGCACCCCCACTCCCCAGAGTGCCAGTTGTTCAACATTCACCAGCACACTACTGCTCCCATTCTTGTTTTTCTTGTTTCCTATCTTTCCTAAGACCAATAGGTGAATTAAAAAAAGGTTAGGATTTAGCACTTCTACTACTGGGGAATGCCCAGTGAAACAAAGATAAACAACTCTATAGCAAATCTATGCTAACCAAACAATAGTCTGACAGATTATTGTTTTCATTACTATTAGTGGTGACTAAATTGGATGTGTAGACATACTTATTTCTAGGCCTTTATAGAACTGTCTTACTACTCTTATAGGTAATATTTTATAATACCTAAAGTATATGTATGCTAGGGAGGGAGGAAGGCACTGAAAGTACTGAATAAATTTACCACTTCTGACTTCCTGTCAACCATGAGGTGAGCAGCTTTCCTCACCATGCCCTTCTACCATGATGCTCTGCCTCACCTCAGGCCCAAATCAATGGAGATGGCCAACCATGAACAGATCCCCTGAAGTTGTGTGCCAAAATAAACATTTCCCCCACTTTAAAAAAAAATTCACTATGTCTCCACATATAATATCTGTGGATTATTACTGTTCTTGCTTTCAGGAGAAATAAAGAATTGCATTTCGTTCTTAGGAAAAGGAATACCTAGACTGAGTATGTTATTAGCATTCAATCAATTCAAAATACGCTTATCAAGGGCCTATTATGTCTGTGACACTGGACTACAATTGCTCACCTAAATGAACAATACTTGGAGTAGTCTCATCCTTTCTAATTTTTTTCAAATTCAAAACTCTGACTTGCTCTGTAGTGAGGGCTGAGCATGTTGGCTATCCATTCACAAGCTCTCAGTTCTGAAGAGGACTTCAGAATCTTCATAACAAACAGGAGAGGGAAGACTCAATGCTCTCAAGCTGGTATTGAGAGGATTAAACAGCAGTCAGTGGCAGCTGGTCAGTTTACCAGACAGTTCTAATGTGGAGATGTTCCTAAAAAGAGAGTGGAAATTTTCCATTCTGTCCTGGGAGCTGGCCCATGCTTCCAGGGCAAGAGCAGTCTCAGTCTATGCCAGGCACAAGTGAAACTGGAATGCCTGCTGAAAGCAGATGCTGTTAAAAATTAAATGGGAAGTTTTGCTACTCCAGAACCTCCTGGGTAGTGAAGTCAGGACATCAAAGAAAGAGTTAAAAATCAATGTGAGGTCAACTACTAAGTCACCAAACCTGCTTAGTAAATTTGCTGTTCCTTGAAAACCTACGTGTGCATTGTTGGATCATATTGTATCTCATGATACCTTCTCTTCTGCCCTCCTTTTTAGTGCAGGTGACTAGAGTTGATTATGTGACTATTATTCTTCCATAAGGAGATCAAGTGTGAGATCTCTTTCCCTGTCAAAAATAGTGAAAATTCTTTCCCCTAAACAGAAAGTCTTTGTGTTGTTACTGTTGGCGTATTTTGTACTGGAAAGCATCCAGTTACTATAGAGAATTAAATTTTATTTCTCCTTCTATTATTGATGGGATAGTCCATGATACTAGGCAAATGACCTCATCAATAGAGCCTCAGTTAACTCACCTTTAAATGAGAATTAAACTATATGAACTATGATTGTCTGGCAATTCTTTAATACAACCATTTGGTGTCCCTTCTAATTTCACCACCCACATTTTATCCATATTATGAACTTACTTTTGCTTTTCCAAAATCACTTTTAATATTCTAGGCGAAGGATCTTTTCTCTATAGCTATGATTCTTGAAGAGTGCTTCCCAGACCATTGTCACTGTTATGATTTGTATACAATTTGCTGCCCAAGGACTCCTGTGCTGGAAGCTCTGTCTGTGGTGCAGTTGAGGTGATAGAACTTTTAAGAGGTGGGGCCTAGTGGAAAGTGGTCAGGTTATTGAGGGTGCTGCCCTTGAAAGGATTTAAGGTAGTTCTTGTTAAATCCTGTTGTTCTCTTGAGAAGGTTGTAAAAAAGAGCAAGACTGACCCCCTTCTCACTCTCTGGCTTCCTGTCTTACCAGGTGCTATTTCCCTCTAATATTTGCTCCTGCCATAATACCATCTGTCATGTGACACAGTCAAGAAAGCCTTCATCAGAGCTGAGCAGATGCTGGTGCTATACTCTTGAATCTTCAAAACTGGGAGCTAAATAAATTGATTTTCTTTATAGAGCACCCAGTCTTGGGTATTTTGTTATAGCAACAGAAAATGAACTAATTCAATCACTTTAGAACTTGTTAGAAATGCTAATTCTCAGCCATAACCCTGGATCTACTGAATCAGAAACTCCTTAGGTGGGAACCAGAAATCTGGGTTTGACAAGTTTTCTAGGCAATTTTGATGCACCGTTTTAGAGGAACCTTTAGGTAATTTGGGGAAGAGCTGTCTTAATTGTCAAGGTCAAAGTTTTCTCTAAACCTGAGCACCTTTAACCCTTAGGCCAGTTTGCAAAAAGCATGCCAGGTACCATTGTCAAAAGTGAAGAGTCTGATATTATTAGTAGTAGCAATGGCCATAGTAACATGCAGTACTTCTGATATTTGACTGTTTTCACCACTTTTTCTCACTTGAGGCTTGGAGCTGGCATGATGACGAAAGTCTGTGATGCTCTGAGTGTGGCTTAGCAAATTAACAGACCAGTTTCCATTCTCAGGGAAATGTGGTTCCTGCTCTAAGGCCACATTTCCTAGATTGTGGTGAAGGTGAAACCCTACCCAGGCCACACACAGATTCTGTGCTCTCTCAGATTTGGATCAATGATCTTTTCTGGGGAATTGTGGATCCAACAGACCAATAATCACATATCTCAACCAATGACAGATACCACAAGGGAAATAATTTTCCCATTTAAGTCATCTAACTTCAGGACCAGACAAGTTACATGTGGGGACAGGAAGACACTTGGTTCTAGCCTACTGACTGGGAATTACTTCACTGAAAGTCAGGAGGGGCTGTGGAGTCATGTGACATATGACCCTTGGGCCTCTGTGATTGGCAGGTCACACTCCCTGGTTTTTTGACTAAGACCTGTCACAGTTGAAAAGACAGCTAGTGAAATGGTTTTCACTTCACTGAGGGCTATGCCACGGGTCACCCACTGCTGCTACACAAACAGTGAAATGCTGCAGTGCATCTTGGTTAAGCACAATGCTTAGAGTAGCTTCGTGTGACTGTGTGTCCCCGCTGGATGAAATGGTTGCCAAATGGACCAAGGAAAAAAGAGGAGACATCATGACTCACAAATGTTTGTTAAAGCCAACAAGACAACACACTATTAATTAACAGGCTCATATGGAAGGTAGAATTGCAACTTAGTACATCTAAGAAAATACTATTCAAAATAGCTTGTTTGAGACAAGGATTAAGAAACAAGCAAGAAAAATACCTCATTAACATCCTGATTAAGTAAGAAATTGTCAAGGAAGATCCAGAAAATCATGAGTATCTTTCAGAGGTATATTTGACCTGTTAGAATAAAATCTTTTAGCTAAAAACCTCTGCAGAATTTCTCTGACTTGTACAGATTATACACCAGTATATATTCATTAATGCAAACACATATTTAATTGTCCTTAAAATGAAATTATATAGCATTTATTAATAAATGCATGGCTTTTGGGTTGTTTATTGTGACATGTCTTAATTGTGCATGTGTGTGCATGCATATGAGAGAGAGAGAGAGAGATAAGGAGAGAGAGATTATTCTTATCAGTGATGGTTTTCAGTGGCTTAGAAGAGTGGGACTTATTCTGGCAGATATTCCAATGTTACTACTTGATAGAAATTGGAATAGAGAAGTGGTAGGGGCCCTGGTGGCTTTCATTTTTCTTAAGTAACACCTCCCTTTTTCTGTTTTTCTTTTTCTTTCTTTATTAAAAAATTAATCTTGAATTGGTATTCAATTCATTTATGGGACATGATTAGAAAAACAGAAAATAATGTCCAATCTGATAACATTACTGAAACACTCCTTTAAAGGGATTAAAAAAATCTAAACCCACATAAACATAAATATCTAGCTTTAAAATCTTCATTTCATCCTATTTCAGAGGGCACATTGATTTTTGAGTGTCATCCTTGATGCATCTGTCGAGATCAGAAGATACAGTGCGGTATGCGCATCACAGGAAGGGAGGTTCATGGGATGGTTAAAGAGCAAATTGCAGAGAGAAAGAGTATATTCTGTCAAAGTAAAATAATTCTATGGAAATGGTGATCCCTCCCCTTGTCTCACCTTGTCTGTGGGTCTGGTTCTTTTTTATCTTTTTAAAAAATTTCAAGTCTTTTATTTTTCTTTCTCACAAGTACTGACAGAACAAGATTAAGGTTTGACATTGATATTTTTAACTTTCTGGGTAAGTTGATTATATATGTTGTAATTAAAGACCAAACACTGGCTAAAGTCCACCTGGAAAAAATGATTAGCTAATTAATTAAATGGAGTGCCTTTTATTCTGATAATCAAAGCTAGTCAGTTATTTCTGCTTTTACTACACTAGTGAAAATGATAATTCATTTCAATTTCCATAAAGAGGTTAAAATTTAATACCGATAGCAGTTCACAATAGAGTTCTGGGCTCAGTCTTTTCTTATGATGAGACTCTTTTTATTTTTTTCCTTAAAGTAGCAAATGGTCATCCTTCATATTAAAAGTTTAAATCAAATCCACAATTTTTGAATGGTTGTTTCCTGACATGGAGGTTCTTTAGTATCTAGTGGTTTACATGTGCATGTTTATCTCTATCTGTTTACTTATAGGGTCTACAACCATCTGAGATTCTTGCCCCATACCTCCTCAGTCCATTGGGTGACCGCTGTTCAGAGTATCTTCTGCTTACCAGGGCCCCCCTGGTCTATTAGTGGTTATTTTCCCAGTGTTCATTCTGAGCTACACTTTCTCAGGCACTTTGCTCTTGGCTATGTACACGTAGGTCAAATGACAAAAGGTTAAAAATCCTGCCACCGAGTAAACAAATGCTCCAGCTGGCTTACTGAGTAAATTTATTTTCTCTAAAAAGCTGAATTCTATCCAAGTGGTTGTGTGCATGGACACAGGCTCACTCTAGGACAGCAGAGGAAAGATGTATCTGTGCCTGAGACATAACTCACTTTGATCTCCAGTTCAATGATCATTCTTATTGTGACTTACTCTTTCCTTCCTCCATGAAGCTGACTGTGCCCCAGAAGTGGAGTTCTGCCACCTGCCCCTTAGGTTTTCATTCAGTTACCAATGAGGCTGCATATGTACTATGGATTTCATGGGGAAAAGTAGATATCCACTTGGAGGGTCTTATTGAGTTGTATATGACACTCTATTTTTTTTTTTTACACTCGCTGGACACATTTGGCTCTGATTTTTTTTGTTGTTGTTGTTTTGGTGTTAAGGGTCACACTCATGCAAGCCAGGCAAGTTTTCCACCCCAGCCAAGTTAAGAGTTCCTAAGCAAAGGGGAATAAGTGTTATAGCCTTACCTAGGGGGTAGTGTTAAATGAAAATTATTAGCAATTCCTGGCTTATATTGATTTCAAATAATGAAAATAGTCTTCAAAATACTGACCTAGTTCTTGAGACAACCAATGACATTTTTTTCCCCCAGTAAGGTTCTTTCTGAAGGATAGTGTATAACTATGCATCTTAAAATATTTTTCTTCTTACAGAATTAAGGTTGATTATGGAAAATATAAATTAGCAAAGAAAATAAATGAAAAATCACCTTTAATTTCACCTCCTACCAATAAGCACTTTCAATATTTTGAGGGAATTACTTCCAGACATTTTCCCTTATGCATATAAAAAGCTAATGCTATTTTCTTATGGGTCCTTAAGGGGTTAAAAGGGAAAGAGAGGATTATTTCACTTCTTGCTTACATTTTCAGTTCCCTCAAGGTCCCCTCTTTAACAGACTGTCTCTGGAGTGATTCAGGATGCTGAAGCAGTTGATCACTGAATAAATCTTCCCTGACTCTGAAAATGTTACAGTATTATGCAGCGCACACAGCGTGGGTTGCAGCTGAGCTGCTCTGTGGCCAGAGATGATCTCTGGGTAAAGAAATTGCCTGGAATTACCCAGGGGAGTTTGCATTTCAGTAGCGAAATAGTGAGTGCAGGAATGGAATTGAGTGACTTGCTCAAGATTTTGGCCATATAAACACTAAGCAAGGGCTTGTGGAGTTTAAGATAAAAGAAATCTCAATATCATTTGATTCAAGGAAGAGAAGGACACCACACAAATGTTACTCATTAGAGAGCCCCAGAAATGGGCCAGTTCAAATACATCACTTAACTGCTGGCGGGATGGAATGACCTGGAAGCCCCATTTCTCTTGGAGCCACCCTGAGCAAGAAAGCCATGTAGCATGAGGTAACGTCTGCTTCAGAGAGTTCCAGAGCTTCCAATGTCAGCCTGTCCTTTGTATGGGTCTTGGAATGTGGGAGATGGGGGAGTAGTATTTCAAAATATGTTCTAGAGATCTATTTCCCCAGCACTTGGACAGTGAAGAGTCAGTTTTTATACTTAGATTCAAGGAATATTCTGATGCTATCCTGGCCATTAAAATGATTTTGAAACATATCCCTCCAAACTGTGAGTTCTGCATCTCATTCAATTTTGTGTTTTCAGTGTTGAGGCCGGTGGCTGGCACATATTAGGTGCCCTAATGGATGAAGAAATGAGTGAATGTGTATAGTTAACATTAAATTAATATTAACTATAATGTGTAATGGGCATGGCTATATCCAGTAGGAAATACCTTTGTGTGCTGTTTCTGCTTCATGTGTCAATAAGGGTAAACTTTTATGTGTGGGCAATATGATACAGTCCACTGGATTTCAGACTACAAGCCTCAGTTTAAGGTCTGCAGGGGACAAGGGTGGGGAAAAGGGTAGTAGATGTAGCTCACAGTATTAAAAGATATTCTCATTCTAAATGTCTTTTGATGGAATGCTTCTTTTCTTACATCCAGAATTACATTATCCTGTACAAACTTCTTTGCTCACTCGTGAAGGCATTTGAACTTGAGACAACTGGGTGTGTTGCAAAGCTTCCTCATATACAAGACCTACTGACTAACTTGGCAGTGGGAGTTGGGATGGGATGCAGGAACTTATAAGTTCAGAAATATTTCCAGATGATTCAGATAGAGGTGGTCTGCAGACAGGCATTTGGGAATCAATGGTGTACAGGAAGGGATAATGTGACTTTTCCATTTTCCTGTAATTTATGTGAACCATTTAGTCTTAATGTCCAATTACTATGCAGTGCCATAACAATTACCACATGTATGTTGTTAAATGTGTGCCCGATTAACTTTATTATAGGTTGTATTTGAAATAGCAGTAACTGTTCCTACATGGGGTCTCAGTCGTCAGAAATTTTATGAACAGAATATTAGAAACATTAAAGGGAGCACAGTTTACACCCAGAATTCAGTATTATGGCCTTTGTAAGTTTTAACATGTTAATAACTGTGTGGAAATTTCAGCTTTAAATAGTGCTTTATTGTTTTTAAAAATATTTTTTAATCTGGAAGAATATTGTGCTATCCCCGTAGTGATAACTTGGATTTTCATTTTTTTCTGATAAGCTTGGAGAAAGGAAAAGGATAAACTAAAAGCATGCAGAAGAAGCAAAATTCTGTTGTGATGGCAATTCTCCCTTTTCTAGAATGTTGTTGATCTCATATCAGAGCATTCTCTGGTGTCCATCAGTCTGCCTGATGGATATTGGGCATGGCCATAAAAGCTCAAAACAGAATATATATTGAATTCAAAGATCCATGCCAAGGAAAGAATGTTTTGTTTAGAACAGACAATAAATGACCTCTGCAGGCCTTCACTGTACCTAAGGAGTTGCTGGGCATCCCTTGTTTGCAATATACACTTTGCTAGGTATGTCCTTTTCTGACAGTGATCTGTAAGTCAAATTTTAGTAAATCTGAAATTTAAAAAGTTAGGTGCACACAATTTCACATTCCAGCCAATGCTAACTTCCTGGCAAGACACTGGGCACATTGTTTAATTTGTAAAATGGGATGCTGACATCCACCATGTAGTGCTGCTTTGAGGATTTAGTGAGCTTGTGTATATATAGTGGCCTGTCACATGGTCAGGTATTATAAGTGGTACCTATTTTCCTTTGCTGATAGTCCTGATGCCAGAGTGGAGTTGACAGATCCTGTACTTGTGCACAGGAAACTATTAGGCTTTCCAGTGGAGGTGATTCTCTGCAAATCTCTCCTTCAGCTGAGGGCAGTGGACATTTCTCTATAATCAAGGATATTAGTTTGTATCTAGAGACTAAAACTTAGCAGAAATACACTGTAAAGTCTTCTCATGGGACTATGCCTACTGAAGTTTAATACAGAGGCCTGAAAAACGACCTACAAAGATGCTGCTTTCTTGGGCATGCACAGCAGGGAGAGAGTCATGAGAGACAGTAGCTTCTAGTGTTCAGGGTTAAGGATGACTTTTGGTTCTTTTGAGGGCCTGCAGTTGTTAATACCAATGAATTCAAGGAGAAAAGCAGATTGGACAAAAATATTGTATTGCAGTATCTTCTCTGAAGGGCATCTTGAGGTGCCTCCTATCCACATTCTTTCTTGCTCTTTGGCTAATTCTGTGATTCTTTGCCCTACCAATGCTTTGGTGTAATTCCTTTTGTTGAGGATTTAAAAAAAAGATTTTAAAACAATCAAGAATGCCTCTCTAATAAATTTAAGAAAAATATATTGTAGCATTTTTATTATTATATTTTTAAATTGCACCTATAATTTTAAAACATTGTTATAGAGCTGTGAAAGGTAGAGAGACTAAGACAGAAAGTAATATCTATAAAATAAATATATTTTTTCCTGGTAAAATTATAGGCAGTATTATGAATGTTCTGCCTGATTAACTTCCGATTATAACATTCTAATTGCAAAAGTCCTTTGGGTAAAAGAGGACAAGCTATGTTATAATAGGCTGAGAAGCAAGGGTTCATGAACACAGTCAGGCGACAATATTTAAGAGTGCTCCTGGGCTGTGGGTATCTAGGCAGGGTATTTGTAGGGAGACAATAAAAATTGGGTAGATTCTGTCTACAGAAAATTCACATTCTGATGGAGGACTTATATTCTCTAAATAGCATAGTATCTATATTTATCTCTCTTTATCAATTGAATCAATAAACCCACCCAACTTAAATCATATTTTAAAAAGCAAAATGACAGTCTTGCAAGCTCTTTTCCAGAATAATTCTTAAAGTTCTGCTCACCCTGGGAATTTTTCATTGGCTGTCTGCACTTTGAACTTAGTGATTGACATTCTGATAACTCTTGGCCTTCCCAGATTATTTTTTTTCCTTAGCTGAAAACAACACCATATTTGCCTGAAGACAACCTCTTTGAGTTATCTTATGAATACAGATTCCTTGAAAAACCAATCAGAAGGAAAAGAAGACCCAGAAAAGACACAAATAAAATATTGTGATTTCTTTAAGGCCCTGGTCTTGAGTTTATTTTCAGGCCCATCTCAAAATTCTGTACTTATTTAATGCATAGTCTGCTTTGTTCGAAAAAGGATCTAAGGTTATTCTACATTGTCTATTTTTAGTTCTTAAGTGGAACTAATTTGAACAAATCAGTCAGATAGCACAAAGTGGGTCCTATGTTGAAAATATGGCAAGCAACCAACTGTCACTGAAAAGCCTTCAGAAGTCAGAGTATTTGCCCACATTGACACTCCTATTATCAGATTTCATTAGAGTCACTTCTTAGGAATCTTCTGTAGACAGGCATTTTAACTGGGTTAAGATGTTACCTGGGAGAGATGCCAAGTAAACTAATCTGTGTTAATGTGTTATATATCTGATTAATTCATGGTTGCAAACACAGTGCCTCAGGGGCCAGACCAATGGCTTGTGGAAGGGCTGCTAGGGTGGGACAGGCAGGAGGGCAATCCCCAGACTCCTCTGAGGGCCAGCTGTGCGTGGCTTAGCCCCCATGATTTGAAGGATCAAGGTCCAGACAGCCTGTTTGATTTATTTAAAAAATATTAATATATGAATATTCTGATTTTAAAATGTTGATAATTATTTCAACATTTTTGAAAACACTTCATGGTCTTTTAAAAAAAACTCTGGCTACTCTGATTTGGCTGAGCTTATGGACCTGCAATTTGCCACCTCTGAATTAAGTGCATTAGTCATATTACATCCATATAGAAGGTCCTGGAGCCAGTAACTGTTTTGAGAGCTCACTGAAAAAGGTTTGGGGTAGAGAAGAGATCTGAGGTCAATATCCAATACCTGGGTATTGTTAGTTAGGTTCCTATTGCTGTGACAAAATACCTGAGAAAATCAACTTTAAAGGAGGAAAGCTTTGTTCAGGCTCATGGTTTCAGAGATTTCAATCCACAATTGGTTGACCCCATTGCTCTGGGCCTGTGGTGAGGCAATACATCATGGCAGAGAGCAGGTGGCAGAGCAAAGCTGCTAACTTCATAGCAGCCAGGAAGCAAAGAAAGAGAGAGTAAGGGGCTAGGGTTCCAATATTCCCTTCAAGAGCACACCCTCAGTGACCTAACCTCCTTCGACCAGTCCTCACCTCCTAAAACTTCTACCACCTCCCAACAGCACTGCAGACTTGTCATCCAGTCTTCAGTATGTGGGCTTTTGGAGGACATTTAAGATCCAAACCATCACACTGGGGCATGCGATGTGAGCCCAGGGGCAGGACCTGCACCATACAAACTTGACTAGAGTCAAACCTGAAAGAGGATGAGGGGTGGATGACGACTGGATGGGAGCACATTTCATGTGTTCTGCCTGTGATGAGGCCTTGAGTGACAGGAGGCTTTTGCCAACCTCAGAAAACGACACTTATTTTCTTTTGATGTGAGAGCTGCACCTGTTTGGAGGGCTCTGTGTATTCTCTGGTTTTCGAGGTACTCTGGAGCAGAGCAGATACCGAGGTCCTGCCCTATCAGTAAGCAAACAAGCCCCCAGTGAGACTTTCCGGCTGGTACTCAGCCAGAGGATTAGCAACGCTGGGAAGAAACATGGGAGCGCACTTCGAAGAGTGTCTTCTTGGCACTGGAGTCAGCCAGCAGCTGGCCTGCAGGAGAAATGCAATCCTTTAATTCAGGACCAAAAATATAATTTTTCAAACGGGTCCCGGGAGTCTACTGTGACAGTCTGGCACTTGTGATGAGGCGATGCTATCTAAACCGGGTTCCGTGTGAAAGATCTCACCATGCCACAGGCTGGGTCTTAGTGGGGGGCCTGGGAACCCCCATGGGTGACCTTGATGAGTGGGGTTTTAACAGAGCCTTCTGGGAGTGGTAGGGAAAATTATGGGTGGTCAGCAAAAGGGTTCAAGGAGAGCATTATTATCTTGAACACAATTAGCACTTGACAAGTGGCTTATTTTGTTTTCTATAAATGAAAATGTAGGACAATATAGAACTTTGGCCCTCTCCTTTCCCCCTCAGAGGCTGGTCATTAGGGGGAGCTCTGTGCTTGAGTAAGAAACATGAATGGCTTCGTTCAGCCACATCTGAAATTTTCAGAGACTGCACAGTTCTCATTTTATATTCTTTTTCATGCTGTCCCGTTTCCCTGCAGCAACAAGTGATTGCTTTAGGATATTATTTCAGGAATGGGTATGAGAAGGCGCTGGGGCTGAATAAAAAAGAGAGCTGGTCGGTGTTGATTTTAGTACTTTGGAACAAGATGAATTTCTGTTGGAAGTAGCATGCGTGAAAACGAGAAGGGAGAGAGGATGAGAGAGGAAGAGAAATTCTTAATTATGCTAAGGACTGCGGGTATGTGGGACTTACGTGAGTCTTAACCAAGGGCCTTTCCCCCATTGTCATGACCACTGTATTTTTTTGTCCTGGACATTGATTATGGTCCTGGTAGATTAATCATCATATAGCAGCCGAACACTAATAGATCAGACTGAATTAACTTAAGAACAGTGAATGGTGTTAGTGCACCATTCAGGCGTGGTAGGAGTGATTTCATCCACAGCCAAGGTTTTGCGGGGGCCCTTTCAGGTTGTGTGCTGGCTTCCACGCACTGATTTCCTCCCTAGTCAGGACAAGGATCTGGAAACAAGCAGGATCTGTAGCTGCCCTGCAGCTGCACACACAAGAACACCCTGCGTGCTGTGTTGTGGTGGGAGAATCCAGACCTGGCACTCTCCCGCTTCCTCGCCCTCCTCCTCCTGTGCACGTACAGGATCAGCCGCTGTTCGTTTTCATTCTCATCATTTAGAAGGAAATGGAAGAGAGAATAAGTAAATGAGGTTGAATATGTTAGCTTACCAGCTGTTTTTATTAAGCAAATAAACAACAAGAACAAAAATCTTTGGCTAAAATGAAACGTAGGTACTGTTTGTGGAATTTGGTGATCCAGAGAAAACTAGGCTTCCACTACTATTTCTATATTTCCTAAATAGCAGTATCAGGAAAGCTTCATAGACCTTGCGTTGGGAAATCACATTTCTTTAAAATACTTAGGAGAAGTGAAAGTCATTTCAAAGGACTTTAATTGTCATGGAGTGATTCCACTTCTCACTTAACTTTTTGCCTCAAGGTCCCCTCTGCACAGACTGTCTGAGGCATGATTTAGGTTTTTGGAAGCAGCTGATGGTGGCATAAATCTGGCAGACAGAGAGGGTGCTACGGAACTGGCAGTACACTCTGTGCCCAAATGTCACAGGAAACTTAGGAAGGAGGCAAGCAGGGACTGCTGGGCACTCTAACCAGTGTAAATAGAAAACAAGAAAAGGAGGAAATGTTGGTTCCTGGGTTTAGTTTAGAGAGGTACACTGAGTGTGGTTTTGGCCCCAACAGGGGCATTGTTAGAAGGACCTTGGGCAGTGTTACTCAAAGTGGGGGCTAGAGAATCTGGCCTATCATTTCACTGCTGCATCAGAGCAAGGAAATTCTTGTTTCAAAAAGTGTCCCTGGTAATTCTTTTTCTTTTCTTTTCTTTCTTTTTTTTTTTTTTTTTGGTGCTGGGGATTGAACCCAGGGCCTTGTGCATGCAGGCAAGCACTCTGCCAACTGAGCTATATCCCCAGTCTGTCCCTGGTAATTCTGTGTATACTAAAGTTAAAGAAATATTGCCTAGGGACCTTGGGGATCCTATTCTGAAAGCTTAGGATGAGAAACCTAACCTGCTGTGGTTCCATGAACCCATGATCCATTCACTTGCATCCTCATAGTATTCTCAAGTGAGAATAATACTAATGAGGAAGTAGAGGCGCAGAGGTTAAGCAAATTGTTCAAGGACACACAGCTAGTAATAGGCGCTAGAATGAGGCAGAACCATCCCCTGACCCCCCCTTAACTTGATTGAAAATTACTATTCTTTTCACTAAATCATGAAATGTAGATTTTTTTTTTCCTGGTCAAAGAGTCTCCAGATATCATTCATTATAACAGGTATGCAGAAAAAGAGTTCAATTCCCATTTGTTCAGCCTCCTCTTAACCTCCTGATGGGGACCCTGATGTCCACCAGTTATGGGACCACACAAGCTGTCCCTGCACACTTCCTGCAACCACCCTTTCTCTGGGGCCACTCTGGGAACTGGGGGGAGAGGGAAGAATTCTCCTACATGCAGGGTGATTCAAATTTTCACTGTCCTTAAATTTTGACAGTGTGATTCATGTCTTATACCAAACATTGGATTTCCATTGTTTATAGAAGTAAAGTCTTGTCTTTGGTAAATATGAGGACAAATTAAGTTTGGCAGTATTCATTATTTTTCTAGAAGATTTTAATCTCTAAAGAGAAACTCTTGAAGAGGTTTTTCCCTTGAGGATTTCTCTCTAGTGAAGGACCCAGACTCTAGTTTTTGAGATACTGATTTTAGAGCCTCTCAGAAATGCCTCTTAGTGAAATCTAACCTCCAGTGTTTGTCTTTCAGATCTGGAGTAGAATTGCACAACTCAGTGAACAGATTTTAGACTCTGAGGGCAGACAACAGCAAGCTACAAAACTGTGTGGACTCCTGTTTCCTTAACTATTAAATTATAAAATGATAATGATATTTAAAATAAGGTAATAAAAGCAGCCTTCCAGAGAGGCTGTGACGATTGGGTGAGATAAAGGGTGTGCAGGGCCAGTCTTGGCATCTGGTATGAGGAAGGAGTCAACCTCCGGTTCTTCCTTGTTTTTGGAAGGTGGAAGAGAGGCAGTGGCTATAGGCTGAGAACCTCCAGCAAGTGGTAACTTTGACCAAATGCCAGAAACAGGGGAGCGGGTAGCTGAGAGACCAAAATATGTATTTCAACTTAGAAGAAGTGACTTGCGATCCTCCCTGTTTTTTTGACTCCAAGCTACCCAGCCATGTCGTGGCTAGGTAGCTTGGAGTGCTTTGTAAAGTAAAGTTCCATCAAACCCACAGGTGACTGCTTGGGTTTGCACCCTAGCTCTGCCACTTAATAGTTGTCCTACTTTGGGCAAATTACTTTCTCAATTTTTTCCTCTGTAAAGTGGAGATGATAGTGGTGCCCATGTCAAGAGTGGTGGTTAGGATTAAATGTGGAGTGTTTCCAGGGCAGTTCACGCTGTAAGTGCTCAGTAAAGGCTCTCCCATACCCTCCTCCTCCTCCCGTGCTGTGAAGTAGCTCCTGTTATTATTTACATTTTGCAATTGGGAAAACTGGTTTAACTTGCTGAAGTCCTCTTTCTGCCCCTGAGCAGATAAAGTTAAATGGGGGCATAAAGCATCACTTAGTTTTTAAAGAAGGGAAAGTCTGAGGGAGAAAGCTTCATGGTCACTATAAGCTACACTCATTCACATCTTTTCTGTTGTTTGCTTCTCTGTCTGCGAGAGCCACATTCTTCTCATCTTTGATACTCTCATAACCATCCTCCTCACTTGATTCAAGTTTCTCTTTGGTCAAATTTCACAAACTCCTGTGTTTGCCTAATAATTTTATTGACATATCCAGCTATACTATAGTGTTTTATTTTGGTCTTGCTTTCCAGGTAAGAATAATTAGAATATCTGAACAAATATTAAAAACCATTTGTCTGAAGACAATGAAGAAAAGTGAGATAGCAAAGACTAGAGATTATCGGGATCCTGAGAAGTTCAGAGAAGGTGAGCTGACGTTGTGTGTCAGACATAGGCTTCTTGAAAAGTGGCTGCCAGGAGGTTGTCAGGCCGAGTGGAAAGAGGCTGAGCAGCTCAGTAAAATCCTGAACCATCTCTTACAGGTCTAGGTGTTCAAGACCTACCAAAGAGGAGGACTTCACTCCAAGATGTCAGCTGGGGCCCCCAAAGGTAATCTTTCCACTCTTTGCTCTTGTCACTTCTTGAGTTGCTGATGAATATATAGACACCTGTAACAGGGTGCCCCGGTTTCATCACCATTCTGAGCAATTGATACAGAGCTGGAAAAAACTACCAATGTTGTTATTTCCCAGGGACAAATCAACATGCCCTTGGCCTAGAGAAAGTCAAAATTTTACTGGGTGCAGATGCCTGTAATTGCAGTGACTTGGGAAGCTGAGGCAAATGAATCACTCGTTCAAGACCAGCCTCAGTAACTTAGGGAGACCCTGTACTAAAAAAAACAAACCAACAAAAGTCACAATATCTTCATTAAATTGCAGCCTTAGAAGGAGGTTAAATAGACATGCAAGACTGTGATTCTCTTAACTAAGAGTTGAGATTGAGTTGCCAACCACTTGGATATCTGTGGGCTGTCAGTGAAGACATGGTAAAAACATCGATAGTTAAATAAAAAGGTAGTGGTAATGTAATGTATAAAAACATGTTTTTTCAAATTCCATCATGGGTCTTAGTCTGAATTATTTTAGAGTGTGATCTATCTACTTTATTTTTGAGTTGGAAATTTAGAGTAGAGCACGTGTGACCATAATTGGAAACTTCTAGGAACATAAAATTTCTTTAGAATTTGGAATTAGATGTTGAAGAGTGCATGGCTTTAAGAGGTGGCAGCCAGTTTTGTTTTACTGGTTTTCTTTTATGCATGAAAATTTGATAGTACGGACACAACTGCCCTCAACAACTCACTTTTTGGTTAGAGATTGGGGGCAGTTTGAGCACAAGATGTCAAGGCCGTGGTAGAACCAGTACAGGATGAAGTGTGCCAGTGCATCTCTGAGTCCTGTCCTTGGTTCCTTCATCTATTCGAATGAAATAAGTGAGGAAAGATGCAGTATTGATTGGAAGGCTTAAAATTCTTATGAAAATCTTTTTACTTGAAAGTAATTTCAAATTTACAGAAAACTTGCAAGAATTAGAACAGTACCAAGAACTTCATAAATTCTTTATCCTTATCTATTATTAGCATTTTACCCCATTTACTTTATTTGTAATCTCTTTCCATATATACAAGTGTCTATATTGCTATACATATATATTTACATTCATACTATATTTTTCTGAACCATTTAAGGGCAATTTACATATATTGTGGTCCTTTGTCCTTAAATATTTCAGAGCATATTCTTAATACAGGTATATTTTCTTATATAATCCCAGTACAGTCATCAGCTTCAGAAAATTTAACATTGATATAGTACTTTTTGTTTAGGCTTGTGTCCATATTTTGATTTTGTAAGTGGCCTATATGGCCTTTTGCTCTCTCAATACAGGATCCAGTCTAGGGTCAGGTATTTCAATGAGTTGTCATGTTTCTAGCCTCCTTTAATGTGGAATATTTCCACAGACTTAGTCCTTTTTTTCCCCCCTGGGGTAGTGGGATTGAACCTAGGGCCTTGTACACACTAGGCAAGAGCTCTACCACTAAGCTAAATCCCCAAAGACTTTGGCATTTTTGAAGAATATAGGCCTCCATCTTTTTTCATTAGGAGATTCCTCTTTTTGTCAGAGGCTTTCTCGTGGTTGGATGCTGGCTCACCTGGACGTGTTCTGTGCCAGCGTGCTCTCTGTTCATATCCTGGCACATCCAAAGGTGAATGACGGGCATCTCAGATGGTGTTTGGATCTCTCTGTCTAGATGCTGCCTGGGTTCTCGGTTACATAATTATTGCATTTCTCTTTGCAACTAATAAATAGTCTGTGAGGAGGCACTTTGAAATCACAGACATATCTTTCCCTGCACCAAAATTTCCCCTAGATTTAGCATCCATTGATGATTCTTACCCAATCCAGTCTTCACTCTAATGGTGATGTGCAGGCTTTTTAATAGTGAGTATTAGGCAGTCATAAGGTGACAAGTTTTCAGAAGGTATGCAGCTCACAGTCAGCATCAGTTTGAAGGCATAAAGTGCCTTTTCTTTTTAATCCAGGACACCAGGAAGGGCTGAGGTTAAGTCCCTATTTTTCTTAGCTAGCTAGCACATTAGGAGATTTGGAAGAACTCTTGCTGTCCTTCCCTGGTGTCATGACCCGTCTTTAGCCATCTGACCTTGGAGCTTGGTGGGTGGGGGCATAGATTGGAACTCATTATAGGACTCTGAAATCAGTCTATTCTCTATTTTTCTTCTTGCCCCATCACAATGGATTGATCCACATTTGGGCTCCTCAGGGTTTCCTTTACTTGTTCAGTGTTTTTTTCTTCTCCTGACCCCTAACCCTTGGGATAGGAAGGGAATGAGTTGGCAGGGAGGACATCTACCTCTCAAGTATTGACAAAACCGTGTGTAGGAAGAATAAATAAATAAATAAAAGAAGGCAGGCAGTCAACTCTGAGGAGCTTGCAGCCCTGCCTCCTGCCGGGAGTTTGCACTTTGGGGCCCACAATTCACACATTACAACAGGATAAGCAGGAAGATAGCGGTGGTGCGCTTCTCTGCCTCAGGGGGGGTTGCTTTCCCTGCAGCAGAAACTATCTGTGCTCCCCAGTAAGTCCAGGAACAATCTCCACTTATTACACAAGCTCCAAACCCAGGACTGTTTATAGCCGCACGCAGACAAGACACTAACCCTCACTTATTACTGTCACTGTGGGGATTTATCTGCACCACACTCTCCTTGCATGGGGCCCACATTTTCATCCAGTAAAATCACATGTTGTTAACTCAATATATACAGTGAAAACAGCATGAATAATGGAACCTTTAATCCTTATTTCTCAAAATTAGATTTCCACTTTATCCTTCTCCCCTTTCTTCTCTTTTAAAAAATTCTTCTCAGTGCCAAGCAGAATAGATGTTGTCAAGACCTTAGCTAAACAGATTCTATGGTATTTCCATTCCATTACCAGGTACCTTTGCAGATCCAATTTCTGGATGGATTGATTGTATTTCTTCCCCTGGTCACTTCACACGTGACTCATGAGAAATTAACATCCTCCCTGTCATAGAGAAAGAGATGGCCCCATTGATACAGTACATTTCAGCAAATGGAGTGAAAATTTTATGTCTGATTAAACTCACACCTGTAATATCAGTACATGAAGATGCACTCACACCTGTCTTTTTTTCTTAGTCTTCCTTGTAAAGAGATTTATTGGGTTGGAATTATTTTTGATATTAAATCAGAAACCAGCAATACTAAATCAAACTTCAAGGATGCACTTTGTCAAAGATTGGTAGGATTCAGTAAGACCTTTTGGTTAACATACATTAGTAGTATTATGCAATATGCAGACAAATACACCTAAGGGTTGTACCAAGGATATTCAGGTGGTTAAATTTTCATTATTCTGGAGATAGGTTAGTAATGCCAAATGGAACAGATTTGAATTGGCTGCTAAGATCAGCTTGCATAGACTGGCTGTCCATTCCTTTTGAAAATTTAGAAATGGCTACCCACATTTCTTAAGTACCACAAACCTGAATATCTGAGTATATCTATACATACATATGTGTGTATTGCTTACATATATGCTATAGGTGCGTGTGTATGAATTGATGGCTAGATTCCATGTGTTGTATGGAGATCATCTTGGTTGTTAAGAGGTCAGTCTCTGGTGTCCACTGGGTTCCAGTCCTGACTCTGCCTTAGTTGCTAGGTAACCTTCACTAAGGTCTTCATTACCCCATCTGTAAATGGGATAATCATGAACCTTCCTTGCAAGGCTGTCCTGAGGACTGAATGGCAATGCATATAAAGTGCCAGCATGGTGCCTGGAACATATTAAGTGTGCAATAAACATTAGTTGTCAATACCAGAGAGGCAGTTTAGTATGTAATAGATTAATTGATCTGTGACTCATGTGGTCTTGATCAGAAACCACTATCTTGAAAAAAAAAGCACATTGAATATTCTAGCTAAGATGAGATTGATTTACACTGATCATAAAAGTGGCCAAGATAATGGAGTGGCTAGGTGTGATCTATTCATTTAATGAATTTAAATGTATCTTGAAATTTCTATCAAAATACCTTCTAAATTTATCTCTTTTATGATCACTCCAAAATTTTAAAGACATGGACAAATTTTAAAGAGATTTTCTTCCACATGCTTCTCCCTTTGGATGGCTCATTTTAAACAAATGAAAGCCTTTGTTAATGTATTTGAAAAGATGTGAAGTCTTCATCAATGTCAACTTCGTGATGGGAACTAAGTTGCAGCTCACTGTTTTTGTCGTTTCATCTTCCTAGGCTTTCAGAAGCCTGACAGTAAAGCTGTTCATGCACTGGGGTGGCCCCTGAGAAGAGAGCTGTGGCCCCATTCCTACTGGCTGTCAGCACTTCCTCACTTTTGAGAAAGAATAGCGGTGAAGAAGGGAGAAGGGAATAGGTTTAGATTCGGTGCATGGGTCCAAACAAACCTCCCGTGGCACCATCTGTTTCCAGGGGGAACCAGCAGCCAGCCCTGTGCAGCCTGTCTGTGCCTGAAGAACCTCCCTCCAGTAATGCCTATCACTGCAATGTCAAGGCATTTTTCAAGCTTTAGCAAAACACCTTTGTCGGGGAAACAGACATTCCTTTTTTCACTTCATACAATGGGAGATAAAGGTGGTGGAAGGAAGAGATCTGCCTCATCATCTCCAAATGTGCCTGTGCCAGCCCTGGTGAAGGAGCTCATTTTTGGATGTGGAAAAGTAAGTTGCTGCATCTTCCCCAGCGGATTGCCTATGCCTTTCTTCTAACCAAGTGACAGAGCAAACATGTTCAACAATCTCACATGTCTATGGAGTCCTGTAACATGTCATTTCAGAATCTCTTCTGTGACTGTGTTAGACCTCCAGGATCAAACTGAGGCCTTCGGAAGAGACGTGTGCACATGTCCACCCATGTGCATGCATCCCTTGTAGTTTGACAGCGGTGTCTATCCATGAAGTTCCAAACGAGAGAAGGGTAGAGAGGGGCAAGGACAAGTGGGAGACAGGTTATCTTTTGTGAAATTCCTGAATTTACTGAAATTTGATGGTACTCTAACTTGGTTATTCACCTACAGTGACTTCTTTTGTTCTTCCAAGTGAGAATGATGGTAAAGTCAGTATTGGTCTTCTGGTTTGCCTTACTGCTATCATCTCCATTCTCCCGTCTACTTCCCTTCTCCTCCTGTGGTTTCAGGACCTTGATATGAGGTAAATCACCACAACCCCAGAACAACCTAAGGTCCTACATGCCCTATAGGGATCGGGCTTGGTCATTGCTGGCTGGTGCCCATTAGTAGATAGACAGTTTTACAAGTGACAGCATTACTTCCTTTCTAGTCCATCCAGTGCAGACCCTGCAGCAGATTTAATGACTGGATGTGTCTTTGCTTTTGCAATGTGTCATTTTCTCAGAAACTAAATTTGGTTTAAATGGGGCTCTATGATTTGAGTAGTGGTGGTCTAGGATTTTTGTCAAAGCATAATTGTCATGCTGTGCAGGAAAATGAATAAGTGGACAATCCAATCAATTTTTTAAATTGGTAATAGTTTGTTTCTAACAATATCTAGACCATTGCCATTTCTTTCAGTGTAAGCTGTCTTTAGTATTGTCTGGCTTACAACTTCAAGGCCCCAGAGCAAGTTCTGTTTAAATGAAGCTGAATAGCATCTAGTACATTAGTGCTGCTCACATGCTACCTAATTATTCCAACAAAGTCCAGCTATGATCCCCTTTAGTAAGGATGCAATGAAATGAGTTATTTTTAAGTTAATCAATTTTATATATTATTTCATAGCTTACTCTGTCTTGGAAATGGGATAAATAGATACAGAAAATTCTATGACTCTAAAAAAGTAGAATAGTTTAATGAGGTTAGAGTTCAATAAGTTGAATCTGGAAATAAATGTTTACTTCTGAATTTGCATTGGAATTACTGCACTCTATAGGTCAGAGATGTGCTGAAATAAGGTTGGTTTTACTTTAGGCTTTAGAATATATCTTTATAGCAAAGGAAATTTGTCCTTTTGTTATGCCTTAATAGCAAACAGGTGTATTGATGTTGCAAATGTGGGTTAGTGCTAAATTGTTCCAATAACTGCATTCATAGCATGGTTTGGTGACTGGAGGACATTATGTCAGGTGGTTAGCTGACTGATATCCACATGCTGAATTGATTTGTGTGTGTGAACTGCATTAATTTGGAACTCTTCTCTGGTTTATCTAGCTTAGACTTTTTTCATAAACATGCTGTTCTTTATAAAAGTCCATAGATCCTGTAATGAGTGGCATAAAGAGTCTTGGAATCTAGTTCAGATTACCCATCATGGGTCAACCTCTGAAGTGTCAGTTCCCCGAGATCTAGAAGAAACAGAATGACATGACCAAGGCAAGTGCCCCATGTTTTTATCCAACTTGCCTATAGTGATAGACTCCTGAATTGTGAGTAAAATAGAACACCCATGTAGGAAATGGAAGGGCAGTGGTTCTTTTTTTAAGGTCCTTATTTTTTTCTTCCTCCTCTGTCCAGCAGGGGGTAGTCTGACATCAGAGTTTTTTAGAAAAGGCATTGACAAAAGAGCTCTGGAATCTGTAGTCTCTTAGGTGTCTTCCACTGGAGGAAGAGTCATCCAAACCAGGACAAATCTTGCTACCTTGATGAATCAGTCCTGCCACTCAAACTTAGTGTTAAATGATATTAGCACAAAGGCAATTACCCAGCTACTTTAAACTGTGCCTTAACTACAGATAAAAGATATGAAAAGATGCATCTAGTCACATGAGAGAGATCTCACGCTTTGGCAGATTCACATCTGCTATTTTCTGGCTATGTGTAGGTGCACTGCTTTTTCTCCATCTTGGGAGTCTGTCTTTTAAAGCAGAGCCTCTACAGCTAAATCATTGCCTTCATGGTGGACGCCATCATCAATAACTGAAGTCTTCCTACTTTTGCTCATGTCTTGTCAGGCTGAACTTACAAATTGGATCCCCTTTCTAGTTAAAGATAATTCTTAACGTGCAAAACTGTTCCTCAGTGTTGGAAACTTGAAGAAGTGAAGCAAATGCTGACTTCAAGAAAAAAAGTGGTTGTATGTATATAAACTCAAGTGTCTAGATTTGTGTTGTCCACTATGGATCCACTAGCCACACATGACTAGTAAATTTTAATTCATTAAAATTGAACAAAATTAAACATTTACTTCTTCAGTCTCTCTAGACTCATTTCAATGCTTCATAGCCACATGTGAGAAGTGGCTACTGTGTAAGACTATGCAGTTACAGAACATTTCCATCATCTCAGAACATTCTGCAAAACAGAACTGGTCTAGAGGCAAGTATACAGTTCTTATTCTGGGTTCCTAAGTGAAACTCTCCAGAACTCCTCCATGCTACTGTTTCCATTAGTCAGCTCAGCAGGGTGAGTGGGAAGTGGTACTGCTCCTTTTGTAGGGTCATCCTGTCCAAACCTTGCTGTTAAAGATGGAACTATTGACAGCATTAGCATGGTGATAAATATCTATGTATACTGGTAACTACACTTCCAAATACTGCCTTCTTTGTGACTGCTGTAGTCAGATCAGCTAAACATGGGCTGTAGAGGACACTGTTCTGAAAACATTGGAAAGAAGGGAAAAATTTGATTATAAATTAGCCTTGTATAATCTATTCACAGGTAGCACTTCTTCCACCTGAAGTATTAGAAAAAGAGACTGATCTTAAGTAAGAAAGGTGATGTCGACCTGGCTTACATTCCTGCAGTTATGGAAAGTCCTTCTCCACACTCATTTTTATTTTTTTACTTCTCTCTCAGTTCCTTCATCAGAATATGAGGTTTTGGTAATAATTGGGCAATTTTTAAATGAGAGCACTTAGTTAAAATGCTGTAAAATATTTTTTACTAGTCTAAATGCAAGGAAACAGAGAGGTACGATTAGTGTAATTATTAATGACACCACTTTGCTCTCTCAAAAATGTACTAGTTTGAGTGATAAATTTCATGGTCACTATTTATACTGTGTAATAAATCCTAAATGTTTACAAATTGACTAAATTTAGGGATAACCTCCTTAATATTTTAGTCTGCATTTCCTCATGAATTGCACAAAGCTCCTTTCAAGATCTCCAGTTCTTTGCCTTCTCTCTGCTCTGATCAAAAATTTATCACTCTGGGAAGTCTCCTATCTCCTTTTAGACCCCATTCCTATTTTTGTCCCTTCCTGGGGATTCATCTTAAAATTCTGGGAGATGGTTCCATGATCACATTTGGTTTATTCACTTCTTGTCATTATGAGACTCCTGTTGTGATTTGTTTTACAACTCTGACTGATTCTGAGCCTTTGAGCCTCAGTTATTCCATTTATTAAGTGGGGACATCCATGCTTGAAAACTGCCTCATAGGAATGTAATGGGGAGAAGCATGGTTTGGTTTTTTAAAGAGCTTTGAAGTTTCTAGATGAAAGATATTGCCATAATTCAAAGCATTAGCTAAGAAAGATGCCAAATTGCTTTACATATGTATGTCACTTAGCATCTTTAGATGAGTAGCACAGCACTCTTGAAAAAACCCACCTCTCATGCCTTTTTATGAATCATCATGCTGCAGACTTGGGAAAATGTCAGTGGATACCATGCTCTCACGCAAAGCTAGAAGCTCTGGTTGTCAGGCCTTCCCTTTCCTCCAAAACACCTGCAGATAGAGGAAGAGGGGACACATTTTCTCAGGGCACAATAAGGCAGCAGCCTCTGACAGAAAGACAGCTGCTGAAAGCCCTGTATGGGATGCACATGATTTCATTTGCATTTTGATTTCTGTGATTTAACTGAAGGCACAGGTTGTCTCTGCCAAATATCCCTGGCCTATCAAGGGATCCAAGGTAGAACTGCCCAGAGCAGGCTGACTTATGAGGACTGCCACTGCAGCACAACCAGCGCATCCCTAAACATTTAGTAATAAAAAATCTGTTGTTCTTTGGTCGCCAGGATTTAACAAGCCTAATCCCTAGGAGAGGCGATAAAAATTCATTAATCTAATTAAATACTTCTTATTGCCAAAGTGACTTTGTAGAGTAGCTTTGCTGAAGGATAAGTGCAAAGTAAAATGGGGTCCCAGCAGAGAAACAAACGTTAGACTTGAGCAAGCTGGTGCACGCTTCATTAAACTCATAATTATCCTTTGGTTCTAAGTAGCTGATAATATTTAATGAGTATCCAAGATAATTTAAAGAAAATGTTTACTAATGAGGTACAAACAGTGCCATGGAACACGGATACCTAGGGTGCCATAACTGTGTATCTTCCTGCTGAATCTTGTTCGTTGGATCTTGGGAGAGAGACCAGAGGCATAGTCATAGACATTTAAGCCTAGTGGAGTAAATGTGATGGTAAAAACACATTGCTAGAAGCCAAATGTGGAGAGAGTTCTATGAGGCAGAGAGAATGCTAAGGAAATTTATTACCAGAATAGGGATTTGGAAAAACAAAAGTATCGAGGAAAGACCAAATGCCCTAATACGTGAGAAATAAATGAAGGACTGGAGTGTTTCAGAGTTGAGGAGCTGTCCCATAGAAAATAAGTAGATCTTTCCTTACTATCATTAAGAGCCCACAATAAGGACCAATAGGTGGGAGCTCCAGGGGAATACATTTGTAATTAACCTAAGGAAGCATTTCCAATGAGTTGTACTGACTGGATGTAGAATGGATTTCTTGGAGAGGATGGTGGAATCCTAAGTACTGACTGAATGTTGTGGGAAATACTGGAGTGAGAATCTTTGGAAGTTTGCTAAATATTCTGTTCTCCTCTTTCTACAGAAGATTAAATAAATGTGGAACTCAGGAGTGACCACATGACTTACTCTGGCCAATAGGATGTGAGCAGAAGTGACATCGTGCCATTTCCAGGCAGAAGGTTTAAGAGAAATGATGCACTTCGCTGTGTCTCTTTTCCCTTTAGCACAAAAGCAGTCCATGTGTGGTCAACCTGTTCACCAAATGAACACAGTATGATGCAGAACCTCAGTTAACCTATACTAGATGTTAGCATGAGCAGAAAAAAACCCTTGCTCTTTTTTGAATGGTCAGGATTTGGGAGTTGCATATTACTGCAGCATAACAGACCCTATCCTGACTAACACAGACTCTTCTTGACTTAGGTGACCTCTAAGGTCTTTTTTTTTTTTTTTTTTTTTTTTTGGGTGCTGGGGATCGAACCCAGGGCCTTGTGTAGGTGACCTCTAAAACCACTTCCATACCTGAGGTTTTCAGAATGTGTTTCCATCTGCTATATCATTTAGTGGTTACTTCCTTTATTTCTTCCTTATAGTTGAGTTTTAACTGTCAGAGCTTATAGAGTCAATAAAAAATTATGAATTGTTGGGTTGGGGATGTAACTCAGTAGTAGAGTGCTTGCCTAGTATACATGAAGCCCTTGGTTTGATCCTCAGTACACACACACACACACACACACACACACAAAGACACACACATACAACACAGGAATCATGAATTGTCAAAGTTACCCTTGAAAATAATAAAAAACATCCATAAAAACAAAACAAATGCAATAATATATGCACATCTCTGAGAGTATTATATATACATTTACAATGAAGTAGCTGGATTATGTTTTTAAGGCTCATGTTGCATGACAATACATATCTTTAAATTCTAGAATTACACCTGTAGTAGCAAGATGTGCATGTTTTGATTGTTACCAGGAAACCGAGGCCAAACTGACTGAATAAACTGAAATTAGTGTCTCCTATTTCATACTGATTGGGGGTTTATGCTCACTGTGTGGAATGGGGGTGGAGACCCTGTGTTTTAACTAGTCTCTTTTCCTCTGACCCTCTGACCCTCTGACCTCTGACCCTGTGTGTTAGGTTCACCTAAGTTACATGTGCCATGCCACAGTGCAGTTGTACTATACTTCCTTTTTTCCTTGCAGTGTGAGTGTTAAAAGGCAAGCCTAGATCCTAAACCAAAATTTCAGGTGACCATAGGTTTGGAGAGACCAGAGAATTTGGACACAATATCCTTTTGTGTTTATTTCTTGGAAAGGTATTTTGAGGGGAGGGATGGCCTTAGATTCTCCCCTGATCCAAGTAATTGACCAGTCTTTACCTTGGCCAGGAGTTGGCAGAGCAGTGGGTGCAGAGCAAATGGGCACTCACATTCTCGTTGCCTGGTTCATTTAGGATTGGGGAAGCATGGAAACAAACAAATATGAAACAGATTGTGACACATGGGGCAAGTTTTTCGTCTGAAGGCAGTCAGACTGAGTGAAACTGAGAGTCATTTTGGCATAAAGACACTCAACTATGTTTCATTTTCTTGCTGACTCACTTTAAGAGACTTCAAGTCAGATAAAGAGATAAAGCATTTTGTAGGTTCCCTTTGTTATTAACAACAGCAATGTCAATGCACTGGGTAAAGGGAAGGTGATGGGACAGATGATCCCAGAGTATCAGGGATTAAGTGGAAGACAAGGCAAGGCCAGACTCATGCAAATCTTCAAGCATCAGGAAAGAAGAGACCTTTTAGCATGATTATAGGCAAGTGTTAAATAAACTAACAGTCTCAGGTCAGTCAATAATTGCAACAGTTGGCAATTATTTGCCAGATCATTGCTTAAACACCTATAACTATTCAAGGTTTAGGGTTTTAGATATTGTAGTAGGTTGAATAATGGGCACTTAAAGATATCAAGTACTAATCCCTGGAATTTGTAAATGTTACCTTATTTGGAAAAAGAGTCTTTGCAGATAAATTGTTAAGAATTTTGAGATGAGAAGATTATCTTGGATCATCTTGGTGATCCTTAAATGTCACCACAAGTGCCCTTATAAGAGAGTGGCAGAAGGAGATAGGATGGATGGGAGAGCAATGTGATCCTGGAGGCGGAGTTAGGAGCGATGTGGTCACAAGTCAAGGAATGCCACCGCCACCCAAACTGGAAAAGCCAAAGAATGGAGGTTCCTATAGAGCCCCACGGGAAGCATGGACCTGTTGACACCTTGATTCCAGATGTCTGGCTTCTAGAATTGTGAGAGTATAAATTTCTGTTGTTTTTAAGCCATCCAGTTTGTGGTAATTTGTTTTAGCAGCCCTAAGAAACAAATATAGATTTATGATGAAAAATGTGAGGGGATCCTGGGACACCAGTTCTTGAATGCTGCCGTCCAGACATCCAGCTTCCTAGAAATGGCAGAAATGTCCATGAAGTCTTCTGCACAAGCTCTATTTTCAACCAAGGGCCATGGTTTTATTACAGAAAAACTCTCGCAAGGTGCCCAGTTCCTCCAGGGTAGCGTTGAGCAGTCTGGATTGAACCTCATGATTCTGGTGCACTCCTGGGGATGGGGGTGCTGCGGGTAGTACAAGAAGAGGTGAGAATGAGAAACTTCTGATTTGTCCCACCTTGAGATGTCCTCTTCTATGGAAATGAATATTTCTGGTTAAACTCTATATGCATGCAAATTTCAGTCTTTTTCAACCCAATGGGAGATTGGTTGCCTAATAGATGAGAATTAGGGGGTCTATAAACTGTAATGGTTTGGTTTCTGTTGCTTCACAAGAGGTGGAATTCTTGCTAATAATAGAAGACCAACAACATGCTTCGATGATATTTTCAGAAGACTACATATATATAAAGCTCATCAACAGGGATCAGGTAAGATGACTTCTTAACAGTACTCGCAAGGCTCACAACCAGGGGGTGGTTTTAATGCAGGAAGAGTGTAATTTTAACAGCTGCTTTTCCTGCTTCTGAGAACAGTTTTGCAGATGTGTTACCTATTGTGCAGCACAAAAGGTGCCAGCATAGTAAGCAGTCATCAATACAGAGTCAGAAGCTGTCTGTTCACATCCTGGAAATATAAGCACATGATAACGGCTTGAATACTTCATCTTGTAGACACAGTGAGATTCATAAAACTGTCTTTTAGCCATTTTAGAGTTGAATCTTTCTCACCCTCCAAAGCACTCCTTCAAAAACTAGCAGGCATTTTACAATTGAGTGGAGAAGCTGATACTTTTAAAACTGCTTTAAGGGGCATAGTAAATGGAAATACCTGTCTTAACTTCAGACCAGCTGGGAATGCAATCTATATTTTATGTAAAATGAAATGATATCTGGTTAGCTTTATTTTTTAATACTCATCTTTATTATTTTTCCTGAATTTTATGGATGTTAGAGAAATTTTCCATTTATAAAATTATATTCCTGGTGTTGTTATGCAGAATGGTTGTTTAAAGTTATTAGAAACTTTCCCATTCTCAGTTCACTCTTGATTCACTTGCCCTACCTGCTACTTCCCTACAACCTCATCAGTAAATAGCTTTGCCCAGTTCTATCCTTGTAGCCTGAAATAGGAATTTGAGGCAATATTCTGGGTAATTAAAAAAATACAAAAAGTCATTTTACCCAAGGCACACTTTGGGCTAATTAGTCATATACTAGTTTGCACCTTCCTAGTTAAGACCCTTGAAATTCTACTGTTATGGTTTGGATGTGAGGTGTCCCCCAAAAGCTCACACGTGAGACAATACAAGTAGATTCAGAGAAGAAATGATGGGATCATAGCCTTAACCTAATCAGAGAATTAATCAACTGATGGGATTAAGTGAATGGTAACTGGAGGCAGGTGGAGTGTGGCTGAAGGAGGTATGGCGTTGGGGGCGTGGCTTTAGGGTATATATTTATATTTGGCAAGTGGAGTCCCTCTTTCTGCTTCCTGATCATCATGTGAGCACTTCCCTCTACCACACTCTTCAGCCATGAAGTTCTGCCTCACCTTGAGATCGGAGGAATGGGGCTGGCCTTCTATGGACTAAGACCTCTGAAACCATGAGCCCTCGAATAAATTTTTCTTCCCCTAAATTGTTCTGGTGAGGTCTCTTAGTCACAGCAGTGAAAAAGCTGACTAAAACATCCATCTTTTCCATTTTTTCCACTTTCCTTCCTTCCTATAAATTTTAACATAACTGCACTACATCTGATTCTCTTCAGACCTTGCTGTCTACAATCCAAGGTGACACCTAGGTTTTTTGCTAATAGAGATACTGGGTTTTGTATTTAACTTTCTGAGATCTTGGAAGAAAAAGACTTTTAATTTTTTTTTTTTTTTTTAGCGTTTGAAGGAATCATGGTATATATATACTGATAAGCAGTAAAAAGTATGGTTGATTTCTTTCCTATTGTTTTAGAGTAAAAAAAATTAGAAGGTTGGTTCTGAACTTCTTCAGTCTTCATATACATAGTACATTTCTTAGAAACACATCTTGTCCTGGCACATCATGAAAGAAATAACTTCCAATCTCAGCCCAAGCAAATGCCTTCCTTGGAAGCTGTGTGTTGGTGAGGGATGGGAGAAGCATTTCCTCTTGTCTTTGACCAGAGAATAAGCTGATTCAAGCTAAAAAGAGTAAGACAAGGACAATCTGCAGCACCTGTGGATTGCAAACAGAGAACTTTACATGATTTGTAAACTAGAAAGGGTTCAGTGTGTGTGTGTGAATGTGTGTGTGTGTGTGTGTTAGCAGAAGAGTTGACATATATTTATTCAGGACTGTCATTTCTTATTATGACCTACTGGCTTTTGTTTTCTGGAGATTCAGTTCACCTATATTGTTTGGTTTTTCACATGGGCATGATTATTACCCTGTTGTTGGAGAGCCATTTGATTTTCAGGAGTTTCTTTAGCAACTTGGTTCTGTACCATCTGCATGAACTATAATGCAGGTCCCATACATGCCACATCATGCCTCTTGCTGTAGACCCTCTTGATGTGGTTTTTAACTTTCATGACCCCACAGCTTGGGCAGGGTGTGGACCACCCAGCAGAGCTTGGCACTTTGGGCAGAAATTAGATGTATAATGTGTAATGTATTAAACATTAAGCCTCAGAATGATCTCTTCTTTTTAAAATCTGACCAACTTGGATTCATTATTTCTTGCACATGGTTTTCTATAGGATAGTTTTTGGTGAGTACTTTAAGTTAATTAACATCTTGAGTCTATGATGCTCCAGAGAATTTCCAGAAAGCTGTCAAGGTAGAAATCCACTAGCAATTTCTTTCAACTATCTGGGTTAGGTCACATGAAACAGAAAAACCAGGGAAAGCTATATTTCATCATATTTAGGCCAGGACATTTTTGGTTACTAACTTATTTGAGAAGTGCTATTAAAGATATGATTTCTTTCCCAGTTGGTGTATTTTGCACATACAAAATTTTGTGTATTAACACTCTGTATCTTATCTATGAACTCCAATCAATAATCCAGGGTTAGATATTATATTGTAAATTGTAAAATGAAATGAACAATTCATATCCCATATCCAATGGCTCAAATGTGACCAGAGAGTGACTTATTATCTAAGAATTCTGGCTACCTGAGCTTAATGGACTGATGGGCAGTAGGTACCTGCCTAAGCATTATTGACTTTGTTTCATTCACTTATATGGATATGGTATGTTTAATGGATATATTATAAATATAATGTTCTAACCAAAATAATTAGACCTTTGGTGAATAATTTTGTTTCTCTTGATTTAAGAAACATAATGATGACAATTTCCATTTGCATTGCTGTGATTGATATTTTTATTTAACACTAAATATCATGGGTGTTTAAGCCATAGAACACAGAGACTGAGAAGAACAATCTGATGCAATGTACATAGATATTTAGGATTTATTATTTAAATTATTTATTAATCCAACAAGTATTTATCCCCATGTGACTGGTCAAGCTTTTGCTGGGGAAATAGTAATGAACAAGACAGATATGATTTGGAATCAACTTTGTAGGTCTTTTTTTAAAAAAAGGAACAATATTCATGGATATGAAAAGTTGACTGGGAGGAGCAGATATGGGTTTCACATTTTTTTTTTCCTTTAAAAAATGTCAATAGTTGATCTCTGGATTGGAGGAGTTGTGCTCTGAATGAACACTCAGTGAGACTAGAAGGAAACAAATATGATGGATTTTAATAGCAAAAGTTGTAATCTCACTCCTGACTGGCACAGGAATGGAGACTCCTCTGTGCGGGGAATACTGAGAGAAGTCCATATTGAAAAGCAAGAGAAGGGAAGCCTTCAGCAAGCCTGGAAAATTACCCTACTGCTTGAATTGCAAGAGAAGCTTACCGTCGTAATAAGCTATAAGGTGAGATGCTTTTTGAAAGACCCGAGGAAAGTCTAGTGAATCAATTATCTCCACAACCATAAAAGAGCCTCCTCTTTTGTAGACAAAGATGAGAACAGCAATAAAGGCGTGCAAGGAACTGACACACTGGCTGCCAATCATGTGCCCGCCCAGCTTGCGGAAAAGGCTGACTGCAGGGGATAAAGCTGTCAAGGTGTAAAGGACACTTGTCAGGACTGGTCAAGGGGATGCATGAAGGGCCAGGGCCCCTGGCCTGCTTTGCTTTAGGATATAAAGAAAAATAAGCAATTGCAAGAAGGACAAAATGTCATCAGTTGATTTTCTATATAAGGAAAACTATAATGGGGAATGCTTTTGTTGTAAGCATTGTTGTTATTAAGAGGAATTATTTTTTCCCAATTTTCTCTACCCCTTAGTTTAGTATGAAACTATTGTGTTAAAGGTGAGATGAAAATTAAGTAATAAATTATAAGTAAAAAATTCAGTGGTAAAATTAGGTTTTAAGTCATACATTTTTTATATATTTCAGCAGCTGCCTGCACGGTAGGTTAGAATCCTGGAAAGTTTTAAAATAATTAGGTCAAAGTAAAATATTTTCTCCTACTTTAGGAGTTAAAAACTTATGTTACCATTACCAAACATCACATTATATATCAAGTATTTGGGCACAACAGCAGGATTACTGATTGCATAAGGAAGAAATCAGGTTTGGAGATGTGGACTTGTGTCATACATGGCTGCTCAGCATCATTTGTGCACCATGTCTAAATTTTGATGGTTTCCCACACAATGGATATTGTTTTCCCAAGCTAGGGTCCAAGACCTATACATCTCAGACTCTTTTTCAGCTGGGGGAATAGATATGTAACTTAAATTTTGTCACTCAGATGCACAAGATTGAAACTTGAACACAAAAAAAGCAACAGGAGATGGTGTCCTGGTGAGGGGATCCACAGGTCAGCATGGTAAAGGAACTAGTTCCTAAGGAGTCTGTGATGGAACTCTTAGCTCCTCAGTTAGGATGTTGAGTCTAGCTCTGTAATTTTTGCCTTTGAAGTTTAAACTAGCCCAAGCAAATTATGCTTTTTTGTAACCAAGAACATAGTTATTGTCCTTTTTCTGTTGCTGCTATCATAAAACACCTGAGACTAGGTAATTTATGAAGAAAAGAGGTTTATTTTGGCTAATGGTTCTGGAGTCTGGGAAGTGATGGTTTCTTGGCTTCTGGGAGGGCCATGTGTTGTGTCATATCATGCAAGAGAGGAAGAGAAAGGAGGCATTTGCAGATGGAACACAAGTGGGAGAAAGAGTGAGAGGAGTTGTCAGCCTCACTAAAGTTGCCCTCATGATAACAACCTGCTCTTATTGTAACCCACTTCCCGTTTTGTGGGATTGAGTTAATCTAACACAGAGATCGCAAGTTTGTGCCCTTGACCTTTCCACTTAGCTGAGATGCAGCCTTAGGTCCTCATCCATTCAGTGCTGAAGGCCAGGAGTCAGCAAACCACATCTGACCCACAGTCTGTTTTTGTAAAAAAAGATTTTTTGAGACACAGGTGTTTGTTTATCTATTATCTGTGGTTGCTATAGTGGTTGCTTTTTCACTGTAATAGCAGAGTTGAGTAGTTGTCATAGAGATCATATGGTATGCAAAGTTCAAAATATTTACTATCTTACCCTTTATGCAAAAGTTTGCTGACCACTGCTTGGGGGCAGGTGGTCCCTCCAAATAGTAAGATCTGGCAGGTGCAATGGAGCCTGTTTGACTTCCCTGTCTAATGTGTCCTAGTAGACATCTTCCATTATAGGTTTCATTAGCAGCATTAGCATTCAATTCAATCTCTGACCAGGAGGCTAGTGGAGATAGAGATTATACATATATAAATATAGGAATAAATCCACAACATGTTAGAGGGTATATATACTATTTATTCTCTTGGCTGTATATGACCTTTGATTAGAATAGTGATTTAGTAACCTGTGCTTTCTCACTTGGTAGATACTACCTCTTTAGATAATTACACTGGTAAATATTCAACTAAAAGAGAAAAAAGACAATGAAAAAAGGAAAGAAACTTGGTTAAGACTGCTTTCTTTCTAAGTTGGCATTATTAAATGTCTTTAATCAAACTGGACAATGGCTACTGTGAAAGACAATTGGTTCAAGTCAAAGATGGAAGGAAAATCCATAGGTCTTAGCTTCAGATCCACCAGGTCGATATTGATACCAGAACTTCAACTTTTGATACAGAGTGCTCCAGATAAGAAAAATCTGATATCTCAAAACCTTAGGAGAATGTTCCTGAGTTGACCATATCTCTAGCTGAAAATTCCGTTAAGCTGCCCCAACTGTGTACCATGACCAACAGTTGCTGGATCTGCTAATCTGTTCAATTCTTTGAGGTTTGTTCCCTGCGGTGTAGCATGCACATTCTTCATTGCCTCACCAGTTTCTCCTAGTTCTTGGTGACTCAAGGCCAGTGCCATCCCCTCCAGAGAGGTTTCCCAGATTCTCTTTCCTGGGTTTCCCTCTGTCTTGGGCTCTTTATGTCATATACTGTTCAATTTAGTTCTTGCTTCCTCCAGTCAACCGAACAGGAACTGGGTTCTTTATCCCTGTGTTCTCGGCACACAGCTTAGTGCCAAGCACACAGTAGATGTTCAAAATATGTTTATCAAAAGAATTAGCACCATTTTCCAGAGGCAGAGTCCTGTGAGGTTTGTTCTTGTGGGCTTTTTCATCAGCAAAGGAGTATAATGTAGTAGGATTAAGTGACTTCTTATCTACTTTCAAATAAAAAGAAAAAAGAAGAAGAATGCATTAAAATACAATGCATGCAACTCAGGTTAGTGGGATTCTGGGTATTTTTTTTTTAATTTTTATGCTTGTTATGATTTAGATATGAGGTGTCCCCTAAAAGCTCACATGTGAGACATTCCAAGAAGGTTTAGAGATGCAATAATTGGGTTATGAGATCCTTACTTAATCAGTGCATTCATCCCCTGATAGGACTAACTAAGTGGTAACTGTAGGCAGATAGGGTGTGGCTGAAGAAGGAGGGTCCCTGGGGGTGTGCCTTTGGGGTTTATATTTTGTCACAGTGGAGACAGGTCTCTCTGCTTTGTGGTGCCATGTCCTGACCTTTCATGATGTGCTACCTCATCTTGTGCCCAGAGCAATGGAGCCTGCTGTCTATTTACTGAGACCTCTGAAACTGTGAACCCCCAGATAAACTTTTCCTCCTCTAAATTTGTTCTTGTAAGGTCTTTTGGTCAGAGTGGCTAAAAAAGCTGACTAAAACAATGCTTTTCTGTTATTTTCTACATTTCCTTTATGGGTATATATTTTTATTTTTCAATGGGAAAAAATAAATATTAATAACAGTTTAAAACAGTAAAATAAAATGAAAAAGATGTCAAACAGACTAATTACTATTATTACAAAGTTAAAACCTCTAAGTGTATTAGACTAAGCATGTAGACAGTTTTAAGATTCTACATAAAATATGGGTAACTAGGAAACAAAAGTAGCCTCCGTTTAACTTTGTGGAAGTTACATAATGATGTTGAGACTTTAGGATGGTTAGAATGAATACTGGAATTGTAAGCATTTGTTTGGCCTAGTGTTAACTCTAGAGTGGGTTCCTGTATTCAGCTTACTTTTTCCTTTTAACCCACACAGATAGACAGTTCTGAGAACTGTCCTTATAAACAGGTGTCCTCCGTATCCTACAGAAGGAATGCACATGAAAGGCTTTCCAGAAGCAAAAGGGGGAAAGTCCTCATCTCACAGACTCAGGAAAGGCATTTTCTGCACACCCTGGCAAAGGGATCCTGCAGAAGCATTTCCAGTGAGCCACAGGGCTCAATGGACACAGGGCTCACCAGTGATAATTATCGAGTGTGAACTCAAGCGATTTGTTACTCAAGTATTACATTTACTTAAAGGCAAAATTATGCTCAAAAACTCAAATGCAGAACCTTACTATTATGAGCAAAGTGCTAAAGGCAAAGTATTGGTGATTCTGACCCAGGCTCCCAGCCCTGAGAAACTGTATGAACCTGTAGCTTCAAGCTTGCAGGCACCCAGGAGAGAGGGGTTCTCAATCAGGGGTCATGCTCATGCACCATGGATAATATTGAATGCACTCACAAACCCCCACAGATGTTAGCCACATTGTTAGTGGATTATGTTTATACCAGAATACTTTTTAAACACTTGTAACTCACACATTTATCATACTGTCATATGAAGATGGTAGTATATTTCTAGGACATGGTTCCCATTCAATTAAGGTACCAGGTTAAAGTTTTAAAAATTTGTTTATTTCATTGCATGTTAATTCATGAACGAGCACATCTGAAAGTATGGATTAAAAATAAACCCATCCTCAGGAATTCTCTAGGTACCCATAAGTAGATTAAGAGTGTGTTAAAATTTTGGGGGAAAAATTTCATCTCCCATTACTCAAATTTAAGAACTAAACTTCAAATGTGTTGGAAAGGTCATTAGATTGTCCAATAATATCCCTTGTATTAGTAACAATTCAGTTCATAATACTACCACCAAATCAATAATCCTTTCTATACTGGACCAAAATTGCACTGTATATTTCATAAGCTGTTTATAATAGTTATCATCAGGTGTGACCCTGACTCTTGGAGCATTTACCACTGTTACTTGACATAAAAGGTAGAGCTTGAGGGGGTATTTCAAACAGTACCCCTGAAAAGTTATGTGAGTTTTTAAGAAATAAGTTTCTTTTCCTGCGGGGAGGGGGATACTGGCAATTGAACCAAGAATCTCACACATTAAGAAATAAGTTTCTAAGTAAACTGGATAGTTAAAAACTCTTGCCTTTTTTACCTCCAATATCACAGCTCTTTGGTGATTCATTCTGAAAACAGGGGCTGGGTGATGTGCCATTAACCCTCATCAGTTGACAATAGCCCTAGTTCTGTTTCCTGGCCTTGCAGAGGTATTATCACTTTAATTTTTCCTCTGTATATCCTTGACAAAAGATAGAATATCTAATTTTTTTTTCCATCGGAAGGGGAAGAGATGATTGTTCTTTCTCATTTCTGTAGGGATTTGACCTCTGAAGCAGGGAGGGAGTCTTAGTGTGAATTGATGAATCATAGCATTTGTCTTAGTAAAGTTTTCTTCATCATTATTCGCACTGCTTGAAACCACCAAACTACTGTGCTTGGTAGCAATTTTTTTTTTTTTTTTTTTAATGTGCTTGCTAGTGTTTTGAGCCCTTTGCATCTCCCAGTATCTAGGGAGGCAGTTCCCTATTATCATTTTCCAGATGAGAAAACTAAAGTTCGAAAGGATAAAGTAACTTCCTCAGCTGTAGACAATGTCTGCCCACGCAGTGTAGAGTGGAGTGGAGGACTAGTGAAATAGCAAATGTGTTCAGAATAGACCACAGAGCTGTTGGATTCAGGACACTGCCCTCTCCACCTCCCAACCTCTTTAAATTCCTCTTTCCTCCTTGCCCCTTTCCTCTCTAAGTCCTTTCCATTCATTGCTTGGTAATTGACTCAACTGCCCCTCCTCAACATCTTTGCTTGTAGGAATGGAGTCTAAGAGACCTGGGGACTGGGGACAAGCTTATGCTGGATCTTGTACAGTTTATTATCCATGATCTGAGTATCTTGGGAAGAAGTTGACCCTTTGTTCATTTCCCAGGTCTGAACTTGTGCTGGGAAGTCAGCAGAGAGGTCTTTCAGCTCTTTCTCATTTGCTCAGGTCTTTTTTTGTCTCCATTAGGGTGATGTTAATAAGGTAGCTTTGGGGCAAGTATCCTTCCAAGAGAATTTTTGTTCCCATTCCTCTGTAAGCACATTCACTCACTTCCTCACTTAAGCAATACTGTGTGTCAGGCACTGTTTTAGGCACTAGCAAAACAATGGCCAACAAGAACAAGTCTGTGGTCATGGAGAAAGAGAGAGGCAAGAAGAGGATGGCTAAGGAAACATAAAGTTTATGTTGTGAACAGGAGGGAGATAAGTGGGGACTTGACAGATTACCCCTGGAAGATGGTTCTTTATATAGTGTTGTTTGGGAAGACCACTTTTGTTTCCAGACCTAACAGAGGGAAGGGCTCAGCTGTTCCAGGACCTGGAGAAAGACCACACAGATTGTGGAGGAGGAACATTCTCAGAGGTGGGGCAAGCTTGACTTAGGTTGGAAAAGAGCCAGAGTAGCTGGAGTTAAGTGAGTGGTTGTGTGTGAGTGATGGGGCTGGTTCAGGCTTTGTTGGCAGCCATGCCTGGTCAGAATACACTGGTACAGCCGCACCAGCTGTTTACAGTGAGCATCTGTTCCATTGGTCAATGCCTCATGTTAGGTAGTTTTATTCTCACTCTGCTCCTAAGTCATGGCAAGAACAATGGTACCTTTGTAAAGTATGTTTTTCACATCTTCTCAGGGTATGTCATTAGGTGAGATGTCAAGAGCTGAGGAGCTTGGCCCCAGAGAGGACCACTCCACCCTTGACAACGGGAGCTGGAGTAGTGCATAGTGCTGTCCCTGTTCTTGTTCTGACCTTCCTGTTTTTCCAGAATCATTCTGCATTTCCTTTGGCAGCCTGCACAGCACTTAACTTCCACCATACAAATTAGTATTAATCTATCAAGAATTCTAGGCCAGCCTGTTTTTGTCCCCATTAACCTCTGGCTAGCCCCACACTTCTTCAATAAAAAGAGCTCCATTTCCTAATCAATGGTCACTTCCCAATGGAAATCATAATTATGGTTATGCAGCTTTTGGTTAGCATACATGGCTTTTATGAGCGTGATTGATAGAAGAGAGGCAACAGGACAGAGTGGGTTGTGTGCCCAGTTGCTTTGCTCACCTTATTTTGTACCTTATGTAGGGTGGCTGTATACTTCATTGTTCAAATAGGGGTGATTTTGAGAGTGGAAAGAGCACTGTTAATAATTATGGCATGAAACAGACATGAACTGGGGTGGGAGGTCACCCTAGTTTTTCAGTTTTTGATATCATGAAGTTGTTATATTTCTATATTATTTATATTACATTTTTTATATTTGGTCATCACATGACAAAACCTCTTATAATCAGCAGCAATAATTCCATCATCTTATGGACCTAAAGATAAAGTTACAAAATGTTCTTCCCAACAGATGTTTTTTACATGTGTTTATTCCCAACTTCTGGACCTAGGCCAAAGCAGATAACCTCAATACAACCCAGAGGCTTGTATTTTTCTTTGGTCAAAAAATGACAGAGATGTCTTAAATTTGTTTACTTCCCTTGCTCCAAAATCACCCCATTGCATGAGGAAAATACCTCTGAACCCTTGGTGGAGGTGGGATGGAGATAATTTTCCTGATGACCTCTGGACTGACCACCAACTAGTGATTATGAAGGTAGAGAAAAAGTTATTCTCAAGACAGAAAATAATTTGCCATAGTGAGAACCTGTTGTATATGCTAATAAGAAATGAACTGTCTTGCAGGAATTGGAAGGAGATGAACCCATTTTATTGCTATTGACATTGTTGGAAAGAAAAATATATAACCTTGAATACCCTAGTTGGCAAGAATAATTCTTTCTGGAAGATCTTTTTTAAAGCCTTGGCTGAATGTTTGTTTGCATACTTGGTTAAAGAGCACAGCACCTTCAGAGAAATTTAACTTTGTATTTAGTCCTCCTGAACCAACTCATATTTAAACCAAACCTGATCAATCCAGTTAAAGATGCCCTTTAGAACGGGAGTGTAGCTCAGTGGTAGAGGACATGCTTCCCATGTGGGAAACCCTGGATTCAAACCTCGGCACAAAACAAAACAAGCAAAAAATACCAAACAACTCCCACAGAAAAAAAAAACAAAAACCAAAAAAACCAAAAAACCCTCTTCAGACACTGAATTCCCAATGAATCTGTCAATAAGAGATTCTTTCAATTAGGGAGAGGTTCTTAAAGATGCAAATAAATCCTAAACAGGACCTGATGGTACTACATCTTTTCTGTGAACAATTTATTTTCTTTAATGTGAGAAACTGACTGAAGCATGCTGTGAGGAAAATATTTAGTTAGATGATTTAGATTAACAAAGTATCTTATACCACAATCCCCCAGGAGGGTTTTAGCAAGCCATGTCAACATGCTATATTGTTGACTTTTACAGGGAAGCTCACCTAATCCTCCAATGACCCCTCTTTTCCTTCCTGGCTCCAGCCTACTGTCTCCGCCATTACACCTGTGATGAAAATAAGCCTTCTTCCTTATTTTTAGAGCTGTTTCCACAAAGTCCAGACTCCATACTCAGTTCAGTGCAGCTTGGTCTGGAAGTAAATATTCCTAGGAAACAAATAAACAAAACAGGGATCTAGTTTCAGTTTCATTCTGTGGAAAAATAACAAATGACCCAGTGTGAATCCCAGGAATGGGATGAAAGTTTGAGGACACTCTCTACACTATAGTGTTTTGCTACCTCGATGCGTGCTGCCCAATTAACACGTAACATGAGCTCCGTAGGTGATGTGAAGTTTTCTCATTAAAAAAGTGAAATTAGTTTTAATAATTTATTTTATTTAGCCCAATTCATGTAAAATATGATCATCTCAACATATAATCAACGTGAAGAGTATTAATGAGATATTTACATATTTCTCTATAGTAAGTGTTTGAAATCTGGAGTATCTTTCAATCCAGACAAGCCACATTTCACATCTTCAAGAGCCACATGTGGCTGTGATTACTACACTGAACAGGACAGTGCAGATTTAGATTTAGATCTTTGTTACTCTCAGTGTGGCCCATGACAGATACCACCGCATGAGCTGTTTGGCATAGTTCCATAATGAGATAAGTTCAGAAATTTAGAGGTAGTGTTTAAAAATATTGATGACAATTTGATATTGTCATGACATCCAAGCATGGGATCTGGGCTAGATGTTCCCTCCCTCTTGCCCTGTACTTCTGAACTTCAGGTTAGCAGGGAAATCTGCAGAAATGGATCCTTTGCAAGTCACTAGCACATCTTGTTGTGAACCCGTGGCTCTACCCTGCTTCTTATTGTTTTAGTCAGCAATTCTGCTGCTGTGACTTAAAGACCTGACTAAAACAAAGGTAGAGGAGGAAAGGTTTATTTAGGGCTCAGAGCTTTCAGAGGTCTTAGTCCATAGAAGGCAGGTTCCATTCCTTAGGGCTTGAGGTGAGGCTGAACATCATGGTGAAAGAATGGCATAGGGAAGGAGTTCACACGGTGATCAGGAAGCAGGGAGAGAGACTCCACTTGCTGGATACAAAATATACCCCCAAACCACGCCCCCAATATCCACAACCTTCAGCCACACCCTACCTCTTCAGTTACCACTCAGTTAATCCCTATCAGGGGATTAATTCACTGATTGAGAGTCTCACAACCTAATGATTTCTCCTCTGAACCCTCTTGCATTGTGTCAAATGTGAGTTTTTGGAGGACAACTCCTTTTTCTTAAAACACCTTTGATTATTGGTTCTCTTAGATGATACCTTATCTTCCTCCCACCTTCTAATTCACTTTGGCCAGGGAATAGTATGTTGAAAGCGAGTTAATGTAGGAAGGTTGTCTGACCACAGGATGTTCAGCAGGAGAGGATCAGCATGTAATTCAGATGAGAGGTGTTAGAGCCTGCAGAGAGCCAGTGGTCAGGTAGTGGAGAGGAGAGGAAAGGTCCAGGTTGAGAGGTGATTAAAGGGGAGAAAATGACAGGATGTGGAGTGTGAGAGAGGGAAAAGTTGATGCTGAATCCCAGGTTTGAGCAGTGAGATTCCAGAGAGGACCAAATCCATCTGAATGTCTCCCCAGCACATAGAAGTTAAAGTTAGTACATCTAACATGAGCAGGTTCCTCCTCATCTCCCAGACTCTCTGCCCATCTCCAGCTCCTCCTCCTGCCTTCCATTCTGTGAGAGGATCACCATGCTACCAGTTGCCTGGACTCCAAACCTGGAATCACCTTTGATTCCTTTCTTCTATGTTTCATCTCTTGGGAAATCTTATAGCGTCTATTTCTGTGGACTTTCTCTCTTCCAGTCTCTCATATACATTCACATTCCTTAGCAACCAGCTGGTTCAGACTCATTGCCTCTGGCTAGGCTTTAAAGTCCTCTTAGTGTGTCTCCTTTGAACAGTCTCTCCATGCTCCAAACCACATCGCGTGCCACTGCCAAGTCATTTTAAGAAACAGCTTCAAGCCTGCCTTCCCTCCCCTAAATCTTCAATGTCTATTGGTTGACTAGCTTCTTCCTGGTATTCAGGTTTCTCCATGATCTGGCTCTAATAGCTGCTTTAAGGCTTATCTTCTATCCAGCATTCTTGAGCTCCTGACTTATGGGGCACTGTGCTAGATCCTAAGAGTGCAGCCCCAATTTATCAGAGACCACTAAGGGAAATGCAAGGGTCACTGGCTCTCATAGAAAGGGGTTTTAACTTGATGTAAGGTTCTGATGAAGCTGATCCCTAAAGAATTTTTTAGGAATTAGACAGAAAGCCCCAAGTCATTAGAATGTGGTTCATCCTTGTCTTGGCTAGAAGATAAGCAAGTAAGTGACTGAATTACAAACCAAATGGAAAAGCTCAGGTGACAGTCAAGAAGGCACAGGCAACTATCTTAAGAAGGTGGGACTTAACTCTAAGGGCAGTGAAAAACTGTAACAGTTTAAGCAGGGATGTGAAATGATTGGCTTTAAAAAAGGCAACTGCTTTAGCTGATATAGGCATTAATTATGGGTAACCTCCTTTTTCCTAAGACTTCCGCTCACTAAAGACTTTAAACGTATGTTAATTTTTATCTCCATGTGAGTTGAGAATTCAAGGGTTATTTTTTTAATAAGCCACTTCATATAACATCTCTTTTTCCTGTAGAAATCCAGCCCATTTTGCCAAACCCAGATCCAATTCATCTTTGGATGAATTGTCTGAAGTGTCAGGAGGTTTGCCCAAATCCCACCATCAAACAAAATCAACTTTCTTTATCCCTTAAACCAAGGTTCCTTTCAGATCTGAAATTGGAATTCTAGGATATCAGAGACCTGTATATTTTTTGAACTCTGATGCTGCATCATTGATAGGTCTTGGGTACTCATCAGTCTACCTTGTATTAGAGCAGCATGTGTATATGTCTTAGTTTCCCTGTCTGGACTGGAATTATAGGTGATTAGTTTCTGCATCTGTCTCACACCCTCACCATCTTTTCCTACACTCTCACCATCCTTTCCTGGTATTAGGAAAGTGTGTCCTTCAGAGGAGGAGCTTGATTGGTGTTTAATTAATTCTCACCCCTTGAGAACTAACCTCCACTATTTTAGGCCATATATGACATAGCTCCTTTGTCTACTGGGCAGAAGTATAATCCTCCCAGCCTCTTCTGGTGTCACCCACGGTACCATTCCTGCAGGCATGCTGCAGGGATGACAGTAGCCGGGGAGAGTGCTCTCTGCATTCTGTCCACTGGGACCCTAAAAGCTCTTGCAGACTCTTCTCACCCACCATACATCTTGCTCCCCACTGGGAAAGGTCTGGAATACTTTCCAAAGTTCAGTCCAGGAACAGCAGTAAAAGGTGGGTTCATCTCTCTGCATAGTGCTTTCTCAGTCCCCGACTTGGTGAGCCCGGAAGGAAAGGTCTGCTTCCTGCGCGTCTATGCGTTTTCTCAACCCACACCTCAGAACAGGCTCTCTTTGGTCCAAAAGGTATCACAGCTGTGTCTCCCCTTTTGTGATAGTGCATGTGTGGTGGAGACAAGGGGGGAGTAATGGCTTTTGTCAAGGAGTCTGTCCTCTGCCACATCAGTGTCAGCTCCCCTTGCTGGGGCTTGTTCCCCTCACTCCTTGTGGGAAGGACTGTCAAAGGATGTCAGGATAAATTCTCTGCTCCTACTTGTGCCTTTTCCCCCCCGCCCCTCTCTCCTTCCTCTCTTTTGATTCTGTCTTGATGTCATCTCTTCAAAGTATACTACCTGTAAAATATTGATTCACAGCAGGCTGCATCTGCCAGGATCAGATTTCTCTTCTGCTGGCAGCAGTAATAAACTACCACAGACACCGCAGACCTGGTGCCAGCTTCATCACCGCTTCGCACACACACCCGTCTGTCTTTTGCCCGACTCTACATAATAAAACAGCTTCCAGAGACATTTCAGAAGGAGAGAGACCAAGCAACAACCAGTGGGGACATAAAAGAGCCAGGGGCACCTGCAAAGGAAGGATGTAACAGGTCTCTCCTAAGCAGCAGATGAATGAGAAGCTCCCTGGTTTCTTAAGAGCAACTGGAAAAACAGCAAAGGAAAACAAAGCCACCCAGTTCACTGCCAACGCGAGGGTAATCTCTGCAGCCCTCCACCTCCTGCTCTTCCTTCTTTTCCCCACCATCTTGAGTCAGATTGTGGGATCGTATCTGGAAGCAAATGACTTAGGAGCCTTGCTGAGGATATCAAACTTAGAGGATGATCTTATGTAATAGGGGGCGTGAATGTGTTTTCATAGGGATAAGAGAATTAGCAGAGAGGCAGTATGGCAGGGTGGTGAAGACCTGGATTGCAGAGTCTGAGCCTGGGCTTATGTCTGGCTCTGGCCACTTGATATCCATGTGATTTGGTGCAAGTCACTATACTCACCTATGTCCCAGTTTCTTTGTTGGCAAAATGGGATTGTTACTGTAATGAAGGGAATTTATAGTTGTAAGGTATTTAAAATACAGTCTGGCCATACTGCTATTGAAATGTATATTTAAATACAAACATGCGTACAATTTCCCTGGTGGAAATCAAAAGTCTCTGTTTATGGGAATGGTGTGGGCATTATTCCTTTTTGGGCATGCAGTTCATCTTCCTGGAAGTATTCCAGGGCAGAGAGGCAGCTGGGACATGAGCAAACACCCCAGGGAGCTGCAGAGGTCTCCTCTCACCTTGTCTACAAACATGTGCTTGTTCAAAGGTGTCCCACTCTCTGAGAAGGTGACTCTTTATTCGGAAGCTCAGCAGCTGTGGGAAGAGTTTTCTGAACCTCAGTGGTGTGTGTCTTTGTCATTCGTGTGCCAGCTGGGGGAGGGAACTATTCAAAAGAGAAGCGGCCATCCGAAGTCAGTAAATCCGTCATCAGAGATGACAGCTGTGGGTTTGCATCCTTGTTTTACTGCGACTTTGAGCAAGTTGGTGAAGGTGGCAGTGGCATCCAGCTCCGGCCTGTGAAGAGTTATGATTTTCTACTGTATTAAGCTACTGAAGGGACTCTACCACTTAGCACCCTCCGGGGAGCCTTCCCTTTTGCAGTACAGGGAAATTTACCCCTTGTGACCAACTGTTAAGCTTCCTTTGAAGCCTCTTTTAATTCAGATTTGGTTCAGCTCATGATGGCTTTAGAGTCAGTAGGGAAAACATTTACGATATGACAAACTAGCAACCTGTATTTTTTACGTACTGTTAGAGAAATCATGGGTCTTTTATACTTGTGTTCTTTTGCTTTTGTTGGGAGAGATGTCCTTTGAGACCCCTCAGTTCCTCACTTTATATTCTTTCTCCTCTTCAAGCCTCAAAGCCTCTCTGCACTGTAGCAGGCTTCGCTTTGATGAGGCAGGCTGGAGAAAGTTTCCTCTGAAGCCTGCCATAGTCAATGGTCTGCTATCGAAAGGGAGACTGTGGAATCAAGTAAGCATTCATCCATCCACTGGGGGGTTCTCCTTCTTCAGAGTAAGGATTTGTTTCCATTATAGGCTCCAAAGGGTACTACAATCTCACGGGTTTCATGTGGGCCCAGTGTGTCCAGTCTCTCACCTTGGCATGCTCTATAGAACTGTTTTACTCTTTCTGCCAGGATCCTGATTGTTTGTGCTCCTTCTTAGCTACAGAGCGGGAGTGTAGTACCATGCACAGCATCTCTGGATGTCCAATGGTGGAACTGTGGGAGACATCAGGATATCTGACCATATAAGATGAGTGAGGTTGTGGCAGGAAGACATAAGGTCTAATGTTGATGCTGAACCAGGTTTTGCAAAAACATGATGTGGAGAATGACTGTCTTCTACAGAAAGGGGAGGTGATGGGAGGATTATTTGGAAACCACAAATAGGAAGCAATCAGCATGATTAACTGCCTGGGCTTGCAGCTCAGTTCTGCAGTTGTATGGTCTTGGGCAAAATGACTTCACCTTTCTGTGAGTTCAGTGCTTCATCTTCATATTGGGTTGTTATGAGGAATGATCGTGATAATCCAAATGAAGTGCTTAGCACAGAGGCTGGCACACAGTAAGCCTTAGATTAGTGTTAGTAACCTGCTATTGTATAGAAGTATTATAGCATAAGCAGTTCCTTGGCATATAATCCCTTGGGGACTCTAAGGAACATCCATTGAAAAGGGATCTTTTAAAGGCCAAGTGATAAAGGACTTAAAAGTCCCTCTTGGTTTTTATCCATCAGCAAAATTGTCTACATTATTCTTCCTAAATATAGTCCCTATCAAGCAGTAAGAATTTATGAATACCTGTTATTTAAGCAAATATTAGTGTTACTGGCCTATCTGTGAGCTCCATGATTGTAAATAGCCAAAATAATTTAACCATCAGCTCCTCCAATCTGATGACAACTTTGTTACTGCTTTCAATTACAAAAAAATTTAAAAATCTGTTGTCTACTTCATTCTTTTTCATACCTGAAGCTTGGGAATCTGTGTTAATTTGTATAGCCTGGTTAACTTATACCAATTCAAGTGTTTCCTGTTCATTTATTTTAACTAATAGTCACCTTGAATCTTTCCTATTTATCAAGTGCTATGATTTAGTCTTTACCTTCATGATCTGAAAGAGAACAGAATAGCCTAGAACAATACACTGTAAAAGTGTTCAGGCAGATAAATAGGAGCTGTTATGCAAATGCAGAGGAGGAGAGCTTTAGTCACCTTCTGAGCTGTGGGAGGCTGGCAGGGGGATGGGGAAGATTTCCTAGAGATGGTAGCATCTGACATTCTGATAGCAATATACTATATTTCAATGACTGAGTGGACACTATGAAAAATAATGTCTGTGGACAGACTAAACACATTATGAAGTGCACTCTGTTGCAAAAGGACAGAAATCCTAGGATGAGGAAGTGGGACTCGGTATTCAGCCTTGCAAAATATAAACAAAGACATACCCTGGCTGAGCTTCCCTACTGTGAATCCCCTGAACTTTTAGAAATAATATGGTTCTGAGACTATTCTACTGGAAAGTCAATGAGATTTGTAAACAAGAATGATGGGGGACAATGAGTCTTTCTTGACTAACTACAGTTCCAGTTTCTGATGGCAGGAATTCATTAAGAAGGCAAGTATGCTGTGTAGGGAATTTCTTCATAGTTTCTATTCCTAAGAGAAAGAAGAAGAGGGAGAGGGAGAGAGAGAAAAAGAGAGAGAGCGAGCACTTAATTTTATATTGACTGACTAATATCCATCAAAGGAGAAAATGCCAAGAGTTAAATAAAAATATCTGTAGATCTCTTTTGTTAATAACATTGAGATGGGAACCACAGCGCCACTGTTACTTAGGAAATTGCTTGGATAACAAAAGCCCTTTGCCTTCATCAGTAAACAAAGACAACGGTATTTGAGTCATAGGGAAATTGGTTTGGGTAATGGGTAGCATCCACAGTCGTAAAAAGAAATGACGAAGGATTGGAAAGCAAAGGGAAAACTCATTTGAAGATGGAGCATCAATAATGTTAGCTAGTACGTTTGTTCATCTGTAAAATGAGGGGTTTGAGGTTGAACCTTGGTAAATCCAAGGTTCTTGCCAGTTTTGACACATCATGGACCTATAGATCCAATCAGGTATAGACAATTAATTAAATTAATTATTAATTATTAAAAAATTTCTTATGCCTTTCTTCTCAAGAAATGAAGGTTCCACACACAATGCTTTAAAAAATCCCAGGGCATTTTAAAAGATAAAAATATAATGAATACAAAAATAAGCAGAAAATAAGAAAAATAAACAGAAAATAAGTAAAAGAAGTATCACATCATCAAACAGATACTTTAGCACATACGCTACTTTCTCTGTGAATGAGCTATTTGGAAAGTTCATTAAATCCTTAGAATATTAAAAACATTTAGCACACCATTTCTTTGTTGAACTAATGAGTATCTCCAAAATTTCAAAGAGCAAAAAATTTTAGGAATGTTCAATAACTTTATAGTCATGATGCAGTTTTGGTATTAAAAGAATCTGTTTCAAGTGAAAAAAAAAACATGGGTTTCTGAAAATTGTTATATTCAGTTGAACACTTTGGAAGAGGGAGATGTTCAGCAAAATCCATACATACTTCCCAACCACAGGGTGTCACTGGAAAGAGGTTGTCCAATTGTGGACACCATTGCCAAATCCTTTTCCTCTTGGTAGGATCATGTAACTATTCTTGCAAATAGACTATTAGTGGAAGTGAAGTACATAATATCTTGGCATTGGGTGTTATTAATAGAGTATATCTTCATCACAGTCTTTTGTTTGTGCTCTTGGCTGGATGCAGAGGACTCAATAGCCCTAGGGAATGGCAGAACCCCAGGATGAGTGAGACCTGAATCTTTCATACTTGGAGAAAATCTGCCAGTCTTCCACAAACCTTGCATAGTACTGTTAAATGAACATGAAATAAACTATTGAACTTTTGGAGATTAATTTGTTATAGTAATTACCCAACTGATGTAGGCACCAAATTCCCTTAATCTTAGAATGGCAAATTAGTTCATTAGAGAGAAACACATATACTCGTGATTTATGATGATGGAGAACATTGGAAATCCTGACCTATCCTGTCCTAAAGCTATGAGGAAAGAGGAATAGGTAAACTCTTTCCATGATGTTAAACTCTGTAAAATAACTAGAGTACTTCATCTTTCTTCTTATCTGAGTCAAAGTGAGACATCATGTTTCAGATAGTCAGAAACATCAAAGAGTTGCTCCTTGATAATTGCCAGTATGATCCTAGAGAAAAACGTTAAGTTTCTGGCGTTCGGTCATACTTGATAGAAGGGAACAGGTGTGATTGGTATATAGTGGGGGAAAATATTATTAGGACTCTGGGGAAATAGCAGAAAATTCCATTCATTTTTGTACTTACTCCAAGAACCTAAAAACAAACCATGGGCTCTTTGACTGCCAATAGCCACATGACATTTTCTGTTCATGGCTGGCATTATAAAACACAATGGACAGAATGACACGTGCAATAGACACATCTGCTGGTCAAAGAAACTTCCCACTAATGTACAATCTTCTCTTTTTTGGTTAGTAATCCATGTTCTTTGTAGTTGCTTATAGTTAGTATACTCTTTAAGGACTGAACTAAAGTAAAAACAATGGATAAATATTGTCATGCAGTCTTAAAGACAGAACCCTATATTCTCATAAAGTCATGGAAAAGTACCATTGTAAAACTAATCAAAATTTGATCGTAACCAAAACCTGGGCATGGGAGATTGATCCCCTGTGTGGCAGAACAGTTCAACTTGTATGATGAAAAGATGAGGAAAAAAGGCAGTTACAGTCAGGATTGTTATGTCAATATATGAAGCATAGTACCTACTTTGAGCAAAACTAATAAGAACCTTCCTCCTGGGGCAGAGGTAAATATTTCCAGGTACATTTGTTTTCTAAACACCTCAAAACATCCTACTCCCTCTCTGGAATGACCTTTTTCGTTTGTGTTTGATGCATAGGAAAGCTTCATCAGCAATGACTGTTTCACTGAACTTTTTGTGTTAAGAAGATTAAATATTAAACCTTTGTTCTTTGAACATCTCCAAAACAATTCAATACTCATTTTAATAGGCTCTTAAAATTTTATTTTGATTCCTTCATTTAAAGATTGGAGATACCGAGAAATAACAAGTTCCAGCAGGGCCAGGACTACATGAAGGGATGAGGTGCTGAGGGTATAAAATTTAGGAACTCATTCACTTTCACCTTGCACTTGTTCAACCCTGAGAGCTCCTCCTCAAATTTTGTGCTGTTGGCACTTCACTCACCTCCCTAGTTCTGTCCCTGAGTTCCATAGATAAACTAGTGTGAAAAGTGTACATTGGAGGTGCACAGAGTAACCTGAGACTGTTCTTAGTTTCTGAGTTTGGGTATGTGGTAGTAACTTCTTAATGAGAAATGCAGGGGAATTCGCTCCAATGTCAAGGTGAATTCCTGCTGTGCAAATGACACCAGGGAAGAAAAGCTCCTCTTTTGGTCTTTGCTTGAATAATAATAATAATAAAAAGATCTATAATTGGATTTCCTTAAAGACTCAGAGAACTAACATCTTTATAACTTTTCAGATTGAAAGGTAGTCCTTTTGAATTCTATTAACTTTGCAGTCTACATTTTTTAGAAAGTAAGATTATGTAGCTTCTGAAGGAACTCAGGAACAATGAAGTGAGCAATATTTGCATTCACAAGTTATTCTGTGTTGGCAGATTGTCATCTTTTATAGAAATATCACAATTTTTCAAAAGGATCACTTTGAAGATAAAGAATTATATTTAATCATATTTTTTCATTAAAAAAGTCATTTTGAATGCTCACTTTGACAATCAAAGATCCCAATGCCCTTTCATATGGTCCAGCCCACTTCACGTAACCACATTGCAACCAAGGGCACCACCCCCTTCTCATCTTTAACTCTGGGAAAACAATAGCCCACATTCACACCCCTGCCACTTAAAGTTTCTAAAGCATTCCTTTCAGCAGAAGAATGAGAATTTGATTCTCTAGAAAATGTTCATAGCCTGACATCTAAAGAAATGGTAACTAATAGCTACAGTATGAAAGAATAGCTAGAAAATTTTGTGAATAGACCAGAACACTGCTATTTTATAGTCCTACCTTAGTTTAAAATTCTAAGCCTCAATGACCTGTTACACATGAGGAAGAGTTGGCAATACTTTGGTCATGGATTTGAAGACAAAATCTCTGAAAACAATTCCTTCCCTTAACAGTTAGAGAAGTTTTAAGAAATCAAGAGTAGTAGATTGAGGATTCATTTTTAGAAAATTATAGATTTCATATGAAAAATGGTGGTAATTTTCCTATATAACTAGACATAGCAATGTCATAGTCAAGGCTGAGAAGTTGTCATAAATGTAATCACTGTGTTGAATGCCTGGCTTCTAGGTTATGATAAAATGGTACCCTATGTTTGCTTTTATTGCTTCTTTAAGATTTAGGCTTTGACCTGATGTGGTGGTGCATATCTATAATCCTAGAGGCTGGGGAGGCTGAGGCAGGAGGATTGCAAGTTCAAAGTCAGCCTCAGCCAAAGCAAGACTCTAAGCAACTCAGTGACACTCTGTCTCTAAATAAAATACAAAATAGGGCTGGAGTTGTGGCTCAGTGGTGAAGTGCCCCTGAATTCAATCCCCTGTCTCCACCTCCCAAAAAAAAGAAGATTTAGATTTTGGAGAGACTCTTCCCCTGCCCCCGGATGGAATGTCCCTTAATTTTCACACTCAAAGGTAAGAAATTGGTATATGAGCTGAGGGCCAACTTAAGGGTTGGATAATTATTCAATGTTTGTTTGAGATACTTATTTCATCATGTTATACTAAAACCAAAGTATATTAAAAATGAGAATTTGTTATGATAATGAAAACAAGTAATAAAAAGTTATAATTTAGACCTCCCATGGATAGGCAGAATTAATATTCTGAAAATGGTCATATTACCAAAAGCAATCTATAGATTTCATGTAATCCCCATCAAAATACCAATGATATTTTTCACAGAACATGAAAAATAATTCATAAAATTCACATGGAAGAATAAAAGATCCAGAATAACCAAAACAATCCTGAGCTTAAAGAACAATGCTGGCGGCATCACAATAACCAACTTGAAGTTATGCTGCAGAACTATAGTAACAAAAGCTGCATGGTACTGAACTAGGAAAAGACACCTAGAAAACAGAATAGAAGACATAGAGACAAACCCACACAGATAAAATTCTTGACAAAGATGACAAAATCATATGTGGGAGAAAAGATAGCCTTTTAAATAAATAGTCTTGAAAAAACTGGTATCTATATGTATAAGATGGAAACTAAATCCCCATCTCTCACTCTGCACATAAATCAACTCAAAGTGAACTAAAGACCTAGGAATTGAACCAGAAACACTGCAACTGCTAGAAGAAAACATAAGGTCAACACTTCAACACATAGGTGCAGGCGATTACTTCCTTGATAGGATTCATAAAGTTCAGGAAATAAAACAAGTGGGATGGCATCCAATTTAAAAGTTTCTGGTCAGCAGGATTTAGAGCCTACAGAAAGAGAGAAAATCTTTGCCAGCTACTTTTTCAAGAACTAATAACTAGAATACACAAATAACTCAAAAAACTTAACACTGAGAGACAAATAACCAAATCAATACATGGGCAAATGAACTAAACATATACTTCTCAAAAGAAGAAATACAAATGGTCACTAAATATATGAAAAAATGTTCAACATCCCTAGCAATCAGGGAAATGCAAACCAGAACTACACTGAGATTTCATCTCTAGATAGAGTGGGAAATACTAAGAATACAAATAACAATAATTGCTGGTGAGGATGTGGAGAAAAAGAACACTTACACAATGTTGGTGGGATTGTAAATTAGTACAATTACTATGGAAATCAGTATGATGGTTCCTCAAAAGACTAGGAATGACCCAGCTTAACACTCCTCAGTGTTTATCCTAGAGAATTAAAGTCAGCATACTGCAGTAATACATGGGTACTGATATTTATAACAACACAGTTCACAATAGTCAAATTATGGAACCAGTTTAGAAGTCTGTTGATGGATGGATGGATAAAGAAAATATGGTATATATGCACAATGGAGTTTTACTCAGCCTTAAAGAAGAATGAAATTATGCCATTTACAGGAAAATGATGGAACTTGAGAGCACTATGAAAGCAAAATAAGCAAAACTCAGAAAGTCAGGGGCCATATGCTTTCTCTCATATATGGAAACTAGAGAGAAAAAGGAAAAAAAAGGGGTATCTCATAAAAACAGAGGGGAGATCAATTAGGGTACAGGAAGGAGACCAGGAGGAGAGAGGAGAGAAGGGAAAGAGCAGGTGCTGGGAATTAAGTTGACCAAATTATATTATTCTGTTGTGTCCATGAATGAATCCGTAATGACAAATTCATTTTATGTATAATTATAACACAACAATGAATATTACAATTGATTGCTCAAATGTTTAACTATTATTTTAAAAGTCTCAGAAAAGAGGTAAGAGTTCTTTCTGAGCTTTTGCCCCGTGCTAAGACCTTTACTTGACTTACTTCATTTCTACTTGCTAGTTGCTTTTCATCTTTACCAGGGTCAATATCAAGGGAGGGAGAAGATGTGAGGGGACTGGGTATTTTCTTGGTTCCTCAGAGTATTATCTCTGGGGACTTCTACCTCGAGGTTCCATTGCAAGGGTTGAGAGGCCTATGATCTCTTCCTGGGCTCCTGGCCACTGATGGATCATATCTATGCTCCTGTTGGAGTCTAGGGCCAAGAGTACCTCATTCCCTCGGGGCCTCCTTTTGATTCAGGGGAAACACCAACTCTCTGCAGGTTGACTCCTGGAGCAGCTCACCTTACCATCATGGTTCTCAGGGGTGCCGGGCTCTCACTGCACTCTCACTGCACTTGAGGTGAATAGGACACTGCAGGGGAGCTCCCTCCAAATAAATCTCTTCACAAAGTCCTTTCCCCCTCTTTCCAACCCCAACCCTTCTACATCCTGTGTATGGAGACCTTTCTCACACACACCTTAGGACCTGTTGTATTAATGACACAGTCAAAACTGAGGATGGAGAAGCCCCATGTTGACATTGGAATCATTGAGAGATTTTCTATTAAGCAAATATAGTTTGATAAAATGTCTAAATGGTTTAACAGTATTTTCTGCTTTAATATGATATATTTGGTAAAAAGTGTTCACTGTGGACTGCTCTGTCCTAACTAGGTATACTATGGTACACTCAGCTAGATGATCAGGAGTGTGTCAGTTCTCATTAATGTCCTTTCACACAAACACCTTCCCACCTTGCTTCCAGTGTGCTGAGCTGCTCCCACTGAACTGAGCCTAGCCAAGACCCAGGTATTCTCTATCTGTTATACCCTGACTGATTTTAGGCAGTTGTTCCTAGCTCCTTATAAAATAGAGGGACTTTCTAAATGTCCTTTTCTTTTAAAGAGCAATAAATGTTTCTCTCTGTTGTATACTATATTAAATCTATAACTCACATAGAAGTAATTTTATAGCTGGGTATGGTCATGTGCAACTGTACTCTCACTATTTAGAGGCTGAGGTGGGAAGACCACTTGAGTCTGAAAGTTCCAGGTTAGCCTTGGCAACAAAATGAGACCCTGCCTCCCCCCCAGAAAAATTTCATGGGGCTGGGGTTGAGGCTCAGTAGTGGAGTGCTTTTCTATCACGTGTGAGGTGCTGGGTTCTATCCTCAGCACCACATAAAGTGAAATAAAGGTATTGCATCCACCTACAACTAAATACATATATATTTAAAAAATCATGACTTTCAACCTTTCTTCTTTGAGGTCCATCCTAACCTGGCCCTTCCTTCATCCCCATTCCTCCTCATGCTCCCACCTCACCTTCTATATATACATGAACTTAACCTCCTCTTTAAGGGGAATCCTGTCAGGAACATAAATACCATGACTGTATCACCAAAAATTGTTATACACATTTTAAAAAAGTAAAGTCCATTCTACCCTGACCCTGTGTGCAAGAGCCGCAGGCTGCTCCCACTTAAGGTGGATCCGAGACCTCCGGAAGTGTGCAGACCGAGGACTATGAAAAGGAACTCATTCCTAGATTATAATCTAGGAAATCCAGGAGGACTACATTGGTAGCCAGCACTAAAGAACCTTTCTCCTTTTCTTTCTCACAGTTTTGGGGATGTTTGTTGAAGGTAGGACTCTGTGTGCTGGGGCTGAGAGAATTTGGTTGTTTCAGGAATGCTCTTGGATGGACCTTTGGCAGGTGGTAGGAGTTTCTGACTAAATTGTTCCCATCAGCACATCAGAATGGGAAGTTGATAGGTACTGTAAAAACATAAGTTGAGAGGGGATCCTAAGCATACAATAAAATTTTAAACAGAATTGGAATTCCCCACATTAAGTATCCAGACCATGTGTATTCTGAGAGTGAAAGCTTTAATGAGGGCAAAAATCTTACTTAAGCAAAATATTTGTCTGGAAAGAAAAAGATGAACAATTTGAATGGAGTAAGATTTTTTATTTTTTACTAAGTCAATTTTTTGTTTTTTAGCAAGTCAATTCAACACGATTTATGAAATATCATCTCATGCTAGCAATGATGACAAAAATTTAAATGGGACCCAAACTGTCATCCAGAAGTTTATAATAATTAGGACATTAACTGGTATTTGACAGTTAACAATTGATTGCTTTAAATCAAAATTAGTTTTTGGATCAGCAATGAAACTACTAATTTTCTATCATATAGTTATCATGATAAAGGAAGCTATTTCTGTTGTTATTAATTTTCTCTACCCAAAGAACACAGGAGATGTTAACAGCACAACAGTATCTAAAACCAAAAACCATTCAGCCTCTTCTTTTATTCATGAGAGAGCACTGAAAATTTACCTGAGAATATGCATGTTCCTCTTGTCAAGCACTTTTTCCCATTATTATTTTCTAATTCTAACAGGATGCATCCTGTCTCTCTGATTTAAGCAAAAAGTTATTTCTTAAATCTCATCCTCAGGGCTTATTCTTTCATTTACTCTGTGAACCTAGTTTTGTGGCCTATCGTGCAACCCCATTATCCATTCTGTAACTTAGCATATCGTTTTCCTCTCAAGCTTATCAATCTTACAGGTTTGGTGTAGAGCAAATTCATCTTTTTATCTAGCATAAAATTTTTTAGAATGAACTAGCACCTCATGTCCCAGTTAAGTGGAACTATTCCCTATAATATTGCCTCTTGCTTTCCTACCTCCATGCTTTTTCTCTCCCTTTTCTCTCCATTTCCAGTCACTTAAATCCTTCCAGCTTGTTACGTATGACATAAATGCTAACTTCCTGATTACCTCCAATAGGTCTGCTCTGATTTCTCAAATAAAAGTCAATTTTTTTTGATGCAAATGTTTATTGTGGTAGTTATTATTGCTGTTTACTGTATTTGACTCTTAGGCTCATTTGGGGTATGCAGTAAGAAGTTCCTCCTTGCCTCTGAGCTCAAGTATGGTCTTAGCACACTTTTATCTGACAGAAAGTAAATGGAAGTAGCATTTATCACTTCCATGTGGAAGCTTTAAGGGTCAGAATGTGCTGTGCCATATTCTCTTTTCCCTTTGCTAGGTGGCCTGTGATCCAGATAATGGCTCTCTGTTGACCTAAATTGCACAGTGAGAATGTTGATGATGTGGGACTGAGCTCCTAGTCGATCTTCAATAAATGTGTAATATGAGTAAGAAATAAACCTTCATTATTTAAGCCTTTGAGATTGTAAAGCTGTTTATTATTGTAGCAAATCCTAGTTTATTCTAACTAACAACACTTGTACATGATGTTAATGTCTCTTTTTATTTAATTCACTTTAAAATGTGTATTGATATTTTGTCCAGTGTCCAGATGACTTTAACCCCAGCTGATATCTGATTGCAACCCCAAAACGGATTCCAAGGGAGAACTAAGAGAGAAAGTGGAGTTTTCAATCACCTGTTTTTCTCAGTGGTCATGAAAATTTCTATAAAGTAGTCATTTATATGTAAGGAATGCATGTAAGTTGAAAGTGAATAAGACAGACCTTCTTTGACTTCCTTCTGACAGGCTGATTTTCCTGAGGTTCTGCTGTTGACTGCCTTCTTTTCCTGCACATTCTTCTTGGAAAAATCTCACATTCCCCTGTGATTTCAACTCCAAACTATTTGTCTTGCTGCTTCCCCCCCACCCCCAAATAATTGTATTTTCAACCCTTAGAAGATCTGAAAAACTGAGTCCTCCCTCATTTTCTGACCTCCAATATCATGAACAAAATAAAATGGTTATTTTAAACCACTAAGTTTTGGAGTACTTTGTAATACAGTGGTAGGAACCAGAATAGTGAATTACCTGCATTGCTTGCTTCTGGCCTCATTAGAGCTGGCCCTGTAACCTGGGGACTTGTAGCCTCTCTTGTCCATATCCCATAGCCTCTTGCCCAAGAGCCTTATCCTAACTCTTACTACAGAGCAGTATACTTGCTAAGATCCTTATTCAGAATAGGCTGGATAACCTCTCAAATGTGGATGAATTTAACTAGTCTTTTGTGTTCTCAAAGCCATTCACTTTAGTGATGTGCAATTTCGGCTTTCCATTTCAGGCTATTTGCATGAAAAAAGGAGGGGTGTTGGCATAAGGAAGATTGTATAAATTTTTGTCTGACTTTCCCTTGATTCTGATGGCAAAAAGCTTTAGGAAAGTTTCTATGAATTCATGTACTTACTTCAACTTACATGGAGCATGCCATTGCTGTGGATAAAGGAGTTGATTTGGCCAGGTATCAGTGCTGGTGAACGGTGGGAAGTCAAGATGTCTATGTAGGCTGAAGCCAAAATATGAAGAACCTGGAATGCCTGGCTAAAATATTTCAGCTCCATCCTGTGGGTGTTGAGGAGACATCAACATTTTTTAAACATAGTAAGCATGATTATTAAAAAAAGCAGAACTGGAGGCAGTGTGCTGGGGAAGATGAATTCTAAGTGTAGTAAGTTGGTGGCCAGGAGATGACTGTAGTAGTCCCCATATCAAGAGAAAGGTGAAGGGAATCTGCAGTAAGAACTCTCAGTGGGAGAGACAGGAAGGCATAGATCTGAGGAATATCAAGAAGAAGGATTGAGAGAACTGGTGGTCACTTACACTAATAGATGGGTCAGGCATGGTGTTGAAAAGACTCAGCATTAAAAAACTTCAGAAGACAGAACTATCCCTACAATTCAGTATCTGTGCAGTGAGTCCTATGTGCTAAGAGTTTTACACAGGAAACTTTTATTGATCCTCACAATAATCTTGGGTTATTGCAATTTCACAGAAGCAATAGAGATAAATAAGATAATGTCCAAAGCTGTACCACTGATGAGCAGTGGAGCTAGGATTTGAACCCAGGTGATTCACCTTCAAAGTGGATGCTACTTACTACTATTTTTGTCTTCTCTATTTATTTACAGAACTCCCAGTCTTTTTTCTTTAGTCTTATCATACTTACAGGGCTTAATAAAACATTATTTGATGCCGAACCTCATTTTTCAATTGCTAGTAAATGACCATGCTTCCCTGACAGAGGAAATAAATCAATTATATTCTGGGTCTATGGAAACATTTTCTGAAATAGGGTCAGTGTGGGTCAGCCAAGAACATATTAAGTGGCATAACAATATCATTACCAACTCTTTCACTACTCTGATTCTGTATTGCTAGATATTTGCAACAATTATGGCTCTATAAATCCTTATGTAAAATTTGAGAGAAAAAATGAGAGAGAGCATTTTTTAAAATGTGGCTTCCACAGAGTTCTTTATGTATAGAGCAAACTTACATTTCAAGGTGACCTATCCCAGTATTATAAATATCATTCATGGAAGAGATGATCAAAACTACACACAGAAATATCCTAAAAACTATGCTGTTAAATATATTTCTATTGTTCTCTGAAATTTGTGAGATGCCATCCAATAAGCTAAAGCCCCTTAGTGATTAAAATGTGTGTTTTTTTGGAGGTGGAAACAGGTGAGGAGTGAATTTTGAAAATGATTATAACAGCTTTACATATGCATGATGCCTTTGCCACAAGGACCCTCGCACACTTCAAGAATGACTTAACAAATGCGTATTAATCTTCACATTGTCCATAGAGAATATGTGCGAGGTAAGCAGTGTTTATCAATAAGTTTTCTTCTCTCGCAAAAAAAGAAACCCAACCTTGTCAACGGAAGGTGTTGTGACAATCTCTGTAAGGTCACTGACTGTGGACACAGTTGTAACATTTGCACTGAACTTGCTAGGTTCCATGGGCACTTAGATGTAATGGGAGTGGAGGTGATCTGTTCTTCCTCCTTTTCTTCCCTTCCCTTTCCTCCTTCCTCCCTCCCTTTTTCTCTCCCTTTTCTTCTTTCCTTTGAAATGTTCTAAAACGACTAAAATTCTGACCAACCATTGGGAACAAAAATATCTAGTTTTATTTTGTCTCTTTTTTCTTTCTTTATACTTAATATGAAAACACAATTTCCTCATAGTAGTTCCTGATTTACATTTCTGCTCCATTGGTGGATTTCTCCCTCTGTGTTCAGCAACATCTCATTCCTAATGACTATTTATAGCCTCCCAGGGTTTCTGTGGCCCTAAGTATCACCGTTGAATTTATCAGAGTTCTTGCCTATCCTGATTGCCTGGGTGCACCTGCTGTGGGATTTATAGCCTTGAAAATAAGTACCAAACACCTAGTGGCTTCTAAACTTTTTTTTTTTAAATCAGTCTTTCAAGCAGGTTGCTTTCTACCCTTCCCCTCCTTAGGAGGCTCACAGTGGCTGTTTCTACATGATGTTGAATCATCCAGATGAAAAGTGAAAATTCTGTCAATCTCCTGTTCTCAGCTGTAGTTTAATGTAAGAGGCATTTGTGTGGTTGTGATGAAAACAAGATTGGGAGGAGGAGAAGGCCCTAGATCTCTGTCTCCCAGGTCTTCATGCCTCCTTTCCTGAATTACCAGGTTCCTTTTTCCTACCACCATCACCTTGAGACCCAAACAGATGCTGTCTGCTTTTGAGACTATATTCTGGCTACTGCTATCTTCTGTTCTTAAATTTGCTCCTCTTCACCCTGCCCTGGGCCTGTGGTCCTGCTACACACCCCTCTGCATTCCTCTGCATCAAGGCTGAATACTTGTTAAATAAATTTACTCCTTTACTATTCACAGGGAATAAGAATCATCTCAGCTAAAGACCATCTGCATGTATGTATTCAGCTGCATCTGACAGTTAAAAGCAAGGGAAGCATGAAGAATGAGAGACTTCTGATGAAAGATAATGGATAAATCATCCAAACTAGGATCATTTGCTCCATCTGTGATGTGAAGAAGTGGGGGAATTGCAGAAAATGAAGGATGCAGAAACCCTCTAGGTCAAGCCAGTGTGTGTGGCTAAGGCGCAAAATGGATAGTTTCAGAAACACCAGTGAGGCCAACCCTGCTCTTCCACATAAGCCCAGGACCAATCACTTTGGGCACAGTCAGGTGGTTGGCTAGAGTGGTTTGAAAACAACTTATTCCCATGCATCATTTGTATTTCCTTTCAAAGGAACCACAAGTCTGCATAGTCTTATTCCTAGGATCTAGGGGAAGCCTCTACCATTTTTTTTCTGTTGAGCTGATACCCAGAGTGAGACATTTTCATTTTGAGTTGGGCGGTGAGGGATTTATAACTACTTTACAGATGTATGATACTTTTGCCTCAAGGACCTTCTCACACTTCACCTACTTCTCCTGCCTTTGGAAGGGGATCCTGAAGCAGTATGACTATTGAAATCTGAAAACTTCCTCCTTTTGTAACTCAGACCTACTGGGGGTCTCCCACGTGGACATGAATATTGCATGCCCGGTTTATCTTAAGTAATAAATCTTGAAGTCTTTTCTGTCCCCACTGTACTCCCAGTTCTGGAGCTACCATCATGTTTTTCTGGGAAAGTTCTTTCCATATTGGATGTACACTTTTGGCTTTAGATCACTGCCTTGGACATAAGAGGTTCAGCCTGGTTCCTGGAAACTGGGAAGAAAAAAGACTTGGCAATGCCTCATGACACAGTAGAGGAAATGCCCTAACTCTGCAGCCACCAGCTCACCACAATGGGATGTGTTTGTGTCTAGTTTCTAGGGAAACTCTGTTCAGTTTACTGCCTATTCTTTCCCTGGCCCAGTAGAGGCTCTGTAGTCTCCTGTAATCTTGCTGTGAGTTTGTTTTGCTTCCTGGATTTTGTCTATTTCAGCTTCTCTGTTATACTCACTGTAATCTATATCTGACTCTTGATACCCAGGTTGACTCCATCCACCCTCCAAACTTTTATCCTCCACTTCACTCCTCCTGGGTAGTCCCGGCTTATTGCATGAGTTACAAATCCTGCATATAAACTCTCTCTTTTCCTGTTTCTGGACCCTAAACACTTTGATGCTGGCATACTCTTTCCACACATCTAGCAACTTCCACAGTATGTTCCATTTTTTAGTAATCATCATTAACACAGCTGTGCACCTTTATATGGTGTTATGTGTGTGGAGACTTGTAGTTTCTTCATGGGTGTTGTTTTTAAATATATTAGCAACAACACAGGCCTAAACAAATAATGAAGTGGAAAACATCTATCAAGAGGGTTTTTGGGTGCTTTCATTTTGGGTTATTTTAACACAAATTTGGTGCTGTAAAGTCATAGGTACAGTAAACAAGAACCTATCCAAAGCTGCTACCTGGTTTGCTTTTGCCTTGTGGGCCAGATGATGACAGCTAAAGGACACCAAGGAGAAAGAAATTCTGTGTTTTGAACTCATAAAGAGGTATTCACCGTGATTTCACTTCTTATTTTTGTTCCAATTACAACAATATTTCTGAAGTGTTTGATCTCTGGTTGTCTTTTGAGGTTGCAAGCCCTTCTACCCTGGGTCTTGTCTCCCTTGTCTTTCATACGTTTCCTAAAAGATCCAAGACATAAGAGTAAGCAAGCAGTCATTCCAAGTGTCTCGCTCATTTCAAGAGAGTTGGAGGGCTTTTGGCATTCCTTTGATCTTGCCACTATTTTCCTTGCATTTCCAGGTAGGAAAAGGCTGGTGGGCATCCTGACACTTGCATAGACAACAATGTGTGGTCTTGAAGTTGATGGGACCTGTGAGGGGACACATTCTTTCCATAGTCCCCACTCTACTCTGAGCTCTCTCCCTATTTTCTGCTGCCTTCTTTTCCATCAGAGTCACTTGGGGAGGCTCTGACAGACAAGGAGCATTGTTGGTATCTCCAACTGGTGCACGGTGAGAGAAGGACTATACTCACAAAACATTGGCATGGCTCTCTGTCTATACTCAGATCAAATAAAATATATTGGGGAAAGGAAGGGAAGTTTGGGATGTTGTAAAAAAAAATTAAAAATTTAATTAGTTATGCCAAGTGAATATTGCACACATGCTTGGTCCCGTTGGTTCATTGATTTCATTCACTCATTGACAGTCTTGATTCTCGTGTTCATATTCCAATATAATGGATAAACTATTTTTAAAGGTGATGATAGCACCATATTCATTCTTTCCCTTATTCTGCAGTTTTTGATTCAATTTAAATTTATCAGGAAAATATCCTTATCTAGGTCAAGTCCCCTGGTTTCAGGTTCCCTTGGCACTCTCTCCTTGGTGCCAAGGAGCAATTTTTCTTTGAGTGTTTATTTGCTTAATGTATCTTTTCCCCAGCACACTGTAAGCTTCATGAGGCCAGGAGTGAGTCTGTGGCTCTGAGTTCCAAGGCTCTCCATCTCTAGCACAGTGTCTGGCACATGGTAGGTAGGTCATACTTATTTGTTGCTGTTGGGTGGATGTCTCTCACTCAAAGAAATGGGAATAGAAATCTTTTTTTTTTTTTTTTTTTTTTTTTTGCTGAAACTTTTCTGGAATGTCACCAATAAGTATAATGTATGGACTATGTGGTGGGGTCTTATTCCAGGCAAGACCAACAGACTTTGGATTTGGGGATCTCTCCATAGAACTGCTCAGTCTACTCAAGTGTCACAAAACTACTGATTTTGGTGAATTGATTAATTTTGGGGGCAAACTGAACAAATTAATATTTTAGTTTCAGCTAATATAGTAAATTTAACTAGTTCCTGGTGTCCTTTTGGGCCTGCTGGGATATTTCAACAGAATGATGAGGCTATTTGGAATTAATCTGCCACCATTCACCTCTGTTTTATTTTACAAAGTCAGCAGGTGGGAATGTTGGGCTATTTTTTGATCTACGTTGAAGACAGGTAACATGACACTTTGAACTTTCTGCTTTCTCCAGCAGTTCGTTCTTTCTGCTGTTTCTCTCTTTCACTAAGCCTTTCTGCCAAACACATCATACCTCCCTTTTGCAATGCCTGATTCCTGCTCTGTCCTTGAAAGCATTCTTTGATCTTTCTTCTTTTTGTCAGCATTTCATTTTGGTAGAGTTGCTCAATGAATTACTGCATAACTGCTCTTATCAGAGTCTGAAATTATATCCCTGGAGATCTTTGTAGTTTCCCAGCTTCAATGAATATTCAAGTACTTGTCCAAGAAGTCTCTTTCCCACTACTGAGTAGTCTACATTTTTTGCCTTATAATTCAATTCCAATTACACATGTGGGTGCATGCATCTACACACATACACAAGCATGCACATGTGGTGTAATTACTAGTGAGAGAAACACTGTCCATCTGTGGTCTATTGACTTCATTCACTTATTGAAAGAGTCTTAATTCACATGTTCATATTCCAGTAAAATGGATAAACTATTTTTAAAGGTGATGATAGCACCATATTCATTCAACAGATATCTATTGAGCACCTCCTATATGCCAGGTACTTGTTGAGGGTATAAGTTTGATCAGACACGATAAATGATCATACTACCCTTATAATATAATAGGATATATATATATATACATATATATATATATTTAAGTTCTTAATCCAATAACTTACACTAACATATAGAATTAGCCATCTGTGGTGGCACTGAAATCTCAGTCACTCGGAGACTGAGGTAGGAGAATCGCAAGTTCAAGGCCAGCCTCACCAACCTAGTTTACCTTAATTTAGTGATATCCTATTTAAAATAAAAAAATAAAAAGGACTGGGGATGTAGTTCAGAGTTAAAGTACCCCTGGGTTCAATTTCCAGTAACACAGTGATAATAATAAAAATAAATAAAACAATAAAAATATAGAATTATACCAATAAGAGCTAGAAAGTGGAGATAGATGTGGCAAGCTGAAAGCCTTTGAGACTTTGATTTAGTCAGGTATGTAAGAGAAGGCTTCTCTTTGGAAATATTGGCCAGAATGATGGGGCAAGTCAAAGGTAGGGGAGGTGGTGAATTTTGCTGGACCTGGCCCACTTTATACACCCTCTGTGCTTAGTCACAGACTGATGTTACCTACTGGAAACATGGCTTCTAGAAGAACATAGGGGGTAGATCAGTAGGAGCAGCATCAGCTTCAGCTGAAGCCATAAGCCATCAGTGGTCCCATGATCTGATTTGCTGACCTACTTCTCCATATGGATTCAGGGAGCAGTTTCTCCATGGTCCCAGGGACCTCTTTTTCTGAATGAAAAATTAGAAATAAAGAATAGCAGGATAAACTGAAGACCTAGTTGCTTCAGTTGGTCTTGGGGTACAAATGTACTTATCCTAACCCTCCCACTCCATCCATTATAAAACTTACCCTCCCACTGATCTATCACCATGGCAAGTACTAGTGGCCACATAGCCTCTCCATCTGTTTCATTCAGATCACTTCGTCCATGTGCCCATTATGTCAATTTGGGATTGGCTGTGATGAAGTTCACTAGGGTACTTTTGTTGTTCTTGTAAGGTAGATGCTTTCTGGTTGGCATTAATGTATGATGCAAAATTTTCACACTTCATGCCCATACACCTGTATCCACTCACATGCCTCAATCCCAGACATTTTTTGTCTCAAAACTGTCATTTTCCTATGAGGCCTCTGAATAGACAGCTAGGCCACATGCTACTGTCCAGGAATCTCTGTCTTTTCTTTTTTCTTTTTTTGGTACTGGAGATTGAATCCAGGGGTACCTAATCACTGAGCCATATCCCCAGTCCTTTTTTTCTTTTCTTTTCTTTTTTTTTTTTTGAGACAGGATCTCAATAAGTTGCTTAGGGTCAGGCTAAGTTGCTGAGGTTGGCTTTGAACTTGTGATCCTCCTTCCTCAGTCTTCTGAGCCACTGGGATTATAGGCATGGTGTGAGCCACCACTCTCAGCCCAAGAATCTATTTCTTTTCTCACCTGGGGCCATTTCTCCTTCCCCACACGGTGAATGACCACACATATGGATCACATATCCTTATAGTATGAAGATTTTCCCTCTCTATTGTCTTTCAAAGTAACTCTGTGTTGCTAATGCAGTTGCTATATGTTTTCAAATAGAAAACTGAAAAATGCATAAATGAAGTTTGGATTTTTCTCTTCCTCTTTCACATGGTCTCACAAGGATTCTCATATGGCTCTATGTGTGGCTGACATGAAGATCTTAGTACTCTGCTCTCCTAGCTTACTCTGCTTTAATCTGGGGTTCAATTGTTTGTTCTATTTCCATCTTATGATAGACTGCTGCTGAATCCATCCAAATTTATAGCTCGATGGATCTGATAGGATGTTACTAGCTTATAATGAGCAATTTAGACACATGGTCATTTTGTACCTCATTGTTAAGTATTCTGTTTCAGCATAGGAACTATCTTCCTCGATATGGAATGTGTTGTCTCCAGAACTCAGAAAGGCCCACTGTATCTTGTGTGTCCTTATTTGTGGCAGGAAATGCAAGATTCAGCTATTTATTTTTTATTTTGCAGATGGTTTTCTGATTTACATCTGAACCCCTAAAAACCATGTCCCTAAAAACTTCACTGAAGTGGCAATTCCCTGAATATCCCTAGAGCTTACTGTTTTTTGTTAAGAAAAAAAAATTTTTTTAAAGAATTATGGGGCTACTAGGCTGGAACACTTTAAATTTCTACATAATCAAACCAAAGTCCAAAGTAAACAATAAAATGAAACTGGAGACTTTGCCAGTCAGTTACCACCAACTAACTGCTACCTGGAGTGTTTCCATTGCAACCAATCAAATATGTTTTCTTTGACTTACTTTTTTCATTAGCCTATATATGCTTGCAGCCCAGACTATTGTAATAAAGTTCTTTGGATCTCTTCTGATTCTGAGTTGCCCAATTTATGAATTGTTCTTTGTTCAAATGAACTCTGCTAAGTTTATTTTGCCTAAAGTTTTTTTTTTTTTTTTTTTTTTAAACACTCTAAAGAGTACAGGTAACCTATCAAGTCTTCAAGTGTAAGTATTTACCACCTCTTTCTCATCCTGTCCAATCAGTATGCTGTCATTGACGTAACTGGTCAGCACGATATTCTATGGGATGGCCAGACAGCTTAGATCTCTTCAGACAATCTTAAGACGAGGGCAGGAGAATTAACACAGTCCTGTGGCTAAACTGAACACAAATATTTTTGCTCATCCAAGTTAATATGAACTGTCTGTGCTCCTCTTTTCTAATTGGAATACAAAAAGAATGCATTTATCAGATCAATAACAGCAGACTGTATATCTGAGACCTTGCTCCTCTGACGTTAGCCACAGTCTCACTATGGTCCAGCAGATAAAGTCAGGAAATCTACCTGACTGAGCTAGCAGTAGTTTTCAGCCATTCTGCAATAAGCATTTGGCTTCTGCATTGGCTAGGTTGGTGAAATAAATGGACATAAGTTAAGGACCATTAACCTGAATCCTTTAGTTATTCAATGCTAACACGAATCTCCTGTCATTCTTCCTCAAATGAGATGTTTTTTTACTTATCTTGGCTGGGGTGGTTGCAATCTCAGATATTTCACTATAATAGCTCCTATTACACAAATCAAAGATTCATTATGTAGGTTTACTTCAACTTCCAAATATATGGATTCCAAATGTATACCTAGGAAATGACCATTCCCTGGACCTGTGGGCCAAATGGACCACTGGGATCGGAGTGTAGTCAACTGTCCCTTTATTATCTCATCTTTATTGTCTCCAAAGTAACAGAGAGGCCATGATGATGCTTTGAGTTTCAACGTCAACTTTATTTAATAATCCTCAAAATGCTTAAGATAAGACAATAATTTACTACTTAATAGACATTATGTAAATCTATGGACTTAGAAGAGTTTGAAGAAAAAAAGTTTCCTAACACCAACCTGCCAAAATGCACTTTGAGTAAATATTGATAATGCTACTAATGATATTCAACTTTGAGAGTTTAGTGATTTAAATCGCTAATATGCAAATAAGGAAAAATTTAAAAATATGGATAGCCAAAAGAATATCCACATCTGACAACCTCTTACTTTCCAAGTTTTTGCATGCTCCATTTGAGGAAAGATTTATTCCAATGATTACTTAGATTATTAACTACAAATTCATGGAAATTTCTACTATGGAAAACTCAATTTTCCTAGGAAATGCAAGAATCTAGATGTGCAAATGTTACCTTTCACTGTAACTATTCACATTGGTTAAAGCTTCTGTCAGAAAAAAGAAACAAAAAACAAAAAACAAAAACAAAAACAAAAAACTAATCAAAGTGTGAGCCACAGGCTCAAGGGAAAAAGACTTGATCTCAAGCACTCATAACAAGAAATACATAGGTAACTGCTCCAATATTATACCAAATGTTTACTAAAGGTAATTTCCAAAGCCTTCAATTATCTTTAATAGAAGGCCATTTGAATGGTCCTTTTTTTTGCAGTCATTTCCTTGCAATGAAGCTTATAACTGTAATATGACCTCATTCTCCAGTTAATAGAACAATAAAACATTTTTTTTAATATTTTGTTTTAGTTGTAGGTGGACACAATACATTTATTTTATTTTTATGTGGTACTGAGGATGGAACCCAAGGCCTCATACATGCTGGGAGAGTGCTCTACCACTAAGTCACAACCCCAGCCCAATAGAACATTTTTATTAAATTGTTCTTTGAAGGTTTCTTTGGAGAATCCCCTTATTCAAATTGATCTCCAACTCTTGTTGATGCAGTAGTGCAAAGGGGAAAAAAAGTCACACAATTCTTTGGGTAATTAAGATTTTCTTAAAAGACTTAAATATATATTGCATCTTTTGTAGTACATGTATGTGGGAAAGAGGATTTTCCCTGACAGAAAATAAAACTGGCCTGGTAGAGACAGGTACATAATACCTTTTATTCCTAGTTAGTACCTTAAGAATGTTTGACTTACAGGAAGTGCTTAATAAATGTGTCAGAGTCCTGGGATTGGAATTACCAAAAGCAATCCTTCTCATCAGATTTTCACTTCTTTCCCTTTAGGGTCCAACTTAGTGCCTGGCTATTTTATCTGAGGAATCAATTCAAACTAATATGCTAATGATTGACAATTTATTTTTTCCTTTTTCCTACACATTTTTGTTTATTTGCTTGTTTGTTTGTTTTTTGTTACTGAGTAATAGTGAGTAATATTGTAGGAGGTAGAATAGGATGGTAGTCAAAAGTCCAAGTTCTGGCATGTCAAATCCTTGTGAGAGCTGTAGACTAACTCGAATAAGTCATTTTGCTTTGGGTTCCTCAGCTGTAAAATGGGGTAGTTATATGACTTAAAAGTGAGGTAATTCATGTAGAGAATCTACTAACTTATCATCATCAGCAGAAGATGTATGCATTTCAGAGATTCAAATTTTGGAATTTGGAGGTATGTTGGAGAAATGAAACATTTTTAGCTCCCACAAGTCATACTTCCTAAGCAGTTACCTGGTTACCCACAGAAAATGCTGCCCTCAAAAACATTGCATTTTGTGGCTTCCCACCTCATTCCTCATTATGATTACACTGGAGGTGAAAGAATCCGACGTTCACTCTCCAACATTTATTTAGCACTTACGGTGTGCTAAGCATTTTGTAAGGTACTAACTAGAGATATAAAAGCGAATAAGGAACAAATAAACTACAATTCAGTGTGTCTGATGCCTTGGGATCTTATTTTCTTTTTTCCAGCTTAAACAGTTTTTATTACTAAGAGAGTGTGCCTGGTACAATTCACTAGGTCTCTAATGTAGACATATTTCTGTACTTCCTTTAGGACTGACTTTACCTTTTTTAAAAAAAAAAAATCACTTACATTTCTTTTCATCATTCCAAAGTGGCAAAAGCACTTTCTCATCTATTCCCAGGTTGCTGCCAGGGTATGACCTCTGACTGCCCAGCAGAGACCCCTGATGAGGGCTGAATTGGCCATGTCTCATTCTGATAAATAATGGGCCTGGTCACCCCTCAGTGCCCTCCAGATTTACTCACAGGTCCCCGGGGACATCACCAGCAAATAAATCCCATGACTTGCTGCAGAATTCTTTTTCCTACGGAAGCCCTTCTTAGGGCTCTTTACTGAAGCCTTAACTGGACTGCCTTTGACTCAACCAATCTGGATGTCAACCCCAAATATCTTCAATCCCCCAGATTCATGACTGCACTAGCCAGTTTTCTAGATACTTTGGTCTGCTGTAGGCAGAGTCATTATCCCGTGAGTCTCCTTTCAATATCTGTATGTCCTCAATCTGTGATTTAATTGTTTGTTAACCTGTAAGAACATGTTCAATACCCATATGAGCTGCCTATTTGCTTTACCTTATGGTGCCCAATGGAACCAAGAAATATGTCTCCACACATGCAGTGTGATTGGCTGACCCGTTGCCTCTCAGAAAGCATAGGTGGTCAGTTGTTATCCTGAGGTACTGTTCTGCTTCTAGATATAGCTTTGGGTTGGATGTGAAATGGAATAAAAATGAATAAATAATGACAGGTGGACTGATGAATGACTTTCTCTTTGTCTCTGGTTGTCTCAGTAGCTCTGTGAAGTTCTGCTGGTGCCACTGCTGGTAGCAGGCCCTTTATAAGTAAATATTTTACCCCATAGCTTCAGAAGAATACCTTTGCATTCAGAAAGGCAGCATGCTGAATAAACCAGAGGTACCCAAAATAAAACACATCAGGTTTCTTGTTGGGTTTGTAATTGTTCTGTAGTGTACCATCCTGCACCCACTTCCAGATAATCCTAGAGTGATTTTTTCCCCCACTTTTAGTGCAATAGGATCAAAGAAATGCTCATCAAGTGCTTTCTCTAATTGATTTAGACAGTCCAAGCCTCTATAATGCCCCAGTGTTTCAATTTAACATTTACTGTTGTGTGCCTTGTGTAAATAGGTGCATTAGAAATTTAAGACTGGGGTAATGGGGTGCTGATGATGTGCAGGAGGAGGAGAAAGATCTACCAAAATTTTAGGTGGCCAAATGCCAGCTTCATGCTTTATACTCATCCTCCATGGTAACCTCAGGGCACCAACTTCCATTCATTTTCTTCCCCTCTAAGCCCATGTTAGCAGTGACTACAGACTGGATATTATCTAAACTCTCAGTGAATCACAGCTGACAGTGCTGCTATTTCTAAGCCAGAGAATCACTCTTTGAACAAAATGCAAGCGCTGTATCTTTTCAACCTGTTCTTCAACAGTGGAAGCAGCAGGATTCCAGCTCTGTATAATAACTGTCAGAAACAATTTCTGCTCTGTAAGTGAGGTGAAGCAAAATGTCAAAATATTTGAATACATTTCATTGAGGATATCTTCTTTTAAATTAGTGAAGGCTAGAGAAGAAGAATCCCATTCTCTCACATAATAAATATGCATGGAACTGAGGAACCACGTGCATTCTAATAAAGCCGAGTCCTGGCTCGTTAATGCATTATAGGTCCACAACAATAAAACACAATAATTACTAGTTAAAGAGATGCCAGTGTTGGCCTTTTACCAACATCCCTGAACATATAATTCATAATAAATTTAGTAAGGCTGAAGTCAGCTTGTTAATTAACCTATTTTATGCAATGACTGGAATGGAGGAAGCAATCACATAATCCAACAAGGCACCTTCCCAAATGTGCACATCTCATTTTTGGTTGTGATCTATGGTTTGGACCCATGAGACTCAAAGGAACTGGGTTCTTGCTTGTGTTAATACAGATGAGAAAGTTTGGGAAGAAATAGCAAAGTTAATTCTTATAATGCAACTACCATATCTTTGGAAAAGAAATTGCAGGAGAGTACACACATAACTGGTGGTGCTAGGAGATATTTAAAACCAACAGCTTGGGCAAAGAAAGGGCTGAGGAGAAGTTCTAAGAGTTCTAGGGAATTGATCAGGATGATGGACATGTACAGCACATATACACTTCCTTCCTTCATGCACAAAAACCATTAAAATAACTGAAAAGTTATGAACTTGTCACAGAACTGGTAAATAAGAAAGGGTACCCTTTTCTGCCAGAAACTGAGAAATTTCTGGACTATTGAAAATTGAAAGGATAGGACTGGCAAGAGCACAGGACTTCACAGTCTAATACAAATAAAGAAGAAATTCCCTCTGAATTTATATTTCTCCAGGTCCTCTGTGACTTCTCAGCAGATTGAGAGGAAGAGGGAAAAGGGTTGTGGGAGACCTCTTTTTAATCTGCTTTAGGATATGCAGGCTAGAGCTCCCCCTTTTTTCTCTCACCCTGAACAAAAGGTGACTGGAGGTACTTTTGCCACCAGGTTAAAAGGAATACCTACCCTCTAAGGAAAGTAAAGACATAGGATCTGACAAATTGCTAAACCTCCTTGACAGATATGGGGTGAGAGGCAAATACACCAATGTGCCAGAGTAGCTCAAGTACTTCTTATTTTACCAAGGGAGAGGTTGGGTTTGGAGGATGTGGATGTAAGGCAGGTAGGCTGACTGGGGTCTCTTTTTCTCCTCAAGGCAGTAGAGAGGCACAATGGAGAAACAGGAAACCCACTCTGTTCTATACATCAATCATAGTACATTATTTATAAAACAAATGGGCAACAAAGGATCACTGGGCATTGGATAAAAACTGACAGCATAAAAGTAAGAATCCAGGAAACTCACATAATGGTTAGCAATAGAGATAAGCCAGAAAACTGAAGAAAATATTAAATCAGTCCTAATTAGTATCCTCAATAAAATTCTAAAGATTATTTGTTCTTCTCTGATAAGCGGATGATGATACATAATGGGGGGTGGGAGGGAGAGGCAAGAATGGAGGAAAGTTGGATTGTATAGAGGAAAAAGAGGGGTGGGGAGGGGTGGGGGGAAGGAAAAAATAACAGAATGAGACAAACGTCATTACCCTCTGTACATGTATGATTACACAAATGGTGTGACTCTACTTTATGTACAACCAGAGAAACAACAGTTGTACCCTATTCATGTACAATGATCAAAATAAATAAATTAATTAAAAAAGATAAGGGGAAGAGGAAATATACTGTAATAGTTTGCATTTGAAATATGTTTGGGTTATTAACAGGTGAATGCTTTTGAGTATTTAGTGTTAGAATTAAACACTGAAGTAGTAACGGAAGAGACTATCTTAAAATATCTTCACTTTCTACTGTCTTTATGTAATTAAACTTCTGACACAGAATTAAGGATTACAAGTTCTTCTGTAACATCCCAACTTGCCAAATTCCTGTGTGAGTGCATGTATATATAGAAAATAAAGACAAAACATATATATAAAAAAAGACTATTGGTTCTTAAAAGCAAGCACACATTTGTGGAAAAACAGTAATCAGAAAATACAGAATTAATGGAAACTAAGATTTTGCTCTCTTAAATTTAAAAATTAACAGAATGGCTACATAATAGAGAGGACAGAAATAAAAGCATTACTAATCTGGTAAATAAAGCTGAGACAATTCCTTAGGCCATAAAGGGATAAAGAGATAAAAATTGTATGAACTGAGTTGTAGACATAAAGAGGCTCAATATATGAGATCCAATATCCATCCAATTGTTTTTTTTTTTCCTGGTATAGTAGAGAGTCAAAGGGAAGTGAAGAAGTGATAGAAATCATAGGGGAAAAAATTCCAATCTAAAACAAAAAACTTCAGCTTGAAAGAGTCAATTGAATGGTAAGGAAAGTGAATGGGAAAAAGACTGCTTAAGATATCCTAGTGAAATAACTGAGCAAAGATTTAAACATTAAGATGTTTGTTAATAAAATTTAATACTTTGATAGTTTAAAAGCTAAACACTGTGTTAATAGTCAGGATAATATGTTTTAACACACTTGCCAGTATTATTTGCATTATATTGGGTGAATATGGTCAAAAAAGTAATTACTAAGTATAACCATTCATATATAAACTTAAGAAGGCTTGCTTCAACATTACTGTTAATAGGAAAAAGGAAATTTAAACAACAATGTAATATGAATATGTGTTTTTCAGATAAGCATTTAAAAGTTTGAGAATGGAGACTAGGCATTGTGGAAATTCTTTTAGAAAGGGAACTTGGTATATTTATCTAAACTTAAAATTCAGAGATTTTTAGAGAGAAAATACACATTTTGATATTTATTGCAGAGAAATACTTGTGGGTATACTTGAAACTTCATGTGGAGAATATTCATTGCCATATAGAGAAAAGGTAGAAAGGAAGGGAGGGAGGGAGGAAGGGAAGTGTAGAAGGGTGAGAAGGAAAGAGCAATTGAAATGTTAAAAACAGGGTTAGGTAAAAAAAAAAAATGATGATGTATTTTTACTGTGAAATAGGATATAGTTGTAAAAAAATTAAAATGGCAGTTTTTGTAAATCTTCAGAAAGAAAACAATGTGATATCTGAAAAGGAGGTAGAGAAACTCTGGGGTGGTGGGTTTTAAAGCTTGCTCTTTGTCTCCGGTATTTTGCCTGCTATTTGTGCCCTGATCTGCAGAGTCCCATCACCATGACAAGCCAGATTTACTCCCCATAGCCAGCTTGTTTTAATAAAGTCCAGGAACAAAGGCCCATAACATTTCCTGATATAATTTTTCCTTACAATTCATTCTCCATCTAATCCAAAACAGTAGAGAGAGAAGGATTTTCTTTTCATAATTTGTTTCTCAGAGAAACTAAAGCTAATAGAATTGAGAGTCATTGAAATTTTTTTTGTAGAAAATCTGCATTTTAAGGACTTTATTATAAATCAATCTAGTGGTTTCATATCTTCTATGGACATTACTGCTTCAAGTCAAGAGAATATAACAAGTGTGATTTGGGCATTTGCAAATAAAATTGTGTAAGAATAAATTTATCTTTGTTTTGAACTTCTTTTATCTGCTTCCTTTCCTGCTTAGACTCAGAGAACTTAATCCTGTTATAGTTGGACATTTTTGTGTTAAAATTCAGTTTTTTGATGGTCAGTATGGTCCGTGAAATCATTCCATTCTAGTACAGGTATTATTAACGAGTGTTATATCAGTCCCTGTCAAGTTCAGAGCTGATTCTTTTCCTTGCCCTTAGAAAATCAAAGGGTCTGGCCCCCACTTCAAAGTGTGAGGTGGGCTAGGAGGAGGGTGAATGTAAAAAGGTGGCCTCTTCTCCCAGCTTTGACTGGTTTGTGCAGCTACTAGGGCTTGTGGTGGGCAATTATGACCAAGACTGCTCACTGTGCAGTTCATGAGAGGTTCCTCAGAGGAAGCATCCTAGGAAGGCACAGCCATTTTGTACCACCTCTCCCAGTGAGGTCCATTGCTGACTTCTATTGGTGGGGTCTCCACATCTCCATTGGATAGTTCTTGGTGACCCCTGGCCTTTGGTAGCTCCAGGCTAATTTTCGTGATATTCTCCAACACGCTTTCACCTGTCTGGAGCAGACTTGGCTCAGGCTTTCCAAGGTTGGCCCCTCCATGTCCCTGCTGTCTTTCCCTTGCTCTTGCAATGGCACACATCTTGCGAGGGCAGATGTATTGCAGGTTTTACCAGAAGGAAACCACCAAATGAGATGCAGAATTCATTTCCTTTATTACTCAGAATCATCTAAAATCCTCAGAAGACGTGCTCTTGGGCACTTCTCTTTCCCACTCCCTTCTCCCACCACTGCCTCTACCCTGCTGCAAAGTTCCTTTGAAGAAGAGATAACACAAGTGTCCCTACTTCCCTCTCAGATAGGTTTCCCCCCATTCTCCTGCCCCCTCCTGCTCTCTCACACCACCATGACAGCCTGGCTATTGTGAATGGCATGTATTTGAGAGTGTGCTTGCTTAAGCTGAGAATCTAAAAAATGAAACATCATTTTTTTTTCAACCGTGAACTGTTTCCTCAGCAATCTATGTATTTTCTGTTTAAAATCCAGGTGGAGGAATGTCCTGTTAGCAGCAGGCTAGAACAGCAAGATAGGGCACCTTTAGTTAATTATTTATATTATGTCTGCAAAGAAGCAGTACTAAAAACAATTCTATGAGTGAGAAATTAGGGAAGAAAATGGAGAAATAGAATGAGTAGTCTATATTATATTTGTTCTTAAATAAAATTCCACTTGAATCTGAATTTTTGTAAGTTCCCTAGGGGATTCCCTTGGCCATCCCAGTTTGAAATGACCCTCCTGTTGATAGGGTTTCCCTTGCTAGCAGAGTAAGAGAAGAATAACTTGATAAATGCTCTATTCCAGAATATATGTGAATGTGTCATTTGGGTAGCTGCTTGTTCAGATCAATAGAAGCAGAAAGGAAAAGATGCCATAGAGAAAACTTAGATAGCTGGAAATGGTGGTGCATACGTGTAATCCAGTTACTCTGGAGACTGAAGCAGGAGGGTTGCAAGTTCAAGGCCAAACTGAGCAACTTAGTGAAACCCTGGTTCAAAATAAAAAATGAAAAGGGCTGGGGATGTAGCTCAGTGGTAGAATGCCCCCAGGTTATTCTATCCCCAGTACCTGAAAAAACAAACAAACAAAAAATAGAAAACTCAGATAAGAGATAGTGAGGTCAGCAGTTGACTGAATGACTCTGCATCTTGGTTGGAGCTTGGAACCTAGTTGTACTTACTATACTTGGGTTGTGGGAGATTCTCTAGGATCTTTACAAGGAGCCCACTTTGTTCATTTTGTTTTAGTTAGGATGGGTGTCTCAGTTTTAATCCTGCAAAGGGGTGAAAATTGGCTCTTCGAAAGGGGAGCGAAAAGAATCTTAGATACTACAGTGGTTTGTAGGCCTCGAATGTGCAACTCAACCCAACAAATTTATTGATTAGACTTTAATTGCTCTCAATAGGGAGAAATTTATTTTAATTTAAAATTTAATCCATTAAATAAATTATTTAATTTAAATTCATTGATTAAAGTAACATTTTTCTCCTTAGGAAAATGGTAATGAAAAAATAAAGGTTGAGAAACATCCAATGAAATCTGACTGAGACATAGACACTTTTCCTTAAAGGTTTCTAAAACACAAAGGACATGCAAAAGTGACAAAAGCAATACTTTTCCTCAGGGTTCCTGAGTCTCTCAAAATGTCCATAAAATGAGTACTAAATTCTAAGAACACAGTCCATTCTTGGAGCTGCAGGAACTAATAAACATTTTTTATCAACTCATCAAAGAAAGAGAGATTAGAATGGGCTTATGCCCAATAATTAGAAGACATCTTGTGTAGATTTAAGTTACTCAACAATGATCTCTACTTCTTTGGTTTGCATTTAAAATATCAGAACAGCAAAATTCAGTTATAAAGATAATGAACCAATCACAGAACTGTGTCATAGCCTGCTTTTTTTTTTTTTTTTTGGTTAGGAAAATAATTTACTTAGTCCAAATACTAATATAGCGTTAGAAAAGGGAATTTAATTTTCCCTGTGTTACCGCTAGTTTTCTATCTCACTTTCCTCTGAAATCTAAAAAATATCTGGAGGAGTTAGGAGGTTCTGTTAGTGTGTGTGTTGATTTAAGTTCACATAGCCTTTTATAAAACCAAACCAAACATATATTACCTTTGAAGAAGACAAAAGAAAACTCATACAGTGAAAAATCCTCTTCTTACATTACAATACGACCCACAGAATAATTTGAATTGGAAAATAGACCAGGTAAAAAGCCTCATTAAGTCTCCACCACTTGTAGGGACTTTGGTTCTACCTCCTTCCATATAATCTTAATCACTTTATTATTGGACCATTAAAAATGCTACCCTCTTACTCATTTCAATAGCAATAGAACCTCTTTGATGACATAAATGAGACCCTTCTTGGCTCCTCATGTCTGGGTAATTTAATTCTAAGCTATTGTGTGGCCTTGTGGCTAATTGGTTAAGAGGCTCTTTCCCCTCCACTCATCTCTTATAAAATTGCCTTAAGTTCTGAAAGCAGGACAGGTGATTCTTCAAGTTTCCTTGTTCACTCCTTTTGAAATGAACTAAAATTATTTACCTAAAGAAACCTGGAATATGGGATACTTTGAATTTTTTAGGCAACACCATGGAACCCTAACAGTGGGTAAATTTCTTGATTCATCATCACCCCATTTATCCAAAATAAAATATGTGACTAACTTTTCTGTAGAACTCCTTCATTGTAGGATAAAATTGGAGTCCTGTGTGTACTCCTCCATATTAGGTAATATAAATGTCACAGGTATTTATTTATAAATCAATAGGAAATGTTGCCAGCATAAAACAAAAAAAAAAGTGTAATTCAACAGAAGAGATGAGAATATTGAACATTTAGGGTTTTCACTGATATTGCAGGTCAATGATTGCAGTTTGTACTGCTTACCTATGCCATGGGTAGGAAGCGTTTTTATTTATATTAAGAATCCTTTCTGAATATAAGACAAGATAAAAAAGGAGATCACAGTTCATGCCCATCTGATGGAAGAAGAAAGTCTCTTTCAGGTACAAGTAACAGAAGACCCCAATGTATGAGGAGGATTTATTGGCTTTTGTAAGGCCCAGGGGTAGAGCCAGCTTTTAAGTACAGCTGGACAATGTTTATAGATGGAAGTTTCTGTTTATAAATTGGCTAAATGACTCTCCTTTGTGTGTTGGCCTCTTTTTTAGGCTCTTATTTTGTGACAAGAAGGCTGTGAAAAGATTCTGACTCTTGCCTGCCTACCTAGACATATAATAGTTGTTTTCTTTCTTCCTTGACCTGACTTGTGACTTAACACCATGCCTGCTCAGATCTGTGTAACTTCCAGTCCTAAGTAGGTGAAATCCTGTACTATTTCCTATGGATTAATGTATTTTATTGCTTTCTGGACATTAATATGATTTTCTCTTAGCACCAGATACATGGGTCTTTTATTCTTCATGGATCTGTAGTTTTTTATCTTAATTGTATAATTGAATCTAATATCCAGGGAGCATTTAAAAAATACCATTGCTCAAGGCCCACCCCAGAGTAAATAAATTACCCTGACTAGGAATGGGGTCCAGCACTGATATATTTATAAACTCCCTAATGACTCCAGTTTCCAGCCTCAGTAAGTGGGTAGAAGGTAGGTAGAAGGAAACCCTGATTTGTAGTATTTGCTGATTTCCACAATGAGAATACTTACACTGTGCCAATTCAAACTGTGTCCATGACACCATAGGCATCTCGAGCTTAGCAAGGTAAATCGGAACCATGATTCTACCCTCCTTTTTTACTTTGACTCAATCTTCCTTATCTCAAGAAATGGTCCAACTATCCCTAGTTACTGAATGCAAATACCAGGCATCATCATTTATCTTTCACTTTTTTTCACCTCCCACATCCAGTTCCTTGGTAAAATTTTACCTGCCCTGTCTAAGCATATTTTCTTGTCATTGGCTCTTTGCGGTGCCAAATCCACGGGTATTTGTCACCGCCTGCAGCAACAATTTGTGCGGGTCTTTATAGGTGGTGGACTGGAAACTGAGCTACTTCTATCCCTGAGCTGCTTCCTTCCTTGCTTGTTTATGGAGGATAGAGGAAATGAGGCTTACTTGCTTTGAGAGGAGAGAGAGAGGCTTTGCATAAGAGAGAAAGAGAGACTTTGCTTAAGAGAGAGACTACACTTTCAGAGATCTATATCTTCTTAGTTCTGCTGCTTCTTAAAGGTGCGTCCTGCATCCTGTGAACTAAGGGTGTGTCTATCTGAGGTGCTTCTTAGTGAAGCGTCCCGCGTACTGCGATCTGCCTATCTGTGATCTAGAGGTGTGCTCTCAATTCTCTGCTCTGTGATCTGCCTTCCCCCGCTGCCTGCTGCTTCTCTCTGCAAGCTGCTTCTATCTGCTTGCTGCCTTTTCTTCTTCCTTTCTGCTAGTGGCTTCTCTCCGCTTCTTGCTGCTAGCTGCTGCTGCTTACTGCTGCTCCTTACGGTCCCACCCCTGCCTACTGCCTGCTTATATTCCCTCCAGGAGGCGGAGGGTGGGGCCACCCCAGTTGCGATCAGGCGAGGAGCCAGCTGCCCCATCACGGCAAGAGTCAAAACCAGCAGGCCTGAGCAGGCGTGCTCGGGAACACCTGTGCACGTGTTGTGCGGGTGGACTTAACTGAATATCGCCAGTGATAAATCACCTGAGTGTGCTTATGTTAATTAACCTCCTCACTGCCGATGTGATCATGGCACAGCCCCCAACATTTTCTGAATTTGTTCACTTCTCCCTATCTCTATTGGTATTGCCTGCATTTTTTTTTCTTAGCACGTAGCCATACATACCTTAGTAACCCTAAAGTTCCTTTTTTTCTTTTCTTTTCTTTTTTTTTTTTTTTGTCAGTGCTGGGGATTTGAACCCAGGGCCTTGCTTGAGAGGCAAGCACTCTACCAACTGAGCTATATCCCCAGCCCCTCCTTTTTTTCCAGTACAGCAATCCAAGTGATTTATATAGAAAATTATCAGCTCATACTTCTTTGCTTAAAGTCTACCAATTGCTTCCCAGTACACATAGAAGAAATTCCAACTCCTTGCTTTGGCAAATACCTTTCCATGTGAACTATTTGCTGAATTCCTTTCTCCCTGTGTTCCCCACTGATCTCACTCCATATCTCTACCATCATTGGCTTTCTTTCTGTTTTATAAAGACATTAAGCTCATCACCCCCTCAGTATGTCCCCTTATCTCAGATCTTAGGAATTTTGCATACTTGCATACTTTTCCTATAATGATCTGACCCCAGAGCTTCTCTTCAGGAAGGCCTCCCTGTCCATACAGACTTAAGAAGCCATCATTACACCTGCATCTGCCTCTGAACATCACATCTTTCTGCCGCATTTTCTTTATAGCACTTCTCATTTATTGTCTCATCAATATATCTGTTTGCTTCCCACCCCTCTACAAGAACAGACTCCTCCTCCTATCCACTCAGCCTACTTGGAAGGTCTATCAAGTGCAAGGATCTTGTCTGTCTTATTCATCCCTATTTTTCTGGCATTTAGAACCATGCTTTCTTTGTAGTAAGTGCTTACTGATGACAAAAATTTACTGTTGGAAACATTTTCAAAAACTAGTCTGCCTCGGACAAGGATAAAGGAACTATTTATAAATGTCTTTAAAAAAAATCACTTAGGGTGACTGTAGGCAATCAATTATATTCCTTCTTTATTTGGTTCCTTACTCTGTAAAAGACAAATAATAATATATCCTCTCTATTTTAACATGAAGAATTTAAGGATGTTTTTACACAAAGTATTTTTGTAGCATTGGCATATGACAAACATGTATGTGGTGAGGGCACCAATTGTAAAATCATGATTATCTACATCCCCTCCTCCCAAACTCCTAAATCTTAGCCTGATCATGCAAGTCACAGTACGGAGGAATGAGAAAATCCAAGAAGAAATGAGGATAATGGGATTTATAGATGAAGCATATTAGTTATCGAAGAGGGAAAAAAAAAAAAAAAAAAAAAGGTGGCCAGAAAAAGAGAGTGAAAGGAAAAACATGAGCTGGAAAGATTGCTCTGGCTGAATTGGGTGGTGGGTTTTGGAGAACTCAGAACAGGGAAGAGCACTAGGATCTGCTGTGACCTGGAGGACCTATGCATGCAATAGTGAGGCCAGGACTACTGATAAGAGAGAGATTTTTTTTTTTTTTTGGAAAAGATTTGCTGTGGTTTATTATTATTATTATTATTATTATTATTATTATTATTATTTTGTTTTTGGTATTTCCAGGAGATGACAGTAAAGACTTAATTTGTTTTTCAATTATTTTTTTGGTTACCAAGTTGTTTTCTGTACTGCAAACCTGCAACCCCTTTTCTAGGGTTGGCCTCAAAGAGAACAAGTAGGCCTGGTTTTGTGAGGACTATAAAGGGAAATGTAAATGTCATCAGTCAACATCTGACCATCTTCCATGTGACATTTCCATAGACTTAAGTGCGGCATTGTATGATAGATACAGCAACCTGCATGCCCAAAGAAGGAGAAGACAGAACCAAAGAACTCTAACTAGTAGCATTTTCTAATGTGGAAGGCACTGGACTAGGAGCTTGGAGAAGTTTGTTAACTTGCCCAAAGTTATACACCAAGCCAGAATTTTCCTGACCTTTTTCTGGCCCCAGAAAAGCCTTCTGACATAGCATCTTCTGGTAGCTGATGAAGTAGAACCCTGCTGGTTTAGGCCTGGAAAGTGGGTGATGGACTGTCTTTGACTTTTACCAGCCATTCAACTTTGGGAACATCACAAAACCATATCCTCATTTCTAGAATGAAAAGTTGAACCAGGTCAGTGGCTTCCAGACGCCAGTCTGAGAGCCTGTGTCGTCAGTCTATGAGGAAGTTTTCACTGGTCAGTGGCAAATTAAAAAAATGCTAAAGATAATGTTACATCTAACATCATTATATATTTATTACTGGAAGATTGCTAAGTGGCCTTTCTTGGAAAAAGATGTTCTCTGTTTTATTGTAAAAATAAACTTTGCTTTATGATATTATAGTATATGGACAGTAGTTATTTTTGAAGAAAAAAATTGTCTTGACTTATTATAAAAAGTTCACAACCTTTGTTGGTTCACCAAAATCTGTGAATTCTTTGAATTAGATTATTCCCAACATCCTTTCTAGTTTTGAAAGTTTTGACAAGAAGAGAATTGCGAACTTAAATGCTTGAAGTTGAAGTGTTTGGTCAAGTACGTAAATATTGAGTAAAACTGGGGGCAAGACTCCAAGTTGTTTATATCAATCAACCTAACATTTACTAATAGCACTGCCATTTGAAAAACACTGCTCACTTCAATTAGTAGTCAAATAAAGGTGTGAGTGGCTAGCACGTGGCTGATGGCCTCTGCTTTGCAAACACAGCTGTATTATTTTCTGACAGTTTTCTTGCAGTTTTAACAGTTCCAAAATACTGTATCACATTTTTATTCTTATAATTTTAGCCATTATTTATTATGGCAATAAAATCATATTGTGGTGTGGTTTATAAGTGTTTCACATCATTATGGAGATTAACAAAAAGAGCACTTCTTTATTAAATGCTATTAAAATGCAGGCTTTTTGCTTGGGTAAAAAATGTGGAGTGAAGTCCTGTTTAAAGTATATGAAAAAACATGCTGAACTTGTGTATTGATTTTGTCACAGCATGTGATTAAACAGCAGAATTTTTACTGGTCTCATTCTTTAAATTTTTATCATATTGTTAATTGATGAATACGTGCTCATGTTCCTACAAAATTAGAGAAATAAGCAATTTACCTATCAATTGCATTTTAAAACCTCACGCAAAAATTGGTGCTAATATTGCAATTTTTTAAGTCCAGGATATATAGTAAGGGCAGACTTTTTAGTAATTTTCCAAAATTTCTATTTTTGTGGATTTTCAACTTTATGAACTACTGGAAAGCATCCTCCTTTTCCAATGTAACTGTAATCCATCTTCTTTACTCAGGGGGAAAGAAGAGAATCAGCTAAAAAAGAAATCATCTCCTGGAGGTATGTAGAATGAAAAGGCACATCATCAATCTACCTAAATCTTTGTTTTGATATATGATTGCAGATGGGCTACAAAGCAGAACTTCCAGACATGACAAGCATTCAACGCCTTTCATGTTGATTCCCCCCAAATTCTAATAAGGCAGAAAAAGAAATGGGATAGGTTTGAATATGAGTTATTCTTTTTAGGTTTATATTAGTACATTATAGTTTTACATAATTGCAGGTTCATTTGACAGATTTCTGAATGCATATAACATAATTTGCTTCATTTCATTCCCCAGAATACCCTTTTCTCTCCCTCCTCCCTCCCCCTGGATCCTCTTTCTCTACTCCACTGTTCTCTTTCTATTTTCATGAGACTTCCTTTAAAAAAAAAATCCTTATTTCTCTCTAGCTTCTGCAATGAGAGAAGACATTCTACCCTTAACTTTCTGTGTCTGGCTTACTCCACTTAACATGATGATCTCCAGTCCCATTCATTTACCAACAAATGACATAATTTCATTCTTTACAGTTGAGTAAAACTGCACTGTGTATATATATATCACATTTTATTTACCAATATACCTATTGACAGGCACCTAGGCTGGTTCCATAACTTGATTATTGTGAATTGTGTTGCTATAAAGTGTGTTTATTTTAGTTCTTTTGGATAATTTCCCTAAAGAGTGGGATAGCTGGGTCAAATGGTGTGTCCATTCCTGGTCTCTTGAGGAATCTCCACACTGCTTTCCAAAGAGGTTGTATTAATTTGCCATCCCACCAACAAAAAGTACATGACAGTACCTTTTTTTTACACATCCTCACCAGCATTTGTTATTATTTGTATTCTTGATGATTGCCATTCTAGCCAGAGTGAGATGAAATCTCAGTGTTGGTTTGCAATTCTCTGATTGCTAAGGGTGTTGAACAATTTTTTTTTATATTTGTTGTTGACCATTTGCATTTCTTCTTTTGAGAAAAGTCTGTTTAGTTTGCCCATTTGTTGATTGATGATGATGATGATGATGATGATGATGATGATGATGATGATTTTGGGGTATTGGGGATTGAACTCAGGGGCACTCGATCACTGAGCCACATCCCCAGCCCTATTTTGTATTTTATTTAGAGACAAGGTCTCATTGAGTTGTTTGGTGCCTTGCTTTTGCTGAGGCTGTATTTGGACTCAAGATCCTCCTGCCTCAGCCTCCCGAGATGCTGGGATTACAGGTGTGCATCACTGTGCCCAGCTATTTGTTTTCTTGTTGTTAAGTTTTTTGAGTTCTTTATATATTCTGGATATTAATCCCCTTTCAGAAGACTAGCTGGTGAAGATCTCGTCCCATGTTCTTAATTGTTTCCTTTCCCTGAAGAAGTTTTTTAAGTTGATACCATCCCTTTTATTGATTCTTGGTTTTATTTCTTGAGCTTTGGGAATCTTACTAAGGAAGTTGGTGCCTGTGCCAGTATGGTGGAGCATTGACCTTATGTTTTCTTCTAGCATTTGCAGTGTTTCTGATCTAATTCCTAGATCTTTGGTCCACTTTGAGTTGATTTTTGTGCAAGGTGAGAGATAAGGATCTATTTTCACTCTGCTGTATATGGATATATTGTTTTCTCAGGACCATGTGTTAAAAAGACTGTCTTTTCTCCAATGTAGGTTTTTGGCACCTTTGTTGAGGATTGGATGACTGTATTTATATGAATTTGACTCTGTCTTACATTCCATTGGTCTTCATGTCACAATATCATGGTTTATTATGATGACCCCAGTATCACTCTTCTTGTTCAGTATTGTATTGACTATTCTGGGTCTTTTATTCTTCCAAATGAAATTAGGATTTTTTTTAGTTCTGTGAAGAGTGTCATTGGTATTTTAATGGAGATTTCATTTAATCTGAGTATGAGTTGGAGTAGCATTGAGAATCAAGAACAGGAAGCTCTGAGAAATAAAGGACACTAACTGTCTTGTTTAGAGGTGTGACCCTCATTGGACAGGGGACCCTTGGAGGCCCCGCAGCTGGCTAGTGTCAGAGTCAGCTGAGTACACATCTTTCTACAATTCCAGGTTAAACACCAAATGTAGTTTTCCTTAACCATTGCTTCAAGCTTTGACTTCTTCTGGTCCTTAAATGTCCATTATGATAACATCATCCTTAAAATTCTTGGTCCTAGGCCTGTCCATCCATCTTTTAAAAGTGAGCTGAGAAGAAGCTGTGTGGTCTCGTGAGTTTCCCTCTCCCTGCTTACGCGCTGCCACAGTTTGCAGTGGTATCCATTGAATGACATATCGTAGTGCCCCCTCTTCCACAGTTTCACTTTTTATAGTTCCTGTTACCAGCAGTCAGCCAGAGACTAGAAATAGTCAATGGAAAATTCCAGAAATAATTCACAGTTTCTAAATGGTGTGTCATTCTGAATGGTGTGATGAGATCCTTTGCCAGCCTGCTCTAGTCTGGCTGGGACACAAATCATGCCTTCATTCAGTTTTTCCATGCAGTTACTCTAACCATTTGTTAGTCATTTAGTATCAGTCTTGGTTATCAGATCAACTGCTGTTTGTGTGCAAGTAACCCTTATTTTTTAAAATAGTAGTCCCAAAACATAAAGGTAGTAATGATGGAATTTTATTATAGTATGTTATTAAAATTTCTCTATTTTGTTATTAGTTATTGTTAATCTCTTACTGTGCTTAATTTGTAAATTAAACTTTAGCACTGCAAAAACAAAAAAATAAAGTAGGTTATAAACTTTATCATAGATGCACCTGTTGAGGAAAAAGCATAATGTATATATGTGTAGATACATATTTACATATACATGTATGGGGACTATATATACACACAAGTATATACATATGTATTTGTATATATGTGTATATATGTGTATATATATGTATATGTGTGTTTGTATATATATATATGTGTGTGTGTGTGTGTGTGTGTGTGTGTGTGTGTATGAGTTGAAGTACAACCCATGGGTTAAGGTGTCTTTTGGGGGTCTTGAAACATCCCTAAGACCTCCTTTACTTATGGATAAGGGAGGACTACTGTATATTTTTTGAATTCTATTCTGAACCAGGTTTTCTTTTGGATTCTTGAGTCATGGGGGATCCTTACTGAACTTTCTCTGAACTTTCAGAAGTCAAGAATGTTGAAACCTTAGAACACATTTCCCAAAGTTAGGTGCATAAAAAAAAAAAAAAAAAAAAAAAAAAAAAAACATGCATGGAAATATTTCATGAGCTTTTGCTGTGGAGGGGAAAGTAAGTAGAAAATTGACTGACTTCATGACTGAATACATCTGAAACACTGATTCAAATTGCAGCATGTTTTCCCAAAAGACTTCTCAGAACATCAGTTTCTAAGAGGGTGAATAGAATGGTTTCTAGCTCCCATTTTGCTTGAGAACCCTTTTTTATTCAAGGAGCATCTCTAAGGACTACATTTTAAGGAGTTTGCTTAGGAAAATCTTAGTCTTATGACAATGATAGGCAAACATTAGTGCATAGAGATGAACATGGTGAGCTCAGCAAATATTCAGATTTTAGGTGTCATCTTCACAGTGAGTAATTCAACAAATTTTTCAGGGAACTCAGGAGTCTGAATTTAAAAAGCATCCTAGAGCAGGGCTTCTTGAATTTTATTTTGAATAGGAATCATGTAGGCTTTTGTTAAAATGCAGAGTCCGACTCCACAATCCCGTAGTGGGGATCTGGATTCTGCCATTCTCACAGGTCCCACTGTTGCTGGTGATATGAAGCCCACACTTTGATAGCATTGGTGACCATCCAGTGCTGTCCACTCCTCTTATTATTACAAATGTCACTGTCTTCCAAAATTTATGTCACTTTCAATTCATGAACAAGTGTTGCCTTATTGGCCATAATTAAGTTCAGAGTCATAATTTCCTTCATTGCTTATTCTACCATCTGAGAGGTGGAACACTTAGCAAATATGTCAAAATTTATCAAATGCTCTTGTTCTAACCTAACATGATGTCCAGATCCTTGCAGTCCTCCTAACGCTATTCTGTCACTACAGTAATCTGACAGTTTTTGGTACTGTCGCAGACACTGCCATGCAGGCCTGCAGTCTTATGAACAGATTTGCTACTTCTGTTTTTGCTGCTTGTATTATTAGGCGTTCTCCAGAGGAACAGAAACCAATGGTGTGTGTGTGTGTGTGTATGTGTGTGTGTGTTTATATTTACATTTATATTTATTATGAGACTTGGTTTACTCCAGTATGGAGGCTGAGAAGTTCCATAGTCTGCAACCTGTAATCTAGAGAACCAGGAAAGCCAGGGGTATAATTCAGTCTGAATCCTAAGACCTGAGAATGGGGGGTGAGCATTGATGGTGTAAGTTTTGTTGGAGTCCAAAAGCCTGGGAATTAGAACTACTGATGTCCAAAGGGGCAAGAGGAGATGGATATCTTAGCTTAAATAAGGAGAAGAGTAAATTTGTTTCTCCCTCCTTTTTGTTTTCTTTGGGTTCTTAGTGGATTGGATGGTGCCCAACTGTATGGGTGAAGGTAACTTCTTTATTCAGATCACTATTCAAATGCTCATTTCTCCCAGAGACACCCTCACAGACAAACCCAGAAGTGATGTTTTACCAGCCATCTGGGCACCTTTTAACCCAGATAAATGAGTTGGCATGTGAAATTAACCATCACACACTATGGTTGTCAATAATTTTACTTTTACTTTTACATATATTATAAACTCCATAAGCTTTATTAGTGCCTTTGCTTATAATAGCAAATTGCTTTTTAAAAACTAAGAAACAAATTAATATTATATTTATTCAAATATTTGCCATTTCTGACCCTCTTCTTTGTGTACATTCATCAGATATTCTTTCCTTTCTCTGAAACATATCTGATAGTGTGGATCTGTTGCTGCGTAGTTCTTTCTGCCTTCATTTATCTGAAAATGTCTTTATATCACCTCATTTTTCCCCCTTTTTCTTCCGAAATTATTATAGATTGATGACAAATTAAAAAATAAAAAAACAAAATAAATCTACCATGAGGCAGTCCTACCCACTCTTCCCTGGCACTGCTCCATTTTTGAGTGCTATCTGTATGGTTACAGTTGGTACTCAAGCACAAATATGTCCATCCTCTTCGTATCCTGTAAGCGACTGGTGCTCTGTTTATTTTTCTTGAAGTCTTTTTTTCTCTTCCTGACTTAGTTTGAATAATTTCTGTTGACTTGTTTTCAAGGTCATGATCCTTCCTTTAGAAATGTCTCGTCTGCTTTTAAGCCTATCCAATGTTCGTCTGCTTGTTGTTTTTGTTGGGCTTTGTTTTAATTTCAGATACTATATTATTTGTTTCTAGAATTTTTCTTTGGTGCTTTAAAAATAGTTTTGTTTTCCCGAAATATTTCTCCTCTTTATCATTATGTCCATTGTTTCCTGTAAATTCTTTAGTATATTAATAATAATTGCTTTAAAGTCTTCTCCTAATTCCAATATGTTCTTATTAAATATGCTTTCTTTTAATATGGTTTACATTCTCCTTGTTCTCATGTCTTGTCATTTTGTACTGTACTCTGAACACTGTTTAATAAACAGTGAGAACTAAGGAGACACTTTTTGTTCCATTTTACTGATTTCCCAGAAAGTTCAAACCCTTTCCTCTATCTGGCAGTGAGGCTGAGCCAGTTCACTTAGATTTCTTCTAGAGCAGTGTTCTGAAGTTGGACTTCAGCTTTAATTAGATTAATATCACCTGTGATTGGCTTAACCCCCAAGTTCCTATGTCACCTCTCATTTTGATCTGATAAGGATTGAAGCAGGAAGGGGTTGGCCTATAGTTCCTGACTTTTTTGGTTGACTTTTGGATTCATCTCTGTCAGGGCTCAAGAATGTTTGTGAAAGAATTCCCAATTTCTAGTCGTTCATTGAATTTCTTTGCAAAATTCAAGGTCGTGTTAAGGATGGAAAGAAGAATATTCAGGAAGTTTGCATTTGGATCTCCTCCATATTCTAAACCATTCTGCCAGCCCACACTATTTTTGTCGCTGCAAAGTTTCCTCATCTATGACAACTTCTTCATCTATCCCCTACAGACAGGCAACTGCTCCAGGAGAAGGAAGCTTCTAGAACTCTTATCACCTATGATGTGTTCCTTTCTCTAGAGGGCTGTTAATCAAGGCTTCCTTGCATCCTCTGTTCTTCATTACCCCAATGGACAAGTATTTTAATTGTTTTCCAGTTTTGTTATTATTACTACAATGAGAACAAAGGTGTTTTGCTTCCTTCTTCACCCTCACCATGGTAAATAACCACAAAACATATACTTACCCATTTTTTATTTGAAATAGGTAAACCTAGAGCACATTTAATCATAAAGTAAGCAATTCATACTAGCAAACTTTTTGAATAAATGCAGATTGCTATGCACTGGATGATAACTACCATTCAATTTACCTTGATTTCCAGTTTCAGTTGAAATTTTTTAGAGGCATAACAAGTCTTATGAGCTGCATTGGGTGTCTATTCTATGGTCATTGTTGATTTTGTAGGTGCTGAGGGTATCTACTGGGGTAATTTTGGGGAATACCTTCTTAACAACTTTCCTGGGAAAGAATCCCTTTGTGTTTTGTTCCTCTCTTACCATTATTTCTTTGTGTTTCTATATGACAGAAGTAAGCATTACACCTAAGACAGACCCTCATTCCAACACCATCTCCCATGACCATCGGAAGGTTTTAATTTCTTCTTGACTTTTGGAGAAAAAGATAAACATTTCTTGTCCCATAAGTTTTCCAGCTGGAAAGGACTATCATTAATGGCATTAAAATTCATGTATAATTGCTCTCTTGGCAACTTGTTAGCAATGATTAGAGGTACTCTTAAATTTGAAACTTCCATTGTTATTTTCCGAATTTATAACCCTGTTAAAATATACATTGAATGAAATTTAAACCTATTTTTACAAAGTTAATTTAAAATAGCTTCATGACATTGCTGTTTGAATTATTCTCATCATTGTTATCTTACATTTAAATTGACTATTTATGTTAATATCATTCGATTTTCTGCATAATAGGAAAAGGAATTTAAAATGGAAATCAAACAGAGGGATATATATATATTAATGACAGTCGCTGTGAACAGCAAACTCCATGAGTTCTCTCTGACCACGAGAAGGAGACTGGAACTCCTCTTCCTCTCCCTTTCCATCTGCATTCCTTCTGATGGTTGAATAGCACTTTCCATCACCACCCCCCACTTAGATTTTCTATAGTCCATGCCTCTCTGGTGCCAAGGAAGAGGCAAAAAAGAACCATCAAGACGAAGGGAACAAGGGGGTTTGCAGCCTCATTGTATTTGGAGTTGAGGGATTAATTGGCAATTTTTTTAACCTCTTCTATTTTCCTTTCTTTTTTCTCTTCTATTTTCCCCATCCACATCTTTCTTTTCCCTGGTACTTTTCATACTTACTGCTTCTAAGAAACAGACATCTACATAAAACCAGTGGGGTCCTGGACAGCAGCTCCTTTCTTCTCCCCTCATCTCTCTCACACTCACTTCAACCTGTCTTTGTTGTAACCAAACTATCTTGCCTCTGACACTTATAGGAAGCATTGAAAGGAATTTGAGCAACTAAAAATGATATCATAGTCACCAGTTTCTAAGTAGACTATCAAATGTCTGAGGAATGTTGTGAGTGTCTTGATTATATCAGGTTAGGACACATGTTGAATACAAGGTGTTATAAGAATTAGTACACAAATCAAGAAATTTCACTCCAAAATGATGATGTATACTTTGATAAATGCACTTCATATGGCTTTCTTTGGCAGAGTTTTTCTTTTTGTTTGCTATGAATTTGTCATAAATTCAGGCAAGAACCTGGTAGAGCGAAAATGATTACTACTCTCTTTTACCACCAGGGGTATGCCTCTTGTATCTGTTAGGCATTGCATTAGGCACTTAGTAGCCAGTAAAAGAAAAAACTAGTTTAAAAAAAAATCAGTGGTTTAAATAAAACAGATGTTATGTCTCTCACACCTAAAAGAATAAGGAAACTGAGACTTAACTGTGCCAGACACCAGTTTTACCTTTTGTAACTATGTGTATCTATGTTGACATATATTTTGTTAGTTCTGCAGTGTGTAGTCCCAGTCCTTGACCCCATAACACACTGGCCACAGTGTTCCTGAGCTTCATAGTATACCTTTTTTTTTTTCCTCATTAAAAGTTCAAAACCAAAAAAAAAAAAAAAAAAAAAGTGATCTAGAAGTAGGGAACTAAGCCCTGACGTGCAAGGTTTATTATGGTTATTAGACACCAGGCTTCTCTTAGCTTTTTGTTCCATCATTCTAAAGCACAACTTTCAACTGCAAGATTATCACATTGTCCAAGAGGGCTGCTGAGGCACCAGCCATCATGTACTAGAAATAAGAAAGGGAAAGAACAGAAGGGATATTCATACCAGTTGAGTCAACTCCCACTAAGCTGGAAGATCCAGAGAACACTTTTGATGATATCCCATTGGCAGAAACATCAGTATATACCCAGACTTAGCAGCAAAGAAGGTTGGGGAAAGGGGGTTTCAAGATGGCGGACTAGAGGGCGGCTGCATTTCATGTTGCTCCAGGACTCAGGATTCAAACGAGGAGAAAGTGAGTGACTTGGGACAAACTCAAAGCCGCTGGGTGAGTCTCTCCCATTGGGGAGGCGTCGCCGATGGGGCGGTAGCCCTGGAACGCAGGGAACTTTGTGAAGTAGAGTGGTTCGGCGAGACGCCCCTCCCCCCGCTGGAGCGGTAAACACGGACAGTGGGGAACTTTGCAGAGGAGGCCGCGCAGCACAGCGCTTGGTTTCGGAGCAACCTGCCGGGGCTCCGGAGGCTGCCAGAGGAAGAGCTGGGCGGCGAGCTGTTTGGACCCAGAGCAACCTCCTGAACAACGGGGGGGGGGGGCTGTCATGAGGAGGGGGAGGTGCGCAGTGAGTTGCTTGGTCTCCAAGCACCCACACAGAACACTAGGTGGCTGCCTGGAGGAAGAGGCGAGCGGCGGGTCACTGGGGCTTGGAGCATATGTATGAGGCTCCAAGTGGCTGCTCAGAGGAGGGGTCGCATAGCCAGGCGATTAGGTGCAAAGCACGGTCCGGTCTGGGGACCTAGGCGCCTTTTGTTGGAAGAGCTACACAGAGACAAGCTGAGGGGCAGAGCGAAGGTTCCAGGACTGCAGGCAGCTTCTCTGAGGAGGGGCTATCTAAGGAGACTCCTCTGCGAAGGGCAGGGCTCCTAGGCCCAGGAGGTAGGTCCGGGCCCCTGGGAACGTTGCCAGGGAAGGCTGCCCTGCCCAGGCGGTAGTTGTGGACTGAGGGGAACCTCTAGGAGGGGAACTGACCAGCAAGACCTCCCCACCGGGTGAGGTTTTCCCACAAGGACGGTAAAACCAGAGACACAGGCCCAAACAGGCCTTGCCTCAGCCCACAGCCTAGTTCCCCTTTGGATGACCATTGGTCAACAAGTAGAGGCACCTCTGCCCACTAGCAGGGAATATACCCCACCTGAAGACCACCACCCCTAGAGAGGCAGCTTCCTTGTGGAGCACCGCATTATCAACTTCCTCCAAGACTGCAGGTTACTGAAGGATAAGAGGGGATACACTAGCAATCTCCAGGGACATTATAAGTCAATAGAGGAAATCTGTAACATCTCAGCAGTCCACTGATACCTGAACGACATGAGAAAACAAGGGAAGAAAATGCCTCAAACAAATCTGGATGTTACATCAATAAAATTCAATGACAGCATGGCAGAAGAAATGTCAGAAAGGGAGTTCAGAATGTACATAATTAACATGATAAGGGAAGCAAACGATGAAATGAAAGAGCAAATGCAGGCATTGAATGAACGCACCAATCGACAGTTAAAAGAGCAAATATAGAAAGCAAAAGATCATTTCAATAAAGAGTTAGAGATATTGAAAAAAAACCAAACAGAAATCCTTAAAATGAAGGAAACAATAAACCAAATTAAGAACTCCATAGAAAGCACAACCAATAGGATAGAACACCTGGAAGACAGAACCTCAGATATTGAAGACAAAATATTTAACCTCGAAAACAAAGTCGAACAAACAGAGAACATGGTAAGAAATCATGAACAGAATCTGCAAGAACTATGGGATATCATGAAAAGGCCAAATTTGAGAATTATTGGGATTGAGGAAGGCTTAGAGAAACAAACCAAAGGAATGAACAACCTATTCAATGAGATAATTTCAGAAAATTTCCCAAATCTGAAGAATGAAATGGAAAATCAAGTTCAAGAGGCTTATAGGACTCCAAATACACAAAATTACAACAGACCCACACCAAGGCACATTATAATGAAAATACCTAACATACAAAATAAAGACAGAATCTTAAAGGCTGTGAGAGAAAAGAACCAAATTACATTCAGGGGGAAACCAATACGGATATCAGCAGATTTTTCAATCCAGACCTTAAAAGCTAGAAGGGCCTGGAATAACATTTTTCAAGCCCTAAAAGAAAATGGATGCCAACCAAGAGTCTTATACCCAGCAAAACTTACCTTCAGATTTGATGACGAAATAAAATCCTTCCATGATAAACAAAAGCTAAAAGAATATACAAAAAGAAAGCCAGCATTACAGAACATTCTCAGCAAAATATTCCATGAAGAAGAGATGAAAAACAAAGAAGCAAATCAGCAAAGGGAGGAGCTATCCTAAAGGAACTCTCAAATAAAGAGGAACCAAGTCGTGTCAAAAATAAACAAATAAATGAATAAAATGAGTCAAATGACCAGGAATACAAATCATATCTCAATAATAACCCTGAATATTAATGGCCTGAATTCATCAATCAAAAGACATAGACTGGCAGATTGGATAAAAAAGAAAGATCCAACAATATGTTGCCTGCAAGAGACTCATCTCTTAGAAAGAGATACCCAAAGACTAAAGGTGAAAGGATGGGAAAAAACTTACCATGCACATGGACCCAGCAAAAAAGCTGGAGTATCTATCCTCATTTCAGATAAAGTGGACTTCAAGCCAAAGTTAGTCAGAAGGGATAAAGAAGGACATTTCATACTGCTTAAGGGAAGCATAAATCAGCAAGACATAACAATCATAAATATCTATGCCCCAAACAGTGGCTCACCCATGTATGTCAAACAAATCCTTCTCAATCTCAGAAACCAAATAGACCATAATACAATAATAGTAGGTGATCTTAACACGCCTCTCTCACCACTGGACAGATCTTCCAAACAAAAATTGAACAAAGAAACCATAGATCTCAATAACACAATTAATAATTTAGACTTAACAGACATTTATAGAATATACCATCCAACGAAGAGTGAATACACTTTCTTCTCAGCAGCACATGGATCCTTCTCTAAAATAGATCATATATTATGCCACAAAGCTAATGTTAGCAAATACAAGAAGATAGAGACACTTCCTCGTATTTTATCAGATCATAATGGATTGAAATTAGAAATAAATGAAAGAGTAAAAAACAGAAATTACTCCAACACCTGGAGATTAAACAATATGCTATTATATGATGAATGGATAACAGAAGATATCAGGAAGGAAATTAAAAAATTCTTAGAGGTAAATGAGAACAAAGAAACATCATATCAAAATCTCTGGGACACTATGAAAGCAGTACTTAGAGGAAAATTTATTTCATGGAGCGCATTCAATAAAAGAAGTAAAACTCAAAAAATCAACGACCTAACACTACAGCTCAAAGCCCTAGAAAAAGAAGAATAGACCAACACCAAAAGTAGTAGAAGACAGGAAATAGTCAAACTCAGAGCTGAAATCAACGAAATTGAAACAAAAGAAACAATACAAAAAATTGACAAAATAAATAGTTGGTTCTTCGAAAAAATAAACAAAATTGATAAACCTTTAGCCACACTAACAAAGAGAAGACGAGAGAAAACCCAAATCACCAAAATTCAGAATGAACAAGGAAATATCACAACAGACACGATTGAAATACAAAACATAATTAGAAGCTATTTTGAAAATCTATACTCCAACAAAATAGAAAATTTCGAAGATATCAACAAGTTTCTAGAGACGTATGAATTGCCTAAACTAAACGAGGAGGACATGCACAATTTAAATAGACCAATTTCAAGTAATGAAATAGAAGAAGTCATCAATAGCCTACCAACAAAGCCAAGTCCAGGACCTGATGGTTTCTCAGCCGAGTTCTACAAAACCTTTAAAGAAGAGCTCATTCCAATACTTTTCAAAGTATTCCATGAAATAGAAGAGGAGGGAACTCTCCCAAACTCATTCTATGAAGCCAATATCACCCTGATACCTAAACCAGACAGAGACACATCGAGGAAAGAAAATTTCAGACCAATATCCTTAATGAACATCGACACAAAAATTCTCAACAAAATTTTAGCAAATCGCATACAAAAACATATTAAAAAGATAGTGCACCATGATCAAGTGGGTTTCATCCCATCGATGCAAGGTTGATTCAACATCAGGAAATCAATAAATGTCATTCACCATATCAACAGACTTAAAGTCAAGAATCACATGATTATTTCAATAGATGCAGAAAAAGCATTTGATAAAATACAGCACCCCTTCATGCTTAAAACACTAGAAAAAATAGGGATAGTGGGAACATTCCTTAACATTGTAAAGGCCATCTATGCTAAGCCCATGGCTAATATCATTCTTAATGGTGAAAAACTGAAAGCATTCCCCCTAAAATCTGGAACAAGGCAGGGATGCCCTCTCTCACCACTCCTATTCAATATCATCCTTGAAACTCTAGCCAGAGCAATTAGACAGACCAAAGAAATTAAAGGGATACAAATAGGAAAAGAAGAACTCAAACTATCCCTATTTGCTGATGATATGATTATATACTTAGAGGAACCAGGAAATTCCACCAGAAAACTCTTAGAACTCATAAGTGAATTTAGTAAAGTAGCGGGATATAAGATCAATGCACATAAATCTAAGGCATTTTTATACATAAGCGATGAATCTTCAGAAAGAGAAATCAGGAAAACTACCCCATTCACAATAGCTTTGAAAAAATAAAATACTTGGGAATCAATCTCACAAAAGAGGTGAAAGACCTCTACAATGAGAACTACAGAACACTAAAGAAAGAAATTAAAGAACACCTTAGAAGTTGGAAAGATCTCCCATGTTCCTGGATAGGCAGAATTAATATTGTCAAAATGGCCATACTACCAAAAGTACTATACAGATTCAATGCAATTCCAATTAAAATCCCAATGATGTACCTTACAGAAATAGAACAAGCAATCATGAAATTCATCTGGAAGAATAAGAAACCCAGAATTGTTAAAGCAATCCTTCGCAGGAAAAATGAAGCAAGGGGTATTGCAATACCAGAACTTCAACTGTACTACAAAGCAATAGTAACAAAAACTGCATGGTATTGGTACCAAAATTGACAGCTAGATCAATGGTACAGAATAGAGGACATGGACACAAACCCAAATAAATATAATTTTCTCATACTAGACAAAGGGGCCAAAAATATGCAATGGAGAAAAGATAGCCTCTTCAAAAAATGGTGCTGGGAGAATTGGAAATCCATATGCAACAGAATGAAACTAAATCCATATCTCTCACTGTGCACGAAACTAAACTCAAAATGAATTAAGGACCTCGGAATCAGACCAGAGACCCTGCATCTTATAAAAGAAAAAGTAGGTCCAGATCTTTACCATGTCAGCTTAGGACCAGACTTCCTTAACAGGACTCCCATAGCACAAGAAATAAAAGCAAGAATCAACAACTGGGATAGATTCAAACTAAAAAGCTTTCCCTCAGCAAAGGAAACTATCAGCAATGCGAAGAAAGAGCCTACAGAGTGGGAGAAAATCTTTGCCAATCATACTTCAGATAGAGCACTAATCTCCAGAATCTATAAAGAACTCAAAAAACTCAACACCAAGACTACAAATAACCCAATCGACAAATGGTCTAAGGAAATGAACAGACACTTCACAGAAGAAGACCTACAAACAATCAACAAACATATGGAAAAATGTTCAACATCTCTAGTAATAAGAGAAATGCAAATCAAAACCACCCTAAGATTCCATCTCACCCCAATCAGAATGGCGATTATCAAGAATACAAGCAACAACAGGTGTTGGCGAGGATGTGGGGAGAAAGGTACACTCATACATTGCTGGTGGGGTTGCAAATTAGTGTAGCCACTCTGGAAGGCAGTATGGAGATTCCTTAGAAAACTTGGAATGGAACTACCATTTGACCCAGCTATCCCACTCCTTGGCCTATACCCAAAGGACTTACAATCAGCATACTACAAGATATACAGCCACATCAATGTTCATAGCTGCTCAATTCACAATAGCCAGATTGTGGAACCAACCTAGATGCCCTTCAGTTGATGAATGGATAAAGAAACCGTGGCATAAATATACAATGGAATATTACTCAGCCATAAAGAATGATAAAATTATGGCATTTGCTGGCAAATGGACGAAATTGGAGAATATCATGCTAAGTGAGATAAGCCAATCTCAAAAAACCAAAGGAAGAATGATCTCGCTGATAAGTGGATGATGATACATAATGTGGCGTGGGAGGGGTTAGTTTTATGGTTAGAGTGAGGGTTAGGGAGGGGGCAAGAATGGGGGAAGGAAGGACTGTATAGAGGGAAAAGAGGGATGGGAGGGGTGGGGGGAAGGGGAAAAATAACAGAATGAATCAACCAACATCACCCTATGTAAATTTATGATTACACAAATGGTATGCCTTTACTCTATGTACAAACAGAGAAACAACATGTATCCCATTTGTTTACAATTAAAAAAAAAAAAGAAGGTTGGGGAAAATACAGTCTTCTATCTGGTCATAATGCTGTCTTCTGTTACTACAGGAGACGAGAGAATGAACAGTGGAGAAATATTGGCAATCTCTGCCATAACCACTAAAGCATAAAAATAAAAGATGGTCTTTTGCATAATTTTCCACATTAGTTGAAATTATATAACATTTGACCATATGCAACATCTATGTTATAGGGTATATAGACAGGGTATATAGACAGCTGAAATTCTGAGTAATGGTGATTTTTAGGTATCATCAGGTACATAGAAAGCTATATCTTAAAACAATTAGCAAAAAGACAAAAGGTAACAATTGTCGGCCAGAATGTGGAGAAAAGGGAACACTTGGGCACTGTTAGTGGGAATGTAAATTGACGCAGTCATTGAGGAAAACAGTATGAAGTTTCCTCACAATATTAAAAAATAGAACGACCATATGAACCAGCATTTAATTTCTAGGTATATATCCAAAGGATATGAAATCAATGCGTTGTAGAAAGGGGGTCCACGTATGCTCGGGCTGGAGCACCCGTGTTAGCTGATGAAGCCCAGCTCCGGGCTGTCGGGTCTGCAGCGCGGAGGTTCTCCACCGCCTCCTGGAGGTCATCACGGTGTGCCGGCTCCGGCTTCCCTGAACCCTCCTGCCTGAAGTACTCGAGGGAAGAAGTACAGGTCAGGGGAAAAAGTCATCCAACCATATAGTAGAAAAGCAGCTCGAGTTATGGGAGGAAAAAAAAAAAATGAAGAAAGAAAAGGTCTTGCATTTCAAACTTTAACGGTGAAAAATTTGCAGTGGTTTTGAAATCATCTGGATCCCTCCCAAATAGGATACTCAAGGAAAGATGTTTGTGAATTAGCTGAAAGGCATTTAAATAGATTTAGCAGTGAGCTGGAGCAGACTGAGTTACATAATAGCATCAAGGACGGGCAGGGAAGGCGCACTCTTCCCGGGAAACAGTCATCAGGCAGACGATGGAGCGTGAGCGAGAGCCATAGGAAGGATATGGCCTTGAGATCCCAGATATTTTAAATGCAAATGATGAAAATTTTTAGGAAGTGAGATTTTGATCTGAAGAAATTGCCAACCACTAAAATGAGAAAACTTTGTGATCATGATGTAATTTCTAGAAGGGCGAAAGGAAACTATTTTAACTATAGACAAAGATGGAGGAGAATTGGAACTAAAAGGTGAATTAAGGACTCAGAAGAAGGAATGACTCCGGTGGCATCATCGTCTTTACTTGAGTTGAAAATGAATAATTTGAGAGCTTCAAGTCACACTCATGGCAAATAATTATGGCAAATAACTGTCTAGATAAGAGAATTTGCTTTTTAACTCATTTTGTCACATAGAGAACCATTTGCAGTTTAAAAAATGGTATTATGGGCTGGGGCTGGGGCTCAGTGGCAGAGTACTTGCCTAGCATGTGTGAGGTATTGGGTTTGATCCTTAGCACCACATTAAAAAAATAAACAAATAAAATAAAGGCATTCTGTCCATCTACAACTACAAAAAAGAATTTAAAAAATGGTGTTACAATTTTTATTTAAAAGTGAAGATTACTTTTCATTTACATTAAGTTGATAAAATAGAAGTTGTGTAAGTCTGTTTTCAATTACTATAATGAAATACTTGAGGTTAGTTTACTTATTTAAAAGAGGCATTTATTTAGTTCATGATTTTGAAGGTTGAAAGTCTACAAGTAGTATAGAACTGGTTCTGGCAAGGGCCCCTTTAGCTATATCACTTCATAGTGGATGGCATCAAAATCCATGCAGGAGGGGTATGGGAGGGAGAGACCACTGGTGGTGAGGCAGGACACCAGAGAGTGGGAAGGACCAGTAATGACCTCTCATCAGGCCCACCTCTTAAGGTACCATCACCACTTAACATCACCACACTGGGGACCAAGCTTTTGGTAGATAAGCCCTTGAGGGATACACTTAAACCACATCCAAGCTGTAGCAAAAATAATCTTTAAAAGGAATTTAATCTGAATTTTGCACAGAGGTAAAGCAACATGTGTGAGAACAACAACAAAAAAATGTTTTGAGTTATTTTCTTTATGTGGATTTAGGATTGTCTTATCTGGCAAATGGGTTCAATGGATAATAACCTGTTTTCTAAGAGGTTCCTGTGGATATTTCTTGAGTTGAGAAAAAGTTGTGAGAAAAATTGTGATACGCTGATTCTTCTCTTAAACATTAAACCTAATTTTTTTCCCTATAAAATAGGGAATAATTTTGTAGGCAATTCATATTCACCAATAGATTGTACATTATTGTTTATTATCTCCTGATCCAGAGCTGAAGTTTAGAAACAAGTAGTTCATCTGCAGTTATGTTGATCCCTATACTTAATCTGTTATCTTTTGACAAAGAGAATAAATGATTCAGATTTGTTCCTTTTGATTATATATTATTTTCTTCTTTCTCATTGTGAAAAGTGATGTTTCTACTAAGAGGTTAAATTGACATATAGCAATACTGCAAATGTCATGAAAAACATGGATGCACTAGCATTTTGTTATTCACAGAAATTGTTAAATGCAAGCAATCTCTAGAATGTCTTAAAGAATGTGATATAAGTGTATTTGAGTATTTTCAAGAAAAGGAAAACAAACATTAATGTTGTATGAGGTTAACTAGATATCAACTGTCATGCTCACAGTTTATATAAAGTGTTGTAATATTTTACTTCTGAAAATTAAAAATAAAATTTATTTCATTAAAAAATGTAAAAAATCTGCACTTCCATGTAGTATTATTCATAATAGCCAAGATATAGAAGCAACCTAATTATTCATCAACAAATGAATGGGTGAAGAAAATGTACTTATTTATATACAATGGAATATTATACAACTTTAAAAAGAAGGAAACCCTGTCATTTGTGACAACATGTGTGAATCTATAATACATTATGCTACGTTTTATAACCCAGGCACAGAAAGATAAATACTATGTGATCTTACTTATATGTAGAATCTAAAAAAGTCAAACTTACAGAAAGAGAAAGTAGGATGGTGATTACCTGGGGCTGGTGAGAGAAAGGGACAAGCAGTTATTAAAGGGTAAAAAGTTTCAGTTATACATGATGAAGCACACCTAGAGTCCTTAATGTGCAGATTAGTGACTGTAGTTCATAATACTATATTGTATATTGAAATTTGCTAGAATAGATCTTACGTATTCTCACCACACACACACACACACACACACACACACACACACCCCACAGGTAAGTATGTGAGGTAATAGGCTTGTTAGTTTGACTTAACTATTTCACAATCTATATATCAAAATATTACAATGTAAGTCTTAAATATATGCAATTTTTAATTTATCAATTATTTCAATATAGCTGGGAAGAAAACCCAAAAACAAACCAAAAATAGTCCTTTTCACTTTCTGGGAGTCCATAAATATTTATTTCATGCCAGCTTCCTAAGTCTGGATCATAAGGGGCTATAAAATGTGCACAGCATTTAAAAAAAAAAAGCTATTCACTGAATGAGGAATTAGATTTATTCTAGAGAATCAAGAGTAGCTTTTATTTGAATTGGAACTGTCCAACAATGAAAAATTTGCCTCAGGATTACAAAATCTCCCATCACTAGAGAAGTTCAAAAAGGAAGCTGAGCATCTAGGAACTTTTTAAAAGAAACAAATGGAAAAGTTTGCAAAGAAATGTGATCGTAATTCTAAAATACAAGACAATATGAAACATCATCTGCTTGAATAGATGTTGGTCGACTATACAGTCTTTAAGGTGACTGTATAAGTATTTATTGACAGAGAAAGACATTAACGATATAATAGATTAAACAAATAAGTTACAGAATTAACCTTATATGAATGTGATTTTTAATGTATCTATAAACAGATTGCTGTGCACCAGAATTAATCTAGATGGTGAGGACATTTTTTCTTTAAAAATATGTAATATTTTTTTCTTGGATTCTTTTTTTTTTTTTACTTTTTTTATTGTAAACAAATGGGATACATCTTGTTTCTCTGTACCTGAAGTAGAGGTATACCATTTGTGTAATCATACATTACATAGGGTAATAGTTTTTGACTCATTCTGTTATTTTCCCTCCCCCACACCCCTCCCACCTCTCTTTTCACTCTATACAGTCCCTCCTTCCTCCATTCTTGCCACCCTCCCATCCCCCATTATGTATCATTATCTGCTTATCAGCGAGATCATTTGTCCTTTGGTTTTTTGGGATTGGCTTATCTCACTTAGCATGATATTCTCCAATTTCGTCCATTTGCCTGCAAATGGCATAATTTTATTATACTTTATGGCTGAGCAATATTCCATTGTACATATATACCACAATTTCTTTATCCATTCGTCAATTGAGGGGCATCTAGGTTGGTTCCACAATCTGGCTATTGTGAATTGAGCAGCAATGAACATTGATGTGGCTGCATCTCTGTAGTATTCTGATTTTAAGTCCTTTGGGTATAGGCCAAGGAGTGGGATAACTGGGTCAAATGGTGGTTCCAGTCTAAGTTTTCTAAGGAATCTCCACACTGCTTTCCAGAGTGCCTGCACTAATTTGCAGCCCCATCAGCAATGTATAAGTGTACCTTTTTCCCCACATCCTCACTAACACCTATTGTTGCTTGTGTTCTTGATAATTGCCATTCTAATTGTGGTGAGATGGAATCTTAGGGTAGTTTTGATTTGCATTTCTCTTATTACTAGAGATGTTGAACATTTTTTCATATATCCGTTGATTGCTTGTAGATCTTCTTCTGTGAAGTGTCTGTTCATTTCCTTAGCTCATTTGTTATTTGTATTCTTGGTTTAGAGTTTTTTGAGTTCTTTATATATTCTGGAAATTAGTGCTCTATCAGAAGTATGAGTGGCAAAGATTTTCTCCCACTCTGTAGGCTCTCTCTTCACATTGCTGATAGTTTCCTTTGCTGAGAAAAAGTTTTTTAGTTTGAATCCATCCCAGTTATTGATTCTTGCTTTTATTTCTTGTGCTATGGGAGTCCTGTTAAGGAAGTCTGATCCTAAGCCAACATGTTGAAGACTTGGACCTACTTTTTCTTCTATAAGATGCAGGGTCTCTGGTCTGATTCTGAGGTCCTTGATCCATTTTGAGTTGAGTTTTGTGCACGGTGAGAGATAGGGGTTTAGTTTCATTCTGCTGCATATGGATTTCCAGTTTTCCCAGCACCATTTTTTGAAGAGGCTATCTTTTCTCCATTGCATATTTTTGGCACCTTTGTCTAGTATGAGAAAATTGTATTTATTTGGGTTTGTGTCTGTGTCCTCTATTCTGTTCCATTGATCTACCTGTCTATTTTGGTACCAATACCATGCAGTTTTTATTACTATTGCTTTGTAGTATAGTTGAAGTTCTGGTATTGCAATACCCCCTGCTTCACTCTTCCTGCTAAGAATTGCTTTAGCTATTCTGGGTTTCTTATTCTTCCAGATGAATTTAATGATTTCTTGCTCTATTTCTGTGAAATACATCGTTGGGATTTTAATTGGAATTGCATTGAATCTGTATAGCACTTTTGGTAGTATGGCCATTTTGACAATATTAATTCTGCTTATCCAAGAACATGGGAGATAAAAATATGTAATACTTTTAGAGTTATCTAAATATTTGACAATGATAGTAATAGCTAACTTTTTTAAGGAGAAAAAAGCTGAATAATTATGTGTCAGGGTCAAGGCAGAAGAGATTGGGAAGGTCAGGCTGACACACCTTTACATTTTCTTCCAATTCTAAGATCTGATGATGCCGAGATGTATGTTTGTAACCCAAGTGCATTGGATGATGGCCCACATGTGTAATCTATGTGATAAAGAAGAGATCCTGTGTGTGGCGTTGGTGGAGCTTGGAAGGGCCCAGCACTTGAGCTCTAAGCCTGTTACTACCTGTGATCTAGTGGCTTGCCTTTCAGCATCCTATTTTCATCCTAAATTCCCCAAAAAAAGTATTATTTGTGCCTTGTATTTTATTTGTGCATTGTTTCTGCCTTTCCTCCTTCAAAAACTATAACCCTGCACCTAAAAACATACTGGCTAGAAACCAACATCTTAGAATTACTCCTGAGATACAGTTGAAAGGAATCCTATCAAGAGGGCAACCTAAAACCCAGTGACTTTCAGAGGCGTGAGCTGGAAATAATAACAAGCCAAAACCCCACAAAACTTCTGGAGGATGGACCAAAGGGGCAATTTGGGAAAATACGATGTGATGCTCTTTCAGAACATTTAGTTGTTTGTGATAACAAAGAATGTGCTGCTTATTATCTCCAACGGTGAATAAGTAAACATGCCCACACTCAGGCCCCCCAAGTTTCCTTCCGCAGGATAGCAGAGTCTGCCTGTACAATCTCCTTCTGTTGTTGTTGACACAGGAACAAAATGACCAACTGAGCTTACATCTACCTACATCTCAGTTATGGGAAAATCTGTGCTCTTCTATCTTAGTACCTCACCCATAATTTTGGTTAATAAAATAGATTCTTGACAGCATACAATTATGCTTGGAAATCACCCATACCTATATACACATGCAAATAAAAAAGTTAAAATTGTAGATATCTAAGAAAATATAAGAAAAGGGTAATGAGAATATTTTGGGAAATATTATTTTAAATGTAATCTAACTAGTGTAAAAGGCTATGAAGTCAAAAATGTATATCACATAGGACTATTTTAAGATGGGGACATTGTCATATTATTGAAGAATTTTAATGAACAATGAACCCATTTGTTATTTATTTTCTTCCAAATGTTAATAAACAACTCCAGTGATAATTGCTGATTTTCTATATTTATGGAAAACTGGCATTTCATAAATATCAAATTGTGATATTATCAACTTGTATGCTGGTTTTCTATGAATATATAAATTCTGTAATTACCTCTAGAAGTATGAGTTAATTTTTTTGTGTGGGTAAATCAAGAATGAGAATGACAATTCTTTTAAAGTGGTAGAATCTTAAGCATTTTTCCATTGTTCTTTTTGTGAATTTATCTAAAATGATGTCATGAAGTGGCAGAGAAAAATCTAGCATACAAAATTTTCTATTAAAGCTACCAAGATGTTCATCAAAACTAAGTCAACATGCAGAAATTTGACAGGGATGTACATAGAGTTTTTTCAAAACACCAAAAGGTTAGGAAGACTTTCTAGGTCCCAAATAATCGATGTTTAAAGGCTAACAAATGTAGAGGTTATAATAATTCAAGTTAGTAAAGGATTTCTTCTTAAAAGGGAGTTTTAGCTTATATTAATGCCAGGGAAAAAATTCTTACTTGATATGTTTACCATTAAAATGTATTCTCTTGGATAGTATTGGCAGAAACTCCCCATTAATATTTATTTTTAGAACTTTAATCCATTTCATGGTTCAGTAGAGAATTAATATTTAGCAAATGTGAAATCAGCTTCTTTTTTTGTCTTATGGCTCAAATTCACCCAAGTCCTTCAAACACAGGATTTATGTTTATTATGACTTTCATAATTAGTATGTATTTCACTCCACATTGTAGTAAAATCCTTTTTTATGGACTGTAACTTTTCTTTCAAAGTTAAGTCATATGAAAATGGAATGTTTTAAAGGCTAAGTGAAGAAGATGAGTCTTGGGCTGTGAGAAACTTGGTCCCCTACTTAAAATTGGTTTCATGTTCTAAAATACAATGAGACTGGCAAATGTTGAAATGGTGATCCCAAATCATACGAACACTTTTAAAAATACTTAAAAGGATCTAGACCCTAATTTGAATGGTATAAAAAATACCTATCATGGCTATACTATGTGTCTCACTGAATCATACTAATAAAATGATCTTTCTCAGGGTGTTTAAATCCAACTGAACATTGACACTGTGCTATGAAGAATAGGTGTGGTGGTGTTGAAGGATTAACTACATTGAAACAACTCTGTTAACAGAGAGACCAACAATTAACAGAGACCAAAAACTTTGCTGTCATGAATCTAGGAAGCAATTTAAATATTGAAAAATCCCTTAATCTGAGGAATGTGCCCTCTCATGAATAACCTGTTTATAAGCCAGGTCATATGCCAACCTTCCATGAACATCTTAACCACAGGTGGGACCACAATGTGGTCAACAACCTCTTCAGGTACAGTTAGACCTCCCACCTCCCAATCAAACAGCTGGTTGAAGAGGAGCCCAGCATGATGCCCAGTGCTTCACCATCTCTGTTATTATAGCCATAAAGTTTAAGCTCTCGAATGTGTATTGAAACTCAGTTAAGAAAACTTTGACTCTCAAAGTGGATGCTTAAGGCAGTTGCAGATTTTTTTTTTAAAGTGACTCCCTGAATCTTAAGTCATGAGCTGCTACAACAAGAATTTCTTCTGTTTTGACACTTTGCCATGTATATAATCTCTCAAATTGCAAATGGCTTTGTAAATTCCTTTTTTGTTTTAGAACTCATGTCTTTTGTTTTCTCCTGCACATTGGCTTTGATTGTTTATGGGTTTCAGAGTTACATGAAATGGCTATTAACAAAGATGTCCATGACAGGCGGATGTGGCTTCTCCACTTGAGAACTCCAAAAGAAGTCCAAATTTCTAAACATTTGTAGAAGTTTTTCACTGTAATATTATCATAGGAATCTCTTCCAATAAAGAAAAATCATGGTGAATACATTTCCATAATTTGTCAAGTGACCCAATTGTTATTTTAACCATCTTACTTCTGGGAGTGTTACCACAATCCCACATAGGTGGTCTTGGTTTGGTAAAAATAAGGCAGCCTCTAACAAACATCTTCTTTGTTGACCATTGTCTTCATTGCCAGTAAATAACTGGTTCAAATAACTGCCTCCTCCAGGCCTCAGGGCGCTCCTTGGGGGCCACCTTTTCAGGCTTCACTATTGCTAAAATATTGATTCCCTAGTTGGCATTCTGGTGTGAATCCACGAAACTTCTTGAAGGTAATGATGCTGGTTTTTTAATCCTGAAAATTTATGGGGCTGCACGTAAGTGAGATATCAACTTTTGAACCTATATTCATGTATGGATTTTTAGCTCAGCTTGCCCTTAAAACTGAATATCACTAGATAACCCAGAGTATTGACTGAATCTAAATGACAAGTTCTCAGGAAGAGGTATAAGGCTCATTTCTCTTCATTGACTGTGAATCGAAGTGGGGACCATGAGAACGCAGGACCTTGAATAACAATAACAGTAATAATAGCTGCTAACATTTATCCAGGGCTCCTTACAGGTTGGTTCTTAATACTCAAACAACCATCTGAGTTAGGCTATATTATTATTCTGATTTTACAGATAAGAAAATAACACTTATGGAAGTAGAGAAACTTGTCCAAGTTCAAAGAACTAGTCAGAGGCAGGCCAGGCATTTCAACATAGGCAGTTGGATCCCAGAGCCCATGCTTTCAACCACTCTGTCTCCTTAACAGCAAACTCCTCTGTGAAATGGCCACTGACCTGTCCAGAGGTCCTCAAAAAGCAATTCATCCATTTAAAGGAGCTTTTGTTTTGTGTCCTTCGTTCCCCTGCATGAGAAAGGGCCTTTCTCTTTGGATCAGTTCTACTTTCAAAAACAAAGCAGAATAGGATACCAGTAAGGTTTTCTGCTATCAATTCAGTTTAGCCAGGATATCAGGAATCATAGTATGGACTATATTTTCTGAACTTTCTAGCAGTTCTGAAATTCTATGATTTTCCATGTTTCTGAGTTTTAGTATTTCCTAATCTTCCATGATTATTGATAGTAAAATTAATTCAAATTAAAAGGGCTGGGCTGGAGCTGTATCTCAGTGGCAGAGTACTTGCCTAGCATGTGTGAGGCACTGGGTTCGATCGTTATCACCACATAAAAAATAAATAAATAAATAAAGGCATTCTGTCCATCTACAACTACAAAAAATTAAACAAAAATTAAAAGGGTCTGTGTATTTTTATTCAGAGACATTGGGAAAGTAGGGCTCTGGGGATGTAGGTTTTTTCCCAATTTGTTTTGCTGAAAGATGAATCCCAAAACTGCCTCTGTAGCAGTTTAAAAAAAAGAGAAAGAGAGAGAGAGAGACTATATGTGACAACAAGGAGACAGATTAAAAAATAGCATTTGAAAAAAGTAAGATGCAGAATGGTACATGCAATATGATTCCATTTTGCAAATATAAGCCTATCAAATAACACTATATAGCATTTGTGGATTCATACATGTATAGAAGAATCAACAAAAAATGGAAAGATATGCAATAAACTCATAATAATATTTTTTTCTTGGAAGGTACAAAGGGGACTTTAATTATAATTGACACATTCGATTTCTTGTAACAGAAGGAAATAGAAAATTTTTAGGATGGTGAAAAGTGATGGTACATTTTTTGAACTTTTCAGAAACTTAAAAGTTTATCAAAACAAAATAACTTTTTTTTTTTTTTTTGCAGTACTGGGGATTGAACCCAGGGCCTTGTGCTTGCAAGGCAAACACTCTACCAACTGAACTGTATCCCCAGCCCACAAAACAAAATAACTTTTAAGAACAAAGGGAAACAAAAACAAACAAACAAAAAAAAATAGAGGAAAAGAAAGATAACAAAGTCACTGAGAACTTCAAAAGAAAGATAGGACATGGAGCCCTGGTCTGGGTCTGATGATTGGTCCTTCTAATTCTTTGGAGCTGAATCTAATCTGGATTTATATAGCTAGAAAATGCTTAGGTATGTGCAAGATTGCTTTAGAGGTTAAAAAAGTAGGATTGTTGTTTGCATGGGGGTCAGGGGAGTATTTTTCACAGAGAACATTTTTTGAAAGAGGGGTTATTTCACATTTATGTACAGGTCTACTAGCAATTCAACTCTTTACTCTTGAAATAGAAAAGCATAAATTGTCAGTAGTGCATAAATTGTCAATTTTGGTATACGAATGATCATGTTTCCTTGATTCTTTGTAGCCTCTATTCTTCAGTAAAAGATAAACAGTACATTCCCCAGAGATTTACTGTGTCATGTATGACAGGAAGTTCCCTGAGAGCAGGTAGACTCAACCAATGTCATTAGTTGTCCTGAGTTTCTTTTGCTTTAGTGGATTTTACAGTATTCTTATTCTGTTCTATATTCATGCAAAATGCTTTGCCCTTTCATTTAAATCCCAATGAAAGAGCCAGCAGAATCTTAGGAAAGGTCAGGCTGGAAAAGCTTGATAAGGCATCAGAGAACAGCGTGAACAAACAAACAATACAGAATATTACATTTTTCATAGCAGTGCCTAATTCAATAGCATGTGGTGGGATGTTAAGGGACTTTGAATCAGTTTTTCAGTATCTTCTAAAAAATAAATTTATACATATATACTTATATAAATTTATATAAAAAGAAAATTATGTATATATAAATATATAAAATATGTATATATATTTTATATAAAGAATATATATATAAGTAAACCACAAACCAACAAAGCAAAACAAAGAATCTCAACATTGGATGCACAATGGCAGAGCATTTCTTAATCTGCAGAAGGTTGTGTATACAGGGGTTGTTTAGAAAGGAGTCATTTTAAGACATAAACTATGACTTTCACTTAGTGTAATAATTCAAAGTAAGATACCTTTAAAACTTTCAGCTTTTCAAGAAACCATCAGGCAACATCTTCTAGGTTCTTGATGTCAATGAAGCAGAGAATTCAGTTGTAATCTTTTTTTTTTTTTTTTTGCTGATTCCTTGATTTATTACTTTTTAAAAAAATATTTTTTTTATTTTTTACAGACTGCATTTTGATTTATTGTACACAAATGGGATACATCATTTCATTCCTATGGTTGTACATGATGTAGATTCATACCATTCAGTTGCATGTAATCTTGACATTCAAATCAACACAAGGAGAGAGAGAGTTACAATGAGTTCCTCCCACTTCCTTCCAAACTGGTCATTTTGTGATCATTGATGATCCCAGCTGTAGAACTGGACCTGGGCATGAGCATCACGAAGGATACAAAGCTCCAAAGTGAATCCAAGGTGTTGCGGCTGGAGGCTGTGTACATTCCACAGGGCAGGGATTTTCCGAAAGGACATCTGAGTAGCTTGCTTCTGTGGCTGCCACAATGAGAATGAGGTGTGTGTACATGTACATGCAGTGGGTTGAAACTGGAAGGGAAAGTTGATTGTAAGAAAGAGATGCAAAGTGTGCAGCTACCCTGAATCCATTAGTCTGCAAATAATTTCCCTGTACAGTGCCTTCCTGCACCAATACCTTGGAATGTCTAATAGTTGTAGTCCTTTCTAATCAGGAAGTACTGATAAGATCATTCATACTTTCTGTAAAGTCCCTGATTACACCAATACTCTTCCCAATTTTTCAAGACCTATCTTTGATTTCCCAGGTAGATTCCTTTTCACACCACTTCTAAAGTTCCTTTGAAGTTATTAAGAGGTACCTCTCTTGGACCATTCAGGGATCAAGGACCCTTTAAGCCTCACACTGTCCATAATACCACTTTACAATGGAGAGCAATACTGCTTCAAATCTCAGGCATTTCTACGATATGACTTTTAAGCCTGAGAGGTAAAAAGAATAGGTATTGGTTTACTCATTCTACAGATGAGATCTCTAAGTTTCAATAATTAAATATTTTTTCCAGAGTCAGTACTCAGTGTTTGGCTCTTGTCCTTTTGCTTCTTTCATGGGACCAAGCAGCCACCTACTGAAACAAGTCCTTAATCAGGAGATAAGAGCATATGTAAGGATTTATGCTGAGCAACATATCAGTGGTCTTTAACTATCACAATATAATGCTCTCCTCCTTTCCAAGGAAGTCTCATTATATTGGTTTGTAAAGTGACCTAAAATGATAGCCATATGTGTATTACTTTAAAATTACCAAGATAGAATTCCTAGAAAAAGAAATTCAAATTAGCAAGGAGCAAATATGGAGTAAAGTATGTCCCCACCCCCAGAAATTTATCCTTCCAGAGAGAAAATAGAAAGAATAAAAATCTAATAACATGGGATAACTGAATAACCATTTAAGAAAATATAAAGCTATTCCTGAAGTACAACATAATTTAGAGGAAGTAAAGATTCATATGTGAAAAAGAACCATAAAATACTACATTAAAATATAGAAGAATAGTTTTATAGCTCTGGGTTGAGGAGATTCTTTCTATGCATGACAAATAACCCAAAAGCAAATACTGATGGAGTAAGGATCTCCATCAAATCACTGTTTCTCTGATTTCACTGTCACCAAATAATCTCACTGTGATTCCTGTTTCTTTATTATCTATTGAGCATTTACTTTTCATTGTGGTAAATATTTTAGGTGAATTTGTTCATTTAATTTTTACAACAGCCTCATGGAAAATACTCTAGCACCAACTGCACTGATCTGAACACTGTAGCATGATGAATTTAATTGATCAGGATCCTGTAGCCAGTGAGAGGCAGATGAGGTAAAAACCAGGCAGAACCAAGGCCAGGTCTCCTGTTCTTCTGCTCCAGGTCAATTCTCCTAAAGGATAATGTACTAAAAAATTGTGCTGAATTCCTGATCCACTGCAAAGGTAGATATCTCATTGCAATTAAGGAACTAGCATTTCCTTTATTATCTCTTAAGTTCAGTCAACCTGAACTCAACTCCTAAGCTTGACCAATGCTAAGTGCACAGACAGAACGACTACTCTGAGCTTTTATAGGTGGATTCAGCACTCAGTTTGGAGAGAATCCAGGAATGCATGGCCTTGAGTCATGCTTTTTGCCTCTCTTATTAACAACTTTACATTATCTTTTCCAGTACTTTAAAAAAAAAAACGCTATTTGCTACTTTATTTTATTTTTTGTTTATTTTCATTTATTTTTTGGTGCGGGGGATTGAACCCAGGGCACACAAGGCAAGCACTCTACTGACTGAGCTACATCCCCAGCCCCTACTACTGTATTTTAAAAAATAGACTTTATTTTAGAATAATTTTAGGTTGGCAGCAAATTGGATTTCCCATGTGCCCCTAGAACCAACATGTGCATAGCCTCCCAACACCATTGATACCCCAGAAGAGTGGTGCACGTATTGAAACTACATTGACACATTATTGTCACTCAAAGTCTGTAGTTTACATTAGAGTTCACACATGGTGTTGCACATTCATGAGTTTGGATAAATACAAAATGACATAGACACACCATAATAGTATCATACAGAATTGTTTTACTCTCCTAAAAATTCCCTGTGCTCTGCCCATTCTTCCCTCCCTTCTCCTCTAAACCCTGACACCGCTGATCTTTGTACTCTCTCCATAGTTTTATCTTTTACAGAATATTGTATAATTGGAATCATACAATATGTAGACTTTTCAGATTGACTTTTTTTTACTTAATAATACACATTTTAAGTTTCTTCCTGTCTTTTCATGGCTGGATGGCTCATTTATTTTTGGTGCTGAATAGTATCCTGTTTCCCAGTTGTATCATTGTTTATTTAGCCAGCTACCTGATGAAGGACATCTTGGTTGTTTCTAAGTTTGGCCAATTATTTATAAAGCTACTATAAACATCTATGTGCATCATTTTATGGACAAAGCTTTCAGTCAATTAATATTTCCAAAGGAGCAAATACGTTGCAGACATAAATGGATAGCAGAGGATGACGTTGGTAGTCTGATGTGTAAGAGCCCTTTCAGTGAAGTAAAGTTCTGGCTTCAGAAGGGGTGTAAGCTCAGCTAAATGGGCCTTATGCTTACGTTATTGTGGTGTTACACAGAGCACATGCATAAAGTCAGTTATGTACACAGAGAACAATGAACATGAGCTTCAACTTTAAGTTTGATGGGTCTCCAAAGTAGCAACTTATGATGGATTAGTTGTGTCCTAAAGCCCCTGCTTTTGGTAACTCCACTCTGTTGTCCTGAGTCAGTTGAGAGCTTTAGGTGACACACTATATTCTGACAATTTGCTACACATGGCATCATAGTTGTTTGTCACAGCTTTCCTAAATCAACAAATATAGCACTGGCAAATGTTCCTGGCAGGGGAATTGTTTTTAGTAAATTCTAGAGGGCAGCTGCTGAGGGGCAAGATGGAAGCCAAAACCAGAGTGCTCCCATTGACCTTAGAAAAGGGTCACTTTCCAAGCTCTGATACCCTGACCATGTGGAAGAGTTGCTGCACAGACAGTATGGATTAATTTGGTGAGAGAGGGGATCATTTTGAAATACCTGGCTAGGAGGTTCCTAAAATGTCTTGAAACAAAAACCAAGTGAACCTGTTATTTTACTAAGGTTGTAACAATTACAGCTAGGGATTAGTGTGTATGTTATAAATGTGGTTTGTGTTCTCTATAGTTTTTCTAGAAAACTTAACTTTCTGAAAGAATAGTCTTTGTGCTCTGTCTTCTTCATTAGCCACTCACTTTCTAACCTTTAAAATCTGGCTTCTGCCCTGCTGTTCTATTGACAGTATCCTCTTGAGTTACCTTCTAAATGTCATATTCCACCTCTTTTTTTTCTGCTGTTCTCCTTGACCTCTCAGCGTCATTTGATAACATTTAACACTCCTTTTTTGAGTGTCTCTTGCTTCAGTTTGCATGATGTGATACCCTGCTATTTCAGGCCCTCAGTTACACTTAGGTCTCTTCCACAAATTTCTTTTCCACTTCAGAGCACCTAATTGTGGCTGTCCAACCAGATTCTATACTTGGTCCTCTTTTCTTTCTGTATATTCTACCTCTTCATTTTCATTGTCTCCAGTGGCTACAGCAACACAATAGTGAAAGTCACTTGTGTCTGGGTCTCCAGCCTCCTAAGCTCCTGCCACATCCTCCAGTACCAATGCTGGCCAGACTCCTTTGGCCTGGACAAGCCATCCTGTCCTGTTATTGGTGTCCCACTTTAGTTTTGCTATTTACCTCTCAAGTTAAATGTTCTATTCACATATCAAAATATCAACATTTTCCCTCCCCAACCACCTACTCCAGGCTTGACTCCTGCTCCAGGCTTGACTCCTTTCTTTTTCTTTTTCTTTTTCTTTTTTTTTTTTTTTAATTTTGGGACTAGGGATTGAACCCAGTGGTGTTCTACCACTGAGTTATATCTCCACCCATTTTTATTTTTTATTTTGATACAGGTTCTTACTAAGTTGCCCAGGTTGGCCTCAAACTGTGATCCTCCTGCCTCAGCCTTCTGCAGAGCTGGAATGACTGACATGTACCCAGTGACTCCCTTGTTTTTACCAGTGGTGCTGCTTAAGTAGCTTGTACTATAATCAGGAGGATCAAATACCTGGTTTACCTTTTAAAATACCATATGAGCAGATAAAATAGCCAAATAAATATGGAAGCTGTGATATAAAGCCTAGGTACTATCAGTTTGCAGTATAGATTTAGGGAACAAAGGGAAGAATTTTTGCTTATTTTATTTAGGTTATTGGATAAGTAATAGGTCAACCCTAATCTAGTCTTCAGGCATTAACCATCCTCTACAAAGTTCACAATTCCAAGGCAGATCCCAGAAATTATGATTGATAGGCAAGTTCTTGAGGCCTGATTTTTTTTTTTTTTTTTGCTTTTTTGCTTTTTAGTATTAAAACTTTTCCCATATTCTTATTGGTGTATTTTCCCCATATTTTTATGGTATTTGTAAAGAATAGGGGAATTCATTGTTACATATTTATACATGTACACAATGTAACAATATAATTTGGTCAATATCATTCCCTGGGGGTATTTTTTAAACATATTCTTTATTTGAGGATTCTTGTTCCAGGTCTCATACATAGATTTTCTGTAGGTTCCTTTTTTTTTTTTTTTAACTATATTTTACTTGTAAATTGACACATTATCTTTTATGTGTTTATTTTTATGTGGTGCTGAGGATTGAACCTAGTGCCTCACAAAATCTACCACTGAGTTATAGCCCCAGCCTAGCAGTTCTTTTAGTCCTTATATTATTTGCTTTAATTCCATTGTCCCAGAAAGGTCAAGTTGAAACATTGAGAATAAGGAAGAACTGGTGATGGTGATCAGTAGTAGATAATATAGTGAGAACTGCTCATCTTTAACCTGGAATAAAATAAGGTCAGGCCAGAGCAGGTGTCTGTCATTGCCTGGGACCCCAGATGAGGAGCAAAGAAGGAAGGTTGCTCAGAGAAAAATCCTGGGGAAAGTAGCTAGCTGGAGGCTTCAGCCACAGCCCTGTGGGAGATTTCTACCTCATCAATATGCCCACTGATAGCTCTCAAAATAGCTCTTGGCATATTGATAAGAAAGGAAGTTTGGGACATACCCAAGGGTTTAGATAAAGAAGACAAGCACAGAAATAACCATGTTTCATTAAAACTAAGACAGAAAAAAACTGTTAATTAAATTGAGGTATCCTATAAATTTTAAGACACATTCAAATTTGAGATGTTAAATGGTTTTAAAAAATGAAAGTCTAAGAATTGATGAAATATGATTAAAGTCATCCATCATGGAAAAAAGATACACTAAAGAGAAATTTCTTTTTTAACTTCCTTGCCACTTCAGGTGGGCAGCTAAGATGAAACTGTGCTGTAAAAATCTATAATTCATGAAAGGTGATATTCTTTGATTGACACCATGAGTTAACTGAATCCTTTCTTCCCCTGTGATTTTTTTTAGGTAACTTCTAATCTTAAAACATAAGATAAATTGTGGGTTTTTTTCCTTCTAGGGAGCACAAATGGAGGTATATCTGAATATAGCTTTGTTCTTTGGTATTTGAAGGAACTTAGTTTCTTAAAAAATTAAGAGAGTTCAATAGGAGGCCTTTTATAAAATGCAGTCCATATACTAACCATGAGCAGCATGCTTCTGTCTCCAGCTGTGACTCAATAAGATACTGCTCCATCAACAGGCAAACCTGGGAAGGGTGCTCTCCACATACCTCCTGACAAACTAGGAACCACACCATATGGTGATTTCCATGGATTTGACTGATTTCAAGCCAAGATGATAGTAATTTTCCCCTGGGCTGGGTTAGAGTGGGGAGGACTGCCACAGATCAGGTGAACACACAAGCAGTCAATAGACAAAGCCTGCTTCTAAATTAGAAACACACAAGAGTTTTCAGAGCTGTTTTCCCGACTGATATGTCTGCACCTGATTTCCATGGTCCTTGATTAGAGCAGCTCTCAGAAAAATCCTTCCAAATACTTCCAGTGCTAAGTTGCAAATTATCTGCTTGACTCCTGGCATTGGTGGTCGGGGCTGAGAATGAGCGTGGAGGAGATCAAAGGCTCACCTCTGTCTGCACGCTCTCAGGGACAGCACAGCCCAGGGGTCTCATTTTTTAAACATTCCTGGACCAATCACTAGATTCTTTAAAAGGGAAAATTGGGGAGTTTTCTAGCAAGAGGTTGGTGAGGATATTGAGTTAGTAACTCATATATTTTCTTCCAATTGCCAGTAAAAATTGGAAGATCCTTGCTAAGACAGGCACATCTTCCCTCATGGATCCAGTCTCCTCCTTCACGAAGGAGAGGAGCAGCAAGCAGGGTGATGATTTGTTTTGACAACATCAAAGAAAGTGAAGAAGAAAGTTGCTCCTTTTCCCCTAAGTGACATACATCATAAAATTATAAACCTGTACTTCTTTTTGTTTTGGTACTACAAACCCAGGAGAGAAAAGGTAATTCCTGATACTTGATATCAGATATCAGATTGATATATTTTGCTTGATGGCATTTTGCTGAGCTATGACTTTTGAGTCACATAAGTATATTTTTTCCCAAAATTCTGCCGGGTAAAAAATGAGAATTACAGCACAACATTTTATTCCATTTTTATACAAGTGTCCTTAATGTCTCTGATATATACATTGCCATATTTATATGTAGGGATTGGATATATAAATGAAACTGAATTCTTAAGAAGGTACGTTGATCAAATTTTCATATACTAAGCCAGTAGTGATAAAGCAATATAGAAACTGCAGAGTTTCAACCTTCTCCTGTTTACTAATAAAAGCAGCATTTTTATGCAATCAAGCTTTTGTGTTCTGAGGTGAACATAATATAATGATTGCATTTGCATTTTCAAGTATTGATCATGTTAGCATCTTTTGCAACACACCTGTGAAATTTATACTTTGGAAAAATTGCTTTGCAACGTGAGGAGACTCTACTCTGGTTTAGTTGTCTTAGGATAGGTATCTAGAATAGTGGTTTAGAGCACAGGCTTTAGAATCAGGCAGAACTGGGTTTGTATTCCAGGTTTGTCACACCGGTTGTATAAACTGGACATATAAATTAACCTTTCTTTCTGAATCTCAGTTTTTTCCATCCATGGGATGGAGCTGATAGCAATAACTAGTTATAGGACTATTTGGTGATTAAATGAGATAAGGCATGAAAAGCACTTATTACAGAAACATGTACTCAGTAGTATTAATTGCCATTTATTTGCAATATTGATATTACTGATGGGATTGTCATAACATGACCAGTGAAGAAGTCATACTGGTTGTTTGTGACTTGTGGACTAGAAACTATGAACACAAATGCAAGAAATGTAATGTTTCACAGTGTGGGAGAGAAGACATAGCCATACCTAAGAAGGAAGTTTCTTGCATATGCAGACTTGGATTTATTTGCTCTATGCCATCAGAGTAAAAGGGATTTTTTGTAAAGGAAGGAGGATGGAAGGAGGACAATGTAGCATCAACAAGATTGAGAGTCACAGTATTCTCAATCTTGGTAACCATCTCAGGAGCCTGTACATCAAAGTCACTCAGGAGCTTGTGGTTTATTTAGGTCACATTGTCTTTGATAATACATTTTTAATGGAAAAAAGTAAACATTTTCTCTTTCCTTATTTGCTAAATTGTTACCCTCCAGCAAAGATGGCCTCATTTAGAGGACCAAGGTGCCTGTTCATTTTGATCCCCACTCTATTTCCTCAGGTATAAATACAAGAGAAGTAGGTCATAGAAACTTTGTATTTCAAGGGATCTTAATCTTGGAAGTGCCACAACCACTTGGAAAATTTGATGAAGTTTGAATGCTTCTCCACGGACAAAAGTGCAAACAGATAACTAAAAATATAATTTTGGGTATAACTATGGGAATCCCAAGTTCTGCTAAAGCATTCCCAACAGATTTGGGGTCAAGGGCCCATGATATGGTTATTTCCTAACCATTTCTCTTAGTGTTCTATTTTAAATACTATCACTTCAGATCCTCAGGATTGTGTGTGTGTATGTAGGGGGGGAAATGTGTTAACATTGTGAATACAATTTTTTTCTTGGCTAAAATTGGTCTAGACTTGCTTAAGGGGATAGGTATGTGGGATTTTGCCAGCAAAGGTGAAAATGTATTCTGACTGGTGCAGAGTGTCAGGTGGACTCGATAATCAGCTTTATAAGACTCTTTGGACCTCATTTCCCTCCACTTCTTGCTCACTCAGCTACAGTCATCCAAGCCTCATTGAAAATTCACTCCTACTTCCTGCCCTTGGCCTTGCTATGACCGCTGCCCAGAAAGCCCATTCACCATGCAATTCCTGTACTTAATTCCAGCCCTTGGTCCTTTATCACCGTCTCAGATAGAAATTCTCTGACCATCTTCTCCAAAAAGAGTGCCCACTCTCCACCCTCTTCCTTGACTTTTTTTTCTTACACTGAAATTACCACTAAAAGATAGGGTTATATATCTATTTATTCATTTATTTACATCCTACTTCAGTGTTCCTCTTACCCAGCCTATGAGCAGCCAAAGTTCACTCCTCATTATTTCCAAATAGTCTGCAAAACTTTTTTTTTTCATTTTCATATTTCACATTATGCTTATTCACCCTCCCACCATAACTATACCATAATACTTTTTCCACTGTGAAAAATTTACTTGTACTTTGAGTTCCAACTGGAATGTCACCTCTCAGTTTTCCTTGAGTTCTTTCCCAGCCATCACTAAGGAAATCAATTGAAATCAGAATCAATTCCATGCTTTCTTAAGTGTTAAAATAAAATCCAGGTATTGCAGGATTTCTGCCTGGCCTTCCAGGTTGTGAGCTTCCTAAAGTCAGGAAGTGAGTCTTCTTTGTCTCTGTAGTGTCTGTGACTTGCACTGGACATGCCCATTGCAACCCATAGAGAGAAAGTGGCTTGGACAGAACTGGAAACCTGACAGTTTCTTCAGGCAAAAATGTAGAGGAAGAACCCTCTATACAGACAACAGCACTGGCAAAGACACTGACTGGGGAAGAAATGAGTGCAAACTCAATGCTGGGAAAGGAGAGATCATTAGGGGTGGTCTCAGATGAAGTGGTTGAACAGATAAGTTGGATTCATATTATCAGGAGCCTACATCCCACCCAAAGCAGTTTGAACTTTATTCTGAAAGCTGTGAGAGGACTAGGGGTAAATGAGGAGAATCACAGCAGATTGGGTTTCAGGAACTTTAATCTCAGAGTAACGCTGAGCTAATTAAATATTCTTGGTGTGCTTTGTATAATGGGTTGCATGGAACTTTAAAAATACTAAGAGCAGTAGGCATAGGATTGAAAAGGGATTAGATTATAACTGTCACTTTGGTTTGAATATTGGAAGGTGCTATGCACCTCTAGGAAGCGGGATTTTGGAGGAAGTCCTGAGGTTGTTGGCCACGTGTCCTCAAAGGGTGTTGTGTGATCCTGATCTCTTCCTTTTTTTTCCTGTTTCCTGGCTAGTGATGCAAGAGGTTTTGCTCCATCACATACTTTCTGCCATTGTCATTTGGTATTCTGACCAGAAATCCAAAGCAATGGGATCACTTGATCATGAACTGGGACCTCCAAAACCATTTGCTAAATGACTCAGGTATTTTGTTGTAGTAACATGAAGATGACTAATACTATTGTCAAGAAAAGGTATAAGGAGGATTCATCATAGATAAGTTCTACTATGATTCCTCACCTGCTACTATTTGCAAGTTGATGATAAAGATCAAAGAAAGACTCCCAATTCAAACACCAGCTTCCCCTCTTCCCATGGATCTCCCCTCTTTCCATGGATCTTTTAGGTGGCAGTAAAGACTCTTTCCAAAATGTGGTCCTGGTGTGTGCCTTTTGTACCCTCACCTAGGCAGCCCTGGGAAGACTGAGGTCATCACATGAGAAGTCTGTGCCCTCAGGAATCATCCTCAGACACTTGCCTCGGACCCAGAGAGCCTTACTCTGCCAAACTGAGGTTATAGCCTTCCCAGTTGGCACCCATATTGAGACACATGCAGATGGTTTATAAATAGTAGATCTTTGTGGGATTTGTTTAAGTTCCAAATCCATCTACTTCTCTAAAACTCTTTCCAAACTGCACACCTGAATTCCACCTCAGTCCTCCCATAACCCTTTTAGAGGCAGAAATGCAACCACTTGCAAGGACCCACTATTTTTCTTATAATATCAAATCTCAGGGAACAATATCTCATAGAATTTCCACAGCAAACCTCTAGGTAGCACTTTAGAACACCCTTGGGTTCCATATTTTAATTTTATCACAGTGGATTTCTTGAAACTTATTTTATGTTTACTAAATAGAGAAACTCTGTCTTGTTTCTGGCCCATGCTGATATAGCATTTTTGAAATCTTGAGAATCCAAATGCTATGGGAGACCTGGGATTCATTTTTCCTCCTTGGGGAAAAGCTGCATCCTAGCTCTTGCCCAGGCATTGCATGCCCAAACCCTTTATGACTACCACAGCTGCATCTCTTCATCATATGCAGTCTGAAAGTGGGCAGGAAAAGGGAGGGCAGACTGGAGAAAGGAAAATGGGGGTACAGTAGAAAGATACAGTATCTCAGACATGGAAAGATTTGTTTTATGCTGTTGTCCCCATTAGAAAGCCACGTTATCCATGGGGAGAAAAAAAGCTGCCAAAAGAAAGAAACTCTTTAAAGCAAAATTTTTCCTCACATACCACATTGGGTGACTATGCATGGATTTAAGAAAGTTTTTTTTCTTTTTTAAAATTGGTATAATGTATAAAGAAATCTAGAGATCAATTAGATTAAGTGACAGCCAACATAGTTATCAAATTAGACAGGTTTGTTGTCTTCTTGGCTCTTTTATGTTTTCCTCTGGCAGTGGTCCATGCAGTACCCCATATTTCAAAGTGTGAAGCACTATATTGGGTTCCCATTATTCACCACTTGTAATCTCTCAGCCTTGCCAGTGTCTTTGTGCAGTCATTCTTTCAGTGACATTTACCTCTTCCTTTTCCTCTTCCTAGTGGGTCCTGCCAGGCTCACACATTGCAGCTTGAGAGCATTCAGCATCAGGTCAGGGCCATGTGCCTGTTGCTACTTAGGAGGACCAGTGCTTTCTTGTAGGAGGCCTTTGGCAGGGGTCCTACAAGAACCACCACCACATGACCATATACATCCTAGAAATGTCCTGTGGAGAACCACTGACCAGCAGGGAGGGTCCTAGGCATAAATGCTACCCTCTTTCTTCTTTGCATATTGCATCTAAGACACACAGCATAGGGGCCCCTCATATTACTTCAAGAACCCAGCAGCCAGGTTACCAGAGCAAGAGGCAGCTCAATAGTATGTCATTGTGTGTGTGTTCTCCCTCCTTTCCTGTTTTTCTGCCCAGTCCTTTACTCTTGCTCCCTGGAACACACTTGTCCATAAGTAGAGTGACCCTAAGTTTTGATTTTCCCAGGGTGGTGTATGTTAACTGTTGTTGTAACATAATTATTAATAGCTTCTCCTCTTACTCCCCAAATTGTCCCTACTGGATATCAGTTATATGGTTTATATAATCATCTGCTCTATATTTGAACTTCAGACAATTTTAGGCAAGTGCAATCTACACAGGTATAATGGATCCAGATTGTGACTAATTACAAACTCATGCAATGGAGAGAAGGTATTGAGTGGGAGCCAGACAGGCACTACAGCATGATGATACACACTTGAGATGAAGTAGTGAACAATGCAAAGATACCTACCAAATGTTTATGTGATAGCAGGTGGAAACATGCAATAAATAAATAACTACATTATATAGAATGTTTAAAGGCATTGGGGATGAGGAAAACAGAGAGGGAAAAGAAATTGAAACATAAAGAAGTGATTGCAATTTCAAACAGGAAGGTCAGAGTACATGTCATTGAGAAGTTGACATTTAAGCAAAGACTAGAAAAGAGGTGAGAGAATTAGCATTAGAACGAGGCAGAGGAATCACTTTAGGCAGAGGGAACAGCCAATAATACAAAGACTATCAGGACATGTTCCAGAAATAAGTATGATGCCAGTGTGACTGGACTTGAATGTGTGAGGATGATGTAGTGCACAAGTGGATTAAGAAACAATGTGAAAGAGTGAATTTCTGAACAATAAATTCCTTGCTATCAGACTAAGGTCTTTTGCTTATTGACCTGAGTCTGTATTTCTAAACCAAATACTGGCACAAGAATCAGAAAACTATCATAGTCCTACACTTGACCTATGTCTCTCAGACCTACCCTTGAAGAAGCTAAGTCCCCAACCCCAGTGCTGCTATACAACTGGGAAAGGTGGCAAGGTTGCTGGGACTTAACTACAATTTCCTTCACAGTGGTTTGAACTTTAGAAAGATTTCATGGATAATCCCCAAAGTTTGAGTCTTATTCTTGACAAAATAGCTTCTCTGTTTTTGGTTATTGACCACTGGCTATCATCAAACACTCAATCATAGAAATTAGAAGAAAACAAAGCAGGCATAGATGATGTAGGTGGTTGAGCAATACATAAAGAAGAGTTAGCCATTCCTGCTCTGATGGTAACTCCTTGAGCTCTTCAAGTTCTTCCCAGCTTTTGTCTTTCTGTGACCTGGAAACTATCTTCATTGATTCAGGAGAATTATAGGAATCAGCTCTATTCTCTGACCTCCTGTTGCTTCCATATTCACTACTGTCCTTTACATCTCAGCAAGAACAGATTCTAAAAAGTGAATTTAGAGATGAGCTAGATACTAATCAATGCCCTCAGATTTCTAATATGAAAACTGAGCTCAGGAAAGGGCATGCACTTGCCCACCTGTACATTCCTGGGGATTAATTTTCTATTCTCTCAGTCTACTACTGTGTCTTCAACACTAAACTTGCAGTTATTCAATTTCTAAATAGGTGTCTGTTGCCACAGATTCACTGTATCCTGGTTATAAACATCAAGAATAACCTTTAAGTTATTTAGATGACAGATGACTCCCACAGACAGAAGGGGTTATCTAAGACTCAAATCATCAAGGTTGATTAGGTGGTTATTACCTACTTAAAAGTCAGACAGGGGACATGGGAAAGTGTATAGGATATACATGATTAGGAAATGAGAATAAATGAAAGTGAAATTCCACCATAAGTAACTGCATAATAGCAATGCAGACAAGTTTTCAGACAGAAAACTTGGTTTAGGGTGTCAAGTCTTTCTTTTCTCTGTGACCTTGAGCCAAGGCACTTCCTCTTTCTAATAGACTCACCTGTAAACAGGAACAATGTAGATAAACTCACAGAGTTTTTATGAAAATTAAGCCAGAAATAGATATGGGAACACTTTGTAACCTTGAAAGCTTCACACAAATCAAAGTTACTATTATTTCCAAGTGTACACTGGCAACATGTTGCTCTGATGAAAGGAGAAAGGTGATATGGTCCTCATTAAGTTAGATTGGAAAATGAAATAAATATTTTAAATAACTATTGTAATCTCTGAATCTGATGATGTGATAATTTATAAAGTAATTCATGTAGTTCAAAGATATTCAGGGAGATGTTTCTTTATAAGGCTTGCAGTTCTCTCCCTGAGCAGTGTTACCTACCTTAGCTGAGGAGCCACAGGTAAGACTTGCACCTCTGCTCTGACCAAGGTTGGGTAACGAGGAAGGAATAGGACTTTTGCCCAGGAGACAAAATACAAGGTGGTGGCAGGAACCTGAAAGGGGTTCTAACCAACAGCAAGAGGAACTGCTGTACAAATCTAAAAGGCTTGGTCACCATTTTTAGAGAAGCCTAGATACTAGTGCCACAGAAAACATTTTTTATTCTTGGAGGTAGAATACTTCATGGTGAAGAGTATGGACTCTAGAATTGGATGCTTATATTCAAATCCTGATCTTATTATGTGTTGTAACCCCTGTGCCAGTATCAAATACCTTTAAATACCTCTAAGGTTTAGTTTTCTCATCTGTAAAATGAGGATAATAATAGCCTGAAGCTTTATTGTGAAGGTTAACTGAAATAATTCATCAAAGTTTCTTAGGCCAGTACCTAGTATATAGTAAGTAAACTGTCGATGTCCCTATAAAACTTATTCAAGTAGGCTTCTTTCTCTATGTATATATATTTTAAACCATAAGTATTATTCCTTCTTATATTTGAATATTTAGGGTAAAAGAAAAAGATTAAAAAAAAGACTGACCTTAAGGTTCAATTTTTAAATCTCTCCTTCGACAGAATAAGTAATTAAAATGATTATTTTTTAAATATACATTCAATTAGCTCAGCATGGCTTTTGCTTGACTGACTTTAGATCATATAATGACAACTATCTTTTACTTTTGTCTTTCCTACTGTTGACCATATTTGCGAAAATCCATTTAGAGAAAATAGACTTTACTTACTGAATTTTAGCTGGGCCATACTGCCTGTTTCTCCAAGCCTTCCAAGGGCCTCTGTAGATCTGTCAGAGGGAAATCCAGAGTAAATCACTTTGCCAAATTTCTCTGTGAGCCATTCAAGAAAACACCAAATACAGGTTCAACTGGAGGGTTTTATAGCAAGAATCACTTTCAGGGCTGAGCACTGAAAGCTGGGATTCTAGGTCCTCCTTCTACGTAGGGATGGGATTTCTGGAAGTAAAGACTCAAAATCTCTCCTTTTTCTCCCAACAGGGCTCTCAGTCTGTGAACCACCTGAGTAAATAATCTGCACACCTTCTCCATACACTACTTTTTCCATTCTAGGGCTCTTGATGTGAAGATAATTAGCCAGGAATTTCTGGCATGACCTCACCCCCACCAGCATCTTGGTGACTAGGAATAACAGATTTGGGGTTACATTGTCAAACTAAAAATTGTTTTCAGAGTCTCATTTTTTGAGGATTAGGCGAATCCTAGCAGTAGGAGTAGGAGAATCCTACCTACATTCCACAATTGACTAAGATGAATCAAAAGAGAAAAAAATGTTGACTAGTTGTGAGTTTTTTTTTTTTTTTTTTTTTAACTCCACTGGAAGAGACAGAATAGGAAAAGGAAAATAAATGAAGTTTGCATGAAAAAAAGAAAGAGGAAAGGAAGACCTTTAGGAATCTTGGACAACAGGGGTAAAAGGAAAATCATTTGTATCCTGTGTGTAAGTCCCCATGAGAACTGAAGGACAGCACATCTTTCCAGAACATTCCCAGGGGGCCACCCCATCACCTATATCTGAACCATAACAAGCTAGACTCTGGGGAGTAATTCACATCATTGCCCTTCCTTATGGAGCTAGTGACTCAGAGATGTTGTTTGCAGTGAAGAATTATAAAGTATGACTTTGCTCAATTTCTTGGTAAGCAGATGTAAGTGAGCCTTACATAACAGCAACAGTCTTTTCTGTGACCCAACAATGTCCACTGCCTCACCTGTGGCCCCCCAGTCAGAAAATAAAAATAAAATAAATCACTCTGGGTATATTCGAACTGATCACTTTGCCAAATTTCTCTGTGATATGCAATGCTCGTTAAGTATTTAAGATTTCTATCAGAAAGTCAAATAGTCATCTCTCCAGTTGGTTTTAGAACTCCTTTAAACTAATGTCACAGGGAAGCTTCTAATGAGTTTATGATCAAGGTTTATTCTTTCTTAAAACAAAGCTGTACTGACATGATGCTCCTTCTCTTTGAATTAGTAATCTCCAAATACAGTTAGCCTCTCAATTTCCATCATTCTTTGGAATATTTACTGCCTGACCCACAGAAAACTAGAGATAAGGGAAGTTTCCTAAGAAGCAGATTCCAAGAACCCAGAGAAATAAGGGGAATGGGATTTTCCAATTTCCATTCTAACCAATGGTTATATAAACCTCCATTTTACCAACTAACCAGGAGATTTTTGTTTCAGTGGAAAGAGTTAGCAGATTGGGCACTGGTCATGAGACAGGTTACTATTCTTGTCCAGAGTTCTTGGTCACTCTTTTAAGATTTGAGTTGCAGAGATCACAACTTTATTATTCCTTTCCAATGACAGGTCCTGAATTGTGGCTTCTGCTGTGCTATTCATTGAACATTTTTTGAAAAGCTTATTTAACCTGGACACTGTGCTAAGGCTTAACAGCATCACCTCTCATTCCTTATAGAAAGTACTTATTGAACATTGGCATGTGATAGACACAAGGGATTTAGGAGATTTAAGAACCAATATTCCTGGCCTCAGGTATTCTTCACACCACCCACTAATCCTATTCAGATGACTTAAACCTTTTCCTAAAAATAATACTTTACCATATCATATGCTGTAGTTGTGAAATGCATCCATTCACATCAGAATGGTATGAACTGTTAATTCTTGCAATTGTTCCTCCCCTTCACTCCCTTAGTTTATCTATCACCTATCTCCAGTGGTAGATGGGTATATATGGGAATTTCTCCTGCTAAAGTTTTAGCATTAGTGCCTGAATTTTTTGTTTTTGTATTTGTTATTATTAAATCAGTGGTGGTGGCATCTACATTAAACCTTTATTTGTCACAATGCATTATGTCCATAGAGATTTTAGGGCCATAAATTCTGGGAGAACACCAAAGAATTCAGCCATACTTCAGGTTATGCAGGTTAATTTAAGCATCCGTAACTGTTAAGGTTTAGATATGAGGTGTCCCCCCACAAAAGCTCATGTGTGAGACAATGCAAGAATGTTCCAAAGCCAAATGATTAGATTATGAAAGTCATAACTTTCCACTGATATGGATTAATTGAATGTAACTGTAAGCAGGTAGGATGTGGCTAGAGGAAATATATAATTGGGGGCAGGCCTTTAGGGTTTATATTTTTTCTCTGGTGAGTGGAGCTTTCTTTTTTTGCTTCCTGGTTTCTGTGTGCTGAGCTGCTTCCCTGTGCCATGCCCTTCTGCCATGATGTTCTATGTCACCTTGGGCCCAGAGCTATGGAGCTGGCTAACCATGGACTAAACCTCTGAAACTATGAGCCAAAATAAACTTTTCCTCCTCTAAATTGTTCTTGTCAGGTCTTTTGTTCCCAGTGACAAAAATATGACTAAAATAGTAACAGAAGGAACAACACTGGGGGAAAGAATAATATAATGAGAAGTTGAAGGTAAAGGAGAAGGGAGAAAGATAAAACAACTGTGTGTCATAGGAAATGGGTGCAGTAGTATGATCAGCTGGCTTGAGTGGACTAGAGAGATTGGGCAAACAAGTCTCTCCCCTCAGATCTCTCCTCCATGTCCACTTTATTTTCCTCAACACAGTATGCTTTATGTGAGACGTTGCCTGCTGTTGTTTCAGTTCCATTAAGCTGGTAGCAAAACTAGTGGGAACGTCTTTTCAGTCTTGATAATTTTACAGATTGAAGGTTTGTTCTTACCATGTATCTTAGCAGCCTCAGCACATTATTCTTTTCCTTTCCTTGCTACATCAAGAACTTTCACTTTTTTATGCAAAGAAAGTATTTTAAGGCTTTTCTTTGATATGTTGAAATTGCTAGCATTACTACTTTCGTGCTTTGGGACCATTATTAAGTAAATAAAGAAATTCAAATTCAGATCTACTTGACTTAAAAATCACGTAACTCTTATAACAATAAATTATTTTAATTGTTCTATTATTTATTGTTATTAACCCCTTACTGTGCCTAATTTATAAATTAAACTTTATCATAGGTATGCATACTTGTATGTATAGGAAAAAATATAGTATCTGAGGTTTCAGGTATTCACTGGGGATCTTGGAATGGATCCCTACAGATAAAGAGGTACTACTGTACCACCATTCATCATCTCCTCCTTTATTATTACAACTTTTCTTCCACTAAGCTAGTCTCCTGAGGATAATCTCAAAAAAGGGGGAGGTGTTTAATTTTGACCCATCCAAACCTACTCATAATTGTTCATATTTACAAAAGTTTTTAATGGGGAACAGTTTACATGGCTGATTTAAAAAATCTGAATATAAAATTGCTTTGCAGTAAAATTGCAAATAAAAATATAGAAAAATATTAGAAGATATCTATTAAAATGTTATTTGTATGCCTTTGTGTAGTAAGATTGTGGTTTTTTTCAATTTTTCTAGTGGAAATGTATTAATTTAATAATCAGAAAAGTGAAATTTCTTAAATGACACAAAAATATCTAAGGCCCTATGTTATGATAAAACTCAGTTACTATCTCCTCATTTAAATGATATGCTATAAAGACTGGTGATCAGTGTCATAGGACAACTCCTCTTGGAAAGAAGGAAGGTGACATTAGATAGAATACATGTATATTTTGTATTATTTCTTATTGACATTCCTATGAAATTAGAACCTAAAGTGAGAAGTTTAAAAATTATATGAATGCCCATTTGTTTACAATTTTATAATAAAAAAAAATTATATGAATGTATGTATATGTGTATATATATATATATATACACACACATATATATACACACACATATGTGTGTCTATACATATATTTGTATGTTTATGTGTTATAGACATGTCAAAGTCATCATATAAAATCTGTTTATATAGAATATTATTTTTTAAAAATAATATTTGTGAAGTTCTATAATATTTTTGAGGTTTCCCAGTAAGTTCTGCCCCATGAACATTATTCAGTACTCCTGACACCAGTCCTCTGTTAGTTCACTGATTCCTGTTATCTGTCTGGTAGAAGAATGGCACTCTTCTCTAACGTTCAAATTACAATGATTGGATTAAAATGTATTGGAGGTACTTTATTGTTCTGGTCAATCTTTAAAATCCAAGTGATGAAAAATAATCTGATCCAATTAAAAGGATGTTTTCCTTCTACTGTGAGAAATCAGCATTTTTTTCTTTGTTCCAGTTTTCCAGGAAATTTTTACAATAGATTCCAGGCATGTGCTGGTTTATGACTCTCTTGGTCCTTAATTGATTTTAACTGTCAGATAAGCCATGCTTAGAAATTTTCCTCTCTAGGCAAAGAGTTAATAAGGATCTATCCTTTCTGTCTCAGTCTTAATACAATTCCTTCCATAAGTGATAAAAATTAGAAGATACAGAAAAAATAGCACAATGTTATTTCTTATTAAAACTATATCTGCCCATCTATCTACTATATATAGGTAAATACAGATGTGTCTTAATTCCCCCAAATTCCTATTTTTAGTTTTTCTCATTTGAATCTATTCTTGTATAGATTTACTACCTAACTGGTATCTCAACTCTAATTTTTTCCCTCCATGTTCAATGATATCACCTTTGCCCCACCCTGGGTAGAAGTACCAAAATAGGAAATAATTTTTAAGGTGAATTTTTAAGGTGAGATTTGCTCACTTTATTGTTCATGTGTTTCAGTCAACATTTTCACTGCTGTGACCAAAGGATCTGACAAGAACAATTAGAGGAGAAAAAGTTCATTTTGGGGCTCATGGTTTCAGAGGTCTCAGTCCAAGGATGACCAACTCCACTCCTCTGGGTCCTAGTGGGGCAGGACAGCATGGTGGAAGAGTGTGTGGAGGAAAGCAGCTGGGAACATGATGTTTTAGTCAACTTTTTCACTGCTAAGACTAAAAAGACCCAACCAGAACAGCTGCAGAGAAGGAAAAGTTTATTTGGGGGCTCACGGTTTCAGAGGTCTCAATCTATAGACAGCAGTCTCCATTCCCTCAGGCTCAAGGTGAGGCTGAACATCATGGCAGAAGAATATGTCAGAGGGAAGCAGTTCGCATCATGATTAGAAAGCAGAGAGATATCTACTTGCCAGATACAAATATATACCCCAAAGCCACTCTCCCAATGCCCCACCTCTTCCACCCACACCCCATCTGCCTTCAGTTACCACTCAGTTAATCCCATCAGGGGATTAATTCACTTATTAGGTTAAGACTTTCACAACTAAATCACTTCTCCGAACCTTCCTGCATTATCTCACATGTGAGCTTTTGAGGGACACCTCACATCCAAACTGTAACACATGACATCAGGAAGCACAAAGAGAGCTCTGTTTAACCAAGACAAAATATATACCCTAAAGGCATGTCCTCCAGGACCCACCTCCCCCAACAATACCCTGCCTACCTATAGTTACCACCTGGTTAAACCCTATCAGGGGATTAATTCACTGATAGAGTTAAGGGTCTCATAACCCTATCATTTCACCTCTAAACTTTCTTGCATTGCCTCACATGTGAACTTTTGGAGGACACCTCATATATAGACCATAACACCATGCTATCTGCTAGGTCTGGTTAAATGTAAGTAAATCACTTTAAACAATGCTTAAACTATTATGGTCTATATTATTTTCAAAATAACTTATTTTCACACAGAACAATTATAAGTTAGGGCTTCTTTCATCTCAGCATTGTTGGATACATCTTTCTTCCATCCTAAATGATTGTTCATACATAAGAGCAGTCATACCTACCTCTGCTGATAAAGTTATCAATCACTTCATCAGGTCCTTCAGAAGAAAGATAAAATTAGGATTGAGTTTGTCTGCCCAGCAGTACAGGGACCCCAAAGGTAGGAAGTTTTTATCAAATTGGTTTATACTATCAAAACAACTTATATTTTGAGGTCTTGTCAATATGTGTTCCTATTTAAAGGGCTTCCAAATTGTCTACTTGATGGGAAAATTACTGAAAGAACAGCCCTGAAGTCCTAAACACAGCCCTGAAGATTGATTTCCTAGTCCCGATCTAGGAAGGAAATAAATTCCCATATCCTAAGGAAATGATTGAGAATTTTGAATGTACATGTTAGGATTATTATTTGGATTTAAAATACATTTTCCTTTTAAAATTCTTTTTTAGTTTTAACTTATACATTAGAGGATGGTGAGCAGTGGGATGATGGTAGAGTTAATGAATTGGGATCCAAATTGAAGTATTATTGAAATTAGGATTCTAGGAAGAATAAGCAGAAAAGAAGGAAGAATAGGAGGCTTGAAGTTGAAGTTACGGAAATGTTGCAGACATTGATAACCAGGTTTAGTGTGTAGTCTGTGACCCTGGGAGTGAATGACTGAGATTGGATGGAGAACAAGATGACTGGAGAAAAAGGCCAGAATATCACCTGCAGATATAAAAATTACCAATTAATGCTAAAGCAGTGTTGATGTGACAATGACTCTGGTACTGACATCTTTGGAAATAGGTGGAACAACTGGGGGTTGGCAGATGAATAAGAGAGGCAGGAATTCTGGTTGGTATGCTGCAGGGGTTTCAGTCACATCCCGCATGGATGAGGAAAGGGTTAACTGTTGGAGGACTGAGTGCTGGCAATAAATCAATTAATTATCAGTAAACTTATCTATCAATAAATACATAAGAGTCAATACTCTTTTCGATTGGGAGGGGTGGTGTGATGGATTGGGGCCATACCAGATCTGGCCTCTAAGAAGATGGAGTAGCCCACCTCTGCTTTATTTTATAGTCACACAGGTAAAGAGGTCCCAGATCAAGAGGGGCTTCTTCTGTAAGGAACAGGATGGCATGGAGCTAGGGAAACCATTTGATCAGGGAACTAGCATAACGATCAGATGGTAACCTACTTCCACACATGGCCACCTACTTCCTAAAACAGTCTATCGTGGCTGCCAGTTACTGGGAGTCAGGCCTCTGTATCCCATGGCTCAACCAAATCTGATTCTGCCAGATATGGACAGCCCCTCACAATAGGGTCTGATGGCAAGAACCTCAAAGGAGCTGAGGGTTCAAAGGCAGGAGAGAGGCTCAGTGATCCTGAAAGAAATGAGGAATAAGGAGGCTACCTAATTCAGTTCTAGGTTCATTTTTAGGTGGACTGTGAGAAAAAACATAGTTTCCACATGTCAAAACTTCCAGTGAGGGAGGTGCCTTTGGGAATGACCAGGTTTCAGGTTTTTTGTTTTTTGTTTTTTCTTTTTTTTAAAGGTGGAAGGAATGCTGGGTGAAGAGGTTAAGGCCAAAGGCATTTTGATGTGCTACTGAGAATGGAGTAAGATTAGGAAATGTAGAGTTAAAGGAGCTGAGGACAGTGTGCCCTTCCAGCAGTGGCATAGTGATGGGCTCATTCATGTTAACAGAGTAGCAGTCAATACTCAGTTCAGAGCCTGGGACCTGCGAAGTTGACTTATCCGGTTCTTGTGCACTCAGAAGTCTTTGTGTAGCTCTCCTGATGGTCCTGACTCAGGATTCTTGTGTCAATCTAGAGGTTGGAAAGTTGAAAGGAGCTGGGAAGGAAAAGGGGGCCGGCCCACTGCACTCAGTGTCCCAGTGATTTGAGTTTCAGTCATTTACCTACTTATTCATCCAACAAACCTCACCGAACCCCTGTTGTGCACCATGTGCTCTGCTAAGAGTTGAATTAATGCTATATCCTTGTCCCCAGGATACTGACACTGAGACATGCACAAACATGACTGCAATCAGATGTGATACATGCAGCATTAAAGCTTTTCTAAGTGCTAGGCAGTCTAAGGAGAAGCGGCTTCACTAGAGGAGGCCAGGTGATGCTTTGAATTTTAGAGAATATATAGGAATGTTAGTCGGATGGGAGGGTGAAGCTATTCTTGGCACAGGAATGATACTTTTTCAAAAAAACTGAAAATATGAACGTGCCTTGTGGGGAGTGGCAGGTAGATGAGAGTATTTGGAATGGAACAGATGTCAGAGGAGTGGAAGGACACGAGCTCCGTGAGACGGTCAGAGCCAGCTCACAGAGAACCTGGTGCCATGTGCCAAGGAGCTTTCAGTTAGTCTTGAGTAGTAGGGGTTACATACCTAGTGTGTTCTCTAGAGAGAGTATTGACTACAGCATGAAGGAGGAATTAGAGAGGCTTGTGACTTGAGGTGGGAAGATGAGTTGAAATATTTGTCCAATTTATTTATTCAGTCTGTGCTTATTGAATACCATTTGTATGCCAAGCAGTTTTAGGTGCTGGAGATAACAGCAGTGAACCAGCAGAGAAATTTCTCATCTTCATTGAGCTTATAGTCTAGTGTAAATAATTTCATAAATGATGCCAGTTCATGGTGAGTGATACAAAGAAAAACAAAGCAGGGTGGTGGTAGCTTGGGATGAGGACTAGGTAAATGCACAAAGAGTTTCCCTCTGAGGAAACAAGGTTGTGCAGGGAGCTGGATGTTGTGAGGGAACTGATCGACTGAAGATGTGGGAGAAAGCATTCCAGACAGGGAAAACTATTATGGAAACCCTGAGAGGGAGAACTTGGAGAGGTCAAGAAGGGAAGGAAGCCAGTTGGCTGGAGTGGAGTAAAACAGGGAGAGGACCCTAGAGGACAGGAGCCTGATTACAGTAGATATTATTCTCAGTGGGAAGAGACTTCAGAGAAGAACTTGGAGGGTAGAATGAATGACTTACATTTTTATAAACTTACTCTGGTGGTGTGAAGTGAAGGCATTGAGAGAGGTTTGAACAAGGACAGAAGCATCTGGGATGAAGAGGTATTGCTGGATTTAGGAGGCAAAATCACCAAGTAATGCATTAGATACAAGGACAATTTACAAAATGGTCCCCAGGTTTCTGGCATTGTATGTGGAAAAAAAAAAAAGGAGCCTATTTAGGGTAAAAAATAAACAGTTCAACATAGTTTAATCATTGAACTTTGTTTTGTTTATGTGTGTTTTATATATGAATGAAATATACAGATAGAATTCTTTAGAAACAATTGGTATATGGATCTGGGGTTTGGTGGGAATAAAGGGTAAAGATATGGGTTTGTAAATTTGGAGGGCTTGAGGGGGGGTCCAAAAAATAAATGCATCTTCTCCACCAGACCTCTGAATCAACCAAACAAAAAAATTAAGAGAAAGTGAGAGAGAAATTCAAATGGATACAGCTCACAGCAGAGAAAATGACACACATATGTGACAAGTAGGTTTTGTAATGCTGAACCTCAGAATTACCCACTGAGTGACAAGTAGACTATCACAAATCGACAGATAACACTTAGTACTGAGATGAGGGTTGCTTTGAGCCAAGCAGACCCAGGTCAGTTTTTACAAGTTTAACAATTTAATAACTTATCTGGCCTACCAAAGGGTTGAGTAAGTGGGAAGAAGGAAAGGACCAGGGGAATTTTACTTGTGGGGATATTTCCACATGGAAGGAAGCATCAGGTGGGGAGAAGCATTCTTCCTACCATGCACTTCTTAATGAAATCAGGCAAACAGAGGACACACACCATGAGAAGCAGACAAGAAGCCTGAAGCAGGAACTCCTGGATGCTAGTCCCTCGAGGGGAGGGTGAGTTGGGGTTGGACAGGTTGGATGAAGAGGAGAAAGATGTGAAGAAGAATAAGACTCTCCCATAGCAGTGAATAATTCTTACTGTAAATTGCTGATTCTTACTGTAAATCCAAGAGTTCCTGCAGTATGATGGCTTCTTATAATAAAATTTCGACTTCACAAATATTAGTGTTTTCAAATCAGTTTGTTTACATTTTGTGATTACTATCCGCCACTTAGAAAACTGTAAGATAGGTAGTATTTTACTGTTATCTCTTAGAGGGTGCAATTAGAAGTCAGAGAACTTGAGTTACTTACTCAAGGTCACTCAGCTTAGTCAGAAAAAAGCTTAGATCTAAATTCAGGATTCTGATGACAAGCCTATAGACAACACTATCTTTACATGTGTTGTTAGTTATCTTCTGAAATACTAATATGACAACTAGGAAGAAAATACAAAACGTTCTTTGTAAGAATAAAATAATTGCAGTAAGTTGTGTATTTGACAGATTTGTGTTTTGCTGATGCTGTGATATGGCTGTGGTCTTTAGGACTCTTTAGCACAAGGAAAAATTCAAAACTGAGGTAAAGTGTCTAAGAAAACATATTTCACATCAGTGCTAAGTTGTGATTTGCATGACAGTTTCATCTAATCGTTCAAAAATAGCATTTAACATAAGAAAGCAGAACCTCAGATTTTCTTTTTTTCAAAAGTGTACTTCTCCCCGGTCTGCAGCAGGACACCCTCTAACATTCCTTAGGCCTTAATTAAATAAGAGAAAGAGAGAGCATCGGACTTGGGTTCGGGATAAATATCCCCAGCTTGAACAGGAGATGTTGCTTTAATGACTTGGAATATGTCCAGAAAGCTCAGACTGGCTAGCAGGCAAATCTGACAGCTACTGGATCTTGCAGCAATAACATTCTAACCAATTAAAAACTGAACTAGAAATAATGGTTTGTCACTGAGTGGTGTTTCAGAAACCAATTGGTCCAGATTAACCAGAGGATTAACTTTTTTAACTGAATTTAAAGGTCACGGGAAGCTGACTTTAATGAAAGAGAAAAGCATTCAAATAGAAGGAGGAAACTTACATATAGAAATTAGGTTAATAGATCTTACTGTTATTTATAGACAACTAATAAAATTGCTGTCTTATTTCATGGCTGGAGTTCATAGTCAAGGATAAATATATTCATTATTAAAAGAAATTAAATGAGGAATCACCTGCTTCCATGGGATTCCTCTAACGGAAAGGGCTTAGATGAGTTGCCAACACCTTCAACTATATTCATGTTTTAAAACGATTCTTAGCAGGTAAATCCGGCCTACTTTTGAGTGATACTTAACTCTGATGAAATCAATGTCAAATTAATGATTTGACCTCTGATTTGTGGGGACACCTGAGATCAGTTCTCCAGATGGCATTTGCATGGCCAGTGGCCCATTCTTATCAGAGTGAACTTATCAGTGAACTGGATTTTGATGTGAAGAGTTACTGTGTCAGAGGTATGTGAAAGATTTGCAGAGTATGATACCTCAATTGGTTAAAAGACACCTTCTAATCCCTCTCTCTGATATGTGTCAACTGCTCCCATCACGCACCAGTTGATCCTACCAAGGCCAACTGTAGATTATACTGGATCTATCAATGTACACCCAGAGCACAATTTCCTGAAGACTTCAACTTGGCTAGTTGATCCATGTTCCTTCTAGCTAGGATGTTTTTTCCAAATGGTACTGAACACTCAATAGAAGCTCTTTATGGGTGGAAAACAGATTTCATGCCTGTATCCAGGGATAATTCTTAACTGATTTGTGGTACTATGACTGACTGTTCGAATGCTTTTGTATCAGGGGAAAATGACTGCTGCCAAAGTACCCCGCCCTCACACCCCATGTTCCCTTCCTTGCTGCCCTGGCCTCTCCCTCATTATCCGACAGGTAAACAATTAATGCATGACCTAGAAGGGGACTTCCAGCACCCTGAATCACCAGTACCCATTCTTTGGGGTGCCTTGCTGCATAGTGCGAATTGTGCTCCAGTTTACATCTGTGCCATGCCTGTAGAAGTTACTCCACACATGGATATAGTTTTCTCCTTATTGATCTAGTCCAGGGAGGTGGCCATATTGACTCCTATTTACTGGACACATGTCAATAAACCACCTGCAGCTCTCAGTGATGCAGTGGGTTAACATTTTGGGCCTCTATACAATAAGCCTGGGCTATATATTCCAAAGTGAAGTTTAGAAGTCAAAGTTATCTGGTTTATTATAACATGAAGGCAGTCAAACTAGTTTTCTTCATATAAAGTACAACTTGCTAACTGAATTATTTGAATTGTCAAGTAAGGGAACAGAATTAACCAGATAGTTGGCCATCTCACTTTTTTTTCTAATTGTAAACAAATGGGATACATGTTGTTTCTCTGTTTGTACATGGCATAAAAGCATACCATTTGTGTAATCATAAATTTACATAGGGTAATGTTGTTTGATTCATTCTGTTATTTTTTCCCTTCCCCCCACCCCTCCCACCCCTCTTTTCCCTCTATACAGTCCTTCCTTCCTCCATTCTTGCCCCCCTCCGTAACCCTAACTCTAACCCTAACACTAACCCCTCCCACCCCCCATTATGTATCATCATCCACTTTTCAGCGATATCATTCTTCCTTTGGTTTTTTGAGATTGGCTTATCTCACTTAGCATGATATTCTCCAATTTCATCCATTTGCCTGCAAATGCCATAATTTTATCATTCTTTATGGCTGAGTAATATTCCATTGTATATATATACCACAGTTTCTTTATCCATTCATCAATTGAAGGACATCTAGGTTGGTTCCACAATCTGGCTATTGTGAACTGAGCAGTTATGAACATTGATGTGGCTGCATCTCTGTAGTATGCTGATTTTAAGTCCTTTGGGTATAGGCCAAGGAGTGGGATAGCTGGGTCACTTTTTAAGGGACAACCTTATTATTAGCATTTCTTACAAAGAAGCATAAACATTTGAAACATTTGTCCCATCAGGAAGATTCCTTTGCATTTGTTCATTTTTCTAAGCTATCAATTTAAGTTTTTTTCCTTTTAAGTAAATTTAACTCAAATTATAACAATAACTATGATCAAATTAATTGACAAATCTCCATGTTTTAAATCCATAGTAAAAATCCCTTATCCTTTTAGTAAAACTTCATCTCAAACTATTAAGTTATCCCTCATGTTTGCTGGCAGAATGAGGCTGAGCAGAGGTCTTTGTTCTACTTCTAGGACTTAGTGAGGTACAATTGATAGGTTTAGCCAAAAAGAAAAAAAGAAAAAAAGCTACTCATTCAACATATACTAATTGAGTTCCTGTTTTGAACCACACAGTCCTTTTGGTTGTGCCAATTCAGCAATGAGCAAAACAGTCTTTTCTTTCCTTCTTAGAGCTTAAAATCATCTTGAAGTACTATACCATTTACTGTAAAAGAATTAGAAATTTCTTAAATGTTTGCGGATCCTAAAAATGATCCTACTAAATTGTTTTAATCTCATTTTTTTATTCATTCTGGGGATTATATGTTCTAATTCTATATTATATCCTGGCTGGTGAAGGGGAAAAAAATCTCAGAAAGATACTTCTGGTTGTATCTTCTGTTTATTTATACTACAAGTCATAGATGTAATACTGGAACAATGCTAATAAACAGTTTTCTCACGTTTCTCAAAAGGAGCATTGTTTGTGTTTTCTCCCAGTGCTTGGGAGGCTGCATCCCTCCGGGAGCCCACCCTGCACTGTGCTGATCCAGCCTTGTCCTGGCACCTCCAGATAGAAAACTGCTCCCTGCACATTTCCATTTGTGCAAGTTCTATCCTACAGTCACTTGCATACTAACTTCTTTCATGAATCTTTTCTCCTGCACATATGATATGAAGAAAAGAAATTGAGGATGTTATGGCTTAGATCATTCCAGGGTTATAGCAAAATATCAGAGTCCCTGAATGATCTAAGAAACTACAGAAATTGATTTCTCCCAGTTCCGACTGGGAAATCCAAGATCAAGGCACTGACAGATCCATGATTGGTGAGGATCCTTTTCCTCATAGTCAGTACCTTCTTGCTGTGTCCTCACATGGTGGAAGGAACAGGGCAGCTTTCTGAGGCTTCTTTTGTGAGGGCATTGGCACCATTCATAAGGGATCTGCCTTTGGGGTGCCATCAGCTCCCAAAAGCATTGCCTCCTGAAACTATCATCTTGGTCAAATGGGGGACAAAAATTCAAAGTGTAGCAAGTTCTGTGCAGATCAACTCTTCCCTCTAAGCTTTGCTCAAGCCCTGCTTGCTCAAGAGCCCTTCTCAGATTCCCTGAGATGTACCTCATCTCTTTTCCACCTCCTGTGGTTTGTTATTTAGTCCTTCCTACATAGCCTATCTTCAGTTAGGGTTCCTTATGTATGTATTTGCCTCTTCCTCTAAAGTGTGAGCTTCTAGAGGACAGAGGCTTTTTTTTAATCTTTTTTTTTTTTTTTAATTTTCCAGAGATCCTAGCACAGTGAATTACGAACAATAGTCACTTAATAAATGCACATTTGAAGCAACTCTTGAAAAGGGAAAAAATTGGGTTAAGCTGGACCATATTCATGTTTTCAATATACTGTATCAGACATAAAGATTTTTCAGTACATTTGTTTCAAGATTTTATAAAATAATTCTTCAATTCATAGATATACTACATATTGGAGTACTGAAGTGACTTACACACCAGGCACCCTGTCTAAAGTATATGAAATTTAAAGAATTGCCTATGCTTTCTGAGGCCCCTCCCCACCCCACCCCCCCAAAAAAAAAAACGAGGAAACAAAAGTTAATCAAACTTTTTTTGAAAGCCACTGGAGAGGAATAAAATACAAAAAGGTAATCATGCAGTAGCAACAGCAACCAGACTCCCTAAGTTGTGTCAAACTGCCTGACTAGTTAGAGCCCTGTTCAGGGCGTCTCCCCTGCCTGAGTCTCTAACTCTTCCTCTCTCCCTCTGCTGCCTTGGGAAGCTTGCTCTCATTAAAAGGGATGGGAAACTAGCCACATCATTATATTCACTTAAGGCAGAGTTTAGTTGGTCAGTTTTTGCCACTGTCAGTAATAGCTGCCACTTTGGGATTTTGAGCCCTTATTGGCATCATGGTTTGGGTTGGGATTTTTATTTGTCTTACTTTGAAATTTACATGTCTTCAGAACAACTAAAATTCACAAGAACAAACTAATTAATGGATTCCATTTTTGACAGCTACAAGAAGACGGATGAGAAAGTAACATGCTTCTGGCAGCATGTTATCAATTGGGAGGCAACAGTGCATTCCCTCTATGTGGAACAGTGAGCTGGAACCGACACTGACAGATGACACGGCCCTCTGACAGTGACGCCTGTATGAGCTGACAGCTCCACTTGCAGTCAGTCAAGTCCACGCTTTGCAGTGGAATTTTAACGGGCTTGATTTGCAGAATATGCTTTGCCTACTTCTCAGCTTGTAGTAGAAGTGAATAAAAATTTCAAAGCATTCACATTAAAAGTGAATTCTCAGATCTGTTACCCAACCTTCTTTTACCCCAAAGCTAATCATAATAATAGTAAATAAAGCATAATCCTGGGAGGGGGAACTATAGGACAGCTGGGAAAGAGAAAATGCTCCCCTTAACATTAGGTTTTCTATAAAGCAAGGTAATTCCTATGTTAGTCAAAATTCCTTAGGAAGGATGAGATACCAAATTTCCCAAGGTAATTACAATTTAAACAACAACAAAAAATGCATTTATGTGTGTGTGTGATCATAAAGGCATCTAAAGCATTTAATTATGTTTTTAAATTATAGCACTATAGTGTTATTATGCTTTAAAATATAATTAAATATACAAAAATCTTCTAAATATTAGAAAATATTTTTCTTTAAAAAATTAGTCTTGCTCATTGCCAGATTCTGGTCATACTTTTATTTTACCTTTCTGCAATCTATTCTTTGAACAAGATGTGTGCATGAAACTGATTTCCTGTGTGGCTTTTGTGAAGTTACTATTCTGTGTTTCAATTCCTTCACCAATAAAATGCAGCTAATCACCCTGTCACCACCAACATTCCTCACAGACTCAGAGCAAGAAATAAGGGCACCAGGGGTTGCAAACTAGTGACTGAAAGGCCAAATTGGACTGGCAGAAGTGTTGTGAATTTTTGCATTTGAATGCCCCTAGGCTGGGCAAGCACCCTCCAGTTTATATAGCCTCTGCTCCCTGTCTAACTCTGTGTCTCTTTGCACATTTATGTAACTTGCCTGAGCCCTGAAGGCAATTGAGTTTGTGACTGTAGAATCATCAACCAATGTATTCTCAATAACTCCTCACAGAAGCACATAATAATTCTAACATTGTTAGTTTCAAAATATACCCCATTAATGGGAGGAATAAATAGAATTTATGGTGGGGAGGGGCAAATACAAATGAAATAGACAAAAAAGTATAAAGGTAATGTTGACATAATGCAAATTTTGTTGCAAGAGTGATAAATTAGCATTGAGTCACACACTCTGCAACAGCCCTCACTAGTCCTTTCCCTTCTTCCCTACTACCTGATTTTCAATAAATACATGGTAGAGAGCTGAGAATAGCAATCATATCTCAGGCAAAATGACCCAGTTGGTTATCTAACCAATTAAGATACTAACCCAAATGCCATGGTTTAAATGTTTGTCTTCTCCAAAATTCATGTTGAAATCTAATTTCCATTATAATAATATTAAGAGGTGGATCCTGTAAGAGATGATTAGGCTACAAGGGCCTCCATCCTCATGGTGGTTTGGTACTATTGTAGAAAGGTGAGTTTTACCCCTTCTTGTCCTCTCTCACTCTCTCCTCTTCCAGAATGTTGCAGCAAGAAGGCCCCTACAGGATGCTGATGCCTGGATATTGAACTCCAGAACTGTAAGCCAATACATTTCTGTTCATTATAAATGACCCAGTTCTAGATATTTTGATATAGCAGCACAAAATGAACTAAGACACTGTGTAGCTTCTTTGTGTTAATGACATACCTGAGGTAGCTAACTTTATAAAGAGAAAGGGCTTATTTATCTCACTGGGAGTTTCAAGGGTGTGGTACATGTAGGGGCTTAGTTTTGGTGAGGACTTCACAATGAAAAGTAGATGGCAACAATGGGAATGCATATGGGAGCCAATGGTCACATCCTGAGTCAGAAAGAAGAGAGGAAGGGGTGGGAAAACTCAGGCCTTTATAACAACCCCCCTCACAAGATCTGTCAAGGAATCCCTTGAGAACTGTGTTCCAGGGGCACACCTTCAATGAATTAAGTACCTCCCGATGGGCCCCACCTCTTGAAAGCCTTAGCAGCTCCTAATAGCACTACACTGTGGACCAAGCCTTCAAACATAGTGGACCCTTGGGGACACTTAAACTCACCCAGGCCATTGCAATCAGCCTTCAAGGATGCATAAATATAAGGGATTGAAGAAAGTGAGAGGGAAGACATATGTACAGATGAATTTTTAAAATGTCTTGAAGAAGGAAATGATTCATAAGTTGGTGGAAGAAAGGAAGAAGTCATTTTAAGCACAGAGAATAGTTTATGCAAAGGTTCAGAGATGAGAAAGACTTAAGTTATCACTGCTAGAATGGAGTACAGGCATTTCATAATGAGGAAAAGATAAGGCTGAGTTCCCTACATTACCCATATGTACAAAGTATTACAGCATGCCAATTTGTAAGGAAACACATTTCACAGACTGCATACAAAAGCCAAGTAAAATATAATGACCTTCCATTTGTTTTATGGTAATTGGACATTTATTTCATAAAGTAAGTGCTGCTATTTTACCATGACCCATGATAAAAAGGAAAACTTCTCAGTTTACATTTCACCCATCATAACCTTGAATATTAAAATAAACTTACATGCTCCATTAACTAGAAAATAATTCCCTTCCATGCTTTGAATTTGCCTAGGGTGTGGTTCACAGTGAGGACAAGTTCAATTGATATGCTTGAAGAATTCTAATTAAGAAACAAGGTAATTTCAAAGGTATGACACTTAATGTATTACTAGCATCTTTTTATGCATGATTTTATTCCATCCTTTAATTTCTTAAAACTCCACGTATTTTTTGAAGTGTAACTTAGTGACTTCCATATCAGTTAGATCTTATCAGCTAACCTCATGTTCCCTAGATGAAAATTATCATAAATTGATAAAGGATATTTGATTAGTACCCAGTATGCTTAGAATAATGTACCAATGAGTATTTGTTGGATATCTATGTACTAGGTTCCTGGGTGGAAGTCAAAAGAATTATTGGACATAATCTTTTCCCACTAATGAAGCAGTTGATAATACAAAATAGGTTATTTTAGAAAATAAGTTTCTTCATCTAATTAATGCTTATTTCCAGTTTTATTTCTTGAGCCTTAGAACAATCAGTTTTTACTTGCAAAGACTTTGGTCAATTTATGGCAGAAAAACACATGAAGTTATAACCCATAAGGGTTTTAGATAAGAAGGGTAAATTGCAAGAAACTATAAGAAAATTTATGACTGTAGATGAAAAAATGAGGAACCAAAACTCAAATAGTTAATGTTAGGGAGCAAGGTAGTATCCAAATCAGATGGGAGTTCTGCAAGTTCAAGGCAGCCAGAACTCTTGTCAGATCTCTCACTGCCACTTATGTGGCCTACAGACCATTGCGTTCACTTAGTGGAACTGAAAACCTGTTTGTAGGAAAGCCACAACCTGCACTACATCGTATAGGAGTGAGAATATTGAGCCAGTCAGTAAATAAGATGGTGAGCTGGGTTATCCTGCTAACTCTGACTAGACTCCTGCCCTGCTTTTTTTTTTTTTTAACACAATAGCAAATGGTCCCTTGGGACATCACCCTGAGCAGGTAGGACTTCAAGACAAGATTACAGATGGCTTAGAAACCAGAAGTGATAATTCCTGCATGGAATGAGCTCCATGGTCAAAATACTAATCTTAAAATTAATTAACAACTCTTTTAACTATTTCTGTAAACCTAAAGCAAGTGATCTAAATTATGAATTTCCAAAGAAATTATTGTTTGAAATTATGTTGGTCAGCACATTCTTCTTCATAAGTTAGGATAAAACTGAAAAATGGGACAAGAACTTTTATCTAATGTTAAAGGACAGTTCTTTAATAAGAATTTCTTCATAACATATGTAACTAGTAAGTAGTATTTAACTATAGATACTCATTGATTTTAAAAACATATACCTCATTTATTCTTTTTTTTCTTTCCTACACATAATTTGGGACTTGGTTGTCTCAGTGTTTGTTTGCCTTCCACATCTTTGGTACTCCACAGAATGGATCTTATAGGAACTAGGAACACCAAGACAACACTGACTCAATGAACCCACCATCTCTTTGCTGGCATGGTCCCTTTCCCAGGCAGCCGTTTCCCCCCTTCCCCTTTTCTTTTTGCTATTCATTTGACAGGAATGTATTGAGTCTGTGCTACACAGATCACAATGCCAAAGAAGCAGTGAACAGCACTGGCATGGTCTCTGGTCCCTGGAGTTTACAGTCAGTGGAGGCAACTGAACAATTACAGTGCAAAATGGGATCTACAATAATGGGGGCACTTAGGAAGGAACCCAGCTTAAAGGCCTGGAGGACTTCCTGGAGGAAATGGCACTTAATCAGACATCTAAGGGATGAAAAGGAAATGGCCAGTGAGAAGGTGGAATGTGCTTCTGGCAGATGACATAGTATATGCCAATGTCCACAGGTAAATGAATAAGGAGGGAGTGGTGGAGATGAGATTGCTGCTGGAAAGGTAGGTGAGGGTTTGAGCATATGGGACTTTATAGACCATGCTGTTAAAAGTAATAGAGGAATCACTCTGGAAATTTCTGTTTTAAGCCTTCTATTTTTCTCCTTGATGACATAGGCAAGGAAGGGAAAAAAGAACATAATTCCTTTCATAGCAAATCCTATACTGTCCTCTTGGTCTCATTATGTGACTCTTTCTCTCTCCTCTCACTCACATATTTGTGTCTGTGTGCAAGCATGTGTTTCAGCTGAAAATAATTTTCAATATATATATGGAGAGAGAGAGAGAGAGAGAGAGAGAGAGAGAGAGAGAGAGAGAGAGAGAAACACCTACTCACCTACTATTGCCAGCGGTTGTACTTAGCATGGAGGATATAATGGTGGGCAAACATGCTTCCTTAATTGGAATTTATATATTTGCTACAGTTTATTTAAAACACCCCCACTAAATCAGTAAATAATACATATTTTCTATTGAAAATAGATATTTTCTAGTGAAAAGGGAGTTAAAGTTATGAAGCACAGAACAAGTTTTTTCCTTAAAAAGAACACTTCAGAATATACAGATCTGGATTGAAATGAATTATTTGGCTCATGTTTCAGCCCTGTTGACATGATGATAAATAAATATTTAGGCAAGTTATAAACTGATGTGTGAAGGCCACAGCAGCATCTTAACTTCTCCATCCCCTCTCCCTGCTCCACTCAGAAATGTTTTGTGAACATGTTTCAAACTGCTGTAGTGTACTGTCACACCAAAGGCAGGTTTCCAGGAAAAAGGAATGTGGCAGCAACTCTGCTACCACAGAGATGAATGTCTTCTGGTTATTTATATCTGATATCATGTGATTCTATGGCAGGCCTGAAGGTACTGGAGAGAAGGGAAAAATTGGGCCCTTTCACCAAGGAAAACTCCTGAGAGGGGATCAGGACACATGACTAAACAAAAAAGAGACATGAAGGTGGAGAAAACCAGGTGTATGCCATTTTTCATAGGCCATGTTGAAGAGCCATATTAATAAAAACTCGTTGGCTAAATTTATGTTCCACAGATTGTATGTATTGCAGACTGATATCATGGGAGGTTGACTCTGTACTTACGATAATTAGTCAGTGAGTATTTATTGACTATCTTTGTACTAGATGGCACACAGAGATACAAAAGAACAGAAATGCAATGAGGGTAGAGTATTGCTTAATTTTAACTCTATGTCGCTCATATGACTGCCTGGTAGGGAGGATCTGTTGATCCCTGGATTGGAGGAACGGACCCGTTGGAAAGTGCTCAGGGTGAGGTACTCTGTGGTGTGGTTTCTCTTATGCCATTCTGGGACTTTCTCACATTGGCCAAAGCTTTAGAGAGTTGAAAAGGATACTTCTGGAATGAAGTTGTAGATGTCTTAATATGGACATTGTTTTACCCAGGAGCTCTTGGGACTGCATTTCTATCTACTGGAGGCTCATCTGGTCAATAGAATTTTTTTAGAGCATAAAGTGCATTTGGAACAATATTCTAATATCTGGCCATCTATCAGAATCATTGGGGCTGGGAGTTTGGATTTAAAGTAATGCATTCATGGCCCAATACCAGACCTACTGACTGATTCAGAATCTTCTGAGTACCAACCTCCTAATTTTTCAAAAGTTTCTCAGGCTAAGTCTTATGTAATCCATACTTGGAATGTGTTGGGAAAGAAAAAATGGCAACCCCATGCTAAGACTATGTTATTTAATTTAAAGCAGTTCATCTACTGAATTTTGGTTCAATAATAATTTAAATATCTACCAAGTATGATTCAGGAGCCATCAATAAACATGATTGAAAATTATTTTTTAATGTAGATAAATAAATATATTTATTAGGAGACTGGGAATATTGCTCAGTGGTAGAATACTTACCTAGCAAGCATTAGGCCCTGGGTTCAATTCCCAGCACCATAAAAATTTTTAAAATTATTAAACTGTATTGAGCCTTTCACAAGTATTATTCCACTAGTGGGTATAATAACCCTAGGAAGTTGGTACAATTTTTACCCCATTTTACAGGTGGAGACATTGAGGTTTAGGCATCTTAAATATCTTAACTGGGCCATGTCAGGATTTTAATCCAGGTCAGTACAACTGAAGAGACTGAGCTCCTAAACCCTCTGCTTACTGAATCTCTCTGAACATTTAATGAATTAAAATAAGCCTTAGAAGAAAACACCTTTTAATACTGTCCAGTGAAATTGTTTAAACAACTGGAAAAAAAAAGTTAGCTTTCTGTGTAAAATGTTTTAAGTGGGACACCTGCCTGAAGATTTTTAAAGTTAAATTAGTGAGTAAGCAAGTAATGTGTAAGCTCTGTTCAAAGATAAGAATCTAAATTTATATGTATTACTGAATTAAATGTTTATGAGTAAATAATTACTGGTTTACGTAGGTAGATGTGAATATAGCCAAATATAGATGTCTATTTTTTCTCAATCAAACTTTTCCTAGAATTTCTGTTTTGGTTTATACTTACAACAATGCTAAGGTGTTTATGCACTTCAAGGTTGGCAGATTTTAAGGTATCTTCTAAATTTGTATGTGTCCAATACAAGCAAATAATGTTTTTGAAAGTTGAAAGAATTGATTTCACTATAAAAGAGAGAGGATTCATGCTCACTAGAGACTGGAAAGGAAGTGGGGAGGTGAACAGAGAGAGGATGGATAAGGGTCACAAAACTACTGTTAGATAGGAGGAATTAGTTTTAGCGTTATATAGCACAGTGGAGTATCCATAGTCTACAAAAATCCATGACATATTTCAAAATAACTAGAAGAGTCCATTACTTCCACTCACAGAATTGATAAATGTTTGAGGAGATAAAAATGCTAATTACTCTGATTTGATCATTGCATATATGTGTCAATTTTATCATACTTTGCTCCATAAATATGTACAATATTGCCAATTTAAAGGCAAATAACAAATGATGAACCTTATAGTTAATAATATCCATGACTATGAGAGTCCCTCAATTACTTACTCATGCTTTCAAGAATTATCTGTTTTCAGTAGAAATCTATATAAAATTAATGTTTTAATATAAAATGATACTGTTTACTAGCCATTTACTTTTTTACATTTTTTATTTTTACAGACTGCATTTTGATACATTGTACACAAATGGGGTACAACTTTTTGTTTCTATGGTTGTACATGATGTAGATTCGCACCGTTCATGTAATCATACACGTACATAGGGTAATGATGTCTGTCTCATTCCACCATCTTTCATACTCCTGCCCCTCCCCTCTCTCATTTCCCTTTACATAATCCAAAGTTCCTCCATTCTTCTCTTACCCCCAACCCCCCACCCCCATATATATCATCATCCATTTATCAGGCCTTTGGTTTTTTGGGATTGGTTTATTTTACTTAGCATGATATTCTCCAATTCCATCCATTCACCTGCAAATGCCATAATATTATTCTTCTTTATGGCTGAATAATATGCCATTGTGAATATATACCATAGTTCCTTTATCCATTCATCTATTGAAGGGCATCTAAGTTGGTTCTACAATCTAGCTATTGTGAATTGAGCTGCTATAAACATTACTGTAGTATGCTGATTTTAAAAAAAGAGTGCTAAAGATAAGAAAGCATTTATAAAAAAAAAAATCTATTGAAACCTAATAATATATGTTGGGATCCGAGAAGTTCCTTAACTTTTCTCCACTTAAATTACAGTCTAACTCCAAACAGAAGAGATAAGGAATGATACCTTCCTCTTAGGGTGATGAAATGAAGTAGTAAATGTAAAACTGTTTTAATAGCACTTGGCACATAGTAGGCACCCATACTACAGTCTTTTGTTGTTAATTCAGCAAATACTGAATGTCAATCCCAACAATGCTGACCATTTTGTGAATAACTTGTGTGTAAAACACTAAGCCATACACTATACATATAACATCTTACTAAGTTTTCACAATCACCTATGAAGGCACTACACTTTTATCCCATTTTCTAGAAGAGGAGATATGTTTAGAGAGGTGACACAGTTAGAAGAGGCTGACACCAGTGTTCTACCAGTAGCTCCGGCAGTCATGGTGAGCTGAGGAGCCTGGATCTCTTGACCCTTGGGAAGCCAACAGTCTCGATGAGAAGATAGTCATTTTTTGAACCATTTATCTTCGTCTATTTTCTGTTGCTGTAACAGAATACCAGAGAACTGGCTAATTTATAAAGAGCAAAATTGATTTCTCACAGTTTGGGTGGTAGGGAAGTTCAATATCAAGATGTCGTCATCCTTGGAGGACCTCTCTGCTAAAGGTTCTCTAATGGCAGAAGGTTGAAGGGCAAGAGAATGAGAGAGCAAGTGGAACTGGAAAGGAAAGGGGAACATACTGTCATTAATCCATCACTTCCTAAAGGTCCCATCTCTTAACACTGTTGCATTGGAGATTACATTTTCAACACACGAACACTGGTGGACACATTCCTATCACAGCACCATTACAAAATAGTTAGGGCCTGTTGCTTCCCTGAGAAATTGATTTTGAACTGATGATAGATCAGTTCAAGAGGAGTTAGCCCTGTGAAGGATGGTTGGTGGTCACTGGAAGGACAGTTCAGGTCAAAAGAGCATAAAGGGAAGCCCTGAGATGGGAAGAAACATGGTCCATTCCAGGGAATGTTATGTTAGCTTGATGCAGCAGAACATCAAGGTGAGCAGAATACTTTTAACCCAAATGGCAACCTGATGATATAGGAGGATATACCACAGAGGAAGAACTTCTGATTAAGTGAGGAGGAGACTCTTCCAAATGACAATTCAACCCAGAAAATACATAAAACTTAAAGCCTATGGAATTATAATTCCATTCTCATCACATTCTCATCGTGGGTATCACAGGCATTTAATTCAACAGAAACTCACAAATCCTACAAGAGGCAGGTGCTTTGTGGGAGGCATTTGCAAGTAAATTTGCTTATAGAGTCATGACTCTACCCAAAGATCAGCAGATCATGATTGTGAGCCAAATGTGACCATCCACTTATATATTACAAGCCATAGCTAAGAATGGTTTACACACTTTTTAATGATTGGAAATAATTCCAAAGGGAAATAAAACTTTACAACACAAAAAAATCGTGCACAATTTACATTTCAGTGTAAAATGTAAAATTTTAGGGAAACATAGCTTTATCCATTTCTTTACTTACTGTCTCTGGCTACACAAGCAGAGCTGAGTAGTTGTGATAGAGACTGGATGGCCCAAAAGGCCTAAAGTAAGCCCTACTCCGGTTTAACAGCATTGCTGGAAACTGAATAGTTGTAAAAAGAAATTCAGGAAAGAAATACAAATGCCCCAATATCTATAGCATATAAGGCAACAAGTCTTTCCATTTTAAATCCTGAACTTTGAACCACTGAAGACATGGCAAGGGCAAATTCAATGTGACTAGTGTATAATCTCCTGTATAAGGAGATGACCAGCCCAGTACCATTTAGTGTAGCTTTGTGATACAAGGCAGAGTTTGTGGCTGTCTTATACAACCTTGTATACCCAGTGCCCAGAACATATTAATAGTATGTATTCAATAAACATTTGTTGAACAGGAAAGGCAGCATTAGGATAATGAATGATACAGATTTTGGCTAGAATTAGAATAACAGCACCACCCTACCGAACTTCGCTGAAAGCCTCCCTGTTTCTTCAGGGAGGAGAGGTCATGATTCTACCTATTAATCAGTTGTAGAACAGTTTGGGATTGATAGAGTAGAAGCATAACCTTTCCCCCCCCCACAAAACACTGCCTTTAACTGTATTCTGCTAGAGTCTCCTTCCTCATGATTCCTAATAATGTCTTCAATAGTCTCTTTCAATTAAAAAGAAAAGTCCCTTCTAATTGGAAACATAAGTCTCATATCCAATTTAATGTTCATCTCTTTTTCCCTCTCCAGCACTGGTCTGGCTTTGATAGGAAGCTTGGCTTCTCTGACTTCTCCCTTCACATGAGTTGGCCCAGGATGGAGGACAGCAGGAAGGGAAGAGAATCTCTTGTTTATCTGCATGTTGCCATGGTCCTCTCATGCTGTCTCTGCTTCCTTGGCCTGGAGTGGTGATGGGCCATAGTGTCTTTGTGTGGCAAATGTCCACTTGGTGCTTCTCATGGCACAAAGGTGTTTCAGGTCTTCTGCAAGGAAGGTTCTTGCTGTTCTGTAGGGATATTTCACCTCACTACTGCACAGTACCTTGACCCTGGAGACCCACTTGGCCCGTCTTCCAATACCCTCACCTTCATCTCTAAGAATGCACCCCACTATTTCTTGACATTGATGTTCTCTTATTCCTGATGTAATCTTCACTCCCTTCTGTTGTGTCTGTTTGATTGTTGGAGAACCCAGTCATCTTCACCACACCAAATGTGGGAGTGAGATTGGTCTTAAGTCCTTTGTCCTCACCCTCTTATCCCCCTCTTTTCTTTCTACTTGGAAAGGCACCAGAATAGTTCATTTCATATGACACGTTCAACTAGAGAATCAAAGTGATCTCTTCTTACACTCAACCTCAGTCTCCACAAGCAAATCTCTTAAAACCCTCTCCTTGACTTGGCAGAGGAGTTGATGGTTTTTGGGGAGAAGGAAAGAAAGAGAAAACCCACATAGGACTCCCCACTGAGATGATGATTTAAGACTTCAGTGATTTCCTTTCAATCCCCTCTCCTCTGTAGTAATAGAAACAATTTGACTAACTCTCAGTATGCTCTGATGAGACATTTGTTTAGAATCATTTTCTGATCGCTTTATAATATGGAGTTCATTAGTCCCCTCTTATTCCCTTATGGTAGATACATTACACGTTTCCCACTGAATACCTGAAACTGTGAATAATATTGAACCCTGTGAAAACTATGTTTTTCCTGTACATGCAGACCATTACTATATAAATTGGTCACAATAAGATTAACTTTAATACCTAATAATAAAATAGGACAATTATGATAATTTACAGTAGTAAAAGCTCTATGAATGTGGTATCTCTCTCTCCCTCTCTTAAAATATCTGAATGTATTTTCACCTTTCCACTTAAAGGAAACATTTTTTGACTTCTCTTTTGGCCTATTTGAATTGCCAGTATCACTACATTTATGCTTTGAGGCCACAATTTAGTAAAACAAGGGTTACTTGAACACAAGCATTTTAATACTACAACAATCTATCTCACAACTTAGCTTCCATGTGACTAATAGGAAGGAAGCATATCCAGCATAGACCCACTGGACAAAGGGAGAATCCATTTCCCAAGAGGGACAGAGTGGGACAGTGCAGGATTTCATCATGCTAATCAGAATGGTGTGCAGTTTAAAACTAATGAATTGTTCATTGCTGGAATTTTCCAATTATTAGATTTTGGACTGCAGTTGATAGTGAATAATTGAAGTATGAAAAGTGAATCCAGACAAGGAGGTTGCTACTATAATTGGTTCTGTTGTAGTTTCAGTATTGGGTCCTACATGACAACACCAAAAGAATTAAAAATTCTAATATCTTATAATACACATTTCTTGATGTTCACACTTTCACTATCATGCAACCATCTGACATCTTGGATAGGGGGTGCACATTTCTCAAACCCAAGTTTCTTGAACACAGTGCTCCCTTATGAGTCCATAAGTCAGTCATCATGTATGTTCATATACTATTTCTGCTGATATTTTTGTGTGCTTAATAATGCATTTGTGAGGTAATGAACACACACACACACACACACACACACACACACACACGACTACCTCCTTAGAGTTTACACTACAGTGAATGTTCTCTGAGTAGGTAGATTATTGCAGATAAGAACCTGAGAGGAGTTAGATCTCACTGAATGCCTTGGGCTGGTCCAGATTACTGTCCTTTTCTGTTTGTCTGTCTCATTAATTAATCTGGTATGTCTTAGCTATGCCTCTTTGAAAACCTATTAGATATCTTTCTTTCTGAAACCATCCATTTCCTCTTGACCCCCTCCACCAAGCTTACTTTTGGTCCTTGTATCCTGATCCCAGAACCACTAGGTTCCTCCTAGTTGAGCCATACCTTCTTGTAATGTATATCTATCGCCTCTTTGCTCCCACAGTCCATAGCTATGCCTTCAGTGTAGTATTTACCACACTTGAGGGCAGGGACTAGGTCATGTCTCTTTGTAACTCTCTCCCCCTCACAGACACACACATACCACCACCTCCACCTCCATCACCACCACCACCACCCATGCCACAGCTGCCAACACTACTATCTTTGTGTCTTGGACAAAGTAGGAATTCAACAGAAATTGTTTGAGTTGAATTGTTTATCCATTAGCAATTAACCTTTTACAATTGGTGCAGTCTTTTAATAACTCTGCCCAGTCAGGCAATATAAAGACTTCCATTTTCACATTGGCAACAGGGACAATTTATCATACACAGTTCTGCAGGAAGTAACTGGCTCTCACTCCCTGGCTCCCTGTTAGCTGTGACTATTGTAAGAATAACCAGAGAACTTCAGATTCCATATCTTTCATGATCTGTGAACTCCCAGAAAGATGGATGCATAAAGGGGAGGTCTGTTTCAAAAAGCTTTGCAGTGTTAGCCAGCTTTTGAGACCTTATTTATTGTGTTTCATAATACGTCAATTTAGGACTCATGTTTGGTCAACTCTTCTCAAAAATGTTAGAACTGCAATCTAAGCTTCCTTTGTTGGTTTGAATTTTCCATAAAAGAATTTCTATAATGAAAATAACCAAAAGGGCTTTCATTCATGAAAATATTTGAGGCATCCAAAAGCCTAGTACATGTAGGAGTACTTTTGTACTGGTCTTTTTGAAGAAATTTTCTTTTAACTCTTTTTTAACTGTATTAAAGATGTAATGACAGATCTCTTAATAATTTCCTCTTCACAAAGACTACAAAATAGATAATAATTTTATAAAAAGATATTTTCATTGGGAGTGTACTAAAGTGAAGGGCAGATTAAGGTTAGCCTTAGTTAAAGAACAAATTTTCTATGGCAATTGCTGATTTAACAAAGGAATAGATAGGGAGCTTTACATGTTATTTATGTGAACTATAGTTTCCCTAATTTTCTCCCTTGTTACTTTGAAATTCAGTCAAAGACTTGGTCACTGAGTTAAAGAATTGGAAGAATAATCCCTTGAACCATTAGTCACTTAATAATTTTTAGTAAGATGGTCTTTCAGATCTCAGAAGGTGAAAGAGTCAAATTTATCATTGCAGAGGAAAATATAAAAGAATATTACATTGGGGGTAGGAAGGGATGAAATAATATCCATTAATTTGAAGTAGTTTGGAATAAAATATGTTATTTGCTCTTATTCCAAATTAGAAGATAGTAAATTATTTCTCCATAAATCCATTCACTCTTCTAATGAATAATTTTATCTAGTCTTTTATGAAGAGGACAAGAGTAGAAAGATAATTTACTATTTTTGAATATCCTACATTATCAACATATGTTAAAGCATTCCATAATGTTCTTTATTCAGAATTTCTATGGGATATTGCTAAAGCTAATTGAAACTAAAATTCCAACTTCCATAAAACCTATAAAAATCCCCTGTTTCTCGGGTTTTCTAAGAATCATGAAAGGCAAAGCAGTGAGATTGTACCAATGATGTTGACACTTTAGTATTGGTGATTGCATTAAGTATATCCTACATGTGCATGTCATAAAAATGTGTATTGTAAAACAAAGTATCTAATATATTGGGAAATTTTAGTTTTAATAATATAATTGTTCATAGTTTTAATAATATATGTTAAGAGGGAGAGTCTTTCCTTTCTGTCTCTATAGAATAAATTTAAAACAAATATATATGAATAATTCAGTAGTTTAGTAATTAAAAATACAAATTAAAATAGCAATGAAATGTTTTTGCCTTCAAATTAACAGCTATCATTTACAATTATTGTGCCTACTGTTAGTGAGAGTTCTTGAAAATAGGCAACCTGAACTGACCATCAGTGGGAATATAAATTAATACAGACTTTCTAGAGGACATTTAATTAAATATATCAAAAACTTTAAAAATACCATAGTTTCTGATCTTGCATTTCTACTTTGAGGAATGAAAACTACACAAAAAGATAACTATCCAAGGACATTTATCACAGTATTATTTATAGTAGCCAAAAATTATAACCATCTCAATATCCAACAATAGGGACTTGTTAAAGAATTTAGGTCATATCCATATTTTGCCATATTTTAAAGTCTTTGAAATTACATTGTAGCTTAACTATGGAACCAGCCTAGGTGCCATCAATGGATGAATGGATTAAAAAAAGTTGTATATATACACAATGGAATTTTATTCAGTCATGAAGAAAAATGAAATTTCATTTATAGGAAAATGGATGGAACTAGAGACCATTATGTTAAGTGAAATAAGTCAAACTCAGGTCAAGGGTTCTGTATTTTCTCTCATATTGGAAGTTAATAAAAAGAAAAAAAAGGTGGGGGAGGATCTCATGAAAATCAAAGGGAGATCAGGAAAAGAACCAAGGAGTGGAAGGTGGGGAGGAAGGGGAAATGTTCTTGGTAGTGATATTGGCCAAATTATATTATTATATTGTGTATGTGTATGAATATGTAACAAGAAAGTTCATCATTATGTGCAACTATAATGTGCCAATTAAAACTGTGGACAAAAAAGAGAATTTCAGTGTAGAATAGTGAGTGCATAGAGAAACATTTACAATGTTAGGTTACAAAGCAAAAACCAAATGATATAGATGTGTTTAATGTATGTGTATTAGTTTCCTTGGACTGTCATAACAGAATACTATAGATTGGATGGCTTCAACAATAGAATTTACTTCTCACAATTCTGGGGGCTTAGGAGTCCAAGATCTAGGTGCCCATTGGTTTGGTTCCTGGTAAGGACTCTCCTCCTGCTCACAGATGGCTGCCCTCTCACTGTATTCTCACGTACCGTGGATGGGAGGATGGGGAGAACTGACTGATGGCTCTTCTCATAAAGACCTATTAGATCAGGGTCCCCTTAATACTTCATTTAATGTTAATTACTTCCTAAAAACCCTAGCTCCAAATACACTTACATTGGGGATACAAACATTCAGACCATAACAACATACATTTTGTGAAATATATACAATGTATATTTTATATACATGGAAAAGAGGCCTGAAGGATATACATGATATACATCAAAGTATTAACAATGAATATGTTTAGATTGTAGAATTGGGGGTAGTTTATATTTCTTCTTTCTTCCTGCAATCCTGTAATTTCAGAATTTTCTATTAAGAATGAGTGTTACTTAAATGTGTGTGCATCAGAAAAATGCTATAGTTTATGCACATTTGTCTCTTTGTATCTGTGGGTTCCACAGTCATGGATTCAAACAACTATAGATTGAAAATAGAAAAAAAAATTACATCTGTACTAAATAAATATATACTGATTGTTTTTCCTTGTCATTCCCTAAACAACACAGTAGAACAACTGTTTACATTCAATTACATTGTAATGGGTATTGCAAATAATCTAAAGATTACTAAAGTGTATGGGAGGATGTATGTATGCTATGTGCAAATATTATGCCATTTTTTATCAGGCACTTGAGCATCCACTGATTTTTGTATTCTTGGGGGTCCTGGAACCAACCATCCCAGACTGCAAGGTATGACTTTATTTTAAATCGCATCATGATTGCATCAGTTCTCACTGAGTCAAAGTGCTGAGCTAGCTCTCCATTGCCAGGTAGGCCCCAGAATCACTTTGGGCAGTATATGTGCAGCACAGTAGGAAACAGAGAAATTTGCTGAACTTCCAAAGGAACTCATAAGAGATAACACAAAGACAAAGCTTTCATGGGATTCAAGAAATAGTGATTTTCAAGGAAAGCCTTATTATAAATGGGGTTTCCAAAGAATATAAAAGCCAAATAGGAATAACTAATGCTGGAGGGGCACTTTTAACTTTTCCAAAGCACTCTCCCATTTATTAATTCATTTGATCTTCATAACAACTATGCAGGCAGGGTGGCTATTAGCATTTCTATTTTAGCAATGAAGACATAAAGGCAGAGAGCGATTAAGAGACAAACCCCAATCTCACAATTAACTGAGTAGTACCCAGGTCTGGCTCTCAATCCTATGGGTAGGAACCTTGCCCATACACCCTCACTCACAGAACTTTTTCTACAACATAGTATCATGAAAACTCTAGGATATTTTCAGCTCTTATTAAAAGAAAAATGCCCTTTAGCTTTCTTGTGAAAAGGATGAAGCTGGGTAGGACTGTAAGAAATAATATAATTCAAAAGGTAAACTGTAGCCAGCTTTCTTCCAGAATGAAAGTTTTGCAGCTGGAAGGTGTTATGTGGTTATTTCTGGGCTTAAGAAGGTGTGACTTCATTTGACTATATACCGTTGCTCATTTGCCTGAGATCCAGACAGGCAACAACTCTTTAGAAGCAAAGTATAACAAATACCACCATGGCAAAGCAGTTGGGGACAATGTGTGCTTAATCCTGGGTTGAGTGACTAGTTATGTAATGTAAAAAATTACATGGTCCTAACCTCTATCCTAATTAAGGAAGAGCTTCCTATTTAAGGACATTACTTTATATACTAGATGACTTCACAGTTCTACCCAAATGCATTGTAAGAATATAATTTAAATAATTTTTGTTTTAAACACTCAAATATGGCAGTTTGGGAGATAGTTTACAACTCTATTTTTAATGAACTGACTATAACTATAGATATTATAACTGCAAATAAAACACATTTACAAAAAGCTGTTGTCTTTAGAATTGTAAATCTGGCAAGGTTTTTAGCAGTAGAATCTTAGATAAATAAAAAAAAGTTGCATCTTTTTAAACCGTGGGTGCTAATTGGGCTTTTCTTATCATCATGAAGAGTAAAAGCAGATGTTGATCTGAAACAATGCCTTATCGTGCACAGTGGTCCTAAGAGATGGCATTTTCTTTGATGCCCTTATTTGTTCTGATTCATTATCAACACAATTTACCTGCTGGTCACATACTTATTCTGACTTGGAAATACCAACCAATGATAATTCAGGAGACAGCTATTACTAGAAAGGAGGTATCCAACAAGAATGTCACAAACATGTTTTGCCAGTGGACTGTAGCCCTGTCAAGGTGAGATAAACTAATCGGTTCACCTTGATGTGCTAAATTAAGTAGTGTGAAGAAATCAGAAGACAATGGTGAATAAAATGAGCTGAGTGAATAACTTGCTATTTCCTTGCATAAATAAATTTCTTGTGATGATTAAAGCTTAGTGAATAAGTTCAGGGCGGGGGTGGGAGAGGCAATTATTCCATGTAACAGGAGAAAGCTTCTATAATTATTTCATGATAACTATTTGGAGTCAAACAGAAGTTGTCCTAAGGGTTGTGGTTGTATATTTACCCAATCAGTGAAGAAAGTCAGAATTTTTCATCCTAAGTGAAATGTTGGGCTTAAACCCATCTCTTTTGTAATGAAAAATAAGTATAAACATAGTCATTTAAGAAAAGTTCAAATACTAAAAGAACAAATGCAGATACTGAAATCTGTGGGGTTTGAGGCATGTAGTGGAGGCATGAATAAGAATAAGAAAGGTTAGCTGGGCATGGTGTGTGTATGCCTGTAATCCTAGGAATTTGGGAGGCTAAGGCAGGAGGATCACAAGTTTGAGGCTGGCCTTAGCAACTTAGTGAGACCCTTCTCAAAATAAAAAAGGACTGGATGTAGCTTAGTGACAAAACACCCCTGTGTTCAATCGTCAGTAGCCCCTGCCCCCCCCCCACACAAAAAAGTCTGTTTTCCTCTTCTTCTCTGGCCTCATTATATTTTTTTTCTCCCTGACTTAGTTCATTCCACTTGTAGTACAATATTTATTGGGCACTAAGTTCCATGCCCTGTGCCAACAGGCACTGCAGATGCAGTTGAAGCATTTTCTACATTCAGAGAACTCAGCATAGGTAGGTGGTTCTGTTAGGTACATTCCTTACTATTGTTAAATTTAGCCCAACTGGAAGATTTCCACATCAGAGTAGATATGTGAAAACAATCTTGAAGCAGCTAATATAGGCTACTTTACTGGGTAAATGTTGACGGATGATAGTGCTTTCTAGAAATTGTACTGCTAGCCTCAACCTCAAATGCCTGTGATATATGTGTGTGCAGAGTCATTCATGTGTATGTACAGGTGTGTGTCAGCATGTATGTGTGGTATAAAATCAAAATATATTTGGCATTTGCCCTGGTTCTTATCATAGATTGCCTAAACCCTTTAAATTTCCCAAGTTACAGGAATATTTTTTATTATTCATAATGATCCCCTTTGGTAATTCCTGAGTTGGTTAATGAGGTTACTTAGGGTGGGCCCCCTAGATAAACTCAGGATGGGGTTAGCGGTCAGGAAGACCAGCTGATCAGAGGAATAGTGACTGGAGGCAGGAGTAGGAAATCAAGCTCTATTAAAAACCCTTAGATTGTAAGATCTGATGATCTTCTGAGTTGCTATATGTGGAGGGGCCAGAAGGGTATGCACAGAGAGTACATGGGAGGTCCTCCATCTCTTCATCTGGTGTTTATCTATATTCTTTACAAAAAATGAACCCAAGGAATTGTTTCCCTGAGTTCTGTGAGTAAATTAATTGAGCCCAAGGAAGTGGTGTAGGCACCTCAGTTTGTAGGCAGTTGGTCAGAGCTTTGTGTGACCCAGACTTTTGGATTAACATTTGAAGTGGGGATCATCTTATGGGATTGAGCATTGGCCTGGGAGATTTTACTATCTTCAAGTAGACAACCTTAGAACTGAGTTGATCGAGAGTACACCCTGCCAGTGCCTGCTGGAAAATCTGCCAGAGAATTGCACTTGTACACATGTGTGTTCATGTATGTGCACCTCTAGCAGATTAATAGTCAATACAGCACTAAGGGGATTTAACAACCCTACTTTTACATTATTATTTATTCTATTTTTTAAGTTGATGATAAGTGTACATTACCTTTGTAATCTGATAGTAGAACTTCCCCAAGTTTTTTTTTCTTACTTTCATTGTTCCCCCTTGTGTGTTGTTACATCTTGATTTTCATTATGCCAACATTTTGGTTGCATTTTTTTCCTTGCCTAAACTTGCTGTAACTCTTTGATTAAGTCTTTTTTTTTTTTTTTTTTAACACAACTCTAAGAAATGTTTCACCAACATAGTGTAGGGCACATGACTTGGACCTTTCTAGCTTTCCTTACAGAGAAACAAGTCCACAAAATCATGGAGATATGTAACATAGCGCAACTTCCCATTAATAGTGGGCAAGGCAGGGTCAAATTTCAAACTAAGTAGCCCTTCGCTGCTGCTTCCAAGAATGTGAGCTTAGTGCCATGAAATAAGAATCATGTCATGCTATTAAGCCTATAGAAGAGGCACTGGACCTGCATATACACAGGGAAGGTAGTGTCCCTGGAGAAGGTGCTGTCTAAGCTGAGGAGTGAAGGGTTTGTAGGATCTAGCCAGGTAAAATAGGTAGAAGGGGAGGAAACTGATTTCAAGTAGAGAGACCAACAAGGGTGATTTCAGAGGTTGAAGAAAGTTATACATCTGAGGAGCTTACATTTGCTTGTTAGGGCTGCCAGAACAAAATGCCAGTCTGGACAGTTTAAACAACAGAATCTTTTCCCCTCAGTGTACTAGAGGGTTAATGTCCCAGTTTGAGGTGTCAGCAGGGTTGGTATCTTCTGAGGCCTCTCCTCCAGGCTTACAGATGGCTGCCCTTTTGCTGCCTCTGACATGGTCTTTTTTTATAGGCATACATGTCCTTGATATCTCTTTTTGTTGGTGGCGGGGGGCAGATACCAGGGATTGAACACCCACACTTGACCTGGTATCTCTTGTAGTGTCCAAATTTCATGTACTTTAAGATTGAATTAAGACCTGCCCCAACATCATCATTTTAACCTAACCATCTTTTTGAAGACCTTATCTCCAAATACAGTCACATTCTCAAGTACTGGGGGTTCAATATATGCATTTAAGGAGGGAAGAAAGCAATTCAGCCCAAAAGGAACTTTGGGCTGATAAAAATTCATTTTTATCAGGGCATTGAAAAAAGGCCAAATATTTTCCTAAATCTTGTAAACAAACCACAACATCCAAATACATCAGTATTTTGAGACAACTGAAGAGACCATGTTAACTGGTTCAAAAAGACTACAGGTCTATCTTCTTTTCCCTCCAAATGGCTCTGAAAATGTTTTCCCCATGTGTATTGCTGCAACTTGCAGGGTTGGAGAACAGTTCTCCAAATGCAGGCGGTGGGTGAATTGGGAAAATAAATTATTTGAAATAAAGACCAACACTCAAACATAGGTGAAAACTGGGACTCAGTGGGTGAATCAGCCCTGGTGGGGTGTGGTCCAACAAGAAGCAGGGTTCAGCATGTTTAATACAGTCTTTAAACATCAAAGGGATTCACTGTGAAGAGGCTTCTTGAGGTGAACAGGAGGAAGTTATGAGCAAAACAGCTTAGTTGGGGCTTATCAGTTTACACCCATCTCTTCTACCTCCAGGTAGCTGGGATTTGAATTCAAGACTTTAGAACTAGCAAATTCCATGACAAGCATGGAATTCTCCCTATCAACTGGAGTCACCTGCACATGGGCATTTCCCTCACATTTCCCACCTGCAAATGGGAGCCATCATATGGAAGGATTTCCAGGAGAGGCATCTCACTGTCCAGGGCTACATAGTTCAAAGCAATGATTCATTGGCAGCTCCAGACATGAGTTGAAGATCCTGGCTTAAAAGCATCTCAGCAACTTGATAGTGGCAGTCCCTGGAATGTTATTTAAAGCAAAGTCCCTGTTTTTAAAAGCACAATACTTATTCAGGTCTCTGGGGAAGAACTGATAACATTATCATGTATGATTCTTGTCCAAACACCTGAAGTCACATTATCACTAAAAGAACTGTTGACCAAAAGTCACTTTTGTTACTTGTTGACACAGCATGTCACTTTTATTAACAAGAAAGTGCATACATTTATAGGGCATGTATCTATGTAAATTTTAATGAGAAAGTTACTAAAAAATAAGGTTTGGGCTTTTGAGGCACATCCTGATGTTCTCAATAAGAGAATGACTTCTGTATAAGCTGTCGAGAGACCTGGATTCAAGTATAACTTCTAAAGCCTACTGTGATCCTGATATTGCTTCTGGCCCTAACATTCTGTGATTTTCTACCCCTCGTCCATCAAGTCATGTCTGAAAGGGATCATAGCTAAAGAGTTAAGACTGCACTTACTCTTTGTCAACATCTCCAATCATTAAAGATGAGTCGCTGTCAGGGGCTGTCCTCATGTGCCCCCAGCCTGAGATCGTGAGAATGGCACTATTAATGGTAGGATGCCTGCTTTTCTTTTCTGGGCCTCTAGGCACTAGGCAGTGAAATCATGCAAAGCTTGGAAGGCTCTTGCCTGCATGATTTATGGCTACAGCCATTTTTTTATTCCCTCACTTTCATAAGCACCAAATTCCGTTAGAAAACTTGGGGGGGAAATCTGCCAATCCTGGGCTATTTTGGGGTTTCTTCATCATCTCTTGACCTTTGATTTGACAAGGCAAATAACAAAATGAAAAATGGGTTCTGTAGTCTTGACCATGATTACCAACCAGAATAGGCAGCATCAAGAGAGGAAATAAAAAAGCTGCACCATTCGGAATAAAAGCTTCTGAGCTAGTGGCAAAGGAGAAACTTCAGAATTTGGACACAACATCCCAATAAAGCAAATTATTTTAAGTATGACAAGTTATGTTTCCAATTTGCATCTATCTTTGTGAGATAGAAATGGAAGCTTAAGAAATTGCATGCCATTTTAAGTGGCCGTCTGTATCAGGCACATCTTGAAGGGTAATTTTGACATCCTTAACTTCTATGAGAGTGTAGCTATAGGGTCTATGTGATCTAGTCAATATTATTAATATCTTTAAGATAATCTGCAAAGTTAACATTTTAAAATTGTGCTTACCGATGGTCATGATTTTCCTATATCGTGTTGTAATCTTGTATGAACATCAAGGTATTTCAGTATTGTTGACAGTTTTCCATTCTTGCTATATATAACATGTCTAAATTTGAAAGTGAAAGCAAAGTAATGAGGAAATTTGCAAAGCACAGAAATATATTCCACTCATTCCCTTCCTGAATTTTTCCTTGCAGGTAAGGAAGAAGGTGCAATGTGCAAGTTAATCTATTTAAATGAAACCATAGCTTTTTAAGATTTGAGGGAAAATATTTTTCAGACATTTACATGCATAAACAATTGCTCTATGAAAGCTAAACTTAGTCATACAATCTACCTAGATCTTTAGAACATGCGCATACATTAAACCACTTCAAAATTAATAAAACTCTCTAAATTATGCATGGCGCAGAGGGTGAAAAAAGTTGATAACAGGAACTGCTGCCTGCCTGGTGCTATGAATTTGGTAATGCACTGAGAGCAACCCTATGGCTATGCAGGAGAGTAGATCATAATAAGGTATAATTGTTGCTTGCTCATTTGTTTGAACTCCAAAACTATATCAAATAACACTTAATTATACACATAGAATGCCATTACAGCAAAGAACTTGCACTTGAATAGTTCAGCATAAGTGAGGACATTTAATATTATTTGACTCCAAAAGGTGCAAAAAAGATACAAAGTAGCAGCTGCTAATTAATTTGGAGTTCTAGGTTTGCAACCTCAAAAAGAAAATCTAAAGAATATTTCCTGGAGTTTGAATATGTAAAGTTTTAACTGCTCCATCTGGTACATGCCCTCTGATTACCCAGAATGTTGGCTGGCAGTTTGAGGGACTCATTTGATAGCCAGCCAAGTTTAAAGGTCTATTGGAGGTAAAACAATGCCCACCCTTTAACAAGAGCATCATTGTTCCTTAACAATGAAGCTCTCTGGCTTATTTGAATGTCAACAATTCAGAAAAGTTGATGTTTGGAGCCATCAAATAAAATGTTTTTGTGAAACAGTTTATTATTTCAGTGGTAATTATTTGAATCATTCATGGTAAAGGATGTTTGCTAATGAGAGCTTGGCTGCTGTAAATTCCAGAGAGACTGAATGCTCTTTGTGCTGACAAAAAGACCCAAATCACTGGAGAGCGACTGACTGGACAAATCATTCATCTATGCAAATGCCAGCCGAAATGGTCAGATGCATTTATTACCCTCCTCATTATAGTAAACAAGGCAGGAATCGTGACTGGCAGTTATCAACTTGCCCTGAAGTATGATTTGTTCTCCTACCACTATTTAAATGAGAGGAAAAAAGGCATGCCACCAGGGACTTTGTTGGTTTATAAAAGAGTAAATGTCACATAGCCCAGTGCTTAAAGACTTTTGATTGACAAATGTTTTATTTGACATATCAAACAATGATGGTTTTCATATCAAATAGTCCATATTTGTTAGCAAAAATCTTAACCCCTTGAAGTTTGGCCAATGCTTTTAGCTCACTTCTGCCAATGCTTAGAAACTAGAACACAGATGGCAAGTTACATTAAAGGCAATACCAAATATCTCTACACATAATGTGCAAAGACCTAAAAATACTCTGCATTGGGTGACAGAAATGACACAGTGTTTTATCACAACACATATAGTGTAAAATGTTCTTCTGAACTGATAATGCAAATTAAAGTGATGTTGACCTACTTGCACTTACTAAGTATTCTTCTGCTGTTTAGTGCAAGATAAGCTAAACATTAAAGAATTTATACAGCATATGTCACAGTGAAATCTAAATTGTCTGGTGTAACTCTTCATAAATGTCACAACAGTGTCACAACACACTCTGGGTTTCAGGGCTTACAGTTAAAGCCACAGTACCCTTACATAACCCCTTGTTCTTGTGTGTTTAAAACTTTTCCTTCTGATTTCTTATGACTTAAGTTTTCTGTGCTTCATTTCAGTCTGATTAATATTTACAAGTATATTGGACTGGGGATGTGGATAAGTGGTGGAGTGCTTGCCTAGTATATGTGAAGCCCTGGGTTCAATCTCCAACACTGCAGAAAAAACATTTACAAGTATACTTCAAAATACAGAAGCATGGCAGGCAGATATGTAAGTGTACAGAATTTGTAATCAAGGTAGAGACTTAACCAATGTTATAACACAGCTTGACTCGGAGACTCTTAGGGTAATGAGTCCCTGACATCTTCTCTTTCCCTTTGTTTCTATGCATTAGGCAGACACTGCTTCTGGAGTCTAGTTCCTCTTCTTAGAACTGAGATGGAACTTTTCATTTGAAGAGCCAAAAGTAATGACAATCTCTAGAAGTGCTTTTTCATCAAAAACACTGATTTGTTTTCCTAGCTTAGCATGCGACATGAGTTTTTCATAGAAACTAAGGGTTTATCAGTCCATTGTGTTTCATTCAGTTAAGCTGACGTACTTTTAGGTTTGAGTGTTATTATCCAACACATACAGACAAATTTATTCATTTTCATTGATATAATTGAGCGTTTGAATTTGCATTTTATCAGAGGAAATAACAGCACTCCCTCATATATATGATTATAAGCATTTGGTGGTTCTTAACGAAAATCCTATCCTTTTGAATCTAGACTTTCTCTGAAGAAACATTTCCATTTTTGTGATAAGTTACAATCACAAGAAGATGTGATTATTAGGAGAGAACACTTGTTTCCAATGCTGCTATTGACTTCCACTTGGAAAGCCATTCGTTCAGAAACTCTTGGCCTATACCTTCCCAAGCACCCAGTGGCTCCTTTGACAGGTGCATTTTGGGGTGCATCTGCCTGGAGAAGTCATCAGCTCTGATCTGCCCCCAGAATTGGGAACTTTGGGTCTCCACCTCCTGAGACTGAGTGAATAAATCTGTCTGCCTGATTCTGGGTATTGCATTGGGAAAGCCACCACTGTTGCTATGTATGAATGCCACAGTTTTCAGTAGTTCCATCAGAAATTTGATCACCACCCCCTTGACTCCTTTATCTCTCAGTAGGTTCAGAACTTGGATGAGCAGGAAAGTATATTAGTATTAACATGCAATGAAAATTCTTTCATTAATTCGATTTTGAGAACACATTTCTTCTGCCTATGATGGTACATATGCATTAAGAAAGTTGGGGCTCAGCTGGCTCTGGTAAGTTTAGAAATTTTGGGGTTAAACAAAAAATAGACAGGACCATGAGAAGCAGTAACAGAGAATAAACTTTATTGGGCAGTACTTGGACAGGGATGCAGAGAGAGAAGTTCCTTCTCACAAAAAAACTTCCGGAGACACCAGCATGAGGTCATTACCCATAAAAAGAAAAAGGTAACAGAAATCCCAGGAGAGAAGGGATGTTGGGGGTAGAGTTGGCTTTTGTGTCTAGATGATGTTGCTCAGCAGCAAGGGGGAAGTTTCTGGGTCAGAGAACTCTGAAAGGCAATGTTTTGGTATCTTATAGCCACAGGCTTTGTCTTATCTATGATAAGCAGGTGTTGGGTGCAGTTTCATGGAGTATGATGTAAAGTAGGCAGGCTATAAATTAAAACTATGTTTATTTAGACTATATTTAAAACAATTCATCTTGTGAAAATTTAAGTTTGATATGGATAGGTTTTAGGTTAATAGTTCCAGTCTTCTGCAAAGAGTAAATAAGACAGGGGAAATTTTAGGCAAATACACAGGAACTGTCTATGGCTCATTTATATAACACTGGTTCAGTCAACTTTCATTTCTTTTACAGGTAACACACACACATGCACACACACACACACACACACAACTAATACACCAGACTCTGGTCTCTAACACTCTGAAATTTCCCTGGAGCTGGAGCTTTCATTGAGATAGGAGGGCATAAGAAAGACCTAAAGTGAAAGTAGTTCTCTGATTAAAAAAAAAAAAAAGTTTTCTGGTGGAATTTCCTGGTTTCTCTAAGTATACAATCATATCATCAGCAAATAGGGATAGTTTGAGTTCTTCTTTTCCTATTCGTATCCCTTTAATTTCTTTGGTCTGTCTAATTGCTCTGGCTAGAGTTTCAAGGACGATATTGAATAGAAGTGGTGAAAGAGGGCATCCCTGCCTTGTTCCAGTTTTTAGAGGGAATGCTTTCAGTTTTTCACCATTTAGAATGATATTAGCCATGGGCTTAGCGTAGATGGTCTTTACAATGTTAAGGAATGTTCCCACTATCCCTATTTTTTCTAGTGTTTTGAGCATGAAGGGGTGCTGTATTTTATCAAATGCTTTTTCTGCATCTATCGAAATAATCATGTGATTCTTGACTTTAAGTCTATTGATATGGTGAATGACATTTATTGATTTCCTGATGTTGAACCAACCTTGCATCCCTGGGATGAAACCCACTTGATCATGGTGCACTATCTTTTTAATATGTTTTTGTATGCGATTTGCTAAAATTTTGTTGAGAATTTTTGCATCGATGTTCATTAAGGATATTGGTCTGAAATTTTCTTTCCTCGATGTGTCTCTGTCTGGTTTAGGTATCAGGGCGATATTGGCTTCATAGAATGAGTTTGGAAGGGTTCCCTCCTCTTCTATTTTATGGAATATTTTGAGAAGTATTGGAATGAGCTCTTCTTTAAAGGTTTTGTAGAACTTGGCTGAGAACCCATCTGGTCCTGGACTTTTCTTTGTTGGTAGGCTATTGATGACTTCTTATATTTCATTACTTGAAATTGGTCTATTTAAATTGTGTATGTCCTCCTCGTTCAGTTTAGGCAATTCATATGTCTCTAGAAACCTGTTGATATCTTTGAAATTTTCTATTTTGTTGGAGTATAGATTTTCAAAATAGCTTCTAATTATGTTTTGTATTTCAGTCGTGTCTGTTGTGATATTTCCTTGTTCATTCCGAATTTTAGTGATTTGGGTTTTCTCTCGTCTTCTCTTTGTTAGTGTGGCTAAAGGTTTATCAATTTGTTTATTTTTTCGAAGAACCAACTATTTATTTGTCAATTTTTTGTATTGTTTCTTTTGTTTCAATTTCGTTGATTTCAGCTCTGAGTTTAACTATTTCCTGTCTTCTACTACTTTTGGTGTAGGTCTGTTCTTCTTTTTCTAGGGCTTTGAGCTGTAGTGTTAGGTCGTTTATTTTTTGAGTTTTACTTCTTTTATTAAATGTGCTCCATGAAATAAATCTTCCTCTAAGTACTGCTTTCATAGTGTCCCAGAGATTTTGATATGATGTTTCTTTGTTCTCATTTACCTCTAAGATTTTTTTAATTTCCTTCCTGATATCTTCTGTTATCCATTCATCATATAATAGCATATTGTTTAATCTCCAGGTGTTGGAGTAATTTCTGTTTTTTACTCTTTCATTTATTTCTAACTTCAATCCATTATGATCTGATAGAATACAAGGTAGTGTCTCTATCTTCTTGTATTTGCTGACATTAGCTTTGTGGCATAATATATGGTCTATTTTAGAGAAGGATCCATGTGCTGCTGAGAAGAAAGTGTATTTGCTCTTGGTTGGATGGTATATTCTATAAATGTCTGTTAAGTCTAAATTATTGATTGTGTTATTGAGATCTATGGTTTCTTTGTTCAATTTTTGTTTGGAAGATCTGTCCAGTGGTGAGAGAGGTGTGTTAAAATCACCTAGTATTATTGTGTTATGGTCTATTTGGTTTCTAAAATTGAGAAGGATTTGTTTGACATACATGGATGAGCCACTGTTTGGGGCATAGATGTTTATGATTGTTATATCTTGCTGATTTATGCTTCCCTTAAGCAGTATGAAATGTCCTTCTTTATCCCTTCTGACTAACTTTGGCTTGAAGTCCACATTATCTGAAATGAGGATGGATACTCCGAGATAGGGGTTTAATTTCATTCTATTGCATATGGTTTTCCAGTTTTCCCAGCACCATTTGTTGAAGAGGCTATCTTTTCTCCATTGCATATTTTTGGCCCCTTTGTCTAGTATGAGAAAATTGTATTTATTTGGGTTTGTGTCCATATCCTCTATTCTGTACCATTGATTCACCTTCCTATTTTGGTACCAATACCATGCTGTTTTTGTTACTATTGCTTTGTAGTAGAGTTGAAGATCTGGTATTGCGATACCCCCTGCTTCACTCTTTCTGCCAAGGATTGCTTTAGCTATTCTAGGTTTTTTATTCTTCCAGATGAATTTCATAATTTCTTGCTCTATTTCTGCAAGGTACATCATTGGGATTTTATTTGGAATTGCATTGAATCTGTATAGCACTTTTGGTAGTATGGCCATTTTGACAATATTAATTCTTCCTATCCAAGAACATGGGAGATCTTTCCATCTTCTAAGGTTTTCTTTAATTTCTTTCTTTAGTGTTCTGTAGTTCTCATTGTAGAGGTCTTTCACCTCTTTTGTGAGATTGATTCCCAAGTATTTTATTTTTTTCGAAGCTATTGTGCATGGACTGAAAAGCACATTTCCTGATGGACAACTTCCCAAAACCATTGCCCTTCAGAGCAATGACCTCTGTTTTGCCTTCAGCTATCAACTTTGTAGTTTTCCAGAGACAATGAGATTCCATGTGCAAATATGTCTAGTCAAACCTGGTTTAAACTATCCATGTTTCTGATACTGTCTGTAGTCCAAATCTGCTATTCCTTGAAGAAATAACAATCTTGGTCACAGTGCTTTTGTTGAAGAAATTGCTCCTTTTACCATGGTAATTTCTGTCTATTGCTATTGATGGTAAGTATGATACGGTGTTATTCTTTAGGCTTGCTCCCCTCTTTTTCAAGCTATGAGCATGTTTTCATGCAGTTAACACTGCTTATGGAAATTCTGCCCTCTGAAATTTCAGTTTCATCATCTTTGTATGATAGGATTATGGGCAAAATGGGATTATTTGCTTCTTCAGTCTTGTTTCCATTGTCTTTATGATTTGCCAGTTTTGTTTTACAGTTAGAACTATAAAGTTGTAAATAGAAAATACTCAGATTCAGAGGATGTTAGGATTAGTTGTCTGGGTTCTCTCCCTTAACCACTGGTCTGTTTTATCTTCGTCGATCTTAGTCTCAGCCTTGCACACCTCTGGTGGTTGTAAGATGGCTGTCAACTGCCTTTGGGATTATAGCCTTCCGAGCACGCAATAGGAAATCATGAGAGTATTTGATTACAGAATTCTTGTTAAAGGTCCTAAAATTTACTTTAATTGGACCAAGTTAGGTCATGAACACCTTTGAACCAATTATTGGGGTCATGAAATTTGATTGGTTAGACTTCAGTCTACTGCCTAAGCTAGGACGGAGTTTCATCTCACCCCTGACATTGAGAACTGAGAATGGGGAAGCAGTGTGTCACTAATAAAATTATCCAGGCAGGGAAACAACACTGTCCACACTGTCTTTCTGGGCGCCTTCATGGCAGTGACCAAGTGAAGAGTTACTAAAGGCACCAAGTTGATCGTCTTATGACTCTCTTAACACACTCCCAAATCACCTTTTCTGTATTGGCTGCTATGATTTTTGTCATGGAGATTTTAAAAGTGATTTCATTTCCCAGACATTTTATATTGTTTTATGAATAATGCATTAAGTTCCAGTTATAGTTTTTAAATTTTTCTGTTAGTCTTTAAAGAATATGAACATAACCTGGGCAAGCTAGCATGCACCTATAGTTCTAGCTATTGAGGAAGCTGTTGTGGGAAAACCCTTTGAGCCATGAGTTGGAAATCAGCCTGGGCAATAAAGAAAAACTCCATCTCAAAATCAAAACAAAAAAGAATATGAACACATATATGGTGAGTTTAACTTTTTAGGGGGATAATTAACAATGGTAAAAAAATGGTAATTAATGATGTTAACTCTTAAGAATCCAAAAATAACTTTGTGTGTGTGTGTGTGTGTGTGTGTGTGTGTGTGTATGGTTCTAGGAATTGAACCCAGGGGCCCTCTGCCACTGAGCTACATTCCTGTTTCTTTTTAAAATTTTTTTATTTTGAGACACAGTCTTGCCAAAATGCTCAGGCTGACTTCCAACTGGCTATATTCCTGTCTCAGCCTCTTGAATCATTGGGATTTACAGGTGTGCACCACTGCACCAGCTCAATAATGACTTTTCTATCCTGTGTATGTCATACAATAATTCAAGATGGAAATTTTAAATCACATTTGGGAGATTTAACTAAAAATTTGACAATAGAAAGAAACTCAAATTATTAATATGTCAGTTTTAATGAGGTAAATGCTTAGAAAAAGTGGTCTAAGTAATTCTGGAACTAAATTTAAAAATAACAATTCATTAAAACATGTGAAAAGGTCTGTAAATCATAGAGACTGATAAATCAACTATCGATAGATATGCAGTGAGAGATTTAACATACAAATGAACAGTGGTTAAGGTATATATAAAAATAGAACTCTGATCCATAATCTGTAGCAACTAACCCAGGAAATGAATTCATTATCTGCAGCAATCAGCTTAGGAAGCCAACCTGCTATGAGTCAGTCCCTAGGAAATCAAATAACTCTCACTAGCAACTGATCCAGGAAACCAAACAATAACCTCTGTAATAACTGACCCTAAATAGCCAGGGTTTTATTAATAACTGACAGCTTCCTTAATGTTTGCTCCTGCCCTCAACTTAGGACTAAACAGAGAAAGTCAAACATGTACCTTTATTCAAGTACATAGGATGCCTACTTCTGGGTAGCCCACCTACAACTTCCCCATGCCAAAAGTCTCTAATCAGGGCACATATGAATCTTCCCTTTTGCTATTATTATAAAGCTTTCCCTCTCCTCTGTCTGCTTTTGAGTTTTGACAAAACGTGGTGATTGACTCGCTTGCTACATTAAAGCAATCTCTGAATAAATATCTTTACTTGTTTTCATTTGGATGGTCTTAATTTAATCCCATAACAGTTACTTGAGAAGTCACCTAATTGTCTAATGCACATGTTCTACAGCCTTTTCTATGAATGAAATCTAAATTCTGTTTGCTAAAATGATATTTTTTTAGTCTCATATTTTAGATGTTTGTTTCTTTTTCAGTACTGGGGATTAAACTCAGGAACTCCCTCACACAAACTTGGTAAGTACTCTACCACTGAGCTACACTCCCAGCCTAGATGTTAAAAAATATTAATGAGTTCTGCCAGGTTCCTCACACTGGTATCTCAATTTTACAAATGAAGTAACCTAAAGCCACTAAATTGGGTAACTTATAATGAATGAAAGGTAGAGTTAGAATGCCAACTTGACATTGTCTTTTCACAACTAATCTTCCAATAAATATATAACAGGAACTGTGAGAAAAAAACATGGCTACAACTAGACTTCATTTTTTAAAAAATCAAAGTCTGAAGAGAGACAAAATTAAAGTTTATAAAGTAAAGTTTGCTTACCCTGGCTATCCTTTGATATTTGAAAAGCAACATAAAGACAAATGAAAGAAATCACTTTTTAATTCAGTCAACATATAAAGTATTTCTTAGTTGTTGTGATTTTTGGATTGATAAATAAACATAGGAAAGCAGAATAATTGTGTAGTTACACAACCATCAAAGACCTTCTTCCCATCTCAGGTCAGGCCACATTCAGCAGAGTAACCATGATCAATTCACTTCACCTCTCTCCATCTCAATTTCCTCATCTCCTAAAATGAGGTTTGTAACTTCTATCTGCAACATTATTTTAGGGATTAACTGAGATGTGTGTAAAATGCTCACTATCTGGCATCTAATACATTTTGGTTCCTCTTTCCCTTTCTGCCCAGGGTGCTACACTATCAGAATCATAGCAGTACATTCATTGATCACATAGAATCATCATTAATGATTTGCCAGTCAATCTTTCCCTAGATTGAACTTCTCCAGGATAAGGATGGAATCTTACTCATCTCTGTATAACCAGTGCCTGATAGGGCACAAGCACTCTGCAGTTATTAAATTCAGATGAAGTAGGACATGTGATCTTAGACTTCGGGAAGCATACACTCTAAATGAGTAAGGTGTGATATAATAAAGGAACCATACAAGACAGCAAATCCTTAAGTGAACAAATGTGAGGCCCTGAGTGACAAAAATAGATAGTTGAAATTGGGGAAAACATCATGGAAGAAGGATGTGCCAACGTAGGCCTCGGCAAAGGAGAGGATCTGTAGTGCAACTGCAAAGAGGTGGAAAAGGATGGAATGCCTTGGAGAAAAGTTGAAAGGAAGTTTAACTAGTAGAAAATTAGTTTGTTAATGAAAAGCAGAAGATTGTACAGTTACAGTCAGATTAAAAGGGGCCTTGAATTTGTCAAAAAGTATGTCTGCATACCTATGAACAACCATGCTTGCAATAGGCTATATCCTTTGCTAAACCCCAAACAAAAACCACATTAAAAACAAAACAGGTAAAGAGTAAGGTGAGGTTCTTACAATGGCTCACACAGCCTGCTGATCTACACCTTTCATGATACTTCTCTGATCTCCTTTCTTCTCCCTATCCTCTGACTTTCTTCCCCTCCATTCACATTGGCCTCCTTACTATTTCTGGAACATTCTAGAGTCTTTGCCCTTGATGTTTCATCTGTTTGGTGTGCTCTTTCCCTGAGTATCTTTCCTTCACCCATCAAGTTTATGCCTCTATCTCAGCTTCTCCATAAAACTGACTTGATCTCCATATTTAATGCAGTGGCTCCTCCACCTACCCCACTGTATTACTCCCTCGATATACTTTTTTCTCAGAGCACTAATCACCTCCTCAAATGACATAGATTCACTTTTCTGTTATGTGTATTATTTTATATCACCACTCCAGTGCAAGCTTCATGAGTGAAAAGTCTTAGATTTGTTCACTGATGTATCCCAAGCACCTGGCACACCATAGGCCTCCATAGCAATCTTTCAATGAATAAATGAAGAAATAGAAAATTTTCAATTTCACTAAAATGAAAACAAGATTGAGTTTCCAAATATTAAGAGAACACTCTCCCCACTAGCGTTAGGATTACTGATGTTTTAGTTTCCCAGCTTGAAATTCTGATCTTTTTGGTAATGCAGTCTTAAACAGAATCTGGACTTGTATTTTTCATTCACTTACTTCAACTGAAAGTCACTTGAACTTTATAGAGGTTAGAAGAAAAAGGAGAAAGTAATGGATGGAGAGCCACAGATCTCACACTGATGTTGGCTGAAGCAGAGGAGACAAATGCAGAACAGAAAGCCCTCAATCAATGAGTCTGGTTTCAAATGTATATTAAGAAAGTCTAAAGTCTTAATTCCTTTTCTCAGAAATGTGGAAAGGTCAGGAACCTATGTGACAGAATATTGTTTGATCTTTCAGTTGAGGTTTCCAAGTGTTTTTCAGATATTTAAATGTGGATAAAAGGTCAAACATCTTGAACTAAAAGTTACCATCAGGCTTTAAATCTCTATGCATTGAGCAGCTACACAAACTAAATCACCATAAAGAAGGAAGAGTAACTTAGAAACAAAAGCCATGGCACTTAGACATTGACAGCACAAGTGGTAATTTGGCAATCAGATTAATTAATTCTGGGCAAGAAAACTTCTTTTCCCAATGGGGATAAAGGTTCTAAGTATAATGAGATTTTTCTGCCAAATGGAGATAATTTAGCCATACACTAAAAATTCAAATAGAAGTTTCTTATTAGAATTAATAATATTATTTATCTACAGTATTCAGTCATTTGACTTTAGCACTTTAGCTAGGTATTAAAAGTCGGAATACAGGAGTCATCTTAACTCATTTTTCCCTACTTTATGCATTGAAGTATATTACTCATCAGAGTTGATGGAATTTTTCTTTTGGAAATTCAGTAGTACTTATACTTTTTCTGTTTTCATTGTCATATCCCCATAGAAGTCTTTTTGTTTTTTGTTCCTTTATTACCCAGGGCCATGACTCACTACTTCCAGAATAATCTTTCTAAAATTCCTCTTTCAATACTTAATGCAGTAAAGATGTATTAACCCCTTGTATGTGTAACATTATTACTATAGCATACTGTAGTAATATGTAGTACATACTATGCTGCATATATATACTATACTGTGCATATATATGTATTATATAACATACTGTAGTATGCTATAGTAATAGCTGTAGTATACTGTAGTAATACCATAGTATAGTAATACTGTGGTATAGTAACAGCACATGAGGTATTACTCCTTTCTCTGTATTTCCTGCTGGAAGACTTGACAATGAATTCTCTGTCCTCATCTGGTCCAGAATATGAGTGTCATGCTAGATTTTTCTAGTACATGTCAGTTTTACTCTCTGAATATTTTTTATCTAAATTCCGTTCCATTTCCACTGAGACTGTCTTAGTTCAATGCTTTTCCTTAAGGAATGCAGTAACCTCCTAAATTTGAACTTATTCTTGTCCTTCTCAGTCCTAGTTGTATCATGAGTATATTTTTTAAATATAAATCTGAGTTTGCATTGGCTCATGAAAATTTTCTCAACAGTTTCCCATTACCTCCAAGATAAATTTCAACTTCTTTAACATGGCATGTGTTATGGTTTGTATATGAGGTGTCCCCCAAAAGCTCCTGTGTTAATGCAGGAATATTAAGATGTGAAATGATTCTATTATGAGAGCTGTAACCTAATCAATTCACCCTAGAGTTCATTACCTGGGCGGTAGCTATAGACAGGTGGGACATGGCTGGAGGAAGTGAGTCTCTGGGCATGCTCTGGAAATATGCATTTTACCTGTGGCCCCTTCCCACCTCTCTTTCTACTTTCTGAGTATCATGGACAGAGCAGGGCTCCTCCGACACAACCTTCCACCAAAATGTTCTGCCTCAGCGTGGGCCCAGAATAATGGAGTTGGTCCAGAATGGATTGAACCTCTGAAACTAAGAGCCAAAATAAACTTTTTCATTTCTAAGTTGTTCTTGTCAGGTATTATGGTCACAGCAATGAAAAACTGACTAATATAATATGCACTATTTTTCCTGATCTGGTCTTGTCTTAAGCTGAAATGTTGAGAGTGGTCCTTGAGTGTTATAAGAAATGACATCATTTTCACCTCCACCCTCTGTGCTCCAGACCCAAACATCTTTGTGAGTAGAGAGAAGGGGCATTACTAGGCCAGTGCATGTGCTTCATTCTGCAGGGTAATATCTCAACCTTGAAAAACACTGTCTTCAAAGTAATCTAATTCCAAAGAAGGAATCAGGAGTAGGTTCTTTTCCTAAAATCAAATGTATTCTTTCACTGGAACTCAGACTCACCAATTTAAGATCAAATCCAAGCAGCTTTAATGCCTCCTGCCAGCCTCCATTGGACGAGGTAAGTGAAGAAGGGTTGCATTTCTAGACCAAAGGGTGTTTAAGGGCTTCATTCTCCATCTCTCTAGGAAGAATGGCATATAAGGGAGAGTTAGGGTGTGGATTGATATCACCCCAGAAATGATGAAAGCCTCCAGTCAGAGCACAAGAGGATCAGCATTTTAGTCAGTGATTGTTTCCTGTTATTTTAGGCTGCTGGGACAGTCTTAGTGTACTCCTTCCTATGATGCTATTGGGATATAGACCAGGTTCTCACTGAGAGCAGCTGTGCTCTCAGGACCCTGGGATTGGGCCAGGGAAGGGTAGCTCAAACCTTGCACTTTACAAAGAAAGATTAATCTTCGGGACAGGGAGATAATTTCTGAGAAGTTGGTACATTCTGCCTAAGGGTAGATTTTGTCTACCATGTTGTACCAGTTTGGCCAGAGACATTAACCCTAAAAATGTGATTAATAGTGAACACCTGTTTCTGCTCTGGATAGGCAGGATCTGAATAGCTGAGCTCAGTTGTGTTTTTCAGCATGCCTTTATGACTGCTATAGACTCTATCTTCCTCTAAATTCATGTATAGAAACCTAATGTGATATCATTTGGAGGTAGGGCCTTTGGGAGGTGATCTGTTCATGTGGAGCCCTCACAAATTGTTAGTACCCTTTTAAAAGATACCTCAGAGAACTCCTTTGCCCCTTCTGCCATTGAGATCAGGAGGAAGATGCAATCTATGAACACTTTCAAGATGCCACATCTGCTGTGTCTTGATCTTGGACTTATTAGATTCCAGAACTATGAGAAATATATTTCTGTTGTTCATACGTCACTTAGTTGATGTTGTTCTATATAATAATCCCAAAAGACCATATAGATATAGATATAGATATAAATATATCTATACATATATATATATCTATGTATATATATACATGTCTATATACACATGGTGGGAAAGTCAAGGAAGAGAGATTTGGAGAAAGAGAGCTTATGAACCATCAGATGTTTCAGAACAAGTCAAGGTACAAAGGCTCCTGATTGGGCCTTATTCTCAGACCAATTCCATTTGGTGGCCATTGCTAACTCAGTGCTTACATACTTCTGTTATCAACTCCATTGATTAAAACAGAGTCTATTTCCCAGTGACTCCAACAAAAAACCTAAGTCTAATCCTCTTTAACTCTGATAAGCCTGTCACTACTGGGCTGAGGGGCATACTTTGATGGGCCAAACCTGATTCAGAGGACCAACCCTGGAGTTGTTGGGTGGGGATGCCCCACCTGAACCACATCTACTGAGAATGTTAGAGGATTCCCATAAAGAAAGTACAAGGGCTGTCATTAAGCAAAGGAGAATGAGTGTTGGTCAGGAAAAAAAAAATAAACTCTGCTATGGCTGTAACAAAATTCTCAATATAATTAGTAAAAGACTCCACCAACATGTGTTTCATAAGAGAAACTACAGAAAAGGAAATCTTTGAAAGTTCATAAACATGTTTGAAACTATCTCCCTCCTTTCTATGTGGAGAAGAAAATAAGCAAATTATTCCTTTCTGAATTGTGGGTGATGGAGAGCAGACAGTGCCTTTGAAACAATAAAGAGGAGACCTAAGTAAATTCACACTTAGGTTTCTTTTATAAAACTTTAAACAATAAATTCAGGACATATATGAGTTAGTGTTTTTTTTTTTGTGTGTGTGTATGTGTATGGCTTACATATTATCTCCTAAAAATTGGTTACAATATACATTTTTAAATTATAAGTGGAAATTCAACTTCTTGTTTTTCTAAATTCTTTTTTTTTAATCTCAGAAATATTGGTTTATGACAAAGTACAACAAAATCATTTGTTTCTATTTGCTCCTATTTGGTTATATCCATGACACATACCTTCAAACAACAAAATGTGGATAGAGAACTTCCTACTGTTAATCTAGCTTCTCATATCAGCTTTACAAAAGCATTCCACCATCTTTGTGATATATAATTTTAGAGTCATAAGGAATCACAGCTCTACATTGATTACCTGAGTCTGTGTAGTTTACAAATGAGTAAACTGAAGGCAAAGAAGTTGAGTATCTAGGCTAAGTCTGGAGCAGGAAGATTAGGACTAGAATTGGTTTGGTTACTGTACCCCAATGCTCAATGCTCTTTGACCCTAATTTAAGGTCTATGAACACTTAAATACACTTACATCCATGCCGCATTTTGACATGTGTAGTCCAAACAAGAATTCTGATCTTCATTTGAGTCTATCTCAGAATTTAATGGGGGAGATACATAATACGTAGAAACTCAGATTCCCTTCTTTTCCTATGTTTTAGTCTGAAATTCCTAAGGGGTTCTCTCCTTTCTGTTAAGTATCTCTTCCCCTGCCCCTCTCTCTGCCTCTCTCTCTGTCTGTCTCTCTCTTTCTCTCTCCATCCTGTCCCTTTGCAACCCATTACCCTAGTCTCTCAGTTATTTCTGCTTATTCCATGCTACTTTTATCTAATACATTCTCCTGTTATTCACAAATATTTACAGATTGTTATTCTTTCTTTTGCTGTGACTTATGTAGACTTTGTGCCTTTTTTTTTTCCTTATAAAAACAAGAGGTGGAGGTTGAGAAAATAGAGGGAGAAGCAAAGAGGGGAGAGTGTGAGGGGAGGCATAGACCTGTGGAGGTATATGGTAATGCTTCTCAAGGGTATATTCTTATACTTCAAATACGGTCTTGCCCTATCCATAAATGGAATTGCAGCTCAACCTTGCTCAAGACAACATCCTTGCGCTTATAAGACACAATTGACTATGTGGGTTTACCATTAGTCCATGGGAATGCCCATTCAAATAGACTCTGACTCTTCTTTGGTGACTTCATATACCAGTCTCTTTTCTGATCAGCAGTGGCTAAATGGGCAGGATTGTTTTCATTTGAAGCTTGAGGCACATCTCTGAACAGCTTTTGAAGCAGGAGGGGCACAGTTTGAGACACTTTCCTTAAAAAGTGGCTGTGTGCCCTATAGGCTCTTAGATCTTGATGGACTAATGTACACTTCCTTTACCCTAGAGGTTGTGCAATGAAATTAACTTGACCTAAATATTCAACACTACAGTGCATACCCAGTGTGGTTCCAGGTGACTAAGGTAACGATTTCTGTCCTGTTCCTGTTGGTCTTGTATTTAACTGGATCAATAATTGGTTTCCTTTGTCCCACAGTGTTCTGATTCTCTATCTTCTATTTTGTGATCAGCTCTTCACAACAAAACTGTTAAAGTCAATTCAAGAACATAAGCAACCTTTCTTTTTTTTTTTTTTTATTTATTTTTTTACGTTTACATAGGGTAATGATGTTTATTTTTTTTCCCTTCCCCCCCACCCCTCCCACCCTTTTCCCTTTATACAGTCCTTCTTTCCTTCATTCTTACTGCTCTCCTTAGCCTAACTCTAAACCTAACCCTAAACCTAATGCTAACCCCTCCCACCCCCATTATATGTCCTTTCTACCAGCATTTGCTTCTTCATCAGTTGTATTTCTCTCTGACAACATGTTGGGCAAAATGTATCTTGTGGCTGCCTCCCTTCTTAGGAAAGGGATTTTTTTTATCTGTGCAGCACACACTCCCTGCCTTCTCTCTTTGTGCTCTATCTATAACTTCTCTGCTCCAGGGAACTATCATGGGAAGCGTTTTGCATCTCGCTCTGTGTTTCTAGGAGGAGGGAAGGAGGGGGTAGAATTGAATGGAAACAGGAATCTCCACTATACATAATGTATGGAATTTTGATAAGTTGTGTTGACGCAGCAGTTTATTATTTAACTATCTCATACCAATTCTAAAAGAAGGTGATGGTTATGCCAAACATAGTTCAAGTTTATCAAAATGAAATTTTTTTTCTTTGTTCCTTCTTGTCCTCCTCCCTTCCTTCTCCTTGTCCTTCTTTTTCTTCTTCTTCTTTCCATAGAATTGTTAATATAGTTTTTCCTCTTTTGGCTTTCCTCTTCAGATCTACTTATAAGTTTTCTACTATTCAACTGTCTTTGCATTTCTGAAATTAATCTACCAGGTCTTCCTTAACACTTAAAAATATTTAAAGTAACTGAACTTTTATTTCAGAGTTTTGTGGCACTGTTTTTAAGAGCAATGGGTCTGAAGTTTATGCTCACTTTGTTAGATGGATGCTGACTTCATATAAGGAATAGCGACAGTTTCTTTTTCTATGTTCGGAACAAGTTTATATAGCATAGAAACAATTTGTTCCTGGAAAGTTTGAAATAATTCATTTGCAGAACCATCTGGATCCTGCACGTTGTTGAAGAATACTTCTATGACAATCTTTTTTTTTATTCATGAAAATTGATTTATTTACGGCAGGTTTCCTACCTCTTCGAGAGCCAGTTTTGGTAATATATATTTTCCTAGACTACTGTTCATTTATTTCAGAATTTATTAATATAGAGTAATGCAAAGTATTTTCTTGGAGTTCTTTTAATATCTTCTCTGTTCCCTTTTCATTTCTAACTTTGTGTATAAGGCACTTATGGCAGCATTATTTGTTTTGTATCATAGTTCAAAGTCAGGTTATGCTTAGGCAAGTCCTTTTTATCTGATAAATTATTACAAGTTATAGCTTTGCTCCTACCCATACTAAAATAATACTAATAAAAATCACAGAACTAAGTGCAAAAAAAAAGTAAAATATACTTGTTAACTAGAAACAAATATTTATAAAGGCATAAACAAAATATTTAGAATAAAACGTATATTTCAAACATTCTGTCTGAAGGATTTTTCTCTGTGGAATTACACTAGGTAAGTTTTCTGAAATGAACTTAGAAAGTTTAAGCAAAGTCATTTTTTTGTTCTCTTGAAGGATTCCTTGAATCAAATAGAGGTATTCTTCATTGATCTAGCAAAGATCTTCTGCCTTGAAAATTTTCATCATGCACAGTTACTAAATGATAAATTATAGATGGTTGGGTTATTTTTATGCTAATTCCATATGACTGATCATAGGTTCAGGGGTAGAGGTGAATCTGGAAATAGAGGCAAGAGGCTGAGCTCAGTGTGTCATGTGTATTTTTGTAGTATTTTTGGAATTTTGGGCCAGAGCCTGTAGATGATGGGAAGCCATTGAAGGCTTTTAATCAAGTAGTGGCTTATTGCATATTACAAAGACAACCGTGGCAGCAAAATAAAGTGTGGATTAGAAGAGAGAAACCATGAAGGCAAGGAACCAGTTATCAATTTTGATAGCAGGGAAATGAGCTAGGATGACAGAAGGTTCAAATTCAAATAATAATGAAAATGAAAAAGAAAAATGGTATAAGTTTTAGAGATCAACTGAATGTGAGGAATAAAGTAAGGAGAGATAATAAGATTGATTTGTAGATCACCTGTGGCCTAGATGTTTGGGTGAACTGTGGCATCATTAATTAAGATAATTTGGATAAGGAACAGGTGTTAGTAGGAAGATGGTAAATAACTTTGCACATATTGAATTTTACATTCAATGACTATTTTATAGACATTCAAGAAACGTGTGTTTGAGAGTTAGCTGCATATACTAAAGTTAAGTGGTTAGGCACTTTGACATGATTATTTATGAAATGAATTTGTCTAGAGAGAGTGTTTTGGAAAATATAGGAAAAGGGTCCAGGACCAGAACCTGAGAAACACTGAAGTTTAAAAGCAATTATATTTAAATAAAGGTGATTTCATCATCCCATTTTCAAACTGGGTCCTCTCTTCTGATAAATATTTTTTCAAGAACTCAGCTTCAAACCTTAGGGTCAATTCAACTCCTTGTCCTCTTTCTATGCTCACATATTTTTAAAATATTGTTGAGTCTTTTTCAACAAGTGTTTCAACTCTGCCCCTTGCTTTCTATTTTGCTTGTCTCTTCCCTAGTCCCCCAATATTTCCCACCTGGAAAAGATACTCCTACGTGAGGCCTTCAGGACCAATGATTTTCCAATTTTGTTTTTAAGTCCATTTCAGCAGGGAATTACAATAATGACACACATATACCTTAAAAACATGTAAATGTGCATTCTCTCACTCATCATTATAGTCAATCCTTTTCTTGACTATTATCTTTTAATCTAATAATACCAAGTTATTCTCAAAAGAAAAATACAAATGGTGAACAAATATATGAAAAAAAAATGTTCAACATCCTTAACAACCAGGGAAGTGCAAATGAAAACTACTCTGAGATTTCATCTCACTTCAGTTAGAATGGCAATCATCAAAAATGCAAAGAACCATAATTGTTGGCAAGGATATGGGGGAAAAGGTATACTTATACATTATTGGTGGGACTGAAAATCAATACAACCACTTTGGAAAGTAATATAGAGATTTCTCAATGGGACCACCATATGACCCAAGCAATATCACTTCTTGCTATTTATCCAAAAGATCTAAAATCAGCATACTATAGTAATACATGCATATCCAAAAGATCTAAAATCAGCATACTATAGTAATACATGCATATCAATATTTGTAACACTGCAATTTGCAATAACCAAAATATGGAACTAACCTAGGTGTCCATCAACAGATGAAAGGATCAATAAAATGTGGTATATAGACACAATGGAGTTTTTTACCCAGCCAAAAAGAATGAAATTATGTCATTTGTTGGTAAATGGATGGAATTACAGAACATCATGATAAGTAATAAACTAGACTCAGAAATTCAAGGGTTGAATATTTTCTCTTATATGGGGGAGCTACTGAGAAAGAGAAAGAGAGAGACAGGAAAAGGAGTATTAAGAAAGTTGGTGGAGAATCTTACAAAAATAGAAGGGTGGCCAATAGAGTAGAGGAAGGGATCAAGAAGGAGAGAGGAGGGGGAGGGCATGGGAATTACTGGGGAATGAAATCTACCAATTATTATTTATATGTGTATGAATATACTACAGTGAGTCATGTGTGTGTGTGTGTGTGTGTGTGTATTATGCACTAATTAAAACAACAATGATGATAATAGAAGGGAAATAAGTTTGGTAGAGTAGGGGAGGGAAAGGAAAGGTACTGGGAAATGAGATTAATCAAAGTTTATGTGCATAAACAAATATGGCATAATGATCCCTACTATTATGTATAATTATAATGCATCAATAAAATAAATAATAAAGAAAGAAATAAAGAATAGCAAATGACAGAATTGGAATTGAATCCATTAAAGGTTAGAACTCTGTAGACTCCAACTCTCTACTATCTGCTATGGTCTATTCTGAAAGTGCAAGATTCTTACAAAGAAACCTTAGCACAGAATACTACTCAATTTTCAAGTTTTCCCCAATCTTTAACCCTTGTCTGACTCATTCTTAATTCTACAGCAATTATTAATCCCTTATTTAGTTTTTCCAAATCAGGTAGTTTGCTTTTCATAAAAACAACTATTAAAATGTTTAATTGAATTATATTTGTAATATATTATATTTGTAATTGAATTACAATTAAAGTTCATACAGATTTAGAAGCAAACATCCTGACTCTCAGTAAGCAAATAACTCATCTGTAAGGGGAGGAAGGCACAGAATTATTAGAGTGTGTCTTACTCTCTCAGCACCCAAAAAGCCTTGTGACATCGAGAGTAGGCGTTAATAAGCATTTCAGTTAAGAAAAATTCAGTTTAGAGAGGTGCTCCTGTTTCCTCTGTTCCCAAACTTCCCACTGTGATTCATATTGCCCAAAGTCTTCGATATGAGGCATTTTCCTAAGTGATTATGTCATTCACTGTTCAAAGATGCACTGCCATTTCTCCACTTTGTTCCTTGGGAACAAGCTCCAAGGCCAGAGTAGACCTAAATTCTCAGCATGACTGTTAAAGCCCTCAAAAACTTATCATAAACCATATCTCCAAAGACATTTGTCACTTGTCCTTTCCATGCTCCAGGAATATTAATATGTATTAAATTTGAATTTTGGAAATCCATGATAAACTCTATAGACAATTTCCCTAATAACAGACCAGGCTACCCTCTTTTTCTCTTTCAGGGAACCAGAGCTACAAGTACAGGAAAGGGAAAAAGAGGGAAGAAACAGAGTCAAACAGCATGAGTGACTTTAGGGCTCTATGACTCTATGAGTTCTCTAGGACCCTGTAGTGTGCTATTAATATGGCTAGGGCAATATTTCTGGTTCCAAATACTCTTCAGAACCTTGCTATTCGTGGTGAGGTATATGCACCTTGAATGTGGAATTGTAAACACTCCCACAGTAAGGATTTGACCGAAGGAGCACTATATGACTTCCAAAGCTAGGTCACAGAAAAGTTATAGCCTATATTTGGCTCTCTCCCTTAGGATACTTGCTTGTCCTTTGAAATATGCCACCACGCTCTAATGAAGTCAAACTAGATTTTTGTAAAGAGAGCACATGGTGAAGCACAAGTAGAGAGGAATGGAGGTCTCCATCTGACAAACAGTGTCTAGCTGCAAGACATGTGACAGATGAGTGTTGTCATAAGCTACAATAGCCTAGACAGTACAGGGCAGAGGTAAGACAACCTTGTTACACTCTGCTCCAAATCCTGACCTATAGTCTGTGAGCTTAATAAGTTATTCTACTCCACGAGGTTTTAGAATGATTTGATATATAGCCACGGTAAGTGGAATAGTTCCTTTGATCAAATAGCAGATAAATACTATGTTCAGGTATCCCCGTTTGAGAACTTTGAGTTAGAAATCATTGAGAAGGCACTTTGTTTTAGGATTACTAGTTCAGTGTTTTTAATCTGAAACTCACACTTCTTACTCTTAGGTTTCAACTAGAGTATGAAGTGATACCCTGTGCCTGGACTTCTTATCTTCATGGACAGATTCTCATCCCAGTGGCCTCTTATGCCTTTCTAATCTTTCCTGTACACTGGGCTTTTCAAATGGTGGCCAATATGGTGTTATCAGATGTTTTGGGGGGCAACATTAGGCTCCTGGTGAAAATTTGCAATGTTAGTGGATGTAGTCATCAGTTGTCTTAGGCAAGTTGAAAAAGTAAAATTATTGTATAAGTGCCCCCTAGAAAATCCTTTCTATTTAGAATTTCTTCACATATTAATCTGTTCCTAAAAACAATATTTTCACACCATTAATGAAAAGAAGATAAAGTTGTCATAAAGTATTATGGGTTAAAAAGGGGTAAGATTTACTTCACTTTCTTCACCATAACTTTATCATGGCTAATCCCTAAATATTTTTTGCCCTTTCCCCCAACCCCTGCTGTTGCTTTTGCCTGAAAATTCTCCAAATTTTACCTATCATTTTGGCCTAATTCAACATACCAACTCTGTTAAATAGCCAGGCCCAGTGCCAATCTTGTCCAATCTTGTACTTCCATAGAATTTTGCACATAATGTTTTTAAAACGTTTTCTTATGGTAAGTTACTCATACACATGAATTACATCCTTATTTAGATAGTAAGATCCTTGCTGGTGTTTATTTCCTGACAATGTTTATTTTGGAGCCTCTCCCATGATAGATCCTCAAGGTAAGTTTTTAGGTTAAATTTCTAGATGAAAAGGAATGGTGAAATATAATATTATAAGGTTTATTATATACATTATATATCATAATAAGATTCATAAGTTTAAAAGTTTAACTTTAGAGGGCTTTAAGTCTACGAATGTGTGCATGTATGTTTGTGTGTGTACTCATTCACATTTACATATGATGCAAATTGAGATTTTGTTTCCTTCAGCATTTCCATAAACTATTATTCCCACTATTTGGGCTTAATTTTGCATATAAATTTGGAACCTTCCTTAAGGGCCAACCTAGGAGAACCAAGGAATTTTAGTGAGGTCACAACACACACCTAGTGTTTAATCCAGATAGCTGGTGGAGGGTTACACTAATTACGCAGTTATGGTTAAGAATTAATAAACCCTAATAACAGCCAAATGAGAAAATCTGAACATCAAATGTGATAGAAAATATAGTAGAAGCAAGAAGAAAAATTTAATAGTTTAATATAGTTCTTCTTTACATCTAAAAATAAGTTAGCATTTTGCTATTTCAAAATATATGCTAGATATATTGAATAGCTTCTACTTTGGGAGTGAGACAAACTACATAAAATAATTGTTAATAACAAGTATGCATGAATGAATTATATCTTTACTAACAATATGATATACATCTTCCATTCAAAGATATTAATATCAATCCTTTCATTATGCAAGAATTTTTCTAGCTACAGCATTCCAATTAACATAACCATCTATTTCCATATGAACAGGGGTCTATGCTAATTTTACACTAATTCCTAAAATGAATAATTGAGATATTGGATGCAATGTCTCAAAAAACTGAATCTTGTTTTGGTGCTTAAAGTTACACGTCCTGAGCCATGAGTTAATCAAGAAAACTATACATAGGTCTTCATTAGCATATCAAGAATCAGCCCACCAATAACAGAATCACTGAACAGGCACATTTAATGGTTCAAAATTCAATCACACTTGACTCAATCTGAAAATATCAGTGTCTTAATAATTCCTCGTGTTTATATAGACTAGAACCTGTCCTGTTGAGAGAACACAGTTCTTTTGCATATTTTCTTTGATTAACCACATTTAAGAACAGCTGCCATTATCTACATTTGACAAAATGTCAAAAAGGTGAAGTAACACAGCCAAGGTCATACTATCTGAAAGACATCTAAATCAATTCTATTCTGGACATCCTGACTGCAGTTAGCACTCTCCTGAATCCAGAAATATATGGACTAAATATATTTCTATACTTGGACTCTTCCAAGTTATTATAAGGTCCCAATGATGCTGTTGCCAACCTCTGCTTCCCTCCCAGTGCTACATGAAATGAATGAGAAAGGATGGAATGTGAAGGAGGTGGCATCTTCCAGGAGTTTGGGGGGCCCCTATTCAGGAAAAGAATATAGATGGAAACCTGAGCTACATCTATGTGTCCAAATATTGTAAGCTTGGTCATAAACATTTTATAGAATAGTTTAAGGATTGCTGTAACATAGTCATTGGTGACTGTGGATTCAGGTACAAATCACCCAGTGGTAACACAAGTCCTGCTGGAAATATCGGAGGGTAAATGTTGCCAGGGATGTGGTTCTGTGAAGCTCTAGGTGATGGTTAATAATGAGATCAGGGGTATAGGGAATTCCAAGGTTAAGTTAAATTGGTAGAATCATCTTCAGATCTTGACATGACCGTAATTTTTCCTCAGACAGAACCTTGGTGCCTGGTAGGTAGTGGGGACCAGATAATAAAAAGGAAAGGAAAGGAAAGAAAAGGAAAACATGGAGTAGAAGTCAGAATTGGTATTAGATCTGGGTTGGAAAATAAAAGGCATATCCTCCAGCATTCCTCTGCTCTGGCATTAGAAATTAACACCATTTGTCATCCTGGAGTAGATGCTATTTAAGAACCCTTATAGTTACATCATTACCTTTCACTTCTTAAGTAAAGAGCTTCTGAAAATTACAGAACAGTAAAATTTATTTTCCAGATGCTATATTCCAGTTAATTTCCTTACAGAAGCATGGTTATTTTTCTAAACTGATAACTTAAGTGAAGTAAAGTACTGCAAGGTCATATCAGCAGCAACAGGTAAGAAAGCAAGATGCTTTCTACTTAGATATGTACACAGTAAAGCTTATAGAGAACATGAACTGACTGATTCAACATGTTTCCAGAAGATGAAGATATATTTCCTGAAGAAAACAGTCTGAGAAGACTTTGCCCATAAATCAGCAATTACTGGTAGTTAGTCAATATAACAGGTTTGATAAAGTGCCAGAGCTCATTAATGGTATGAGAACATTAAGTCTTCGGTCATAAAGTCACAGCAAGTCCTTGCTCAGATTTACTTTGGAGCTGTCTGGACTTGGGGTTGTTGTTGCTATGAATAACAAATCTGATGTTTTTCTTTCACCCTCATTTCTAAGGCAGTGTGTTACAGTGGTTGTGGTGAAGACAAAGGTAGGCTAGAGTGGGACACCAGGAGGTGTGTTGATACTGGCTTAGAGCTTTGACACACAAAAGTTAAATTGGTCAAGCTTATATAGTCATAGCACATGCCAAGATTCTATCCCCCAAATTCTAAGACTGACTGCTGGATTCTTCAAATACTTGCAAGATAAGTCAGTTACAGTCTTTTGAGACTAAAGGGAAGCCTACTTATGCCATCACTTCATAGGTTTTTGTCTTGTACCTGCCTTTATAGTAAAATGAAAATAGAATATGGATTACCTCTCACCATTCCCAAGAAATCCAAACTGTCTAAAGGAGTCAATATAACTGTTTAACAAGAGTCTAGCCATTGTCTTGCTTGAGTCTCCAGTTGAAGTTCAGGTGTTACTTTGTAATATTACTACCTGATCTTGGTAAGTCTTCATAGTTCAGATACAGTATTCTATAAGTTAAATGGATTTAAGCTTTCTATTCAGGATGTAGTTCCGAATTTGGTCACATCTGCATCGCCTGGGAGCTTGTTATAAATTCAGAACTCAGGCCCCACCCACAATCAGAATCTTCATTTTAACATGATTCTCAGAAGATTCATAAGCACATGAAAGTATGAGAAGTGTTGGCCTATATGATAACTGGAATTTGTCAGACACTTCATATAAAAGAATGCTTGCTTAGATTCCTATCCATATGTGGAGGCACAGATAGAATTGGTGTAGAATTGTGTTAGATTTTTTGATCACTTTAAGAAAAGCAACTTCTAGAAGGAAAGATTTATTTTGACTCATGGCTTCAGAGGTTTCAGTTCATGGTTAGCCAAGTCCATTGCTTTGGGCCTGAGATAAGGCAGAATATCATGGGCAAGGGTATGGCAGAGGAAAGCAGCTCAGCTTCTCATGGCAGCCAGGAAAGAGAGAGAGAGAGAGAGAGAGAGAGAGAGAGAGAGAGAGAGAGAGAGAGAGAGAGAGAAAGAAATGGGGAAGAAGGGACCAGAGACTAGATTTAGTCTCCAAGGCATACACAACCAGTGACCTACTTCTCCAACCCTGCCCCACCTGCCTACAGTTTCCACCACTTCCCATTAGTCCATTCAGCCATCAATAGATTTTATCCGCTGATGAGGTCAGAGACCTCATGACCCAATCACTTCCCCAAAGTTACACTTCTAAACTTTGCTGCATTGGGAACTAAGGCTTTATTTAACACATGAGTCTTTGGAAGACACTTCATATCCAAAGCATGTCAAAAATAGACTACAAATAATTTGTGAGAACCTACTAGGAAGAATGTATTTATTAGTAAGAATTAAGTGAACATACATTCTTATTAGTAGGAAAACAAATTACTAATATTATGATTACCAAAAACGGCCCCCACTCATCATCAAAGTGTGCTCTTCAAAGAAAGTAGTTGAAAAATCTATTATTCTGTATTTTAAATACTTGTGCTGGTTCTCTAAAGAGGTATTTGCATTAAAGGTAATTCTAGCTGCTCTAAAGACTATGGAAATATATTTATAATTAAGGAAATAGGACTTACAAAAATGAAATTAGCTTAAGTTTTTTTTTATCCTATAAAATGGTCTAATACTATATGAATGGCAAGTTACTTAGTAAATAGTAAATAAAGTGCTTGGTTTTATAATGGATCAATTCCAGCTGACCATTGTTAAATCTCATCTGGCTCACCTTCAAGTTGTCTGTGCTGTCCTGGCAGTAGCAGGAGTCCTCAGGGGCAGGAGACCAGGAGGCAGGCGGAAGTGGAATGCTGCCCACAGCCCTTCCTGGCTTCTCACCTTCTTCTCTTAGTGGCATGCTCTGTTAGTCATTTGATTTGGAAGAAAAACCTCCTACTCTAAAGCTATCAAATCTCTCCTATCAAAAACCAAATGATAAGCAAGGAAGAAAAAACAATAGTGTGTATAATATGGAGGTTTATCCTTGGTAACAGTTTGTTAAGCTCATAAAGAAGTCAATTTCTCCTCAAAATTCTGAAAACCTACCAATATATAACCAGGAAAAAAAGAAAGCTTATTTTAAAAATCATCTTTATTTCTTTTTAAATGACCTTGAAATAGAGGAATTTTTCTAAACATGGCACTGAAGAATCTATCCAAGAAACTCCAGTTACAGTATCACAAGATTGATAATTAAAGATGTACTTTTAGGGTCTTATCAGATTATATTTGTTCTCTCACAAACTTCAAAAGAATTACATGGCTACAGGATGAAGAAAATGCATTATTGAAGGGTATTGAGCTTAGCAGAAACCTTTATAAAGTTTCATCAATTATTATAAATATTCCATTTAAAATTATACTTAATAAATTATCATTGAGTCATTTGTATTTACCATATAAGTTATATTACTTATATTAAGTGTATAGGGAAATATTTATGGCTGAATTTCAAAAATAGGAGAAACTCTTCAAGTTTGAAAGTATGTGGTTAACTCAGAGAGTCATATTCAGTTTTTTTTTTTAATAGACAAGCTGTGTTAATACGGGGAAGGGAAATGAACATTTGTGCAAAGGTACAGATAAATGAATGAAACTGAAAGTTTATTTATATAACCCAATCTCCTCAAATCTTGCACTGCAAACAAAATTACTGCAGGAGGTTGAAACCTTGAAGTATATAGAGCATTCAGATTGACACTCTCATATTTCAAAGTAAATCACTTTTGATTTACTTGTAAGGACAGAAAATCTTTGTATTCCTGTGTGACACCGTTTCAGAGGTCTCAGTTCTTGGCTAACTCTATAGCACTAGACCTGAGATGAGGCAGAACATCATGGCAGAAGGGTATAGTAAAGGAAAGCAGCTCAGAATATAGCAACAGGGAGCAGAGTGAGCTCTCCTCACCAGTGACAAAATGTAAGCCTCGAAGCACACCCCCAGTGATTTATATCCTCCAGCTATACTTGACTTGCCTATAGTTATCACCCAGTTAACACATCAGTGGATTAATCCACTGATTAGATGAAAACCCTCTCAACCTGATCATTTAGCCTCTGACCATTCTTGCATTGTCTTACACATGGACTTTTGGGAGACACCCCTTAATAACCCATAACTTACGGATTACCATGTCACTTGGTGAATAGACCCAGGGACTCTTCTAAAAGCATATTCACTTAAAGAAAGAAAAAATAGGAAGGAGGAGGAGTGTAATCTCCATTGGTCTTATCTGAGTTCCTAGCTATGAACTTCATTTTTCTGCCTGTGGATACCATAGGAGTGAAGTTATCTCAGAAGATGATCTAGTTTGTTTTCTATCTCCATGTGATATTTCTCCCACATTATTCCTAATCACTGAAAAACTTCATTAATGCTCAGTTTTGGAGGAATATGATGCAAGCCACAGAAAAAGAAAGTACAAGTTAAAATGATGCAATCAGAACAGGTTTTTTTACCTTTTAGATATAATTCAAGATATTCATTGTAGGTTTGTATAAATTCAGTTCAAAGTTTTGTCAGATTATTTTAGGTCATCTCACTGATTTAATCAGTTTTTAATTATTAAATTATTAGAACATTTTCATTGAAAGCTAAAAGTTAGGAGGATTACATATTAAAGTCTTGGCTTCACAAGCAACTTTCTATAAATCTTTGGGTAGGTCATCCAGTCTTTTTAGACTTTTCTCTCTCTGGTGACAATTAAAAGGGTTAGAGCAGAATGAACTTGAAGGTTCTATTCTGACATTTTGTACTAGAAATCCTCTGTTATGGATCTTCAACATATTTTAATAAATATTAATGATATTCATTCATTTGCATACTATTTTATCCCTCACAAAGTGATTTCACATATATGATCTCTTTTAAATCTCTCCAGTGTCTGTGAATTAGGCACATTTCATATAGCAGGGCTGGATAGACAGGTCTTCCTGCTTCCAAGTTCAACTTTTCAATTGACTCTATTCAATTACTTCAAGGTTATAGCAATAGAGGAGTATGCTTAGTTTTTAGTGAATTGTAAAGTAATCTGTTATAAAACAAAACTCTGATTTAAAGTTGGGAGAACTAGGTTTCATTGATAGCTCTGACACTGATTTTGGGAATTTGTTTAACTTCTTCGAGCTTCAGTTTACTCATTTGTTAAAAAAAGGAGTTCAGGTTTCATGAGTTTTGAGCTTTCCTTTTGCTTAAAATTCTGATTTTTCTCCTCAGCAGTTATGACCACTTTTTAGATTAATGTTGTGACAGATTAATATTAAAAGGCAAACTTTTTAAGTGTCTATAAGAGTTTTTAAAAAGGTAAACTAGATTATTTCCACTAGCTATTATTCATGCTTTTTGGTCACTGGCATATTAAAAACCTGGAACCAATATTACTGACATTACTTACTGAACTCCACTTTCTAACAAATTAGTTAATTTAAGAATTCATGGAGGGGTCCTTGATTTTGCAGAATCGTGTAGAAAATGTACAAAGTTGCATTTCTGAAAGGTCTTTTCTAGAGAGAACTTACTTGGAAACTAATGCTAGAGAACCAAAGGGTTACTGTAAAGACATTTTTAGACCTCTCTGCAATGTTCTGAAAGACATATCTATCTCTCTGATATGGATTTTATTGTCACGCATGCTTATGATTCATAACGTTTACAATTGATAAACATCTCAGTTTAAAAGAAAGAAAAACCACTTGAAAATAGTGGAGAGTATGATGGTCACTGTTTCAAGAATTTGGGACAAAGAAGAATTTTGAACCTGCTGCTTCTTTGGCCGCCTCCCCATTTGAGTAGAACATTGTAACTTTTGAAGCTAACATAGAATAGATCATAACCAGCTTGCTGAGCTCGTGACTTTATGCACAATTAAGCCTTGTTGAGCCTTTCTTTATTTGTAATAGTGCTGTTACAGCGTGGGATGCTATTCAGCTCCAAACAACATTCCATTTAATAACTAAGCAATAGTTCACCCACTAAATCAGAGCCATCACTAACTGATAAGCATTACCCTTTTCTTTGAGCTCACTTGGCTCTCCTGCCCAGCAAACTAAGTATGGCCATGGCATGGTCCTTGAGATGAGAAAGTTGGAGGAAAGGTCAACTGAACAATAATGATCAAAATTCCATCTAGTTACGGAAATGGTACTTCCCCTTAGACTTTTCTTTTCTTTAATTATTAAGTTATCTACTTTCTAAGCAGTAAATTAAGTGCCATTGAAAACAAGATGTACAAGACCCTGCCTGGGTTTGATGCCTAGCACAAAAAGACAAGCAAACAAAACAAAACAAAACAAAACAAAACAAACAAACAAAAAAAACTGAACAAAAATATAACAGCACTAACTACCACATCTCTTAGATATTGAGGAGATCAAAACTCAGAAGGACATGCAAAATATATAAACCAAAAGGGTACAAACAAGAATGTTAATAGTATTGTTTCCAATAATCAAAAGTAAAATCAGTTCAATGCCCATCAAGAGTAGAATAAATAAATGAACTATAGTATATTTATGTAGTAGAAACTCAAGCTAGGAAAAAAAAAGAAACTTCATAAAACACCACAAAAATTAAGGTATAGTAGTCATTGATTAGAAAGCAATAAATAAATAAATAAAAAGAAAAAAGAAAAAGAAAGAAACTCAAGCTAGCTATTACTAGCTTCTGAATTCTAGTAATTATCTATTTTTTGATGTGATTGGTGAATATACAAGTGTGGTCACTTTTCATCAAACTCTACATACATATTTTGTGTCATTTTCTGAATAAATTTTACACATCAATGAAAAATGTATTTAGAAATTATGTTAGGAATGAGAAACTGCTATGGTTAAATAGGACTTGAGTGCCCTGAGGCATCAGTTCAATTAAGACTTAGCAAGTATAAAAGAGTCAGTTTTATTTACTTATTAATACATTAATTTATTATTTTAATCCAGTTTTTAATTTAGGACAGACACAGGCTTACAGCAAAGTTGCAGTGACAATACATATACTGCTCATTCACTTTCTCCTATTGTTAAGGAGATAGACTGCCCTTCTCAGAACACCATATCTGAGTGCATGCTATTGACTTACCTTTATCTAGTCAAGGGTGTGTTTATCAGGCTCCTGAAATAAAGCTATTTTTCTCTCCTTTCCAATACTGAAGAAAGTCATTAAGTGCTGGTCACACTCAAGGTTGGGGAATGTGGATTAAATTTCAATTCCTTTATAAAATTTCCATTTTTGTATACAATTTACTTATCATGTATTGAGTCAGTTCATCTACATAATTTATAAATAAATATTCTTACTATTTTGCCTTTTTACAAGCAATTAGCAATTAATGAGTGATTCAACGTATTAAAAGTTTTCCGTTTTAACGGAAACCTTGTAACAAGATAAATATGTTCAAGCTAAAGAAAGGGACATATTGTAACTACTGAAAATAAATTAAAGCGACTAAAGGAGAATGTGAGAGCATCTTCTTTATCAGGGATAATGGTCATGGGCTAATCAATGTTAAGATGGAAATGGGCCTGCATTAAGGATTTGTATCTGGGGCTGAAGAGGTTTGGAGGATTATGCCCTCAGAACCCTGTGATGTTTAGTCTACTTTTCCTCTGCGGACACACGTCATGCATACCTATACATCAACTAAGCCACCAACTCTGGATTGAAGAAGCCCTAGCAGGACTTCTACAAGGACTGTCATTTGGAAGGGATTATTCCAGCACAGGATTTGTAGCCCCCGCCAGACTCTGAGTAACTGTGCCATTTCTATGGCACTACAGGCTGTGCTGGTAAGCCAGCAGGAAGTTCCTCCTCGCGGTCTAGAAGAGGGCGGTGCAGAAGCTCGAGAGCCACTCCTGTGGGAGCAGTGCCCGCCCTCCTCGAGGCCCCGCCCCACTTCGCCTTTGGACACCGCCCCGAGCCCCGCTCCTCCTCTAGCCCCGCCCCTCCCCGCGGTCTCCGTGTCTTCCTTCCGGGTCGCGCTGGGCCCGGCTCGCCGCTGTAGTGCCGCAGCGCGAGAGCCTGGGAGCGGCCCCGCGCCCAGGCCTTTCCGCGCCTCCCGGTGGGGGGTGAAGCCCTCGGCGCTTGCCTCTCCCGGACCCTGCAGGGTACGGCCCTTCCTTTACTTCTCCTTTCTGCGGGTCTCAGTCTCCCTTCTTCCTCGCTGGGGCGGGGCTGGGCGGCGAGCTGTTTGCGGGGAGCGTGGGCGTGAGACAGAGGCCCCCACCACTCGCGCCTCCACCTCCCGTTGCGCGGCCTTTGCGGGGCTTGCTGGGGACCTTGGACTCTGCTTAGGTGCCGAGGGCACAGCTTTCCTGCACCAGTGTCCCTGCAGGGCGTGAGTCGTAGCATTGCGCTGGGTTGTTGACACCTACAGTTCCTTGCCGACCTGGCCGCCGCGCCTGAGCCACCTGCCTGCGGACGAAAACTTGTTGCTGGAGTTCCTGCTGGCGTTGTTTCCCTCTATCATCTAATGATTTCTGCCCACTCAGCCCATTCCTTTCTTCAGTTCTGCCACAAGATACCTGATTGCAACATCCTTTCTGTGTTTAGGTGTGTCCCTAGAATGTGATGATGACCATCCACTTGTCCTTGTCAACATGATTGCAGTATGGGTGGTTTTGTATTTCCTTGGTTTCCCAGAAGCTCATTGCCGCAAAGCCCCCGCCCCTCCAATTAATTGGAAAGAAGTTACGATGATATAAACTTGTGGTCGGTTAGTTGTATTAATAGTTGATACTGTGTCTGGCTTTGCACCCTGGAGGTCTCACTGAGGTGTAGGTTTTTTGCTTGTATCTGTTTGAAGACACAAGCTGACTTTTCTGCTTTCTGCGTGCATTCCTCAGTTTCTTAAATTCAGAATATGGGTACATTTTTCTCTTCAAACTCACCTTATGCTTCTCTTGTACTACATACTGTACCTGTTGATTGAATACCAGGGACCTTTTCCAGTTACCTCAACGCACCTATAGTCCTTTATCAGATATTGAGTTCTTGGGGGAAAGTAAAGTTTTCTTTCTAGAGACAGTATACATCACCCCATAGTAGGCACTCTCAAAGTTGTCATTGAATTGGATTCAGTTCATACTTTCAAGTACCAACTTTTATTTTTCAACTGCTGTCCTGACGTTTGACTTTTCTGAACCCTGCATTTTCATATCCTTCCTTCTGTTACAGACTTGAAAATCAGAGAGGTCAGCTCAGTGTGAGGTGGTTAACCATGATACAGTAAAAAAATGTTAATAACAGATTATCTTTTACTTCCATGTACGGTCAGCTAGCAAAAACTGCCCCTTTCTTTTCTGTGTTAGTCTTGTTGTCTTACCCTCATAATTTTGGTTTAGTGGACAATTGCCATTTAACTTCATGGATTTACCTTTGGTGTCCTCTTAGGCCATTTGTCATCTGAATTTATATAAATATCCGCATCTTTTTTCTTCTACTGTTGATGGTTTTATTCATATATAAGGTAGAAAGCAAGGCTACACATTTTTTGTTGTTAACCAGTGGCCAACATCATTTGTTGAATTATATTTTTCCCTTTTGATAAGTACTATCTATATTGAGGACCATAACTCCTGTATATTCTTGGAACTCTTTATGAACTGTTCAGCAGAGATTCTGACTTTCTGTGATGATGCCACACTACTCTTGTTACTCTAATTTTGCAATATGTTCTAATGTCTAGTAATTTGAACAATGTACCTTGCACACATTCATAAATGTTTTGGGAATGAACTCCTTTAGTTGGGACAATTTAAGTCACTTTCTTTACCTCTTATGCCCCCCTTAGTTTCTTGCTTATGCTTGAAATTAATATTTTTGATTTGCCTTTACCAAAATCAAATTGAATTTTAGTAATGACTGTTAAATAAATACCTTTTGTTGTTCACTCAGCATTCACTATGTCGAGTTGCTCCTTAGAGTTGTACATAAGAGAGACAACCTGATTCAAAATGTGCAAATCTTTTGACTTTGTATTTTGCGTTAGTACCTGTAGTGTGAGTCTTCAGCTACAAAACAGAACATGGTGTACCTGTTTTCAGTATCTGTAGGTGATAGATGTGATCCCTCAGCCTTATGTCCATTTGTATCTTACCATCTCAACTGGCTATCCCAAATATAATACATTTTCAAGTGTTTCTTATTAATAGATACTTAAGAACTCTATTAGGTTATAACATAAATGTATATGTTCTTTTTAAAAATCAAGCAGTACATAAATAGCCAAAGGAAAAAGTGGGCGTGTTGTGTGCCCACCTGCCAGTAATCATATTCCACAAAAGTCATCACTGTTTAATAATTTATTCTTACAGATTTAAAAGCATGAGTATAATCTACATTGGTTTCATAAATGTCGGTCTGCTCTATGTAATTTTCTGCAACTTTACTTAGTCATAGTTGAGCATCTTTTTGTGTCAGTTCATATAACATATTGTCCTTTTTTTGTGGTACTATAGATTAAACTCAGGAATACGCTACATCTGAGCTATACTCGCAGCCCTTTTTTAAAATTTTATTTTCAGACAGGGTCTTGCTAGCTTGCCCAGGTTGGCCTCAAACGTGTGATTCTCCTGCCTTAACTTCCTGAGTAGCTGGGATTATAGGCCATGTGCCACCATGCCTGGCTCAACATTATCTTGTCTTTAAAAAAGTCTTTTTGGTATTTAATTGTAGGAATAACCCCAAATTTATTGACCCAATCCTCTGTTGATATTTAGACTACTATGTTTATATCATGTTTATAATGTAAACAAAATTACAGGATCATTTTGTATGTGCAGTAGTCTCTCCTTCAGTTTTACTTTCTATTCATTTCAGTTGCCTACACCCACAGTCAGAAAATATTAAATGGAAAATTCTAGAACTAAACAATTCATAAGTTTTAAATTGTGCACTATTCTGAGTAGCATGATGCTTTCTTACTCCATGAATCATATCTTTGTCCAACACATCCTTGCTGTATCCACCATCTACTTGTTAGTCACTTGGTAGCATCATGATTATTAGATCAGCTGCATAGTTTTGCCATACTTGCGTTCAAATAACCCTTATTTACACATGGTTTCAAAGCTCAGTAGTAGTGATGCTTGGAATTCACATATGCCAAAGAGAAGGTATCAAGTGCTTCCTTTAAGTGAAAAGGTCAAAATTTATCATAGGTATATATATATGTATGAGGAGAACAAGTATGTGTGAGTATTCCTTGCTATCTATGGTTTCAGGCATTCACTAGGATCTTGAAACTTATTTCCTTAGGTGAGAGAACTATAGTATATGTTTGCATATTTATTTTCTTTAGTGCAAACACTTAAATTGTTGGGTCAAAGGCTATATATACATTTTAAATTCTCAGAGATTCTGTCATAGGTCCCTTCAAAAAGGTTGGTAAGTGTAGACTTGTACAGTTTGTAAGAATGCTCCTTTTGCCATCATATCCTTGCCAAAAATGGTCAAAAGTCTGCAACAGTATACAACTTGCAAGCTAAGAGTGTGCTGGCAAGAAGACATGAGTCTCCTGGGTCAGAGACAAAAAGCACAGCAGTAATGGTAGCCAGAGAGTATCATCTTGTGCTGAGCCCTGGGGCCCCAGTTTCTACAGGGTGACATGACAAAGGCCAGATGACACTAGCACATACAGCAGGTTTCCTCCTGAGTTTAGAGAATCTGAGTGTTTCAAGTGGGGTACAAGTAAACATGCCTGATTTTTGCCTTGGAGGGAGAGATCATTTTTCCCACTGTTGTAGAGGGAGACCTCTTTTTATATCCCAAGGCTGTTTGCTATATAAGTGCTGTTGCAAAGATAGTTTGAAATAAACATGATCAGTGCCCATATTAAGACATGCAGAAACTGATGTACCTGTAAAGTATTATCTCATAGAACAGTTATTATCAAGATGAAATGGTCACTTGCATTTCTTTGCTTAATGATGGGGTTGAATATCTGTATATGTTTATTGGCCAATTATGTTTTTGTTCTTTTTATTTATTATTTTTTTTATTATTATTGTATACAAATGGGATACATGTTGTTTCTCTATATGTACATGGAGTCAAGGCATACCATTTGTGTAATCACGTTTACATAGGGCAATGATGTTTGATTCATTATTTTTTTCCCTTCTCCCCCACCACTCCCACCCCTCTTTTCCCTCTATACAGTCCTTCTTTCCTTCATTCTTACCACACTCCTTATCCCTAACCCTAAACCTAACCCTGAACCTAATGCTAACACTTCCCACCCCCCAGTATATGTCCTCATCTGCTTATCAGCGAGATCATTCGTCCTTTTTTGAGATTGGCTTATCTCACTTAGCATGATATTCTCCAATTTCATCCATTTGCCTGCAAATGCCATAATTTTATCATTCTTCATTGCGGAGTATAATTCCATTGTATATATATGCCACAGTTTCTTTATCCATTCGTCAACTGATGGGCATCTAGGTTGGTTCCACAATCTGGCTATGGTGAATTGAGCAGCAATGAACATTGATGTGGCTGTATCTCTGTAGTATGTTGATTTTAAGTCCTTTGGCTATAGGCCAAGGAGTGGGATAGCTGGGTCAAATAGCAGTTCCATTCCAGTTTTCTAAGGAGTCTCCACACTGCTTTCCAGAGTGGCTACACTAATTTGCAACCCCACCAGCAATGTATGAGTGTACCTTTCTCCCCACATCCTCGCCAACACCTGTTGTTGCTTGTATTCTTGATAATCGCCATTCTAATAGGGGTGAGATGGAATCTTAGGGTGGTTTCTCTTATTACTAGAGATGGTGAACATTTTTCCATATGTTTGTTGATTGCTTGTAGATCTTCTTCTGTGAAGTGTCTGTTCATTTCCTTAGCCCGTTTGTTGATTGGATTATTTGCATTCTTGGTGTAGAGTTTTTTGAGTTCTTTATAGATTCTGGAGATTAGTGCTCTATCTGAAGTATGATTGGCAAAGATTTTCTCCCACTCTTTAGGCTCTTCCTTTGCATTGCTGATAGTTTCCTTTGCTGAGAGAAAGCTTTTTAGTTTGAATCTTTCCCAGTTATTGATTCTTGCTTTTATTTCTTGTGCTATGGGAGTCCTGTTGAGGAAGTCTGGTCCTAAGCCGACGTGTTGAAGCTCTGGACCTACTTTTTCTTCTATAAGATGCAAGGTCTCTGGTCTGATTCCGAGGTCCTTAATCCATTTTGAGTTTAGTTTCGTGCATGGTGAGAGATATGGGTTTAGTTTCATTCTGTTGCATATGGATTTCCAATTCTCCCAGCGCCATTTGTTGAAGAGGCTATCTTTTCTCCATTGCATATTTTTGGAACCTTTGTCTAGTATGAGAAAATTGTATTTATTTGGGTTTGTTTCTGTGTCCTCTATTCTGTACCATTGATCCACCTTTCTATTTTGGTACCAATACCATGCCGTTGTTGTTACTATTGCTTTGTAGTAGAGTTGAAGATCTGGTATTGCGATACCCCCTGCTTCACTCTTTCTGCCAAGGATTGCTTTAGCTATTCTGGGTTTTTTATTCTTCCAGATGAATTTCATAATTGCTTGCTCTATTTCTGCAAGGTACATCATTCAATTGCATTGAATCTGTATTGCACTTTAGGTAGTATGGCCATTTTGACAATATTAATTCTGCCTATCCAAGAACATGGGAGATCTTTCCATCTTCTAAGGTTTTCTTGAATTTCTTTCTTTAGTGTTCTGTAGTTCTTATTGTAGAGGTCTTTCACCTCTTTTGTGAGATTGATTCCCAAGTATTTTATTTTTTTCGATGCTATTGTGAATGGGGTAGTTTTCCTAATTTCTCTTTCTGAGGATTCATCACTTATGTACAAAAATGCATTGGATTTATGAGCATTGATCTTGTAACCTGCTACTTTACTGAATTCACTTATGAGTTCTAAAAGTTTTCTGGTGGAATTTCCAGGTTCCTCTAAATATATAATCATGTCGTCAGCGAACAGGGATAGTTTGAGTTCTTCTTTTCCAATTCGTATCCCTTTAATTTCTTTGGTTTGTCTAATTGCTCTGGCTAGAGTCTCAAGGACGATATTGAATAGAAGCGGTGAAAGAGGGCATCCCTGCCTTGTTCCAGTTTTAGGGGGAATGCTTTCAGTTTTTCACCATTTAGAATGATATTAGCCATGGACTTAGCGTAGATTGCCTTTATAATGTTAAGGAATGTTTCCACTATCCCTATTTTTTCTAGTGTTTTGAGCATGATGGGGTGCTGTATTTTATCAAATGCTTTTTCTGCATCTATTGAAATAATCATGTGATTCTTGGCTTTAAGTCTGTTGATATGGTGAATGACATTTATTGATTTCCGAATGTTGAACCAACCTTGCATCCCTGGGATAAAACCCACTTGATCGTGGTGCACTATCTTTTTAATATATATTTGTATGCGATTTGCTAAAATTTTGTTGAGAATTTTTGCGTCGATGTTCATTAAGGATATTGGTCTGAAATTTTCTTTCCTCGATGTATCTCTGTCTGGTTTAGGTATCAGGGTGATATTGGCTTCATAGAATGAGTTTGGGAGGGTTCCCTCCTCTTCTATTTCATGAAATACTTTGAGGTGTATTGGAATGAGCTCTTCTTTAAAGGTTTTGTAGAACTCGGCTGAGTCTGTTGATATGGTGAATGACATTTAATGATTTCCGAATGTTGAACCAACCTTGCATCCCTGGTCCTGGACTTTTCTTTGTTGGTAGGCTTTTGATGACCTCTTCTATTTCATTGCTTGAAATTGGTTTATTTAAGTTGTGTATGTCCTCCTCGTTCAGTTAGGTAATTCATATGTCTCTAGAAATTTGTTGATGTCTTCGAGGTTTTCTGTTTTGTTGAAGTATAGATTTTCGAAATAGCTTCTAATTATGTTTTGTATTTCACTCGTGTCTGTTGTGATGTTTCCTTGTTCATTCCGAATTTTAGTAATTTGAGTTTTCTCCCTCTTTCTCTTTGTTAGTGTGGCTAAGGGTTTATCAATTTTATTTATTTTTTCAAAGAACCAACTGTTTATTTTGTTAATTTTTCCAATTGTTTCTTTTGTTTCAATTTCGTTGATTTCGGCTCTGATTTTAACTATTTCCTGTCTTCTACTACTTTTGGTATTGGTCTGCTCTTCTTTTTCTAGGGCTTTGAGCTGTAGTGTTAAGACGTTTATTTGTTGATTTCTACTTCTTTTTTTGAATGCGCCCCATGAAATAAATCTTCCTCTAAGTACTGCTTTCATAGTGTCCCAGAGATTTTGATATGATGTGTCTTTGTTCTTGTTTACTTCTAAGAATTTTTTTATTTCCCTCCTGATGTCTTCTGTTATCCATTCATCATATAATAGTGTATTATTTAATCTCCAGGTATTGGAGAAGTTTCTGTTTTTTATTCTGTCATTTATTTCTAATTTCAATCCATTATGATCTGACAGAGTACAAGGTAGTATCTCTGTCTTCTTGTATTTGCTAACAGTAGCTTTGTGGCATAAAATATGGTCTATTTTAGAGAAGGATCCATGTGCTGCTGAGAAGAAAGTGTATTCGTTCTTTGTTGGATGGTATATTCTATATATGTCCATTAAGTCTAAATTGTTGATTGTGTTATTGAGATCTATGGTTTCTTTATTCAGTTTTTGTTTGGACGATCTATCCAGTGGTGAGAGAGGTGTGTTAAAATCGCCTAGTATTATTGTGTTGTGGTCTATTTGATGTCTGGAATTGAGAAGGATTTGTTTGATGTACTTGAATGAGCCAATGTTCGGGGCATAGATATTTATGATTGTTATGTCTTGCTGATTTATGCTTCCCTTAAGCAGCGTGTAATGTCCTTCTTTATCCCTTCTGACTAGTTTTGGCTTGAAGTCCACATTATCTGAAATGAAGATGGATACTCCAGCTTTTTTGCTGTGTCCGTGTGCATGGTATGTTTTTCCCCATCCTTTCACCTTTAGTCTATGGGTATCTCTTTCTATGAGGTGAGTCTCTTGCAGGCAGCATATTGTTGGATTTTTCTTTTAATCCAATCTGCCAGTCTATGTCTTTTGATTGACGAGTTCAGGCCATTAACATTCAGGGTTATTATTGTGATATGATTTGTATTCTCAGTCATTTACTCATATTTGTTTTTTGACATGATTTGGTTTCTCCTTTATTTGGCTATTCCTTTAGGCTAGCGCCTCCTGTTGCTGATTTGCATCGTTGTTTTTCATCTCCTCCTCATGGAATATTTTGCTGAGAATGTTCTGTAATGCTGGCTTTCTGTTTGCAAATTCCTTTAGCTTTTGTTTATCATGGAAGGATCTTATTTCATCGTCATATTTGAAGGTAAATTTTGCTGGGTATAAGATTCTTGGTTGGCATCCATTTTCTTTCAGGGCTTGGTAAATGTTGTTCCAGGCCCTTCTGGCTTTTAGGGTCTGGATTGAAAAATCTACCGATATTCTTATTGGTTTCCCTCTGAATGTAATTTGATTCTTTTCTCTCGCGGCCTTTAAAATTCTGTCTTTATTTTGTATGTTAGGTATCTTCATAATAATGTGCCTTGGTGTGGGTCTGTTGTAATTTTGTATGTTTGGAGTTCTATAAGCCTCTTGTACTTGGTTTTCCATTTCATTTTTCAGATTTGGGAAATTTTCTGATATTATTTCATTGAATAGATTGTTCATTCCTTTGGTTTGTTTCTCTAAGCCTTCCTCAATCCCAATAATTCTTAAATTTGTCCTTTTCATGATATCCCATAATTCTTGTAGATTCTGTTCATGATTTCTTACCATCTTCTCTGTTTGGCCAACTTTGTTTTCAAGATTAAATAATTTGTCTTCAATGTCTGAGGTTCTGTCTTCCAGGTTTTCTACCCTATTGGTTATGCTTTCTATGGAGTTTTTAACTTGGTTTATTGTTTCCTTCATTTCAAGTATTTCAGTTTTTTTTTTTTTTTTCAGTATCTCTAACTCTTTATTGAAATGATCTCTTGCTTCCCGTATTTGGTCTTTTAACTGTTGATTGGTGCGATCATTTAATGCCTGCATTTGCTCTTTCATCTCCTCCTTCAATGCCTGCATTTGCTCTTTCATTTCCTCATTTCCTTCTCTGATTGTTTTAATTATGTACATTCTGAACTCCCTTTCTGACATTTCTTCTGCATTGCTGTTATTGGGTTTTATTGATGTAGTATCTAGGTTTGTTTGGGACATTTTCTTCCCTTGTTTTCTCATATTGGTCAGATGTCAGTGGGACTCTGAGATATTGCAGATTTCCTCTATTGGCTTATAGTGTCCCTGTAGATTTCCAGTGTATCACCTCCCAGCCTTCAGTAGCCTGAAGTCTTGGAGGAATTTGATAATGCAGTGCTTCCGAAGAAAGCTGCCCCTAACCCCTACTGGTTCCAGGGCTTGGAGCTGGCTCTGTGCGGAAAGGCTCTCACTGGGGGTCTGCACCGTGCAGCTAGCCGTGTGGGGGGAGCCCACCGCTGGATTGTGGAAGGCTACCTTGGGAAGACTCTAGCTGCCCTACCCTGCTATGATAAGCCACCCCTATCTGTGCCTGGTGCCCAGGCCAAGCTTCGCCCAGTGGGGGAGACTCACCCCGTGACTCTATTTTTGTCCAAGCCTCTCGATGACTCCCCTTCTTGAGTCCTGGGTTCTGGAGCGACTGGAGATGCAGTCACCCTCTAGGTCACCATCTTGGATCACCCTGTGGAAAGAGCCTGCGGCCGGAGTGGGCAGAGCCGCCTGAAGAAGTCGCTGGCTGCCCTGCCCTGATCCCAGAGTCTGCTTGCAGATCGAAGTTCTCCGTTGGCTTGGGGACTTGTGGCTGGCTCTATGTAGAAAAGCTCTCACAGGGCGGTCTGTTCCAAGAAGCTAGCCTTGAAAGGCACCTCCCACCGCAGGGGTCCAGGCTGCTTGGGGAGATCGCTGGTTGCCCTGTCCTGGTCCCTGAAGCTGCTTGCGGGCCAGAGTATGCTGTGCTGGCTCCGGGACTTGGAGCTTGTTCTGATCAGAAAGGCTCTCAGTAGGGGGTCTGCTCCGAGAACCTGGAGAAGCTGGCTGTGTGGGAGGGGCCCAGCACCGGAGTGCACAGGGCTGCCTGTGGAAGACTCTAGCTGCCCTGCCCTGATCCGATAAACCACCTCTATCTGGGCCTGCCACCCGGGCCGAACTTTACCCAGTGGGCAGACTCACCCGTGGCTCTATTTCAGTCCAAGTCTCTCAATGCCTCCCCTTCTTAACTCCTGGGTTCTGGAGCGACTAGGGATGCAGTCCCCCTCTAGTCCGCCATCTTGGATCGCGCCCCGTGGAAAGAGCCTGCGGCCGGAGTGGGCAGAGCCGCCTGAAGAAGTCTCTGGCTGCCCTGCCCTGATCCCAGATGCTGCTTGCGGATCGAAGCTCTCCATTGGCTCGGGGACTTGTGGCTGTCTCTATCTATGTTTTTGTTCTTGCACAGTCATATCCTTTGCTTATTTTTCCGTTGAATTTATTTTTTATTGATTTGTAATAGCTCTTTACATATTGTGACTATTAATGACTTGGCAAATCATTTATTAGTATTTTCTCATAGTATATTCTTTCTTTTAATATGGTTCCTGGGAGCTGTTGCTATATATAAATCTTTAGGTTATATGTTTTTGTCAGAACTCATCAAACTGTACTCTTGAAATGTATGGGTTTTTTGGTTTTTTTTTTTGGAATGCAATTATATCCTGAAGTAAGTTTAACAATATTACACCATTTTAGGTAATTACTCTTTTAGCTATAATGGCTACCCATGACAGACTTAAAATATTGTGTTTGAGTTTTTGTTAGGTTGGATAACTGTAAATCCTCTGTATTTTTGTTAGGTAAAGTGTTTCAGTATACAAAAATGTGTACACAAATGTATAGTTAGTATTTGGCTAAAGCAGAGTCTCATAATTAGTATGGTTTTAACAGTTGGAGATATTTTTTCTCTTCAACCAGATATGACTCATTTAAAATATTGTAGAAAAACATATGGTATGTGTTTGTGAAAGTTTCAAGGTTCTCTTGAATTCACCAGTCTCTTCATTCTAATGGTTTATTCTTACTTATTTTGAAAAAATAAAGAAAGGGTAAAATATAGTTAATATAGCATAATAGTATATGTATCTAAGGCACCTTGTAATTAGAAGCATATCCTTCCTTGCCACTGTGTTAGATAGTACCTGGGTGGGAAGAGTGTTTCCAGATCCACTGTCAGGAAAATCACCATTCCTCTAATCCTACAGTCTGCTCGCTTTGTTTTTTCTTTTAATCATTGTTTTCTCTTAATTATTTTTCTGCTTTTCTTGCCACTAACGATTGATGATGAAATATTTCAGAAGTTTTAAATATGCTTCTTAAAGAAATTCTAGGAAAGAGAGAGGAGAGAGAATGATTTCTGCCATACTTTCTGTTGCCTATTTCTAGTTTAAATGGATTCTAAATCCTGACTTTGTTTTCTGATAAATCATTTCTAGTCTGTCTTTTTCTTGCTTAGTCCTTGCCATTGTTCATCAACACAGAATAAATTTCTGAAGAAGTTACTCTGTTCCAGATTTTTTGTGTCACATCCTTACATTTTTGAAGGCTACCTCGATCCCTGAAAAGAGAGAAGTATTGTTTGCCTGTGTTTTAAAATTTTTCCCTCTGCTCTTAGGAATTTTATCCTAAGTTGGTTCCCCTGCTTTCTCCTTCTACCTTCAGATACTTGGAATTTCAAGAAACTTTGAAGCTGGTTAGGAATGTTTCGTCTCCATGTTGCCCTACTTGTTTCATTTAGAAACTCCACCTGTTTATTCTGTATTGGGGCCTTGTGTCAGTTAACATTCCAGAACTATAACTTTGGACCTGCAACTTAACCTGAGGAAGACTTTATTTTGGCTCATGGTTTCAGAGGTTTCAAGCCATGGTCACTGGGCACTATTGTGGCACAGTCCATCATGGCAGGAATGTGTGGCAGAGGAGGCCTGTTCACATTATGGAAGCCAGGGAGCAAAAAGAGAAAGGGGCTGTATCTGCTTCAAGGCCCTCCAAGTGACCTCCCTGCCTCCCAGTAGGCCCCATCTCTTAAAGATTCTGCTACCTACCAGTAGTATCATAGGCTGCAACCAAGCCTTTAACACCTGGGTTGTTGGGGACACTTATCCAAACCATAGCAAGCCTTGATTAAAACACCAATCATAATGCAAATGTTTTAACTGAAGAAGAATTAGAGGAAAAGAGAGCTACATAAAATCTTAAGATGCTGTCCCCAGTAATTTCTGTACTGCACTGTTATTTTCTCAATATGTTAGTTTTAAGCATATAGTACATTTGGAATATAAGTTATTGTGATAAAGGCAAAGTGATACTTTTGCTAACAGTCAGCATGTGCTCCCCCACAGCATGTCTAATACTAGAACAATATTAAACCTGTTTGCCCTTGCTCTTATATTCTTGCCTCTCTCAGTCTGTCTTTTTTCTTAGCTCTTAGGTTATCTCCTTTTTTTTTTTTTTGCGGTGCTGGGGATCGAACCCAGGGCCTTGTGCTTGCAAGGCAAGCACTCTACCAACTGAGCTATCTCCCCAGCCCGGTTATCTCCTTTTTTAAGGACTTCTTTTTTAGAAATAGTTTTTCCAGTTCTCTATAATCAACCTATGGTCTTAACATAGATTTGGAATTTTTAAAAAATCATCATATTTGAGAAAATAGCTTTCTTTTCCCCTCTCCAATCATCTCTTTCATGAATCTTTCTTTAATTTCAATCAGAGTTTCTTTGTGGCCAGAGTTAAGTCTCTTTTATGTATTCAGGGGCTCCTTTGTATGAATGGAAGTTACTACTTTTTAATATTTTCTTTGAACAGTAAAATTTCAATATGTATACCATTCCTTCTTGGATGGCTTCAAAGAAGTTCACACATTTGAATCTTAACCATTGTGTTTCAGTTTTTATTATCCACTTTCATCCTTTTTATCCCCTATCAAGATAGGGAATTTTTTTTCACATGTATCTTCCTTGTAGAGTCACTGGTTTCATTTCTGTGTTTATTTTAAATGTGTTTATTTTAATTCTTTCATGCCATCTACTCTGCCAATTTTTGTAGAACAAGAAATGGTTATTGAGCCTAAATTGGCATGCTTCAGGCCTTAAGTGTGTAGTTATAATTAAGGTATATTCTTCAAACTTGAGGAATTCATAGTCTGTTGGGGAAGAAAAATATCTCAGCAGATAAGAAATAGCAGATAATATGTGATATGTAGTGCAAATGAAAGATGAGTGGTAGATAAATTTTGAACTTGACCTTGAAGGTTGGGTGAGAGGGTGCCAAAGCAGAGGAGGAGGGAGGGTATTCCATCTAGCTTTGTTGGAAGACTCAAACTGATGAGCCATCAAAGCACAAGTGCTGTTGAGGGAATGGTGGAAGTTTTTGGATCTACAGCAAAGGTTGTCAGATGTGAAGTGAAGGGGAAAGAGAGAAGATAGGTGCATATCTTTTTGTAATTCATATTATCAAAGAGACAGCCTTCCTTAAATGGTATCTCTGTACATTTGAGAAGAAAGAGGAGAAAAGAACCAGGAAGGAAGCTTAGAACAAGTTACAGAGAGGCAGAAAGAGGTATGAGTACGTGTTATTATTTTCTACAGAAGCCTAATGGGGGCAGGCCAGGAGAGAGCTGACCTGTTGGTTAGATCAAATTAAAATGTAGTTTCTGAGTGCTACTTCAGATTCACATATAATTTTATTCTTTTGATTGACATATTCCTTCATTTACCTGTTTTGATTTCTAGATTTATCCAGAAAAGTTCTTTCTGTAGAATAGGGTCTCTTGACCAATTTCAGTAGGATTCAGAAATGATAAGCATTAAGGTTTGTACTTTTTTCTTGATTTATTACCATATTGTATATTCCATTGCAATTTAGTGCTGTGCTACAAAGCTCTCTAAATCCACCTTTTTTCTATCCCTTTATTGACATGTCTCTGTGGACTATTTCATAAGTAAACTTTGTGTTTTGATCCCTTCGGTATGTGTCTGTGCTGTGTTGCCTGCCATTTTCATCTTTTTCCATATCTTTTCACTTTAATGTGAGTTGAGAATCTTCCTTTGAGTTTTAAGCTTGTTTTCCAGGTTCTTTCATCACAGAGTCAACCTGGTCTTTGTATTGTTCTAGCTCTAGATCATTCTATTGCCTCTTTTTTGTTTATTTCATGAAAAGTCCTCTTCCTTACTCCTTTTCCCTCTGTCAAAGCACAAGCCGTCTTCTCTGCAGTTCCTGCCATCCTGCTTCTCTCCGCCTCATCGACTCCCCATCTCGCTTCAAATCTCAGTAGTAAACATATGTTCTCCCTTGTCTATACCTCTTAATTTCTCTTTTCCACTGTTATTGCTTTCTCTGTAATTGTATTATTTAACTTTGTTAAGCATCTTATAATACGAAAGATGTGGTTGAAAATAAAGTTGTATCATAATAAAACTATGTCATATAAAGCCAGTTGTTTCCCAAGGAATAAGAAAGTCTCAAGATACAAGTTAAAATGTCTGTTGTTTCATATTCCTTGATTATGCTAGTATAAAAGTTCAGTGTGTCATGGAGAATTTCTTAGCTTATATTCATTGTTGGTAAGTGACTGAATTAAGCCTTCTTGATTACCTGGAAAATAGTACTTTTATGTGTCATAAGAGTTTCTAAAATTAAATTAGCTTTTTGAGTGAACTAGAAAAGAGAATTACTCCCAAAACGTATATTTTATAATCATTCTTTTGGAAAATTTAGTGTTCCAGACTAATATTTATTTAGTTGCCCCATAAGGGAAAAATAATTTTGTCTTTGAATACCATCCTCCTCATAAAATGGAATTATTGTATCTTTTGCACTTGGTTCATTGCCCACTGGCATATTCATCAGTTATCACAAATTGTATCTATGTCTTGGCAAAAGTCCAGACAGTACATGGACAATTTGGACTTCTGCTTTGGTCATTGCTACCCATGTGAGTCCTGAGACAATGACTCTATTCCCTTTTCAGCTTCATTTCCCAGAGAAAAGCAGAGGAAGCTACCCTTTTTTCTCCATGTGTTTTTCCTGACCTCTGAAACGTTTTTATATGTCATCTTAGTAGAATGAAAAGGAATTTAGAATTGGTGAATGGTGTTAGAAGGTTTGCATAATTTTTCTTTTTTGTTTCTGTGCCTTGTTTATTTTCAAAAACAGGATTTAACTTCTCTACTACCTGAGTAGCATTGATGAAAAAAGAATAAAAGAATACCTTTTTAGTGTACTGTACACTACTTTTTCTTTCAGAAATTTCTTTTATCATTTTTAGCTTTATTTCACAAAAAATAACTAAAGATTATTATTATTCAGGGTTGGGGAAAAAAACAAATCATACACTTTACATTTCTGTACTGAAGAAGCTTGACTATTTAGTATATGTGTGTAGTTTATAGTTCACTTTATATATATATTGCTTCCATGAAAATTTTACTGAATTTTAACATAGTTTTAAAATAGTATTGCCAAGACTGGAATGTAGCTCAGTGATAGGGTGCTTGCCTAGCGTGCATGAGACCCTAGGTTTGATTCCTAGCACTACAAAAACATTTTTTTAAATAAAAAGATAAAAACAAATAGTAATGTTTCCCATGTGATAATCTTGCTGATTTTGATATTCAGTAATCTTTGAATAACCTCACCAAGAAACAGTTATAAAGTTTATGACTTGGTATGTCAACCAAAATTTGACAAATTTGTCTCAATCTTTTTGTCAGGAATGATTGTGAAAGTTCACATGAAGGATGATATCTTATTTTGCAGATAATCCTATGATTTTATAAAACTGTTTCACTGATAAACACAGGCTTTTAAAGGCAATTGAAAGGAGTTTAGTTGTGGAGTGAAAGGGATGTCCAAAAGGTCATATAGTCAATTCCTTGAGGATGTCCAGGTTGACCAAAACAGCATTGTGTGGCACATGACTGTATTTGTTCTAGTTGTTCTAATGTATTTCTTGTTCATGGAATGTTTGTTGAGTCTACTGAGTGACCCTCATTGTGGTTAATTTTCATATTGTTCTATAATCATTTACTGTGATGAATCTTTGGTAAGGGTTTGGTTTGTGCTGTGCAGAAACATCTCTGCATAGAGATTTCACATTTGTGCTAATGAGTCCTAAAGTTCTACCAGTTTGAAACTACTTTTTCTTTTTTTAGGTTGGGGATGGGGTGGGATTTTAAACCATGAAGGTAGTGTGAATTTAGGCCCGTACTATGCTTGCACATGCCTAATAGTGTTCTGATTTCACATGGTGACTTCTCCATTTCCTCATTTGATGCCATACCTACTTGAGCTTCCCCCAGTAAACTGTGTCTTCATAGTCCTGGTTTTAGGGTGATCTTTTCTGAGTTTTGACTCCATAGTTGACATATGTCTGGAAATAAGTTCCCTGCATGGGTGTTAGAAAGTCCCCTCATAACCATTATGGTCAGTAACTGATTCTGTGAGTCATGTTAGTTTCATCTCTTTGATGTTCCTCTTTGTTTATCACAATTTTGTATTTTTTTGCACATATTTGAAGCTCAGCCCTTTATATACTGTTTCATAGATTATATTTTGTCAAGCATCTCAGTGTTTAGACTTTATTGGAATTGAAAGACTCAGTGATACTATTGCATAATTTTAAGTTATTTTAGACTCATAATGTTTTTTGTTTGTTCATCACTGTGGTATCAACAGTGTCAAACATTTTGTGTCCCCTATGTACTGAGTACATTAAGAAATGAAGATCTTTAACTGGATTTCTTCCTTCAGGAAACTTACTTATAATGTAGACCTTAGTGGAACTAAGTGCCTTTTGGTGCCATAGAGTAAGCCTACTAATATGGAATAAAATGATTGGAAAAGAAATAGTAGAGCAGTTGAAACTTACAGCAAAACATGAAGGGTGGTTAGAACTTGACTGGATTTTCTGGGTTAGATAAAAAGAGGTCTGTCCAGCTTGAGGAGAGCCTTGAAACACCAAAAAAGGAATTTAGATTCTGTCTTGTATATCAGAAAAATCCATTGATTTTTGAGTGGGAGGGACATATTTATTTATTTATTTATTTATTTATTTATTGTTCTAATTGGTTATACATGACAGTAGAATGGGGAGGGACATTTAATGAAAGTAATGTTTTTCAGTCTTGGTGCTAAAGTTTTGGAAGGCTAACACAATGCTCTACTAAAGATTGGCATATTAATCTTACTTTGGAGAAATTAAAGACTTCACAGGTATCAGAATAAGTGTTCGATTTTCTTATTTATATTGATAATAGGTTGCCTACTCAGTGAGGAACATGGGCATGGGCCAGGTGTGTGTTATAAATCATAAGTAGAGCTGGCTGGGAATTAGAGTGGTCTTAGGCAGACTACTGGCCTTTCAAGGTTATAAACTAAACTTTTTTTTTTTTTTTTTTTTTACTGGGGATTAAATCCAGGAATGCTTTACCCTGAACTACATCACCAGTATTTTTCACTTTTTATTTAGAGACAGGGTCTTGCTAAGTTATCTGAGAATCTCACCAGGTTGCCAGTTGGCCTCAAACTTAGGATCTTTCTGCCCCAGCCTCCTGAGTTGCTGGGATTACAGGCGTGTGCCACCACATGGCTAAATTAGACCAGATTTTTAAAAACATCATTTGGCCCTCATAAAATATGTCAGCTAGCATAGTTTGAAGCAAAACTATGAGTTTGCAATCTCTATATAGATAGGTTCATTATTGTAAATGTAAAAAAAAAAAAGATACTAATTCCAAATTGTCCACAGAATTTAGAAAAATATACTGTGTTTGATTTGAAAGTCTTGTGTCTTAGTAAGTAACTGCTTACTTAGGAGTAATAATCTTTTTTGGGATATTTGACTTCCTGATTTGGAAATAAAAATATTTTCTAAAACTCTTATTTTACAGGTAAAAGAATGTCACATTTTAGCATTAGTACCTGAAAGCAGCATGCAGATTTCAGGCCACATGGATGAGTGCCAACTTCTACATTTCCCATGTGTATCCTGTGACCATTCTATCTGGGGTGAGTGATTTCTAAGAGTAGCTGGCAACAAACCAGATGCTAGACAGCCAAGGACTGCTCTAACAAATAATGCTAAGAGTTATAAATTAAACACTGTCTGGTGATCTGTGATGTGTAAGGCAGTTAATTTAGTTGGTCTGAATTAACTGTCAGCTCCAAAAACTATATTCCCATAATGTGAAATCTGTACTAAGCATGTTTGGAAGAGAATAAGAGAATAATAATTAGCAATAAGGAATCCTTTGTTAAAATGTGAAATTATGGCAATGCCTAAGATTGTTTTGAATTAATAACTGTATTTTAGTGGTATGCCACATATTATAAATAATTTTAATTTTTAAAGTTCCAGGACTTGGTATTTCTTGGATGGTGGTTATAATTTTATATAAAGTTGAACTTTTAGATTATACATCTTCCATTGCCTTATAACATCAGTTTTGCTTTCCATTTAGCATAAGATACATTTACAATATTTAAGTTTCTTAGAAATAGATAAATTATTTATACCAGAGGTTTGCATTTATAGTTTAAAACTTATTTTTCAAAGTTTCATTTTGGGAAACTTCATTGGGGTAAAGCCTGCTAACTTCTCCATGCATTTTTCTGCTTATTTAAATTATTTTACTTCACCAAGCCATTCATTTTTTAGAACATCCTTCAAAGAGTTCTTTCGTCTTACTGAGGACACCTGACCTTTTGAAGCTTCATAATTCACATCTAGATGTCACCAGTCTTTCCCATGTTAACAGTTTTGACTATGTTTTATTATATGTGCCTTCGGCGCCGAGCCAGGACAGCTACAAGAGGAGAAATGATGAACAGCCATAGAACTATAGAATCAAACACCCGGACTTCCCCTCTCAATGCAGAGGTGGTTCAATATGCCAAAGAAGTAGTGGATTTCAGTTCCCATTATGGAAGTGAGAATAGTATGTCCTATACCATGTGGAATTTGGCAGGTGTACCAAATGTATTCCCAAGTTCTGGTGACTTTACTCAGACTGCTGTGTTTCGAACTTATGGAACGTGGTGGGATCAGTGTCCTAGTGCTTCCTTGCCATTCAAGAGGACACCACCTAATTTTCAGAGCCAGGACTATGTGGAACTTACTTTTGAACAACAGGTATATCCTACAGCTGTTCATGTTCTGGAAACCTATCATCCTGGAGCAGTCATCCGAATTCTGGCTTGTTCTGCAAATCCATATTCTCCAAGTCCCCCAGCTGAAGTAAGGTAAATCTCAGTTTCAGTGACCTAAATTATATTTCTGAAAGATTTTGGGATCTTTTTTCCATTGGAAGTATTATCTTAAGTAATTTGGACAAATTTAATTTTGAAAATTGTCCTGAATTTCCTTTGGGAAAGAGAGATCACACTCATGAAGATTTAATGCATGTTTTCTGCCTTAATACCTCACATAATAATATTCATAGATTGTGATATTTGCACGACACAGAATTTATCACAAATGAAAAGTATAATTTGAACTAATAGGGATGTGGGCCAATCTGAGAAATTGGTAGAAAATACGATCCTAAAATATTTTCAAACAGGCATCATGTTACTGCTTTTAATTACCATGAACAACTCAAAATAGGCCCATGGAGTGATGCTTTAGAGGATATCTTTAGGAGGTTAGCTTTAATGTTAGGTGGATGCTTTTATAACATGCATCTTGATATAAAAGTAAGTGTTGCTTTAAGGAGTTCTTGAATTCTCTTTACAATGCTATTTACATCATTAATTTGCACAGCAGCTCCTTTCTCTCTCTCTCTCTCTCTCTCTCTCTCTCTCTCTCTCTCTCTCGTTTTTGTGATTCATCCTCTTTATTTTTTAAAATATAATTATTTGATGATGAAATAATCACATAGGTCAGTAACCTATAAAGTACATAATGTGGCCTTGCACATACCCTATTCTCCATGTGCTCAGGACCCATCCTTTCCCCAAAGAAACCATTTTTATCAGGTCTCTTTGTATCTTTTCAGAGTTTCTTTGTGTGAATACAAATACAAATATATTTTTATTTTTGTTATTCACAAAAATAAGCATACTATTCACATTGTTTTGTACCTTATTTGTTTCACTAAGTAGTATATATAGGATATGTTTATATAAGTACAAAGAGACCTTCCTCATTCTTTCCTACAACAGTAAGTAAAGCATAGTATATATGTACTTCAGTTTATTAACTAGTTCATAATTAATTGGCACTTAGTTGTTTCCAGTCTGTTTTGTAATTCTGAAAATTAATTGAGGGAATAACTAAATCATAAGTCATTTTACCTGTATGCAAGTGTACATGTGGAATGAATTTCCTGAAAGAGGTGGTTGGCCGAAGAGATCACACATTTGTAATTTTGCTAAATTTCCCTCTAGAGGGTTTGTACTGGTTTATATTCTCATTGGCAGTGTATGAATGTGTGTGTATTGTCAAAACTCACCCACAGAGTATGATGATAAATCTCATTATTTTTGAAACTTAACGGGTTAGAAATTGTATTTCATATCAATTTTGTTAAAATCCATTTATTACCTCTGAGGTTAAATATCTTTTCATATGTTTAAGAACCATTTATATTTGCTTTCTTTCAAACTATCTGATCATGTAATTTGTTTATTTTTCTTTTACTTTTTGATCTTACCAGTTTTTAGATCTTTTTTAACTGTTAATTCACTCATTCATTACTTTAGTCTCTACTGTGTGCTAGGCATTGTTCTAGATATTGAAGATAAATCAGTGAACAGAGTACAAAATAAACACAAATTCCTGCCCTTAGGAGAATATTCTACCCTGCAAATAGTTCATGTGCACCTATTAAATTCAGGACTCTAGCTGTTAGCAAATAAGAGGAGTGGCGCAGGGATCAGCTGCCACTCTGTGACACACTGCTCCCTTGGTATCTCTCCTCAGTTCTAAGGGAATACCTTCATAACCTCCTGAGAAATGGGTACAGAGTACAACTCAACTTAGGTTGGAGACTGCTGGTGTAATCTTTACTTGTTCTTTTCAGATATACTTTGATAATTCTTTGTGTATAATGTAATTTATAAGTCATTGAAAAAGAAATGCAGACTGGGCACAGCAGTAAGTGCCTATAATTCCAGTGATTTGAGAGGCTGAGGCAAGAGAATCCCAAATTCAGGGCCAGCCTTAGCAACTTAGCAAGTTCCTATCATAAAAAGTTCCTGGGTTCAATCCCCAGTAAACTGGCCCCCAACACACATACACATGAACCAAAACAAAAAAAAAAGGAAAAAGAAAGATAGAAATTGACATCTTCCAATATACATTTTTTTTCTTCCTAAAAGAAAATTAAGTAGATATTTAGACCAGTTATTTTCTTATGTGAGAATTGTTTTATTAGGACTCTTGTCATTCCTATAGAGTTATCCACATTTTTTTTCCTAAAAAGCTGAACAAATTTGGGGATAAGATCTGTGAAACATGTAATGTGTTTTCTTCAATCCAAAACATAATGGCTGCCAAGCTGAATATAAGTCACATTTTTGGATTCCTGAAAGTTTTAGTACATGGTTGTGACTAAAGTTAACTTTATTTATGGATATGTTTCTGTTTTGCTTTATTGATATTTAGCTTTATCCCTCAAAATACCATTAAATGTCAAGAGAAAAGGAATCTAACCAATATATATTATTGCAGTATAAGAAAATAAGTTTGAAATTTTACTTACTATGGAATCAGTAAATGTTTCATTTTTAAAAAATTTGTTAGAAAGTACAAAAAGAATATGTACATGGAAAAATATCTATAATTATTTTGCCAAGATTTAGTGACATTTTGGTGAATTTCTTTAGACAGTGAAAAACATTCATTGAACGCCTTCTCTGCCAGTTCAATGCTGAGAACAAAACAGAGCCAGACAAAGGTGGCTCTTGTTCTCTTAACTCACAGGCCAGCTTGCAAGAGGACCATGGGATCATAGGAAACGTGTATTGGCAGAAGGGAGAATCTAATCCTTGGACCTCAGAGAAGTCTTCCCTGACGAAGTGAATTTGCTGAGAATAAAGATCAAGAGAGGCTCCATTGTGGGTAGGAAAGATGGAGAAAGAGCACATTTAAGCTGAAATCATGGTGTTTGAAGAAGAGGGAAAAGTACAAGAGTGTAGCAAATAAGCTGTTGGGGTTTGTAAGCATGAGATATTATTAAAATCTAAACTAGTGGTTTCCCAGAAGCAAACCTTGAAGTTATTGTTTCTGCACAGCTATTTATCATAGAAGTGCTCTAGCAGAAACCAGTAAGAAAGGGGGAAAGCACAGTAGAGAAAGAGAATTCAGGAAGGATGTGATTTCAAGTGAAGTTTCAGTCTCCTGCACCAGGCCATCTGCATCAATCAGTCTTTGGCTATGGGCTGGAGATGAACATATGGACTAAAAATCTTTAAGAACTTGACACACTCTAGAGGAAGAGACTCCAGGAACTCAGGGCAGTTCTGTGAATAGGCTTGCGGGTGTAAGTGACATAGGGTGAATCAGTCCCATCTAGAAGATGGTCACAAGAACCACCAGGGAATCTAAGTGTAGCATGAGTGAGAGGAGTCAACTGCAATAAACATAATAATGGTTATAAAAATTAGGGAACTCATATAAAGTCAGATTATTTGTTGAATAAGCAGACATTTAAAAGACACATGAAATACCAACATCATTTATCATCATAACAATTTCATGAAAGAAACCCCAGTATACACCAAGAAATTAGTACAATCAGAATCTTGAATAAAGAGCATTTTTACAAGAATGTTTCTGCATGCATGCATGCTTGTTTGTATATATCGATATACTTTCCCTTTTCACATTTAATCATAGAAAACTCCATTATGCACTACTGTGTAGAAACCATTGGACTGTACTTCCTGTCACATTAATTGAGCACACAATTTTATCCCTATGTTAGGAGTTAGCAAACAAGAATGTTTGGAATAACTCATAAATTTGTTTGCAGGAAGTGGATTTCTTACAGTCCCAAACATTCAGAATGTAAAAGCAGTCTTTTAATGATTTCACCTGATTCAATTTCTTTGTTCACCCAATGAAATAGAAAAGTTATAGATAGTTCTACCAGATCTCAGTCTTTACTGCTTCTTGCTTAGTGCTCTTAAGGGAGAAAAAAAAGAGGCAGTATTGAGTGTCCTGATCCTGAGGATAAGGTCTTAATGGATGCCTGTGCAGGAATTACAAAATATGCTATTTTAGGATTACAATTTGGAATAGAGACATAGGGAAAAGGGGAGGGAAAAATGACAAATTGAAGTTATATTAAAGAAACTGATTGGAATTACTTAATTTGGGGATAAAATTTAATGATGTGGGTTTTTAAGTGTTAAAAGCACTTTAACTGGATAATGAAGTTAAAAAAGCAGGGAGAGGGCTGGGGATATAGCTCAGTTGGTAGAGTGCCTGCCTCGCAAGCACAAGGCCCTGAGTTCAATCCCCAGCACTGCCAAAAAAAAAAAAAAAAAAAAGGGCAGGGAGAGCTGGTGTGGTGGCACACACCTATAATTTCAGAAACTTGGGAGACTGAGACAGGATGATGGAAAGTTTGGGGACAGCCTGGGCAACTTGATGTTACCCTGCCTCAAGTAAAGAAAGAAAAGGGGCTCAGTGGTAGAGCGCTTGCCTAGCATACATGAGGCCCTGGTTCAATTCCTAGTACAATGAAAGAGAGAGGAGAAGAAGAGGAGGAGGAGGAGAAAAGAAAAGGAGAGAAAGTCATAGAATTTGCTGTCAAAGGAAGTTGCTTAAGAAACAGTTTCACAAATATGTCATATATTAGTGCCTTTGACTTCATGGGCCAAGAAATAGGATTTTCTCATTTAAGTTAGAATTGACCAGGTCCTTTACACAATTATGTTAGTTCCCAACTAGAGATGGACTGAGATGTTGTCTTTGAATACAAATACAGGCTCTTTATATTTGATGGATTTTATTCCTAACAAAAAGAATCTGCAAAAATAATGAATATGGAGTGATTTTAAAGGTTTTAGAAAATGTATAAGTTCCTGCTTTTATAGTTAACTATTCTGTAGTTCCTGATTTTCTTGGTGATATGTTTACTAGAATTCCCATTGAGTGTCCCACTTCTGGGAATACATCCAAAGAAAATGAGGTCAGCATACCAGACACCTGCATACCCATGTTTGTTGGGACCCTATTCATAATGTCTAAGATGCAGAGTCAGCCTAGGTGCCCATCAGTGGATGAATGGATAAAGAAAATCTGATACATACAAACAATGGAGTATTATTCATCCATAAAGAGAATTAAAATCCTGTCATTTGTAGCAAAATGGATGGAACTAGAGGATGTTACGTTAAGTACAATAAGACAGAACCAAAAAGACAAGTGCTGCATGAAGCTAAAAAAAGTCAACCTGGAAGTAGAATAGGATTACTAGAGATTGGGAAGGGTGTCAGGGGAGAGGGTGGAAAAGGGACATTGGATTTGATTGGTATATGCTATATGCATATTTGGAAATATCACACTGAATTCCATTAATATGTACAATTAACATATTAATAAAATGTTTAAAACTAAAAAATAAATTTAAAAAAAGAATTTCCAGTGAGCATCTGTCTTACGTGTTTATTCTTGTAGGTAGAAATTACCATATTTCCCTTTTCCATTCTTCCAAGATTAGGACTCTATGCTCTTATGGACCTAAAGACTATTAGGGTACCTATGTGTCAGTGACTTTTCTCTACTTCAGCTTCGTATATGTCTCACTGTAGTTAGTTTTTACTTAGATTTCAGTAGGTCATTGGGTGAAGTTAGTGAATCAACAACATTTTAAGTTTTATTAATCAGTGAATTATAGTGAATTATAAATTACAGTGGTAATGGTTTCAGTGGTCATGTTTATATACTTTTTTGGCATAAGCTTTTTTTTATTGTAAACAAATGGGATACATGTTGTTTCTCTGTTTGTACATGGCGAAAAGGTATACCATTTGTGTAATCATAAATTTACATAGGGTAATGTTGTTTGATTCATTCTGTTATTTTTTCCCTTCCCCTCACCCCTCCCACCCTCTTTTCCCTCTGTACAGTCCTTCCTTCCTCTATTCTTGTCCCCCTCCCTAACCCTAACTCTAACCCTAACACTAACCCCTCCCACCCCCCATTATGTGTCATCATCTACTTATTAGCGAGATCATTCTTCCTTTGGTTTTTTGAGATTGGCTTATCTCACTTAGCATGATATTCTCCAATTTCATCCATTTGCCTGCAAATGCCATAATTTTATCATTCTTTATGGCTGAGTAATATTCCATTGTATATATATACCACAGTTTCTTTATCCATTCGTCAACTGATGGGCATCTAGGTTTGTTCCACAATCTGGCTATTGTGAACTGAGCAGCTATGAACATTGATGTGGCTGTATCTCTGTAATATGCTGATTTTAAGTCCTTTGGGTATAGGCCAAGGAGTGGGATAGCTGGGTCAAATAGCAATTCCATTCCAGTTTTCTAAGGAGTCTCCACACTGCTTTCCAGAGTGGCTACACTAATTTGCAACCCCACCGGCAATGTATGAGTGTACCTTTCTCCCCACATCCTCGCCAACACCTGTTGTTGCTTGTATTCTTGATAATCGCCATTCTAATAGGGGTGAGATGGAATCTTAGGGTGGTTTTGATTTGCATTTCTCTTATTACTAGAGATGTTGAACATTTTTCCATATGTTTGTTGATTGCTTGTAGATCTTCTTCTGTGAAGTGTCTGTTCATTTCCTTAGCCCGTTTGTTGATTGGATTATTTGCATTCTTGGTGTAGAGTTTTTTGAGTTCTTTATAGATTCTGGAGATTAGTGCTCTATCTGAAGTATGATTGGCAAAGATTTTCTCCCACTCTTTAGGCTCTTCCTTTGCATTGCTGATAGTTTCCTTTGCTGAGAGAAAGCTTTTTAGTTTGAATCTTTCCCAGTTATTGATTCTTGCTTTTATTTCTTGTGCTATGGGAGTCCTGTTGAGGAAGTCTGGTCCTAAGCCGACGTGTTGAAGCTCTGGACCTACTTTTTCTTCTATAAGATGCAAGGTCTCTGGTCTGATTCCGAGGTCCTTAATCCATTTTGAGTTTAGTTTCGTGCATGGTGAGAGATATGGGTTTAGTTTCATTCTGTTGCATATGGATTTCCAATTCTCCCAGCGCCATTTGTTGAAGAGGCTATCTTTTCTCCATTGCATATTTTTGGAACCTTTGTCTAGTATGAGAAAATTGTATTTATTTGGGTTTGTTTCTGTGTCCTCTATTCTGTACCATTGATCCACCTTTCTATTTTGGTACCAATACCATGCCGTTGTTGTTACTATTGCTTTGTAGTAGAGTTGAAGATCTGGTATTGCGATACCCCCTGCTTCACTCTTTCTGCCAAGGATTGCTTTAGCTATTCTGGGTTTTTTATTCTTCCAGATGAATTTCATAATTGCTTGCTCTATTTCTGCAAGGTACATCATTCAATTGCATTGAATCTGTATTGCACTTTAGGTAGTATGGCCATTTTGACAATATTAATTCTGCCTATCCAAGAACATGGGAGATCTTTCCATCTTCTAAGGTTTTCTTGAATTTCTTTCTTTAGTGTTCTGTAGTTCTTATTGTAGAGGTCTTTCACCTCTTTTGTGAGATTGATTCCCAAGTATTTTATTTTTTTCGATGCTATTGTGAATGGGGTAGTTTTCCTAATTTCTCTTTCTGAAGATTCATCACTTATGTATAAAAATGCCTTAGATTTATGTGCATTGATCTTATATCCCGCTACTTTACTGAATTCACTTATGAGATCTAAAAGCTTTCTGGTGGAATTTCATGGTTTCTCTAAGTATATAATCATATCATCAGCAAATAGGGATAGTTTGAGTTCTTTTTTTCCTGTTTGTATCCCTTTAATTTCTTTGGTCTGTCTAATTGCTCTGGCTAGAGTTTCAAGGACGATATTGAAGAGAAGTGGTGAAAGAGGGCATCCCTGCCTTGTTCCACTTTTTAAGGGGAATGCTTTCAGTTTTTCACCATTTAGAATGATATTAGCTATGGGCTTAGCATAGATGGCCTTTAAATGTTAAGGAATGTTCCCACTATCCCTATTTTTTCTAGTGTTTTGAGCATGAAGGGGTGCTGTATTTTATCAAATGATTTTTCTGCATCTATTGAAATAATCATGTGATTCTTGACTTTAAGTCTGTTGATATGGTGAATGACATTTATTGATTTCCTGATGTTGAACCAACCTTGCATCCCTGGGATGAAACCCACTTGATCATGGTGCACTATCTTTTTAATATGTTTTTGGATGCGATTTGCTAAAATTTTGTTGAGAATTTTTGCATTGATGTTCATTAAGGATTTTGGTCTGAAATTTTCTTTCCTCGATGTGTCTCTGTCTGGTTTAGGTATCAGTGTGATATTGGCTTCATAGAATGAGTTTGGGAGGGTTCCCTCCTCTTCTATTTTATGGAATACTTTGAGAAGTATTGGAATGAGCTCTTCTTTAAAGGTTTTGTAGAACTCGGTTGAGAACCCATCTGGTCCTGGACTTTTCTTTGTTGGTAGGCTATTGATGACTTCTTCTATTTCATTACTTGAAATTGGTCCATTTAAATTGTGTATGTCCTCCTCGTTCAGTTTAGACAATTCATATGTCTCTAGAAACTTGTTGATGTCTTCGAAATTTTCTATTTTGTTGGAGTATAGATTTTCAAAATAGCTTCTAATTATGTTTTGTATTTCAGTTGTGTCTGTTGTGATATTTCCTTGTTCATTCCGAATTTTAGTGATTTGGGTTTTCTCTCGTCTTCTCTTTGTTAGTGTGGGTAAAGGTTTATCAATTTTGTTTATTGTTTCAAAGAACCAACTATTTATTTGTCAATTTTTTGTATTGTTTCTTTTGTTTCAATTTCGTTGATTTCAGCTCTGAGTTTAACTATTTCCTGTCTTCTACTACTTTTGGTGTAGGTCTGTTCTTCTTTTTCTAGGGCTTTGAGCTGTAGTGTTAGGTCGTTTATTTTTTGAGTTTTACTTCTTTTATTAAATGCGCTCCATGAAATAAATCTTCCTCTAAGTACTGCTTTCATAGTGTCCCAGAGATTTTGATATGATGTTTCTTTGTTCTCATTTACCTCTAAGAATTTTTTAATTTCCTTCCTAATATCTTCTGTTATCCATTCATCATATAATAGCATATTGTTTAATCTCCAGGTGTTGGAGTAGTTTCTGTTTTTTACTCTTTCATTTATTTCTATCTTCAATCCATTGTGATCTGATAGAATACTAGGTAGTGTCTCTCTTCTTGTATTTGCTAACATTAGCTTTGTGGCATAATATATGGTCTATTTTAGAGAAGGATCCATGTGCTGCTGAGAAGAAAGTGTATTCGTTCTTGGTTGGATGGTATATTCTATAAATGTCTGTTAAGTCTAAATTATTGATTGTGTTATTGAGATCTATGGTTTCTTTGTTCAATTTTTGTTTGGAAGATCTGTCCAGTGGTGAGAGAGGCGTGTTAAAATCACCTAGTATTATTGTGTTATGGTCTATTTGGTTTCTAAAATTGAGAAGGATTTGTTTGACATACATGGATGAGCCACTGTTTGGGGCATAGATGTTTATGATTGTTATATCTTGCTGATTTATGCTTCCCTTAAGCAGTATGAAATGTCCTTCTTTATCCCTTCTGACTAACTTTGGCTTGAAGTCCACATTATCTGAAATGAGGATGGATACTCCAGCTTTTTTGCTGAGTCCATGTGCATGGTATATTTTTCCCCATCCTTTCACCTTTAGTCTATGGGTATCTCTTTCTAAGAGATGAGTCTCTTGCAGGCAACATATTGTTGGATCTTTCTTTTTAATCCAATCTGCCAGTCTATGTCTTTTGATTGATGAATTCAGGCCATTAACATTCAGGGTTATTATTGAGATATGATTTGTATTCCCAGTCATTTGGTTCATTTTTTAAATTTTATTTATTTGTTTATTTCTTTTTTGACACACCTTGGTTCCTCCTTTATTTGACAGTTCCTTTAGGGTAATTCCTCCCTTTGCTGATTTGCTTCTTTGTTTTTTATCTCTTCCTCATGGACTATTTTGCTGAGAATGTTCTGTAATGCTGGCTTTCTTTTTGTAAGTTCTTTTAGCTTTTGTTTATCATGGAACGATTTTATTTCATCGTCAGGGCATAAGCTTTTTTAAAAGCAGTTTGTAATGTGAACTGAGAGGCTTTAAAATATTCTTTATTATTCATAAAATTAAAAATTCTTCTAGCCAAAGTAATCAATTAGAAGGAAAATGTCTGTTAAAATATTTTTATGTTTTTAATTTTCTCTGATCTATTAGAAAATAATTATTGTAGTTGTAGTTAATTATGACATTAGAATATTAAACACCTGATAATAGTGTGTTACTTATTTGGATGTGGAATATGTTTTAAGCTTTGAAGAAGAGATGGGAAAATAATAGTAGTAGGTTGAACATTTCATTGATGGGAAGACAAAATGAGCAAAGTCCCAAAGTTAGAAATAAATTTATGGTGTAGAAAGTAGTGACCACGTTGCCTGGAAAGTGGGAGTTCATTTGGAGGGACAAGACTTGCTAGGTACTAGAGATAAAAAAATGACTAAAAATATGAAAAATTGAAAATTCTTGGGGAGAGCATACATAAAAGAATTTCCTAAAAATTTTGACAAAACGTAATGACTGCATTAAAAAATGGGAAAAATCGAAGATAAAAAACATTTTGAGTTTGTATGAGGCCAGTAACAGGAATGGAACAGTGGAGAAAGAGACCTTTGTGAGGCAAGATGACAAGTGTAGTTTCTGCAGTTGGTTTGAGATATGGTGCACACAAGACAGCTTTTTCCTTTGTGCTTGATTCTTACATAGGATTTACTTATTCTTTAAAACCCAGTGCTATTCTTCAGTTACCTCTACCAAGTCTAGTCTTTAAATTGATCAGTGTGAAATCTGCAAAGGAAAAAACAAAGGACTTTGGGCGTTTTTATAAAAATAAATTAATTATATGTGTGAAATTTAGCTTTTAAATTTTTTTTCATATCTTGGAAACAATTCTTATGTTTGATTCTATTCACCTTACTTGGCATATTTCTCATTGTAGTATATTGGGCATGGGGCTGTAATCTTAAGGTACTGGTAGATCTCATTCTAAAGTGTATTATAGGGAAGTTTCTTTCTTTGGCAGATGGGAGATTCTTTGGTCAGAGAGACCTTCGAAGGTGAATGCTTCCCAGGCTCGCCAGTTTAAACCTTGTATTAAGCAGATAAATTTTCCCACCAATCTTATTCGACTGGAAATAAATAGTTCTCTTCTGGATTATTACACTGAATTAGATGCAGTTGTGCTACATGGTATGAAGGACAAGCCAGTGCTTTCTCTCAAGACTTCACTTATTGACATGAATGATCTAGAAGACGATGACTATGAAGAAAAGGATGGTTGCGGAATGGACAATCTTAACCAAAAATTTAGCAGTACTGCCCTCAGGGAAGGGCCAAATAATGGATATTTTGATAAACTGCCATATGAGGTAAGCCAACTATGTTAAGTAGCAATATTATATAGAACAGTATAGATCTTTAAATGTTTGGAAATTACTATTTATTATACTACATATTAGAGGAATTGGAAGCATTAGTAAGGCAGTATTCTGATGTGTTGCATATTTTGGTTTTGGAAAAAGTAGACAAAAAACTGATTTTGCTGCTTTTGTTTGTATTAACTTCAGTAATTCTGGGTAAACTATTAAACGTATGTTGTTATATCATTAAATAGCAATAGCTAAATACATAAACCAATAATAATAATAATGTTATACTGTAATTCATAATTATACATAATAAGTGTGAGTGGTATGTGCAGTTTTATGTCAGTTACATTAAAGATTATTTGCTATTAAAAATAAGAGAAATAATAAGATTTTGAGATGAATGTTTATTCTATTTAATAGTCCAGAGCTTTCTTTCCTCAGTATCATTTATGTTTCCATACTAACTCTGGTATATCTTCTTCTAACTCTAAATTTTGGTCTAGGCAGGTCCAGAGTGCCTTTCTCTGGAAATACTTTTTTTTCTTTTGTATCTTGTTTGAAGTCTTTTTTTCAGTGTACCTCCACGGGAACACTTGTGTAGTATTTTTAGCATTCCTGGCTCCCAGGTATCAAATGCCAGTAAGTGTTTCATAGTCATGTTACACCAAAACCTTTCCCCACCAGTTTCCAAATATCCTTGGCAGTGATAGTGGGGGCCAGGCATTTAGGTCTCTGCTAAAAACTATGTGGGCCTAAAAATAATATAATCAATTTTCTTTTTAATGAAAATTTACAGACTAAAATTTTAACCAACCTAGATATCCGCCTTCCAAATTGTTGGTATTTCAGATTTTACCGTAATTACACAGGTAGCTTAACATCCATGAAACAATAAGGCAACCTCTTGAATGCCTATCAGTAATTATAATGTTTGTATAACATTGTATGGCTAAAACACTGTGCGGTATCTGTAAAGTAGCTATTAAAATTGTTAGATACAGAGTTTAAGGTCCAAAGTTCTAGGTCAAGTCTTGCGTTATGGAAAGGAAGCTTCACAGATTGGATAAGACCATCTTGGGAGGAAAGAGAAAAGATCAAGCAGAGTTGAATTGGGGCAGAGAGGAGTGTGAGATATTGAGAGTGTTGCTCCTCAGGACTCTGGGGAGATTGGTCTTGGCAACAGGGGTAGCAGTTCATCTGAAGGAGAATGAATCACTTTTTGATTTTTGCCCATTTTCTTTTTTATTATATTTTTATTTTAAAAAATTATACATGTTTATAGGGTAATAATGTCTGCCTTATTCTACTGTCCTTCCCATCCCCACTGCCTCACCCCTCTCCTCACTCCCCTCCGCTTAATCCACAGTTCCTTCATTCATCCCTATCCATTCCCCACTATGGATCAGCACTGCTTATTAGATAAAACATTTGACCTTTGGGTTTTTGGGATTGGCTTATTTCACTTAGCGTGATATTCTATAGTTCCATCCATTTACCTAATTACCATTTACATAATTTCATTCTTCTTTAAGGCTGAGTAATTTTTCATTGTGTACATATACCACATTTTCTTTATCCATTCATCTGTTGAAGGGCATCTAGGTTGGTTCCATAGTTTAGCTATTGTGAATTGAGCTGCTATAAACATTGATGTGGCTGTGTTACTGTAGTATGCTGATTTTAAGTCCTTTGAGTATAAATGAGGAGTGGGATAGCTGGGTCAGATTTTATCCATTTGCTAAAACTAGAAAATAGAAATTTACATTCAATAATTTATTTTGAACAGTTTGTTGAATTTTATTCAGGCCTGATAAAATGCTTGACATATAGCATTTGAATGGAAACAGAGGGAAACTTTGGACAGAGGGAAGAGAATATACAAAGGTCAGAAGTGAAATTTTGTGACCTGTTTGGAAATTGCAGCATTTTAGTATGGCTGAAACATCAGATTTGATAGCAGAAGCTGCATGAAATTAGATGGAGGTTTAGGGTTGCCGTAGTGTACAACTCCATTCACTTGGACAACAATTATTAGGACACCCTAGCCTTGGCAGTGCACATCCTACTCTGCTGTACCATAGGTTAGGTCCTACCTCTGGGTTTTGCCAACAGGTTTGTATTTTAACCCTTCACCTAGTGATCCTCAGGGTACTGTCTTATTGTGGTATATAGCAAAATTAGTTGGGGAGTCAAATAAGATTTTGTAAATAATTTACTTTTGCTAAAAAAATTAGAGCAGATTCATGATTATAATTTCATACTCACTTTCTTCTGTTGTTCTTACACTGTCTTTGAGTGGGAGGGAGAGAAAGATGTGGAATAATAGTTAATATTCCAGAAATTATCCATAATATTCAAGCATTTTTGCACATGTTTTGGCCAACAATTAGAATAATTTTCCCAATGTTTTGGGTTCATATGAATTTGTCTTTCATATGGATATGGCTCATGGCATAAAAATGATTGTGAACATTGAAGGTTTTGTTTATTTTAAGGAAGAGGATTGTAAAATGAGATTTATGTCTTAGATTACTCTGTGGTAAATGGAGAATAGACCAACAGGAAGTCAGGATGGGAGATAGAGGTCTCAGTTGGGAAACTACTGGCAATAATTTAGACAAGAATTTATGAAGCTTTGCAAGTTGGAATGTTTGAAGAAGACCTTAGGGGGGAGAAATATTTCAGAAATTCAAAAGGTTGTAATTAAAAGTAACTGGTGAATGTGGAGATGAAAAACATCAGAGCGACTTTTAGGTTTTAGGTAATGACTTGGTGGGTGGACATGTCATTAATTATAAAACAGTAGATGAGGATAGGAAGGTACCTGTGATTCATCAAAGCAGACTGGTTGAGAATAGTGGGTACTTGCTATGTGAGTTGGCAACCCAGCAGGAAGGCCTGAGTTTACATTTGAATGAGTCATCTCTAAATAAGACAAGGGCACCATGGTAGATGAAGTTGACCAGTGAAACACTGTGATGTTTGAATAAAGGGCCAAGAGTAGAATTCTGGAAATACTGACATCCAAGAATCTCATAGAGCCAGAAAAGGGACTTGGGACAAAGATGAGAGAGTCTTCAACCAAAGTATTAGGAAGCTGAAAAGGTCCAGAAGCCATAAAAAGATGTCAGCTGTAGAGGATTGTTTCAAGTGCCCACTGGTTTTGATCAGTGAGAGAACTTCAATTATAGTACTTTACCATGATCAATTTAATGGAACCGTTATTGTAAGGTGAGGAATGGGAGAATGTTACCATACTTGTTCCCATATTTAGTCTCTGTGGACAAAACCAGGAGATAGAATTAGTATTCTTGGAAGGACATTATTTAACTTTGATGAAAGAAGAGTACCATATGAAGAGTTAATGCTGCAGAATATAATTAATGATCTCATAGAGTAGACTGAGTTTTGAGGCAGATAGATCAACTATTTTTTGGAGTTCTCAAGGAGAGAAGCAGCAGCAGAGACAAAAAGTGTTTAGTCTCTGAGAATAAGCAGAAAAATAGTTTTGTTAATATACTCTAATTATGTGCTTTAACATTCATAATAAGACTGTGCACCAAAAATGAATGACAGTTGCTATCCTGGCTAATACGCCACCGTTTGTGTAATACTCAAAAAATAGAATATGAAAGTGAGGGAGGGTATAAAACTATTATAGGTATTATCTCATCTAATAGCTTTCCTTTTGAAGAAAAAGAGAATCAGTAGTGGAGGATGCAGCAGAGTGTAAAGGTTTCTGTGATATGAATTGAGAGAGGTTTCAGCCTATTTGTATGAGGAAGGAACAGAGTCAGTAAAGAGAAAGTTTCAAATACATGCAAAGGGTTTAACTGATACAATAAACTCTTGTAGAAGAAACGAGGATATAGAATTAGTATTCTTGGAAGGACATTAATTAGCTATGATGAAAGCAAAGTACCATATAAAGAGTTAATACTGCTAAGTACAATGAATGATCTCAAAGAGTTTTGAGGGCAGATAGATTAACTATGTTTTGGGGAGTTCTGCCCAGTGTGTCCTATCCTGTCTTCATTGTGTTATGCAGAGATACTCTGTACTAGGATTCCACCCAAAAACACATTTTGACAGAAAGGAGATATTAGGGTAATGATTAATGGGTATTGTCTTGTAGACCTAAAACCTATTACCTTTTTTTTTTTTTGCGGTGCTGGGGATTGAACCCAGGGCCTTGTGCTTGCAAGGCAGGCACTCTACCAACTGAGCTATATCCCCAGCCAAATCTTTTATTTAATCAAAATCAAAACTGCTCTTTCACATGTTATTGTCATGATTGTAATGACTCTTCATTCTTTTTACAGTTTAATATTTGCTTAAAATTTAATACTAAGTATAAGAATGTTTTCATATAATATATACCTTTAAATGTGGTGATTTTTCTTTGGAACTATGCCAAAAGTTTCTGGGGGTTATTTAAATAACCATCTGGAAAAAGTAAATTATTTATCTTCTGTTACAGGATGTCTCTGCACTAACTGCTTAAAAATTCTACCACAATAACTGAAACAATTTGAGTTAATTCTGCAGATTTCAGATTATTATTGTTGTCAAGCTCAGACTATTTGTGGTTTCTTTCAAACATTTATGAAACAGACAATTCCTGTATCATTTAAACTTTTTCATAGCATAAAGAAGACATTGTCAACTCTTACATGAAGCCAGGGTAATAATTAAGATAGCACACAAAAAGAAACTATTAGATCAATTTTACATATATGAACAAAGGCAAATAGAATTATTTTAAAAGGATAATACAACAAAATCATTCAGGATTTGTTCCTGGAATTTGAGGGTTTTTTTCATGTTAGAGAATCTGTGTAATAATACCATAGTACTAGGTTAAAAGAAGAATCCTATGATCATTTCAGTAGATGTACAAACCATTTGATAAGTGACAGCAATTTAGATAATTGTATTTTTTAAACATTTCCTTTAAATGATAAATATTTTGTTAATCTGTCGTACCAGTTGTCTATTAACAAATATCATGAAAGAAATAAAAATTGTAATTTTTGGAAAGGAGGCTGCAAATCATCATTTGCAGACAAAAATTGTTTATATATCAGAAACACAGGAGAATAAATCAAAAACTATTAGGAACAATGAGTAAATTAGTAGGTTACAAAGTTAATAGACAAACTGATAGCATTAGGAACTCCAGAAACATGTCATAGCATGCCTCAAGGAGGAAGATACAATAAAGCAAAAAGGTCAGTTTTCCTTAAAGTAATTATGTGTTTAAGTCCCATTTAAAATGCAAGCAGAATTATTTAATGGAAAAATTCACCCAAGAAATATGAAAATAATTAGGAAAATTCCAGAAAAGAAGATTGTTGGAGGGGCATTAGTCCTGACTCTCACTTGCGACCAAATAATCCAATGCATTCCAACACATACATTGAAGAAAAATTAGAAAAAGAAGTATATTTAGCTTGGAACAAATGCCCAATTCCAGTTGTTGTTCCCAGTTGTGGTGTTATATAGCACCTGTTTTGCTATCTTTTAGTAATGGGGTTATAATAAATTATATTAGTGTAACCAGAAAAAGAAAACATTTGACTCATACAGTAAATCAAGGTAACAAAGAAATGTACCACCCCTAATTCACAAAGATACCAGGATCAACCGCTAATAGAACTATATAACATTCTGATAATGCTGTAAAGACTGGAATTTTAAACCCTCAAAAGCTTGAATCATATCTTTTCTTCCTTCATTACGCTTTTAGGTTTTTCAAGAATTTGGAATACTAAGGCTTGCCTTTTTTTTTTTCTGTACTTTTTATTGGTGCATTATAGTTGTACATAGTGGTGGGATTTATTGTTACATATTCATAGCGCACACAATATAACAATATAATTTGGCCAATATCATTCCCAATATCATTTCCCTTTATCCTCCTCTTCTCCCTCCCCTGGTCCCTTTCCTCTATTCTACTGACTCCGGTTGATTTTCATGAGACCTCCTCCCCATCTTTGTTTACCTTGTACCTCTCTAGCTTCCACATATGAGAAAAAAAAACAACAAAAAACAAAAAAACAAAAAAAAACATGTGACCCATGACTTTCTGAGTTTGACTTATTTTGCTTAACATAGTATTTTCAAGTTTCATCCATTTTCCTGCAGATGACATAATTTCATTTTTATTTTTGACTGAATAAAATTCCATTGTCCAACACAAATACTTTTAAAATTTTGGAAGAAAACTTATTTTACCTAGAGCATTATTGAAATGGGAGAATAATGGATAGATATATGAAACAGAATAGATAGAATCCAGAAATACATTAAGAGGAAAGAAGTAAACATTAGCAACTCCCTTAGAAAAGAATTAGATTTTATAAATAACAACAACAACAAAAAGAAACCACAGAAGTGGTCCCATACTTTCTTTTTTTGCTTTTCTTACTGATAGTTTTGATACCAGTGCTGTCTAGGATGTAAGAGAATGGGTCCTTTCATACACTGTGAATATATAAAGTGATGTGACCATTCACAAGGGCAATTTTGTCCTTATATCAAAACTTTTAAATGTGTGTAATATACCCTAACAATACATTTTCAAAGTTTGCCAAGATGAACATACATACATAATGTATACACATGATATTGCAATATAATTTGCAATAGGAAAAAGTCAGGAAATACATCAATAAGAAACTAGTTGAATTATTATGTCACATCTATGGAATGGAATGGTGTGGATCTGTTTGTGCAGATGGAGAAAGAACTACAGAATATATCATGAATTGAGAAAAGCAAAGTGCTGAATAGTATGTATACTATCATTCCTTTAGTGTATATCTAAGAATAGAAATTTCATACACATTTATTTGGAAAATGTCAGAAAAACCATTAACATACTTTTCTCTGGGGAGAGGATTAATAGAATTGAGGGTAGAGAGGGAGAAACTTTTTTCTACTTTCTTCAATGTTTCTATTTTCTAATTTTTTAACAGAATTTTTGTTGATTGTACCACATTTTACATGTAACGGGGTTATCTCAATGAGGAGATTTGCTAAAGAAAATTCAATCGTGGTAGGAATAGGAACCACTGCATGAAATTTTGCAGTGGAAGAGAGAGATTGGACTAACTGCAAATACCTCATGGGTAGGTGGGGATTTATAGCCAACCAGCATATTGAGCGTGAGTAGATGGAAAAATTACTAAGAAGAAACATCAGGAGAAAGGGGGATTTGGACTAAACTGAACTAACAGGATTCATCCTAGAATAGGAGATCAGGCATTCTCTGGAGGATGGTAGAGGATGAAGGTTCTTGAAAAACTAACTTAGGAGGAATTATAAGGCTTTTTGCTAAAACTGGATTTGATAAGGAAGTACACAGATGAACCTAGAATGTCTAGAAGCTTAACTTAAGTTTTTGATCAAGCAGAGAATCTTTGTCAGCTTTTGGACAAATTATTATCTTCCTTCTCTTCCCCTGTCTTCATAATAAACATACTTACAGATATACATATATCCTAATGTTATTTTTTAAAGCCTAGTTCAAATGTTAAAAGTAAATAGCAAGAACACCCCAAACCCAAGCATCAGCTGATTAATAAATATATCACATTATATTATACATGTTATTTTAAAGATCATACTGTGGTTACTCTATTTTGTAATATTTTGGCCCAAAACAGTGAAAATCTGACCTAAAATTTATACTGAACCTGGAAAGTAAATTGAAAAGATGATTTGTAGTAAAGGGCATAATTATAAAACAAAGTTTACTAAATGCCCTACATTAAATTTAAAAAAAAAATTCTCATCTAAGTAAGATTGAACATTTAGTAATTGTTTGATTTTATTTTTATGATTCTTGGTTCAGTATAGGCTATTTAAGCAGTTGTTCTTTGTAAACTAGTTTAGAAGCCCCCAATTTTTCATTAAGAAAAAACAAATCTTGGACTAGTTTAAGGAGATAATTGAGAGTAAAACATCTTTTCGATTCTGTGTGGTTTATTTTTATATATATTTGTTACTCCATTATTGCTGCCAACTGCCTTAAGTGCCTTTTTTTCTTTTTCCTGGAATTCTACAATAGTTCCTTGGTTTGTTGCCTTTCCTGTCTCCCTTGTCCCCTGTCAGGATAAATCTAAGCTCCTCTGTGAGGCTTTATGTAACTGTGTCCTTGCTACTATTTTCACCTAATTTGCTCCTCTCCCTCTAAAACTGAGCCCTCCTGGCACAAGTACATTTTCACTTTGGAGTTAGATGTGTGTCTTGTGTTAGGCTTTAGTAGCATTGTGTTTCTTTCTATCAATGCTATTAAAATTCATCCTTGTAATTAGTAGTCCCCATGCTGGACTGTAGCACTCTGAGAATGGGAACATTTTGTTTGGCATGTAGTAAAGGCTGAGTCTATGAAAAACTGTATTATTCAACAAATTATTGAAACTTTATTTTGCACCCTAAAGAAAAAGTTGCCAACATGAGCTGAATATTTGAACATTTTTTTTATATTTGAACAATTTTGAAATGCAATATAATCATCTGTATGTATGATTTCTTTCTATTTGGATGATTTTGTTAATTGTTGGTTTATTTTCTCTTCAGAAATATTATAAAATGTAACACTGTATTAGGTCACATTATATGTTTAATAAAATGATCTTACTCTTTTTCACTCTTGATGATCTTGGTTTCTCTGTTTTGGGTAGCTCATTCAACTGATTCTGAATCACCTTACACTACCAGACCTGTGTAGATTAGCACAAACTTGCAAACTGCTGCACCAGCATTGCTGTGACCCTCTGCAGTATATCCACCTCAATCTGCAGCCATACTGGGCAAAGCTAAATGACACTTCTCTGGAGTTCCTGCAGGCTCGATGTACTCTTGTCCAATGGCTTAACTTATCTTGGACTGGCAATAGAGGCTTCATCTCGGTTGCAGGATTTAGCAGGTTAGTGCAAAGCCTTATTGAGGTTTTCTTCATTAGCAGGCTATACTTACTATGTAATAGTTTTCATAATAAATGTTAAAAATTTTATACTATGTATCTTACAGAAATTAAAAAAGAAATATGGTTTATATTTAGAATGTTGATGATTATAAAAGTAAAAGTATTTTAGCATTCTCTTCAGCTAAACTATAAAGAAACTGGTACACTCCTGTAATCCCAGCTATTTGGGCTAGATTGGGCAATTTAGTTAGACCCTGTCTCAAAGTGAAAAGGGCTGGGGGATATATTCAGTGGCAGAGCACTCCTGGATTCAGTCTGCCACATAAAAAAAAAATTCTTTATCTCTTATTTTTTAAATCTCAACTGACTTTCAACAGAACTTTTTTTTCTATTCCCATATTTTCAGCTGAGATGATTAACACATTTAAAAAACTATTTCCAAATCAAAATCTACCTCTCTAATGTGATTTGTCAGAAATGGAAAACAATTTATTACAGAACATTTTTAATTAAACCTTAATTACATGTGCAATACATCACCCAAATTTAGAAGCTCATTTAAACTAATTATGTTGAAAATGCAATTGCATGCAAGACGACCACACTTGCAGACCTGCCCAGGTGTTTCTGCTCCTTTCTATTTAAGCATTTTGTCTCCTTACTATTAAATGTCACCTGTTAAACATTTGAAAGCTTGAACAAGTGCATATTCATTTAGTAATGCCATAGTAATTTTTCTTATGATACAAACAGGTGTGTTTCTTAACCTTGATGGTAGTTGTTCTCACTGTATGCTACATATGATTCCATTATTTTCATGAAGTTAAATAATGGATTAGAAACTTTGTGGAAATTACCTGTTATTTTTAATTATTGAACAGAATTTTAACCTATTTTTACAATCCAAAAATGAACTGCAGCTATCCCTGCACATATCTCCGGCCAAATGCATTTTTGTACAGTGGTTTTAGAATTAGAAATTTGTATATGGAGCCTTCTTTTCACTTGACTCAGATTATAAAAATAAAGATGCAGTTCTGAAATAAATATTTTATAACATTAGTTTTGAATAAAGTCCCTACTATTTGAAATAGGAACAATGTATTCAAAATGCTAACAATGATAGTTTCTACATCAGATTAAAAAAATACAAGTAGTAAGACTGTTGGAACCATGGAAAACTGAGTTTCTTTTCTGTCAGAAGTAGATTCAGGGAAATGGCTCATTGCTAGAAATGTGACCCTTGTGCAGTAAAACACATTATGGGTCAGAAAGAGGATGATCCTTTTCTTCCCATCATAAAGGCCATAGCTAACATACTATATCAAAAGACAGGTTAAAAAAAAGCTTAAAAATTTTATTTTGTGATAGTTTTATGTGATACAGGACCTTTCAGATACATGAGAAAGACCCAAAGATACATGAGAAACTGTCTGATGTTATGCTTAGGTTCAGTGAAGCAAGGACACGCATGTAGAAATGGATTGGACAAAAAGCATATGATGTAATAGTAATGGACTGAGTGGGGAACCTAGCAAGTTCTGTCTATTCAGATTCTTCTTTGTGTTGTAGAATTTCTTCTTAAATATGGGACAGGACTTCTCTGGAATGAGATTATTGTGACCTAGTATTGGACAAGGGTATGTCAGAATTTCTTTATGGCCAGCCCTAAACAGAAAGGCAGGGCTGAAGGTTAGAGTAATATGTTTAGGCTTTATGGCTTGCTTTGGGGAAAAGAAATTCTACTATCTATGTCCTGTCTTGAGGAAGAAGAATTCTGGTTTCTCTGACTTATTCTGGGAGAGAAAGGTGGGCAAGAGACAGAGGCCAGGAGAAAGTCAGAGAAACTTTGGTGCTGAGGCTGTATCTGAGACCTTCCTGTGTCTTTTTGTTCAAAGTTCTCAGCATGGCAAAGCTCTAAACTTTGAAGTATAATTTTCTGAATCCTAGAAATAGCTAAGTTCTTTTTACTCTCTGTACCCCAAATGTATCCACTTTGTTTGTAAATTTTTCTCTCTGCTAATAGGACCAAGAAGAACTGAAGCTAATGATGATGATTTAGAGCATATATTATTGATAATAAACCAGAAACAATAGAATATGAGACAGAACTCTTGATGTCAGTAAGCATTATTTTATAATATACAAATGTTTAGGTCATTTTAATTATTTTTACAGCTCTTTCCCCAGCATTTTCCACTATTAGAAATTTGTTTTTATCCTTTGTGACAAGGCAGGGTAGGATATTTTTTAAAGTATATTTATTTTTTAGTTGTAACTGGACATTATATTTTTAATGTGGTGCTAAGGATCGAACCCAGTGCCTCACATGTGCTAGGCAAGCACTTTACCACTGAGCCACAATCTTGGCCCAGTAGTGGGTATTTTTGACCATGTAAAAATATATGATTACAGTTCCTTCCTTCAGCAGAGAAGATAAAGTTATAAAGATAAAATGTAAACATACTATTCACATATTTTTATAAGTAAAATAACAGGGTGGCAACCATGATTGTAGACATTAGATAAAACATTGGTAGAGAATGGCTGAGGTCCAGTTTCTTGGGCAAAGTGCTGCATGTGATCATGATAATGAGTAAAATGTAAAGGTAAAATCAAATCAGTTTTTTTTTTTTAACATTCTCTATGTAGCTTATTCAGATGCATTAGAAAAAACACATGTGAGAAGAAAACTAAGCAGTTATTTTTTTTTTTAATTTTAGGCTAGTAATGGGTAAAGATTGTCTTTTGAGAAGGTAGAATTCCAGCCACTTTCTCACCAGCAATTTTCTTCCATTTTTCTGTTCACCCAGATGAGTTTCTGTGGGCCTATTTGAATAATCACAAAAGTGCATATAAAAATCCTCGATATTTTACTGTAGTATTTCAGTCAATAAAACCAAAAATTTCCTAGCATTCCTTTAAACCTAGTCACTGTTTCTGTTAAGAAAAGAAAGTGAAAATAATAGGAAGAGAAAAAATTTGGGAAGGGTGGGGGCATGTTGGAGGTTTGCCTACTGATTGCTATTGGCCCCCTCAACTTGACTGCTGAATTGACAGTCATTTTAGATTGTAGGCAGCATTCCCAGAATAAACAATAAATATTCATGTCTTGATTATTAATGAATAACCTATGAATAAGTAACCTATGAATAAGTATGGCCTATTTATGCTCATTACTGTGAAGAAGACTTATTTATAATACTTTAAAGAAAAAAATGTACATTTTAAAGGTAGAGGCCAATGATGATGATGAGCTGCTTTTTGAGTAACTCTTTAGGAAAAAGTTTGATGTAGTTACTTTTGTTGCCTAAAAACCTTGTCTTTGCAAATTAGAACTGTTTAACTGGATTTTAAAGAACTTTTTTATGAATTTGTATTATTCAGAATAGCAGAGAAATAGTTTAAATTGGAATAACAACATAAAACTTTTAATCAGTTATTAAAAATCCTGTTCCATCCACAGATTTGTGATTTGCAACTTTGAGTACTGCTCATGAATATCATTACTCATTAAAATTACATCCATTGTAATTCCATTTTTATAATACAGTTCTCTATAGTCTTAGATATTTCTTTGCCTTCCTGCATGTTTGTGCTTTAAAGCTTCATCACTTTATTTTGTTGAAAAGGCCTTAGGTCCATTTTTCCTCTATACTGTTTGTCTTCAAATGGGTCAAATCACCCTGATCTTTACCTAAATAATTGCAGGCTTTTACCCTTACCCCCTTTTAGTTATTCTAAATAGTTTGTATTCATTCCTTAAAAAAATCATTCTTGGGTACTTTCTAGATTCAAGAACTTTACAGATGTTTTCACACAGAATTAGAGTTTTGTAGTATAAAGAGCTTAATATATTCTTTATTCAGTTGCCTGAATATATTTTATACAGGTTTCCTCTTTTAGATTGTCAGGTCCGAGACAGTAGGAACAATTTCTTTTCCACTTTTTCTACCATTATTGGATAGTACCATACTCAGTTAAGCAAGAAGTTTTGTTTTTAATGGCTTTATTTTGAACCAGAATTTTTTTTTTTTGCGGTGCTGGGGATTGAACCCAGGGCCTTCTGTTTGTGAGGCAAGCACTCTACCAACTGAGCTATATCCCCAGCCCTGAACCAGATTTATTAAATAATCTTCTAAGTTATTTGGAATTAAAATTATCTTAAATATACTGTTTTATAGAACTCAGTGAGGGTCAGCTAACAACATCTAGGATTGGAATCAGAAGCCATGGATATTTATATCTAATTCTCCCTTACCTCCATATTTCAGGCAGGTTGTGAGGATTAGTGCCTTTTATTTTGTGATAAGTAAGCTCAGATTAAATCATTCATTCATTGGATGTTAATTATTTTAGGGTGCAAGTTACCATTTAGTAAATTACTTCTTATGTACTTGTATTCTTCTGGACAAATTAATTTACATCATAAGGAAAAGCAATTTACTTTACTCTCCAGAGACTCCTTTTCTCATAGTAGGAGATGTAGTTCAGATTTGTTTATCTGAACTTAGGTATCCTCATAAAACCTTCAATTTAAAAAAAAAAAAAAACTTTAAAAGAATTCACAATGAACATTGATGTGGCTGTATCTCTGTAGTATGCTGATTTTAAGTCCTTTGGGTATAGGCCAAGGAGTGGGATACAATTAAAAAAAAAAAAATAAATATATATAAAAAAAAAAAAAAAAAAGAATTCACAATGGAGAATGAATAGCTGTAAGAATAAAGAAACTGTAATTCCCCTTTCAAGTGACCCATGTCATGGTTGAGATGAGTAAACAGTTCACCAAGACAAAAGCATACATATAACTCTGCTTTAAAAAAAAATTTCCATGAGGACCTGCATTAAGGAGGCTGAGGCAGGAGTATCGAGTGTTTAAAACCAATCTCAGCAAAAGCAAGGAGCTAAGCAACTCAAGCAAGACCCTGTCTCTAAATAAAATACAAAGTAGGGCTGGCAGTGTGGCTCAGTGGTCAGGTGACCTAAGTTCAATCCCTGTTATTGACCACCCCCCCCCCAAAAAAAAGAGAAGTGATTTGTGTACAGTGAATTGAGTTTGGTGCTGCTTCTGCTATCTTGGGATGGAGGTATTGTGAAAAGGCAAGTAATAAAGATCTTGTAAGAGATCCTGCAAGGAAGAGAGAATATAGGTATACTGATCAAATAATCTTCTCAGAGTGAAAGTATATAATAAAAGTATTGAGAGTGAAAAAGAAAAAAATTCAGAAGAATAATATAAATATGGTCATTGCTTTATTTTGCTTTTGCATCATTAAATCAACTTGAAAGTTGGCTTTCTGGTGATTGATTTTACAGTACTCTAAATTCTTTGGAGGAGAAAGGTTCAATAATGAGAGTGAAAAGAGGAGGAATGTCAAGTCTTCAAGTCATTCCAAGTTAAATATGAAAAAGAAATGCGATCAAAGTGCTTTGCCAATAATGAAGACCATAAGGAAATAAGATGCCTTAAAGCTTTTAATTCTAAGGGGGTTAATAGACACATTTAACTTTTGTAATCTGCGAATAATTTTAGAATTATCAAATAGAATATTCTTTAATTCTCTGAAATGCTATATCTGTTTTTAGATTGCTAACTTTTAAATAATGAATAACTCCCAATAACTACTTGTTACTCTACTCAAAGTAAGGTAAATATGCTAATTTATCCTATTTCTTGGGCATAACTTGACCTTATTAAAAGAAAAATACTGTTAGTTACTAGAACTTAGTTTGTGCAAGAATAGAGGAAAATCAAATTTATGAATTAAATTTTCATAATTGGAATATTCACTCAACTAACTCTTGCTGAATGTTTATGTGCCTCCATGTGCTAAGTACTAGGTACACCAAGGATCAGTTTCAAATGCCAAAGGATTTGAGACAGCTTTTAAAATATAGAAAAATTAGTAAATAAGGAAATTAAGAGAAAAATAATGGGTAATAGATGATGCTGGAGTCCAGTCTATTGTGTTGAGGTAAGTCAATTTAGCATGCCTTGCCTATCTTTGAAATAGATCCAGAATCTGAGTATTTATCATCACATTTGTTACTACTACCTGGATCCTGTGTGCCCTCCTCTCTCCTGAATATTGATGTGGTATCCTAATGGTCCCCCTTTCCTCTTAATCTTATAACACAAAAACCAGAAGGATCTTGGGAAAACACAAGGAAGTGGTGACACTCTTCTGCTCAAAATCTCTAAAGATTAGCAATTCCATTTCTCTCAAAATAAAAACCGAAGTCTTTATAGTGACATGGTACCTTAACTCTCTGATCTACTTATTTCCCCCTCCCTGTGTGCCTCCTGTGTCAGCTTCCCTATTGTTCTTTGCTCTTGCCTCCAAACTAGTGCCCTTTCCTTTACCTAGAATGTTCTTCTTCCCGTCATCTGCTTTGCTCACTCTCTCACTGAAGCTTCTCTAAGCAAACTTCCTATTGCCCTTCCCTGCATTTATTTGCCCCTTATTGCTTTTCACCCTTTAATATACTATTTATTACTCATTTGTGTTTAGTTTCCTTCTGTCACCAAAATGTAAGTAGACTGTGTAAGAGTAGGAGTGCCTAGGCTACTACTATCTGGGTCATAATGGAAACTTAGTACCTACTTTCTGAATGAATGAACATGTTTTATGCAGACTGCAGTTTAGCTAATAACTAGCACAGGTAATAATAGGAAGACTTGTTGGAAGAGATTCAGGAAAGGATTTTGCAGGAGGAGCATCAGATGTTTAAGGGAGTGTGGGGCAATCATATTAAACATCATAAATAAAGCACATAATACAAGTACTGATAGGAGAGGTCATTGAATTTAGCAATTAAAAGAAAAGGGTGCATTTAGGAAGAGCAGAACACAGACTGCAGTGGATTAAGAATAAATGGGTATTCAGGCATAAATAGTACATGTGACTACTAGGTTATTTGCAATATTTAAAATCAATCTGAAGCAATTGAATTCTGTTGTTTAAATGTGAGCTAACCAATATTTAACTTACATTTTAATATTTGTGGGGTGCTTGACCTTTACAAATTGCTTTCACATATTATTTGATTATCAAAACCATGGGGCAATGTGGTGAGTGTTGTTCAGGTCTTTCAGTTATAGCTAAGGAAATGTGAGACTTGAAAAAATGTCTTTTCTCATGTCACTGCTAGAAAGTAGTAGAACAGTATAAAAAATCCATATTTTTAACTTCTAGTTCAGTGTTATTTCCTTTATTTACTTAAGTGATCCAATTTGGTTCAGTTTTATTTTGTATGTTCCTTTATCAGTTTCTTAAATCACTTAGGAAAAAATATGTGACATAAATTAATCGTATTAATATTGCTGATGTGATACTGATGGACACGATTATGAAGAGAACTAGACAAGAATAATTGGTTCAGTTTGCTTATTTGATAAAGTTTCATACATTCAAGTGCTCCTAGATTCATTTTAGTTTTAGATTTCTAACAAGTGTGGTTATGGACAGGACTGTTTTCCCCCCATTTGTAATGTAACTAATATAAATATTGTGACCTACTCTGATAAAGCATTTTATGTCCTTTACCTTGGATTATTTCTGTAGTAGTTCAGTTACTCAATAGTAAGAGCTATAAGCAACATATTACAGCAGTGCAATTAAACAAACCTAGAAATTTTCTGAGAGGAGGATTGTCTGATTGTTTTGAGGTCATTTAATTGAAGCTGTCATTTCATGTGCAGTGTTCCAAATATATCACCCAGTTCTGAGTATTGTTATGGGGCAAATATCCTCTAAGACTTTTGAGTTTTCTTTTTTCTTTTAATCTTTATCCACTCATATGTGCTTTATAGGTAAGTAGGAGAAATATATCCTCTGCTTTCTTAATTTTTTACTTAGTATTAGCTGACTTTTTACATGATTAAATCCGTTTTATCTTCTCAGGTTGATTTATTTTAGCCTAACCATGAATATTTTAGCATGCAGTCAGTGAGAATTTAAGTGAAACATGTCTTATGTTTTTCATAATAGAAATTCATTCTTCTAAGCCTTCCTCCTTAGAGTTGATATAATTTCAAAGTCCTTACAAAATGTCTTAATTTTATGAAATTCACATGGAATGTTGTTTTTACAGGTTTCTGAAGGTTTGTGGATCTGAATTAGTACGCCTTGAATTATCTTGTAGCCACTTCCTTAATGAAACTTGCTTGGAGGTTATTTCTGAGATGTGTCCAGATCTACAAGACTTAAATCTCTCATCCTGTGATAAACTACCACCTCAGGCTTTCAACCACATTGCCAAGTTATGCAGCCTTAAACGACTTGTTCTCTATCGAACAAAAGTAGAGGTAAGAATAACTCATTTACATCTTTCCTTGTGTAATAACCAACTGAATATTTGTTTTCCTTTATTTGTTCATATTATTGTAATCTCTAATTTTTGAGTAAATGTTAGGATACTATCTGACTACTCTAAAATCATGAGAGCTAATTCAGTCATTTCAGTGTTAGAGTCTATCTCTATATTTCTAAATTGCGAAGAAATGTTCTTCTGTTCACTCTTAAATTATGCTGTGCTATTTGCGTTCCCAGATAGAGAAATGAGCAGTAGGCTCAGGTACACTGAAATGCTGGCAGGGAATGAATGAGAGAAAATGGTGGTAGGTTGGTATATAAGAGAACATTTGCCAGGAGGGGAGGAAGCAAAGAGGAATTTATCCAGGATCAGGCTTAATGGTTTAAATTTCTGACACCAGAGTTCATGAGTCTCATTTAAAAAATAACATATTTCATGTCATATATAGTAGTCTACTTGCTTTTTTCATACAATATCTGTAAGATGTCTTTCCACGTTGGCACATGTACTGTCCAATTCTTTTCATAAACTCTGTACTGTATTTTGTACCATAATCTAGTCAGCATCCTCCAGATGATCAACATTGAGTTTTTCTAGTAATTTTCCTTTTACAAAATATCTAGCAGTAACATTATTCTGCAAATAGTTTATGTATACATGATGTTATTGCTGTAGAAAGGAGTCCTAGAAGTGGTATTACTGTGTATAGGCTCCTGTTGTAAACACTCACTTTCTGTTATGTACTTGTTTCCTCTACAACAAACATGTTAACCAGCTTTCTATTCCTCAAGTGTTATTACATGGTCTAGCTCAGGGCTTTTTCTGTTCTGCTTGTATGGGGTGTTTTGTCAGATTATCAAATATTTTAATGTTTTTCTAGCTCATTATTTTTTTAATGATGGTTTCATGGACACTGATAAAATGTAGGCTCTCTTATGATCTGTTTCTATCATATAATTCAGTTTTATTTCCTATTTAGCATCCTGTCAATCTCTGAAATGATATTTGTTTTCTTGTATTATTTTTCCTCATGGTAGGATGTATAATCATAGGTGCCACATCTATTTTTTAGGCCACATTTTTAGCATCTAGAATAGGATTTGGTAAAGACTGGCCACAGATATTTGTTAAGGAAAAGAATAAAGATAACCAAATTACTTTTCCAAAATGATAGACTAGTGACTTTCCCAATCTCACTGAGTATTTCAGTTTCTATGTCTCTAAAATGCGGATATTAAAAATACAGATCTTTCTTAATCACTGTGAGGATTAAAGTACATGTAAAGTACTTAGGCAGTACCTGGAACATATTAAGTTCAATATATACTAATAAAGGTAGTAGAAGTAGTACTATTATCATGGCAGCTTTGTAGTATGTTTTATTATCTACAGAAGATTGTCCTCACTGTTCAAACATTTTTTTGGTTGGGGGAGTTCTTATTCTTCTGGATGTATCTTTCAGCAAGGATTTTTATTAGAAGGGTACTCATATTTCATTTTGCTTTCTAATAAGACTTCTCATCTGTTCAAATGTAGGTCTTGTTTTACATCTAACAACATGTTGTAGTTTTCTTCACTTAGATCTTAAATTTTTCTGGTTAATTTTATTCATGGAATGCTTAATTTTCAGGTACTATTTTCCCTTCCATTTAACTTTAATTCGTTATTGTTAGTATGGAGGATAATTTGTTTCTCTTAAAAAAATTATCTTGTATCTGTTCACCTAAGTAAAAGCTTATAATTATTCTAATTTTTTTACTTGTACCTTTTGGATTTTCTAATGCATTTAGAAATTAATATGCTTTTTACTTCTTTCCCAATGTTTGAAGTGTTACTGCTAATAGAACTTCACAAATAATGTGGAAAAAGTAGAGTTACAACAGTTTTGCCAGTGTTATTTCTAATGTAGTGGAAATGTCTTTAATAATGTCTTTTTTCTTTTTATGTTTATACAACAAATGTTTGAGTGCCTTTAGGTACCTGGAACTGCTTTAGGCACTTGGACTTCAGTAGTGAACTAAACAGTTTCTCATGTAACTTACTATATTTATATGTTATTTGATGTTACATTCTGTAAGTAGTCTTTATCATCCTTATTAAGAATATTTTATGAAAAATATGTATATTGTTTTTAAATCTTGTTAATGACACACAGTTCTTGTATTGCTGGGTGATCCCTTTACAGGTTTTGTTTTGTTTAGTTTTTTGTGTTGGGGATCCAACCAAGGACCTTGAGCATACAAAGCATGCACTTTACCCCTGAACTGTACGCCTAGCCCCCAATCTAGATTTTTTTTTAACTTGTAAAATGAAAGGATAATGTCCCTGAATGCCATTTTAAATATGATTTTAGCCCATGTTTTCATTGGTCTGTTGTGAAATGATTCACAATTTCTGTAGGTATAAAATTTATCATCTATTTTCTCTTAGGTAGGACCATCCATTCTGAAATAAGGCCACACTTGTTTTTCATTGCTACCATTACTAATTTATTGCCCTTTATATTATATAGGCTGAGATCCTCTGAGCAAAATAATACCTCATTTTAAAATTTTCTGAGTGTTCAACTTTAAGAAGAAATAATTATTGAATGAGTCTTTGAGAAGAAAAACCAAACTTGCTAGACATCATACATTTGTGATGATTTGTGAAAATATTATCCCATGAGATGCCTTTGAAATGTTATATATTAACATGATCTTTTTGTTAGAGAATCATGACATAGTCTGCAGTTTTCTTAAATTTGCCTTAAAAGACTGAAAGAATATGACCCTAATTTTTAAGAGTGTAATTTATGAGGATTGTGAAGATTTCATAATTCAAGAATAGAAATTTATACATGTATCCTAAGTCTAGATACCATTAGTGCTAGCTTCCCTCGATTACTTAAATGTAGATGTAAAGTTATGATATGAATGCATTAAATAAAATTTAGGTAGTACTCTATGTTTTCTATAAATTTTTAAAAATATGCTATCTGCTCTGATAACATAAAACTCACTTTCATACTCTATATTTTTCTGATGTTGTATATGTAGAAAAAAATCATGGAATTGATTTTCATTGATCTAAAGTTGACATAATAAAATTTAATTATTTTAGTGATAAAAATGGCAAATTAAAAATTGAGAAAAACTTACCCAGGTTTTTATTAATGCTTCCCAAGCCTATTCACTGCTCTCTTCCCATACTTTGCTTGCTTCTATTATGTCATCATTCTTGGGATCTACATCAGAGTCCCACAAATAACTCATAGGCAAAAGGGAAAAGGCAGTACAATCAATCAGCTGATTTCTTTTAAAAGAAGCCAAAGCCATAGCAGCACTGGTATTCATATCAGTGTGTAAACACCTCCTGTCACTTAAGCAAATTCTTTTCTTTGAAAAAAAAAATAATAATCTTAGATCCCTCTTATTCCTTAGATCTTAGATCCCTTATATTCCTTGAATCCTGAATTTCATAATGTTGCTTAATGGGTACAGAGAATGAGAAGACAAGGTTTAGGAGACAGGTCTTTCTGTAAACTTTCCACATAGTCATTGACTGTGTTTTGAAAAGAATGAGTAGCACCTGATTTCAGATGTCTCTGCTTGCTCTAAGGAAATATATAAGGAGAAAAAGAAAATAGGAATTTGAACTTTCTGGGAGAGATTATTTTGTTTTCAAAGGACTAAAAATTACCCAGTGCTGCTTTTACTCATTTTTCTAAACCCTACAAAAATATAAAATTAGTATTACAAAATATTGGCTCATGTATTAACCTCATAGAAGTCAAATGTATGATATAAGAGAGTTACACTTCATGTGCCTATAAACATTTGTATTAATAAACAGTATACATCTATGTCATTTTGTAAGATTTAAGCAATCTATATGTGTATAATTAATACTATTTGGATGATTTTGTAGACCCAGTTTTAGTTCCAAAGTTTGGAAAAACTTACTGAATATATTCTGTTTGCTGTTATAAACATTTTGCATTATTTAATTCTTTACACCAGTTCAATGAGAGTAGGTGGTATTCCCATCTTATTATAATCAAATTACGATCCAAAAGGTTAATATATTGCCAAGAGCCACAAAACAGGATTTGAACCCAGGTCTAGTGGACTCAGTGATGTTGTTATAATTGTAAGATATATAAGATCAAGGAAAAATAGCTATTCTAATGGCCTGGCTGCCTCCATCAAAAACATTGATTTTTCTTTAGTACTTATTCCTTTTCTGATTTGCAATTGGTAAGGAAATGTAACATTGTAACTAGCATACACACATATATCTAGTATAAAATAGACTATTAAATTATGTCTTATAAAATTAGTCTCAAATATTTTCTACAGGAAAATTTAGTTTTTGTCTTTCATTTTTATTTTTTTATTTTTTATTTTTTTGAACATTTTAACTTTAATAATTTTCCACTGCCCAAGACCTGAAGAAGGTCCCTCTTTTTCACAGGAGGTGGGCAAACAGCAGGAGCGTTCATATCCCTCTCCACGCTGACAGTGACACACTTCCAACGCCTGAAAACACATTCATGAGCTTGTGTGTGGTTGTTTCCATTACATCGACATGATAACAAAGTAGGGATTTCAGTTTTTCAACAAGCAGTGTGATGAAATGCTTTTTTTCTGGGACAATTAGCAAAATTTCTTCATGTGGGTACTTCAGAAATAATCTCATAATAAGCAAAATCAACCTAGTTCTTCTTTTAAGCTACGAAAATTCAAGTACAACCTTGAGTTGATACCATTAAATTCATCTGCTTATACTTTTCTTTTTCTTTTTTTTTTTTATATTTTATTTTATTTTTTTTTTTATTTTTTTACATTTACATAGGGTAATGATGTTTATTTTATTTTTCCCCTCCCCCCACCCCTCCCACCCCTCTTTTCCCTCTACACAGTCCTTCTTTCCTTCATTCTTGCCGCTCTCCTTAGCCTAACTCTAAACCTAACCCTAAACCTAATGCTAGCCCCTGCCACCCCCCATTATATGTCCTCATCCGCTTATCAGCGAGATCATTTGTCCTTTAGTTTTTTGAGATTGGCTTATCTCACTTAGCATGATATTCTCCAATTTCGACCATTTGCCTACAAATGCCATAATTTTATCATTCTTCATTGCGGAGTAATATTCCATTGTATAAATATGCCACAGTTTCTTTATCCATTCATCAACTGAAGGGCATCTAGGTTGGTTCCACAATCTGGCTATGGTGAATTGAGCAGCAATGAACATTGATGTGGCTGTATCTCTGTAGTATGCTGATTTTAAGTCCTTTGGGTATGGGCCAAGGAGTGGGATAGCTGGGTCAAATGGTGTTTCCATTCCAAGCTTTCTGAGGAATCTCCACACTGCTTTCCAGAGTGGCTGCACTAATTTGCAACCCCACCAGCAATGTATGAGTGTTCCTTTTTCACCACATCCTCGCCAACACCTATTGTTGCTTGTATTCTTGATAATCGCCATTCTAATTGGGGTGAGATGAAATCTTAGGGTAGTTTTGATTTGCATTTCCCTTATTACTAGGGATGTTGAACATTTTTTCATATATCTGTTGATTGCTTGTAGATCTTCTTCTGTGAAGTGTCTGTTCATTTCCTTAGCCCATTTGTTGATTGGATTATTTGTATTCTTCGTGTAGAGTTTTTTGAGTTCTTTATAGATTCTGGAAATTAGCGCTCTATCTGAGGTATGGTTGGCAAAGATATTCTCCCACTCTGTAGGCTCTCTCTTCACATTTCTGATAGTTTCCTTTGCTGAGAGAAAGCTTTTAAGTTTGAATCTATCCCAGTTGTTGATTCTTGCTTTTATTTCTTGTGCTATGGGAGTCCTGTTAAGGAAGTCTGATCCTGAGCCAACAAGTTGAAGATTTGGACCTACTTTTTCTTCTATAAGATGCAGGGTCTCTGGTCTGATTCCGAGGTCCTTGATCCATTTTGAGTTGAGTTTTCTGTAGGGTGAGAGATAGGGGTTTAATTTCATTCTATTGCTTATGGTTTTCCAGTTTTCCCAGCACCATTTGTTGAAGAGGCTATCTTTTCTCCATTGCATATTGTTGGAACCTTTGTCTAGTATGAGAAAATTGTATTTATTTGTGTTTGTGTCCATGTCCTCTATTCTGTACCATTGATCTACCTGTCTATTTTGGTACCAATACCATGCCGTTTTTGTTACTATTGCTTTGTAGTAGAATTGAAGATCTGGTATTGCAATACCCCCTGCTTCGCTCTTGCTACTGAGGATTGCTTTAGCTATTCTAGGTTTTTTATTCTTCCAGATGAATTTCATAATTGCTTGCTCTATTTCTGCAAGGTACACCATTGGGATTTTAATTGGAATTGCATTGAATCTGTATAGCACTTTAGGTAGTATAGCCATTTTGACGATATTAATTCTGCCTATCCAGGAACATGGGAGATCTTTCCATCTTCTAAGGTTTTCTTTAATTTCTTTCTTTAGTGTTCTGTAGTTCTCATTGTAGAGGTCTTTCACCTCTTTTGTGAGATTGATTCCCAAGTATTTTATTTTTTTTCGATGCTAATGTGAATGGGGTAGTTTTCCTAATTTCTCTTTCTGAAGATTCATCACTTATGTATAAAAATGCATTGGATTTATGAGCATTGATCTTGTAACCTGCTACTTTACTGAATTCACTTATGAGTTCTAAAAGTTTTCTGGTGGAATTTCCAGGTTCCTCTAAATATATAATCATGTCATCAGCGAACAGGGATAGTTTGAGTTCTTCTTTTCCTATTCGTATCCCTTTAATTTCTTTGGTTTGTCTAATTGCTCTGGCTAGAGTCTCAAGGACGATGTTGAATAGAAGCGGTGAAAGAGGGCATCCCTGCCTTGTTCCAGTTTTAGGGGGAACGCTTTCAGTTTTTCACCATTTAGAATGATATTAGCCATGGGCTTAGCGTAGATTGCCTTTATAATGTTTAGGAATGTTCCCACTACCCCAATTTTTTCTAGTGTTTTGAGCATGAAGGGATGCTGTATTTTATCAAATGCTTTTTCTGCATCTATTGAAATAATCATGTGATTCTTAACTTTAAGTCTGTTGATATGGTGAATGACATTTATTGATTTCCAAATGTTGAACCAACCTTGCATCCCTGGGATAAAACCCACTTGATCGTGGTGCACTATCTTTTTAATATATATTTGTATGCGATTTGCTAAAATTTTGTTGAGAATTTTTGCATCGATGTTCATTAAGGATATTGGTCTGAAATTTTCTTTCCTCGATGTGTCTCTGTCTGGTTTAGGTATCAGGGTGATATTGGCTTCATAGAACGAGTTTGGTAGGGTTCCCTCCTCTTCTATTTCATGGAATAGTTTGAGAAGTATTGGAATGAGCTCTTCTTTAAAGGTTTTGTAGAACTCGGCTGAGAACCCATCTGGTCCTGGACTTTTCTTTGTTGGTAGACTTTTGATGACCTCTTCTATTTCATTGCTTGAAATTGGTTTATTTAAGTTGTGTATGTCCTCCTCGTTCAGTTTAGGTAGTTCATATGTCTCTAGAAATTTGTTGATGTCTTCGAGGTTTTCTGTTTTGTTGGAGTATAGATTTTTGAAATAGCTTCTAATTATGTTTTGTATTTCACTCGTGTCTGTTGTGATGTTTCCTTGTTCATTCCGAATTTTAGTAATTTGAGTTTTCTCCCTCTTTCTCTTTGTTAGTGTGGCTAAGGGTTTATCAATTTTATTTATTTTTTCAAAGAACCAACTATTTATTTTGTTAATTTTTCCAATTGTTTCTTTTGTTTCGATTTCGTTGATTTCAGCTCTGATTTTAACTATTTCCTGTCTTCTACTACTTTTGGTATTGGTCTGCTCTTCTTTTTCTAGTGCTTTGAGCTGTAGTGTTAACTCGTTTATTTGTTGATTTCTACTTCTTTTTTTGAATGCACCCCATGAAATAAATCTTCCTCTAAGTACTGCTTTCATAGTGTCCCAGAGATTTTGATATGATGTGTCTTTGTTCTCGTTTACTTCTAAGAATTTTTTTATTTCCCTCCTGATGTCTTCTGTTATCCATTCATCATGTAATAGTGTATTATTTAGTCTCCAGGTATTGGAGAAGTTTCTGTTTTTTATTCTGTCATTTATTTCTAATTTCAATCCATTATGATCTGATAGAGTACAAGGTAGTATCTCTATCTTCTTGTATTTGCTAACAGTAGCTTTGTGGCATAAAATATGGTCTATTTTAGAGAAGGATCCATGTGCTGCTGAGAAGAAAGTGTATTCGTTCTTTGTTGGATGGTATATTCTATATATGTCTGTTAAGTCTAAATTGCTGATTGTGTTGTTGAGATCTATAGTTTCTTTATTCAATTTTTGTTTGGACGATCTATCCAGTGGTGAGAGAGGTGTGTTAAAATCGCCTAGTATGATTGTGTTGTGGTCTATTTGATTTCTGGAATTGAGAAGGATTTGTTTGACGTACGTGGATGAGCCAATGTTCGGGGCATAGATATTTATGATTGTTATGTCTTGCTGATTTATGCTTCCCTTAAGCAGCATGTAATGTCCTTCTTTATCCCTTCTGATTAGTTTTGGTTTGAAGTCCACATTATCTGAGATGAGGATGGATACTCCAGCTTTTTTGCTGTGTCCGTGTGCATGGTATGTTTTTCCCCATCCTTTCACCTTTAGTCTATGGGTGTCTCTTTCTATGAGGTGAGTCTCTTGCAGGCAGCATATTGTTGGATTTTTCTTTTTAATCCAATCTGCCAGTCTGTGTCTTTTGATTGATGAATTCAGGCCATTAACATTCAGGGTTATTATTGTGATATGATTTGTATTCCCAGTCAATTGACTCATATTTGTTTTTGACATGATTTGGTTTCTCCTTTATTTGGCTATTCCTTTAGGCTAGCGCCTCCTGTTGCTGATTTGCATCGTTGTTTTTCATCTCTTCCTCATGGAATATTTTGCTGAGAATGTTCTGTAATGCTGGCTTTCTTTTTGTAAATTCCTTTAGCTTTTGTTTATCATGGAAGGATCTTATTTCATCGTCAAATTTGAAGGTAAGTTTTGCTGGGTATAAGATTCTTGGTTGGCATCCGTTTTCTTTCAGGACTTGGTATATGTTGTTCCAGGCCCTTCTAGCTTTTAGGGTCTGGATTGAAAAATCTGCTGATATTCTTATTGGTTTCCCTCTGAATGTAATTTGATTCTTTTCTCTCGCGGCCTTTAAAATTCTGTCTTTATTTTGTATGTTAGGTATTTTCATAATAATGTGCCTTGGTGTGGGTCTGTTGTAATTTTGTATGTTTGGAGTTCTATAAGCCTCTTGTACTTGGTTTTCCATTTCATTCTTCAGATTTGGGAAATTTTCTGTTATTATTTCATTGAATAGATTGTTCATTCCTTTGGTTTGTTTCTCTAAGCCTTCCTCAATCCCAATAATTCTTAAATTTGGCCTTTTCATGATATCCCATAATTCTTGTAGATTCTGTTCATGATTTCTTACCATCTTTTCTGTTTGGCCAACTTTGCTTTCAAGATTAAATAATTTGTCTTCAGTGTCTGAGGTTCTGTCTTCCAGGTGTTCTATCCTATTGGTTATGCTTTCTATGGAGTTTTTAACTTGGTTTATTGTTTCCTTCATTTCAAGTATTTCAGTTTGTTTTTTTTTCAATATCTCTAACTCTTTATTGAAATGATCTCTTGCTTCCCGTATTTGGTCTTTTAACTGTTGATTGGTGTGATCATTTAATGCCTGCATTTGCTCTTTCATCTCCTCCTTCAATGCCTGCATTTGCTCTTTCATCTCCTCATTAGCTTCCCTGATCGTTTTAATTACGTACATTCTGAACTCCCTTTCTGACATTTCTTCTGCTGTGCTGTCATTGGGTTTTATTGCTGTAGTATCTAGGTTTGTTTGGGACATTTTCTTCCCTTGTTTTCTCATATTGGTCAGTTGTCAGTGGGACCCTGAGATATTGCAGTTTTCCGCTATTGGCTTATAGTGTCCCGGTAGATTTCCAGTGTATCACCTCCCAGCCTTCAGTAGCCTGATGTCTTGGAGGAATCTGATAAAGCAGCTCATCCGAAGAAAACTGCCCCTAGCCCCCTACTGGTTCCACGGTTTGGAACTGGCTCTGTGCGGAAATGCTCTCACTGTGGGCCTGCGCCGTGCAGCTGGCCGTGTGGGAGGAGCCCACTGCCGGAGTGTGGAAGGCTACCTTGGGAAGACTCTAGCTGCCCTGCCCGGCTCCAATAAGCCACCTCTATCTGGGCCTGCCACCCGGGCCGAGCTTTACCCAGTGGGCAGACTCACCCGTGGCTCTATTTCAGTCCGAGTCTCTCAATGCCTCCCCTTCTTAACTCCAGGGTTCTGGAGCGACTGGGGGTGCAGTCTCCCTCTAGGCCGCCATCTTGGATCGCCCCCTTTCATTTTTATTATTAACAAATCTAGTTTAAAGTGTTAGTAGTTCTGGTAAATCACAGTTATTCAAATTGCATTTACAAATATTTAAGTGAAAGTTTGTAGAATCAATATATAATGAACTACTTCAAGCAAACTGATATAGGCCTACTCTGAATTTTATGCCATAGTGGAAAGCAGCATTAGGACACATAATCCTCAAAATAATTTAGGTACATAAGATGATGTGCTGTTGTTGGCTAAGTAATGAATTCTTAAGTGGTTAGCAGTAATCAGGCATACTGCAGGCCTGATTGCTCAATAAACCTCAGGAGAAACTGCATGGTCAGAATTGCCTTATCTACTAGTAGGTAGATCCTGGGATGCTAATGTGGCCCATTTCTACATCAATGATTATTCAGAAGTTTTAGTCTTACACTGTGATAAAATATAGTTTAATTTGTTTTCCTGATTTATTTTATGAGCACTTTTTCTTTCTTCAAATGTGTTTAGAATTGCAAGAAAAAGTAGCTTCATTAAATAAATAACAAATATCTTCTTATAACATCAGCCAAAAATAAAATTACAGAATAAGCTGTGAGCTGTTTACAGAATCCGAGGCATACATTGTTTTTGAATTTCAGTAGGTACAAAATAGTAAACATATGCCAAGTAAAAAATAAGATATTATGCATTAATGACTCACAGAATAGATAGGTAGATGACAAGCCCAGATGCATACTAGTAGTTCCCTAGATTTGTGCTTGGCTAGAAGATGCCTGTGCTAGGAATCAATGTTAGAAGGAAGACCCTCATGCTGAGATGTGTGATCTGTGTAATCCCAGAATAACTAGAAATGAATTGGTAGATAGGTAATTTTTAAAAACTGAATTTGGTTGAATAGGCAATACTTTAGGCAAAAGATGGAAACTTAGGAAAGAAACTGTGCTTTATTTCTTCAACTATTTGTGGCAAGAAAATGATTATTTTTGAATTAGGTGTTATAATGATTGGAAGGAATTTGGTTCAATCCTTTTTTGTCCTTTTCTTCTCTATTCATAATATTCTTATTATATATGATAAGCATTGATTGTAAACACCACTTTAGCCATTCATGAGGATATTATTTTTCACAAAACTAGGGCTATACAAATTGAATTCATTAAATAGACTTTTAAATACTTAAGAAAAATTTTACTTCAGGCTTTCAGAAAAGTTATCTTCAGACTTTAAAAAAAAAAGATTTCCCTTGTACTTTTATCCAGATTCCCATGCTATATGCATAATAGTATTTTTGAACTATTTGAAAAATAAGTTGAAAACATAATGACCCTTTACTTCTACAGGGCATTATAAGTAGAGACATAATTTACTCCTATTCTATTCTTACCTTCTGTAATGGGATGAATTGTGTCTTCCCCAAATTCATCTCCCCGTACCTCAGAATGTGCCTGTATTTTGGGGCAGGAACTTTAAAGAGGTAAGGTGAAATGAGATCACTGGCTGGGTCCAAATCTAAAATCACCAGTGTCTGTATCAGAAGAGGAAAGTAAAATACAGACACATACACAGGCAGATACCAGCAGAAGATGGAATCTACAAATCAAAAAGAGAGGTCTTAGAAGAAACCAGCTCTATCAATACCTTGATCTCAGACTTCTTAACCTTCAGAATTATGAGAAAATAAATTTTTGTTGGTTAAGCTTCCTAGCTTGTGGTGCTCTATCTTGGCAGTCCCAGCAAACTAATAATGACTTGTAAAGGAAGGCATAAAAATAACTTTTTAACATAGTACATAAGAAAGTATCTTTAAAATAAGTCCTATGCATTTTCTAAAACAATCTCAGTTTTAGAAGTTTGAGCTTGTTTACCTTTCTTTATAAAAAAAAAAAAAAAATCTGGGTTGGGGAATGAGAGTGGGGTATGACAGATAGCTCAGAAAGAATGTCATTCTGTTGCTTAGCAGCAGAAAAGAAAACCAAGAGTGTTTTTTAAAAGTTGGAGTTATAAATGGAACACCTGCATCCAGTTTTGATTGCCTCACTTCAAGAATGATAGAGCATAAATTGAAAGAATCTGAAGAAGTGAAAAAACTGATTATAGGTATTGTGGGGGACTAGTATATGACAGTAATCCACAAGCATGGTTCAGCAACTGTTTACTTGGTCTGCTAAACTGTGTCGAGAGTTTCAAGGCTCCCCTTTGCCTTCATCTTCATGAAGTAGAAGACAACAAAAGTAATTGATCTTTAGTTATTTCTGTTGGGTATCAGCAATCATATTTTATCTTTTTATTGTGCCAGTTTATTCAGCAGAGTTATATATAAGTAAAAATTCATACAACCCTGACTGTTGATGAAAGCTCTTGGACTTTCCTAGTATATAAACTTTTATCTTTTGAAAAGGAGTATGATTTGATTTGGTTCCATGAATTTTGCTTCCTGACATGCAAATATTATGGTGTTTTTACCACGTTCTTATTTGATTTAAAGAACACATTATTGTACATTGGCAGGTGTTTTAGTCAGTTTTTTTGATGCTGTGACCAAAAGACCTGACAAGAACAGTGTAGAGGAGAAAATGTTATTTGGGGTTCATGGTTTCAGAGGTCTCACTCCATAGATAGCTGACTCCATTTCTCAGGGCCAAGGTAAGGCAGGGCATCATGGAAGAAGAGTGGTGGAGGACAGTGGGTCAGGACATGATCACCAAGAAGCAGAGAGAGAGAGAGAGAGAGAGAGAGAGAGAGAGAGCTCTGCTCAACAAGGACAAAATATATACACCAAAGGCACACCCCCAAGAAATCACCTCTTCCATACCCTACCTGCTTATAGTTACCCTCCAGTTAATTCCTGTCAGATAATTAATGTGCCATTTAGATTAAAATTCTCATAACCCAATCATTTTCACCTCTAAACTTTATTGCATTTTCTCACATACGAACTTTTGGGGAACACCTCATATCTAAACCATAACAGCAGGAATGGCCTTTCCCTTAACAGAGTCAGTGCAACTAACAAACTCTGTTAAGAACAAACCATGTGTCAAATTAAAGGAATGGAGTCAATGCTGATGACTAAGACTAGGAGGAGAAATTAATAAGAATCTACTCTGATCACCTGCGTAGACTAATGCACACTGTCATTAACTGTTATCTAAAATACAGTTTCAGATTAATTTAAGCAACACACTAAACAAAGGTTATTAGTAATTATTTCATTCTTGTTTTTGGTACCTGGGATTGAACTCAGGAACACTCTACCACTGAACCCCAACCCCATCCCTATTTTATTTTTTATTTAGAGACAGGGTCTTACAGAGTTGCTTAGCACCTTGCTTTTGCTGAGGTTGGCTTTGAACTCTTGATCCTCCTGCCTCAGCCTCCTGAGCCACAGGGATTCCAGGCATGCCAGCACTTCATTCTGAAGCAATCAAGATTTTTAACAACTAATGAAGTTTTATTTACTATCATATGATAAAACTAGTATCCTTGGTATATGTCTCCAGGTTTAAGAATATATCTGTACTTCTCTCTCCTGATTGGCCTTGTAGAAGTTCCTAAGGAATTGTATATGAGGCTTTTGGTGGTGCTGGTTGTGTGTGACCTTAGTGACTATGTTGTGGTTCAGTCAGGGTCAGAAGGCTTGATTTGTCAGTGCAGTGACGGGAGGTGACCCCTTGGAAGGGTAGACTTATTACTAACTGCAGTCATGACAGTGACCAGGAAACCAGGTATAAGAAATCTGCCTGGAAAGGACACCATTCACTAGAGATGGCTAATTAGCCCATTCTCTCACTGTTGCAAGGGCAGCCAAGATAGTTACAATACTTGTGGGTGACCATGGAATGTAAACATTGAGAATTAGTTATGCAGCACAAGTGCTTAAAGGCATCAGCACAGAAATAGGTTAACATCTCTATCTGAACAGGAAGAAAAGAAGTGCTTTTGGAAGAAGATAGGTATAGTCTTTGGACCAGAGCACCTTCTTAGCTGGGCATCATTAAAATGAAGTGTCAAGCACCATATGCCTTAGACTCCTCTTAATGCTTCCACATCAGCCTAACCCCTCTGATAGAAACATTGTTTTTGTGTATTCAGTAAGGTTCCTGATTAAGTCCAGCTGGGGTATAAACTGCTATGTCCTTTCTATTGCAAATCTCTGCTATCCTCCATTATGGGTTGTTGATCATGTAGTTGTTTGTGAGGGAAGATGTACTCGACTATGTTATTGTAGGAGAGATCTACTACAATGATTTTTTTTTTTCAAAGTTTCGAAATGAGACGGTGAGGCAAGGCACATGTGTGAACACTTGATCTTAGATGTACTCCCATTAATACACATGTATTATTGGAATTTGACACATTATCCAGACTTTATTCTGAAGAGCTAAAGTTCTGAGTCTGTGATCCAGGGTAGTTGTAAAAAACCTTAATTAAGGTTAGGGAACTTTCCTTTTTTCTCCTCAAAGCCATGTGCAAAAAGCTTTATTAATTTATGTCATTTATGATCTCTAATCTTTGCTTTTTAGACATTAGTTAGAATTCTAACTTCTACCACAAATTACCTAAATTTATTATTCATTACTGAATGTATTTTGATAAAATCCTAATTTATTACTTGGGGACATTGCTCTTATGTGTTTGAAATGTATTATATGATTAGTAAAGTTAAATTTGTGATCATGTGATGTCACTAGTCTATATTTTAGCTAGCCTAAGTCTAATATGTAAACTTATTATAGGCCCTTTGTCAATATGTTTTCTATAATCCTGTTTTAGAAGAATAGTAATTTGGAATCCTATCTTCTTAGGTAGAGTATATAATTAAGGGTTGCATTCTTTATTGAAGATAAATAACAATTTTTAACATTGAGCAAAAAAGATTATAAACAGTTATAATAATTAGAAACCTATGTTAATGTAAAATATGGAACAAAGTTCTACATACATTGATTATAAAGTTCTTTTTGGTGGGGAGGGAACTGCTTAAATGTTTTATTTAAATCTTTTTCTTTGTTTGGAATACTTTATTTTGTAGTCATTTCAAATGTGAAGAATGAAATGCTGCTCAACAATGCAAGTTTACTTGCTGTCCTAGGTAGTAGATAAGAGCTGTTTTTTTCTGTGTTTGTAATTCTGGCAAATTATCCAGATAATTAATTGTTGATAACACTTTTTGTTATATCTGTAGAGAATATTATTTTAATTAATAATTCAGTGAAAGTGTTTTCCTTCCACACAATTTGAGGTTTTTGTTAACAGAAAAATAAGATGATTTACAAATATCTATACTGTTTTGAGTATGTACTTTGTATCTCTTGGGTTAAAGTGCAAGCCATATTGGGGGCCATATTGTGGGCAGAAAGTATTATTTTTGCAGAGAGATGTGCTTTTATGTCCACTTTCCTGTCATGGACAGTGCTTTAGGCTAATTTTTTTTTATTACACCTTTTTTATTGGTGCATTATAGTTGTACATTTTGATAGAATTTGTTTCAAATCACCAGAACTTTCCCCCTTGCTCCCTGCTTCTTACCCCTTGGTCCATTTCCTCCACTAACTTCCCTTTAATTTTTAGGAGATCCATCCTCACCTTTATTTTCCTTTTTCCTCTCTAGCTTTCACATATGATGGTTAACTTTCTGAGTTTGACAAATTTCATTTAACATGATAGTCTCCAGTTCTATCCATTTTCCTGCAAATGCCTTAATTTCATTTTTCTTTATGACTGAATAAAAGCCCATTGTGTATATATGATACATTTTCTTTTTCCATTTATCTGTTCATGAACACCTAGACTGGTTCCATAGTTTAGCTGTTGTGAATTCTGTTGCTGTTAACATGGGTATGCACATATCACTGTAGTTAAGATCACTTTAGTTCTTCAGGATGTCTTTTGAGGACCCTCCATTCTGATATCCATAGTGGTTGTACTAATTTACAGTCCCACCAGCAATGTAAAAGTGTTCCCCTCACAAGCACAAGGCCCTGAGTTCGATCCCCAGTACCGCAAAAAAAAAAAAAAAAAAAAAAAAAGTGTTCCTCCATGTCCCCTCCAGCATTTATTATTATTTGTATTTTTGATGACTGCCATTCTGACTGGTGTGAGATGAAATCTCTCTGTAATTTTGACTTGCATTTCCCTAGTTGCTTATGATGTTGAACATTTTTTTCATATATTTGTTGACCATTTGTATTTCTTCTTTTGAGAAATGTCTGTTTAGTTCATTTTTCTATTTATTAATTGGGCTATTTGCTTTTATGGTGTAAAGTTTTTTGAACTCTATATATTCTAGAATATTAATCCTCTGTCAGAAGAATAGCTAGCAAATATTTTCTCCCATTCTATGGGTCCTCTCTTCACATTCCTAATTCTTTTCTTTGCTGTGCAGGAACTTTAATTTGATGCCATCCCATTTATTAATTCTTGGCATTATTTCCTGAACTTTAGAGGTCCTATTGAGAAAGTCATGCCTGTGCCTAAAACCTGGAGTGTTGACCCTACATTGTCTTCGAGAAGTTGCATAGTTTCTGATCTCATTCCAAGGTCTTTGATTCATTTTGAGTTGGTTTTTGTGCAGGGCAAAAGATAAGTGCCTAGTTTAATTCTTTTATATATGAATAACCAGTTGTCCTAGCACCATTTATTAACAAAGCTGTCTTTTCTCCAGTATATGTTTTTGTACCCTTGTCAAGGATCAGATGACTATATGTGTGTGGGTTTGTCCCTGGGTCCTCTATTGGTCTTTTTGTCTGTTTTTATGCCAGTACCATGCAGTTTTTGTTACTATTGCTCTGTAGTGTAATTTGAAGTCAGGTATTGTGATGTCTCCAGTGTTACTTTTTTGGCTTAAAATTGCCTTGGCTGCTCTGTGTTTTTATTTTTCTAAATGAATTTTAGGACAGTCTTTTGTAGTTCCATGAAGAATGTCATTGGTGTACTGATAGATATTGAATTTTGTAGTATGGCCATTTGAACAATATTAATTCTGCCTATCCATGAACATTGCAGGTTCCATCTTCTGAGGTCTTCTTCAAGTTCTTTCTTCAGTGTTCTATAGTTTTCATTGTAGAGGTCTTTCACCTTCTTGATTAGATTTATTCCTAGGGTTTTTTTTTTTTTTTTCTTTTTGAGGCTATTGTAAATTAAATTATTTTCCTGATTTCTTTTTCAGTAGATTTTTTTTTTTTTTGGTATGCAGGAAAGCTATTAACTTTTGTATGTTGATTTTGTAACCTGCTACTTTGCCAACTTTGCTTATTAGCTCTAGCAGCCTTTTGGTGAAATTTTTTGGATCTTCTAGATATAGGATCATATCATCTGCAAACAGTGATAATTTTACTTCTTTCTTTCCTATTTTTAATTCCTTTTATTTCCTTCTCTTGCCTAATTGCTCTGGCTAGAATTTCTAGCACTATAATAAATAAGAGTGGTGAGATTGGACATCCCTCTTTTGTCCCAGATTTTAAAGGAAATATATTCAGTTTGTCCCCATTTACTATGAGTTTGATTTTGGGGTTTTCATATTTAGCCTTTACGATGTTATGGTAGGTTCCTTCTATCTGTAGTTTCTTCAGTGTTTTTATCTTGAATGGGTGCTGGATTTTGTCAAAGACCTCTTATCTATTGAGATTACTAAGTGATTTTTGTCCTTAATTCTGTTAATGTGATGAATCACATTTATTTATTTATTTTTTTTCATTCTGCAATTTTTTTTTAATTTATTTTTTTACGTTTACATAGAGTAATGATGTTTCTTTTTTTTCCCTTCCCCCCCACCCCTCCCACCCTTTTCCCTTCATACAGTCCTTCTTTCCTTCATTCTTACGGCTCTCCTTAGCCTAACTCTAAACCTAACCCTAAACCTAATGCTAACCCCTCCCACCCCCATTATATGTCCTAATCCGCTTATCAGCGAGATCATTCGTCCTTTAGTTTTTTGAGATTGGCTTATCTCACTTAGCATGATATTCTCCAATTTCGACCATTTGCCTACAAATGCCATAATTTTATCATTCTTCATTGCGGAGTAATATTCCATTGTATAAATATGCCACAGTTTCTTTATCCATTCATCAACTGAAGGGCATCTAGGTTGGTTCCACAATCTGGCTATGGTGAATTGAGCAGCAATGAACATTGATGTGGCTGTATCTCTGTAGTATGCTGATTTTAAGTCCTTTGGGTATGGGCCAAGGAGTGGGATAGCTGGGTCAAATGGTGTTTCCATTCCAAGCTTTCTGAGGAATCTCCACACTGCTTTCCAGAGTGGCTGCACTAATTTGCAACCCCACCAGCAATGTATGAGTGTTCCTTTTTCACCACATCCTCGCCAACACCTATTGTTGCTTGTATTCTTGATAATCGCCATTCTAATTGGGGTGAGATGAAATCTTAGGGTAGTTTTGATTTGCATTTCCCTTATTACTAGGGATGTTGAACATTTTTTCATATATCTGTTGATTACTTGTGCATCTTCTTCTGTGAAGTGTCTGTTCATTTCCTTAGCCCATTTGTTGATTGGATTATTTGTATTCTTCGTGTAGAGTTTTTTGAGTTCTTTATAGATTCTGGAAATTAGCGCTCTATCTGAGGTATGGTTGCAAAGATATTCTCCCACTCTGTAGGCTCTCTCTTCACATTTCTGATAGTTTCCTTTGCTGAGAGAAAGCTTTTAAGTTTGAATCTATCCCAGTTGTTGATTCTTGCTTTTATTTCTTGTGCTATGGGAGTCCTGTTAAGGAAGTCTGATCCTAAGCCAACAAGTTGAAGATTTGTACCTACTTTTTCTTCTGTAAGATGCAGGGTCTCTGGTCTGATTCCAAGGTCCTTGATCCATTTTGAGTTGAGTTTTGTGTAGGGTGAGAGATAGGGGTTTAATTTCATTCTATTGCATATGGTTTTCCAGTTTTCCCAGCACCATTTGTTGAAGAGGCTATCTTTTCTCCATTGCATATTTTTGGAACCTTTGTCTAGTATGAGAAAATTGTATTTATTTGTGTTTGTGTCCATGTCCTCTATTCTGTACCATTGATCTACCTGTCTATTTTGGTACCAATACCATGCCGTTTTTGTTACTATTGCTTTGTAGTAGAGTTGAAGATCTGGTATTGCAATACCCCCTGCTTCGCTCTTGCTACTGAGGATTGCTTTAGCTATTCTAGGTTTTTTATTCTTCCAGATGAATTTCATAATTGCTTGCTCTATTTCTGCAAGGTACACCATTGGGATTTTAATTGGAATTGCATTGAATCTGTATAGCACTTTAGGTAGTATAGCCATTTTGACGATATTAATTCTGCCTATCCAGGAACATGGGAGATCTTTCCATCTTCTAAGGTTTTCTTTAATTTCTTTCTTTAGTGTTCTGTAGTTCTCATTGTAGAGGTCTTTCACCTCTTTTGTGAGATTGATTCCCAAGTATTTTATTTTTTTCGATGCTAATGTGAATGGGGTAGTTTTCCTAATTTCTCTTTCTGAAGATTCATCACTTATGTATAAAAATGCATTGGATTTATGAGCATTGATCTTGTAACCTGCTACTTTACTGAATTCACTTATGAGTTCTAAAAGTTTTCTGGTGGAATTTCCAGGTTCCTCTAAATATATAATCATGTCATCAGCGAACAGGGATAGTTTGAGTTCTTCTTTTCCTATTCGTATCCCTTTAATTTCTTTGGTTTGTCTGATTGCTCTGGCTAGAGTCTCAAGGACGATGTTGAATAGAAGCGGTGAAAGAGGGCATCCCTGCCTTGTTCCAGTTTTAGGGGGAACGCTTTCAGTTTTTCACCATTTAGAATGATATTAGCCATGGGCTTAGCGTAGATTGCCTTTATAATGTTTAGGAATGTTCCCACTACCCCAATTTTTTCTAGTGTTTTGAGCATGAAGGGATGCTGTATTTTATCAAATGCTTTTTCTGCATCTATTGAAATAATCATGTGATTCTTAACTTTAAGTCTGTTGATATGGTGAATGACATTTATTGATTTCCAAATGTTGAACCAACCTTGCATCCCTGGGATAAAACCCACTTGATCGTGGTGTACTATCTTTTTAATATATATTTGTATGCGATTTGCTAAAATTTTGTTGAGAATTTTTGCATCGATGTTCATTAAGGATATTGGTCTGAAATTTTCTTTCCTCGATGTGTCTCTGTCTGGTTTAGGTATCAGGGTGATATTGGCTTCATAGAACGAGTTTGGGAGGGTTCCCTCCTCTTCTATTTCATGGAATAGTTTGAGGAGTATTGGAATGAGCTCTTCTTTAAAGGTTTTGTAGAACTCGGCTGAGAACCCATCTGGTCCTGGACTTTTCTTTGTTGGTAGGCTTTTGATGACCTCTTCTATTTCATTGCTTGAAATTGGTTTATTTAGGTTGTGTATGTCCTCCTCGTTCAGTTTAGGTAATTCATATGTCTCTAGAAATTTGTTGATGTCTTCGAGGTTTTCTGTTTTGTTGGAGTATAGATTTTTGAAATAGCTTCTAATTATGTTTTGTATTTCACTCGTGTCTGTTGTGATGTTTCCTTGTTCGTTCCGAATTTTAGTAATTTGAGTTTTCTCCCTCTTTCTCTTTGTTAGTGTGGCTAAGGGTTTATCAATTTTATTTATTTTTTCAAAGAACCAACTATTTATTTTGTTAATTTTTCCAATTGTTTCTTTTGTTTCGATTTCGTTGATTTCGGCTCTGATTTTAACTATTTCCTGTCTTCTACTACTTTTGGTATTGGTCTGCTCTTCTTTTTCTAGTGCTTTGAGCTGTAGTGTTAAGTCGTTTATTTGTTGATTTCTACTTCTTTTTTTGAATGCACCCCATGAAATAAATCTTCCTCTAAGTACTGCTTTCATAGTGTCCCAGAGATTTTGATATGATGTGTCTTTGTTCTCGTTTACTTCTAAGAATTTTTTTTATTTCCCTCCTGATGTCTTCTGTTATCCATTCATCGTATAATAGTGTATTATTTAGTCTCCAAGTATTGGAGAAGTTTCTGTTTTTTATTCTGTCATTTATTTCTAATTTCAATCCATTATGATCTGATAGAGTACAAGGTAGTATCTCTATCTTCTTGTATTTGCTAACAGTAGCTTTGTGGCATAAAATATGGTCTATTTTAGAGAAGGATCCATGTGCTGCTGAGAAGAAAGTGTATTCGTTCTTTGTTGGATGGTATATTCTATATATGTCTGTTAAGTCTAAATTGCTGATTGTGTTGTTGAGATCTATAGTTTCTTTATTCAATTTTTGTTTGGACGATCTATCCAGTGGGCCGAGCTTTACCCAGTGGGCAGACTCACCCGTGGCTCTATTTCAGTCCGAGTCTCTCAATGCCTCCCCTTCTTAACTCCTGGGTTCTGGAGCGACAGGGGGTGCAGTCTCCCTCTAGGCCGCCATCTTGGATCGCCCCCATGAATCACATTTATTGATTTGTATATATTAAATGATCCTTGCATCTCTGGAATAAAACTGACTCGATTGTGGTATACAATCTTCTTAATTTGTTGTTTAAACACAATTTGCTAATATTTTTTTAAGTATTTTCACATCTAAGTTCATCAGGGATATTGGTCTGTAATTTTCTTTCCTTGATGTGTCCTTATCTGGTTTGGGCTTTATAGATTAAATATGGATAAATTCTATTTCTTTCTGTTTCATGGAATAATTTGAAGAGTATGGCATTAGTTCTTTAAAGGTTTGGTAGAATTCAGCTGAGAATCCATCTAGTCCTTTTCTTTGTTGAAAGGATTTTTATTACTGCTTGTATCTCATTACAAGTTATTGATCTGTTTAGGTTTCCTGTGTCTTCTTGATTCAGTTTTGGTAGATCATATTTGTCTAGAAATGGCTTTCCAATTTATTGGAGTATAAGTTTTCAAAATAGTCTCTAATGATCTATTGAATTTCTGAGATGTCTGTGATGATTTGTCCTTTTTCATCTCTAATTTTATTAATTTGTTTTTTCTTCCTTTTTCTTTTGGTTAGTTTGTCTAAGGTTTTATCACTCCTGTTTATCTTGCCAAAGAATCAACTCCGTTTCATCAATCCTTTGTATTTTTTTTTTAATTTTCAAGTTCATTGATTTTGGCTCTAATCTTAATTATTTTCTTCCTTCTACTGGTTTCAAATTGGTTTGTTCTTCTTTTCGGTTGTTTATTTGGGATCATTCAGGTTTTCTTATGTAGGCACTCTTAGCTATGAACTTTCCTCTTAGAATTGTCTTCATAGTGCCCCAGAGGTTCTGGTATGTTGTATCACTGTTTTCATTTGGGTGTAAGAATTTTTTAATTTCTCCCTTGATTACTTCTATCACTTATTCACCATTTAAAAAAGTATGTTCAAGCTCCATATGTTTAGATAGTTTCTGTAGGATTTTGGTGTATTGATTTCTAATTTCATTCTAGTATATCTGATAAGATACAAGGAATTATATAAATTATGTATTTGCTAAGAGTTTTTTTTATCGTTTTTTAGTTATACATGACTATAGAATATACTATGACATAATTATAAAAACATGAAGTAAAATTTGTTCTACTTTAGCTCCTATTATTTTCCCTTCCCCTCTTTCCCTCCTATCCCCTGTTCCCTTCCCTCTACTCTACTGTTCTTTCTGCTAAGGCTTGCTTTGTGGCCTAAAATATGGAAAATGTTCTATTATTATTTCCCTGAAGAGTTAATTCATTCTATTAGCCCACATCTCAAAGCCCTCCTTAATTCCAATAATACTTAAGTTTGATTTCTTCATGTTGCCTCAAAGTTTTTGTATATTCTGATCATGGTTACTTTTTTTTTTTTTTTCTTTAATGCTGTCTCAGTGTTAAGGCTGACCACTTTGTCTTCCAGCTCTGATATTATGTCTTCAGCATGATCTACTTTATTAAAAGACTTTCAGCTGAACATTTTATTTGCTTTATTGTCTTTCATTTCCAAGATTTCCGTTTGGTTCTTTTTAAATATTTCTATTTCTTTTATTTCTCATTCATGTTCTGTACTGACATCCTTAATTCATTTAGTTGTTTTTCTTTGTTTTCTTGGAATCATTGATAATTTTTATAATGATTTTTTGAATTCCTTATCTGATATTTCATCCACTTAAATATTTTTGTGATCATTTGCTGGTGAATTATGACCTTTAGGAGGTGTTGTGTTAGCTTGCTTTTTCATGTTTCTTGTACTCATGCTTTGTTGGAAGGAATGTCTCTTCCTCTTACATGTGGACCTTTTTTAGGGCACAGTCTTCATTTGCCCAAGTGTTCTAGAGTGATAGGGATTGAGACCCCCTCATAGTTATGGTGTACACAACCTTTGTGTTATTTCTCTCTGTTTTTGCTATAGCAATGTATGTCCTTAGGTGGCACCTGGGGGGCCCACCTCTAGCCATTCCTTCTTGGGGCCTGTTCATTAGTTTGGGTTTTTGTCTTTTCTATTCTTTGTATTGAAGAATAGCTGAAGTTTGAATGTCATTAATTTGGTGTGGAACAAGGTGTGCTGTCTTTTGATTGAGTTTGCCTTTGAACTTGTAGTGTCCCCGTAGGTTCCCAGCACCTCACAGAATAGGAGAAAACAATATCAATAACTAATGCAAACAAAATAAAACATTAAATTAAATATTGATTCATTCTATGACATCTACAATATTAATTGTCACAAACCAAAATGGTAGAGTCAGTAGTAGCGATCAGCAAAAAACAATAAGTAGCCATGAACTATATCTGGCATTAAAGCAAATCACAGGTGTCAATTATGATTCATAGCAGTAATAATTACAACAGCATTGATGGTGGGAGGCAGGAGTTATAGAAACTAATTAGTGCAAAAGATGCTGAATACAGTTAATTAAGAGAAAAGAAAATGTGATAATAAGGTAGAAAAGAGTTTACAATTCCAAAAAGTGAACAGAGAATGCAAAAGAGATGTAGTATGTAATGGTTATAAGAAAGGAGGAGTAAAATATAAGTAACAAAGTAAAGGGAGAGTGAAAGAACAATAGAATTTGGCTATTAGCAAAAGAAAAGAGAAACAAATGAAAAACAATACAAAACAAAACCAAAATGTACTAATCAAAAGTACATTTAAAAGTACATTTAATCAAAAACTGTAACCCTCAAAAAAAAAGATAAGGCAACTAAAAACAACTACATTTAAAAAATGCTAAAAATGAGAAAAAAAGAAACAAATATGTTTATGTATATGTGTCCGTTAACCAGTCAGCACAGCAAACATACACACACGCGCGCGCGCGCGCACACACACACACACACACACAGATTTCCTAATAAAAATGAAGGAATTGTTTACACTGAGGTGGTCAAAATAGTCAGTGAGAACAAGTGGTTACTGTCTGTGCCCAATGTCTTTCTTTTCATTTATTTTTTTATTTTTTTATTTTTGAACTGTATACTGAGTGCAAGAGCAAGGACTGAGGGTTGTTAAACCCTTCCACTTTTTATATTGCTAACCTAGCTGCCAGCTGGAGTGGCCTAAGACTGAACCTGGTTCAGGTAAGTCTCAGCTGCCCTTCTCCCCAGTATGAGGTAGGATGGGATGGGAAGTACTATCGGTTGGAGTTTTGTCTGCCCAGACCTTATTGATGCACTCCCAGGGTAGGTCCACTGCAGAATTCTAAGAGTGGAATTCCTGCAAGTGGAGCTCAGGTCTAAACAGGCCTCAGAGGCTTTGTTGGGTGGCGGCGTCTGCTCTGGAGAGATTATATCTACATCCTTTAGGGCGTGGCAGTTGCAGATCTCTGCTCGAAGTCTGGATCTCAGGAACCTCTCAAGGATTCTACTTAGTGGGGGAACCAATCCTTTACCCTCTCTGCTGCCCATGAACACAGGCTTTCCAGCTTCCCAGCCTTAGTCCTTGAGTGTATTCATACTCACCTTTCAGATTCCTTACCCACTTAAGTTGGTCATGTGAGTTACCAGACTCAAAGGGGGAAATGAGTTGGGCTCCCCTTCACTTTTCCAACTTGAATCCCCCTGGGTTAGATATTCTCTGTGCTTGTTTTTCTCCTATTCTCAGTGGACCCTAGATCACCCAGCAGGCACTTCTAGAATAGTGTAGTTGTGTTTGCTGAGAGCTTCTGGCTCCTGCAGCAGCAGCAGCTGCAGTGTGACCACATCAAGATGGCTCCTGCTTCAGTTCTCTGCAGCCAATTGAGAAACACAGGGCCCTTTTCAAGCACCAGTGCACAGTGTAGCCTCTGAATCATCTAAGGGCAGGCTACTTTTCTGATCTCAGTTTTCTTCCATACTAAATCTGTCCCTTGTGCTTCTCACTGTGTTCTCCAAATAAGTGCCACTACTAATTCTGCCTGCACTGGCTTGGCTCCAATATAGTCTTTCTTCCATTTACTGTACTCACATTTCTGAGTCTCTGAGACACTCTGACTGTCCAGTATTGAGTTTTGGTAAAATTCCTCTTTTACCCCCTTCACAGAGAAGCAGTACTCCCACTTCACAGCAGAAGGAGTACTGCAGAGGCTGCTTGAATCTCAAGCCATGGAGCAGCCTTCTACTAGTCTGCCATCTTGAATCTCTCTCCCAAAGTTCTTGATTTTTTTTAAGATGTACATGATATGCATAAATATAACTAACTACTAAGCCATTAATCTGAACTGTCCAAAAGTTATATGTGAATATAAGATCATTTTTATTATTTTTGCTTAGAAGTCTAGAGAATGAGAAGTTATGAAGTTTATGAGTAGTAGTTTTTTATAAAACTGTTAAACATTTGAATTCATGCCTTCTTTTATCTATTAATACATTTCCTTATAACAAGAAAAATGTATTAATAATAATAACTGTATGGCATTTCGTATTTGCATACACTGAACTTTTACATCTATTACCTATCATTTTACTGATAAACTATTTTTGAAGTTGAAATTGGAGCATCTGAATATTTGGAGGCTTCACTAAGGACAGTATGGGGAATAAAATTGCTAAAGAAACAGAGAAGGGCAGTTATGAAAGGAAGGTGAAATAGTCTTTTTCTTATTGTAATCATTGCAATGTAGTGTTTATGAACTAATTCCTTTACAATTCTTTTCTGAATCTTAGTGAATTGTCAGGAATTTGACCCATGAGCATGCTTTTCCATTGTTTTTGTCTAATTGCATTAAACTGTTCACACTCTTTTGTCTCTTGCTTTGTAATTCATTCATAACCTGTTATAATAATTTGCCATTTACTCATTTACTTTGGCACCTTACTATCAGAAATGGCTGTCATGTGATCTACTTGAATATTTAATTAAGTGTGGTACTAGGTTAGGAAGCTACATATGCTTTCTCACCTTGATGTGAGGAGGAGTTAGATTTATTACTAATAGTTTTCCATTGGGTTTTGAAGCTGCTGAACAGTGTTATGTAAGTAGATTTTAGGTAGAATGTAAAATAATTCTTTATGAATGCATGTTTACCAAATGACTTTATTAGAGTATGTTTTGATAATCTCTAGAAGAAATTATCATGGATTCAGTCATTCTTTAGCTAATTCCTTTCTGTAATGATTTAAATAAGGCTGGTTTTTATTTGAAAATTAGAAACCCATTTGAAAATGAATATGTTGACTTGCATTATTAAAGCTTCTAACTAAATTATATTTTAGTCTTATAGAACTATTTTTGTGCTTCTGCTGAATGAGTTTTACAGAATTAAACCAGTAGAATTTGTGGAGTTGGGGATTCAAGATACTTTATGTCTTAAATTAAGAGACTCGTAAAATTTTACTTTTTATTTCTGAATGCTTTTTTCATAATACACAATGCAGTTTTGATTCGTCCTTTTGCATGTTCTAAATGTGTAGAAGTGTTGCAAGTATTCATTATGGTAGAATTGTTTTTTTCTTTTAAGTAGGGATATATAAACTTTTTCCGTGGATGATCAGATGATAAATATTTTACACCTTGCAGGCATATATTCTTGGTTACAAATATTCAGCTCTGCTGTTATAGTGTAAAAACAGCCACAGACATAGGATGGGGATGGCTTTGCAGTAGAGCATCTGCCTAGCATGGGTGAGGTTCTGAGTTTAATCCCTAGCACCTGAAAAACATAGAACAAACAACAACAAAAACAAATCCAGCCACAGAGAATACATTAATGAGTGGATGTGTCCTTGTTGCAATAAAACTTTATTTACAAAAATAGCAGTAGATTGGATTTGGCCATGGGCAGCAGTTTGCCAACTCCTGCTCTAAACTGTTGCATCTGTGATTTCTATGAAATAAAGCCATTTTATATTTGGACATAAAGTATAAGTTTCTTGATAGTTACTCCTCTTTGCTTTGAAGTTAACAGCAATATTTTGATTCTGAATACTAACAATATACAGAAAGAATATTCTAAAGATAATCTAGAAGGAATTGCTAACTGGATTTAAAAAAGTTATGCAAACTGTTTCCATAGATGTGTTCTCTTAGCACATCTGAGTACTCCCCTAGTCTCTAGCTTTTCATTGATGAGCTCTGTGGGAGAAAGCCACAAAACTGGTAATTTGTACTTGCTCACTTCAGTGGTACCTGTAGACCCTTTTATCTTCTTTCAACTCCTTGTTATGTTCCTCACAGCATCTGTTCCTTTGGTCATCACCCCTGTATCCCCATCTAAGTCTCACCATTTGATCTCACATCTCTTATTCAACAAAGATGAGTGATGTCATTCAACATGAATCTTCTTTTGTTCTATAGTCCTTTTCAAGGTGAGAATAAAAAATTATAGTTCCCTCTAAGATTAAATGATTTTCTAATTCCAAGTTTAATGTGTAGACTGGTTAAGTTGTTGTGACATATTTGCCAGAATAATTGTAGTCAACCATTCCACAATATGTTTTCTAGGTATATATGAATAGTCCCTTAGTTCAAAAGGGAGTTAGAAGGATATTCTATGTTAGGTCTTAAAGTTAACAGTGTCTTAAAGTTAACAGTCTTTAAGATAGACAGTAAGTAATAGATAGTCCTCTAAGGAACATCCCAGGCAGGTTAATAATGGTATTCTTGATAATAAATATTTATTGTCTTACTCTTCTTTTTAATTAGAAGGACTGATTCACCAGGGAATTCATCTAAAACTCTAACAAGAGAATCTTGTTATCCAGCCTGGGGAGGGATAATCAGAGCTGGGTAGCAGGCTCTCTCCAGGCTACTTTAGGAATCTGGATGAAAGTCTTAGGAAAGGAGTGGTTTTGGTATAGGCAGATATACTAAAGAGTACATAACGATTTGGCATTGACCATGCCTCAGGGTCAGAACTAAGCTAAACCTATTGCTGTTTCTGCAGTATTCCTAGTTCCTGTGCAGATCACTACCCTTCAGTAGAATTCTTGGTTCAGAAGGGAGCAATCTACAAGATCCTTAGACAGAAAGGAATAAAATATCTGGGGTTGGAGGGTGAAGGTTGAAAGAAATAAAAGCATCTTTTTAAAAAGAAATAAAAATTATGAAGCACAAATAAACTAAACAAGAACAAGTAGTTGTGAAAAAGGACTGATTAGAAACCTAGGAAATAAATTGTATTCATTGGAATTTTAATTCAATAGATGAGATAAATTCTAAATTGGACACAGAGTTTTGCTAAATTAGAAAGAAGTTTGAGGACTGTACTTAAGTTTGTAAAAGCTGTGAATGTCAGGCACTGCTATAGTGTTAGACACTGCTAAGTTTTTTGTATTTGTAAAATTCCAGTTAATTCTCAAAACAACCCTATTCATTCATTTAATAAATATATTATACTTACTATGTTCCAGTCACTAAATTATTTATCTCTTGTTTTATGTCAGTTATTCTAAACTTAGTGGTTTAAAACAACCTGTATTTACTATCTCACCCAGAATCCTGGGAGTGTTTTATTAACTGTGTAGTGTTACTCTAAGGAGACCATAGAAAGGCCTCTAAGGAGGCTATAGCCAAATTGTTACCTGGGGCTCCAGTCATTCCAAAGCTTAACTATGGCTAGAGGATCAGCTCTCAAACTCACTCTCATGCCTATTGGCAGGGCTGTTCTTTAGCTCTTGGCCAGAGGCCTCTATTTCTCTCCACATGAGAATATCCATAGATTGCCTTGAGTGTTCTCATGACATGGAAGCTGACTTCCACAAGTGACTAATGGAGGAAGAAGGAAAGCTAAAACAGGAACCATAGCCTTTTTATAACTGGATTAGTTAGGGTTCTCTAGAGAAATAAAACTAATAGGAGACATATTAAGAGGTTTATTACAAGGAACTGTCTCATGTGATTATGGGGCTGGCATGCCTCAAGGTCTCCAGGCTAAGTTGGCAACCTGGAGACCCAGGAAAGCTAATAGTATAGCTCCACCCTGAAAGCCAACAGGAGTCCCAGGAAAAGATGATGTTCTGTTTATATCCAAAGTCAAGACAAAGCCAGTGTCCCAGTTTGAGAGCCATCAGGTGAGAAAAATTCCCCCTTATTTTGTTAAAACAAAAGGAAGGGCAATCTGTTTTACTTACTCTGCTGATTTAAATGTTAATCTCACCCAAAGCACACCCTCATATAAACACCCTTAATAATATTTGACCAAATGTTTGCAAACCCAGTGGCCCAGTCAGAATGATAAATAAAATTATTCACAATAACCTAATATCAAAAGTGGCATGCCTTCACATCTGCTGTACACAGATGGTTAAAAGTAAGTCACTAAGTCTAACACACACTCTCACAGGGAAAGAAATTAAGCTCTACCTCTGAAAGGAGGAAGTCTGGAATAATATGGACTTTTTTTCAAGCCACTGTAACCACTGTAACTTGGGAAATTCCAATATTCATTGAATAGAAGTTCTAGAAGAAAAAAAAAATGGAAGGAATGGTAGAAAAGTAATGTTGGAAGAGAGAATTGGTAAGAATCTTCATTTTTCATGAAGAACAATGTGAATCTTCAAATCAGATGAACTCAGAATATCAAATAAAATAAATGAAAATAAATCTTGAGAGTTTATTTGGAGGTTCTAGCAGGGGACCTCAGCTATTTATATACCCTTGACCAAAATAATGGTCCTCCTGTATTGGGGAAGGTCATCCTCTTTGAGTGCACAGCTTTAGGAGGGACACACATGGAGTGGTGAGGGAGGAAGGGGACACCCCTCTATCCAGCCAGATAAGCTGAATCAACCCAAACAGTCAGTGGAGTAAGAGATGTCTCAGCCAAATCATCCTCACAACCAAAAATAAATCTTTATAGACATACGGTGACTAAATTGTGATCCTTAAAAATAAAGGGTCAAGAGCTATTAGAGAAAAAAAAAAAAACTATCCACAAAAGAAGACAATTAGACTGAAAGTAGGCTTCTTATCAAATAATGGTGGCTAATAGTTAATGGAGTAATATTTTCCAAGTAGTGAAAGAAGGTAACAGTTATCTTTAAGTTTTAAACTTGACTAAACTTTTAGTCAAAATTGAGGATAAATAACATGTAAGTTTTTTAGCTTTATGACTCAAATTTCTTATCTATAAATGGTAATAATGATTATCGTTCATAGGTTATTATCTGTTCTATTCACTGATATATTCCAAGTGCCTACATAGTAGGCATTCATAACTATTTGTTAAATGAATGAATGGGGTTGTTATGAGGATTAATTAAAAAATTTAAAACAATGCCTGATTTGTCAATATGTACTCAGTAAATAATAAGATTTTACTACCTGTTCACTAAAGAACTGTTAAAAGTATTTCTCAACAAAAAGAAAAATTCAGTGAGGAGGTATCAGACGTAATAAATAATTTAAAAAAATAGATAAGATGCCAGTAAGTTAATTAATGGTCATGGGGAGAAAAAAGAAAGAAAAGTAATCTTTTTGTATTATTTTGAAAAAGCTAAAACCAAAATTTAGAAGGTGATTCTAAAATCAATGGGAAAGAACAAAGGGCCAAGAAAAACTGAGAGAGTGTTGAGGAATGAAGGATGTTTACCCTACTAGATTTTAAGATTTATTACAAACTATAATGATTGTTAAGAGTTGGGAAAGGCAAATATACTAGTAAAACAAAGTGATCCAAAAGTAAACACACACATATACAGAAATGCAACATTTGACAGAAAGCATCACAAATTAGTGGATAAGGAAGACTTTAATAAATTGAACTAGACAAGGGGTGAGAATGAAATATCCTCCTGTATATAAAAATTGTTCATTAAGAACTTAATGACAAAATACTTTAGAGCTTTTATTTAAAATAAAAAGAAGGATATTTTGTCTTGAGTAAAGGACTGTTTAAAGACAACAGAATGCAAGCATAAAGGGAAAAAAGATTAATGTGACTATATTAAATTTTTAAAAATGCACATCTCAAAAGAGCCTGTATTCAAAGTGAAAAGCCAAGTCTCAGATTTAGAGAAGGTATTTGTAATGAATATAACTAACAAAGATTGGTGTCCAGTATACATAAAGAATTCCTGCAAGTTAAGAAGGAAAAAAACAGCCACACAGGAAAAGCAATAAACAATACGATTAAGCAATTTACAGAATAGGAAATATGAGCGGCCAATAAACATATGGAAAGATCCCCATCCTCACTGATGATCATACTTCTTCAAATTATACCATTCCATATTCATCAGAGGGACAATTGTTACAAAGAATGAAAAGACAGTTACACTGACAAAGATGTAATAACCTAATATACTGCTTATGTAAAAATAACAAACATTCAGTAGAGATATTTTGAAAAATTTGAAGTCAGAGCTTACCAAAACATAGAAATTGTAACTCTGAGGTGTGCTCTAGAGAAATGTTCTCCTGTATGCACAAGAAAGTACATTTCAGAATGTTTATTATAACACTTTTGTAATAGTGAAAATTGTAAACAAGTACTCATCAAATGAGAGTATATGTTGTAATATATTTGTATAATGGAATATTATACAACAGTTAAAATAAGTGAACTAGCACTATATGAGGCAGCGTGGACAAGTACCTCACAAAACAAATGAGGAAGTTGAGAAGTACACATATATACCATGTAGAACAATATTAAATACTACTAATGGATATATAGTGTGAAGTAAAATTTATATCACCTTTGTGTGTGTGTGTGTGTGTGTGTGTGTGTGTGTTGTATCTCCAACACAAGTGGCCTACCACTGAGTTTTTAAAATTTTATCTTAAGGCTACATTGCCCAGCCTGGCCTCAAATTTGCTATCTTCCTGCCTCAGCTCCCCAGTGTCTTGGAATCACAGGTGTGGGGCACAGTGCCCAGCTTCAAGGCATGTTTTTAAACACCAAGTCATTATAAAGTTACTTATATGGAACTATATGGATGGTTAGAGGGATTCAAAAATAGAGATGTTAATAAAGAAGGAAAATGTGATAAATCTGAGTATTGACTACATGGGTATTATATTGGACCCTATACTTGTCATGTACTTGAGATTCTTCATAATAAATCATTTTAAAATAAATCACAAAACATGTTTCATGAACTGTTTGTAGACCTACACATGTGTATGTGTTTGTATATATTTTTAATTTAAAATGTCTTACCCACAGGGTATGTGAAATACTTTTTAGAAATTCTAGTATATTCTGGATCTTGCTCATGGGAAAGTCTTATAAAACAACTTCCTTATAAGACTTTGGTACTGTAATAAAAACAAACCTAATTGCTATGTCCCCATCTGGTAGTATGTCAGAATGGCTTAAGTATTATGAAGAACCTTAAAGTTAATTTGTCTTCATATACTCTTTCTGCTGTTAACATTCTAAGAGCTACATAGGATTGTCTTGTAAATGTTATTGTGAAACAAGTATAAGTATAAAATCAATGTAAACTTTTTTTTTTTTTTGCTTAAATTTAAAGAAATGCTCAAGAGAAAAATAATTAGACCTAAGTCTTATATTCCTCTAGGGCTTATTATAACTCTTACTGTATTATTTTTCCTTTAAATAAATTTATTCTTATGTAAAATACTTTCTTAATTTTTTTCTCAGTGAAAATATCTGAAATTTGACCAAATGTTTTGTGTTGTCACTGACACATTCTTCACCCCTCCCTCAATGTGTTCAGTAACTGAACACATATAAGTGAGTTGTACAGTAGCTTAATTTTGTTAGATATAATTTAGCTCAGAGATTTAGAAAATGATTTTGCTGTGTAAGTTTGAATAGTTTTCTTCTAAACATACAAAAGAAAAGCTAGAAATTTGGATATTTTACATTGCTTTATTTCTTTTTACAGATTTTCCTTGTAGGTGTGTCAAAATATAATCAGGACTTTAAAAATATTTTTAGACTGCTATGATTATGTAGCAGTCTAGCATATCTTTGGGTTTCTTTAGTGGTGAGACCGTTTTCATTGGACTGGATAGATGGGCTTAAATGGCAAGAACATGACTAGAAAGTGCATGTTAGATATGTTTCAGTCAGCATGTTGCTACTGACAGGTGCTCAATGGTTGTTGATATCCTTGTCAGCAAAGAGAATCCTTTGACATTAAAGTCACCAGCTTAGTCCTGATTTGGGGTGACTCTATTGGCAGTTCCATCAGACTGCAACTGATGAGTGAATGTCAGAACTGCTGCTGTTTTTCAGGAGTGTCACTAGGCCCCTTTGGTGCATGCATGCGCACTCTCTTCCTGCGCTCTCGCTCACTCGCTCTCTCTTTGGAGGGAGGGTGGTTTAATTTTCTTATAACCAGGCTTTCAAATTGCTTACCTCTGGGAAATAAACTGAGAGGTTACAGGGAATATAGTATCTTTGGGGCATGCAAAACCATATACAACGTGACAACTTACATGGAGCCTAGTAATGATTACCTTGACTCCAAGCCAATCAATGGTGAGTGCACCTGGGGACTCATTAAATGGCATTTGTGGAATCTGTAACCTAGGTTTTGAGCCGTATTTCAGGAAAAGCAGTGACAGCTTTTAATGTCTAATTGACCTCTTCTCTTTGTTTCACTTTCATTCACTTTCCATATTTGCCTGTGATGTGGTCCCCAATGGCAGCAAACAGCACTGCTCAGCATTTTGAACTTCTGTTCAGAGCTTCAGCACCTCAGTTTGGGCAGTTGTGTAATGGCAAGTATTTGAAAATTCTTTATATTCAATTTCTTTTTCTCTTTTTCTTCCCATGATTGAATTTTATCCTGATTTGCCACACCCCACACTTATCCACAGTTTCTGATTTATGGTTAACTGTTTTGTACCTTACTTTCAAACATTTTTCTTCAATTGGAGAGGATGCTTTGAAACACTGACATTTATCAACAAGAGCAAGGAAAGTACATGGAGTAAAAAAAGTTCAGTTCTACCCCAGCCAGCTATTATCTCAACAAGCCATCTACCTCTCTGGGTTTCTTTACAAAATAAAATGTCAGTCATGCCCACATGTTAATAGTTTGGTAATTTTTCACAAAATTAATTTTGGTTTTTGTAAATTCTTGGAATATTTCTTGGAAATACTGATAATAGGCTTTTTTATAGTTTTTTTTAAACTTTCCTACTGTGCAAAATAAAAAGATCAACACCCTATGTTAGAACTCAGTTGTTTTTGAAATTTTACTCTTCTGTGAAAGCCAGAATCCTAGGGACTGTTAAATTAGAAAATCTCTAAAGTCCTTCAAGATTTAAAATTATGATTTCACATGCCCCTGCAAGAAGTTGTGAAAAAAATTAAATTTTTCAACTCAACTACTTAATTATGTAGCTTACAGATAACACTGAAACTTAAGGGATAATCAAATTCTTGGGCTATGTGTGTGTGTGCACATACATACTCACCAGAAGTGAACTTCGTGTGGAGCAACCTATTTCTCTTCAGTTTCTTCGATATTTTCAACCACAGATTTAAGAGATCACCAGACCTGTCCATTTTCCTATCCACTGAACAGACATGAATAAATAGTTTGGTTACAATGGTCCAGAGAAGTTCTGGTATCCTAGACTTGGAATCAATAGATAGCATCTCTGACCTAAAAGGCATCCCAATTGAGCATCTTTTGGAGCTTAGCGATGGCTTCAGAGATCTCTCAGGATTTGGCAATGTAGGCTAGACAGATGTCTCTTATAGTAACATATTTATCTCCATTGGTTTTTATCCCAGTGGTCTTTAATTCCTGGCAGTCTGGTATTGTTAAACTACAAGCGTAATCAGTCCATTCTAGTCTTTTGAAATAACCTTGGAAACCACAAGTTTTTCCTTACTTCAAGTCAAATTCTTACCTTTGTAAGCCATTTCATAGCTTTCTTTGAATCCCTGTAGTGGGTTTTCTAGATGAACCCAGTGATAGTTGATGGCAGTTTCTGTGACAACAAACCAGCCACTTGGATCTTTGAATATTACTAGCCTGCTCTTGTTAGATTGGTTAAAAACAGACAAACAAAAAAACCTGTTTTAAAGAGGTTGCCTATTCTGCTTGTTATTTACCTCCTCTTAGACTGGAGTAATATTCCCTAGAAAAGCAAGCCTCTAGCCACAGACACTTTAAGAGTTGGAAATATATATATACAGAGAGAGAGAGAGAGAGAGAGAGAGAGAGAGAGAGAGAGAGAGAGAGAGAGAGAGAGAATTAGAATTTCATGTATTGCAAGTCAGCATTTTCCTAAATTGGTCCGTGGAAAAATGGATCCTGACAGATATTCAGTTATAAAAGGGTACGTATGTGAGGGCACAGTGAAGATTTGTAATCAAAATTAGGAAGTGATACTATTGTGTCCTCCTCTTAGAGTTTTAACTTGCAACAAAGAAACTCTTGCCTTTGCTAAACCCAGTGTTTTCTAGCCTTATTGGACTATTGAACCTGTTTTGCTATATTACATATATTAATGTATAATATACTGTGCTTTAGGGAAATAGACTTTTTTTAAAATTGAAGTATGTTTTTACCAATAAGATTGTTACCATTGTTATTTGTTTGCTAACTATAAGTTCTTGACAGAGAAATTAAAAAATAATGCTAATAATGCTAATACTGCTGTTAACATCATGATTAGGGCCTTAATGAGTGTCATAGAAATACTGTTCTTATTTCACAGAAGGTTCAGGGTTCACCAGGACAGTGACATGTACAGCTGTTGGTTGATAGTTTAATACCATGCCTATCTCAGTTTCTTTCCTATCAAGTTAGTCAAAAATCAGAATGTTTCACTGAATATTTTATTTTTGACTCTCCAAATGGTAGCAATTTATAGATTTGTGTTATTTATGAACCTGTTACCCTCACAAGTAGAGCACTGTATTGACTTTGCACAGTGCTTATGATTTATTATTTGTCTTCTCTGAACATTTTTCTAATGGCGTACTTTTTCCATATTGAATATAATGTAGTTACAAAATAAGTTGTGCCACTTTTTTCTGAAACTAATCTTTGTGCTTCAAGTGCCAGTTTGACAGATTTGCAATGACAAGAACTTCTGAAGAGTAATATCTTACCAAACAAATCTAGATGTTTTAGCCACTGCCATAAATATTTTTGGTAGGACTCTGAAATTTTTAATTTTTCCTCTCATTAGGAAAGAGATTTTTTAAAATTTGTATTGTAATAACTGATCATCTCTTCAGTTTAAAGTTTTATTATCCATGGGCATGGAAAACGATGAACAAATAGATAACAAAGCCCAAAAGTATTCAGAAGTTTGTTTAACCATTAGTTCCAGCTCTCTCTCTACGAAATCTTTTAGCCAAATTTGTAAGCAAGTGTATTGGTTATAATTAGGTTCAACTGCCAGTGATAGAAAAACTCCAGATGACTATGTTTAAACAAGAGAGTCATTTCTTTTTCATGTAATGAAGTGCTGGAAGTAAGCAATCCATGCTCTTCTCCTTAGACTCCCAAGAGGTCCTGACCTCTAGATCACTGCTCTGCAGTCTCTCTATGTCATATGTTTGATCTCTTGGTTTACAGTGAAACTTCAGCCATCATATCTCTAGGTCAGGCAACAGGAATGATAAAAAGGCATAATACCTTCCCTTGAGGACCCTTTCCAGAAGTTGCCTTTGAGGATTCTTTCCTGTTATCCAGAACTTAATTATATGACATACTTTTGCAGCTTGAAAATATGGAAAATATAGTTTTTATTCTGGGCAGCCTGAATTAATTTTGCTCATTTATTTGTCTCTGACTTTCCAAAAAATGTGAACCAAAAAATATTTTTTGTTTACTTTTGTTCTTGCTATCTAGAGTGGTGCTAGCACCTAATGGTAGCATAAATATTTATTGAAAGTAGAATAAACAAGTGAACAAAATAAATAATCATTGTAAATCTTTACTACTTTATTTCTTTTTTGTCTTCTGGTGATAACTTTGATACCTGATCATAACAAAATCAAATGAATCTCTTAAAATAATCTACTTAAAGAAACATTAAAGCATATAAAGCCCAAGAACTGAAATGTTAAATCCTTAATCAATAGATGCTTATCCTCTAATAATGAAATAAGTATTGGATACCTTCAGTAACTGGCAGTAATTAACGTTATCATCTAAGTTATTTTTCTGTTGTATGTTTAGTCTGTAAAAGCCTCACTTAACCCAAAGCTACTATCCTCATAAGTTCTGTCAACATTTCCACACAATTTTAGAACCTGCCAAGGTGCACACCTTCATCAAAGAGATATTATATACCTACCTAAGTATGTTAATATATGTAAAATAAAAGATACTAGGCCCAGTGAACAGGTAGCAGCCTCAAAGTCAAAATGGTAGGCATAAAAGAATAACACATAATCTTCAAATTCTCCATGATAGACTAATGACTTAAAATTGCTTTGGGATTTAATTCATTAATGTCCTCTATCAATTCTGTTAAATGGAGTTTCAAGTAAGTGATTACTTTTGCTGTTTCATGAAACAGTGGCAGATCTATAAGATGAATGGATAAATCTATACTAACAAGGATATGGGTATATTTACATGGAAGCAAACAATAAGAGATGATTAAGAATATTTTAACAAGCTCTAAATAGTTTGCATTTCTGAGCACAACATATAAAAGTTTGGAACTCTTTGATTTCCAGATTGAAGACTATGATGTGATAGCTAGCATGATAGGAGCCAAATGTAAAAAGCTCCGGACCCTGGATCTATGGAGATGTAAGAATATCACTGAGAATGGAATAGCGGAACTGGCTTCTGGATGTCCACTTCTGGAGGAACTTGACCTTGGCTGGTGTCCCACTCTGCAGAGCAGTACCGGGTGCTTTGCCAGATTGGCACGCCAGCTTCCAAACTTGCAAAAACTCTTTCTTACAGCTAATAGGTCTGTGTGTGACACAGATATAGAAGAACTGGCGTGTAACTGTATCAAATTACGGCAACTGGATATATTAGGTAAGGATACAATATGTGTTTCTTTGCAAGGAAACCAAAGAGAAACTTACAAAATTTTTCCCGAGAAGACTATGTGGTTTGATAAAAATACAAAATAGATAAATTGATATAAGGAATAATTATATATGTACTTAAGTAAAACAGTAAGGTCAGTAACAACTTTATAGTTAAACCTGTCAAAAGTTCTAAATAACTATTCATTTTTGGTCTAGTTAGAAGAGTGAGAATTTATATGAGCTGTGTTCTCCATTTTTGTTGAGGAGAAAAGAAGAAATGAATCCATTTATATAATGAATTTAAGTTAGATTTTGTTTTAAAATTTATTAATGTTAAACTGTTAATAAAGGAGTGTTGTGAAGTCTCCATCCCTGATAATTTCAGTTTTTAGAAATAGTTCTACCCTGAGGCAGATCTGTTGAAAATTCTTTCCAGTTCTGGGCTTCTTTGTGTCTTTACTGCATTCATCAACAAGGAGCCCTTTGAGATCTCATTACTTACTTCTTATCTTAGCCAAAGGTGTCACTGTAGTTGTCATTGCCCACACAATGGTACTTTGTGATCTCATATAGCACTCAAACTGTTTTCAGGCAGTCTATTACTACTAATAGGTTAGTTCATAAAGTATGTGTATATCCCTTCCTCTTTATTAAATATTCAACAAAAGGAAAACTCAAAGATTTTCAGCATCTGTGTTTTTAGTTTCTGTTAAAATTTCTCCACTTTCAGGTTTATGATACATTTGTAGATGCTGCTTATTCAAGCAGCCTGTTACTTATTCAAGCTACTTTTGGGCCTCTCATGTGCATACTTTGGATTAAATACTTCATCTGTATGATATTTTATTTGATCTTCATAGCTCAGGGAGTTTATATCATTGTCTTCATAGGTGAGGGTACTGGCACCCCGCAGTTAAGTGACAGAGCAAGGATTCAAATGTAATATTTTTGGCTCCAGAGTCAATACCTCTTTTTTTTTTTTTTTTTTTTTTTTTGCAACACCATACCCACTCTATGGTTATTTCTTTTCCATTCTACCCATCTTTCCTCTTGAATTGTCCTAGGCCATTTATGAGAGAAATATTTCAAAAAGTTCAAGAAAAAGTCATGAATTCACAAGAACAAGGAAAGGCAGGCAGAGCCTTTTTAAATGGATGTAGATAGTGCTGTTGCTGATTAAAATCTATTTTATAATGCTTTCCTCCAAAAAAAAATCATATATGCTAGACATGAGCAATAGCCAGTGTCTGAATAGATGCTACAGAATCATGAAGGTGTCAGGAACACTCATTCTAAGCAATGCACAAATGTGATGGGCAGTGGGGTTGGTTGTTAGGTGATCTAAATTTGACCTATTAATTGTCTGAATGAGGGAGTATAACTCAATGGTAGAACATCTGACTGCAAATATATGAATAGCTTTACAGAGAAGTAAAAGAAAAATAAGTATAATGACTTTTTGGAAACAATTTTAACTTTCATAAGTATAAGAGGAAGTATCATAATTATGGTATCATAAATATTAATGGAAGACAACTATCATGCAAATATGTTTAAATGTCTTATTTCAAACATAAGGAAAACAGTGAGCAATATTTACCAATAGTTAATAATTACAGATACATTACTATATGCTATATACTGTTCTGAGCACATATTAATTGATTTAATCCTCAGAGTCTTATGTGAGATAACTATTATTAGCCACAGAAAGAAGAAGCAGGCTCAAACAGATGAACTGATTTGCTCATGGCCTCTTGGCTAGCTGGTGCAATCTAGAGTCTATTCTCTATTTTGGAAGCATAGGACAGGGGACTCTAGTTAAATTTTAAATTTGACTTCCTTCACAGCATTCTCTAAGGCTTTACAGAACTCATGGTTCATCAGGAAATTCAGGTTCTAATGGGCAAGACAAGCAAATAACAATCATAACCCTGGGCTTAAAAAGAATAATAGCTAAAACAGATAAGTGTTTAGGTTAAGGTTGTTACAAAACAGAAAATCAGAAGCCCACTTGGAATAACAAGCATAAGGAAAAGTTTTATAAAGATAGAGTTGTATCTCCTAGATCCCATGAGACCTCTCTCCCCTTCCCTCCTTCTTCTCTCCCTTCCTCCCTTTTTTTTTTACTTTTCTTGTGTTACATGCTTCAGTACCTGTTTCCTACCCCACCCTCCACCACTATGTATTCACAGACTTTTATGTGTGCTTCTCCCTTGATTTTCCGTGTTCTTTTCTGATCCTCATAGCCACCTATGCTTCTCTGGGTGTACATGGCCAAATATAACATTGAAGCCCAGTGTTACCTGTCTTTTGAAATAGGAATCTGTGGACACCAAAGGCTTTGCCTAATCCCAATTTTAAAGTCCCAGGGGAATCTGAATTGGTTTAGCCTTGTGACCAGTCACAGATCATGACAGTATATTTATAGCTCCGGAGCCCACAACAGGAGGGGAATAGAAAGGAGTTATCAAAGAATGAGGCTTAAGTTAACATTTCAGAAATCCTAATGCCCCTCCTACTAGATCTGTGTAAGTGATTATTGTGATTGTTTCTCCCCAGAAAAGCTATGGTTAAAGCAAGATATGTTTTACAACAGATCATCTCTTTAAATCAAGTGATATTTGGTATTAAGTGCCTGCCATCTATCAGATGCTTTACATAATTAATTTAGCATCTAACTAAATATCCCATGATTTCTTCAGTTTTAACATGGGCTAAAATAACTCATCACCCATCACCTATCACTCACTGTAAAACTTACGAAACTGTGCTATATTTATTTGCTTTCAACACTGGTCAGTGAGTTCCTGAGGCAGACATGAGTCTTATTTATCTTTGTATTTACAGTACCTAAAACAGATACTCAATAGGGTTAACAAAGTAGTTGCTCAGTAATTACAATGCAAAGAATTAGAGGTTGAATTATTATAGACATTGCTGCCTAATTTGACCTGTGGGTTAGGGAAAATGAGATGTGAAAACCATTTTATACTAGAGTGACAAAGTCTAGATAGGAAAGTTTAGATGAATGATTAGAAGGGGTTGGAAGCAGGAATAAAGATGACCAGTACTCAGATCTTGGATGCCATATTACCTGGAAACACTCAATGTTTTTGTTTGTTTTTGATTTTTTTTAGTAGAAGTATTTCAGTATGAAGTCTTTTGTTTTAAAAAATGCTTTTAATTTTTAAAAGAACATTTTTTAAGTGTATTTGAAATAAAAGGGGACTCAAGATAGGACATTTATAATATTATATTTAAGGTATTTTGTTTGGTTTTGTTTTTTCAAACAGGAACAAGAATGGTAAGTCCAGCATCCTTAAGAAAACTCCTGGAATCTTGTAAAGATCTTTCCCTGCTTGATGTGTCCTTCTGTTCACAGATTGATAACAGAGCTGTATTAGAACTGAGTGCAAACTTTCCAAAAGTGTTCATAAAAAGGAGCTTTACTCAGTGACTTAATACATGTTCCGTCGTTATAATCAATATGCTTTTGCAGGGTTTTATTTGGGGGTGGTTTTGTTGTATCTTTAGTTTTATAATGATGAGAATTAAGACATTTGTGAATTTTAAAGAAAAATATGAAATTTCCCATTGAATCAAGTAAAAATGTGAAGAAATGTTCTCATGAAATATTGTAAGATTTTCATCAAGAATATGTGAATCACATATTATTTTTACTTTGTGTTAAAGTGAAATTATGCTTTAATCAATAATTATGTTCATAAAAGAATAATATGGAAACATTTTAACTTATTTTTAAAGGGACACTTTAAACATTAAAGTATCATGATATTTATGCAAAAATAAAGTTGTTTTTCTCACACTTTCCTGTAAGGATTTTTCATTAAAGCTTTATGACTCAGCAAATATTTTATCTGGTATTCAAAATTGTCAAGCTAGTTGGGGAAAGAAACATGTTTTTCTACCAAAGATTTTTCTTTTAAACTGTTCAACTGGAAAATTAGTAGTTTTTTCACTTCTGATACATTTATGTTTCATTACTAGATATTGCCAATATAAAAATCTAGGCATAATCAAGAGTAAGAGGTAAACTACTAATTGAAATAACTTTCCAACTGTTAAACAGATGCCTTAAAAATTTGCCAGAGGGAAAGGTTTAAGACTTTTGAATTACATGTGGATTTTATTTACATTTAAAAATCATATATGTGGATTTTGTTTATTTTTTTTCCTGACCCTGATACATTCAATGATTAGAATTCAGCTACAGTTAAGGGGTGACAAAAGGAAAGGTCAAAAAAATAAAAGCAAACATTATTTGTTAAATAGCAAATTGATTTTATATTGCTATTAACAAAGTAGAAAATATTTTGTGCTATGAAAAGGCAAGGCTGTTTTGAATAAGAAACTAAAACTGTGTAGTATAACAAACATTATTTTCTACTAAAGGCAAAAATGTTCTGCAATGATCCTGTAGAATGTGCTGAACAATTTTTAACAAGTTAAATTTAAGATACAGTTTCTCATTTGCATGTGTTCAGTAAGTACATAAGGCTGCCTAATAGTTATCATGTTGGACACATAGATGTAGAACATTTTTATCATTGCAGAAAAAAAAATTTTTTGGACAGCGGTTCTCTAAAATTTCTTGTTATAAGAGCTATTGATTTAAGAAAAAAGCACATTAGCTATTAATATGTATCTTTAAGCAATTTCTGAGGGTCCTGTCAATAATATATTTTCCCCTCAACATTCTTAAGCTAGTAAATTTATACATATGGCAAATAGTAGGCATTCGGTATGAACAAATAAGAATATGTTATTTACATATGCTATTAACTTCTAAAATGTCAAATTTTAAAAATGTAAATTTTATAATTTAATAGTACTATTTAATCTTTTGTAGATTATAAAGAATATAATATTATGAAATATAAAATATTAAAAAAGTAATACAAGTTGGTGGTACATGCCTGTAATCCCAGCAACTCAGGAGACTGAGGCAGAAGGATTGTAAGTTCAAACCTAGGCTCAGCAACTTATCAAGGCCCAAAGCAACTCAGTGAGACTCTATCTCTAAAAAATATTTAAAAAGGCCTGGGGAATGTGGCTTGGTGGTTAAGCACCCCTGGGTTCAATCCCTGGTACAAAAAGAAAAATAATACAATCTCTTCTACATTAAAAAAGTATATATATGAGAATTGCCATCCTGGTCATATCCATAGTATGCCCCACTCAAGTCTTATATTTGAGGGAAGAAGTTAGGAGCATTTGGAAAAGGGCTTGGTTATCCTTATCTTCATACACTGCAATCTTCTTTTCATCCATGAAGGTTTGTAAACATTTCAAATGTCTTATTCAAAGGTGAGGAGATGTATAATTTGATTATCAACTGTTTGAAGTCTACCATTATCTTAAGCTGGAAGTTCACAGTAGTTAAATGCTTTGTGTCAGGTTCTGATTCCAATGATTTGCATTTACTAATTCACTTTAATCCTCACAGCAACTTTAAAAAATAGATGCCATTACTTACTCCTAAGGAAACTGAAGCAAAGGACTTTGCTCATGATCGAGCTGTGGGTGACAGAGCCAGCATGCAAAAACCAGGTCATTTGGATTTGTAGGTGTTGTATTTAACCTATGCTTTTAAGCATCTAGGATGGCATCTGATTCTAGAACAAAGGTTGCAAATCCTTTTTCTGTAAAGACTAGATAGTAAATATGAGGCTGTGACCAAGAGGTAAAGTTGAGATTATTGTGTAGCTACTTAAACAAATAGAGAGAAAACAAGTTTCCACAAAATTTTTGATGAAATTGAAGACATAATGATTAAGAACATTTTTCTTCTTTCCTTTTTTTAAAATATGGCTCTGCTGATGAGAAGAATTAAATAATTTTGGGAGTAACCTTTCACTTTACTGGAATTCAAAGTTAGTATTTCCTGTCATCAAAATGATGGGGACTGCATTGTAGATCAGTGGTGTATGCATGAGACTGTAGGTTCAGTCCTAACACTGAAAAGTGCTAATGCTAATCTGAAAGATCTTAGCATATTTCATTTGTAAAATGTTTTCTTAAAAGTAGGTTTGTCTAATACTTAATCCATGAGAATATGATTTTTGTTGAGCATATCCATCACTTGGAAGGAAGGCATTGATAGAATTATTTTTTTTAATCCTGAAATTTTTCTTTTAGCATGTTATTACTTTGTAGATTAATCACTTCCAATTGAAGATTAGATAGAAACTCCTCTTTGACACAGTTAAATAGATTTTGAAAAATGGAGGATTCATTTGCACTTGGCTTGCATCAAGCCCCCCAAAACACTCCTGGAATTCTAGTTTGAATTACAAAGTCATGGAGTGGAGTTCTTGCTGCCTGCTTGCTTTTATTAACAGGAAGTTAATAAAGCAGCTTGATCTTACTTGTGATTTGAATGTTGTCATCAAAAAAATGTAAGGGTATTTCACATTTAAACACTGGTTTTTTCACATTTAAAACTGGTTTTTGTTTGTAATTTTTGGTTGAATTCATTACAAAACACTATCAAATCTGCAGCAAAATCCAAATTCCAAAACCATTTACTGTGAGATTTAATCCTACAGTCATGATTGTGGGCATTTCTTGTACAGAAAAATTTCAATATCAGCCCTGAGCTCAGAAACTCATCATAAACCTCATACTACCATTAAGCCAGTTAACTGCTATGTGGGAGAACAAAGCAGGATATTCTGTTTCTATATCTGACTAAAGATAAAACTGTGGATGCTTAAATCTTTAAGAGTAAATGATGTTCCCTGTTGACACTACTAGTTCAGTAATACAAGATTGAATAAAATATATTCCACGTAATACCCGCTAGTGAATAATACAGTAAGTAACCACAGGTTTTAAACACCTTACATTTTCATAGACTTTGCTTTGTAAGTTTAACCAGCTAAGTCTTTTCTTAAAAATATTTTTAGCTGTAGATGAACACAATAATTTGTTTATTTTTTGTGTGGTGCTGAGGATCAAATGCAGTGCCTCACACATGCAAGGCAAGTGCTCCATCACTGAGCCACAACCCCAGCCCCAGCTAATTCTTTTTTTGTACCACACATACTTTTACTGCTACCAGTTGTGACACATCTTAGCAGATTCTACTTCAGGTTGTATGTAATTTGTTTTCTTCTTAGAAAATAATCTTGCATGTAATTGTTTCACACAGACAATTTATAGGGACCAACTCTTCAGTTCCTTTATCCTTGTCATGGATTCATCAAATAAACAATAACTAGGCAGTATCAGTAACGTGTTCACTCACCAGTAGCCAAAGAAGACCACTCATGTTCATTCATCTTACTATTTTATTTTTCTGTTTACTGTAGCTGTTGTTCCCAAGGTTCTCAATTCTTCAACTGTTCTTGCCAAAAATGTAATGTAATAGTCTTGGGCATGTTTACTTTTCTTCAACTGATATTATCAAACAAATTTAATTAACTTAGCATCAGTAAATGACTTTCCTTTCTAGGTACCAATTCAGTCCTTTACTTCAGTTGCAGCTTTATTTTCATAAATTTATTCTGCTGTGATAAGTTATCTTGTTTTAAATTTTCTAATTTTTCTGACCACTACATTTATATGAATTAAGGATTTTGTAATGAGTGTTTAGCCTGGTAATTCTAACGTATTCTTTTAAAACAACTATTCTATCATTGCATGTTAAATACCATGCATTGCCATCTAATTTTTAACAAAATAATCCTCACTCTACTATGCCTTAAAAATATTACCACTTAAAGTTTACTTTTCTCTTGCTTTGACATTATAGGTAGACACTGATAATAAAGTGTGTTTTTGTGCATGTAAACAAACTCGATTATCTCATTGCCTCACTTTCAAAACTGATTGTTTCAGGATACTGCCTGAATACAATGGGAGGTTTGGGTGTGTGTGTACACAATATGTGTGGTATTCAAAATGCTAGTGATCACCATTACACTTTTAGTGTGTTTGGTAGCAGCAGTGCAGAATACTGAGAGTACCAAATGAGTCCCAACTCTATGTGGTGTGAAAATAATCATAGACAATTCATAAATCAATAAATGTGGCCAAGTTTCAATAAAAATTTATTTGTGGACAATGAAAGTTAAACTCTACATACTTTTTGTGTGTTATAAAACATTTTTTTTTACCCATTAAAAAACACCTTTAAAGAGGCAGACTGATTTGGTTTGTGGACCCAATTTCTAACCCCTGTGCTATAGTATGATTTAGTCAATTAGTATAATCAATTGTCCATTTCTAATTTCATAAACCATATTCAAACCTATTCTCAGGTGTATTTCTCATTTTACTATTTAGATTTTAAAACAATAATATTTTGTCTTGTTTACCATAACAAGAATTTATGTAGACTCTATACATCAAAATATGAAGCCAAATAACTTGTTAGCTTTTACAACTGTCTGAAATTTTTGTATAATTATTAGTATTTTGCTAAGGTAAATTATTTTCTCAGAGGCTAGTGGCAGAAAAAAATATGTCCCTGATATGTTTGAGAGCATAACCTAATGATACTCTTATATTAATTTCTCTGAAATAAGATCTTTAAAATATACAATATAGACAAAATCCTTCTTTTCCTGTGGAGTGCTTAGTTTTGAACCAAAATATAGAAAAATCTGATTGTAAAAGGTTTTTGTGTGTGTGTGTGTGTGTGTGTGTGTGTGTTTCCTCCAAATTAACTAAAACCAAAGCTCACATTTGTAAGTGTAGTAATACTAGGCAAAAAGAGTCAATAAAAATTATATTTGGCTACCAGGTATATTAATTTTGAATATTGTTTTTCATTTTTTATTTAAAGTTATTGAAGGATTCCTAAAACTAAGACTAATTTTTATTTGCAAAACCATTTATTACACATTTATCAGTGTTACATTAGTTTTCTCCTCACTTAGCCCAATTGATATTGGTATGTCTGAACTTTCCTTTTGCACCACCTGAAAATCTTTCAGTGAATCTTAACTGACAATCTTCACTTTATTTGCATATTGACAATATACTGAAATAAGATCTTTAAAATATACAATATAGACAAAATCCTTCCTTTCCTGTGGAGTGCTTAGTTTTGAGCCAAAATATAGAAAAATCTGATTGTAAAAGGTTTTTGTGTGTGTGTGTGTGTGTGCAAGATTAATCACAACTATTAGAATAGGGGGTTTTGAAATTAGCTAACATTGTTAAGGCTCTGTTTATTTTAATCATAGATTATGGTTTATTGTGTATTTTTACAAATATTAATAGAGACAAGAGTTTTTTGGTACAACAAGAAGTATACTCACTATGTCTAAGTGAAATTTTGGTTTAAATTTTTGAACATATAGATACTATTAGTGGTTTATTTGCATTTTGAAAGGGTCAAAATTGCTATTTTCAGTGGGAAATTTTTAATTCATGAATTTTACAAAGTAATGTAAATGAGTAAAGACAACTATAAAAATTTTAAGGAAAAATATAAAATTAACAGTCATATGATCTCACACATTGCAAAGAATACACCAAAGATACCATCTTTCTCTGTAACAAAGATCTCTACAGACAACTGATTAAGATGTTTTAGATTTTGTTTGCATAAAAAGTTGAAAGTCTAATGATTTCTGGTATTACTATTTTTCTGTACTTTAAAATAATAAACTTGAGTATCTCATTAGCTCACTTTCAAAACTGATAATTTTAGAACACTGTCTTAATATAATGGAAGATTTGGGTCCATATGTTTTTAACACAGATCCTATAGATTAGACAGGATAAGCCTAGAAGATAAGCTATCATCTATGTGCAAAACACTACCAGTCCATCCATACACTATGAAATGACATCAGAAGATGTCATTTTAAATTCTAAAATTACCTGAGTCTGCAATTTAAATGGAGTTTACACTGTTACTCTTTTCTTACATTCTTAGTAATTTTCCCTAATTAAAATGTATTTATTCAGAAACTTGTTTGATTTGTTACTTAAAACAAGCCAAAGTTTGACATGGTGGTTTCCTTTTTTACTTATAAAGTATCTTTTGTAGAATGCCCTTTCCCCCATTACTAATTAGCTCTTAAGTTGTTCCATAGTTCTTAGTCATGCCCATATTTCTGGTGAGCTAAGATGAAATGAATAACACAAGGTAAGACATTCACCCATCTATATTATAATCTCAATACCAACCACAAAAATATATTGATAGTTTTGTGCCTGGCACAGATCAGGGCAAGGGTGCCTGAGTACAGAGAATGCACATAAATAACCACCAACAAATTTTAAAGATTGGTGTTTGCCAAGAAAAAAATTCTGTAGTAAAATAGCATTGGATAGATATAGTAGGTTTAACAAAGTTAGGCAGGCATCTTTACTGCTGGACTTGAGGGCCTCTAAGATGCTCTTGGACACCTTGATGCTGGGGTGAGTTAAGGTTTGTCATGTTCACCAGTCTCCTGTGGAATAAATCACCATTTCTTAGAAACTTCTGTTTTTCAGAGCACAGTTTGAAAAACACCACTAAGCAGTATTATATGGTATTAACAAGAAAGGAATTCACTAGGGTAACTTTTAACAAACTTGCTACATCCCCAAGCCTATTTTGTATTTTATTTAGAGACAGGGTCTCACCAAGTTGCTTAGTGTCTCATTTTTGTTGAGACTGGTTTTGAAATTACAATCCTCCTACCTTAGCCTCCCAAGTCACTGGGATTACAGGCATGGACCACTGCATGTGATTTAAAACATTTGTTTAATATGTGTTTCATTTTGCTAAAACCTTTTTTTAGTGGAAAGTTATATTTCTGTGGTGTTTTATATGGGATATTTGTAAGTTGTTGCTAAGATTACAACCAAAGCCAGAGAATTGTTAAACCTAATACCATTCTTTCTTGATGTTTTAGCTGACAGATAACTCAGTGAAGAATTGATATAGTTGAAGCCCTGATCACTTTTAAACATGTTTAGAAGTCCTAAAAGCAGTGCCACCCAATAAAACTCAAAATAAATATTCCTAAGTCTTCATAATCAGACATATTTGAAAAATTGAAAGACCTAAATGTGTGTAGCTAGCATATATTGACCTCATTGTCATCAGTGTGTTTTTGACCATGTGTGATTACACAGAAAAAAGGAACACTATTGGAATGTTAGAGGACTGGTCTGCCTCTGTCTGTCACAGTGTCTTCTACTGTCCAGTTTATGTGCACTCCTTGCCAGAATTAAGGGGATTGTCTCCTACTCTGGGGTACATCAGTTTTACCAGGGTCTAGAGTACAGGAGGAAGGGCTCCTGGAACATCATCAGGCTGTGTTCCTTGGTGCTTTCAGTTCTGCCATACTTCTAGTAGCTGCTAGCTTTATTCTAACTTTGTAGCCTTAAATCTCCCCTCATAAAACTAACTGGACTGTTTTTAAAGTATTTCAAGCATTAAAATATCAAATGTTAAAAAGGTGGATTTTTTTAAACCTGGTACAGTGGTACAGTGATAAATATTTAACCAACTCTGTAGGAGGAAAAAGCCCTGATTTGTATTGCTTTCCAGTTTTTACTGTGTAAATACTCCCACCATAACTGATTTCAAGCTGTCAATGTGAAGTCATTTAATGCCGAGTTGGGATGAGATTCACACATTTTGCTGTTTTGAGTTGGTGTGAACTAGCTTCAGGTCACCACTGCCAGATGAAGTTATTAAACATTGATATCATAGTTTCTTTAAAAGAAAAAAAGGACATAGGCAGTACTATCAGTAGTCAAGTAGTCCTTCAATATCTATGAAATTCCTCTTTGCAATTGGATACACTGTAAGAATAAAAAGGAATTTTTCTAACATTAAACAATCATAAGTAGGAAATAAGGAGTATTAAGAAGAAAATATATGAAAAACTTTATAAGGAAAGGCAAATTATTTTTGCTGATGTAAATCTGACATAAATCATGTAAGTTGATAGGGCATTGAATGTGGGCTTATAATTTTTTTCCCTTATATTTCCAGGGACTTTGAAAATTATATCCCCAGATAAACCGTGACATTTCCTTCCGGCACATTGGTGAAATTTTACATCATGAAATTGTGAAACAAATTAATTACAACTATTTTTCAAACACAAATGACCATAACTCAAATATGCACCTATCATATACCAGGTTTAAGACTACATAAAAACATTCTATTCATTAATGTACTTTTAGGAACATTGAGAAGATATTTACCCATTTTCATAAGAAAAATGCTTGGTCTGGGAACCTCAAAATACTTACTTTGGATATCTTTTTACTTAAGGTACCAGCTTTTCTCAGGCTACAGTGAATTCAGTGATGCTTACCAATGCAATTTTCTCATGCGGTTTGTTGACTCCTGTGAGTGGTTGCTGTGGCTGCACTGCAGTGTGTGGCTTAGGTTCAGCTTCACCCCAGCCAGGACCTAGTCTGGACATGAAGACTCTATCTTGGCCTATGCCCTTCTGTGGCAGAGGCACTGAAGCAAGAGAACTGGCAGCAATGTGAAAGCCTCCAAGTAGATACAGTGCTCAAGTCCACTCACATTCGGTTGGCCAAATATTACATGGTCAAGTCATTGATAGTAAAGCTACTCTTCCTGTCATTGTAAATGACAGCCAAAGGTTTTGAGAACCTATAATTCTGGTCAATAACACTTCAAGTACAACAATCTTCTACAAATATTTGAATTCACTATAAGTAGCCAAAATATGTCAAAATAATGTGAAAGGAAATATCTTAATTTTTAAAAGAGAAATATATGCTGACTATATGGGTTTAAGTTCAGAATTTCTAGAAAGATCTTCATTTGAATTTTGGGGGAAAAGATTCTCCCAAATATCAATATCACCTAATTCTGTAGGAAATAAGCTAAAGTAGTTCTAGTCCCTGGGTCATTGATGGTACAGCAATGGAAGTGATAGAAGAAAAACAAAAGTCATGAGGGATGGGCAGTCTGAACTGTACTACTTTTTGGCTGTTATTTAACTTTGAGTTTCAATTTCCTCAGAAGTTGTTCTGCAATCTTTCTGAGGCCATTCTTACTATAAAGCTATCATTCTAATGCTGTTTTAGTCACTTAATTGACAAAGCATATCCTCCGATTTTTATTGTAGTTTAATCACTGTTTTTCTTAGAATTATAGTAGAGTAATGGAACTTTAGTTTTCCTTTATTCATATCCCATCTTATTTTTAAGAGATTTGAGATGAAGTAGTAATGTATGATACTTCTTTGTTTTTAATCTTAATATTCAACCTAGTAAGGCTTTAAACATTCAAAATTATTAAAATGCTCTTTTGTTACTCTGAAGTTTGCTTACATCATTATATGTAAGAATAACCTGGGATTTTTTTAAATGTAAATTTCTAGTCCCCAAACCCTTGTATAGTCTGATAGTAGATAGAACTCTCAGAACTACGTTTTAAACAAATACCCAAACTGTCCAAAGTAGTCTAAGTAGTACAAACCCTATACATTATTGGGGTGACAATGAAAAAAAATGCTGTGATGCTACTATGTTTATTTGGGCTTTATATTTGTCTTCATGAATTAATTTTTATCACCACATTTAATGTACCAGACCTCCATAATTGATGACATTTTGATTATATATGATATGGTTAGGTTAAGTGTCCTCCAAAGGACCATACATTTTAGGGTTGGTCCTCAGGGTTGCACTATTTGGAGGTAATGAATTTTAAGAATTACGGTTTTGCTGGGTGCAGTAGTACATACCTCTAATTGCAGCTACTTGGGAGGCTGAGACAGGAGGATTGCAAATTTAAGCTCAGCCTGGCAGTTTTTTTAGACACTGTTTCAAAATAAAATTTTCAAAAGGACTGGGGATGTATCTCAGTGCAAGAGTGCTCCTGGATTCAATCCCCAATACCTACCAACCCCCGCAAATGGGGGCTTAGTAGGAAGCCTCAAGATCATTGGGCACAATGCCCTTCAAAAATACTGTGGTACTCCCACCCTTTTCTTCTTCCTGTCTTGCTTTTTGGCTATGAGGTAAGTGTTTTTGCTCCTTCTCACACCACGATGTTCTGTCTCACCACAGGCTCAAAGCTATGGTGCCAATCAGTCATAGACTGGAACCTCCAAAAGAGAATGAGAGAAAAATAAAAATTTTCTCTTAATCTCAGGTATTGTGTCATAGTGATGGAAAGCTGATTAACACAAATATAAAAATTCAGAAATGTGGGAACCAAAATAGCTTGTTACTTTGAAGTGAAAATGCTTTGATTAGTATTAGCATCCTCCCAAGTCTCTTTAAATTTTGCCTATGCTGAAAGGCCCATATTGACCAAAATGAAATGGCATATTCCCCTCTTTTGGGACTAATGACACGTTAACTAACTCAGGCTGACTCCTTACTCCCTGGCGAGTGAGCAAGATCAAGGCTCAAAGGCGGTTTCAAAGGTTAATGACGATAAGTCGGGCCACCGTTAGGGATTGGTTAACAACAGTTCCACGAATGTGATCAGCTCGTGCTTGCCATATAGTCCTATGGGACTCTCACTTGCATGAATCCTCTATGCCTTGCTGACCTTTAAGCTGATTGGTTCCTGCCTAGCCCCCACCCTACATAAAAGCTGTGTGATTTCCTCAATAAAGGAGTTCTTGCTGTGACTGGTCTCCCTGACGCATCTGATTGCCCTCCACCTGGAGGGCTGGGAGCCGGTGGTCAGTCTGCCCTACCTATCCTGGTCTGACCTTGTTGGAGAGTGTCCCCTTTCCTTGTCGCTGGTCAAGAAGAGCAAGGGGGCTTAAGACCCCAACACCCCTCCCCTCATCAATCACTATCCCTTGTAACCTGCCATATTTTAGAGTATTTATGACTATTTTATATACTATATATTCATTTGTATCTACTGCTCTATAATTTTAAACTGTATAAGCACAAAGACTTTATTTTATACGTTATTGCCAAGGCTTAGAATAGTACCTGGCACATAATAGATACTCAATAAATATTTGTTGAGCAAATATTGGAGATTATCCACAGCTTGGCCTATCTCCAGTATAAAGCAAGACTATTAAGATCCAAGTTTTATAAATTAGGCAATGTTTTTAATGGCAATTTTATTTTCTCTAAATTTGCCATCTACTCTGAAAGTCATTTTATTACTTTCAGATTTATCATCCCTTTTACAAACAGTACTATCATCTTTTTCTAGTTTATTTTTCAATTACATATGACACTTATTTTGAATTATGGCAATTTAAAGTTGATATTTCAACAAGTTTTAGTTGCTTAATTGAAATATGAATTCCTACTATGAATTCAATGTTAGTGAAATACACCAGATTTATATTCCTATTATACTGGCACTTTCATGGTATACATATCTGGATAGATATACAAATAGGTAACAATATTCAGGAATTCTGAAAACCAGGAATCTTCTTGATGAAAACACAAACTCAGGGCATCTTGTTCCTCTGCATCCTCTGATACATGCCCTCTAAAACCAGTTGTACTGGTAGAAGTTTTATGCCATAGAAATCTGCCTGCCTGGAAGAGAACTGAGGTTTATTTAGATAGTAGGTTCAAAGAACTTTGAAAACTGAAGGGAAAAAATGTTGAACTGTTAAAATATTTTTAGTAACATAAGATTAAGTCTCATTAATGTCACTTATTTGGACATTTTCCCTTCCTGGTCCACACTGCCCTGCCTGGAATACCTCATGTGTCAGTACACTATCCAATGACTGACATCTGTTTGGGCTCACACCTGTCCTAAGAACTTAATTTGAACACCAAACCTTGAGTAGTTGGTCCGGAGGTTTCTCCAAATTATGTATAATTATTTAGAGTCAAATTAGGCCAGGGTAAGGAATATCCTATGGTTAGCACATAGGAAAGTCATTTCCCCCTAGATATTATTGGTTCTTGCACCATTTTATAGCCAGTAGACATATCCTAAATTATCATGTAAGAGCCCAACTGTTATGTAACCATAACTGGTGGCAGGTTGATTACACTGGAACACTTCATGGAAGAAGTAGCATTTTATTCTTTCTGGAATACACATTTACTTTGGATATGCATTTGCCTTTCCTGCATGCAAAACCATCATCTGAGTTACAGAACACCTTATCCACCATCATAGTATTCCACATAGCATTGCTTCTAATCAAGGAATTCACTTCACAGCAAATGGGTTCAGGGTCATGGTCTTTTTTCCCCCCACCATCCTGAAGTAGGTGGCTTGATAGAATGGTGGAGTGACTTTTTGAAGACAGTTCTAGAACCAGCATGGTGGCAATACTGTAGATATAGGGCAGGGTTCTTCAGAAGGCAGTCTATGCTCTGAATCAGCATCCAATAACTGTTATGTTTTCTCCATAGCCAGGATTTGCAGGTTCAGAAACCAAGGAATGGCACTGGGCGTGGCACCATTCACCACTACCCTTAGCATACCACTAGCATGTTTTTGCTTTCTGTTCCTGCAACTTGACAGGGTGGACTTGTGGTGGTTAATTTTGTCAATTTGGCTGGGTCATAGAATGTTCAGATATTTAATCAAAACATTATTTCGTGTGCTTCAGTTGGTGGGAGGGTGATGAGATAAGAATTTAAATTGAGCAGTTTGTGGTGGCACAGGCCTGTAATCCCAACTACTTGGGAGGTTGAGGTCACAAGATTACTTGAGCCTGGGAGTTTTCAACCAGCCTTGCAACATGTGAGAGCCTATCTCAAAAATAAACAAATAAACAAAAAGTAAAACATTTAAAGGGATACACTTTAAGTAAAGCTGATTGCTTTCCACAATGTGGGGGGCTTTATCCAATCATTTGAAGGTCCACAGAAAATAAACAAACTAGCCTTCTTGCAGAAAGAATTTCTCCAGTAGAATGCCTTTGACCTTGATCTGCAAGGTTGACTCTCCTGGTTCCACAGCAACTGCCTCAGGACTTGAGTTGTAACACTAGCTATCCAGCCTGCTGGTCTTGAGATGACAACTCCAGTGTGGCTTTATATCGCCAGTCTGCCAGCCTACTTGGCAGATTTTGGACTTGCCAGCCTCCATAGTCATATGAGCCAAATCCTTATAATAAATCTCTTTAACATGCACATCCTATCAGTTCTCTTTCTCTGGAGAGCCCTAACATAGATATTTCCCAGAAAAGAAAAAAAAATTGTGTGACTGTCAATTTATATAGAGGAAAATAAAGGCATTCAAAATATCCTACATGTACTAATGTCCATAACATACTATCAAAAGTATCAGAGGTTTGCATTATGTATGCTTTGTCTTTGAGATCTAGTCATCACTGGACTTGGAATGCACACACTTGAAGTATCACCATGCTCTTGCCTATCTTAGAAACAACTATTTTTAAAAATTTTTATCAGCCTCTTATACATAGTATTTGTGTTCCTTTTAGCAAAGTTATATATACAAGGAATTCTATTTCAATCCCCACTTACCCTCCCTTTTCCTTCCCTCTCCCTCCCTTTTCTCTCTCCTTTATTCTACTGATATTCCTTTCTCTTTTATTTTTGATTGATACTTTCTATGTTTTTGTAAAGGAGAAATTCCCTTTAGTGCATTTATATTTGTACGTACTACGATTCTGTTAGATCCATTCCATATTTCTTCCCCTTTCCATTCCTTTCTCCCTCTTATTCTCCTACTTCTACTCCACTGACCTTCCCTACATCTTTATGGTATTGGATCCCCTTCCCCACTGCTTTTTTTCCCTAATTTTGCTCTAGCTTCTACATATGAGAGAAAACATTCAACCCTTAATCTTCTGATTCTGGTTTATTTCACTTAGCATGATTTTTCTTCATTTTCACCTGTTTACTGGCCAATGCCATTATTTCATTCTTCTTTACTGTGGAATAAAACTTCATTGTGTAAATATACCACATTTTCTTGATCCATTCATCTATTGACAGGCATCTGGGTTGATTCCATAGTTTGGCTATTGTGAATTGTGCTGCTATAAACTTTATAGTGGCTGTATTGCTCTAGTATGCTCATTTTAGTTCCAAGAGTGGGGTAGTTGGGTCATATAGTGGTTCCATTTCCAGTTTTTTGAGATATTGCCACACTGCTTTCCAGAGTGGTTGTACTAATTTGCAGTCCCACCAACAATGTGCAAGTGTACTTTTTCTCCACAATCTCACCATTATTTATTATCATTTGTATTCTTAGTGTGGTTTTAATTTGGGGTTTTTTTTTTTGAGAATTTTCTTTTTAGTTATTTTTCCCATTTACTGATTGGGTTATTTGGGTTTTTTCTTTCTCTTTTGCATTGAGGTTTTTGAATTCTTTATTTATTCTGGATATTAATCCCCTGTCATAAGAGTAGCTGGCAAAGTTTTTTTTCCTATTCTGTAGGCTCTCTTTACTCTCTTGTTTCTTCAGCTATGCAGAAGCTTTTTAATTTAACATTATTCCTGTTATTGAGTCTTAGTTTTATTTCTTAAGCTTTAGGGGTCTTGTTGAGGAAGTTAGTGCCTATACCTATATGGTGGAGGGTTGACCCTATGTTTTCTTCTAGCAGATGCATGGCTTCTGGTTTAATTCCCAAGTCTTTGATCCATTTTGATTTGACTTCTGTGCAGGGTGAAAGACAAGCATCTGATTTTATTCTTCTACATATAGATATCCAGTTTCCCAGGACCATTTGTTAAAAAGACTATCTTTTCTCAAACATACATTTTTAGCACCTTTGTCAAGTATCAGATGGCTGTAAGTATGTGGGTTTGTTTCTGAGTCTTCTATCCCATTGATTTTCACGTCTACTTTGATGCCAATACTGTGCTTAAAGTACTATTTTTTTAGAAACATGGTTTTAGTGTGACTTTTCCTTTTTTTATTAACTGAGACCCAGAATATCTCAATTACTTTATCACTGCAGTTAGTTTAATTCTATAAACTAACATAACAGTGATACACAATAAAACCTAATTTCAACTTTTATGTATTACCAATAGTGGAAAATTACTTTATTTTATAAAATATATTTGTTGTCTATGGTGTTGCCTAATATCTGTAGACCGAATACAAGCTAGGAAGAAAAATAAAAATGAGATTTAAATATCCTGGCTACCACATTCATTAAATCAATCATATATGAAACTGGACCATAGGGGAAAAAGCACAAAATAATGGGGTATATTCTTAGAATATTTCCTGAAACTTTTATGAGATATTGAGGCTCTGTAGAGCAGTTTACAAAATAAGATGAATTCTAGTATAACATTAGTAGGCTTCCTACAAGAGGGGAAAAAAGCAATTTTTGAAGTTCCTTCAAGGACAAAAGATAATGGATGTTTTTATAGTTTGCATCTGGACTAGCTCTATTAGCATCATTAGTGGTAATGTATTCCAGAAGCCATTTAATGTAATTATGCAGATAATATTATTTTCATTAAGAATGTTGTGGAATTTCAAATAAGTACATTTTTTAGATAAAATAGTTTAATCTTCTAAGAGTAGTTTCCTGGAAATGTCTATTACCTCCACAATAAGAAATATGAAACTATAGGTTGAGAGATGACTAATAATCTTCACTTTTGTGACTCACATATAGATACAATCTATTTCTTTACATCACTAAGTCAATATAGAAGTTCCTTTACTTTTAGGTCTTTTCCTAAAGATGTTTATAATATCAGCATACTCTGTTAAAAGTATGTTAATTATAGTGAACAGTGCACATACACACACACACACCTTTTTTCCTATTTGGCCACATTTTAACCCTTCTTGAGTTGCCATTCTGACTTTCTCTGGGAGAACAACTCTTTCAGAGAAGTGTTCACATATTTCAGAGGACATAAGTCTTGGGTTGATTCCTTGCTTTTAGGGGTTAGCATTTGAACTGATTGGCTAGTCAAAAGCATTGCAAACCCTCCCCTAACACAAGTGGTGGTGATGCTATTGCAGCTGCTGTTGTTGTGGTTACTGAGGATTTAAATCAGGGGCACTCTACAACTGAGCTATAGCCTCAGTCCTTTTATCTTTACTTTTGAGGGTCTCACTAAGTTGCCCACGCTGGCCTCAAATTTGTGATCCTCTGAGTCATTTAGTTGCTGGGATTACAGGCATGCACACCACAGCTGGTACACAGAGATGGTTAATAAAAGTAGTTCTGGGTCTCAGATGGAACTCTTTAGTCTGGGGATGCCATTAGTACAAAATACAAGCCAAGCATTCTAGTCACCATGATGAATTCACCTCTAGGACATAAAGACAGCCAGACTGAGTCCTGATGATTGAATTGTTCCCAAGGATCAAGTCATTTCAGAAATATTATGTTTTATAATTCATTGAATTACTTTTCTTTATTAGGACTGGATGGTTTGATTTCAGTTAGTTGGTTTCAAATAAGAGATTCTAATAGTCATGTATTAACAACGTTTAAAGAATATTCTTTTAAGCAACTCTTTCTCCCACCCACTTCCAGAAAAGGTAAGTTGTCCTTGTCTTTTCCAGTTGTTCCCTACATAAAGTGCTTTCCCATTTTTTTCCTGCCTGATTACACTTTCTCATTTTATTAAATACTACTAAATAATTCTTATTTTACTCCTTCTAACTTTGAATTCTCCTCCTAAGAACTTTAATTGAATTAGCTTACATATAATATTCATGTTTTCTGTTTTTTTGAAATTGTTATGTATTTGTGTATATGGATTATAAAGTCCTTGTGGCAATTACAAATAATACCAGAGTAGTTCAGGGTTTCCCACACACTTAGCAGTAAATGTTGAAGAGTGTCATTTGGTGTTTGAAATTTTTCATCCAGTGTTAAAGTTCTTTCTCAAGTTTAAGATACTTCAGAAGACCATATTGGGTGGGAATAGAACTCCAAGAACCTTTAAATGTTGGATTTTACTATGACACAGAATTGGTAAAACATCCTTTTTGTAAATTTTTACTTATGACTTCATCGTATGGTGCAAAGATGCCAAACCTATAACACAAAGTCATTTACATGACTCTTTCATTTATTTATTGCTGCGTTGTAACCACATCAAAATGTATAGCTTTAAGTGAATGATTTCTTATTTCTCATGATTTTATGGATTTGGACAACTCTTCTGTTTTTGCCCAAGCTCACATGTGGGTGGTATGCACCTAGTTAATTGTTTGGACTCTAGTTCATTTGGGTTGTTGGCCAGAGACTGGGTTTCTCTCTCTTCTCAGGTCTTCCAAAGATGCAAAAATAGAAGTTACAAGGCCTCTTAAAGTTTAGCCTTTTAAGGTGCATAGAGTTATTTCCAAGGCTGCATTTTCTTGATCAAAATAAGGAGAAGCCCAGTTTAGGAAAAAACTGGTGGTGGTGGTGGGGGGAATCACTCTCCACTTGAGAACGGATGGAGATGCTCATTGTAGGACACACCCAGGGTGGGGATATTGTAGTGACATCTTCAGAAATGATCTACCACAATGTAGATTCTAATTATAATTGGAATAAGGACAGAATACACTTTTTTACTTCTGGATACCCTCCATGTATATAGTATAATTATTCACAAACCATTTTATACCCATAAAAGTACTTAAAATGAAAACTAACACTTTTTATTGGGAAGTAACTATTTCTGAAGTGACAACTATTAGGACATACAGTTATTTATAAGTAAGAACACATTCATGCTGGTCTATCTCCTTAGACTTATTTATACAATTGAGCTGATAATTTATAAAATATATAGACTTTGGTCATACTGAAAAAGGCAAAACATGGGGCTGGGGATGTAACTCAGTGGCAGAGCAGTTGCTTAGCATACGTGAGGCCCTGGGTTCAAAATAAAACAAAACATAAATATTGTTGTGGTTATTACCCATTCTGCCTTTTGCTTTTCTCTGTAGCATTTCAGTTTTTGAATATATAACTGGTTTGGAAGATCCATATAGGCCTTGAACCAAAATAATGTATTATATAAGTCTGGAAAATATAGCGGTATATCTAATGTGCCTTATCTTTTGCATCTGAAATATTTTTACATTTTCTATGAATTGTGGCTTATTCAAAAGTTTTATATTGTTTATACAAAGTTTTAAATATGACAGACTTTTAAGAATACAGATATATGTGTAATATATGAAGGAATTCATGGGAATGGTAAATGTGAAATTCAGTTGTTTACCGCAGGTGGAGAAGAGGAAATGATGACCAGGGAGCCATAACTACATGAGGAGTAGCATGTTTTATTTCTTAAATTAAGTGGAAGATATACAGGTACTTGTCATGGTTTTATTTATATATTTTCTGTGTGAAATACTGCAAAATTATAAAGAGAATTTTGTTTTATATTTATCATCTGGTTAAGATTCCATTCAAATCTATGCCATATGAAGCTCTTTTAGAAATAAACCTTTTACCAGTTTCTAAAATGTTGCCTCCCTATACAAATAATTCTGATAATTCAGCACCCATGCAGAACTATCTGATAATACCTTATCCTCTTCCTCCAAATTAAGAGATTATGCTAATGACGTTAGAGAGGCAGACAGCATCTGGCAGATCCTCTGCTATACACATACATCTTCTAAATCAGAGTCAATAGCCTTCCCAGTCCACTTAGTTGCACCCAACAGTTTTTTTAACATAGTACAGTTTGTAAAATATAAAGTGGGCATATGTGGGATTAGTATGTCTTCCCCTGAAAAAAAATGCTTGCATAATGACAACAGAAAACTTAATTTCATTATCAAATTAGATCTAACTCTTATTTTGCAGAAAATAGTTTCTCATTTTCCCACAGTACCTTAAAAATATTAATTTTTAATAAACATTTCTAGGTAAAAAGTTTTTTTTTCTTTCTGACTACCACTTTCCAAGATTTTCCAAGAAAAAAAATTAAGGTGCTCTGATTAGTTTGATTTTAAATAGGTAGTGGAAACTAGAACCAACTTAATTCAACTATCTTAGAGGAGAAATTTTATGGAAGTCAGTTCATGGTCTGTCTTTATTCCCAACCCCCCAGATTTGTTAAGGTATAATTAACAAATAAAAGTTGCATATTTTATAGTGTACATTGTTATATTTTGGTAAATGTATAATTGTGAAATTATTAAATCAAGCTAATTGACATATCTAAAACTTTACATACTTACTTTTTTGTGGTTAAAACTTTTTCTAACATCTCCAAATCCTCACCAGACATCCCAGTCCTGGGAATCACCATTTTCTCTGTTCTGAGTTCACCTCTTTTTTTTTTTTTTTTTTTTTTTTTTTAATTCCACATGTAAGTGAGATCATGCAATATGTTCTTATGTCCTTTTGTGCCTGGCTTATTTCACACAGCATAACGTGTTCCATGTTTGTCTATGTTGAATACAAATGACACAAATTGTTATGAATGCAAGGTCTCTTTTTTAAAGACTCAATAGTATTCCATTGTGTGCAAGTGTGTGTGTGTGTGTGTGTGTGTGTGTGTGTGTGTGTGCTTTCTTTTTTGATTTATCCATTGTGATTTACTATCTTGGTTATTGTGAATAATACAAAAGTAAATGTATTGTTTTACTTTACTGCATGCAGATGTCTCTTTGACACACTGATTTCATTTCCTTTGTATACACTCAGTAGTGAGATTGCTGAATCATATTGTTATGTTCTATTTAAAAAATTTTTTTGAAACCTACTTTCTGTTTACTCTGCAATGCCTCCAACAGTGTACAGAGTTCCCTTTTCTCCACATCCTCAATAGCATCTTTAGTCTTTTTATGATAATAGCCATTTTAACTGATGAGGTGATACCTTATTGTGGTTTTGATTTGCAATTCCCTAATGATTACTGATACTGGACATTTTTTGATACATCTGTTATCTATTTGTATGTCTTCTTTTGAATGTGTCTTTTTAGATCTATCTCCCTTTTTAAAAAAATTAGGCTGTCTCCTTACTGTTATTTTATTAACCCCTTATCAGATGTATGGTTTGCAATTTTGTTTTTCTTATTCAACAGGTTGTCTCTTCACTCTGTTTATTGTTTCTTTTACCATGGGAAACTTTTTCATTTGATAACATCTCACTTGCCTATTTTTGACTGTTGTCTGTGATTTTAGTCTTGTATCAAAAACTAATTGCCCAGACCAATGTCAACAAACTTTTAACCTATTTTTTTTAGTGGTTTGACAGTTTCAGATTTTACTTTTAAGTTTTAATTCATTCAGAGTTGCTTTTTTTTAATGTGGTGTAAGACAAGAGTCACTTTAATTCTTCTGCATGTGGATATGCAGTTTTCCTATCACCATTTATTAAAGACATTGTCCTTTTCCTATCGTGTTTTTGGCAACTTTGTCAAAAATCAATTGACTGTAAATGCATGATTTATTTCTGGAATTTCCATTCTATTGATCTGTATGTCACTGCCATCCCTATTTTGAATACTATAGTTTTGTAACTACATATTGAAATCAGCTAGTGTGATTCTTTCAGGTTTATTTTTTTTGCTCAAAATTGTTTTTGCTATCCCTGGTCTTTTGTGATTCCAAATAAATTTTATTATTTAAAAGTTTTTTCTAGTAACATTGGAATTTTGATAGGGGTTGAATTCAATCTATAAATTACTTTGGGTAGTATGGACATTTGAATAATTTCAATTCTAATACGTGAACATGGGATATATTTCCATTTATCAATTTCTTTTATTGGTGTTTTATAGTTTTCGGTGTACACACTTAATTTCTTTGGTTAAATTTTTTCTTAAGTATTTCAATACTTCTGTAAACAGGATTATATTCTTTATTCTTTTTTTGGAAATAAAAATGATTGTAAATTGTTCTTAGTGTATATAAATGCTACTGATTTGTGTGGGTCAGTTTTGTATCTTGCACTTTTCCTGAATTCAATTATTAGTTCTAATAGCTTTCTTTAGCATTTGAGAGTCTTTAGGGTTTCCTGTCTTGAGATGAAGTCATCTGCAAACAGAGACAATTTAACTTCTTTATTTCCAATTTGGATGCTTCCCCCAACCCCCGCTTTTCTAATTACTTCAGATTGTACCTACAGTGTTAGAATGAATAGAAGTAGTAAAAGTGAGCATCATTGTCTCTCTCCTGATCTTAGAGGGAAAATTTTCAGCTTCCTCATGCTCTGTTTAAAAACTGGGCAGTGTCAGTTACTTTTTACTATATTTAAGAGAATATTGACATACTTGTTTTCAGTGGTCCTCTATTTAAATTGCTTTCCTTTTTTCTACTTGAGAATAATCATGTATATCATTCCTACCTTTTAAAGGCTAGGAAATCTTAGAGAGGGGGCTTTTGTGCTTTAATTGAAAAGTAATAGTAAATGTAAATAAATATATTCTCCTCAAAACTAAGCCCTCATAGTTTTAGTTGACTAAATATGTTTTTTAAAAGAAAGTTTAGTATGTACCTGAATTTTTAAAAAATAGATTGTGAAAACTGTCTTTAAAACAAAGACTTAGATGAATGCATATGGCAGAAGACACATGAAAAAGGAAGTGATATGTTCTACTTCGGTCTCACAGGAAGTTTCTAGAAGTCTGGCTGTCATCCTTCTATAAAGGTTTCTCAACATTATGGATAGTGCCTATAACATGAAAAATGTATGACCTGTGATTTATGTTCTTTTTTTTTTTTCTTTCATATTCTGTCAGCTACAGAGACATCACTTAGGACAGGACCTAGCATTAATTAACTAATTAATTTTAAATTTAAAAATCCTGAATTAGGGTCAGCCTTAGAGGTGGGTTCAATGGATAAATGTTGAAAACCCTGCTGTACTTATGGTTTTATCATGTACCTGTGCGTGTGTGTGATTCTAGAGAAATCAATTCTCCAATTCCCTTTTGTTCTCCTCTCTCTATCTTTGCCCTGTTGATACCCCCAAAATGTAATCATGGTCTCACCACTCCATATTTCTGCCTTTTTAGCCCCTCCAGCCATTTAAACACCATCATCTGTCTGTTTCAGACTTCCCTGACTACCTTGAGTCTGCTGTACTCCAATAGCCTCCTTCCTAGCTAATGTTCTGTTCTCATCTTCCCTTCCAACCTGATACCCTAGGCCAGCTCCCTTCCTCCCAAAACATTATTTTCATGAGATCTTTTGTCTACAATGGCTCTTAATTGCCTTTGGAGTCTAATTAAACCTTCTTCTAGACCCTCTACCAATTAACTCCATTCACAGTCTCCCTCAGCAGCCTTCTTATGCTGGCCGCCAGTTTCTGTTCTCTGGTCCAGACTGTCAAACCTGCTCACCCTCTGCCTTTTCCTGCTTCTCTGCCTCACATTGTGCCAGTTGCTTCCTATCTTCAGGACCCACTCAGCTTCTTTCTGCCAAACAATTCTTTCTCCTTTTTTTTTTCCTTAATTGCTAAATGACCTTTCTCTCCTAACTTTGATTACTTCAACGAAGAATCCCAATTCACTGAACTCAGATCTGTCCTTTTGCAAATGCATGTATGTTCATTATCAACTTAAGTCCTTGAAGGCAACAGGCCCACAAATCCTGGTTCAAGTACCCCCAAGCTCTTGGTAGTAAGTTCCACTGTCCTTGGAGATACCGGTTTGGCCTTTCCTATACCTAGTGAAAATGCCTCTAGTGCTAAGTCTAGACCTGCATGCTCCTAGAACGTCCTGGTTCCTGCCTCCACTTCCCTCCCGTCCCATCTCCGACCCCTGGAAGAGGCGCTATTCTTGAGCAGCCATCGCTGCCCGTCCGTCTCCTCTGACTCAAGAGGAAGAAATACCTCTAGGAATCTTTAGGCTTTCAAATGGAACCCATCTAAATGAGAGCCCTTGGGGCACAGCCTGGGGCCACGTGGGGAGGGTCCTGATCAGGCTGCTTCTGGGTCTTCTCAAGGCGGCTTCGCCGGGGCCTGGGTGTTGGGGGTGCCGAGATGCTGAAGCCCTGTTCGGTGTGGCGTCTCCAGTCGTCCACCTCCTCTCCCCTCTCCACGTCTACGCCGAGCTTCTGAGGCAACAACATGTTTTTGTAAATCTTGACCCCAGCAGAGCCAAAGCGGCCCTGCGTGGCCAATACTGAGGAAGGGCGGGCCAAACCTTTGGGCCGCCCGGAGTGAATCGTGAAACCCTTCCTCCGCCTGCGCTTCGCGAGCCCGCGCAGAGCATTGCTAGCACAACTGCTTCGGCCACGTAGGAGGAGCGCAGAACTCCTGACTTTCCCGCGGGCTGGGAAACGTCCAGAGCCTCCAGTCTTGCCACGTTTGGTGCCCGGGGCCCACCTGCAGGGGCAAAAGGAGGGGATGACCTGGACCACTCCTCTGCTAAAGGGCAGGAGGTCCCTCCTCCTCCTTCAGAGGAAGAGCCCTTAGGAAAGTAGAATGACTTCCTGAGTGGAATGGGATCCCTTAGTGATGAAGTGTACTCCAAAGTGGGAACTGGCTTCTCCCCTAACGCCCCTCCTAGGTACGAGAACATGTCGCAGAGTGCCTGTGGAATCCAAACCATCTTTATTTCTAATTCCAGTGTAGGAGGCCCGTAGGGATTCTCCAGTGGTTATTGCCGTTGTTGCTGCTTTGCGTGTGTGGTTGGTTTTGAGTGTATGATCCCAGTGTTCTCTTGTTGATTGACGCATGCTGCTATAAAAGACACCCAGAGAAAGATGCTGGAAACATCAAGAGATGTTAAATAAATGGAGTGTTGCCCAGAGTTCTGGGCTAACCCTCACATCAGAGCAAAGCAGCAATCGCTGCGATTACTGGTGTGTGGAGCTGGAGGCCCTAATGATGAACTTCTGCTACAAACTAGGGTCTGAATATCCTAAATGCAGTTGTAAATAGCAGCTCCCAAATCAGAATTTTGGTGCCTCCCTAGATAGTGCAATTGGGATGACTGTCCTTGAATTTCTTTTTCCTTGTACTGGCAGACATAAGGCTGTATCATATTTAAGTCAGAAACATTTCTTGCTGGACAATCACAGTGAAGGCCTCCATCAGAGTTGACAGTAACAGCACTTCACATTAGATTTGCACTTTATTTAGTGCTTTCATGTACTTTATGTCATTTGAGTTTTACTTCAACCCCGTTGGAAATATTAAAAAGTGATATTATCCACATTCTGCATATGAAGAAATAGATTTTGCTGATTTCCCCCAGGTTGCTGGCTAGTTAAGTGCAGAGCTGGTACACAAACGCAGGTGTTCTGACTGCAAGCCTGTTGCCAGTTCCATTACTACTGCCGAGTACCGCCTGAAGATCTTGTCCTCTCCAGCCCCCGCCCCCCAAATCATGTTACTTGGAATGAAGGCAGAGGAAGGAAGCACCACTCACAGTAAAAATGGCCCATGTTGTGGGGAAAGGACTAATTCAGTGGGCTCTGAAGGAAGCAAAGTGCAGCTCTATAGGCTGAATGGATACCTTTGGTGGCAGTTTTGGGAGATTGGGATGCTTTGCCTATTCTGGAAAAATTTCCAAGGATTTGTTTCTGTTCAGGTGATCCTCTTGGGAAAACAAAAACAAAAACAAAAACAAAAACAAAAAACACATCATTTTGAACCCTAAAACTGAATAAACCTACTATGTAGAAAGAAGTCTCAGATGAAACTTGGATTGAGTTAAAATAGTATTCTCTGGATTCCTTTCTCCTAAGTGAAGGATTCAACCTGCTATTAAGCATGGCTTCTAACTTGGTATTCTGGTCTTGATGCTAATGAGATGATGGGACTTCTCTGAGAGACAAAATGCTTGCCTATTACAGTCCCAACGTGTAGGAACTAAGGCTTGAGGTGTGTCTTTTCTTCCTCCCTTTCTCTGGGAACTTTTCTGGTATAGAATGTATGGTCCCCTCTGGTGATAATTTTCAAATCCCTATAAAGAACTACCTAGCACTGAATGTTTAGAAGTCTTTGTATGAGTCATATGCATACAGTCACCTTCATAAGTGTTTGACTGGGAGAGTAAGGGAAAGAATGTAGAGTAAAGAGGGAGAGGAGATGGGGGAAAGTGAATTGATCGGAAACAAAACATTTGAACTGATTAGGCGGCTGTAAAATCAAGAGTAGTTACAAGCTGGTGCCACTGTGGGGCGCCAAAGTTCTACTGGGTTAAGGCCTGCACCCTTCTTGGGTGCGATGACTGAAGTCCTGAAGAACAGATGCACTGGGGGAAGAGAGAAGGGAAGAAGGAGGGTGGGGCTAGGGTGTCCTTTATTCTCCAGTTAAACTAGCATGGGAGACTTTGTTACATAACAAGTCTCTGCGTGGGGTATGAAGACTTTGTTCGAGGGGAAGAAGGAGGGTGTGAGTGGGGGAAGCTCTTAGAAAAGAAGAAAATCTCCGACTACTTAGCTGACCTGGGAGCACAAACGGTCCTCTTCGCTTCAGAAATTCTTTGGCTTCTTCTCAAACTGGGGCCACGACCTCTTTTAAAGGGGACGTGCAAGGAGGGGATATACATTTGGACCGGGTGCACTCTCCTCTCGCCACACACACATACACAACAGCGACCCAGCCCAACTTCCAGGCCCCCTACTCCACTCCGCAACCCCTCCCATGCCTGGGGGCTGCTGCTTTCAGGAAGCCGGGTTCTTTTTCCTCCGGGGCGCCGCGGGGTTGCACGTCTCCATCTGCAACCCCGGAGGACTCTTCAGCCAGGATAAAGGGCGGTCTCCCCCGCCTGCAAGCGCCCTGGATGCTCAGCCGTCAGCTGCCGAGAGGCGCTGATTTCATTCCCGCGCGGCTTTCGCTGCGGGCGGCGAGGGGCGGAGGGGCAGGGGCTGGGGGGCGGGGCGGGGGCGGGAGGCGGTGATGAGACCAGCAGAGGCTGAGCGCCCAGCCCGCCAGGGTTTATTACATCCAGCCACCGGCAAAGGTTAGGAACGCGCATTTAGAGACAGGATAATCCGAGTTTAAATATTAAAAGTAAAAGCAGAACCGGTCGAATATTTACCTAGAGACTGAGCAGATCTCCCTTTGAGAGGGGAGAGGACCGCGCAGAAGGCCCAGCTACAAGCCTGCGGCACTGACGCTGAGCTTCCCCAGTGGCAGCCGCGGGACTGCAAAGACCCACCTGGAAAGCCTCCTCCGACTGTGGAGGACGGCGGTCCTCAAATCCCCTCGCTTTCCCAAGCAGATCCGAGTCTGAGGGGTTTGGTCCAAATCTGCTGCTTTGTCATATTCTCCTTTTTAAGGGCCTCCCGGACTAACACAAAAGGTGGCGGAAAGTACGTTGGATCAATAGCAAAGATTGTTATTTAGATAACGAATTAATCTCCCTGTTATAATACTTTTTATAGTGAACTTTGTACCCCTTCCATAAGAAAAAGGAATTTAAAGGAAAAAAGTCTCAAACAGGATTAAGGTTTTAATTACAATTCCCTATCGAAATAGTATGTTTGATGAGCTGATCTTATCAATTAATAGTAACATTAAAGCTCAAGAAACAGATTCACGGAAAATATGCTTAAAGGAGTCTTTTAAAACCAGTCCCACCAGGGGAAGGAGCAGGGCAACAGGCCAGGGAGGCTGAGTCCGAACAGGTTTCGGATCTCTGTTTGCTGGAACTCGGTCAGAGACTGGAGCGCATCTGGGACGCAGAATGGGGCAGGGGCCGCGGGCCCCGCGCTGGGAGACTAGCCTTCGCGGATGGGAGCAAAATAATAAATACCAGACGCCTCTTCCAAGCCCAGGCCCACATCAAAGTTGGGGCCCCACAAGGGCCGTGCAGTTCACTGCGTTTGGGTCAGCGTTATATTCTGGGGGCAAATAAAGTAATTTGAACATGCATCAACAGTTTTCCATAAAATACGAGTTAAAAGAAGTAATAGAACTAATCACTGTCTTCTCAAATCAAGTAGAAAACATTTCAATGCACTAATTAGAGTAATTAGAATAATAAGCCTCTGCCTATATGTGGTAAGACAATGTGTACAAACAACTTTATTTAATGTATACTGGTAATCAGCGATGCGTGCCTGCTTGAATGCTTACCGCAATAAAACTACCCTCCGTCCGCCCAAACAATCAAATACAAATTAGTTTAATGATTGTGCCTGCTGAATGTCTTAGAAATCCACAGGCAGAGGCGAGTAAATAGAAGCATCCTTGTTTGTGTACGACCCCGCCCGGGCTAGCGGCTGAGCGCGGTGAGTGGCCGCGGGCCGGCACGGCAGGAGCGAGGGAGAGGCTTGGGCCGCCCCTCAGAAACCAGGCCCTGAGCCAGCACAGACCGGAGCCCCGCGGGAGCCCCGGCCTCTGCCTTTAGTAGCCTTCCCACCGCTCTCAGCCAGCTTCCCGCCACAGCGGCCAGGACGTTCACCCCAGGCTCCAAGTGACCCTGATCTCCAGCCGGCCTCATCTCCTTCTGGAGGGGAAAGACCGCATCGGAACCCACTTCGCCCTTCTGCAAAGGTTTTCAAGGACTGAGTTTCTTCTCACAGGAGCCTGGGATGGCTAATGGGGGTGGAGGGGTCCCAAGGCCCTTGGAGTGGCCAACCCACGGAGATGAATGCCAGGCTTCCAGTCCTGGGGCACGACCCTCGCAGCTCACGGCTTTCAACTCTGGCTTGGAATCATAGGGGGCCCAGAGGGGCTCCCGGTTTCCCATCTTTGGAGAACTGACTTTTCTCTGCAAAAACTGACTTTAGGCTCAGCAGGGAGTGACCGGCTTCTGGGAGTTAGAGAATGATTTTCCTCCACGCGTTTAGAGGAAAAGTTCCCCTCCACTGGAGGCAGAGAATTGAGGTCAAACAGCCAGAAGTTTGATGGGTGGGAACTGAAGGGCGCATGCTTCAGAACTTCGCTTCTCAGCTTTCCACTGTCCTCCATTCTTTGCCCTCGCAGACCAGGAAAAGTCCAAATTATTTTACTTCCCATGCAGTTTTTTCTTCCAGTTTTTCTTCCAGTTTTCTTGTAGTTGTTTGCTCTCCACTTTTTTCTTGGGGCACCGTCTCCCACAATTGCCTCTCCCAAGTAAAAGCAATGTCCTGGGCCCGACTTTGTAGAGTCAAGCAGAAAAGCACAGGCAGAAAGCTAGGAGATTCACTGTCCTCTGGGCCCTCCGTTCCCAGGCAGCACCTGCGCCCACCCCCCACTCTCCTGTAGCCATGCGTTGCGTTTAGAAAAGCCCTTCCAACTCCTGCTCTTAGATATTCTTTTCCTGGGACGACGGCCATACCCAAGACATCTGTACTCCACCTAACCACCTCTAGCTTCAGTCTCCGGCTGGCGAACCCACCAATAGTCCATGTAGTCCCCCGCATGGACCTCCCTAGGAAGGGAGAGAGTTGGAATGGCTCTCAAAGTCCGAGCTGTCAACCCTTCCCACTGGGGTCGTGGCGTCGTCGGAGCCCCGGGGCAAGGCAGAGAGTCCTTGATTTCCAAGCAGGCACTCCCAGGGGCTGTTAGCAGCGTTCTGGAGCGTGGGCCTGGGCTGGAACACAAGGAATGCCTGGTTTCTCCCACGTCTCTCCTCTCCCTAAGCTCTCGAGTCTAGCTTTCAGGACCCTCATCTCATCTGCCAGGGTGGGGTGCGCGCGTTGAGGGCCTGCGCTTGTCTAGCCGCTGAGCGCAGAAGCTGATGCCCGCTGGCAGCACACTGTCTCGCCTTGCCTAGACCCACCTTGCCCAGTCGCTGCACCAACTTTGAAGGAATATTTGTTAGGGGGACAACATCAACAAAAAGTTATTAATGTCAAATAATTCTCTTCAGAATCATGTGCCTTAGAACATAAAAGGTCACATAAAAATTCCTCTGATAGAATGAGATTTCTTAACAGGAGGAGGGAAAGAGCCTCCAACACTTTCCACATGAATTTGCCTGAGCCTTAAGCCCTGTGATTTACAGTGGCTAATTTGTGTTACAAACCCACAAGAAACTTTCTTTTTCCCACTCTGCTGCAGAACTCTGTGACCATATTTTTAGGTGTGTGGCTTTTCCTTTTCCTTTTTAAACAACAAATCCAGAGGAAACCCTGGTGGGAGGAAAAATATATGACCCAAATAAAAAAGGGCATAGGTTCAAATTTACTCCACAGTGAGATTTCCTATTGACGTTGTTTGGCACACTCACAGTTAATTCATAACAATCAAAATCCCCTCCATATCGCTCAGATGGGGTCCTAACCCTCCCCTGTCTTTTAAAAATCTGTGACAACAAGGTCGGTGTGGGGGCATCTATTTCCTTCTTCTTCTTTTTCTTCTTCTTTTTTTCCCCCTGTTTGACAACTCCCCATTCTGAGAGCAGAGGACTGTTTGCCGCCAACTACAGACCCTTTCAGAGCCCAAGCTCTTCACACACACAAGCCGCATATGGAAATCGCCCCCCCCCATTCCAAACAAAGAGCTATAAAAACTCAAAAAGACATGGAAGGAATAAACTTTAAGATATAGATGCACTTTTACTGGTGTATTAAATAACATTTCAGACATTTTTTAAAAAGGGAAATACATCTTAATGTTACCAACGATCAGAATTCTAGGAACAATAAGAGACCAGGATTGTTTTGATGGGATATGATACTGTTTCTAAAACCTCTAACAGCTAAGTCAAGCAGAGGTGTCATTAAGGTAAAGGAAAGGTATTACATGATAAAGTTAATTAACTTTTCTTTTTTTAAAAAAGAGGAGGGAACAAATTTTCTAGCTTCCCACAAACACCAGAACAACGTGAAAATATTCTGATTGTTTCTTTACTCCGTAACCAAGCAAAGCCTTAAAGGAAACTAAAAAGCCATTTTCTGGCAATTCCATACTCCTCTCTGGGTGAGGGGGCACTGAAATAACACTAGCCCAAGTTCTGCAAACATGGGCCAGTTGATTCTTTAATTTGTTGAGTGGCAGGCCCCTGTCACTTTTACATTATTTTCCATCCTGAATCAAATAGGGGAATAGGTATTAGAAGCCCTGGTTCTCTGCTACTACCATCTGTCCCCTGTTAAGAGAATATGCATCACTGAAAAAGTAAACTTTCCTAAATAGGGAAAATATTTATATAAAACTTAACTGTACATCCCATTTCATCATATGGTTAAGAGTCATAGTACTCCAATATGCATCTTTCTCTTTTATTTTAGATAAACACTGTCCCTTTGCCTTATCCACTGAAATATACAAGCAGACCCAAAGAAACCCTTATTTCATCATTCTTTCTCTTTCTGTACAAGCTCCATCCTTTACCTCATTCTTTAACTTCTGTAGGAATTCAATAGAATCTAGAACAGAGTTCTATGAGTTGGTTGAAAAATCAGCAAAGACATGTCACAGAAAGGAGTGATAAAAGGGTAATTTCATCCCACTCTCCAGCACTATCCAAGATGCTTCCATACTGAGAAAATAAAAGGCAAGTGAATGCAACAAATAGACATACACTTGTGGGTACCAGTGAACCCAAATGCTATCCCCTCATTGTTGCTGTTGCATCTCTTTATTATGTGCTTTTGAAGAAATAAGTAGAAAGATGAGTGCCTTTATCAAAACCGTTTTACCAGAAAATTTTGTCAACGAATGTGTGACCTCCCTTGGTAGGAGCAGGAGGGAAAGGAAAAGAGTGCTTTTGTTGCTGCCATCTGAAATATAATAGAGGTTATTTCGTGGGAACCGAGAATGTTTAGAAATGCCAAGCATAATATTATTTGTGGCCATTTCCTCCATCTGACCTTCACATAACTCTTTCCCACATGATCATTTCTCCCCATCTTATATCATAAATCTAAAAAGTGACATCTTTTGAAGAAACAGAAGAGTTCTATCAGGATGGTTACATTCTGCATTATTGTGTTTAGAAAAAAGGGTTCATTATTGTGGCTAAGCCCACATCTTAGGAATGATTGCCCCCCAGATTTGTTCCAGTGGCGGTGATACTTTTTCACCACAGTGTGTAATACCTTCCCTAGCTGGCATGGAAACTACCCGAGTAGCTTTAGGATCTGAATGGCAAACATGGGTCAAAACCATGATGTGTCTGCTTAACATGTGATGATGCTTTCCAGTCAGTAGCCCCTGTGGCTAAGAACAAAAATTCCCTTCTCAAGGTCCACTGAAATGCCCTGCAGAGGGCAGATGCTGCTTGTTTTCTGCCTATAGTGAAGGGATATTGACCCAGAACTCAAATCTATACCCAGCTTAAACATTTTACCCATCAGCATGTCTGCGGTCACAAAACACTTCTTCTTTCTGTCACTTCTTGTTCAGACTATTGATAAGATCATTTGGCTGAATCTGTTTGGGACCCATGTAATATTGACTAGGAGTTAGAAAAGATGATCAGATGTAATAAGCCCAGAAACTACCTTTCTAAATGAACATTTATACTTAAGCCAATGTTCCAAGGAGGACTTTAAATACATCAACAAACTTGTAAACTAACCCAAGTCTGCTTGGAATTCTCGCTAAGCTTAAAACTGATTTTTTAAAGTATAGTGTTCTAAGACTGTTTGAAAGAATCTGTTGTTAGCATTATGACTTGATTTCTCTCCTGCATGCTCCTGCTTCTTTTTTTAGAGCCCATTTGTTTGCCTGATCAGAAACAGACACTATTGTATAGACCACTGTAAAATCTATCTTTTCCTGTAAACCTAATATTAATAATATATAGAATCTACTTCTAATCATGTGGTAATCACGCACATAGCATATTGTCAGAGTTATTCTTTGTTGAAAGATATTTGTTAGTTATTAAGAGGAATAATCTAAGCCCCGCTTTTCTGCAGATTCCAAATTACGTAGTTCGATTGATGCTCTCCCAACAGTCCAATTAGATAAGGTATACCTAACCTGGAAACAAGATGCGGTAATATCTGCACGTATTTACAGGGCAAACATCTCTTTGTCAGACCATGAAATGGCAAACAAATTGAAGCTCAAATCCAGTGACCATTTCAATTTAATGCTACAGGCGTAGTGACTGAAAGGTTTTGGACTGATGATAGTTTTGCAAAGAAAAGTAAATCAGAACAGTAGTATTCATTTAAAAAAAAAAGCTTCTGAAAGTTATAAACATGAAACCTGGCAGTATATGCATAAAATTTATTCCAAAACTTTATGAAGTATAAAGGAAGGGAGGTGTTTTACACACAACTCAACTCAGTCGGTATAAGGTCTAGGATTTTTTTCCCCTTAAAACTTGGCACTATCTTTAAAAATAAAATAAAGATATTTCAATAATTAGAACAAACTATGAAGGTATTGTGCATTTCTGTTTTATGTAATAATAAAATATTACTTTAACATAAATATATAAGGATCTCTGCGCTTTTATTTTCCCCACAAGCACAACCAAATGTACCAAAACAAAGTATTTTTAAAGAGACTGAACAAAAAAAATTACATCCCATATAGATTTTGCTCACCTACTCATTTAAAGCTACAGAAAAACAGTTTCCAGAACCTTTTTGCTTCAAAAGAAATAAATATACATTGAGGCAGGCCACTTAAAAATGATATGAAAATATTTCCCTGGGTAGCATTAAAAAAAAAGAAAAATAGACAAAGAAACATTTAAACTATTTCTGCATTTCAAAAGACAGATATTAAACATATATACATAGTGGTAAGGTTCAGTGGTAACTTTCATCTTAGTAAACCTATGAGAGCTAGAGGAACTGTAGACACATCCCCTGAACTCCAGCTTCTGACCTTACCTACTTGATAATAAGTATCTGAAAATTCATTTCCTCCCTTTACCATTACTTCTCTGCCCTGCTCTGGATTGCTTCACTGAAGGCCAGTTCCCACACCTCAGGAACAAGCAGTGTGATGTACCTGAAGCAGCTCCGTGCCCATCTCCTTGTGACATTCATAGGGGGAAATGAAATACAGGCAAATAAATATGCCCATTATAAGTCACCATTTATCTTGCAAAAACATTGAAAATGAAACAATCACAGGTGTTTGAAAAGACAATATTGTATAAAGCATATTTTCTAAAACCTTAACTACTGAGTGCAATGCTAATCTGATGCTGAACCATAATTTTATGGTAGTGAAAATTCAATTTTTTAAAATAAACATTTATCTAATACCTAACCAGGAAAAAAGCCCCAAACTTTTAAGGTTAATAAAAAGTGTCTTCCCTTTTAGCGCCCTTTTGTGCTGATTATTATTTTAAAAATTTTAACCGATCACAGTTTAATGGTATTTATTTTCAATACAGTTACAAATTTGTTTGTTTTTACCTACACTTCCCAGTAGTTTTTTGTGTTGGGAGTTAACTGTTTTCCATCAAGATAAGGTAAAAAATGCACTTAAAACTATTAACAAAAGGGAGAGAGGAAGGATTGAAAATAGCATTTTATTTTCACTTCATTTGGCTTCCTTACTGAAGGGGGGAGCTGTCCAAGTGAAACTGGTATTTTCTGTAATAAGTTAAAGGGAAAGAGGATGTGGGACCCTAAATATGACTGATAAACAAATGAACTAGTGAAGACAAATCCAGTCTATGGTCTATGTATGTATGCATATGGGTATTTGTGTGCTAAGAAACATGGTAAATGCATACACCATTGAATTCTGGGTGGTTTTCTTTATGCTTAAAAAAAAAGACAATTTGAGGAACAAAGTTTAGTTGCTGCGGTCAGCACAAATGATTTCTCATAATTAAGTTATTAAAACTAAAAGCAGAGAACTATATGGGGGTATCTGAAGATATAGATTCACCTAGTTCCCTTCAAAGTGCCACTTTCTTTCTGTTGGACAACTCTGGAAATAGATTTAACCTCCACATTTCCTCTGAGCTCTCTCACAATGGGCCCGCCTGATAAAATGAAGCAATCAGTCACTCACTATTGATTTTTCTTTTTCTCCCCTGTATAACCTCCCCCAGAAACACTGCCTGAAAATGAAGTTTACTTTGTGGGTGGTAAGAAAACCAATGCTTGACTCTTATTATTATATTCTAAATTAGAGTCTTGCCTTGGATAAAGTGTGTAGACCATACACATTTCTCAAAGTCAGGCAAGCAGTTATTTTGTATGAATTCAATCATTTGCTTTGGTAAAAGGAATAAATAAATGTTACACCAACGCAAAGGGAATATGAAGGTAATCAAAGTTCACAAACAGTAAGAAGGGGCAATACAAGAACTAGAAATGGAGCGCGGTCAAGAACTGGCTTCAATTCTCTCTACTGAGTAAAGCAAAGCAAAGCAAAACAAAACCCAAAGGGTAATTCCAAAATTAACGGTGGAGATTAAGAGAAAAATATATTTATGAATTTGTTCATGTAAACTTCAATTTTCTTGCAGTGCAAATTTATGTGGTTAAATTTTGCCTATATCAAAGAACATGTGATTTTTTTTTTTCCTGTTTCCTGATGGGACGCCACATTAAATAAACACAGCAGCACGTCCCAACTCCAAGCATGGAGCACAAGGAAGCTGCAGTTTTGTGTTTATCACGGTTTGGTGGGATTCTTCTTTTTGGTAATTTATTTAGTTTTGCCAGGTATTTATCTCAGTGCTTGCCATCTCTCTCTTTCTCTTTCACACACACAAACACACACTCTTCTCACTCTCTCTAGGAGACACTCTACTTCATTGCCTGGGTACTCGCCTGTAAAGGTCAAAACATATCATTACACCTGCTACCGTTTATAGGATAGTCCAGTGTCTTAGTTGCTTTCCTTTTTCCTTTTTTTTTTTTTTTTCTTTTTAGGGGACGGGGAAATAATAATTAAAAATAAAAAGAACAATCAGAAGTTAGAGAGGGAACAAGGGTCCGGAAAGGACCGTGGGCAGAAGGGGAGGGGGAGCCCCGCGCTCTGCCCCTCCCCCTGCTCGAGTTCACTGGACGGGCGTCTGCACCCCGTGGTGTGGTGGCGTGTCCCTACTCCCCCCGTACACATCCTCGGCGCCCGGCAGAGTCCCTCCGGGAGGGGTCATCCTTTTCTCTTTCTGTCTCCTGTTACAAAACCAAACTCTCACCACCTCCTTCTCCAGCTGTAAGCTGTCCGCGAGGGAGGTGATCTCCTGGGCCGAGGGCTTGGGGCATTTGAGGAAATGGCTCTCCAGAGCCCCCTTGACGCTCACCTCGATGGAGGTCCGCTTTTTCCGCTTGCGCCCCTGCGCTGCGATCTTGTCTATGCTTGTGGGGCTGCCCGAGGACGAGTCTGCCTCTTCCAACCACTTGTTCAACAAAGGCTTCAGCTTGCACATGTTCTTGAAGCTCAGCTGCAGGGCCTCAAACCTGCAGATGGTGGTCTGCGAGAACACGTTGCCGTACAGGGTGCCCAGCGCCAGCCCCACGTCTGCTTGGGTAAATCCCAGTTTGATCCGCCTCTGCTTGAACTGCTTGGCGAACTGCTCCAGGTCGTCCGAGGTCGGCGTGTCCTCGTCCGAGTGCGGGTCGTGGTGCGCACCTGGGTGGCCTGGCGGGCCCTGTGGGGGCGGCGGCGGCGGTGGCTGCTGGTGTGGGTGAGAGTGAGGGTGCGGGTGGTGGTCGGCATGATGTGGCTCGTCGTGCGCGTCCCGCAGGCCGTGGTGATGCAGCCCTGTCGGCTGCCCGCCGGCGCCCAGCATTCCGTTCACGGTGAAGCTGGGCTGCGAGTAGAGCAAGCCACCGTTGGACGCTCCCATGGAGGGTGGGAGGTGCGCTGCAGCCGCCGCGCTCCTCCATGCCCCGGGCCCGGGGTGGTGGTTGGCAGCGTGGTGCACCAGATGCGGCGGCCGTTGCTGCTGCTGTTGCTGCTGCTGCTGCTGCTGTTGCTGTTGCTGCTGCTGTTGCTGCTGCTGGTGCTGCTGCTGCAGGGCGCCTGGCCCGTGCAGCTCGTCGCCGCGGCCACCCTGCTGCACCACCACGGAGGGCTTGATGTCCGGCTGGCCCAGGGGGCTGGTGGACCAAGGGGAGCCGTCGCCGCCGCCCCCGCCGCCGCCCCCGCCGCCGCCGCCCCCGCCCCCGCCGCCGCCGCCACCGCCGTGGGACAGCGCGGTGATCCACTGGTGAGCGTGGCTGAGTGGGTGCCCGTTGCTCTGCAGCGCGCCGTAGTCGCCCTGCACCAGGCTCTGCGCCTCGCGGTAGCCCCCGGCGCCCTGCTGCATGCCGCCGGGAGGCTCGGCGTGCACGATGGAGGCGCTGGAGGTGAGCAGGCTGTAGTGGTTAGACGCTGCGGTCGCCATGACTCTTGGAGCCGGACTGAGCGCTCCGGTTAAAGGAGCCGCGCATTTGACAGTTACTTTTTCGCCTCTGGCTCCCTCTCCTCCTCGCCCTCTTTCTCTCTTCTCTCTCTCTTTCTCTCTCTCTCTTTCTCTCTCGCTCGCTCTCTCTCTCCCCTAGCGGGCAGCTCCGACGCCCGCTCCGACGCCTTCTGTTGCTGCCACTGCTATTACTGCTGCTGCTGCCGCCGCCGCCTCCCGCCCGCCCGCCCTCGCTCTCTTTCTCCTCTCCCTCCTTCTCGCTCTCTCTCACTCTGACTCGCACGGCGCTCCCCCCTCTCCCTGCTCTCTCCAGCGCTCTCCCGCTCTCTTGGCAGAGCCGGCTCGCAGCGGCACGCGCCTGGGCCCCGCCCCCTCCGCCCCCTCCCATTGGCTCCGCGCCCTTTGATTTACGTGGATACCGCTAGCAACCTCCCAGACCGGCGCCACTGATTGGCGCACAGCTGCCCCCTCTCCTCCCCCAGGCTCTTGCTAACCCTCCTCCTAGTCCCCCCCCTAGCCGGGCGATTCAGATTCTCTCAGTTCTCACCCCCCCTCTTCTTCCCCACCCCGGGCCTCCTCCGCCCCCTCTCGGGTGGGACCCGCCCCCCATCTGTCTCCCAGGCAGAGAAGCCGGGCAGGGGGGTGGTTCCGGCGCTCTTATCGACCACAGCCACTTGGAAGACTTGGATAGGGTGTGTGTGTGTTGGGGGGTTTGGGGGGGTCCACTTTCTCTTTCCAATAGGGCTTTGAGGGAGCCGGGGAGGGATGGAGAAAGAGAAAGGCTGGGTCGCACCGAGCCAGCGGGAGTTCGATTTTCATTCACCTAGGGGATACACACACACACACACACACACACACACACACACACCAGTGTCGCTTAAACCTAGAGCCAGGAGCCAGAATTGTCCCTTAGTCGAAGTCCCCTTCCCCTCATGGTTAGAATTTCAGAACACAGGTGCCTTTCGCTCCTGAGTGTGAGGACACTTTTGACTGGAATGAAGGCTCCCTCCTTGTCTCCACCCTGCTAGCCCAGGCTCTTGGTTCCAGGCCCGACTGCCTCAGTTCTTCACCGAAAAGACTCGGCGAGAGGCAAGCTCAGACTCTGCCGCGGCTTGTGAGCTACTCCTATCAAGGCGCAGAGTTGGCTGCTCTAACAGTACCGCGGTCTGAACTGAAAACAGAACTCTAAAAGTCTGTCAGATTCACACTCGGGCGCGCGCATAGTTTTTGGTTTAGAAAACTAGGAGCTTGTGTGGGCAGACCTTGGACTTGTGCGAGGCTGCAGAAGTGCTGGCGAGGGGTGCAGGGCCTCTGGGTTTGGTGGAATATCCAAGAGCAGCTCTGGGTAGCGGTGCTGATGGAGATGTATGCGCTCCCCCCACTCCCTGTTCCTCGCGCTTATTGGCGCAACTTTTCCGTTAAGTCGCTTCAAAAGGGAAAAAAAAAAAAGGTGTGAAAGTAAATGGGTCGATGCCAGGGAAACCTTCCTAATCAATAACTTTTGCGAGCGCCAGGGGGTGGGGTCAGTCTAAGCTCTCGGGCGCTAGTCAGTCAAGCTTCCTGCTCAGCATTCAGCCGTGAACTCCAGAACAAGACCGCGGGACAGTGCACCCGCGGCGCCGCTCTGCAGAGCGCGAGCGCGTCGCGCCTTCAGTTTCTTAGCCCAAAGAGGCAGGTGTCTGCTGCCAGTTTTCGAGTCTGATAGCAGGACCTAGGGGCGGATGCAGGCTGAAGCAGCGGACCGCCAGGAAGGGTCGGCAGTACAGCACCGGTACATAAAAAGTTATTGCCAGGAAGGGAAAGAAAGACTCCAGGGAACGTGAATTACTTCTCCACCTCTCATCCCTGACCCCCGCGTTGTTGTGCTAGTTCGGGCTCTGTCGGCGGTGGTAGGCTTGTGAGGGAAGTCAAATCAACGCTCAAAGGGAGCATTTTGGGGCCTCCGAGCATCTTAATCTAGACAGCAGAATAGAGCAGACCAGAAAATTCATCATGACTAACGAGGAGCCGTGCTCTTTGGGGAGTGACTGAGTTGTTTATAAATCACCAGGTTGAGTACCCGCTCGGGCAAGGCGCTTTGGCTGCGAATTTCCACGTGTCCTGTGTTTATGAGCGTGTGTGTGAGGGGAAGAGAGAAATGGTTAGGGGAGGAGCGAGCCCACAGGCAGCAGCGGGACTGACCTGCACCCCTGCCACGCGCGCGCGCACCCGCGCAGCGAGGCTAGGATATACGTTGTGAAGCGCTGACTTCCAGCGCAATCGCCCAGCCACTCTAACCTCGCGCTTGGGGTCTGCTAGGAATACAGTAACTTGGTCTGGCCAGGAAAAAAAAAAAAATAAATAAATAAATAAATAAATAAATAAATAAATAAATAAATAAATAAATAAGAAAATAAAATTGAAAAGTCGAAGCCTCAGAGCGCGCAGACTCAGCGTGTGGTGCTGGCGCTCCCAGTATGGAGAGCGCAGGGGTTGAGGGGCGGGCAGGGCAACCTCCCTAGAGCTTCAGCCCTGCGTCCCTTGCACTGGGTACAAGGCTTTACCCCGCCCATGGGGAACTCACAGTCCTCTCACGGCACCTTTCTTTTCTTTCCTCCTGGGGAGCTCAGAGCTTCTACAGAGGAAGGAATCCAGCTCCCGGGAAGGGCTGCCTCCCGTTACTAAGCACCTCACACCCCTGACCCCCCACGCCTCTTTTCAGGGCAGGTGTCTGTTTTTCTCTGGATTTAAATCACATTTCTGGAAGGACCAGACACTTAGCAGCCAGATGCATTGGAGACAAGAATAAGTTTTCAGATGCATTTCCGAAAGAACTTTGGATGCCTGGTTTTGAGCAATTTAAAAGCCCCTCTTCTGGTTCCCCTCATCCCCTCATCTCCCACATTGGGCTTAAGGCTATACTGTATGTGTGTGGTGGGGGGAGGTAAGAATAGGCAGCACGTGTACATCAAAACTTCCTGTCTGCTATGGGACTTCACTGGCGATTAATGCTCGGAGATCCATCCCACTTTGACGTCCCAGGTCTCCACTCCACCCCCCAGCCCCGCCTCATTTCGCTGGCGTGCAAAAGAGCTGAAACGTTCCTAACAGGGCGAGCCGAGATAGTTCTATCAGACTTAATATGCTCTATAAATCCCGAGAGTATACAAAGCAATGCCCTACCCTGGGGCCTCAGACTGTGCATTCTCCCCTCCCCCGCCGCAGGGCCAATCGCTGGGCAGGCATGGCTAGGCGCGCACCACCACCCTGAGCACCACCTCCTCCCACCCCTCCCGGAGCCACAGTCGGCTCCCGGCTCGGTCGCTGGGGGCCCGGTTGGCGCGAATGCCGGCTCCTGAACAGCTTGGTCTTCCCTGTCTTACTCCCCGCAAGGTCTCCTCACTAGGGATTACGGAACATAGGCTCTCAAAGGTTTTAGCTCCAGATGGGAAGCTCTCTACACTTCCCTATTTTCCCCCCACAGTCATACCCGCAGTCCCTTGGGCTGACTCTGTTCAGGACAGAGCCGGCGCGAATGCCTGCCTTTCTCCGCCCCCATAAAAACAAGGTGAAGGTGTCTCAGGCAGACACCTCCAGGTTTTGATTCAGCTCATTCCTTTTCACTGTTCAAAGCAGCTGTTCAAATACAGAGACTGCTTACGTTGACGGGGAGAGGATTTCAAACAACCATAAAAGGCTTTGAACTGACAAGGTGTCTTGATATCTCCCTCACTCCAGCACAGCTCTTAGAGATCACTCGCGAGGACAATGGCTGAACGGGCAACTCCTATGGGTCTCTTCGCTTTAGGAGCCTACTATGGGGTCCCCAGAGCCCTTTTCACAAGGACAGTCTGGAGGCACCCTGTGCAGAGACTCTGGCGCCAGCCCAGGATCTTCTTCAAGGTCTGGAGTTAGGGCTCTACTCAGTCAATATCTTGGGCTGAAGTGGTCTGAAGAAGTGGTGCCGACTCTCTCCTGTTGGGGTGCGCTGCATGTAAGAGAAACAGAGAAACTAACAAAGCCGAAAAAGATGCCCGTATTCATCTCTCACACTTTACACTCCTTGAGATAGTGTTCCCAGGCTTGGATCTTTCTAGCAACCAGTACCTTGACCCAAGTTCCCTAAAATCTTCATGAGTAACAGCTACAGGATCAGTCCCTGCACTGTAACTTGAACTCTGTTAAATTGTTCCTCTGGTAAAAAATACCCATATCATATATAAAATATCATTTAGGGTGTTTCTGTATACCAGGAGTTAGCAGAAAACTCACCTAATCACTCCCATACATTGACTGGAAACAGTTAAAACAGAGGTGAGATGGCAATTCATTTGGTAGATCTTAATCCTTATTTATTTAATCTCAGGATAATAGAAATCAGGAAACAACACAAAACAAAGAAGAAATATTCTGGAGGTGGCCTCTGGAGGAGTGGAGGTAGAAACTGGTTAAAACTTAGGTAAAATTACCTATTGATGTTTTCCTTTAAATAAATCCACCTTGGGGGAGGTGTGTTTGAGTGTCCCTCTTCCTTCTCTCTCAACCTTGCCACATTCATTCATTCATTCTTATGTTTTCTGCTCTCCTGCTAGCCCCAGCAGCTGTTTGATTTCATGGAGAACCACCCCCTGCACCCCCAGCCATCATCTGAATGGAACTTCTTTACTAAGGGTCCACAGAATGTCAAAACTGAGGCTCCGACTTCAAGGCTATAGCTTTAAACAGCCAATCCACACAAAGAGGCAGCTGGCTGCTTTAATGAAAACCGCCTTAAAGCTTGAAGAACTGCAGCCTTGGGGAATGCATTTATAAGAAGCAGAGAAAAATGCACTTCCAAGTTGCCAGTTCTTGGGAAAGACACACAATAAACGTTTACCTAAAATATATAAAAGCACAGAAATTAATCTTTAATTACATAGCAGTATATTTTATCCTGAATAAAAAATCATTCCGTTTAGATTTATATATTACTATCTATACCTACAGTTTGCCAATTCCTAAATACACATCTGGCCCCAGTTCATAAAAGATTTTGAAGAAGGGTAAGTTTTCTGAAAGTTGAAACTCCCTTACTTCATGCACTTGGCAACTCTGTCTGTCCATGCCTCACATGCAAACAATTCTACTTTATCTTCACTACTGTGTAAATCAGTGAAATATAATGTTCTAAGTTCAGTAGTATTTGAAATGAAATTATTTGAATTCATGGAAATTAATCTCTTCCCCTTTTTCTTCAAGCTATGGATCTCATCATTACAAATGATCTGCCCTTTGTAGTCAGAAAGTGAATATTTTATAGAAAGGCATGGTTTGAAGACTTCTAACACCACACCACTGAGGCAGTCTAGCTGTTTCAGTGATTACTTTGAGTAATTTATCAAAGGAACACTGCTAAAATTTGAGTGGTGAAGTGAGGCCTTAGGAAGGAGAAAGCATAAAGGACATGTTCCAGCAGTGCAAAAGACAGATGCTGCTTAGAGGAGTTAATACAACATGTTTATGTTGAATTCTCAGGAAAAGAACAGGAGGTGATTTGTGGCTCCTAGCTCACCTTCCTGGAATTTCATTTTCAAAGGACTAACAGTTAAATGATTTCCTAACAATGCAATCCAAACGTGTGTTTTCCCTTCTCACCTTAAAGCAGGTGGATGGATGGCCACCAGGAGGGGATGACAACTCTTTGATAAATTAAAGTGATTTCAACAAAAACCTTAGCTCTAAAGCATTCGGTAATGTACTAAGATGAAGCTCTTTCCTCAGCCCCTTGCCTCTTTCATCCTCTGGAGCAATCTGAGAAGTGGAAAGGGAGAGAACCAGCACACACCTGCCTACAGCCACAAGGTTCGAGGGCGAAGGTGGGAACGATGCTTTCCCCCCCTCCCCCCCCCCCCCCCGCAAGAGGACATGCTCAGCTATTTCACTGAAGCGATTTTCAACGGCTGGGACTTGGTCTCTATCGCTGGGGTAAACAGACTGATTTTGGTTGAAGTTTGACTTTGGTTCTGACTGCACAGAACGTGAGTACAAGTGTCTTTTAAAGTGTACAAGTACGTCTGTAGAGTCCGGAGGACCACCGCCTGCGGGGGAGAGGTGATGCACCAGAGAGAGATGTTTTTCTTGAGAGCAGTTAACCACATCGGCAGTAACTGTGGACCAGGACCTCAGACTAAGTCTGTGAGTTTCAGATCTGTCATTCTGGCATCTCTGGTGATAATAAAGTTAAGGATGACAGCATTTTAAAAGACGCGTTTCCAGAATGGGAGTCCTGGGAATGTCATTGCCCGGAAAAAGACCCAGAAAAAGGAAGCCTTACACAGATTGGAGAAGTAAGATCCTGAGAGTTTTTTTCTTTCTTTCTTTCTTTTCTTTCTTTTTTTTTTTTTTTTTTCTGAGAGTTTTTCATGGTAATCTAGGGCAGCCGGGTTCCAGCATTAAATGCAAAATAGGAAAACAGGACACCGAAGAGTCACAGGCCTGATCATATTAACGCCCTAGGTCAAAGAGAGAGAATAATGAATAGGCGCAGAGCACAGTTCCTAGAAGGGAACTTAATTAACCTTGGGAGAGTGAAAGAAAGTCAGAGATCACGCCTAGGACGGCGGTCTAGGGTGCTTATATTTACGTGTGTGTGTGTGTGTGTGTGTGTGTGTGTGTGTACTCGCGCGCGCGCGCGCGCACGCGTAGGCTGAAGGGAAGGTGAAGTCTGCTTTATGCATTATTCTAATATATATGTATATATGCATATATATATATATATATATGAAAAAAAGATTGAGTTTGTATTGCTCAGAGTCATCCAACCACCCACACAATCCCGCGGAAAAACTCCGCGGAAGCCCCAGAGCTCGGCGAGCAGATCCTGTGTCCTGGCCTTGGCCTGCATGGGAGAGGATAGGGAGAAGGGGCGTAGGCGTCCAGGAGCCCTGGCCTGACCTTCCGAGGGACTGCTAGGGGAGTAATCAGAAGGGGGGTCCGTGCAGCATAGCGCCCAGGCAGGTCCTGGCTGCTATCCGGGGGAGGAAGACAAGGGCGAGAAGCGGGAGGCCCGGCCATTGTCCAGGGAGGGCGCATTTTTGTCCGGATGCTGCTGGTTGCTATAGCGAGGAGGGAAATCCAAACAGAAGGGCTCAGTTCGCTTCCCCTGGGCCTGGGAGCAACGCTCCCTCTTCTCAGCCAAAATAAAAGTGCCGCCGGGGCCTTGGCATCCCTTCTCTGAGAGCTGACTGCGGGCTCTAGGAGAGGCGCCCGGAGGACCCCGGCACGGAGCAAGGGGGTGTCCCGTCCAGCAGGGAACAGCCAAGCAGGTTACTGCTGGTGCGGGCGGAATCCACCAGATACAGCTGTCGTTCTCGGTCTCTCTCTCTCTCTCTCTCTCTCTCTCTCTCTCTCTCTCTCTCTCTCTCTCTCTCTCTCTCTCACACACACACACACACACACACACACACACCCTGCTCACTCTTTTCCTGTCCTATTTTGTTTGGGTTCCAAACTCCTAAGACTTTTCCCCACTGTTGAAACCCCTCTCTTCCAGAGCTGATGGCAGCGATTCCGCATTGACGGCGCCCTCTGAGGAGAGGGACTCAACGCAGCCTTGAGAGTGTACGGGAAGGAATCACGACAATCCATGCAGCGGAATGCCCCTTTATGAGAGTATTAAAATCACTCAAAGAAAAACTTTGCTCAAAAGTAGTGTAGATGCAATTTTCTCACATTTAAAAGAGAATCTTATTTTGCAATAGTTTTTAAAAAGTGCCTTGGTATTCGACTTTGAAAACTGTGTGAAGGAAAGGTTACAAAACGACTCTTTAGGGCTTATAATTTCTCTAACATTATAGCTCATAATAGCAAAGGGGAAACAGCAATATTCAGTTAATTGTGAACTGTTAGCTTCAGAATATTTTGAGCTGGTGCTTTTAAAAGTCAGAAGTATAAGTTACTCTAGATCAGGCAAATAAGATTTTATTTGTGAGGTTAAGTTATTTACATGAAAAAGGAGGCAGATAGTAGGAATTTTTAAAAAATTCTGTCTCACTTTCCTGAACTTTGAAAGCTACTCTGTCTCTCTTTCTCTCTCACTCTCTCCCTCCCTCCCAGTGTCTTTCTGTCTCTTGCCTACAAACTTCATTAAAAACTGGACAGAAAAACTTTCATATGACTTGAGGAAGTCATTTGAAAGGCACAGTCAAAAGCATTTCTCTACTTCCTCCATTTAAGATAATCCTTTCCTTTCCAATGACAAGTTTCTTTAAAAAAAAAGTTCACAAAACTTTGTAAGAAGTCCCTTAATTTACAATGATATTCACACTTTTAAAAATGCTTGAAAGAAATCATGTTAATGAAGAGAACATTTGCAGTAATTTGGTGATAATTATCAGAATCACCACATATTCGCAGAGGCTTGAACAATACGTGTTCAGAGAAAAGCAAAACACATTATTTTAATAGTCTGATATGCAAACTATGGACCGTTCAATTATGTGGCTTAATAATGCATACATGATGTGATCTTGTTATTGGGATAGGAAGGTTTGCAGTGAGTCACTTCTAAGACCAAGAGTGCTCTCACATCCAGTAAAATCCATTGCCATGGATCAGGGGCCCTGCCAAACTGCATTTAAGAGAATAAAAATTAATGACTGAGAATTTGAGCGTTAAATTAACATTAATTATATGACCTGCATGCTGGAAAGATTAAATTTCTTACGCCCTAATTAGATAACGTCTCCTCATACATCAAACAATTTCTATTTTCATTTCCAGGTTTCAGGAATATAATGCCAAGTGCTGACAGGCAGGACTTAAGGATTTTCCTTATCTGAAGTCAGGGTTTGGGGATGTCTCCTCACCATTCCCACTTCTTTGGCTGTATCAAGATTGGAGGTCATATTATAGAGAATTAAGCTCATTCTCCACCTTGCACTGATAGTGATAGTTGGAGAGCTGGGAACCTGACCCTGGTGTCCCCAGGCAGACCAGGAGAATTAAAGGAACCCTTAGCAACTGCCCCCAAACAAGTTTGATCTCCTGGATAGTGCCTCGGGTCAGGGGAAATTTAAGCAGCTGAAGTCCTGAAGGTCTAACCAAAATGCACCACGGATCCTTTTATAGTAGAAATGTCTAAGTTTGAAGTGCAAGGTCACAACTTGATCCAAAATGCTGTGTTTGGAGCAGGAAAAAAAAAAAAAAAAAGTTTTCTTAAGAGGCTGAGAACAACCAAAACCCAAAACAGCACTCAGGTTAGTAAGTTTGTCGGTCATGTCCCTAGGGTACCCTGACATTTCCACACCTCACACTATACTGACCACAGGTACCCACTCTGGCGTGGCTAACTCGCCCTCTGCTTAACCCTGTGTGTGGTGAACACGTGTCGAACCTGGGCCACAGTGTGGAGAGTCGGTCAGGATTGAGGAAGGAGATGTTTTCTGCATTTGAAAACCTGTTGCTGATTTGGAGGCAGCAGAGAAAAGGGCAGAATTAGGGGGAGCAGTACCCCCTCCCCCAACGGCAGATGGTCCATAGTGGCGCTTCCTTTCTTTCGGTTCCTAAATCGCGGCTTGGCAGTTCCAGGATTCAGAAGAAAACTGCCATGTGGATTTGGTTTGGAAACAATGCACAAGGACTTAAATTCCTTCAAGATTCGGAGTTTCCTCCTAGATACACTGTGTGGCCCCGGACCTCTCACGTTCGCAGTGCCCCTCCCTCTTTTCTCCTCGCATTACCTTTCCTAGGAGCAGTAAAGAATACGGGGACCTTTCGGACCGCTGCCCTGAACACTGGGCGGGACGAGAAAACCAAGATTAAAACCTCAAGGAGGCCCATTCTAAGTCTTTGAGAATAGAGTTTTCACGTGTCAGTGTTTCCATTCAGCCACTTTCAGGCTTCTGGAGAAAAGGGCAGGCGTGCGTGAGCGCTGGTCTACGCGGTGGTAAATAGTGACTTACGTGGCGGGGGAAGGGGAGAGGTAGAAAAGTTAGCAGATGCAGCAGAGGCGGGGGCTCTGCCTGCCGCCTCGGAATTCGGCGGGGCAGTCCCGAGCGCAAGGGAGGGCTGCGGCAGAGAGTGGAGGAGGGTTGGGGCAGGACTGGCTCTCTGCAGGCTTAGGGCCGGGGCTGCTCTGGCCGCAGCCGGTTCACCGCAAACGCTGGTGCCGCGCAGCCCTTGCGCACTGTCAAACGCACTTTGACTTGGCAGTTACTTAGAGGGATTCCCGGATCCCGGTGGAATCATACCCAGGGTTAGACTGCACCTGAAATTTGGCCCACCCCATATCTGGAACTGGAAAGTTTTCGCCTCAGTTCCTGGTGGGACTGGAGTCCCGGCGTTGAGGGGCGGGGAGGCGGGGCGGGGCTTGGCGACCTGGGAGGATGCCTGCCCAGAGTGCCGCGAGGGCCGGGGGCTGGACTGGCGACGTTTGAAACGCTGCCCGCGCTCTTCCTCCCGGTTCTCCCTCCCTCTTCTCACTGATGGAGTTCCGAGCAGGGGGCGTAAGGATCGGGGTAATAGAGGTGAGATTGGAAGGAATGCAGATACAAGATAGTTCGTCCTGCCTTCTCAAACAAGAAATCTCTCCTAAGAAGGCTCTCTTTTGGCAGAACATGCTTTCCCCGGAGGGAAGGTCCACAGGCTCAAAACGTCGCAGATTTGTGGCAAGAACTTTACAGTCTTGTTCCTATAGCAGAGAAGCCGCCGCTGGCTCCCCACAGCTCCATCTCTCCCTGTCTGCAGCGCCGGCAGTTTGAAGTGTTTCTCCTTCACACAGACGCCTCCTCCCCGCCCTACCTCCCCTAGAACATGCCTTTTCTCAAACTGGTTACTCCTTTTAGAAACAGGAAAATCAATGCTTGTTTAGCATCTTCCGTGAGATGATGCACTGTCGAAACTCACAGCAAGGGAACCCACACCATCTGACTCTTGGGCGGGGAAGGCATTGCCCCAGTCCCTGTAGAATTTACATAGAAATTTACAATGAATAATACTCATGAGCGCCCCTGAAAATATATACTGTGGCTAGTAGCATTATTATAAGCCCCAAGACACACCTCCTACGTGTTCTCTGGTAGTGGATGAAGTTTGCTTAAATGATTGATCAGAAGCTTGCACCGTGTTTATTCTTCCTGTTTTCTTAAACCGCATCTTGGATGGTTTCCTGTCAGTTTTCAGATGCCATTTGCAGCACAGACAGATTTCGTATGCCTACTGCAGATTGTCTTCAAAGTTCTAGTTTAAAGAGCATTATGTAAGCCTCTCTCTATTTACATAAGAGCTTTAACTCAAACCTCTCAGAAAATCATTTATTACCAACGGAAACCCATCCAGGGGAGCAGCATAACCAACCTGTATCTTTATGACACTTTCAAGAACAGCAGTAGTTCATTCTTTTCGGGAAGAAAAAAAGTGTATGTAACAAAGAATTGGAATATTTTGCACTTTTATTCAGCTTGGTTTTATATCATTTGAGCATTATTCCTAAGCTTAATTCAGGCAGCGAAGACATTTATAGGATACTTTTTCCTCTGTGTTGGTTACCACTTAACTAGGCCACAGGGATGATCCTGTCTCTCTTCCTTGAATGTAATCCCAATGTGAGAGCAAATGTGTTTTAGTAGAATCAAGTACAAATTTTACTAATGTCTAAATTATTAAAAGAATTTGTGAATACATAATCATTGTAAGCAAAGGGCAAGTGGTAATAAATTATGTGTAATAAAAAGTTCTCTTTACCTTTTCATTTCTTCTTTTTAAACCACTTTTGTGCTCATCCCAGTCCCCTTAAGCGACTTCCTTCCCTTCTTCCTTCTTTCCTTCTTTCCTTTTTTCCTTCCTTACTTCTCTTTCCATCTACTCACTAATCTTTTGGGAGAATTTTCATTGTTATATATTGTTGTAATTCCTTTTTGAGAAATAGGGCCTGGTGAGATAGGAAACTTAATTATAATGAGTTCAAAACTAGTGCCTATAAGGAAGACCAATATTGTGCTCCAGACACATGGGAAGCTATCTTTGAGGTATTGTTTCCCGTTTCTCTTACTCTGTTAACTGGGGAGAAAGTGCCCTTTAGGCACTGGCACTTTCATGTTATTAGAAAAGATTAAGGGTCCTATAATCTTTGCTTAACTACTAGACATCAGAAGATAAAAATACTTCAAGTTAATTCTTAGAGGCTGACGTTCTCCTCAGTGACCATTTTAATCAATGTCCACTCTCCTTGGGAAAGATGTCATTCTATAACCAAGTCTCCAATATGGAACTTGTCTTGTTGGCAGAAAGGACTAGATTCCCAAACATCTTCTCACAGGATGCCCCTTGGAAGATATAGTAAAGTGGTGTTATGGGTAGTGTTGTTACCAAGAGAAATTGTGAATCAGACAGGTATGTCTGGAATATTCTATTATTAGCCATCCCTTTTCTAACTCTTCCCTAACACTCTGAACACATAGGTTCCAGGTCTGCCTTTTGTGACATTTCTAGCCATTTAGACACTTTCTTCTGAGGAACTCCTCACTGTTGCTTTCTCATTATCATAAATCTGATAAAGTAGTCAATGCTATAGTGTTAAAAGTTGATAAATGCTAAAAGACATTTGCCTATTTTCCCAAAGAAGCTTGAAGGGGCCACATTAAGGTCCCAAACAATAAACCTCAGTAGTGTAATTGGAATTTAGGACTGTAGTTGGCAGATGGAAAAGATATTTTAGGAAGGAAAAATTTGCAGCATTCCCAAAATATAGCCACATGGCCATGAGTCACCTTCTTTGTCCTCTCTTTTAAGACCAACTCTACCTCTGTGAGCTACTCAGACACAACACATCTGATGCAAAAAACAGTGCTATTATGTGTGTCATTAGTGAGTGTGCAGCTTTAGAAAAGTTTTAATGGGATTGCTATTGTATTGAAGATTTACTCTAGCTCTTCTAGTTATAAGTTTAGTGGAACTGACCCTCATCAGGGAGAACCACCCATCATTGATCAATGTAAGCATTTGTTTCAGTCAACTTCTTTTGCTGCTCTGACTAAAAGACTTGATCAGAACAATTGTAGAAGATGAAAGTTTTTTTGAGGGCTCACAGTTTCAGAGGTACCAGTCTATAGACAGCTGGCTTCATTCCTTAGGGCTTGAGGTAAGGCAGAACATCATGGCAGAAGAATGTGACAAGAGAAACAACTCACCTGATGATCAGGAAGCAGAGAGAGAAAGATTCCACTTGCCAGATACAAAACATACCCTAAAACCATGCCCCAAATGATCTACCTCCTTTAGCCACACACCCTATTGACCTTCAATTACCACTCAGTTAATCCCATCAGGGGATTAATTCACTGATTGGGTTAAGACTCTCATAACCCAATCATTTCACTGCTAAACCTTTTGCATTGTCTCACACATGAGCTTTTGGGGGACACCTCACATCCAAGCCATAACAGTATTGTACCCTATAGTGATTGGTTCAGGGAGGGTATTTGAGCTAAGTAAATCAATCAAGATGAATGAGCATTAACCTCATAATTTTGGTCAGGACAATAAGAAAAGAGGAAAAAAAATAATTTTTTTTAATCTTCCAGGTTAAGATACAAGTCTTTATATTCTAGGAGCACTGCTCTGGAGAGAATGTGCTTGAGAGAAACCAATTCAGAGAAAAACAAAAGGCAGAGTAAAGTGTAATTAAGACCCTGAATTCAGTTGTGCCTAAAATCTATTCTTGGACCTTTTCATTTTGTAAGTCAAGAAATCCCCCCTCCTTTTGACCAAGGCTGACTTGATGCCATAATAAGTTTATGATGTGAGCTGCCATATGCATGACCTGGGGGCAAGGCATGTTTGGGCTGCAGTATAACCTTCTCCTGAGCCAACTGAGTTCTGCCCCTTCCTCCTGGGGTACTGATGTCTAACTTGCCTCATGTAATCAATTTATCAAGCATTTTCTTGGAATGAGTATTAACCATGTTGTTTAATATGTTCATATTTTGGCATTGTAACAAATGTTTGTATTTGATGCATATTTTCTGTTAGAAATATTTAAGTAAAACTTGTAAGTAAAAGAGGCAAAATGAAAAAGAAAGAGAAATTTCTACCCTTTTATTTTGAAATTAGAGTTTCTGTCACCTTGAAATTAAGGCAGTCATGACTTTTATGACTCTCATATTCTTAAAGAGTGGAGAGTTGAGTTAGTCTTACATGTCATTGCATGGCACATTATCATCCCAAGTTTCTGCAAAGCAAGTCATCCTCCCTTCCCTTTTCCTCCTTCCTTCCTTTTCCTTTATCCCTGAATCTCCCTCTGATCCTTGTCTGTCTATTATAAACTACAATTCTAATATGTATTACCTATAATCTTGCAAAATACATGTTGTTTTTCTCAAGGAATTCTTTTTCATTGGTAGAATTAATATTATGTTGAATATGCCATTTTGCTTCTTACTTTTTACTCAGTACTACATATAGATCATTACTTATGATTTCTGTGTTGTTATGTGTACAACTAACCTGTGTTTCTGCTTATCACATAGCTCTCCATCACGTATGGATCAGTCAAGTTCCATCTGGCAAAAATGAAACCATACTAGGTGTTTCAATACAGGATTTAATGTAAGCAAAAGGCAAAGACTAATGAAAAACAGAGATAATGCAGCAAACAGTAGGTCTGGGGAACAAATATAGAAGATCAATTTCATTAGTACTTTAAAGTTAGGAGGAAGGGTTCCAGGGAGCTAGGATTCAGCCCTCTGAAGAGGGAGTGCTACTTAGCTAGTAGAGGTACCTTAGGGTGGAGAGGAATGGTCTGAAAACGGAGATTCAAACCTCAGAAGACATTGGCAGTTGTTGCTGATGCTTCTGATGGAGGCAGGGTAGGATGAGGTTGCTGCTGGGAGTGCCAAAGAGAGTTGGAGGCTGAAACACTGCTGCTGCCAGGGTGAAGTACCATTGCTGTAACATTGACAGGAAGGGCATGCAAGCAAAAAGGAACAAGTCCCTTTCTCTCTCTCTCTCTCTCTCTCTCTCTCTCTCTCTCTCTGTCTTCCAGACTCCCTCTACAACACTTTTTTGACAGAATTTAACAAGGATCCAGCTGACAAAGTGATTTAAAGAGTCCCACACATGGTTTACAAAGCAAGATCTAGAAGGGAGAAATTGACCTGAAGGACAGTACTTTAATAATATGTTTCTACCCTAACAGCACTTTTATACAATAATGATTTTGTGTTTCTGTCTAAGATGCAACTATCTTTCAGAAGACTTCTTCATCCTCTACTTCTTCCTTCCTGCCAAAGAAGGCTCAACTTTGCCAACAGGCATTGTTTCTACATACAGGAATTAATTAATCCTCTATTTCAGTCACCTAAGGTCCGAATTGTCAATTATACTACTGCCAACTGTCCTTATATAAAACAATAGAGAGAGAAAATGGAAATATACATAATAAGTAAGAAGAAAATATGTGAAGCTGAAAATATGTCAATGTTTTTAGAACTGGTCACAAGGGTATAGTTGATATTTGTAACTTTTTCCCACTGTTTCATATTTCTTTGGCTTTTAGCTATCACTTTAGCTAGTTCTTTACCTGACCAAAGGCTTATACTTCTATTCATGAGAAGTTTTACTTCTCAGCAGTTCAGTCATTTTGTGATTAGTTTTCCATTACCTTTTACTCTTAAAAATTAAAGCTTTAAGAAGCACCCGAATGTATCCTCTTGTTGTTCACTGCCTGCATTGTGAAGCAGCATCTAAATTCTTATTATTAACCATTGTCTATCACCCAGTAATTAAAGTGATCTCTTTCCTTATGGGCTTAGGCATGAGAGGCCTCAAATTGCCAGATGGCCCTCCCAACTTTCAGACCAATGGAACATTTTTCTATGTGTACTCATAGAAGCATTCAACCAAGACCTCTAAATCAGCAGCACCAAAAGTTGTGGAAAATGGAAAGCTAAATTTCTACCAGTGTTACTAAATGAGATAGTGATATTGATTCTTAGACTTGTATTCTGACCATGGAAGAAACAGCATCATATATTGGTCACTGATTCAAAGCATATGATGGTATTTTATAAACTTTTAGGATATGGGTTCATTTTGTAATGCTGGGGTTGAACCTAGGGATTTGCACATTCTAGGCAAGTGCTCTACCACTGAAATAGACCCCCAGCCTTTAGGATGTTTTTCTTGGGAGGAGGGTACAGGGATTGAACACAGGAGTACTTTACTATTGAGATACAGATATACCCCCAGACATTTTTATTTTATTTTTTTATTTTGAGACAGAGTCTCACTAAGTTGCTAAGTGCCTCATTAATTTGCTGAGGCTGACCTTAAGCTTGCAATTCTCCTGCCTTAGTGTCTCAAATTGTTGGGATTACAGGCCTGGGCCGCAGAGCCTGTCTTTTAGGATGTTCTTAATTGGAATAGTAATGATTCTCCATAGATCATTCCACATCTTGTCAGACCAGTTACAGCCAAGTGATGGGGAGTGAATTCCACAGATATGATTTTATTACTGTACTTCTTTTGTTGTGTTAAGTTTTTTGGTTAAATGCATTATTGTGTGAAATTAAATAATGTCACACGGAATATAGTGAATTAGGTTTTCTATAATCAATGATGGTGGTGCTGGCAGAAGCACCAAGAAAAGAGAAGGAAGACTCATTTGTAGAATGCATAACATTTTACTGTGGTCAGGACAAATTGTTACTGCATTCAATGAAAGAAAAAATCTGATGTAATAAACATACAGAAAAGTAGTTGACTGGCACCCCCAGGGAATGGTGCCTCTTAAAGGCTTAGCACTGGTCTTCTGTGGTTGGCAGTTTATGCATATTGCAATGGCAGTTCCAGATCAGCCTAAATGAGAGGCCCATGTTGTTGAACAAATGCATAACCTTCATCCCTGCCATCATATCTACTTTGTGAATTCATTCAGCAAACACCTACCAGGGAAGATGCTGTCTGGCATCATACAAACTGTCATCTTTTTCACCTCAGTATTGAGAGCCTCATATGCAGTAGATTACTTTTGATAAGCATATGTTTTTATGTTCCATGTGGAGTCTATTCACAAGCATCTTCCATTGTCTTTCTTGTCATCAATATTCTAATCTTATCCTTAACCTTGAAACCAAACAATACAAGAAGGTTCAGAGGAGAAATGATTGGGTAAATTAATCCCCTGATAGGGATTAACTGAGTGGTACCTGAAGTGGTAGCGTGTGGCTGGAGGAGGTGAGAATTGTGTGTGACTATAGGGTATATATTTTGTATTTGGAGAGTGGAGTCAGTCTCTTTCTCTCTCCCCCCCACCACCCTCTGATCATCATGTGAACTGCTTCCCTCCACCGCACTCTCCTGCCATGATGTTCAGCCTCACCTTGAGCCCAAAGGAGTGGAGCTGGCCTTCTGTGGACTAAGACCTCTGAAACTGTGAACCCTCAAATAAACTTTTCTTCCTCTACAGTTGTTCTGATTGTGTCTTTCAGTTACAGCAGCAAAAAGTTGACTCAAACTATACTATAATCAGGTTAGTGGTATTCCATCATATTCTTAGTTTCCATCCACAGCAAAGGGGAGGGGATTATAGAATGTGGATCAGGGAGGTCATCCTACCTTAATATCATCCTATTTTTAAAGACCTTTACATTCAACATTATGTCTTTATTACATCTGTTTTTTTTTTGTTTGTTTGTTTACATCTATTGTGTGCCTTCTAATTGCTTCATGGTTCTCTAGGATGTGTAACCACCATATTTTACTTTCCCACTTTCCCAGTTATGACCTCTCAGTTCTAACTCTTTGCCATTATGAATAATGCCAAAATGATCAACTTACAGTATGTTTATTTATAGATACTTGTGTATCCCCCCTACCTTTCTGATTTCTACTAATCTAATAGGTATAAAGATTTATAGCCATTATTTATTTTATTCTTTCTTCTGATGATGTTCGAGCATCCTCTCATATGCTATCAGAATATCTGGACTTTTTTGTACATTACTTATTTATATTTGTTGTTAATGTTTTGGGTTAAGATTGTTACAAGAATTTTTTTACATTCTAGATATTAGTAATTATCAGTTATAAACACTGGTGATATCTTCACCCTTTCTCTTCCTTCCTATGTTGTCCAAGGCATCCTTCATTGAACAGAAATCTCTACTCTGTAATGTAATGTAATCACATCCATCAATGTGGTAGGCCTAACAATGTGCTGTCCAAATCCCTCTTCAAAGAGCAACTCATTGCCTTAGCTACTAGGAGTGCTATTGGCAGACAGACATTAATTCTCAGCTACTATTGGATTCAGCTGGATTCTCAGTTCTACTCTATTGGTCTATATGTCTATCCTTATACCAATACCACATTGACTTGATTACTATAGCTTTGTACTACACGTTTTGAGATTGGAAAGTATGAGCCCACACTATTTTTTTTATCTTATAGGGATTGCATTGACTATATAGATCAAGTTGAGGAGTATTCTCATTTTACTAATATTAAATCTTCTAATCCATGAACCAGGATATCTTTTCATTGATTTAGATCTTCTAATGTTTTATAATTGTCAGTGAAGTAGTCTTGAATTTTTATTAAGCTTATTCCTGAATATTTTACTCTTTTTTGATGCTATTGTAAATGAAATTGTCTTTGTAATTTCATTTTTGGATTATTCATTGCTGGTATATAGAAATGCAACTGATATGTATTCGTGTTGTATAATTCTTATATCCTGCAATTTTGTAGGATATAAGATATTATTTGTTGGATTTATAGTTGTTTTTCTTTTATTTTTGGATATTCCTTAGGGTTTTTTACATATGAGAGCATGTTATCTGCAAACAGAAGTAATTTTACTTCTTTCTTTCCAACATGGATGCCTTTATTTCCTTTTCTTACCTAATTGCTTTGGGTAGTGCCTCCAGTACAATGTTGAATAGAACAATGAGAATGAATATCCTTGACACTCTCTGATCTTGGGGGAAAGATTTCAGCATTTTGCCAGTACAAATAAAGTTACTTGTGGGTTTCTTCATAGATGTCCTTTATCTGATTGAGAATTGAGAAAGCCCTTTTATTGGTTTTGGTCAGTGTTTTTTCTTACCATGAAAGGGTATTAAATATTGTCAAATGATGTTTCTATGTCTATAAACACTAATTATATAATGTTTCTCCATTTATTTTATTAATATGGTACATTGGTTTTCATATATTGAACTAACTTTGCATTCCCGGGATAAATCCCACTTGGTTATGGTATGTACTTCTTTTTTATGTTGCTAGATTTGGTTTACCAGTACTTCATTGAGGATTTTTACATCTGCATTCAAAAGAGATATTGGTGTGCAGTTTTCTTTTCTTATGATATTTTTGTCTGACTTTCATTTCAGGATAATATTGACACCATGGAATGAGTTAGGCAGTTTCCTCCTCTTTTATTTTTTGGAAGAGTTTGAGAAGGATAGGTGTTAATTGTTCTTTAAATGTTTGGTAGAATCCACTAGTGAAAATTTTCTATCGGTTATTAAAGTCAGTTTGCATAGTTTCAGTTTGAGTTTTCATTTTTTACACTCCCTCTCTACTGTGCAAAGTCAATATTGCCTGTGTGTGTGTGTGTGTGTGTGTGTGTGTATGAGATTTGTGTTTTTTGTTATGTACAAAAGCAGATTCTATACAGGATGAATATTCAGTTCTCAGTATATACTTATCAGAAAGAACTTTGGATCTATCCTGTAGCTTACCAGTAAAGTCAGTAACTTAGGTAAATTAAGTCCAGTGGGGCCATTGGTCTTATCATCCTAGGCATCTATACAATGGTATTGCATAATAGGATATAAAAATTCCAGTAGATGGAAACAGTGGCTCTATACCAAAAAATATCAATTTATTGTATAGATATGGTTACCCATGAAATCATTGTCATTCAAATACTTGGCTGATTTTACATTTGGCCTTTTAAAAACACACATATTTATTTTTATTTTGTCTTTGTACCAATTATTACTGCTTACATAAAGAATTTTCAGTGAGAATTTCCTTTTAAGTGTCAAAGTAATTCCATCAAAGCATTTAATGGTTGTCAAAGCTTGGGCAGAGAGAGAATGAGGTTTGTGTGTGTATGCATGTGTTTTAATTCCCTTTTCCATTGTAATATGTTTCTGTTCCTCTGGTTAAAATAAAAACAAATAATATTTTAAATAAAAAACATTTAATGGGTATGAATTTGCTGACATGTAAATAAATAATAGGGAAATAAACACACAGTTTTAAACTGTTCACTAGGTTTAAGAAAGAGTTAAAGAATAAATAAAAAGATTTAAAGAATAAACCTGATAAACATTTCACCCTCCCAAAAAATGAGACTCTGACTTTGTCTTGTAGAGTTCAGGAATGCTCCAGCATTATTTAGGCCAGGGGAGCAAGAAAACCTTTTCTAATTCACACTGCAGCAGGAAACAAGAACAAGTGTTCACTGCAACTGGAGGCAGGTTACAGGATACTCCAAACAGTTTCATAAGATATGATCATTCAGTAAACAATGCATTGTTAACATTGGTGACTGAGCTGTGATACTTGTCCTCTGTGGATGGTGTGCTTAACTCTTATAAACAAAGTCTAGTCTTTTCTTACTGTGTTCATCTACTTAAAGAAAATGTTAATTAATCAAGAAAACTTTTCTATTTTTTTTCATGTTATTCTCTTTCAACAAAATGCTGAGCTCATAATATATATTGAGGATGTGAAGGATAGTGACACTGTGTGAAGAGGAGGGACAGAAGTAAATATGACTGTGGTTCTCACTGCCTATGAGCTCTCAGCCTAGTGGGCAAAGATGTAAGTATTACAATGTGGTCTATGACAGCTTTCACTCATTTGCTGATTGAATTTACTCATGTTTTTTATTTAATATGCTTCCTGTGTGTCAGGTACTGCGCTAAGGCTCCAAAGCAGGAGAAGTTCACCACCTTGACTCATGTTGAAATTGCCTGGGAAGCTTAAAAACGGCATCTCAGATGATCCTCAGAGATAATCAGTTAAGTGGTTTGAGTGGGGCTTGGGCATTGGGAGCTTGAAGAGCTCCTCAGGTGATTAAAGTGTTCAGCCAAGATTGAGAACCACTGCTCTAAAGACACTAAGATACTCTTCTTTTTTCCAGGAAACTTATGATGTCATGGGAGAAATGGACAAGTAACCAGATGATTATAATTCAGTGTGAAAAGTCCTGTGATGGAAGTGAGTGTGGGGAGTGATGATCCTTCTTCCCATTTTATAGATGAAGAACCTGTCTCAAATGTTAATGGATTTGTGTCATAGTTTGGTAGGTGACAGAGCGAGGGTAGAAATTTAGGTCTGTCGGATCTGTCTAATTTAAACTAATATATTATGCCTCCCAACTGGGGGAAAAGGTCAGAACTAGGACTATTTATTTTCATTATTTTAGAAGAGAATTCACAATGTTTTTGTATCTTCTAATATTATAAACCACTCACATGAATTTCTAAATATTTGCAAGTGAACAATTATAAGATAGGAAGAAAAGTACTTTCCTGTATTTATATTCTCAAAATTTCAAATGACCTGCATACCTGTAATAAAAGGATATTCTGCAGAAACTGTTTTTTTTTAATCATGATTCTTTTGTCTCTTAAAATATCCATTTAACATAATTGGGCTATGTATATTTACTTATCATTATCATGAAATATAATAATAGTGAATATAATTCTGTAATTCAGGGTGGAGACCTCTTTGATAATGTGACCCATAATGATTAAACCTTGAAATATGTACTGCCATGTAATTTGGACATACCTCAGGCTTTCTCAAAAGTGCCTTTCCAGTTAGACTTTTTTGTTTTTCTGGAGACTTCACAACATCCTCTATTTTTTTTTATGCAGGAAACTGTAAAAATATGAATGCAAAATTTCTCTTTAAATTATTCTATTTTAGTTTGTATGGTTTTACTTTAGGAAAACTTTTGCCTGTGGAAAAACAATTCAGTTCATTATAACAAAGGTATATGAAGGCAAAAAGCAAAATAGCTTTTCTACATTTTGTACTGATGTTCCGTGCATCCGTGAGGTTGTGCATGGCATGACAAATTGAAAAATAAAGAAGCAGAATCTCTGCGATGTCCGTCTGGAGGTTTCCGAAGTGAGGGTTTTTAGCCAAACTCTAGAAGAAACTCCCAACCCTTGCCAACACCAGGCTGGAATTAAAGCTACAGCGGACCAAAAATGGAGGAAGTAAAGCAGAATTTCACTATTTTAACTAGACTGCAGCAGCAATCCAGTGATAACAAGGGAGTCTATGCAGAGATTCAACTTTGGAAAGTGAATTTTATAAAGAAGAAATAGTCCTCAGTGAAGTACATACTTTATGGGAGAATAAACATTTAAGAGTGTCATTGAGGCATTCAGTAGTTATGTTATAATACTTTTGATTCGGAAATTTCAGAATGTCTGAAACTTAAAAAATATCACAATGATTCAAATTACACATATCTGTAGGGGTTCTTTTAAATGTCTTATAACAGTTTTATTTTTATTTGTGAGATTCTGTTGAGGTTCCATTGAACTGATTGTAAAGTTCCTACAAAGTTCAAGGCAAATTTTCTCCCTTAGATCTCATTTTATAATAATAAGCAATAGTTCTGTTTTTGGTCATTATGTATAATAAAACTTTAGTTATTTCAATCCCATGGGTTTATATATGTAAACCAGTTTCTTTCTGGGCCTCACCAAGGAAGCAGGTGTCTTTCTTTTTCTGGGGTCTCAAAGAGACAGGGCCCTATGTGAAATTTAACATGGGTAACTCAACATGAGATGCCCCACTCTGGGGATTTAATTTTGAGGAAGCAGTTCACGGAGGCTGAAAAGGGCTATTCTATGATAGAAGTTTATATGTGTAATATGGAGCTTATCTTATATGCAATTGTGTGTACAACTGGACTGTTGTAATTTTAATTATACACATTTATTGTGTACAGTGTGATAATTTGATACTTGAATACAGCATGTAATGATAAAATAAAGGCAGTTAAAATTTCCATCTCTTTAAAATGTTATACAGTAATACTCTGTATGGCTGTCTATATCAAGTAGGATTCAAATAATGACTTCCTATTCCAAACCCAATGTGTAAACAGTAAGAAAGTCCTTTTATCCCATATATCAAGAAATCTTGAGAGAGGGTAAATGAAATATTAATTCATGAGCTCATTGATTAATTAAGAACCCAGTTTTTTTGCCATCATTTTTTATCAGTTATTTCTAGATCTGTCCCTGTATAGATTCCCTCAGGGTTACAAAAATGCCTGATAGGTTCCCAGGTGTAACATGCAGATAGCAAAATGTCCAATAGTAGAAAAATCTTTCATCGCATCCGTCTCTTTATTGAAAGATTAACTTTTCTGAAAGTTCCCAGCAGACCATGCCCATAGATTGGAGCTGAGTGATAAACAGTTGCTAGGAAAGGAGGCAACATTATCCTAATTGTATTCTTAATCAGGATTTGCCTTGAGTCACATGGGCAGAATGGACACCCGTATTTAATTGGGGCCACACCTGGTAAGGAGAAAGGGTAAAATCATTGCTAGTTAGACAAAAACAAGGGATTCTCCGTGAAGAATAAAGAAAGTGATAGAGAAGAGTCAGAGAAAATAGTTCATGGAAAACAAGCTCAGAGATGATTCTCTATAGGAACAGATGGGACTTACAGCTATAGGAAGCAGGTGGCAATAGAGTAGAAGGACTTTATTTTGAGCCACTCTAAATGGCCTCTATGCACACAAGGTCAGGAATGTGGGCAAAACAAAAAGGGGTTTGGAAGCTTTCTGTGCTGATCATTGTATTAATGCCAATTTATTTTTTTGTTTTATCTTTTTGAAAATAAATTAAGATAATTTTACAATAAAAGCTTACAAGAAGAGGGTGCAGTGTTTAAGTGGTTGGTTCAGGTATGCACAGTAAATCTTGTCATTTCTTCTACCCCTGCAGCCTGAGAACAGAAATGTGAATGGTTTAGAGTGAATATGTGATTTTTTTTCTCCATCATCCATCCATCCAAAGATACTTTTTTTTCTTCAGTAAAGGTGTTATGGTTTAGATGTGAGATATCCCCCAAAAGCTCACATGTGAGACAATGTAAGAATGATTGGATTGTGACAATCTCAACCAAATCAGTGAATTAGTCACCTGATAGGGATTAACTGAGTGGTAATTGAAGGTGGGTAGGGTGTGGCTGGAGGAGGTGGGAATTAGGGGCATGGCTTTGGGGTATATATTTTGTATCTGGCAAGTGATGTCTCTTTCTCTCTCTGCTGCCAGATCATCATGTGAGCCACTTCCCTCCACTACACTCTTTTGTTGTGATGTTCTGTCTCACCTCGAGTCCCCCAGGAATGAATCCTGCTGTCCATGGACTGAGACTTGTGCAACTGTGAGCCCCCAATAAACTCTTCCTCCTCTACAATTATTCTGATTAGATCTTGTAGTCACAGTGGCAAAAAACCTGACTAAAATAAAAGGGAATTGAACTCAGGGCATTCTACCACTAAGCTGCATCCCCAATACTGTTTAGTTTTTATTTTGAGGCAGGGTCTTACTAAGTTACTGAGACTGGCCTTGAACTTGCAACCCTCCTGCCTCAGTCTCTCAAATAGCTAGGATTATCAGCGAGCATGACTGCACCTGGCTTACAGATATGAAAACCCATGTTCAAGGCTTCATTACAAGCTCTGGATTTTATCCTGAGTGAATGAGGCATTCTTGGAGGGTTTAACAGCATAAGGCATAATAGGATTTTCATTTAACAGTTATTACTTTGGCTGCTTTCTTAAGAAGTAAACTAGAGGGGAAACAAAGGAAAGAGGCAAATAGGCCAGTTACAAAATACTGTAATCAGTTTGAGCAAGGCCTGACAGTCACTTGGATTAGAATAGTAATAGGAAATGGATTCTGTATATATTTTGAAGATAGAGCCAACAGGGATTGCTGTTGGATCATTTATAAACTGAGAGTGTTAAGAGGGAAGATAAAAGTAATTCAAAGTTTTTGGCTTGAGTTTTGGGAAGAATGGAATAGCTCTTTATTGAGAAGCAGAAAATTATAGGGGGAGATAGTATAAGCGATAAAATAGAAAGTGGCATTTGTTCACATTAAATGTGAAATGGTTATACCTAGCTAGGAATTCAGGGAACCAGTGTGGACTGAAGATAAAAACTTGGAAGTTGTCAGGGCTTATGTGACATCTAAATCCATGGGCCTGGTGAGGTCATGTAGAGAGATGAATGCTTACAGATGGAGACATCATAGAGCTGAGCTCTGAGCAGTTAGAGGCTGGAGGAGAGGAGGGACCAACAAAAGTCACCAAGAAGGAGTAATAATGAGATTAGAAGAGAAAGGAGACAATGGGTACCCTGGATGCCAAATTCAGAAAGTGAGTCAAGAAAGTGAATTCTTCTAGGACTGATGCTATCATGATGAGAGCAGAGTAAGTCCCTTGCCTTGGGTGTTAAACTTAAAGGGGGCACAAAGACAGTCAGTCATCAAGATGATTAATATCTGCATGCAATAATAAAAATGAATATAGTGGGAACTTCTTTAGGATCCTGGCCTGCCCCCTTCCCTGCACTGCAGCTCCCCATCTACCAACACATTCCGGAAGGTGGTGCAGCCATATTGGATTACCTTCGAAGTGGAAGCTGCCATCTTTAGGTGGGGCAGCTCCCATCCTGAGAAACCTGCTGAAGACTAGAAGCTCATTGTCAGGTACCTCTCATGCATAAGGCTTCTGAACACTGGGAGGATTGAATAGTGTATGACTGTTATACTGTAGATTTATTTTCTTTTTAAATTTAAAAATTTTTAATTTTATTTTTCTTACTCTTTCTGTTTTCCTTTTATTTACCTGTTTCCTCAGAGTCTCTTTCTCCCTTTTGTCATGCTAATGACAAACTTCTTTTGATTCCAATTTCACTCTTCCTATGATCTAGTACCTCTATAAACTCTCTTCTTATCCCATTAACAGTTACATCCTACGCCCCTTCCCATCCTTTTTATATACCATTAGAACTCATAGACCTCATTCTAAACCTATTGGTTATTCTGTAGATAATAATCGAACTCATCCTCTCTGTTTATTATGACAATACTATTAACATCTTCACAGGGGCTAATTGGTTTGTGCTGAGTATTGGGTGCTGCTAATATTGATCTTCCCCTTAAAAGTGAATTATTGGAAACCTGCAGGGTCATTGTAAGCCTTGAGGGGGGAACTGCAATACCTCAGATCCACACTGCTAGAAGGGAAGATACACAAACAATATGAAAAAACAAGGGAAGAAAGTGTCCCAAACAAACCAAGATGCTATATTAATAGAATTCAATAACAGCATAGTAGAAGAAATGTCAGAAAAGGAGTTCATTAAAATGATCCACAAAGCAAAGGATAAGAGAGCAGGCAATGAATGATCACTCCAATAAACAGTTAAAAGAGCAAATGCATGGAAGCAAAAGATCATTTCAATAAAGAGATAGAGATTCTGAAAAAATAATCCAAACAAACAGAAATCCTTGAAATGAAGGAAACATTAAACCAAATAGAAAACTCAATGGAAAGATCACTTGGAAGACAGAACCTCAGACAATGAAGACAAAATACTTAATCTTGAAAATAAAGTTGACTGAACAGAGAAGATGGCAAGAAATCATGAACAAAACCTCAAAGAAATATGGGATATCATGAAAAGACCAAATTTAAGAATTATTGGGATTAAGGAAAGTATAGAGATACAAACAAAAGGAATAAACAATCTGTTCAATGAATAATATCAGAAAATTTCCCAAACATGAAGAATGAAATGGACAATCAAATACAAGAGACTTACAGAACACCAAATGTACAAAATTACAACAGTTCCACACCAAGGTACATATAATGAAAATGCCTAATATACAAAGTAAAGATAGCATTTTAAGGACTGTAAGAGTAGAGCATCAGATTACATATAGGGGGAAACCAATTCAGATATCAGCAGATTTCTCAGCCCAGACTCTAAAAACTTGGAGGGTTTGGAACAATATGTTTTAAGCTCTCAAAGAACATGAATGCCAAACAAGAATCTTATACCCAGTAAAACTAACCTTCAGGTTTGGTGACAAAATAAAATCTTTCCATGATAAACAAAAGTTAAAAGAATTTACAAATAGAAATCCTGCACTAAAGAACATTCTCAGCAAAATATTCCCTGAGGAGGAAATGAAAACAACAATGTAAGTCAGCAAAGGGAGGAACTACCGTAAAGGAAAAGCCTATCAAAGGAGAAATCAAGGGAAGTTAAAAACAGAAAATAAGCCAAAATGACCAGGAATACAAATCATATCTCAATGATAACCCTGAATATTAATGGCCTAAACTCATTAATCAAAAGACATAGACTGGAAGATTGGATTTTAAAAAAAGACCCAACAATATGCTGTCTTCAAGAGATTCATCTCATAGAAAAAGATATCCACAGACTAAAGGTGAAAGGAGGGGAAAAAACATGCAACACACGTGGACACAGTAAAAACGTAGGGGTTTCCATCCTCAAACCAAATAAAATGGACTTCAAGCCAAAGTTAGTCAGAAGGGATAATGGACATTTCGTACTGCTAAGGGAACCCTAAATCAGCAAGACATAATGATCATAAATATCTATACCCCAAACAATGGAACATCCATGTACATCAAATAAATCCTTCTCAATTCCAGGAACCAAACAGAACACAACATAATACTGGGTGACTTTAACACACTGCTCTTACCACTGAATAGATCTTCCAAACAAAAACTGAACAAAGAAACCATAGAACTAAATAATCAATAATTTAGACTTAACAGACATATATAGAACATTCCATCCATCAACAAGCAAATACACTTTCTTGTCAGCAGCACATGGACCCTTCTCTAAAATAGACCATATGTTATGCTACAAAGCAGCCCTTAGTAAATACAAAAAAAAAAAAAATACTATCTTGTATTCTATCAGATCATAATGGAATGAAACTAGAAATCAATGATAAAATAAAAAAACAGAAACTACTCCAACACCTGGAGACTAAATAATATGCTACTGAATGATGCATGGATAACAGAAGACATTGGGCAGGAGATAAAAAAAATTCTTAGAGGTAGATGAGAATGACAATACAACATATTAAATCTCCAGGACACTATGAAAGCAGTACTAAGAGGAAAATTCATCGCATGGAGTGCATTCAATAAAATAATAAAAATTCAACAATTAAATGACATAACATTACATCTCAAAGTCCTAGAGAAAGAAGAACATGTCAACATCAAAAGTAGTATAAGACAGGAAATAAATGAAAGCTGAGCAGAAATCAGTGAAATTGAAACAGAAGAAACTATTCACAAAATTGACAAAAGTTGGTTCTTTGAGAAAGTAAACAAAATTGATAAACCCTTAACCATGCTAACAAAGAGGAGAAAGAAAACTCAAATTACTAAAATTCGTGATGAAAAAAGGAAGTATCATGACAGATATCATTGAAATACAAAAAATAATTAGAAGCTATTTTGAAAATCTATACTCCAACAAAATAGAAAATCTCAAAGACATTGGCAAATTTCTAGAGACATATGATCCTCTCAAACTGAATCAGGAGGACATAACACAATTTAAACAGATCAATTTCAAGCAATGAAATAGAAGAAGCCACGAAAAGCCTACTCACCAAGAAAAGCCTGGGACCAGATGAATTCTCAGCCGAGTTCTACAAGACCTCCAAAGAAGAACTAATACCAATACTCTGCAAAGTATTCCATGAAATAGAAAAGGAGGGAACCCTTACAAACTCATTCTATGAAGCTAGTATCACCCTGATACCAAAACCAAAGACACATCAAGGAAAGAAAACGTTAGACCAATATCCCTGATGAACATAGATGCAAAAATTCTTAACAAAATTCTGGCAAATCACATACAAAAATATATTAAAAAGATAATACACCATGATCAAATGGGGTTCATCCCAGGAATGCAAGGTTGTTTCAATATCCAGAAATCAATAAATGTAATTCATCACATCAATAGACTTAAAGTTAAGAATCATATGATTATTTCAATAGATGCAGAAAGTGTTTGATAAGATACAGCACCTCTTCATGCTCAAAACACTAGAAAAAATAGGGATAGTAGGAACATACATCAACATTGTAAAGGCTATCTATGCTAAGCCCATGACCAACATCATCCTAAATGGAGAAAAACTGAAAGCATTCCCTATAAAAACTGTAAGAAGATAGAGATGCCCTCTTTCACCACTTCTATTCAATATTGTCCTTGAAACACTAGCCAGAGCAATTAGACCAAAGAAATTAAAGGGATACAAATAGGAAAAGAAGAAATCAAGCTATCACTATTTGCTGTTGACATGAATCTATATTTAAAGGATCCAAAAAACTCCACTAGAAAACTTCTAGAACTAATAAATGCATTTAGTAAAGTAGCAGGATATAAAATCAACATGAATAAATCTAATGCATTTCTATTAATAAGTGATGCATTTCTATTAATAATTCTCTGAAAGAGAATTGAGGAAAACTACTCCATTCACAATAGCCTCAAAAATATATCTAAATACTTGTGAATCAATCTAACAAAAGAGGTGAAAGACCTCTACAATGAGAACTACAGAACACTAAAAAATGAAATTAAAGAAAACCTCAGAAGATGGAAAAGATGAGAAGGTTTCCCATGTTCTTGTATAGGCAGAATTAATATTGTCAAAATGGTCATACTACCAAAGGTGCTAAACAGATTCAATGCAATTCCAATTAAAATCCAAATAATGTTCCTCATAGAAATAGAGAAAGCAATTATGAAATTCATCTGGAAGAATAGGAGACCCAGAATAGCCAAAGCAATCCTGAGCAGAAGAGTGATGCAGGAGGTATCACAATACCAGACCTTAAACTGTACTATAGAGCAAGAGTGACAAAAACAGCATGGTATTGGCACCAAAACAGACAGGTAGACCAATAGTACACAATAGAAGGCACAGAGACGAACCCTCATAAATACAGTTATCTCATATAGACAAAGGTGCCAAAAACATACAATGGAGAAAAGATAACCTCTTCAACAAATGGTAATGGGAAAACTGGAAATCCATATGTAACAAAATGAAATTAAACCTGCACAAAACTCAATTCAAAATGGATCTAGGACCTAGGAATTAGACCAGAAACCCTGCACCAAATAGAAGAAAAAGTAGACTTGAATCTTCATTATGTTGGTTTAGGAGGAGACTTCCTTAACAAGACTCCCAGAGTGTAAGAAATGAAAGCAAGAATCAATAAATGGGATGGATTCAAACTAAAAAGCTTTTTCTCAGCAAAGGAAACAATCAATAATGTGAAGAGAGAACCTACAGAGTGGGAGAATATCTTTGCCACATGTAGTTCGGATAGAGCACTAATTTCTAAAATTTATAAAGAACTTAAAAACCTTTACACCAAAAATACAAAAAACCCAATCAATAAATGGGTTACGGAACTGGGCCGATACTTCGCAGAAGAAGATATGCAGGTGATCAACAAATATATAAAAGAGTGTTCAACATCTCTAGTAATTAGAGAAATGCAAATCAAAACCACCCTAAGATTTCATCTCACCCCAATTAGAATGTATTCTTATTACCAAGAATACAAGCAATAATAGGTGTTGGCGAGGATGTGGGGAAAAAAGGTCCATCCATACATTGCTGGTGGGGTTGCAAATTGGAGAAGCCACTCTGGAAAGCAGTATGAAGATTCCTCAGAAAACTTGGAATGGACCCACCATTTGACCCAGTTATCTCACTCCTTGGTTTATACCTAAAGGACTTAAAATCAGCATACTTCAGTTATGCAGCCACCTCAATGTTTATAGCAGATCAATTCACAATAGATAGATTGTGGAACCAACCTAGATGCCGTTCAATAGATGAATGGATAAAGAAACTGTGATACACACACACACACACACACACACACACACACACACACAATGGAATATTATTCAGTCATAAAGAAGAATAAAATTATGGCATTTGCAGGTAAATGGAGGAAGTTGGAGAATATCATGCTAAGTGAAATAATCCAATTCCCAAAAAACAAAGGTGTAATGGTCTCTCTGGTAAGTGGATGATGATACATAATAGCTGGGGAAGGTAAGAGAAGAATGGAGGAACTTTGAATTGTGTAGAGAGAAATGAAGGGGAAGGAAAGATAGTGGAATGAGACAGACATCGTTATGCTATGTACACGTGTGATTTGACAAATTGTGTGAATCTACATTGTGTATAGCCATAGAAATGAAGAGTTGTACCCAATTTGTGTACAATGAATCAAAATGTGGTCTGCAAAAATAAAAATAAATAAATAAATAAATATGTACAGATAAAAAATTAATTCAAAAAATCCCTAATGTTATAGTTTAAATATGAAGTGTCCCTCAAAGACTCATGTGTTGGAGGTATAGTCCCTAAGGCAGCCATGTTCAGATTTGGGGAATGATAGGATAACGAGGGCTCTGACCTCTTCAATGGATTAATCTATTGCAAGTCACAGCTGAATGGATTATTGGAAAGAGGTGGAAACTACAGGAGGTGGAAGCTAGTTGAAGGTGTTGGGTCCTTGCGGGTGTGCCTTGGGGCCATATGCTGTTCCTTGCCCCTTCCTCTCTCTCTGTTTTCCTGCTGCCATGAGATGAGCAACTTTGCTTCACCAGTTCCTTTCCACCACGATGTTCTGCCTCACCACAGGCCCAGAAAAAAATGGAGTCAGCTGACAATGGACTGAAACCTCTGAAAATGTGAGCCAAAACAAATCTTTGCTGCTTTAAGTCTGTTGTCTCTAGTATTTTGTCACAGAATTGAAAAGCTGACTGATACACCTGGTAAAGCATCATAATTAAGGCAGGAACTGACAGTATACTCACAGGACTCACCTTGCTTCTCTTGCCCTACCTAGTCTTGACCTGGCCAGTCTTTTCTTTATTTAAAATTTTGATATGTTATCATGATATTTTTGCAATTATTTTCACTTAAAATACTGCATTAAAACACTTCACTTAAAATACTGCATAAAAACACTAGTTTTTGGCACCCCTTTAAAATACACACCTGAGGTGAATGCCTCCCTTATTCTACCTACTCTTGGGGTTAAAGACTGAGGATTGGTTGCTTCAGCAACACAGAGTCAGGGGTGACCCTAAAGAGTGCTGGCTTAGTGGGATTTCAAGGATGAAATTTAGCAAGAGTGGATTCAAGAGGGAAAGGATGGAAAAGAATTGGAAACAGTGAACTTATATTGTTAGTTTTAGGAGTTTTACTATTAAAGAGAAGCAGATAAATGGACACAACTTTAGGGCATGTGGGATCAAGTATGAATTTTATTTCATAGTGAGAATTCTACAACGTATCTGTCTGCAAGGAAAATGATAGAAACTTGTGTACATGGGGAGGGTAAAGGGTACATGTGACTAAATGGGAACAAACCTGGGCACCTGTGTACCCTGGGCACCTGTGTAAGCTTGGAGTGAGGACAGGGATGTGTTTTCAGTTTTACTAGAAGCAAATTATGTCAGCTCACAAAGGGACAACTATGATAAAATATTAATTCTTTAAAGAGGAAAAGAAGTTTAAGAAGAAAAAAACAATAACCCTAATGTACGGTGGTTATGATTATGGTCCCAATCAGTCTGTGAGCTTTCTGGCAGCTAAGGCAAAAGGGAGATGATGCAAATTACCCACTGGTTATGTGGAAAAGAAGATACAATAGACACTTAGTGGAGATGGTGTTCCCTAAACTAACACTAGTAACTGTTACATTTGTAACATGAATTACTGAATGGACAAACATCCTTAATAACTATTTCATACATACAAAAGTGTGTTCAATGTGGATCATTCTTATAATGTCTTTTGTTTAGAACTTGGACCTACAAAAAGCGGGCCAATGAACATTCCTTTTTTTTTTTTTTTTTTTTTTTTTGCGGTGTTGGGGATTGAACCCAGGGCACTCTACCAAAACATTCTTAAATTTAATTGTCAATTGTACTTTTGAGTGCAGCACAGTGTCCAAAGCATCAAGGTGACTCCATCAAGCCTGGAGTACATCAGTTATGCTCCACTGTGGATTAAGGACAGAGGACATCTCTTTGAAATGTGTGTGGTGGCATCAACACATTTATTAAGAAAGTTAAGGAGACTGCTTTGTGGTCTAGCCCTAATGGGAGGCACAGTGGGTCACAGGCAGAACTGTAGGCGAAGCAAGGGTTTTCCTAAAAAGAAAGTTTGACAGTTTGGTTTAGACTACTCCGGGATCATGACAGAAATGATTTTAGATTTAATATTTTTCATAGAGTTGTTACCAGACATTCCTAGCTGTATAACAATGTTAGGTTACTGCAGTGTACATTTACCAGTGTGACATCCTGATGGGCCTTCCAGGGATACAGAACACCCTCCTTAGATGATAGAATGAATTGGACTTATATAAGGAATTATTTGTTGTTAATCTCTTAAACATTGGAGGATATCAGCTTGGAATTATAATGTTAATTTAAAAAACTTTTAGTTTTTTTTTCCTTGAAAGTAATTGCTACTAGAATCCTTTGACATATAAGAGCTTCAATTGAATAGACATCTATAACATGTGCATTGGCTGGATTTACTTATCTCTAACATCACACGTTGAATTTTGAAAAATTTAATTGGTACATCTTAATTTAATTTATATAACACAAAACATTTAATTTGACTATATTTTAATCATGGCATTTGCTTATTTAACAGGCCTACTTTTCCTTTTTTTCCATTTTTTTTTCCTTCCCCTTTTCTGCCATCAACACAGAAATCCTGCTATAAGAATGGGTTGAGGAAGGGTAGTCAAAGTGACTTGGTGCCAGCCTGCTCAGGAGGGTCTAGACATAACAGAGAAGGTGGAAAAGAGGATCAGAGACTTGGTGCCATGCTAGATGACAAGAGGAGAGAAAGAGAACCCATAAACCCCAAGATATGTCTTCGGGTTAGATAGTTACAGATACTAAAGTTCCACTTGGTGTGGGTCAGACACTGTTATCCTGGAATTCAAAGTGCCAGAACTTTGTTTTGAAACCACCAAGAAGTTCATCTTGACGGGAAAACTATTCAAACCTCTTGTCTCTTAGACATGATGATTCATCTCCAAGTCATTTTATACTTTTGAAATTTGTCAGTAATATAATGGAAGCAAAGTTTTTTTCCTGAAAAGAAGACATAAGCTGTTTGTTTCTTGCAAAGGAAGTGAAGAATGAGGAAACCATCTGGCATTTGCTCAAAATATCTAGATAATTGAGGCCAAAGTATCTTTCAGCTTAATTTTATATCAATGGATATCCTTCATGCCTCTTTCCACATTTGTTGTGTAGACAGTATCTTAAGTAAAGAAGCTGAAATTTATCAAGAAGGATTTAAAAATACAATAGTTATTAATACTGTTGGGTTGTGCTCTCTATTATTCCTAGAAATTTTGTTATTCTTGAATTTAATACATGTGTGCATGTATATATATATTAATTGAAGAATCTTTATAGACTAAAACTCCTACCTTTATTGAAAATTTCATAGCATTGATAAGATATTTTCCACAGGTGATGTGATCTCTGTTATCTCTCAAAATTTGCATTTCAAAGCTGATTGATGGACTATGTGAGATGAAGTTGATGTCCTTTTCCTACAACAGAGATATAGGATGAATCTTTGCTGAAAAAGTATTATTTACTGTGAAGATTATTTCATAAATTTAGTCTTGTATTTCTAATTCAAAAACATATGTTTTATACTACCCCTTAAAGCTCTGTTATTAAAGCTCACATTTCTTGGGAAAATATAGCCATGATTAAAAGGCATTTAATAGCTGGGTATTTTTTTTCCCTTCTTGACAAGTGCATAAAGTATTGTTTTATTATTCATTAAAAATATAATTATTTTACCTTCTCATCAAATCAACAGATGCATACAACCTTTCATTACTAGTGTTTAATCTGGGTGTAGGTCACTCTTTGTTTTGCTGGAGATAAATTAAAAAGGTTTGGGAAACATTGTAACCTCCCAGTTAAAGAAAAAATGTTTATTTCATTGGAAAATTTGTGTTAAAATCTGATCAAACTCTCTCTCTCCTGGTCTTCTTTGAGTTTACATTCAACTCAATTTTCAATAGAAAGATAAAGAATCCACTTGGACAACTACAGTTAATTAACCAAATAGGAGGTGAGCAGTGTCTTTCCTTAGTTGAAGAATCAACATGATTTCCAATTTTTATTTCTCTCTTTTTCCCTTGGCCACTCTTTAACAAGTCATCAATTGAAATAGCTCTGAGTAGTCATTTTTGATAGAATTTGCCTAATTTTTTTCTATGTCTTAAAAAACCTGATTTGGAAGGACCAGGTTTAATTTTCCACCCCAAACAAGTACTAAGCTATTAAAAACATGAGATTACAATTTTCACGACTTTGGCATCAGTCAGTGAAAGAACCATGATTTCTGAGCGATGAGAATGTAAAGAAGTAAGTCCTACAATAGTCTCAGCTTAGTTCTTGGAGGTTTCCGGCCACAGCACAGGGCAGGGAGAAACCCAAGTGGATTTTGGCAGTTTATCTGAATTCTATACTCAATGAAAATGTATTTTAAAAGCAATGGGGAAATAGGACATTTTTAGACATGTAAAACCTGGAAGAATTCATCACTATCAGAATTATACCTTAAGAAATGTTTATGGACATCTTTCAGGCATAAGAAAAATGATAACAGATGGAAATCTAGATATGTAGAACAAAATGAAGGACACTGAGTATGTCAATAAATACGACATTTAAATCTCTATAAGATAAAATTAACCATTTAAGGCAGAAATAATAATGTGTATGGTGGTTTATGATATAAGGAGAAGTAAGAGCTATGAGGAAAGTCAAAAAAGTTCAGGGGAGAGATAAATAAAAACACACTATCATAAAGTTTTATGCTATATGTGAAGTTGTATATTGTCATTCAAGGGTAGACTGTAATAAGTTATAGTACAAACCCTAAAGCCATAACTGAAAGAACAGAGCAAAAAACCTTATCTAATAAGACAATGAAAAAGAAGACAAAAATCTTGAAAAATACCCAAACTTAAGGAAGTCGGAAATAGAGGAAAAACAGAACAAAGAGCAACTGATGGGATAAATAGAAAACACGTAACAAGGGGTAGACTTAAAGCAACTATTACTAAACACACTAAGTATTAATGATCTTGATATCTAAAAGGCAGTGATTGTCAAATTAGATAAGAAAATATCAACAACAACAACAAAAACAACAACAAAGCCAATTATACATTGTGTATAAGAAACATGCTATAAGTATAAAGACAGGAATAAGTTATAAGTAAAAGGATAGGAACTAAAGCCATGCTAATCAAACAAAAGCTGTAGTAGCTATATAATATCAGGAAAACACCACCAAAAGAGACACATTACCTTCAAGACAGAGTATTAAGTTTTCATTCCTTTTTGTAAGTATAAAATAAAAATATTGCAAAGGTTAAACTGGTCTGATATCTTTCAGTCATGTGAGTCTTTAATAAGTTTTAAAAACTGGACATACACTGAGAGGTGGGATAGCTGGGTCAAATGGTGGTTCCATTCCAAGTTTTCTGAGGAATCTCCATACCACTTTCCATAGTGGTTGCACCAGTTTGCAGTCCCACCAGCAATGTATGAATGTACCTTTTCCTCCATATCCTTGCCAACATTTATTGTTGCTTGTATTCTTGATAATTGCCATTCTAACTGGAGTGAGATGAAATCTTAGAGAAGTTTTGATTTGCATTTCTCTAATTGCTAGAGATGATGAACATTTTTTTCATATATTTGTTGATCAATTGTATTTCTTCTTCTGTGAAGTGTCTGTTCAGTTCCTTAGCCCATTTATTGATTGGGTTATTTGTCTTTTTTTGGTGTTTTTTGAGTTCTTTATGTATCCTGGAGATTAATGCTCTATCTGAGGTGCATGTAAATCAGCATACTACAGTAATGTAACTACATCAATATTTATAGCAACTCAACTCACAATAGCTGAACTATGGAACCAACTTAGGTATCCTTGGATGAATGGATAAAGAAAATGTGGTATATATACACAATGGAATATTACTTACCTTTAAAGAAGAATGAAATTATGGCATTTGCCAGTAAATAGATGGAGCTAGAGAAAATCATGCTAAGCAAAATAAGCCAATCCTGAAACACCAAACGCCGAATGTTTTCTCTGATATACAGATGCTAATTCACAATCAAGGGCAGGGGCTAGGGAAGAATAGAGTTATTTTGGATTAGGCAGAGGGGAGTGAAGGGAGGGGAGTGTGGGGGTAGGGAAAAATAGTAGAATGAATCTGACATCATTACCCTATGTACATATATGAGTACATGACCAGTGTGATTCTACATCATGTACCAACAGAAAAATGAGAAATTATAATCACTTACCTATGATGTGTCAAAATGCATTCTATAGTCATGTATAACTAATTAGAACAAATATAAAAATTTTAAAAACCCTTGAGACACACCATGTTCCTCCTGCCTATATTTCTTTAAAAAGGTTCTTTTTTCAAGGTTGAATGAGAGGTAGGGAATTTGCATTAGACAAACACTAAGAAACACAGAATGAATTTCTGACTGTATGGCTGATGTAAGAAGGGACAGTTTTCTTCCCTTTCTCATGAAGACCTCTCCCTCTTTGTAGTTGTCCTACAGATGCCCTGAGCTTCCCCCCAAATATGTGCGGGTGTCCTCATCTCACTCTATGGACTCATCTCACTCAACCTTTTCAGTTGCTTGAGGTAAGAGCCTTCATATCAACCTTGATTCTCTATTTCATACCCTACATCTCATGGATCCTTCTCGTTCTACCTTCAAAATATACCCAGAATCTGATACCTCATCACCTTTATTACTGCTACCTGGTTTGAGCTCCCTTCCTCTCTCCATCCACTGCAATAGTCTTTTATATGGATCCCTTCTTCCACTCTAGTCCCTCACACTACTCCCCACCTCCAAGTGGTCCCCATAATCCTTGGATTCCCTCTTCTCTGTAAAATCTGAAATCTTTATAATGGTTCATGAAGCCCAGGAAAATTTGATCTGCCATTATTTCTCTGCCATTCTCTTCTGCTCCTCCCTTTGCTCACTCTGCTCCCACCAGGGCCCACTTTTTGATCCTTCAGCAGACTATGCATGCTCCCTTTTCAGGGCTTTAAACTGACTATTAACTCTCCCTGGGACATTTCCCCTGATGTATCTCCATGATTGTTTCTATCGCCTTATTCAGATCTTTATCAGATGCTAACCTCTTAATGAGGTCTACCCTAACTGCCCTATTTGAAATCATAACCATTCTTGTCTCAAATATCCTCCCTACTCCCTAAATGCTCTATTTTATCCCATAGCATTTATTCCTCCTAACCTACTATCTTATTATTTATTTATTTTTATTTTTAGTCTTTCTATATAAGTGTAGAAGTTCTGTGTGGACTGGATTTTTGTCAACCTTGTTCCTAAAGGCCTAGAATAGTATCTAATGTAAAGTAAGAACTCAGTAGTTATTAATGATTGGATGGCCATACTTAGGAAAGAGTGAAAGGCCTTGCCAGAAAGAAATCAGCATATTTCATCTTTTCCACCAAAATGTCTACTATACATCTCACCTTATATTACTGGTTGTCAAATATCAAAAGATGACACTTTTGACAGTGAAGAGGATGATCAAAGATTTTGGCCATGTCTGAAATTGTTTTATTTTTTTTGGGGGGGGGGTGGTTTTCTGCTTTTCCTATTTGTATGTAATTTTTATACAACTCAATCAAATGAGTAATGCACTGCAAGGTTGTTAGGTCTGAGAGGTTGGAGTTTCGCCTGCTTCATTATTGCCAATTGCCAATTAAGAGAGAAGATATATCACCTAGAACAGGAAGTTTCTTAGGATTTGTAGGTTCTTGAGAATAACTCTTCAACTTTAGCAAAAAGTCTTGAGGCAAAGAAGTGGTGGTTCCTATGTGGTACATTTAAAGGTGGCACTCTTCACATGGGAGCGATCTGGAGCAAGCAACTGAAACTTTGATGTACCTGACAGTGGCGCTACTGGATGTACAGCACACGCAGGCACCTGGCACTCAGACACAATCATGTGCACACAAATCTGACCCCTGAACCATGCTCCTCATTCAGGAGAGTAGACTGGATGACAGGATCAGTGAAACTGAGAAAGTCAACCAGGAGTGGAGTAGCCACTCCCTTTCAAGGTAAATCTTTTCAATGTTTGCGTTTTATTTAAATGAGAGAGATGGTTTGTTCAATATATTCCCTACCTCTGGTTGACATCTGTAGTTTGCATTTGCTATGCATTTGGCTTGTTATCTGTACTAGGTGCCATGTTTGAAGTGATAAAGAGTTTTATTTGCAGTGCCTTGCCCTTTGCTGCAATTTGTCTCCCTGTGTGGTGTGGTGGTTATGTCATCCTTGGAGCTCATTGACCGCAGGGGCCATGTGTTTTAGTTTTTCCATAGTTTTTCATTACAATAGTGTTACTTGCAAATGACCTAGGCAGTATCAGTAGCCACCACCACAGCAGGAATGACCATCATCAACTTGTTAATCATATGCTTTGTGACAGAGAATGTGGTACATATTTTACAAACTTGTCAATTTATTATGTTGGCTTTCATTTTCTCTAATTTTCTTAGATTTCATTACTCTTTATCTGAAAGAGACACATTTACATTTTACCTGCCTTACTAGTTCAATACAGAGAATGAACAGGAATAGGAATTGGGGTGATAGGGATAGAAGTGTGGAATGAGAAGAATCCATAAACAGAAGACAGATTCAATCTGTGGTCTAAGAACAGTAATAATTTTGAGAACTTCTAATAGAATTTTCAGGGGAAACTTTGGCTGTGGTAAGTAACAGAGGAGGGATGGATATCAAGACTTCCCAATTAACTTCTGATAATTAACTGTGGATCAGCAGTTTATTGAATCATAAAAATGATTTTAAACCCTTTAAGAGTTGTCTGTTTTTTTTTTTTTGTCTTTCCTTCTACCAAGGTAAAAATCAAAGTGAAATCTACCAATTTTCTATTGATGCTTTTCTTCTTTTCTTTCCATAATTATAAGTTCAAATTTTATCATAAACTCAAGAACATTAGTCATATTTTTTTTTCATTTTTTGCTGAAACTTAGTTGTGTTACATGAGTTAATTGTTGTTGAACTTTGGGGAATGAGCATTTCATAACAGAGATTTTCACTGCCACACTATTTGAAGATAGTAATGGAAAAGTGGCAGTATGTCCAATATCCTACTCTGGTCTTTTGATTTGAAATGAAAATTGGCTTCTCATTAACTTTATAGTCCTGATTTTCCTCTCATCTTCATCTCTGTTGCTTTGGTTGAATTGCTCATATTTTACTCCTTAGCTTCATCATTAACTCATGTATTCAATACATATTTTCTTTGGGCCAGGTTCTGTCCCTAGGACCTGAAGAAACAAAAATTAATCAGAAATGTGCCTTGTCCTTAGGAAGCACTCTGACCACTATTAGAAGGAAATAGATACATCTCTTAGTCAAGTTCTAGTCAAGAATAAGATGTAAACACTGGGTATCATTTTTCTTCTTCTTTTCTTTTCTTTCTTTATTTTTTGTTGGAGATGCTAGTGAAGTTACATTGGGTATCTCAGCAGAGAATTTGACATAGGGAAATTGGTTGCACAGATAGCTGTTAGAGGGCTGAAGAGGCACAAAGAGGAGACTGTGGTATCCTAAAGAGAAAGTAACTGCTGAAAACAGCTCTTTGGTGGGTGCATGTAACAGATCAGGATTATCAGAACCCAAAAGTTCAAAGTAAGGCCCTGCAGAACCTGGGTTTATACCATGAACACCATGAATTGCAGTTTTGACTTCACCATCTTACTTCTGTATCGAACATTGCCAATACCATTAGTCTACCAGCATAGTTCTTTATGTCATTCAATTTTTGGAGAGAATTTGGTGTTAAATTTTTCCTTATTTAAAAAAAAATCTGTTAAGCACATATTTATGTATCCCTAAAGAATATGTGGTTTTATATGTCTTGATTTTGAACTTTATTAAAATGTCGTACTTTTTGTAGCCTTCTGCGACTTTCCTCTTTTTCTCTTCATTTTTGTGGTTCTAAGGTTGATCAATGTTGTATATTTTTGATGTTGTCTAATACTCCACAAATGGGTTAATTTCAGTTATTTGTACTCTGGTAGTGTAATGGATATTTATGCTGTTTCTATTATTTGCTATTAAAGCAACACTGCTCTGAACATTTTGCACGTCTCCTGGTGAAACCATTAAGTTCGTCTTCTGATCATATATATTTGTGTGTGTGTGTGTGTATGTGTGTGTGTGTGTGTATCAAGGAGCAGAATATTATACTACACACACACACACACACACAAACAGAACAATTGAATGTTTAACTTTACGAAGTAGGGCTACGTTATTTTGTAATGTATAATGTTCATTAAATTTCTTTAAACTACAAAATTACCCATGATTTATCCCTAACTCCTGGCTGATTATTGTATTCCTGGTTCTTGTCTGCTTATAGGAGTCATTTTGATATGTTAATTTTAATGCCAAGTAACCGCTCTTTATTTCTTCCCTAATTATGAGAAAAGATAACCTTTAATTTATTCTAGTGAAAAGATCTCAGGCCCTTGTGTTGTGTGACTCAGAAGATGAAGGAACATCATAATTTCTAGCTCCTTCTAGGAGGAGGATTTATTGTGAAGCTACGGATGTTTAATCTTCAAGATTCCTTATTTTCCTGGATCCCTATGATCTTTATTTGAAAATATTCACCTTTGTGTATGCTTTTTATTCATAATCATTTTTTTTCTTATAAAGGACCCTGTTTTGGTTTAGATGTGGTGTCCCCCAGAAGCTCATGTGTGAGACAATGCCGGAAGGTTAAGAGGAGAAATGATTGGGTTATAGTCTTAACCTAATCAGGGAATTAATCCCTGATGGGATTAACTGAGTGGTAACTGGAGGCAGGTAGGGTGTGGCTGGAGGAAGTGGTTCATTGGGGGGCTTAGCTATGGGGTGTATATTTTATATCTATAGAGTGGAGTGTCTCTCTCAGTCTTTCTCTCTGATTGTCATGTGAGCTGCTTCCCTCTGCCACACTCTTCAGCCATGAAGTTCTGCCTCACTTTGAGCCAGGAGGAATGGAGCCAGCCTTCTATGAACTAAGACCTCTGAAACCGTGAGCCCTCAAATAAACTTTTCCTCCTCTACAATTGTTCTGGTTGGGTCTTTTACTTACATCAGTGAAAAAGCTGACTAAAACAGACCCTAATATTTATAAGCATAATGTTCCTTGAAACTTAGATTTATCCCTAGATTCTCTTATGTTGAATTTAATTTGGGATTTAATTCACATTTTAAAAGTATGGTCTTCCCAATCCTCTACAATTGCTTTTAATCTTTTAATAGACTTCTTAAAACATTCAAATGTTTGTCTCCTGAATATTTTAAAAATCACCTCAAACAATAGACTGCTCACTAAATTAATACGATAATGGGTTCTTTCTAAGGGATATTATCCTGGTTTTAGTGAAGGTACTTGGGAATGAGTCAAAATCCTCATAATTTTCAACACAGTGGACTGATCTATTTAAGTCTTTGCTTCTTGAGTCCTTCATCTTACTTTACAATTTGGCCTTAAGGGCCAGTAAGATTTAAGAAAATAATATATTCATATTTCATAAACTTGTTCCAGGTTTTTCTTATAATCTCTGTCTGATCTCTCCAAAGTTAAAATAATGAATAATATTAGACATAGTAAGTCAATGAAATGTTTATTTAGGAGATAGTACCTTACCCATAAACAACTAACCATCTCCTGGTGATTATCAGTATGTTGTGATCACTTATCTAAAGATATCTTTATTGACTTCTGATTGCTGATATTAAGAGCTCTAAATACAAAAAAAATTTTTTTTCATTGAGAAAGAAGTGAAGTAGAATTGAAAGGTCATCATTGCCTTCCTGGGCATATTATTTTTCATGAACATAATCCCTGTGGCAGGCTCCTTTAATTTTTTTCCTGAGTTCTAGTGCTAATTTAAAAAAGCTGCTTTTTTTTGGTTTACTATTGTTAGGTTATCTCCAGGGCTTCTATATTATGGTACCCTCCCCACACCAATAACCAAAGTCCTCTTGATTGCTAGTCATGGAAGGTACTAGAGCCTTTCAACCATTGCAATCCTTTCTCACACTGACTCTCCACGGGGTGCAGTGAGTCAGGTCAGACATTCATAGCCTGCTCTGACCTTTCTATCCCAACCTGACCAAACCTATGCTTAACTTACAAAGTCCCTACAAGCCTGAGGCCCATCTACTTTCATAAAAACATTAACTTTTATATATAATTTTATTCACAATTTTAAAATTCCCTTCATAAAAGGGCCCCTGGATGCCCACATTTCTTTCTAAAGAATTAGATCAACTCAGAAAGGATTTTAGTGTTTGACAGTTTCTTATTCAATAAAAATTCTTAGATTTCTCAAAATGTGTCCATGGGCCTCAATTTAAGAAACACTGGCATATAAGGAGAAAATGACTTTTTATTCAACTTAGGCATCCTCAAACTCACATGTAAGCTTTTGCATTGAACATCTCCTGAATATGTTCCCTTCATGCAGGCCTGTCTCACTCCTGTTGGGACTCTCCTCCAATCAGAGATTCCCTTGAAATATTTCTGCACAATGCTCACTTCTTCCCCAGAGGAGGGGCTCCTTCTTGCTTCTTAACAACTCCAGCAGCACCTTTGTCTCTGTCAGGGTGTGCTTTGAAGACTTCTCTCCCTACTTCTGAAAGCACCACGAGTACCATTAATCCATGCCCTGACCATCTCAAGCTAAGCAATGGAATACTCAGTCAGAGATAGAATGTTCTTAAAGCTACAGAATAGCAGCCTCAGTTAATTTGCACAGAATATCTTATTCCTACATCTGTCTTTTGCAACACTTTCTTTCTGGTGAATGTAAGACTCCTTAAGCAATAACAACTTGCATTTATACAGCCTTATGAACATGAACTCACATAAATCACATTCATTAGTACCTCTTCCCTTCAGAGGTCCCTTTCCCAGGTGACTAGTGTGCCTCCAGCTTGCCTCCCAACCTCTGCCTCACCTCTATTATTGGAATAATTGTGCTTGGCTCTCCCAGGAGAAGCCCACCTGCCCGATCCTTTTCCTCACTCTTCCCTGATTTTCACACCAATTTAACTGAGGCTCACGACCCCCTGCTGCTGGTTCTTATAATCCCTCCTCACCTGCCCCTGGACTCACCTAAATCGTCCTCCTATATTGCAATCACTTTCCAATTGTGCCTTATGGTGAACTCTGAGGTCCTCTGTTCTGGCTAAGCACTAATATCTTACCTCTTTTCCAGCTCAAAAATCCCTTTGTTTTTTTTCACCCTCCTGGCTATCTTGTCAAATGAATAAAAATTGAATAGTCCAATACTTGTGGTTAAGAGTGCAAGCAGTGGTTGACTCTGACTTGGCTATCAGAGTCCTTAAAATGAACATCCTCCTGTCCCTGAATATTTTAACCAGGATATAATTTTAAAATTTTCCCTAGGCTTCAGTTTTGTCATTTATAAAATGGACTAAATAATAGTTCTTTAGAAAGAAACTGTGAAAGGGCTGGGGTATGGCTTACTGGTAGAGCACTTGCCTAACACGTGTGAAGCCCTGGGTTCCATAACACACATTGAAAAAAAGAAGAAGAAAAAGAAGAAGAAGAAGGAGGAGGAGGAGGAGGAGGAGGAGGAGGAGGAGGAGGAGGAGGAGGAGGAGAAAAAGGCTGTACAGATTAAATGAGAAAATAAGCGTAAACTCTACAGATGTAAATGTTTTCATTTAGGTACAGTGTTTTCCTTTGGACTTATCCAATAGGTTTGCTGTTTGACCTAAGGAGAGTAAAAATGTTTATATTTTTTGGCAACATTTCTAAGATAAATGTTAAATTCTAAGATTTAACATTTGAAATTTTACATTTCATACAACATGTTTGATTTACTTTTATTTTATTTTATTTTTTTGATACTGGGGATTGAACTTAGGGGCACTGGACCACTGAGCCACATCCCCAGGCCTATTTTGTATTTTATTTAGAGACATGGTCTCACTGAGTTGCTTAGCACCTTGTTTTTGATGAGACTGACTCTGAACCCGCCGATCCTCCTGACTCAACCACCCAAGTCGCTGGGATTATAGACTTATGCCATGGAAAATGACTTGATTTACTTTCGACTAGGACTTTTAGTATGATTATTATGTATATTTAGTATGATTGTTTTCAAGCACTTCTTTAAGTGTTTGAAAAGATAACATTGTTTGCCTAATATTATCTGGATAGTATTATTTTTCTGCATAGATTGAAAGTTCTTAATAAATAAGTATTCATAAATTCTCATTTTATTTAGAACAGGAACCCCATTCTATAATTATCATTCCCATTTCAAAGATAGGGAAATTAAGGCATTAAGAAAAAAGGCAATTTGTTCAAAGTTACAGAATGGCTAAGTGGGGAAGATAAGGCATAAGCCCAGATCTAGTTTGGTCTTTGTGCAATTTTGTATCAATATTTTTAAAAATGCACTAAAAAACCTAATCAGAATCTTCTGAATAGTAATCATGTGCTGAAAAATGGTGCATTCTTTTTGCATAAAAGATTTTCTGCATTACAGCAGGGGGCCTTACTGTGATGTGTCAGGAGGAAGAAGAAAATTCATTTCTTACACCAGCCTGTCAGCTGCCCTTTATGATTGGACCATATACCATTAGACAATCACAAACAGTGACAAGGGCTTTTGCTCTGTAGCGATTCTCATGTTTGAATTGGTTTGCTGAAATGCTGTTCTATGCTGCAATACCAGAAAACACTACAAAGAACAGATGTGCAGTACTATGCAATATTTATCATTTAGATGTTTAATCTGGGAGTTTTAAATACTACTCCCATTTTGTTACAGTGTATTAGATATTTGAAGTGTTTTTTTAAGATCTGTGTAAAAAAACACAATAAATGATATTTTTTATTATGGATTAAGTCCTTTGTTGTTGACATAATCACATCCTGAAAGTGACTGAAAATAAAAATCTTCCCAATTTTCATTCCCCAAATTACATACATAATTTTGATTGTGTGTTTGTAGCAATTTCACCAGAGTAAATTCACATCCTCTGCAGTTGGTATAATTCTTATACCTACCTTAGGGGAGACTTCCGCTGGAGCAGCCCAGAAGATATGTGCTCTTATATTAACTCCCAGTAGATTACAAAAAGTAATCAGAATCAAATGGAAGATATACTCCCCATTATATATTTTCAGACTTGAAGTAGTATGTTTTTCCTGCATACTAAAGCAAGTAGGGACCTTTTAAATTATCTCTGGTCCCTTTATAACTCCTTGAGTAAGTGTATTGCAAATAAGCACATTTATCATTGAAGACTCTTAGTAAAGAATATGGTATTTATTCAGACTGTTCAGAGACACAACATTTGAAGAGTTTTAAGATTGCTTATTTGGTTTAGAGCCATATTCACTTCTTGACCAGGATATTGTTACGTGCTGAAAGTTAGAAAGCTTATCATTTCACTGATCTCTGTCATAGCCAATGAAAATATTAATTTTAAAGAATTAAAATGTAGGGTAGGCTATATGAATTTTAATAATGAGTTTCATGTTTAAATTATAAGAAAATTTAATAGAATATATATTCCTAAGGTTAATTTTAAAGACACTGCATTTCTTGAGTCAACATGAATGCTATGAAGAGATTTCAGGATGAAAAATTAGTATAGAACAAAGCCCACTGTGGAGAATCACTAAGTACCAGCTATGATAATAACCTATTACAAGGCACCTGGTTACAGCATGGATTTGATCATGGAGGTCAAATCATGTTCTCTGTGTACATACTGATGTGTGGTGCATCTCTTTTCTTATAACTTGGAAAGCATACAATAGGGGGTTCTGTGTGTCCTCTGGCTTCTGCATAATAACAGGATTCTATAGAGTGAGGCCATTAAGACATTTATGAATGCATCACTGGTGACTTAGCTGGAAGATTGCAAAATGCTTGTGGATGGAAAATTTGTGCTTACATATTCATTTATTTAGGATTTTACTCTTACTGCCAAAAGGATGTGGGGTGGCTTTCATACTTAGAGGAATGAAGTAAATATATTAAAACAAATATTAGCCTTTCAGACAAACATTTTCTCATTAGTCTTTTCTCCGTGAAGGGAATGAGGTTAAAAATGGTTTGAAGTTTCTTAAGTCATTAGGTTCTGTGGCTTTTCTAAAATTAGAGTGCCAAGTTTTCAGTAACTATGTTTGTATTTACATAATTTTATTAATTTTTATTACAGTTCAAAGCATACAACCATTTTACCAATTGCCTTTTTGTAATTAGAATGTTATATCTTCACTTTGTTTTGGCTCTCAGTGAATACAGTAGCATCACATTTCATTAGCAAATACAGAACAGTATTTCCTGATGTAATTAGACAAGTGTATTTGGTGTTTAACATGATTTTCATCTTCATTAGAGAGAGATATGAAACTTATGAGTCTCCTTTATCACTTTAAAATTCTTTTGCCTTGAATGAAAATCTTTTTGTAATTTATTGTTCTTGTTTGGTTCTGTGAGGCAGCATGTCACCTGGATTAGTGGTTACAGCAAATTAGCCTAGTTTGGAAGAAGAATATGAGCTTTTGAGTGTGTGTGTGTAAATGTGTAATCTATAAAGAGATCAGATTTGGAATAGTATCTCAAAATAACTGTTCAGCTCAAGCTGAGAAAGTTTTGGTTGGACCTTCACATTTGTCTGGGACATTTTTCTTGAGACTGGACTGTTTTGGACACTGGCTACCTGGTTGGTTACCTGAGGTGCTCTTTGTGGTGATGGATGGTAGTTTAGGGTTAAGTAGTAGAACATTATGGATTATTGGACAAACCAACATTCAAGGGCATTAGAGAAGCACAATCTGTATGACCATTTTTGTCACTATATATACTTCTACTAAAAATGGGAATTATTTATTCACTCTCTCTTACTAAGGTATAGAAACAATGATAAAAATAGGGTTTTGAAGTAGGTTTAGGTTTTTTTTTGTTTCTTTAACACTTAATGATGGTGATATCTCCTCCCTTTTTACTGGGCAGTTTTTAATTTCAACACTATATGGTCAGTTTTCATTTATCTTATTTGTATGTCATATTTTCCATGGTAAAAAAATTTCATTAGAAATCATGTTGACTGTAAATTTTATTGTATTAAGGACTAATTAGAACCATTTAAATTGGTCTTTGAAATTATATAGGGATTGAAAATAGTATGCTATTCACATATATAAGATTGCTTCTGATATTTAAGACACTCCTTTTGATCCAGTTTTTCTCTGCAGTAGTTCTGAACTTAATTCTTAGCTCAATGTAACAGAAAGATATTGGAAAGCTTCATAACTGCCTCAGAAATTTAGTAGGATAGGATAAAATATCTTATTTTTTTCTTGTGTTTTAGAAAAGCCGTAGAACATAATGACTTAAACTTCATATCATTTTTAACCTTTGTCATATGTGTCTCTTAAAAATATTATTTTGCTATGCATTTCCTCGAGGAATTTAAATTAATTTATAAGAAGAATGATAAAGCAGAAAATATTTAAAATTAGGATTAAGGAAAATAGAAATTAGAAACAAAAGATAAGATCAGAAACAAAGTAGGACATAATTAAAATAACTGTGCCTACGTGAAGATGGAGAGCTTGATAATTGTTTAAGACAAGAAAACAGTGTTATGTTATGTTCAGGCACATAACACTTTTCTGAGCACATAGCCTAAAGGAAATTTCCATCATAGAAGTGTATATAAGAAAGTCTTGAATGATGCCCTCAACAATATTCCTATAGTCAATGAGACCAAGGGTTTCCAACAATAAGGATTCACCCTTCATTAACATGAAAGCTGAGGGCAGACTATAAAACAGTCTAGTATAAGCAGTTCCATAAGGGATCAAGAAAATATGATACTAATGAGAGCTTTTGAGATTCACCTTTTGTTCTAGAAGAAGGGATAGCTAGCACATCCTTCAAACTGTTCTCTCATGGACGATAGGCAATTCAAAGCTGTGTTCTCTGTTGGGGTGTTCTGTGTTTCGTATTGAGGTAATAAGTGCTTATCATGCTCTGGGTGCCAACCTCATATCCACAGTCCCTTTATGAGCAGGTATTTCCATGTATAGACATTTCCTGCTTTGTCATGTGACCTTGCTACTAATGCCATAGCCAGAGCTGGACCTGGGATCAGTAACTGAGTCCAAAATCCTCCTCTAGGTCATTATGTGAGATGGTGTGATAGAAGTTCTTTCTTTATGTTAGGTTCAAACTATCAAGGACTAATTACTGAAGTAGTAACCTTGCTCTTAGAGTTGCTGACATGAAAGTATGTAAAAAGAGATGGAGATCAAAGACTGGCCAGAAGTGAGAAGTTTTCTGAAAGACGATAAGCTGAAGCCATGGGGTAGAGAGGAAGAAGTCAAGGGAAGTGATAGCAAGTGGGGGCAGACTCCTAAAACTGTTGTGGGACTTGGGCATCTTAGTGGCATTGTAAGCCATGTTGAGCTTCTTTACAAGCCTTTCTTGTATCCTGATGCTCTTGGGAATCATCTTTCTAATAAAGCTCACTGTACAAGTTGTTCTGCATATTTTTGTTTTTTGTAACCTAAAGGAGTCAAATACAAGGGTCTGCTCATGGAGTCTGGAGATTAAATGATTGAATAGTTTATTATTCTTTTATAGAAATTCAAGATTCTAACAAAATTCTTACAAGGATAAATCACCGTGTATGTTTGTTCTCAATGCCACCAGTGATAGAAACAGCATCTAAAATTTCCTCCTGGGGTAATTATAAGTAACACCAATTAAGATCATTGAGGCTTATGTTTTAGTTAAATCCAAAAGGATTATACATACAGGCCTTATAATACCTTTGTTTAAATAATAACTTTGGGATTAAAAATTGTGCTGCTTTAAAATACCCTAATACCTCTTAAAAACTCTTAAAAAGAGTTCAAATGTTAAAAATAGTATTATTTGTAGGGTAAAGTTTTCTGTGATTTGGTTTTCATGGGTCTGATATCTTTGATCATAATCAGAACAACAAATAGATTGACTGCTCTTACTGTACTAGGTTTGTAGTTTAGAGAAACAGTGTCATGATGCAGTTACCCACCCATTTACAGTAAGAGGAATATGGAATCTGGGGCTTTGGAACTCTCTTATTGCATCTTCCTACTATAAAATTAGAATACTGAGTTACAGTGAGATAATTCTAATGAAGCAAAGCATATTCACCCTTCAGCCCCTCAAAGAGCACTCTGCTAATGCGGTCTCCTTTCTTTAACGATTCAACCCAAATCGGTGATGACCTTTCTAATGAAACATAAAACCTACAATATGCAGCCTTACTAATATATTCTAATGCAATTAGGTCACACAAAAGGCTTGTTAAGTTTGTAATGTCTGCTTTCACCTTTACCAGAATTCCTAGTTAAATCAGAAGTGTGTCATTTTCTACTATATCACTGTTATTCTACCCTGAATAGTTTTTTTAACTAAAACTTCTCCTATACACTATCACTCTATAAAATCCAGTGTTTTCTTTTATCTACATCCCCAGAAATATTGTGTTTGATGATTAAAAATTAGAAAGATAAGGAGTGATAAAATTTACAGTTTAATATCCAAGTTATATATTATCAGATTGATATTTAAAAATCACTACATGCATTCTTAGAAAGACTTAGTTTTATGAATGTATTGAACAGTTTTACATTTAGTAGGGTATCGTAGTTGTACTTATTAAATGATCTACTCATTAGTAATAATGAACTACTTAGAACTGCTGATGCTTACAAGGTTGTTACCTTCCTAAATAGGCATCCATATCATTGCCAGTATCTTATAGTAGCTAGAAATGAGCTGCCTGATGAAAACTGACATTTCAGAAGTGCACCCTGGTTCATTTGGAAATATATCAACCATCTTCCATGTATATGATTGCCTTACATATACACAAAAACACCCAATGACCTCTAAATGTAGAATTACTATTTTGCATGAATAAATATGGGGAGGACAGAATCAAAGCCCTTTGAACTGCATGTGTACCATTTTATTCTCTTATCTGGCTATACATGGCTACTTATAAGCTGAAGTTTCTGGAGCTGCCTCCCCAGCCACATGCCTGGTCAATGGTTCTCCAGAGATAGGAGATTGCTTACTTCTCATGTGGAATTTATGTAACATAGATAACTGTCTGCCAGGAACTAAGCTGAACCCACAAAAGTTATTGAAGGTGTGAGATTAGATCCAGCCCTAGTGGAAGAGGGATCCCAGAGGGGATTCCAAGGGAGCCAGCTCTGCTGAGGCGGCACACATGGCCGGGCTCCTCTGCAGGGAAGTCTGGCTGGCATCTCTACAGTCAGCCACCACCAGGCGCATGTTGCTGCAGGCACATCAGAATCTCTTAATGTACTGAAGAAGAAAGGGGGTGAGGACAGCAGGGAAGGGAAACCAGGGGGAAAATGTATAAAAAATTCACCACGTAAATTAGCTGGGCTTCTTGCTGTAAAAACTAACAATTTCATCTGAATATGAATCCAGGGCTCCTTCTGCAAGTGCCTGGAGGAATTTCATCACATAATCCACAAGGTAATTATTAAAAATGCATAGATAGTGTAGGTACCAAAAGAAAAAAAAATCTTGTCTCCAGAAAAACATTAAAAGGTCTGCATATGTCAATGAATTAGAGTCTGTTTGCTTCTAACAGCTGCTATTTTGGGAATTCCTCTGAGGATGTTTAAAGAGCAAGTTTTGTATATTGAGGTGGCTGCTCCATTGTTGTGGACAGTTGAAACCAGAGTAGGCTATTGAGAGGAGCTAACGGTTTTGGCACTGGGTTTGGGTGTTAAGTATCAACTAACATGTTTATGCCCGCCCTTCAGATGTCCACATACAAAGACCCCTTTCTCTCCCTTCTGGCAGGAATCCAGGCCAATCTTGGAATGCTTAGTCCCCCGCCCATCATTAAGGGCCCTGTGTTAATCGTGGGGCTTCATCTCAGAAGCACCCTGGAAAGGAATGCTCACTGACCCACAGCATCCACATTTCCGCCTCTGTGGAAATTACATGCACATGAACATGGGGTTCTGAAGCAGAAATAAGAAACAATCAAGCTTAAGTCCACATGAAACTACTTAGAGGTTTAATATTTTAGCCATGCTAGTGGGCAGATCATTGGGTTGTTGCCATCTTTAAAAAAAAATCTGTGTTATATTTGAGGGATATGATATATGTATACCTACATATAGATGAAGTTCTTTCTTATTATTTCTATGGAGAACACAGATACCACATACCGTATTCAGTAGCAAACCTTAGTCTGCTAAAATTATGTTGGCCTGATCTAAAATAATATGTTCAAATTGGATTTTGATAAATAGGATGATAAACAAGCAGGCTGAGAAAATATTACATCTTTCCCCATAACTTTAAGCCAAGTATTGTAGCTGTGCTCATACAATTGAAAAACATTTTACCTTCTTTTGTCATCTATTTGGCATCAAAATTATCTTGCAATTCTGTAGGCTTTGCTGAGACTGAAGATTTTAATGAGCTGCATGTTTATAAATTTATTAAAATAAAATTCACTATCAATTGAGAAGAGATGTTTGGGTCATTCCACTAGTGAACAATTTTCAGAGTCTTTTTTTTTTTTAATAAACAAAAAAGGAAGTAAACAGTTTCTTTTGTGAATGTTGCAGGTGGTACCTTTCATTCATTATTGGAGAAAGAGTTAAACATGGTCTCACATCCAAATTATTAGGGTTTTAATATCTTATAAATGATTACTTATTTTCTTAAAATTGTGACTACTATTATAACTCTTCTCCTGGGTTTAATATATTTGTTTTTATGACTTGAATATGAGCCTTGAGTCCTTAGAAAACCGAAGAATTTTCTCTTAGATGCTGATGATTTTTCATATTTATGTTGTCCAAATTTCATTTTTTCCTTCAAGGTATTAATGCAAAAAAAAGGATAATTTGCTTATTTTTTTAAAAAAAGTATCTCTTGCATTAGCTTTATTTGTTATGCCTGGGTTATGTTGCCAGTGTGGTGTCTTTTCAGGACTGATATTTCCTCCGTCGGTTGCTACTGTATTTACTGTTTAGTCTCTTAGGTCATGTCATCCTTTAGATCTTATGTTCTCTGGAACTGCTGCCACTCTGATATTTCAAGTACCCCATTTGCCGACCACAAACCATGATCTTTTTCTTTTCTCACTTGCCACATCTCTTCCTCATCCAGATAAGGACGTCTAGTTCCTTGAATGCTGTACCTTCTAACTTTCTCTTTCTCTCTCTTCTTTCCTAATGAACTTAGGTTTTGTACTCCATTCTCTTAATTTTTCTCTTGTTGACAACTCTAACCACTTGTCCCAGGGTCTCACAACCTGCAGAACCCTGACAATGGTTCAGTACAACTCTTTGCATCCTCAAATACAATGTCAGGTCATTGTTCCCTGCTAGAAAAAGACAGTTTGTCAAAGCAGGGAATTGATAATCAACCCTGAGAGTTCTTTTCCCAGTTCCCTTCCTTACTATGTTGGCTTCTTTTCTTTCTTTCTTTCTTTCTTTCTTTCTTTTCTTTTCTTTTCTTTTTTTTTTAACTAAAAACTTTCTAAATTTGTTCTGTCCTCATTTTCCCTATTGTCATACCCTCAGTCCAGGCTAGTATTGTTGCCTTTTGTCAACTCAACTGAGCTTGCTTGCTGATGGTCTTGCTACCTTCATTCTTGTCCTCCTGCTATTCAGGCTCAGAAGACACAATATTCTTCCCCCACCCCCCGTGGCGCTGAGGATTGAACCCAGTGAATGCTTTTCTACTGAGCTACACCTCCAACTCTTTCCATTTTTAATCTTGAGATGGGGTCTTGCCCAGGCTGGTCTTTAACTTGCTATCCTCTTGCCTCAGCCTCCTGAGTTGCTGGAATTATAACATAATAATCTTTATGCATTTCAAACATCCTCTCTTCTAACACCATTTAGTGACTCCTTTTTGTTTTAGGATAGAATCCAAACTTTTACAGATGGCATAAACTCCTATGTGATCTGGCTCTTTTCCATATCTCTAATTTCACCTCCCATATCTTGTATCCTTTCTCCAACTTCAGAAATACTAATAGATTTCTCTGTTCTACAAATGCTTTCTCTTCCCCTTGGGTATTGTCATTCTCTCACTCCTCTTCACTCTCTCACCTCCAACTTTCTTTTTCCTGGTGAACCACTTTTATATTATTTTTCAAGGAATTCTTTCCTAAGACCTGCTCCCCACCCCCTGCCAAATATCCAAGTCATGCTCCTACTATGTGCTCCCTGGGGATTCTATATCTCCTCCATTATAATTCTTAGTGCACTGTATTTTAATTGCTCATTTGTTTGCATTACCACTATTTTATAAAGTCCATGAAGGTAGGGACAAACTTTTGTTTACCTATACATAGCACAATGGTTCTATGATAGTAGTTGGTAAATAAATATTTATACAGAGAGTATAGAGTTATGGGTTCAAATTCTGGACTGCCAATTACTTGGTGAACTACCTTGAGTAAATTTCTCACCCACTCTTTGTCTAACTTTTTTATCTTATCATGAAAATAATAATACTAGTGACTTTATATGATTGTTTTCAGCACTGAGTTAATAAATGTCGAGGGTTTAGAATACTGCCTTACACAGAGTAAGCACCCAACTGATTAGTATTATCTTGCATTCAATATGGTAATTTAAAAATAAGAGGAATCTACTATCTATCCATGCATCCATCACTAGCTGAAAACAAGCGTGTCATTACATACCTTTATGAACCAGTTGTGCATATTAAATTGAATCTGTGACCCAATAAGTTGTATGAAATGATAGGTTAATTAGTAATATAATTGTCACTCTAGATTTTCCCTCTGAATGGCATGGCTAGTGCCATCCTGCACACTGACCTGTGTCATTTTTTTCTGTGTATTCTTAACAGTGACCTCATCCAGCAGCCCCAGCAGTAATTTGACTTCCAAGCTTACTGTGTCTGCCTTCATGCCAGTCTTTAAAACCTGGTAGTAGTACTAGACCTGCTGATTTTCAAATTAGGGGTTTCCATAAGTTTTTGAGCCTTGGAGTGCCTCTTCATCTACACAGGCTGGCCTGAGGCTGAGGCACTCACACATTAGTGTGATACAGAGGAGATTTCCAACCATCTTTAATATATAAGAATATAGAAGCTTGCAAAGGCTCAGTTATTTGTCCAGAGATGTGCAACAGTTAATACTGAAGTCAGGGATCCACAGTAAAACAGTACTGCAGTATAGTATTAGAAAAGAACAACCCAGGTATGGGAATATAAATATGGTGTTTGTTTTGAAACTACAATCATGAATTTAGGCTACAGTAGTCTAATTTTCTCATGTAGTGAAAGGAATTGATACAAAGAGATCCTTAAGCTTACTATGTTTGTCTATACATACACATATAAATTATATAGCCTGATGAATAAAATGAAGCATTGGGAAAGATATTAGACAATTGTTGCTACTTCTAGTTGCTTTGGGTCCAGAATTATTAGTGGTTTTAGTGTTTTATAGGATTCTAGAATGAGTATTTTTAATCTGTGTCCTCCTTAGCCTTGAGTCTTACACACAAGGTGCTGCCACATGAACTGCACCCACTTCTGTCCCTCTATGACCTGTCAATCTTCTGCTATGTGCCTTCTTCACTCCAAATGACAATGTTTCTTAACTGCCTGGCAATCTAGTGTCTGGTTTCTTTGCTGTGCATTCAAGTGATGAAAATCCCCTGTGATCTCACATTTTCTTGGCTTTGATTTACCTTTAACTGTGTGTTAGTCACCTTTTCTGTCTCTGTGACCAAAATACCTGACAAGAACAACTTAGAAGAGGAAACGATTATCTGAGGCTCAAAATTTTGAGGTCTCAGTCCATAGATGGCCAGTTCCATTGCTCTGGGCCCAAGGTGAGACACAACATCAAGGGGGAAGGGCCCAGTGCAGGAAAGCTGCTCAGCTCATGATCCCATCAGAAAGCGGGGAGAGAAAGAAAGAAAGGTGAGAAGGAAAGAAAGTTGAAAGAGAGATGAATACTTTCAGGGTACTTCTCCACTGACTCACCTTCTCCAACCACGCCCTACCTGCCTGTAGTTACTGTGTAGTCATTCAAACTAGAATGGACTGATTAGGTTGAACCTCTCATACTCTAATCATTTTACCTCTTAATATTCCTGCATGAACAGGAAATTTTGGGGGACACTTCACATCCAAACTTTAACAAGTCATCTTTCTAGATAATGCTGTTCATTAATTCTTCACTATTGAAACATACCTCCTATGGTGGAAAAGACTGAATTTTTCCTGGTTGTGTTGTACTGGTTATCTCCTGCCTGTTTCATCTTGACTTCCTCTGTGGGGTCTGCCTTCTTGCATGTTGGACAAAGTATTCACCCATTTGTAGCCTTTCTTTTTCTTCTGTAATTTCTGACCTTTGAACATTCCTTCTTTTCCATAATTTACCCTGAGCCTTATGAAAGGAGAGATGTCTTTGTCATTTTTAAATCTATTTCCAGTACTTCATACAATACCTGGGTCAGGATAGGTACTCAAAAATATTTGTTTACTTGACCTTAAACTATGCAGATGATTTCAATGTCTAAATCAGTAACTCCAAATTTTCTCTATTTCTAGTTTCAATAACATTACTCACTTTCCATGCATTTGAAATAATAATTTAAAACATGGTCACTAAAATTTAGTACTTGTTGTGTTAGCCAGTTCCTAAGCAAGTTATATACATTATTTCTACTCTACACAACATCCCTCCAAAGTGCCCATTATTATCAAATGATGTGGAGGAGAAAATAATGGAGGAGAAAACTGATGTCCACCTGGATGTCTGGTAAGCATCTTAAACTTAACATTACAAAACAAACAACCAAAACAACAACAACAAAAATCACCAAACCAAAACAAAAAAACCTCTTTCTCCATATCTGCTTGTTTGAAGTCTCTCCCTACTCAGAAAGGAGCACCCCATTCATCCAATTATTTCCCTGCTCACTGCTTTTCTTCCCCACATTCAATCTATCAGTGTGTGTGTCCAGCTGACTGTAAAATACCCGCAAACTGTTCACTTTTCTTCATTTCCACCTCCTAATCCTAGTCCAGGCCACCTTCTTCATCTTTTCTGTATCAGTACCAAGACTTCCTGCTGGATCCTCTCACTCTCCTTTCAGTCCCCTGCACTCCATTTTCCACACTACGGACTATGGTCCTGTACACATGTAGACCAGATCACTTTGCATGTATGATAACAGCCTGCTCTAATGGCAAAATCTACCTACTAGTTTGATTTGATGCTATTGGCAATGTGTCTGCAGTGTACTCTACTTTGAGTCAAATGTTTGAAAATTTAAATTGGTTAAAAACATAAACTGAAGATTGATTCATTTATGACAGATTGGCATCAGAATCCACAATCAAACTTAAGTGATTATTTTGTTAGAGAATCCTACTTTTTATAGTATTCCTTTAAGTAGCAGACTCTTAAACTATTAGCTAATTTACCATAATTTATTTATGCAACATTTTAAAAGAATATATCGATTGTGTAATGTGAGAAACATTCATAACCACATATGGATAATTTATGCTGCTTATTTTATTATCCTACTCAAATAAGTACAACATAATATTTTTATAGTACTTATATTGCCTATATATTATATTTGTATTACCTATAGTTTTGATTTTCATTGAAATCTAACTAGGGGAAGGACAAATAACCAAAAATGGAAGTAAGGAAACCAAAGGAACTGTCTTTCATTTCTGCGATTCTGCTTTTTAAACCACAACTGTACATTTGAGGTCAGCTTAACCAGTGTTGACTCATCGATGATACTTTCTCTAGTGGTTCAGGGACTCAGATGCACCATCCAGGAAACAGAGGCTTGGATATTAAGTATAAATCCTGATTATCTTGCCACAGTGTTTGAGTATGTATAATTTTATCTCACATAGATTCATGTTGCTATCTTTGAGAACATATTTCTAATAAAATCCAGTCATTTTTATATTAGAAAATATGACTTTTAATGACAGTGATTTATGAGTAATGCAAATACTCATCTCTTTTAATTAGTGGAGGCAAGTTGCAAGCTGAGAATTGTTAAGTGTCAACGTTTACTTAATTGGGGAAATTTTCACTTCATTGAAAAATATTTACTAATACTATTCATTAAATAATCTGAACTTGCTCTTATGGAAAATCAAAGGTAGAAAATGCCCCAAACAGATTCAACATGAAAGAGTTTCTTGAGATTTTTTCTTTTTGGTAATGCTTTTGCTTATTTTCCCCTGAAGTCTAAGACAAAACTTTTGTACGTTTAAGAACACTAAAAAAATTTCATCTTGAAATTTCTGATATTGGCAGGAAATCTGTGCCTTAGAAAATCTCTTTGCTGATACCTGAAGACTATATAGTGACTTCATCTATCAAAATAATTGTATTTTAAAGTACCATTTAAATTAATGGAAAAAAATAGAAATATGAGGAAATTATAAACCCAAATCTCTATTAGAAGTAAGATTATATTTCAGAAATATAAGACGATCCTATTCTTTTGTTTATTTATTTATTATTTGTTCTTTTCAGTTATACATGACAGTAGAGTATATTTTGATGTATTTATACAAACTCGGGGTGCATCTTATTCTAATTAGGATCCTGGTCTTGGGGTTGTACATGATGTAGAGATTCACTGTCATCTATTCATATATGTACATAGGGAAGTTATGTCAGATTCATTCCACTGTCTTTCCTATTCTTGTACCCACTCCTTTCCCTTCTTCCCCCTTTGTTTAATCCACTGAACTTCTATTACAACCCCACCATTGTGTTTCAGCATCTGCAAATCAGAGAGTATTCAACCTTTTTTTTTAATTTTTAAAGATTTTTTCTAATTGGTTATACATGAAAGTAGAATGCATTTTGACACATTGCAACCTTTGTTTTTGGGGATTGGCTTATTTCACTTAGCATAACAGTCTCCAGATCCATCCATTTACCGGCAGAAGTCATAAAGTCATTCTTTTTGTTTAAGTTCTTCTCCTTTATCCACCTTTCCCCTTCCCTTTCTCTCCCTCCCTACCTCCCTTGTTTTTTGAATTCTTCTTCTCTTCTCAGCTCTTATGCCCAAGGTTGCATCCTAGGTAATTTTTTTTCCCTTATAAAAATCTGATTATTTTATTTCTGTACCTTGAAATCTTTGATGGTCACACCCTAACAAATTTAAACTCTGTTGCAGAGTCTTTCTCAATGGACATTTCTGTCTTCATGTGCTGTGGGCAGTGCCACATGGGCAGTACTGTGCAGTGGTTAGAACTTATGTGCTAGTGTCTGGCTCTCTGTGTTTCTGAATTAATTTTGCCCATGTTGAACATATTTTTTTTTTTTAGCTTTTCTCAACCTCTGTTTTTTCATCTGTGAAACTTGAATTATTCTGAAAGTTGCTTTGAGGATTAAGTGAACTAATGTTGCATGTAAAGTGTTAAACGAGTAGATGTTAGCTATACAACATTAATAAAATTTAAAAAAATCCTCTTCCACTGTGCACATAGAGAATTTCTCCAGAATCCACATATTGTCTTGCCTCATGGGCATGTGGAGCACGTGTGCACATGTGCAGAATACCTTTGCACATGGGCAGCAACTCAATATCCTTTCTCTGGTGAAATTTCTCAGAGGTAGATTAAATGTATGACACTCTTCTCTGTGATTCAGTGGACCCTGTACAAACCTTATTGTAGCCTCTGTTTTAGTGTTCACAATTGTTTATATATGTATGTCTTCAGACTGTCAGAGTAGATGGTTTTATTCATCTTTTTATTTCCCTCAGTGCCTATCATATAGGAAGTGCTCAATATACATTTGATAAAGGAAGGAATTAATTGTGGCACTCTTTTTTTCTTGGCCTCATGTTGTCTCAGTACCATAAAATATTCTTTTTCTTTCTGAAAGATAATAGTAGTCCAAAGGGAGATTTCATAATTTTGTGAATTGAAAAATAGCCACAGTTTGTTTGGGATGCACATCTCTTTTATTCTCTGGGAACTTCTATCCTGCTGATGTGAGCAAAATGAATACAGTGTTACCCTGATAAAAATTAGCCTAGGTTAGGTTCTATTTGATTTATTTAGAAAATGTGAAATATCCAGACAAAAAAATTTTTTAAAGATAATTCTTTCTCTTCTCCTATACTATTCTGTTGATACATTATTACCCTTTTATACTAAAACTTGCTGATAGCCTGGGAAATTGTTCTGTACCAGATAGGCATTGTGAGATTTTTTTTGTCTGGTCATGCAAATATCAGTACTGCTGAATTGGAAGAAAATGTCAAAGCAGGTGAAGTTTAGGTTTAGACCCCTACCTCCACCCTGCCTCTCCCTGTGGAATCCTCTTATTTTTATGATGACCTCTGCCTGCCCAACTTAAACTGCCAGCCATCCTCCCCAAGACTCCTGCTCCATGCCTTTCCCCACCTATTTTTGAGGGAAGTTTAGTGATTATTACACTCAATCCGAGCTGTACCTAGATTCCCATCTCAAGTAAGTGATCTGCACCATAACATACAGGCATTAAAGCTTTGGACCATAGAAGTTGACTTCAGTGCTGGCAATATCATAACCCTCAACATGACTGCAGGTCAGAGGATTAACTGAAACTATCAATAATTAACTGAATGTTCAAAAATAGCTAGCACAGAGGATTTTGAATGTCCCCACCACAAATAAATGATATATGTCCGAGGTACTAGATATGCCAATCACACTGACCAAGGCATTACATATTGCATACATGCGTTGAAACACTACATGGTACTTCATACCTATATACAATTATTATGTGTCAATTAAAAATAAAACAATGCATTTTAAAAAGACTGTGCAGTTCTACTGTCATGTGTAATTAAAAAGACCCTCCCCCCCCCAAAAAAAAAACCCACAAAAGACTATGCAGGAGACATTTTATTAACTCTGCTAATAGTGAAGGAGCCCTGGAGTGTTCAGTGCTCTCTACTGTCATTGGAAAAGCCACAATGTAAAAGCAATTATTCCTTCATTCATTGTGGTATATTAAAGGGAGCATAAACTCTGAAGTCAGGAAGACCTGGGTTTAAAGTTTCTCCCACAAGGTCCTGTTAGAGTTGTGATTGCACAACTCTTTCTGAGTTTCAGTCTCCAGCTATAAATTGAGAATGATTCCACCTACTTAGGGAGTAGGTTAAAGATAAAATGTTGACAAATAGCTTAGAAATAGACCTGGCATACAAAAGTATGTCATCAATAACAGACACAACTATTATTATTTTTTTACTTATTCATATTTTAATCAAGAGTTAACTTCATCCCATTTATGTAACTGAGTATGTAAGTAATCACATATATTTATTTTAGTCCAAACTTTTGGTCTCGTCAGCATTCAAACCTTCCAGACACTTTCCTCAAATACTGTTCCACCTTCAGTTAGGAACCATCTCCCTGGAGAATGGAATAAAGGACATAAGTGGAAAAGGACAGATTGTCATTGGGAAACAAAATTGATAACCTGTTCTGGAATGCAATGTGCCATCATGAAAATGATTTAGAGACTGTAGAATCTGCCAAAGTTAATCAAAGAGTATTAACAGCTTTTTGAAATCCTTTATATTTGTGTGTGTGTGTGTGTGTGTGTGTGTGTGTGTGAGAGAGAGAGAGAGAGAGAGAGAGAGAGAGAGAGAGAGAGAGAGAGAGAGAGGAAGAAATAGGAGGAGGAAAGAGGTAATTTGGTAGCTAAGTGTTCAAAAGCAGAATTGTGGAAAGCCCATAATGTTTAACCTGGATTATCAACTCCAAAATATTGTGAACTGACTCTAGGTTTAACACTGATCTCCTTTCCTCTTTTAAAAAAGTAGTAAAGGTCCAAAATGAAAAATAAAACTTCTCAACTTAGGTCTCACACAGCTGCTGTTCAGGAATACTGGAGTGCCTACTCATTTGAAAATGTACAATTAGGGTCATTAACATACCACCTTTAAGTATTTTTCCCTAAGGGTATTTGTTAACTGAAACCCATTGTAAGAACATTTGCTCCATTTTCTACATCATTTGTATGTCTTATTCTAATGTACATGTTAATTGCACACATTGCTTATATCTTTGCAAGGAGGACTTTTTGACTCTTTCATAGACCTTTGATTAACTCTCAGGTGCTTGAAGTCTGTAAGTCAGGGATCATTCAGGAACTCTGTCCCCCTCAAAAGACTGAGCTGAGTCTGCCGGGGAAAAATGCCAACTTTCTTTTTTGGATGGAATTTCTTCAGTCAAGATTTCTTTTTGGCATATGTAAGGAAAATGCATTACCCAGCCCCATTTATTTTACTATTTAACCAATAAACATCCTTCCCAAAATGGACTCTGTAGTATAATTTCTGCTATATCAATTTGCTCTTACAAGTATGATGGTCAAGCTATATATAGTACAGTTGATATTAATGTTGTTGGGACTCAGATTAAGTATAAGTGCAATTTTTAATTTATTACATTTACTTCATTAAGATTTAATTATAATTAGAAGGTTGTGACAAAATGCTTGGTACTATCATATAAAACAAAATTATATGCCCTTGCACAAACAGTATTTAATATGTCAATCTAACAAAATAATGGATAATGAATCGATAATAAGTAGATCCAAGTGTTCAGGTAGGATTTTTTTCAGATTAAGTACTTTTGTAATACATGGAATAAATTGAATATACCTTGAATCCATTTCTAAATTATTAATATTAAAAATATATATTATTAGGAGCAGTGTTTCTCAGTGTGAATTTGAATCATTGGAGGGCTTGTTAAAACATTGTTGTCTTCTCTTCCTCCCCTCCTCTCACCCTGCAACTCCTCATCCTGAAAGTTTTGAATCAGTAAGTCTGTGTGGGACTGAGAATTTGCATTTCTAGAAAGTTCCCAGGTGAGGCTGCTGTTGCTGGTTGAGGTTCACACTTTGAGAACTATTGATCCAGACATTGTGGGTGTAAAAGAAAGAAGAGAATCTTAGGAAACACATTTTAGGATCATCAGCTCAACAGCACACGAACTGGGTAAATTTAAATGAGTTTTCTTTTGGCAGGACTATGTTTTCATTTATGAGCTAGAAATAAGAAAACTTGTTTTACCTACCTCCCCTCGATAGGAGGGTCAAAGGCCACATTCTGGGTACACAGAGTAGGAATTGCTGGATGGGATCAATGGTGCTTCTCAAGCTATTATTTATAAAAGGGCACTTTGAATTAATTGAGAAAACCTGTACTACAGAATGGGAATTCAAATCTCTCAGTTTTCTAAGAATTGTCTTAATTTATATGCTGCATAAATAGTAATATTTGTAGAGAACCTCAGGACTCCAATACATAATCAGGTCAGAGGAACTGATTAGAGAGACAGTAAATTAATATTTTTTTTAGTAACTAATTATGATAGAAACTTGGTTCTGAGACTGCATTTATTGAAGAAGACCCCTGTCTTCTCTCATTCTTTTGCTTTTTCAGGAAACATTAAGTGAGGGCCCACTGTGTGTCAGATGCTGAGCTGGGAAGTATAGTCACAGAGATGCATTCACTATGCTTGCATCCTATTTAAACACCCTTGCTTATAATTCAAAGTGATGAGAACTGTTTCACAGAGAAAAGTGCTAAGCAGTATGAGAACACAGCTGAGAGAGGACCTGATTCTGCCTGAAGGGGTCAGGGAAGTCTTCCAGTTTAATGTTGTTGTTCTCTTTAAAAACTGAATGTAAGGATATCATGGAGTTGGTTCCAAAGTCCCAGCCAAATACACACACTACTCATTTGAAAGAAAGTGAAGAGCTGAATAGAAAGAAATGCAGTATTTATTTAAGGAGAACAAGCACCCTACATCAATATAAGATTCCTTCCACTTTAAATACACTTGCTCCCAGGCATTAAGTAGGTTTGTTGGTTTGTTTGTTCATTCATTCACTTACCTGCCCACTTATCTAGCCTCTGCATTAATCCCCTGGCACAAATATTTCAAGGTTTTCCAAAGCACCTAAAACAATATCTCAATTAATTTTTATGATTGAGAAGTTAATAATATGGTCCTTTCCTCCCTTACCTCTTGCCACTTTCCTCTAAACTCTCTTGAATCACACTGGCTACCTCTTGTTCCTCAAACCAGCCTTGATGTTTTTATCAATGCCTTTTATTTGCTGTTTCTTCTGCCTGACTCTCTGTGTGGTTAACTTTTCTCATCCTTCTGGTCTCAATGTATATGCTGTCTCTTTAAAATGTCTTTTTTGCTGATTGAATCCAAGGTTTGTACCACCTCACTCTCATGACTCTTTATTAGACCAACCTCCCTCTGTTCCTTTGCAGCATCTCATAGGTCTTAATAACATAGTGGTTTGTTACTTGTTTGTTCTCTGCCTCCTTTATTCTGTTTTGGTAGGCAAGTACTCTACCACTGACTTTCTGTTCCAGCTGCGGATCTGGAGTGTGGGCGGGGGAGAGACAGAAACAGAGAGAGGATTGATTTTCAATACCCATTTGTAGAATGAATAAGTATTTTTAGAATGTCAGATTATTAGAAAAGTGATTGTCAGTACCAAGCTTGAGGTGAAGCTGAGAACTTTTTTTCTTGGAGCACAATTAAGGGGAAACTGAATGCTAATCAAGTGCTCAGCTTTCTGAGTAGTGAGTTTGGTAAGAGCTTCTACCCTGTGACTTGGCTCTCAGCAAGAGCAAAGGGGAATTTGCCTATTGGGAATATAGCCACGATACTGTTGTTACTCTTTGCTTCATCAGGTAACCACCATCCCTTCTGTGAGGGTTGCCATTATAGATTTGGAAAAATATTCTGGAGAGACCATGAGGATTCTACCTAGAGTAAGACTATTCTCTAAGATAACCAATCAGCAAGGATTTCTTGAAGACTCAGAATGCCTCACAGTAGCAAAGGTAATTTGGTGTCTTAGCCTGTTTTGTACTGCTTTAACAGAAAATCTGACACTAGATAATGTGTAAAGAAAAGGGGTTTATTTGTCTCATGAGTCTGGTGGCTGGTCCAAACAGCATGGTGCTAGCATCTGATGAAGGTCCCCTGCCTGCATCACAACATGGCAGAGAAGCTGACAGAAAACTGGCAGCGGGCAGAGGGGCATGTTTGTGAGCAAGGAAACAAAAACCCAAACCTTGGATGGTCCTGGATCACTCTTTTGTAGCAGTCTGTTTTCGTGGAAATGAACCCAGTCCTGAAAGAACTACATTAATCTTTTCCAAAGTTGCTGCCCATGATCTAATCATCTTCCCCCAGGCCCTATCTCTTAAAGATATACTGTCTCTCAACACTACCCAGTTGGGGTCCAAGCTTCTAACACATGAACTTTGGGGAACCAGTCATATTCAAACTGTAGTGTAGGCTATGTTACATCTAAATTCAACCCAATAGGCATTTTTTTTTTAAAGAAAGTGTCTTGTACTTGATATTAATCAGAGAGGCAATCAAAAGGAATAGAGATTTTTGAAATGTAGTCCCTGTCTTTAAGATGCTTCCAGCTTAGGTGGAGAATAGGAAATGTGGTAACTGTTAAATCAAAATGTGAAGGGATTTGTAATCATAAAATGTAACGAGCAAATTGGATTTTGAATTTTTTAGGACTGAATGTTATGTTCTTTTTTTCCCCTTTATTTTGCAGTACTGGGAATAAATATTATATTCTTATAGAATTGCTCTGTTCCTACTGACGACTAGCCATGGCTTTTGACATAAAAGAACACGTGGCCTAATCTAAAGCAGAGGTATCTGGTAGAACTTCCTGCAATCTAGGAAATGTTTTATAATCTGTGCTGTAAAATAAGGTAGCCACCAAGTACACATGGTTTTAGAGCACTTGAAATGTATCTAGGGAAGCTGAGAAAGCAAAGTTGTAATTTAATTTATGTTAAACTAAATTTAAAGACTCACTTAGGGTTAGTAGCTATTGTATTGAACAGCTCAGGTCCAAGGGGAAGAAGAAAATTTGTGTCCATGTGACCAGTTCTAAAAATATCTATGTTGAAAAACATTTTTATTTATTATCAGAAGTAACTTATTAGAGATAATACTGTGATAAAGACTGTGTTTATTATAATAAAGTAATAATTCTGAATAATATGTTTGAACCATCTATATTACCTTTAAGATAAAGTGGCTTAAAGAAATGTTTGTTTCTATTTTTAAAACATGTATTCTCAAAAATACTCTATTTCTTAAGTTTGCAAACTTTGGTGCTGAGACTTCTATAATTTTCAAATGATTGTGATGACAAAAGGAAAAAAGTAATTGGAATTTTAGTTGAAGTGGGTACTCTGCAGAATTTTCTTTCACTAATTTAAATAAATCAACATTTTTCCTTGTATGTAAAATTTTTGAAATAAATGCAAAATTGTGTTAAGAAAGGGCTCATAAATATCCATGTACTTTCTGGATATCATTTACTTAAAGGGCAAGGGGCAGGGCTATAGAAAAGAGTTTTCTACTAAAATTTGGGAATAGTCTCTAAGATTAGAGGACTGTCAAAGACATAATATGCATAATCTATTCATCGCAAATGTCCAACAAGTATAATCCAGATCAATAACCCACCAGAATCTAATCAATATCCATAAGGACATACTCATTCACCAACCCTGCCCAACTCACCCACCATCTCGTTGCAAATCTTGCTTCTACTCCCCTAGCATATTGAGCAACCTCAACTTGTTCCTACAAAGTATTCCTACCAACTAGCATAACTCATGAAATGGAAGGTCTTAGAATCTTCAAAAGCTCTTTACAAATACAAACCCCAGCCAACCTATCAAACAAAACCTGCCTGGCATCTCAGGTAAAAAGTACCATTAAAGGCAATGGAGGCAGTTTTATCTGAACAAACTGAACAAACTTCCCTCTTGTTTTGCAGAAAAAGGAATGATAAGATTTTGAAGAATGCTTCTCACTGTGGTTATAACAAGCTGACTACCTTGTCTGACTTCTCCTGAACACTGGCTTTCAAGAAATTTTTCTCTGCAACAAATTTCCTTCATTAGATCTTATTGGATATGTTTTGACCACAGGAAGTATCAAGGAAAGCACAGGAAAACTTTCTGCTCCTTATAGGATTATTTTGTTTTGGGGTGGAATAGTCTTGTAGTATTTTCTTAAGGTTTTTTCACAGAACATTTATTTGATTTTTAAAACACCCACAGACAAGGTGGAAAGAATTCATGACTCTGGTAAACATTTATCAGAAGGTAAAACCTGATCCTGCTGTACCATAGCCAGCCCAGGCACTGTCCTGAAGAGTGAACATGTAAAATACTACAGACTCCTAAACAGAATCTCTGCTGAGTACCTCTCAATTCCATGAGTGTGTGTCATGGCCAGAGAGACATGCCCAGTTGCCTCTGCTTCCAGGTTGGTTGAATGCACGTTGGGAGCTCAGCACCTTTAGTGCCACCTGTATGTCCAGTGAAAAAATATACTGGGACCTCAGGAGAAGTGCCTCTGCAGAGAGCTTGCTTATCTGAAAGATGTAGATTTTATCTTTAATAAAGAAGTGGGTGATCCAGGTAACTGATCTCCTTGCCTTTTCTCTGCCGACTGCCCCTCCACCCCTGGTCCCCACCTCCCCACCGCTAATGTGGAAGATTCTGAACATGATGGCCCAGGTGAGTGGATTTTTATGGCCATTGTGGGGAGTGTCAGAGTGTATTAGGTAGCTGCAGACTTTGATGAACTGTTTAGTGAAGGCTGTTTTCAGGTGGTGATTTTTAAATGCTCTAGTGGGTGTAATAGGGACAGTTCAAGTGTTTTAATTGGGGTTCCTGGACAGCTGTCACAGTCCTGTCTGGAACTAGGGAGGGAGAAAGAAAAAGTAAATAATAAATTCACATAGAAAATTAAACTAGCTTGTGTGCTAGGGAATCATTACTTATATGAATCACAAAATGAATATTTTATGTTGACAGTTAAATTGGTTATTTTTTTTTAAATAGAGGATTTGGATCAGTTAAAGAAGCATAAATTTTATCAAAGTCTCATCCAGGAGCTTGTTAATACTCTCACCTGAAAGCATGTAACTCTCACATGTAACAGAAACATCAGGCTATTGATGAATCATAAATGGCCAATTAACCTAGACGTATTTGGATTTAGATGTCTCATATAACAAATTCACTTTTCCCCCCCTCAGCTTGAATTGTGTGCCTAGATAAAGATATTCTTCTAAAAATTTCCAGATTCTGAAGTTCTTTGTAAAATCAGGTTTCCCATGTGGTGGGGTGGAGGTGGTATTTGGAGGCTTCAGGCAGGATGAAAAGGTGAGCTGGCCCTGGAGCAGAATGACCCAATGGACCACTTTACATAGTCTCCACAAAAACTGGCTTAGTCTTTCTTAAAATAACAGAATTGTGTTTTTACATGTGGATGCTAGTGTTATTTTAAAATAAGGGGTATGAATTTACTTTAGATGTTATTATACTTTTGGAGTTTACTTAGATTGAGGATCTAATAGATCAGGCAGATTAAAGGATTTTCCAGGACCTAACTCAAAGCTCAGCCCAGCAGATTGAGCCAGAAACTTTTGACCAACAGGGGAAGGATATTTTATATATATCTAAAATGGATATAGTAAGGATTATAAGAATCACTGTTTTTTTGGGGATTCCATTGCACAGAATGCTGTCAAATGCTTCAATAGGACATTGGACTTGAAATTATAAAGTTGTACCTGTGGCCTTCAGAATATTGGACAGGTTTAAATGATCCCACCATGGGATAAGTAGAAGATTTAAATGTCACAACAAGCAATTCTTCAGTGATTTGGGAGGCCTCATGTGCAGTGTAACCATTTGTGTTTATATTAGATGAAGGGAATGTTTGGAAGGGGGAAGGAGAAGATATTCTGGGACAGATATTTGGACCCACATATATGTTGACAGGGGAGCAGTGTCTAGTTTAAAAAAGGAAGGGTCAGGATGGAACAATTGTTTACCCAGGAGAATTGTATAAAATACTCCACAGCAGGGTCCTTCACACTGAGGGCAGGGAAAGACGTGAAAGCATACAGACTCTGGAGAGAGATGCTTGAGTTTGAGTCTCAGCACAACCACTGGGCAGTTACTTAGCATCTCTGTGCTTTAGTTTCCTTGTCTGTGAAGTGGAAGCATAGCATTAAGTTTTTATGAATATTAAATGAGTTATTATTAGCAAAATGCTTTTAATAGTGTCTGAACACAGTAAATATTACCCAAATGATCATTAAAGAAATGCATGTATCTTGGCGGGGGCGGGGCATTAGATGCTTGACAGGTGGGTCAAGACTAAAGCTCAGGATGGAAGTAGAGAGGGTGGGTGAAAATTGTTACTCTATTACATTGCCCAGCAATGCATGCACATATCTTTGTACAGAGCACATGTTTATTGTAATCAGCTCCTTGTCCTTGAAGCTCCCCCAGGTGGGAGTTGTGGAGATACAGGTCATCTGGAGCTGGAGCAGACTTCCTGAAGAAGATACCTTTTGGAACCCAAGAGTGTGAAAGATCCTAGGGTTTATACTTGACAAGTGTGAATATCAGATAACCAAGTGACTTGTACTGGCTGGGAATGAGAACAGTTAGTTCAGGTCAGTTACAGGAAACCAAATTAAGCCATGCCCTACCTTTGAAATCAAAGTCAATGCTGTTAGAACAAGAACCCAGAGAAAGACCAACGAGTGAGGTACATGAAGATTAAAACTCCAGCTTTAGTCCTGATGCATACATTGGAGAATACAGTTGAAGCATGTAGCAATGAAGAAATTCCTGAAGCCAAGTCTAGAGAGGGATAGTGTTTCTTACCCATCTCAGGCAGCACAGGAGAACTGCAGGCAGGATGGAGAGAAAAAAATGAAAAGGATTAATCTCTAGGGACAGTTCGGTTCCCAAGGAAGGACACACATCTGCTCTCTTCTTTCTCCTAATTGGTTTCTTTCTCCTAATTAATTTCTCAAAGTATGGTCCTGGGTTCCCTGAGGTCAAAACTATTTTTACAATAGTAAGGCATTATTTACATATTGCACCTCTCTCTCAAGCATGGAATGGAATGTTCCAGAGAGTACATCATGTGATATTGGGAATGACTGGAGAAATTAATACTATAATTAATATTTTTTCCCTTTTAAGTCAGACATTAAAGAGATTTGCAAAATTGTAAAACAATGTTATTCTTTTCATCATAAGTTTTGCTTAAAAAATAAAGTTATTCCATACAATCTTATTTATGTTAACATATAGTGAATTAATTATTGTTATTTAAAAATAATGTTCTCCCAATCAAAAATAAACAAATAGATGAGTGAAAGGAAGACCAGTAGAGGAATGAGAACAGGGGTGGAGAGGAAGGAGGGAAAGAAAAAGAGGCAGAATGTGAACTGAAATCAAATTCCATGCTTATATGATTTTGTCAGGATGAACTCAAATACTGTGCATAACTATAATGCTCTAATAAAAAAGTAGAGTTCTCAGTTTTACTTTCTGGTGCAGAAAATATCAATAAATGTAACCCTTATAAGTAAAAGCTCTTATATGAATTTTAGGAGTGCATAGGACTTTTGAGATCAAAACATTTGAGGATCATTGTTTTAAATTAACAATCAAATGTCCTGTCTTCTTCCCTGGGAGGAATAAGGGGGGAAGAGAAGTCAGAAGGTGTTTAATGCATTTTCCATCACAGGAGAAGTGACACCCTGTAATCCTACCCCATTAGTAACCCTAATGACCACCCAGGTAGCAGTAGCTTAAGATCCTCACTCTGATGTTTGTGAACACTAACGCCAGTAGGAAGTAGGTAAAAACTCTCTCAACTTCAAATGTTGTGACATCAAGTTCTTTGCTCTTTCTTTGGAGGGAGAATAGGTACCAGCTAAGAACCTTAAAATGGATTTTGAGACAAGGAATTGTATTATGATATAGAAAACTCCTGCAAGTTAAAGGCAAGCTTAAAAAGACAATAGATACAAGATGGCACATGGAGAAAATAGCTCACACAGTTTAAAACTTATCTCCTGACTAAGAGTAGCTCAGTATTGTGCTTATCCCCATATTTTTCTGTTATTTATGAAGAAAAGCCCTTTCCTAGTGACCCCAGGGACTAATCATCAATATCTATCCATAGCAACTTGGAGAATTTTTTTCAAAATGATTTCCTCTTCTTATTTATTTCTTCTTTATAATCTATAGGAAGAGAAAATGCTTTCAATACCATACAATGATGTATAGGCTTTGATTAAGTTTGAATTGGGAATTGGGACTCATTTGCTGCAGATATGAAGAAAGGCAAGGTTTATTATATCCAAATAGTCTAATCCGGTAGGTAACCACACCCAGACATTATAAGACTTGATATTTGTTGCATAAATGATATATTACAAAGTTTAGTTCCAAAATTTAAAGTTAATTCTTAATTAATTAAATAATAATAGTTAAAAGAAATGTATCAAATTAAGATTTTCTCTCTGAAATGACAGGCACACTTGCACCGTCCACACTTGCACTGTCCACACTGACGGTACACAATGAGGTAGGATGTAACTTGTGTTCAATTATCACAATTATCTTTTGAATGAGGTTATGTGATTGTGCCTGTTTTATATGTGAAGAAACTGAAGTGGTGGGAACAGGGTCTGAACCCAGGCAACTGCCTCCAGAGCCTAGCACGAGTGCCTGTGTGAGCCATTGTTAGCAGTTCAGTATGTTGGAAATGAATCTCCTGCTGCACAGGAGAAGGACTGATTCAGTTTCTTTACTATGTTCCCTTAAGAGGATGTGTTTGTATTGATCAGTTGTGCCAAAGTTGTTTGGAACAGGGCTTGCAACTCCTTTGGCCACCAAATATGTCAGAACCTCAAGCAAAGTTGATGATGTCAATCTACTTCAGTTTGTTCCCTACAGGTTGGGTACATCTTAACTGGAGTCTCTCAACCTAGAAGGACAGGACAGATCAGAGCAAAGGAGAATCTCTCCACAATAGACAACCACTCGTATGTCTCTTCTTTTTCATCCAAAATGGAAATAACTTTATTGTGCCCTTGCCCTCAATAATTCTCCTGATAATCTGCTCACTGAAAAAAGAAATCCAAATAATGCCAAAAGACTGTGAGTGGGAAAAGAAAAAATTGACTTAAATCCTGCCTTCCTGAGCTGGCAACATGCACAGTCTTTCATGCACCTCTTTATATTTACCAACATCCAACACATCACTTTACACAAATGAGATTATATCACAAGGCTGTCTTTTGATATAGGACATTAAATAATTTTAAATGTTTTCTTACTTCTTCTTCCTCCTCGATTTCTCTCCCATTACAAATCATCTTCCCTTATCCAAGGAACCCATGTTTATGATATATTGTATTTTTCTCTGATTTCTTCAAACTTTTATGATTAACTACAACACATGTAATATTGTAATACCTATATCATTATCATTGCTTGTTTTATAAAATATATACATGTACATATATAAAATTGTATGTAAAATACAGAAAAGTGTATATGTGTATACTTGTGTATGTACATGAACATATTACACTGATGTATGTACATATGCAGGGAATATATATGTTGTATATATACATAATTTTGCAATTGCTTTACAAAAAGTGAGAAAAATACAAGTTGTATGTGTTTTTCTTAACAGAACCTTTTTTCTTCTTTCTTTTTCTTATGTAGTACTGGGGACTGAATCCAGATATGCTCAGCCTTTTTTTTGGAAACAGTTTCCTTCTATGTTACCCAGGATGGCCTTGAATCTACAATCCTCCTAATTCAGCCTCCCTAGTCATTGGTATTGAGGTATATGCCACTATGCCTGGCTGAACAGAATCTTACGAATAATTCTCAAATCAATTGGTATATACAATGCTAAATTCAGTCTGTTAATGACAACATTATATTCCAGGAATTGGAGGTAACTTATACATTTACAACCATACCCCTACTGATTCCTTACTGATGGGGTATTCATTTTGTTACTCTTTTTCTAAATTAAAATTTTAAGGTTCTATTCAGCAATCTAGCGACCCTAACATTTTGTTTCTGGTGAAAAACTAGAGGAACTTATTTTATATTTTATATTTTTGATATTGACTGAAAACATCTTCAATACTACCAATTTACAGAAGATGAATAATGCAAAATGATGAATATATGGTACTGCACTTGATAGAGGAAATACTTTTCTTTGACCCCAAGACTGTACAATTTTGCTGGAAAGTAAAATATTTACTGTAGTTTTTTATAAGTCACACAGTTTTTTAAAGCACTAAGAAATTACTGAATATTAAGAAAAAATTGTGTAAACATCCAAGGGGACAGTAGTGGTCAGTAGAATTGAATTTCTTATGAACAGGCTGTTTTATGAAGCAGACCAGATAAGGCAGGCCTGTGCTTGTAGTTCTGATATAGCACTGCTTTCTTATTCACTGCGAGTGAGCCTTGGCCAAGGAGGAGGAGAAACAATGCCAGCATGCGTATTGTGTGTGATGCATGGGGTCTGACTGCAGGCAGAATGGTTCAGAGGAACCTTGGAAATAGCGATCCCAATCTCATTGTGTTTGGGATCAGGATGAAAACGAAAGTGAAACAAGATAGAGCAGAAACAAGCAAACTTTGAAATGGTCAGTTTGAATGGGATGTAGAAATTGTTTAAAATAGGTTAAAACCTGATGGAAGAAAAATAAGACACAGCAATAAAATTTCTCCCAAAGTCATAACATGTGCTTAAGTGAATTAGCCAAGTACTAATTTAAAGACTACAGCTGTATCAAGATAAAGGTTATAAAATAATGCATTATTAAAAGAGATCTAAGAAAATATCAGCAGTAGAATGCTGCCGAGGGAGAAAATACAAACAGAATAAAACAAAGCTCTGTTAAAAAGGCTCCTGGATTTTCCCCAGACGTGAGAAGGCACTGGTGACAGATAAGATGGTGAAGGTCAAATTTTGGAAACTGGGATATGTTTTCCCAAAGGAGAGAGAGAGAAAGTACCAAAGTTGCTGAGCGAAGATGTGGAGATCAGATCCAAAGAAACTGATGAAAGAGAAGGAGGGAGGGAGGGAGGGAGGGAGGGAGAGAGAGAGAGAGAGAGAGAGAGAGAGAGAGAGAGAGAGAGAGAGAGAAAGAGAGAGTTTTTAGATAATAGAGACAATGTATATTTAGTCTTTTGTTAAGGGTAAACCAAAGTCTATTAGAAAAAATAATTTTATATGCAAAGAAGTCTTAGTATTCAAGGGAAGTTCCAAAATCTTAGTTGAACTTTATATCATAAATCAGAATTTTGGGTAGAAAATTCCAGACACTCAAAAGTAATAACTAAAATTGGCATGTTAACTATGTTGATTTTGTCTTGTCAATTCTGACCCCGCCAAAGTGGCAGTTATCACTCAATGTGAGTTGCTGAAATATTTACTTTCAAAATTATGGTGGCTATTTAATGCAGATAAAGATTAAAAACTTTATTCTGGCAACCTAATTGATATGATAAAATTTGGTTTAAATTTAACTGTATTGATTTTTATTTTATAGAAAATTTATTATGGTGTTAGTGTCTTAAGCATGAAGATACAAATATACCAAACAATTAAAAATGGATGTGGTATGGATATATTAATCTCTGGGATACAGAAAATAAAACAAAGAGCTATAATCACACATACAAAATGCAACATTCACAGTCAGTTTTGTTTAACCTTGTATGAAATCTGCCTCTATTGCTATTGAAAGTTGAGAATGGCCTGTAACAGTTTTTAAACCATTTTAGAAACAAGTAAACATGGGTATACATCTTAAATATAAAACTCAAGGTAGCATTAAAGATGACAGTTGTAGAAAGAAAATGACATAGCTTTTGTGTAGATATTTTAGCATGTAATTTTCAGCACGAAATTCATATAATCAAAAGGCTTGAGTTGACCTTGAGAGGGTGTCAGGCCCATCCTCCTGCTATTACAGGGGAGCAGTTAACACAAGGCACGGTGCGATGATAGGCACAGGCAGGTGAGTTAAGGGCAATATGACTGCCTTATCTAAAAATAAGATTATTTTCACTTGAGTTTTAATATACTAAATGGCCTTTAGCAAATACATAGCTCTTTTAGAATTTATCTAAATCCTATACGTTAAATAATTTAGATCAAATTGCATTTAGCTTCGTAAATAGCAGTTATATCCTAAGGTTATAGAGGACAGGATCAAAATAGCCATCAAAGGTATATATTGAAATAAAAAACAATTTTTTAATGATGAAAATTTCAGAATTTGTGTTATGGCTTCAGAAGACTTTGCATATAACTCAGCTTTAAATTTGATTATCTTCTGAGCAAGTTATTATTAAAATCATATTGTGAGTCTCTTTTGTAATATAGGAAAATGTTTTGAACATATTTTTATAGTTTCCTTTTGGATGTAAACAGTTGGATTCTATGGATTTAGATGTCAGAGTAGAGAAAGAAGGATCATAGAATCTCCTCCTGTCAAAACTTTAAAATATTTTAGAGGACCTTGACTTGAAATCTGAACAGCAGTCAAGAAGGGAATAGGGCATACTTCATATGAATAAGCTTCACACAGTGGTGGTGAAGGAAAAAAAATTGAAGATTTTGGAGTAGAGAAGGAGATTACTCCTTACCTGGCTTCCAGTCTTTAGGATGTAGTGATGTAGGGTAAGGAAAGATGACTAGGAGTGAAAGGAGAGAGAGGATAATTCTCCTGCATATCCTATTTTGAAGAAAAGTGAACTGAGAAGCTAGACAGTTTTCCTGGATAAAGGAAAAACCCTGTAAAGCAGAAAGCATACATAGTCGTAGGCAATCAGTAGAGGTGAGAAGGGTGAGAAGACACCCTTGCCATTCTCCAGCGCATGGAGAAGGCTGAACAAACTCTTGACCAAGTGTAATAATTGTGTTTGTGGACATTTAATGGGATTCATTAAGAGAGCCTGAAACTCAGACTCCTCAGCAACAATTGTAGTCAAGCCTAGCAAGTGGTCCTCTCTGCAGCTTTTCTCCAGCCTGCAGGTCCACCTTAAAAATTTTGGTTTTGGATTTTGCTAAGTCTCTGAAATTGCAAGAACTCATCCCTTAAAATAAATCACTCTCTTTCTCCATGCATGCATGTGTGCACACACACACACACACACACACACACACACACACACACACTCACATGCACACACACCCTATTGGTTTTGTTTCTCTGGGGAACTCTGACTCTGATAAGACATGTTAGTAAAGTGTGATCTCATTTCTTGCAAACTTAAATACAGATGTTCCTGATCAGCATATGGCCTTCTACTTAGTTAGGGATCCAAGCACCTTCCATCTTGCATCTTTACTGATTTCTGGTGCCTTGAATTCCCTTCTAGATCCCCTGCATCAGACTGGCAGAGAGAGAGAGAGAGAGAGAAGGGGAGAGAAAGAGATGTCACTCATGGAGGTTTCTAGGGGCAGGTTCTAGCACTCTTTGCTTTGCTGATGGTCCATTATACTTTGCTTTCTTACACTTTTGCTTCTTACACTTTGCTTTGCTGATGGTCCATTAGGCTGAACTCAGTCAAGGCATCACCCACTCCCAGGGAGCCTGGGAAACACCTATGTCTGTGTATACAGGAGGGAAAAGAAATAGACCTTGTAAACTCAAAGCAGTCTCTGCCACACTCTTACCTAATTCATAGATTTGTTCAGATTACCAAATGGGATAGTGCTTTGAAAACAATCAAGTCTCACACAAATGTGTCCTATTATTATCATTATTTCAGATGTTAAGGTTCTGCAAAGCTGACTGATTTTTCAATTGCTTGGTGAGCTCAGATATAAATAATCAAGAAATATATTCAACGTGAGGCATTTGAATGATCTACTTAAAATAGTATTCGTTGTTCTTACTGATGATCAAATAATGTGTATTGTGAAAAATATGCAGAATAGAGAAAAACAAAAAGAAAAATCCCAGTCATTCTCAATCTTTTTGTATACAGAATCTATACAATTGATACTCTGTAGATTATAACAACTCTCATCCAAAATGGATTAAGAAGAAAAAGGAATTTATTAGCTCATGGAACCCAGCAAGTCAAGATGTATCTCTGGCTGTAGGCAGGGTTTAATCCAGGAGTTCATGACTACCACAGGAATCTGGCTCTGTCTTTCCTCTTCTTTGCACTGATATTGGCCTTAGACTTGCTCTTGTGATAGCAGAAATGGCTGTGGCAGTTCCAAATGACATGTTCCTACAGTGTGCTAACCAGAGGAAGGCAGAAGGGCTCTTTCAGTTTATTTTCCTTGCCTCCCAGAAGTTCTCAGAAAAATCTTGAATCTCATGGGCAGGCATTAGATTATGTGCTCATTGCTGATCTAATTGTGGATATGGGGATTTGTTCAGATCAGATAAGCCTCACTCTGGGAGGTGGGTGAGGGGCAATTTCTCTCGGAGTACATAGTAGGCTCATAGGGAAAGCATGGCTTCCCAGTGAAAGTTGGGAAATGACTTTAGTAATAGGGGAAGGATATTGGGTAGTCTAAAGCTGCAAATGCCGATCACACACCCATAAACACACACCCACTCAACTCCTTTACAAGAATCTGTTATACCATACACGCTATTTCTTTTATATCCTGTTTTATGTTTTCCACCCAAGGATACATTATGGTCATTTAATCGTTCTGGTAAATATTATTTTAAATATGGCCATCAAAAACTTCAATTCTTGTAATATGTGGTCTTCCACAGTTTCTTTAATAAATCCATTATCAGATATTTGACAAATTTCAGAAAATGTGGCATTTCACTGAAGTGCACAACTTTAGATATGTTTTGTGTGTCTCCAATGATTATATCAACACTTTAAACTATAATTTTAGTTTTGTATTATTAACACTGATATCAATCTTCCAGTCACTCCTTTATAGCATATTAGTGATGACATCTTGAGCAATTTATTTCCTTCCTTCCTTCCTTCCTTCCTTCCTTCCTTCCTTCCTTCCTTCCTTCCTTCCTTCCTTTCTTCCTTCTTTTCATCCTCTTTCTTTCTTTCTCTATTTCTTTCTTTCTGTACTGGGGATTGAACCCAAGTTCCCTTTACCACTGAGCTACATTTTTTTCTTTTACTTTTTATTTTGTGACAGGGTCTTTTCTCTAAGATGCCCAGGTTGTCCTTGAACTTGTGATCCTCCTGTCCTTTGCCTCCTGAGTTGTGGGTTTACAGTTATGTACCACTTGAACAAATTTCTTAATCTTTCTGTGCCTCACATGTAAAATGGGTTTAATAGTACCATCAATTTTGTAGGTGAAGATTAAGTGAGATGATGCATGTAAGATTAGTACAGTATATTTTAAGTGCTTGGCATTACTATTTATACATTGCCGACACACTCCATTTTAGCACCTGACTGAGTAGATTCTAAATGACTATTAATTTGATGAATAAATGAGGTAATATTTGATACTTAAAATACTTTGCTAGTCTTAATGTCACATTAATTAAACTTCTTCTTGTCTCCATTTAATTGAATCTCTAAATTTAACACCTATTATTATGGTTTTTTGAAAGTACAAATTTCATTACACTAATTTTATAGATGAGAATATTATTGGGCAAAGTGAACAAAAATTACACAGTAAAGTTCATGGTCATGATTTTAAACCCCTTCAGTCTTATACCTGTGTAAGTTTGCCCCAAGTAATGGGATAGCCAATTAGGAGACAAAGTAATTATTTTTTACCCCAATATAATTTAGCTTTAATAAATTATATCACATCAATTTATTTTCAAATGATATATTTTACCACACCACATAGAGTGATAACTAATGTAAATTAAAATATAGCCAAATGAAATAGAGTGAGAATCTAAAAGAACATAAAACAGGCACTAATAAAATTCACTTAATTTTTAAAAATAAAACTCAAGTTACCCCATGAATGTATGAGTTTTGTTATACACTTAGAATACTACATAGCAACGAAAAAGAATGAACTATTTATGCACATCAGAACATGGATAGTCCTCTAGTGATAACATTGAACAAAAAAAGCAACACACAAAAGGATATCTACTATTTGACTTTTATTTATATTAAGTTCAAAAACAGGAAAAATTAATCTGTGGAGGTGAGATTAGATTAGTGCTTACCCGGGGGGAGTTTTGCCTGGGAAATGTTACTAGGCAGCTTTCTGAAAAGTTCTACGTGATACTCTATGAACATGGGGAAAATATTTGAGCTTTGTACTTAGAATTTATGCTCTTTTCTGTTTCAAAGTTTTATTTCAATGCAAAGTTAAAAATTTTAATTAAAAATATTAAAATGTAAACATGCAAATAGGCAATGCTAAAAATGAATTCAGGGAGATTTAAATAAAGTTCATGATGCAGTAAAAAAATAAGGAATCTTGAGAAAACATACCTAAAATGCCATGAAACGTCACTGAAATGGCAAGTCAATATTAGAATTTGCATGTTGTAGCTTTTGGAAAAGAGGCCTAATATAACTAAATGAGATTTCTAATGAGAATAATGGATGTGAAACTATGTTCTCAAATAACAAATGCTACACATACATTAATTTAAAAATGATTTTAGAGGTAATGGATCTGGGCAATGATCATCAATGCCTGCTGAAACTTTTGGTGGAAGACAAATGCATAATTCTAACCAGTGATGCCAGGGAGCTCACTGATGGAGCTTCAATCATAAAAGAGAAAACTAGTGATTGAGTGTCTTCATGTGATGTGGATGGAGTGCATGACACCTTCCATGAAGGATTCTTGCTAAAAAAGTTGAGCCTTAACCTGAGTCAGTCTCTTGCTTTATCAGTTTTCAGAAAATATACAAGATAAAGCAACATACAACACTGTGGGATACACTCAGTCAAAACCTGGATGTGGAAAACTTTCCAGGGCAACTAACCCTATTTTTATCTAATAAATAGCAAGAGAGGTCAGAGAATGAGGGATATTTGTTACTCAGGAGTTCTAAGGATAGTTCAACTAAATACAACATATCAACCTCATTTAGATTCTTATTCAAATTATGCAAAGCACATTCATGATATAATCAAGGATATTGGAACTCTAATTAGTTATTGGTTGATATTAAGAAGCTATTTTTATATTTTTAGGCATTGTGATGATATGGAGGGATTATCTTTCAGATGATATGGAGTAAAGATTTTCTCTTTCAGACATGGATATTCAAATATTTGTAAATGAAGCGATATGAACATTCAGTGTGCAGGGGATACAGCTGAGTGGTAGAGTGCGTGCTTTTTGCCCACAAGACCCTGGGTCCATTCGCTGTACCAAAGAAACAATTGAAAAATCAATGTGTAGGTGGAAAGACAAATAGATGGAACAACTGTACATATGTTGGTGATATTTGAAGCTGTGTAACAGATAAGTGAGAGCTTATTATACTATTTTCTACATTTTGAGTTTGTTTAAAGATTTTCAATAAAAAGATAAAATTGTTTGGATATAGTTTAACAATTTGAGACTGTAATTATTAGGGAATAAGTTGGGATGTGGAAGGATTTTGGTCTAATCCTCGTTCACCGAATCAAGACACATCAAATGCTTACTCTTCGATTTTCAAAGATGGTTAATTGATATTTAAATATTTTTCATATATACCATCATTTCTGACATTAGGTCTCCTTCAAATTATTCTCTTACCTTAAACAAATTGGCACCACATGACTTATCAGAGAAGGTAAAAATGAGTTCAAATACAATATAAAATATTAAATTCCTTTATAACTCAAGAGGGTCATTACCTTCCTTCTTTTTTTTTTTACATTTTTAGAACCTCTTCTGATACTCAGGTAATTTAATATTGTGAGGCATTGATATATTTACTTGGCTATCAATTCAGGCACATTTCAAATAAAAAAATTATTGTCATGTTTTCTAGTGAAATTAGGTGGCAATTTGTATGGTGGTGTCTCAGTGTGTAAACCCTACCAGCATCATTTTAATAGGTACTGGTTTTAGAAAAGATGATCAATGTATCAACAAGGCAAGCATTAGCTTGATAATTCTTCACTGGTAGTTGTGCTACACAATATTCTTGCTTGGCCTTGATAGGATCAGGTTTGGGACTAGACAATGTGCCTGAGTTGCTGAAGTTGAACCTGGTCCCCAGAATGTTGCTGCTGTTGCTGCCTTTGAAAGCTCACCCAGTGTAGCTTGAATTGTGCAGTGTGAAGCTTAGGGGTTTCAGAGAGGCATTGCCGAGAATTGTTCTTGTTTGCTCTTTCTCTGTTCCAGCCATTGAGTCAAGGCTAAAAATTTGCATATTGTCAGGGAGCTGCCAGTTTCTACCCAGGAATGAACCTGATAGGTAAATCAATAAGTAGTACAAAGCAATTTGAAATAAATCTGGCTTTTCTCCTTTTTCCTTTTGCTAAGATATGAAATATTCCATTATTTATATGAACAGAAGTTTATTAAATTCCTTTAAACAGATGTAAACTTGAAAACATTTTTTTATTGTATCTAGGATGTGGTTTGTATTTGTGAGAGTTTGCATTCTAGCTCAATGAGTGTTTTTAGAAATATTTCCTCAAAATTCACATTTTAGGCTTAGTTTTCATATCATTCAAATATTTGGGAAGAAAATACCATGGGAGGTATTATTTCCTTTAATGGATAACCACAAATTGTGATTATTAGTGGACTTGTATAAAATTTAGCCTCAAATTACTGTTAGAATATGCATGACCAGAGGACTAAATATATAAATAGCTTTGATTATGGGCCAAATTCTGCACAAGTTTGTTATTTTGAAACTTGATATTTTGAAGAGGAAAAATGTTAAGTTTAATGGACCAGACCAAAAGAAACGAGACTGGTATTTTTATAAGGATGTAAAATCTTAAATGTTTATCCAAGCATTATTTATCTTCTAAGAAGCTATCTTTAAAAGTTTATTTAATAATGTTTACTTATAATATGTTTGAAGATCTTTTATAATAGTTATTTTCAAGTCACATGAAAACTGAATCTTATTCTATATTATTTTTGAATAAAATGACATTAGTTCATTCAATCTTCTTATCTACATAATTCAAAAATGAATAAATTTTATTTCTAAAAATCAAAATTTCTGTTTAGCAATAAAGATTTTCCACCACTGAAAGTGCTCAAATAAACGTATTACTAGTCTATGAAGTACAGATATTTAGGACTATGTCTGTAGTGTTGTAGCACCAGTATAAAAATAGACAATGCATATTTTGATATAAAACTTTTCATGAACTTGCTAAAATCCTTAATGTAATTTCAAAGTCATGTGTTCCTAAAATTTTATCTAAGTTAATTTTGTGCTAAGTGTTTTTTATTTTAGAAGACTGCATTATAGCTCTCTAAAATTCTAGGTTTAGATTGCAGAAATCATCCTCCCCTCAACTTTGGTGTCCTCACATTAGCCATTATCTGCATTTTTGAAATAATTCCTTGTACTTAAAGACATAAGTGAAAGTTTTTTATATGTCTTGGGAGGGAGATTGTAGAATCAACGGTCATAACTAATATAAAGAGTTAAGTTTGCCTCTGTGCACATATAGGTATACAGTGCCAAAAAGGCTAATAATTTTGGTAATTTGGATGTTGTACTTCAATCATATCAATACCAGGGTTAAATAAAGTTTCCATGTTCATGGAAAGGAAGAGAGGATATAATATATACACCAACACACTTAGGCTCATTCTAGATTGCAAATGACCAAGAATTAAGTTTAACCTGGATTAAACCAAAATTCTATCTGATTGGCTCAAAATGGTCCAGGATACTGCTTTTTAACTCATGGTTTAAATAATGTGATCAAGACCTGGTTTCTTTCCTCCCAATGGTTCTGTTCTTATTCTGGCTTTGGTTTCCTTTTCAGACTTCATGTAGAGGAAAGATGGCAGTAGCATTTCTATTCTACAACGTTCAAGTCCATTTGGGAAGAATCCGTGGTCTGTCCCGTAAGTCTCAGTGAAAGGGTCTTTGACTCAGATGGGGTCATGTGCCTGTCCCCAGACACTTAGAGGGGAATGAGATGTGCCAGTTGGTTTAGGCCAATCAGGACCCATTCTTGAAACTGACAGTGAGATTAATCCTGTCTAAGTACACGTGTTGAGAATAGAGTCAGTGTTGTTTCCCAAGGCCAATTTGGAGGACGAGTGCTGGCTAGCAGAAACAACAGATGCCACTCACATGCACAAATATCTATTACATTTTCCCTTGATCCTCGGCTGTATGTTAGTGCTTTACATACATTACTTTATGTAGCACAGAAAATGTTTTTCTTTTGATGATGTTTTCTGTCTTGTAAGCTAGTCCTGGTATGTGTGTGTGTGTGTGTGTGTGTGTGTGTGTGTGTGTGTGTGTATTTATGAGAGAAAGGAGGCTTCTCCTTGGGGTGACCTGGATATGAAGTCACAGTCTTACTTAAGTTGATTTTTTATTTTGTTTTTCAGTGGAAAAATTTTGCCTTGTTACATGATTGTGTGAAAAAATGACCTACTAGATTATAGAAACAAACAAAAAAAAAGTAATTCAACAACAATTGACACAGCAACATTAGATAGCTTCATACTTCTCTGTTCCTTCCCACCAAGGTCTTAGCACTTTAGAGAATGGGTACCATCCTTAAGCTATGCACTATGCCATTCAAATATAAGTGAAAGTAGTCATTTTGTATTCCACCTATTTTCTAGCCAGGTGCCAAATAGAACGATAATTGTTGACAAACATTTCAAAATATAGAAGAAAAATTTTATGATTCCTAAGCTATGTAGATATTACAACTGTAGACTGCTATTTGACAGTTTGAATGGAGCTTGTGGAGGATAAAAGAAAGATTTTCTAGGAAGATAACAGTGCTTCACGGCTGAGTCAGGCATAGGAAGGAGAGGGACAACCAGTAACTGAGCAAAGCTTTTCTCTTGTCATTCTGACCTTGAAAACCCTGCCCTTATTCCCACTTTCTTCATTCTGGTCTCCAAAGGACAGTCAGAAGGAGGTGGGAGGGATGCAATATTGTCTCTGTATCTGTAAAGGATTCACCTGCAGTAAAATCAAATAATGACCAGGGAATTATATTAGTTAGATTTGAAAAATCAATTCCATCTAAAACCTATTAGAAAATGTTATCATCATCTTAAAATGATATCTACATTCAGATAAGCTACATGTTACAAAAATCGGTGTTTTTTTTCACATTTCTACATTTTTTTTAAAGTTCATAGTCGATATTATTTTAATGATGCCCATGCTGTGGTCATGATGGGGCTTCTGTGAAATAAGCTCTCTCGGCTCCTGGACACATCCAATCCAAGAGGTAATCTCTGAGAGAGGTGAAGTTTTCTTTCAGAGCAATAAACCAGTCAAAATTCACAAAAAGGAAGCTTTAAATTTCCACATTGGGAAGGGAGTTGTTAAAGCTGGCTTTTAGAGTGATGAAACTGCAATGTGGTATTCTGAATACATTCTCTGTTATCCCCTCCCTCCCTCCACTCTGGGTCTGAGCACTTGCATTTAGAAACTGGTGGAACGTTGTCTGCATTAACATTGCCTCCTTTCTTCATTGATTTCTGCTGTGAATAGGCTTCCTTGAATTCATGGTCATCTGCATCTTTAGGGTTCCCCTAAGGGATATTGGATTTCCTGCTTCAAGGACTAATCAGAACCATTAATCAGCCATGAAAATAAGCACTGGCCTATATAGGCCAAAGGCCTGAAGGAAATTAGGGATGGCTTATTAAAAATTAGGTAGTAGGTATAGAAGAAATATATTTGTGAATACTGTGTAGTTCCATAAGGGATGTGAAATGGCAAAAGAAAAAGATTTTCAGTCTTGGTGTGGGGTAGGGGTTCAGGGCCTTCTTCTAAAATAGGATAGAAGCTGCCAGGAGGTATGTATGTTCCTCACTATAGGCACAGGACTATGTGGGACAGCACCTGGAATTTGGCCTCAGGAGGAATGCAGTCAACTTGCTGACCTCTACTCTCACATCTTTAATTAAATAATGCACTATTATAATACGGCCTGCAGGAAAAAAAAAAAAAAAAAAAAAGGTGACTGTGGTTATCCCAAAGAGTGGAGTAAATGTGACACCTCCCAAACCTACTCTATTATATTTTTTACTATATTATTCTAATCTCTACAATCACTTTTTTTTTTCTCAGAAGGTTGTTGTGGAGATTAAATAATGTGCTATATTACAAAATAGGAATTCAAAGTTGCTAGTTCTTGGAGTTAGTTTGGGTTTTTCCTGAAGTGGATCCTAAGCCATCCATTTGACTGTGAGAAGTTTATGTGGGAAGCGTAGGCAACAATGGTAGGGAAGTGAGAAGAAAAAAATCAGGGAAGAGGAGTAGTAATAAAAAGAGAGCTAGCTATAAAGGCATCAACTATGGTTTGACTATGTACCTCCTCCCAAAGTTGATGTGTTAACTTATTCCCCATGCAGTAATGTTGAGAGGTAGTATTTAAGAAGGGATTATGTCATGAGAACTCTTCCTTTATGAGTTTTGAATGCCATGATCACAGGAATGGGTTAGTACTTTTAAGAGTGGATTTGTTATAAAAGTAAATTCTTCCTTCTCTTGCTTACTTTCTTACACTCTCTTGCTATGTGATACTTCCACTGTGTTATGATACGGGAAGAAGACACTCACCAGATGCAGCCCCTTAGTTTTGGACTTCCCAGGCTCCAGAACCATGACCAAATACATTTCTGTTCATTATAAATTACCCACCTATGGAACTGTGTTATAGCAGCATAACAGACTAAGACACTAGCTATCACTGTGTACATATCACTGTAGCATAATCCTATAGGATACTCTGGCAGAGGGAGCTGAGTAACTCCTGTATACCTTGGAGAGTTATTGCTTAGGTGTGTTCCTACCAGGTATTAATTTCGTATACTTCCAGATTACTGGTCATGGACAGCATGGTTTTTTGAATTCCAGGAAGGTCTTCAGGTCTGGAGTGCAGACCTGACAGTTGAAATACATCTGGAAGACTCTGGAGTGCTAGGTGATATGGACAGTTTATAGATTACTGATACCATCTGTAGGTATGAGTGACTGTGTTACCCTGAACAGCAGAGTAAATGTGATACCTCCCAAACCCACTTTATTAGGGAGGTCCTTGAAGATATATACTCAGAGAGAATGAAAATGTAGAAGGAAAGATAAACTAGGCCATGCTGTAAACAGTAGAACTAATCCAGGAAAGCCACAAAGGGGAGTCAGAGTTAGAGCAAAATGGCATGTTTTGGGAATGCCTTAGTCAGGTTTTTCACTGCTGTGACCAAAAAAGACCTGACAAGAACAATTAGAGGAAGAAAACTTTATTTGGGGACTCACAGTTTCAGAGGTTTCAGTCTATAAAAGACCAGCTTCATTCCCCAGGGCTCACAATGAGGCAAAGCATCATGGTGGAAGAGTGTGGTGGAGAGAAGTGGCTCAGGGCATTGCAGAGGGAAGCAGAGAGAGAGAGAGAGTGCTCCTCACAACAAGGACAATATACATATATCCCAAAGGCACACCCTCAGGTCCTACCTCTCCAGCCTCACCCCATCTGTCTATAGTTACCACCCAGTTAATTCCTATTGGAAGATTAATTCATGGACTGGGTTAAAGCTCTCATAATGAAATAATTTCACCTCTAAACCTTCTTGCATGGTCTCACACATGAGCTTTTAGGGGACACCTTATTTCTAAAACACAATTGGGAGCAATTAGTCTAAGTTAGAAAGGAAAGAGCACCGGGCATGTTGACATATGCCTATAATCTCAGTGACTGGGGAGACTGAGGCAGGAGGATTGCAATTTTGAAACCAGCCTCAGCAATTTGGTGAGGCTCTAAGCAACTCAGAAAGACCCTGTTTCTAAATGAAATATAAAAACAGGTTAGGGATATGGCTCAGTTGTAAATGCCCCTGGGTTCAGTCCCTGGTGCCTGTCCCTCCTCCAAAACAAAACAAAGCAAAACAGAAAAAAAACCAACAATCCTGGGAGGGAAGTTTCTGGGCAAAGTGGAAATGGATGGAGTATTCAATTAGATGGAGAATTAGCAAAATGAAGAAAAGAGACCAAAAGTTGCAAGAAAGAAAAATAATGAGAATTTCCTGGAAAGAAGTAACTCCTTATGAAAGCAAATGTAATTATAATTTACTACTTGTATTTTCCAATGAGTATTGTTTACATAATCAAATTTCCAACTTTTAAAATCAATGTACAGACAATGCAAAACACCTCATTATGATATCAGAATTCAATGTAAATCTCACCAACACTGGTGGAAGTTGTAGGGTGAAGGAAAACTAAGGGGAAGGGTGAGAATGTTAATAAACTGCCTTCTAAAGTCAGGAGGCAAAATCTCTCTATTGATGTGGGAACTGAAACATAAGGATTTTAAATGTATTTATACATATAATTGGGAACAAAGCAATAGATTCTCAGTTGGATTTTCATGAAGTACATTACTTTTGAAAAGTTTTTTTATGAGTAGGATGATTATTTTATTTGATAAAAAAGTACGAAGTAGATTCACAAAAGTTTAGTCACACAAGTCTTAAACATGATCTAGTCCAGCCTTCTCATTTTATAGTTATAGCATCCAAATCCAAGAGTAGAAGTAGCCTATCCAAGTTTGCACAACTAGTTAGCAAAAGGACAAGCCTGGAGTTCAGTTCTCTTTTTGTATGTTTGTTTGTTCTTTTTAGATGTTAATGACAATAGAGTATATTTTGACATGTTATACATGCATGGAGTCTAACTCATTCTAATTAGGATCCCATTCTTGTGGTTGTACGTGATGTGGCGTTTCACTGACGATGTATTCATATATGAATATAGGAAATTTATGTCTGATCAATTCTACTGTCTTTCCTATTCCTATCCCCCTTCTCCCTTCTTTCCTCTTTGTCTAATTTACTGAACTATTCTTCCCCTCTGCACCCCTTGTTGTGTGTTAGAATCCGCATATCAGAGAGAATATTCAACCTTTGGTGTTTTGGGATAGTCTTATTTCACTTAGCATGCGAGTCTCCAGATCCATTCATTTACCAGCAAAAGCCATAAAGTCATTCTTTTTTTTTTTTTGTGGTAGAGTAATATTCCATTGTGTACATATGCCATGATTTCTTTATCCATTTATCTATCTGTTGAAGACCAGTTAGGTTGGTTCCATAACTTAGCTATTGTGAATTGAACTGCGTCACTGTAGTATACTGATTTTGAGTTTTTTGGATATAAACCGAGGAGTAGCATAACTGGTTCCATTCCAAGTTTTATGAGAAATCTCCATACTGCTTTCCTAAATGATGCATCGATTTGTAGTCCCACCAACAATGTATGAGTGTACCTCTTTCTTCATCTCTTCTTTTTCTACCTTTCAGCAGAGTTAGAGCTTTGGATAAAAAGGTAGATATTTGGAAATAAGAATAAAAAACCTAGAATAGCTAAAGCAATCCTCAGTAGCAAGAGCGAAGCAGGGGGTATTGCAATACCAGATCTTCAACTCTACTACAAAGCAATAGTAACAAAAACGGCATGGTATTGGTACCAAAATAGACAGGTAGATCAATGGTACAGAATAGAGGACATGGACACAAACCCAAATAAATACAATTTTCTCATACTAGACAAAGGTTCCAACAATATGCAATGGAGAAAAGATAGCCTCTTCAACAAATGGTGCTGGGAAAACTGGAAAACTATATGCAATAGAATGAAATTAAACCCCTATCTCTCACCCTACACAAAACTCAACTCAAAATGGATCAAGGACCTCGGAATCAGACCAGAGACCCTGCATCTTATAGAAGAAAAAGTAGGTACAAATCTTCAACTTGTTGGCTTAGGATCAGATTTCCTTAACAGGACTCCCATAGCACAAGAAATAAAAGCAAGAATCAACAACTGGGATAGATTCAAACTAAAAAGCTTTCTCTCAGCAAAGGAAACTATCAGAAATGTGAAGAGAGAGCCTACAGAGTGGGAGAATATCTTTGCCAACCATACCTCAGATAGAGCGCTAATTTCCAGAATCTATAAAGAACTCAAAAAACTCTACACGAAGAATACAAATAATCCAATCAACAAATGGGCTAAGGAAATGAACACACACTTCACAGAAGATGTACAAGTAATCAACAGATATATGAAGAAATGTTCAACATCCCTAGTAATAAGGGAAATGCAAATCAAAACTACCCTAAGATTTCATCTCACCCCAATTAGAATGGCGATTATCAAGAATACAAGCAACAATAGGTGTTGGCGAGGATGTGGTGAAAAAGGAACACTCATACATTGCTGGTGGGGTTGCAAATTAGTGCAGCCACTCTGGAAAGCAGTGTGGAGATTCCTCAGAAAGCTTGGAATGGAAACACCATTTGACCCAGCTATCCCACTCCTTGGCCTATACCCAAAGGACTTAAAATCAGCATACTACAGAGATACAGCCACATCAATGTTCATTGCTGCTCAATTCACCATAGCCAGATTGTGGAACCAACCTAGATGCCCTTCAGTTGATGAATGGATAAAGAAACTGTGGCATATTTATACAATGGAATATTACTCCGCAATGAAGAATGATAAAATTATGGCATTTGTAGGCAAATGGTCGAAATTGGAGAATATCATGCTAAGTGAGATAAGCCAATCTCAAAAAACTAAAGGACGAATGATCTCGCTGATAAGCGGATGAGGACATATAATGGGGGGTGGGACGGGCTAGCATTAGGTTTAGGGTTAGGTTTAGAGTTAGGCTAAGGAGAGCGGTAAGAATGAAGGAAAGAAGGACTGTGTAGAGGGAAAAGAGGGGAGGGAGGGGTGGGGGGAGGGGAAAAATAAAATAAACATCATTACCCTATGTAAACGTAAAAAAAAAAAAAAAAAAAAAAAAAAAAAGAAATGGCAAGAGCCATAGGGGGAGACAATACTAGACAGCAATATCTCATTCTTTTATGGAAATAAGAAAAATGACACTTCCCAGCTCTTTACTTCTTATAAAACTACTTCACTGTAAGAAGTGACTAGTTTTTCCACTGGGATGAAGCATTTCATTGCTAGCGAGTTTCTCTCTCTTTCCAACACTTCCCTGCCAGTGACCAAGAAAGAGTTATTTTCCAACTGATGTGTTTAAGCTATTGTCAGTTTAAGTGACCATATAGCAGATCCTGCTGTTGAAATAAAATGGACATGTATTATGAACAGAAATAAACCCTGCAATATGATATTTGAGAGTTTCTTATTGGCATAGACTTTCCTATTTAAATGCTGACATTGATACTACTCTCACTGGAATTAATTTGTGTTATTCATAAAACTGAATTCCTATTGAAATAATTCTGCATCCTACTGGTTTTAGGCCACATATGAACAAGAGAAATTTTATGACTATTTTACTTTAATATTTTCATATATTTGCATTCCAAAGTGAAAAGGTACATATTTTCCCAGTTGCCTCAAAGTAGATTATTACATAATTTCTACAGTGGAATTTTTGCACTAAGTCTTCATTGATAAAATTTTAAGATGTGTTTAATTTGAAAAAACTTTTCTTTAATATGTATATCACCATTATCACTTTCTTATTCAATGATGTTTATTATTTCCAATTTATCATAACATTGATAACTAATAAATAAAAAGGATTTAAAAACAGTGTTAATAAGAAAAGAAGCAATGTGTTTATCACTTATCACTTTAAAAATGTACAGAAAACCAGTAATTAGTGTAACATGTTTTAGTTTTACAACATTAATTTTTGTGTACCATATCTTTTGTATGTGTTATTAGAACATAGAAGTTTTATAATTTTCTTCCATGATGTTTGTATTAAGGTTGAATTCCTTAATACATATTTTAATTTTTTAAAATAAAAATCATATGTATTTAAGGTTTACAATGTGATGTTTTGGTATAGATACATAAAGTAAACAGAATATTATAGTCAAGCTTATTAACACATCCATTTCATCACATAGTTATCCGTGTTTTGTGGTGATAACACTTAAGATTATTTTATTAACAAATTTCAAATATACAGTAAAGTAATATTAACTATCATCCCTTGTCTGGATATTAGCTATCTAGAACATATTGATCCTGTATAACTGAAACTTTGTTGGCCAACACCTCTCTAAGTACTGGTATTAATGTTTCTATATGTTGCGAAATGGCATGAAATATGGTTTGGATGTGAGGTGTACCCCAAAAGTTCTTGTGTGAGACAGTGCAAGAAGGTTTAGAGAAGAAATGATTGGGTCATAAAAGCCTTAATCCAATCAGTGAATTAATCCCCTGATGAGGATTAACTGAGTGGTAACGGAAGATGGGTAGGGGAAAGTTGGAGGAAATGGGCATTGGGGGTGTGGCTTTGGGGTATATTTGTGTCTGGCAAGTAGAGTCTCTCTCTTTCTGCTTCGGATCATCATATGAGTTGCTTCCCTCTGACACACTCTTCGACTATGATGTTCTTCCTCACCTTGAGCCCCAAGGAATGGAGCCAGCCTTTAATGGATGGAGGCCTGTGAAACCGAGAGCCCCACATGAACTCTTCCTCTTCCACAGTTGTTCTGGTTGGGTCTTTTAGTCACAGCAGTGAAAACACTGACTAAAACAAAGTACGTTTCTGAGGGTGTATGTGTGTGTTGCACACTTCCTTCCTCAGCGAACACAGCATTTTTCCATCCTCCATTTCTTATCTTGCACTGTATCTTCCTGAAAAGACAACACCATATCTTTTTTCACTTCTTGTCTCAGCTCTGAGCATAACTTTGGGGCAACAGGTGTCAAAATACCACTGTAAATGTTTATTTCCTTGGCCTTTGAATCATCATTTCTTCCTCTCTATTAACTCAGTACATTCTCTTTTGACTGCTTTATTTGTAAACAATATCCTCTTATCTTTTCCTAGAGCTTACCTTCTAGCATACTGCCCCATCTTGCTACTCCCCGTCCCAGAGCTAATCTGTCATCCCTATGGCCAGTCACAGGCACTTGCACTTCTCACACTTATTCCTTCCTATGTTTCTAGTCCTTCTCTTCTGTCCTGCCCATTTTCTTTGCTTGTTTCACCAGAATAAGTGCTCACCTATTCTGGCTTCTGAGGTTAGTATTGTGGCTTTGATCTTTAGGGCCATTTTATTTGATATGGTTTTTGCATTTCTCTTTATTTGAAATTTACAACCTCTCACTCTGGACTGGTGTGGACCACTCTTCCCTGTTCTGTCACCCTGAGGAGCTTACTCTGCTTATGGATTTCTACACCTTCCCTGACTCAGGTATTTTTCTGCCATTGCCCTCAACTCCAGGTTTAGCTTTTTCCCTAGTTATGTTACCACTCTTATTTATGACTGTTGGGACTCTTCAGATTCCTGATTTCTCTCTGTCCATGATGTGGCACTGTTTTTCACCACTTGGCCTCAGCTACTTAGCTGCATTTCTAACCTGGATCTCCAGATCTGAAGTCAGTGTTCCTCCTCTGCCAAGGATAACTTTAGTGTGGTGGACTGAACTGAAGCCAGGGAATTTAGGAATATAAGAAATATGCAATAGGCTGTTCCTGTTTCCTTGGCCCTGTAGGATGCTCCATGAGGCTGTCTTAGCCCCTTTCTGCTTGAAAACAACCCACAGTAAGTTAATCCCCATGGTCTTCTATTTGTTCAGGTTTTACCATGAAAGAACCATAGGCACCCCCCTCCTTTCGGATTTCCCAAACTCATCTTTGGGTTCTCTCATTCCCACCCATCTTCTCTTGCCTTCCTCTTTTAGTCTCATTATCCAGCCTAGGTGTAGGATAATGTAGTTCTTTCTTTTCAGGTTTTTTTTTTTTTTTTTTTTTTTTTTAAGTCGGGGCAGTACTGGGAGTTGAACTCAGGGGCACTCAACCACTGAGCTACATCCTGAATACTATTTTATACTTTTTAAAATTTAGAGACAGGGTCTCACTTAGTTGCTTAGTGTTTTGCTGTTGCTGAGGCTGGCTTTGAACTCTCAATCATCCTCTGTCAGCCTCCCAAGCCACTGGGATTACAGTCATGTACCACTGTGCCTGGTTTCATTTTCAGGTCTTTCATTCTGATTTTTTTATATCTCGTCTGAGTCCCATCAGAAGCTAAACTTTTGAAAATGCAAAGCCTTTTTTTTTTCTCTTTTCATTTTGCTTATTCTTCTGATTCCATCCAAATTTTCATCAAATACCTTCTTTTAATTTTATTTTATTATTTGTTTTTTTTAGTTATGCAAAGCCTTTTTCATTTTGCTTTACAGTAACATTTTTTTCCTGATATCATGAATGCAATAAGATTGTGTGTGTGTGTGTGTGTGTGTGTGTGTGTGTGTATCTGTGTGTGTGTGTGTGTGTGTGTGTATGTGTGTGTGTGTTTTGCTGAAGGAAACATAAGAGACAAGGGAAAAAGTTCCAGAAAGAAAAAAATAATGTAGTAAACACTCTGCTCACTACCCTAGTTTCTTGCCTTCCTATCATCCTTCCCTGTCTTCTTCCACTGCTAACAGCTCACTCTTGCTGCTTGCTTTTGGGCTCCAGAGGACACAAGAGTCACTCACTCTTCCCCGCTGCTCTGAGAGCTTCAGTCTCCCAAAGCAGCAATGAACTTCTGAGCCCTCTAATCCTCATGAGTCAACTTCCTCATTTCTAGGGCAAAAGTTTAGGTTTTGGAAAGACCTGTTCCAATCCTGTCTCCAAATCTCAGTAGCTCAGTGATTCTGTGGTATTGGGCTTGTCCCACATTTTCTCTTAGATTCTAATTTATTTATCTGTAGAACAGCAATAGTAATATCTCTTTTATAGTATTATTGTGGGAGAAAACATTGAAATTTATGCAACAGGGCTTTATAAATAGCACAATGGGTCTGGGGATGCAGAGTGCTTATCTACCATGCATTGTGCTCTGGGTTTGATTCCTAGAACCTCAAAAAATAAAATAAATGGCAGATATCTATAAATATATCTCCTTTACTTCTTTCAATTCCCTGACGCCTTTCCCCATTCTTGGGATATAATCAAATGTAAGCAATAAAACAGTGAATTAATGAAAACTGTCTGATATTTTCCTGAAATAGATGTAAGAATTGGAGCTCTGACTCACCCTAGCCTCTCTTCTACACTTTCAGTCCTGAACTAGCAGAGATTTAACTAAGCAAGATTGAGAATTGTAGTGACTCTGTCCCAGCTTCAAGTTAGTACACATTTGTTGTGGTTTGGATGTGAGGTGTCCCCAAAAGCTCATTTGTGAGATAATGCAAGAAGGTTTAGAGGAGAAATGATTGGGTTATGAGAGCCTTAAATCAATCAGTGAATTAATCACCTGACGGGATTGAGTGGTTATTGAAGGCAAGTAGAGTGTGGCTGGAGGAGGTGAGGCATTGGAGACACGGCTTTGGAGTAAATATTTGTATTTGGCAAGTGTAGATCTCTCTTTCTGCTTTCTGGTCATCATGTGAGCTGCTTCCCTCTATCACAGTCTTCTGCCTTGACGTTCAGCCTCCCCTGGAGCTCCAGGGAGTGAAGCTGGCTCTATAAGGACTGAGAACTCTGCAACTGGGTGTCCTCAAATAAACTTTTCCTCTTCTATGATTGTTCTGGTTGGATCTTTTAGTCATAGCATTGAAAAAACTGATTGAAACAACATTAATATTATTGCTTTCCACCCTCATTTCCCAGCTTGCCTCCTCTATTGTTTAACCAGACAGTCGTCTGTTTATAATGCGTGGCTTCCTTTCAAACCCAACTGGTGGTAATACCTGGCACATGGTAATTTACAAGTCTTGCTGGTGAGTAAATATGTGACTCATACATTTTCTTGATTATTTTCTTCTGTTTCTGAACTACACTGTTTTATTTCATTCCAATTACTAATATTTGGTGTCCTCTAGGGCTCTTGTTTGTTCTTTGATCTAATTCCTGTTCTTACTTTAGGAACAGACAACTTTTGAATTTACATCTGCCACGTTAGTCTTTCTTTTGAGACCCTGGTCTATATTTCTAGTTCTCTATTGGATAACTCACATTCTGTATGTTCTAAATGGCAGTCATGGCATTTCCCAGCTCAACTTCCAACCTGGTTGGCTCTCTCCTTTGAGCAGGATCACCATAGTACTCATATGGAAGACTTGTTTGGTTGTGGTAAATGAGGCAAGGTGTTTAAACCACTTACCACAGTGAGCAAAACATTGTACATGCTCTGCAGACGTTCACTTTTAATGTCATTGTGGAAAACAAGTTGAGGAGTGTCTTGATCAGCTTTTTGTCATTGTGACTGACATGCCTGACCAGAACAACTGAGAGGAGGAAATGTTTATTTTGGCTCAGAGTTTCAGAGATCTCAGTCCATGATCAACTGACTATAATAGAAATGTCATGGTGGAAGGACATGACTGAGGAAAGCTTCTCAGCTCATAGTAACTGGGAAGCAAAGAAGAGAGGGGCCATGGAAAGAAAAATCCTTCCAGGTTCTGCCCCCAGTATCCTACTTCCTCCTCCTAGGTCCAGCTTCCCATTAGTCCATGCAGGTATCAATGGATTAATCCACCAAATGGATTAATACAATGATAAGCTCAGAGCCCTCATGAACCCTATTCAACACACATATTTCAGGTCCAAATTATAATGAGGGGCTCCTAACCACTTCATATTAGTGAAGTAAAACATTTTTCTTAATACTTATCTTTATGATGATTCTTCAAAAACAACTGTTAATAATTAGCAATTATTCAAAATTTGAAGTTGCTATCTCAGAAAAGAAATAAAAAGAAAAAAAGTGTTTAAGCAGAAGCACAAACTATGAAGTCACTAAAAAATTTCAGATCTCTGTATTCATTATGGCAGAACCTGTCGACTGAGTCCCCTAGATGCAAGGTGCAAAAATCAGGCAGAAAGGTATTCATGAACATCTGACAGCAGTAAGGAAAATGGGTTTTATTAGGTGATATATGTGATTCATTAACAATTAAGACAGTTGATCTCATGGGATTAAATAAATGCAAGGTATAAATAGGGAAGTACTAAAAAAGTTCTGTTGTAAATATTTTTGAAAATAAAACAAAGACCTCAAAGTTTTCAGATAATTATTGCTTCATAGAAGACTGGTACCTGTTTGGTTGTTTGTTCTAAATACGAAGTACTGTTGTTTTTTAAATTGGAGGTTTAGTGGCTGAGTGGTATTGAATTCAGTCAGCATAACCATAATTATTTACTTATTCTAGCCTTGGCAGCTCAATTCATTTTTGTGAAACAAAAATCTAAAACTGCCCCTTCAGTCTAGACAGCAACTTAAATCCAGCATACGATACAATTATCAACTGTAATCTGAAATTTTAAAGTAAAAATTAGAAGGGAAAGTGAGAGCATTCTTCAAGTCTTTCACATGAGATTTGAATCTTGATCTTAAGTTTGCAGAGTGCAGAGAGCATTCTCCAATGCTGCTATCAGGGTCCTTCTTCTCAGTCAATTTTATTTATGTAGAATCTTTCATCAAAAGATCACAAAGAGCTGTCTAACCAGCTATAAAGAAACATAAATCAAAAAAGAAAATGAAATGCTCAAACAATAAAATTATACATTAGAGGCCCATTTAAAGCAGAGCATTTTAAGATGAGAGAAAAGTCTTGGCTGGAGTATACAGAACATAAGTTATAATGGGAAGCTATTTCATAATTTGGTGAAAAATGAAAAAGGCCCACTTCTAATAGTGGAGAGCCTATTATTAGGAATGATCACTTGCATACCAGTTCTTTAATGAAGGGGTGAAGAGCATAATGACGTGGAGTGGATTCGACAAAGTACAGAGGCCCTCTTGCTGCTCCAGGGAGAGAAAAAAAGAGAATATTCTATTCCAGAAAATGGGCATTGTGCCCAAAGTATCATGCTCTTTAGCATACCTATTGCCTATTACTATTGTGCCTTTCTCAGAAAGCTCTATGCTAAAGTCCCACAGTACATATATAATATACATATCATATTTATGATATATATCTGCCACACAGGGGTCTCAAGGAAGCCAAGAGGATCTTTCAATCTCTGCTGTCATCTTTACTTGCTTCTTCAGCACAGATTAATTCAGTGTCCCCAAGTCTCAGGATTTCCAATTTATAGTCTGAAAAATATTCATTTTAATATCCCCAAGCATAGGGGAAAATGTAAGAATCTTGTAACAGTGTTGCTTTAACAAAAACAGCAGACATTCTTTAAAGCTTACTTTTATAGAGAAGCTAAAGATTTTTGAGAGATCCATCTTTTGTTTTATTGGCATTAAAATAAAAAGAAAATATTCTTTGGCACAAAGTTTATAACATTTAGATTAAAGTATATATTCTGAATTCCAGAATTTCAAATATTCTAAGTTTCCAGTTCCCTTTTGTTCAAGTGTTCAAGTCTGACTTTTCAGATAATTTATCTTGTGGTCTGAAGATTATGCCTGCCAACTTGTAGTAAGAAAAGCTATATGAAATGTGATATTCATACCTTTGTTACAGTTAAATTTCATGTTCAGCACAACGTGCACTCTCTGCATGCAATATATGTTAAGTTTAAATGATAAAGGTAGCAGATACAGCATTTCAGCCTTTTCTTCATTTATGATCGAAAGAATATGTGGCTTATTGTTTATGTGCTCCCAGCAATTAAAAATCACCAAGTAATGGGCTGATCTGCATGCTAAGGAAGAAGGGAGAAGAGGAAAGAGTGGAGCAAGAGGGGCACAGAATCATCTCTAACCCCTGGGGATGGTGTCCCTGAGCTGGTTGTATTTGAACTAAGAACCAAAAGAAAAGGAATTAGCCACAGATGTAAGAAAAAAACCTCTCAGCAGAGGGAACTCAGTGTGCAGAGAAAAGAAAAAAAATCAAGTTTGAGGCACTGAAAGAAGCCCAGTGAACCTGAATACTATCAACATTATGGGGAGTTTGGAAAAATGGGGGTCCACCCATCAGTTGGGTTCTTGGTTGTAAACTATAAAAAGGATTCCTATGGTCTGAATGTGTCCTCCAACATTACGTGCTGGAAACTTAATCCTCAATGCAACGGTTAGTGGAAATGGGGTCTTTTGGGTGGTGTTTTGGTCATAAAGGCTCAGCTCTCAGGAGTAGATTAGTGCTGCTATAAAATGATCTCGGGAGTAGATTTGTCCTTTCTTGTCCTTCTGCCTCCTATCATGTGAGAAAACAACCGGTACCAAATGTCCACATTGATTTTGAACTTCTCAACCTTCACAACTGTGAAAATAAATTTCTGTTCTTTATAAATTATCCAGTCTGTGGTATTTTGTTATTGCAGCACAAAATGTACTAAGACATCAGCAATGGCTATTGTAAGCAGAAGGGAATTTACTTTTATTTATTTATTTATTTATTTATTTATTTATTGTAAACAAATGGGATACATGTTGTTTCTCTGTTCGTACATGGAGTAAAGGCATACCATTTGTGTAATCATAAATTTACATAGGCTAATGTTGTTTGATTCATTCTGTTATTTTTTTCCCTTCCCCCCCACCCTTCCCACCCCTCTTTTCCTTCTATACAGTCCTTCCTTTCTCCATTCTTACCACCCTCCTTAACTCTAACCCTAAACCTAACCCTAACCCTAATGCTAACCCCTCCTACCCCCCATTATATGTCCTCATCCACTTATCAGCAAGATCATTCGTCCTTTAGTTCTTAGAGGTTGGCTTATCTCACTTAGCATGATATTCTCCAATTTCATCCATTTGCCTGCAAATGCCATAATTTTATCATTCTTCATGGCTGAGTAATATTCCATTGCATATATATGCCACAGTTTCTTTATCCATTCATCAATTGAAGGACATCTAGGTTGGTTCCACAATCTGGCTATGGTGAATTGAGCAGCAATGAACATTGATGTGGCTGTATCTCTGTAGTATGCTGATTTTAAGTCCTTTGGGTATAGGCCAAGGAGTGGGATAGCTGGGTCAAATGGTGGTTCCATTCCAAGCTTTCTGAGGAATCTCCATACTGCTTTCCAGAGTGGCTGCACTAATTTGCAATCCCACCAGCAATGTATGAGTGTCCTTTTTCCCCACATCCTCGCCAACACCTATTGTTGCTTGTGTTCTTGATAATCACCATTCTAATTGGGGTGAGATGGAATCTTAGGGTAGTTTTGATTTGCATTTCTCTTATTACTAGAGATGTTGAACATTTTTTCATATATCTGTTGATTGCTTGTACATCTTCTTCTGTGAAGTGTGTGTTCATTTCCTTATCCCATTTGTTGATTGTATTATTTGTATTCTTGGTGTAGAGTTTTTTGAGTTCTTTATATATTCTGGAAATTAGCGCTCTATCTGAAGTATGATTGGCAAAGATATTCTCCCACTCTGTAGGCTCTCTCTTCACATTACTGATAGTTTCCTTTGCTGAGAAAAAGCTTTTTAGTTTGAATCTATCCCAGTTATTGATTCTTGCTTTTATTTCTTGTGCTATGGGAGTCCTGTTAAGGAAGTCTGATCCTAAGCCGACATATTGAAGATTTGGACCTACTTTTTCTTCTATAAGATGCAGGGTCTCTGGTCTGATTCCGAGGTCCTTGATCCATTTTGAGTTAAGTTTTGTGCAGGGTGAGAGATAGGGGTTTAATTTCATTCTGTTGCATATGGTTTTCCAGTTTTAGAAGGGAATTTATTATAAGATAGTAGACAGCATCCATAATGGATGGGAAACATAGAGAAATGTTTCTTTGGAAAATGAGCAGGAAACAAGAATTGGTAAGGAGAAACAATATCTTTAGACTATGGTTGGTGTTCGTGCCTCTACTAGATAGTTAATGCTGCCAATTAGGCAGGGCCAGGTGGTGCATGTCTGTAATCCCAGTTACTTGGGAGGCTGAGGCAAGCCCAGAGACCATTCTGGGTAACTTAGTGAGATCCTGTCTCAAAATAAAAAATAAAAAAAGACTGGAAGTGTAGCTCAGTGGAAAAGTGTCCCAGGTTCAATCCCCAGTACAAAACTGCCTAATGCTGCCAATTGATGTCTGCAGGGAAGAATTCACTAACATTTCCTATCTATAGTTCTGTGGCCTTCTCTCAGAACTCAGAATCCCACCTGGAGGAGTCTAACTGACCAAATCAGGGGTGTGTGTGTGCAGAGGATGGAAAAAGAATGCCTTGATCCTTGGATTCAGGAAGACTTATGCAATGCATCTCCCTTTCTCCATATAAGACAAGAATTTAGCACTGGACATTCAAGTGACACTAAGTCATAGAAAGTAATGTAGGTTTCATTTAGGTGGCAATAGGAGGTCAATGACAGTTCTGGTGGGGAGGTGGATAGTTCTACATTTTAAATAAAGATGATCTTATCAGCTCTAAATGTATATGTCTTGGGATAAATGAAGTACATTCTGATTTTTGTCACAAAGAAGAAAAATATCAACCCCAGATAGTTGAAATATGGTATCTCTAATAGTGCAATGACTATTTTTTATATAGTAACTAGAATTTAAAACTTGATCAACTAAGGAATGAGTGCTTTGAATATTTTTTTCTCTTAAACTTAACTGCCTTTAGCTTCCCTTCCTTTCAAAGGCAGGAATTGAGGAAGTTTTAGTTTCGACCTCCACTTTGACTCTGGAGGACTAAAGCAGGAGATCAAAGAACAAAACAGGACTATATAAAGCATCGAACCCCACACCTAAATCTTGGTAAGGTTTCAGTAAAACTCAGAAATGAAACTGGACAGAGTTAAAAAAAAAAAAGAAAAGAACACAAAGCTACAAACAAAGCATTTGGCCCTGTGAACACGGGTATGTTAAAAATTGCTACTCTTTTCATTGTGCCTTCTTTGAAAGCAATTTTGGAAAAGTAGAAATAATTTAAAATACCATTTTTTTTCTAGAGTCATAGATTTTCAAATCACTGCAGACGTGATACAAATTTTTAGTGGTTGTCTTAAAGGAAAATTCCAGTTGAGGAAAGACTGAAACTCACTGTCCATTAGTTCCCAAAGTGCACAATAAGGAAATCATTTAGAAGGGAAAAAATCTCCAATTTTCTTGGATATTTAGTGTCATAGTAGTAAAATTCAGGTGGCTAATATATTTTAAAAGCACTAGGTTAGTGACCCTGACATGATCTAATGAATTTGCTAAATGATTAATAATTCATAAAATAGTCTTTTTGTAACAAAAATGAAAATTTCCCTGAATATATGCTTGAGATAAAAATAAATGGGAATCATTTAATAAGGGCAGCTTCTGCCAGAAAGACAAATCAAGTTAAAATGTGATAAGTAGTTCATCTCAACACACACACACACACACACACACACACACACACCCCTGATTCATTCAGCAAATTAGTGATGCTTATTTGATCAATTTGTCAATTGCCCTTCAGACTACTGTTTTTAGAGCCAATTAGATTTCTATTTAAGAAGAGAAAAAAAGAAGAAAGACCACAGACTGGTACTTTTCTTATTTAATCCTAATTATAACCTTCCAAGTAATAAATGTTATTTGGCAAGTGAGGAAATTAAGGGTTCAGAGAGGGTAAAAATTTTTACAATGTAACAGAGCAGATATGTAGGCAGAGCTAAGATTCAAAACCATGTTTGACAGCTTAAACCAATACCAACAACAACAACAAAATGCCCCATGTTCAATTAACTCCCCAATTTATACTTTCTGCTATACCATGCAGTTTCCCAGGAAACACATTTATTAAATTTTAAAATTTACCTGCTATAATTTAAGCATAGAGTGTATGCTTATATTAGCTAAAACTATTGAAAATTCTGACATTAGGTTAATTTTGACCTACAAAAATGGCAATATATGTATTTTAACTGAAATTATAAACATCTGCAGATGATGGTAAATTCTCCATTTTAATAATGATGAATTTAATTTTGTCTTTGAGTGTTGTCTTATTATAACATTATATTCATGCAAACAAAAGTAGTGTGTAAATTCTAAAAATATTAGAATGTTTTTGTGAAAATGAGTGTGAAAAAAGTGACTGAAAAAGCAACTTTCAAAATAAAAACAAGAATTTAAAACACAAAAAGTGACAAATTAAAGCAGATAAATTAAATATCTCTGATTTGCCCATGGTAACAGAGCATTATTAAGCACTCAGTGTGCTTGCATGAAATTGGCAACTAAATTTCACTCAGACATAAAATACCAAACCCATTAAGTTATTAAGATGATTATTTAAAACACATTTCCCTAAACTACCAAGGTTGAAAAAAAGTATTAGACAAAAATTTAAGGTGGAACTGATTGAAAATTCTAATAAAAGTTTAATATAAAATCACTAGATCATAAACTGGTGAAGTACATTCACTTTTTTGATCATGTGCATTGATTATAGCAGCTTTAAGAAAATCACTCATCAAAACAAGAATGCAAAATTCATCTATATAAAAACTGATGGATGACACAAAATTTAAAGTGTATATTTAATACATCTTAAAATATTTGAGCTAATCAATTGCATGGATTACTGGTAAGAAATTGGAATTAACTTAATGGACAAAAACAGCTTGGTTTGGGTACATGTTTTGGTTATCAATCTCATCATCTCCAAATGGGAAATATCCATGCAGTTTACTGGGGCATCAAGTTTGGAAGAGCTCACAGCAGACATTTATACTAATTATTTAAATAGGAAAGAGGGGAGTAAGAGGGGCACAGAATCATCTCTAACCCCTGGGGATGGTGTCTCTGAACTGATTGTATTTGAACTAAGAACCAAAAGAAAAGGAGTTAGCCACAGATGCAAGAAAAGACCTCTCAGCAGAGGGAACTCAGTGTGCAGAGAAAGTGAGGGGGGAATCAAGTATGAGGCACTGAAAGAAGACCAGTGAACCTGAATATTGTCAACATTATGGGGAGTTTGGAAAAATGGGGTCCACCCATCAGTTGGGTTCTTGGTTGTAAACTATAAAAAGGGTCCCTATGGTCTGAATGTATCCTTCAACATTCAAATAATTAATTAATCAAAAACTTAATCAGTACCTTCTATACATTATAAGGGATTCAAAGGTTAGTAAGGCATTGGTATGGTTTGAATGTTGTTTGTATCCTCCAAAATTTATGCTGAGATTTAATTCCCACTATAATGCTGTTGAGAAGTTGTGGGATTTTAGAAATTGTTTGGGTCATGAGGATGGAAGCTTCATACAGAAAGTAATGCCACTCCCATGGGACTGGGTGGATTTTCTTGGGAATAAGCTCTTCCTCTTAGGTGATTAGTTACTGGGAGAATCAGTTGTTATAAAACCAGTTTGCCCTTTTTTCCATATCTACCTGTTTGTTCTTCTGCTTTTCTGCCATATTATAATGCAGCACCAGGTCCTCTCCCACATGATCTTGGACCTTCAATCTCCAGAACCATGAATTAAATAAAAGTTTTCCTTTGTAAATTATCCAGTCTCAGTGATTCTATAACAGCAGCACAAAATGAACTAAGGTATCATCTCAAGAAAACTTCAGAGAGCTTGATTATGAAAATGAAAATCTCCTTATCCTTTAAAGAATATCTGTTTTCCCTCCTAGTGAGGAAGTGAGAAGGTCCATAGAGGCATTTTCTGGGCTCACAGTAAAAGCACAAGGGAATACTGACTCTATTATTATATCGGTTGCCTATGTGAAAAAAAAAAATTCTCTTTGGTGTTTGGACTCTAGAAAAGAATCCCCTCCCAAATTAAGTCCTATTATGACTAGAAGAAACTGTCATTGGGAGGGTCCTTAAAATGGGAAAAAATAAATAGAATGGATTTTTATTTCTTGGATGGTCAAAACACATAAGAATCATTGAAATTGTTGAGTGTTGTACAAAACAAAGCACGATGATCATTGTTTCCAAAACATATTTGTTGTTTCCAGTAAAAAAAAAAAAAAAAAAAAAAAAAAAGAGTGTGGTAGAAAAGTACCATACTAATTGCCCATTTTGTTGGGGGATTACTTGATGGAGGCTAATTTGAGGAGACCCAAAAGAAGTAAAAATTTACTTTCAAACTGTACTAGAATGATGCTTAACTGTCTGGTAAAATTCCTGAATTTGTTATACAAAACCCAGTTTTAACATCACTGTTTTCAAATCCACAGTTGTGAATACAATTTGACTATATGCTTTCTTTTTTTGATTTTTGACATATGGGTGGCAGAGAGCCACTACGTGAATTGATCTCTTCCATGAACGACTTGGAGGAGACAGTGCTGGGAATTTAGAGGCATGGTTCTTAGTGTGAGCACCGAGATGCCATTTAGCCCACAGATTCCAAGGGTGGGAAAGTCAGATTTCTTCAATAGTAGCATTGGGTTTAGGGTAAATTCTGGTACTTTGGGAAAAGAAAAGTTTCCTGTTGTCAGACGCTTTAATTCCTGATTTAGGAAACACTTGAAGAAAATCAGGATAGTGCTTAAAAAATTCTGGTATCCTTTGGTCTTCTCTCTTCCAATGAGATGCTCTGTTCTGTGAAAAATTTCTCAGAACCCTGGGTCAGAAGTTAACAATCACTGTGGTGGAAAATCAGGTGAGTATATCCTTGCTTGTTGTTGTTTTAACTTCAATAGAGTAAGATCTCATGTTTTGGTCACAGTCTCTGTAGAAATTTTGTGGCAGTGTTTTCTTTCTTTGTTATACTATGGCACATAGGAAAAGGATAATATTTACACATAGCATTTCAAAGTGAAGTACTCAGGTTGCTCATGGTAGGAGATAACTAAAAATCTTGTCCAGTCTCTTTGATGATTGAGAGGATCTCCAACCCTGACATCCATTCATAGCTCACAGGTGGCAATTTTTGCTATGGCACAACTATGTCTGTTACATAGTACACAATGGGGAACTCAGTTCAAAATTATGATGGCAAATATTTACTACATTCCATACCCCATCCTACACATTGCTATCTATGAATTCACTCAATGCTTATAACCACCTCAGGAGATATATGTTATTATTATTCCAATTATATATGAAAAGAAACTGAGGCACAGGAAGAATAAGTAATTGACTGAAGGTCACACAACATGCCATAGTAATTGACCAAAACAAAATTTGAACCTAGACAGTCTGGCTCTGGAGTTGTACTCTTAGCTATAATATTGTATTGCCTGAAGGAAGCAATTGCAAGAAGGAGAAGGGGGAGCTAAATCTATAACCTATGTAACATCAGAGTCAAACCTTTTGGGTCTCTAATGATTTGAGAAAATTTCTGCAATAGAAAAATACCACCAAAAGCTGCCATAAGACCAAGGCCAGGGTTGGGAACTGGAAAAGATAAATTCTTAAAGAATGAAGGCATTACTGAATTTGAGGTTAGGGTTATGCAGATTGCATCTTTTGATTTATTTTTTGTACAATAGTATTAACCTTCTAGAAGAAGTGGGGATTTGGAATGGGAACTTTTTTTTTTCTTGTGGAGCTGGGGAGTAAATCCAGGGCCTTGTGCATGTGAAGCAAATGTGCTACCATTGATGAGCTACCTCCCTAGTCCTGAGAACTTGTTTATACTGTGGTTTTTTATCTCAAGGTAGAAATAGAGTCCTCAGGTATCAGGAGCTCTAAACCAGAGGGATATAGGAGAAGGGAATCCTTGACCATGGAGAGATGGTTCCATTCCTTGCCTGGGAGAATAGAGACCATCTAAATTCCACTGAACTCTACAGCACAGGGTGGATGAGAGTGTGTGGTAGGAAGCTTCTGTGTGACTTGGGAGGTTGGGGTAATTATGCTGTGTTGGGTGTACTTCCCTGTGCCTCTTGCAACTTCCACTCAACTTCAGAGAGCCAGGTCAGACTTGTTTTAGTGATTTCTTCTTCTACAGTTCCTTATAACAAAGAAACACTCAAACTGGAAATGTAAGACTCTCTCCTGGCTCCCTATACCATGCAACCCATCCAGCTGGAAGACCTCATTGCCTCATCCTGACAGGGGAAGACAGGTTGTGGTTGATAAGAAATGATGTCCACAGTTGATAATTCAAAATGAGTTAATTAGCCTCTAATTGCTTTAAAGTAGGTCTGAGATTTGTTCAGGAACAATTTCCCTCAAAATTTCTTTATTCTTTTCTTTTTCCCGGGCACTGGGTACTGAAACCAGGGTGCTTTACCACTGAGCTACACCCCCAGCCCTTTTTATTTTTTATTTTGAGACAGGTTCTCACTAGGTTGCTGACGCTGGCCTTAAACTTGTGATCCTCCTGCCTTAACCTCCCAAGTCACTGGGATTGCATGCATGTGCCGCCACACCTGGCACCTCTGGTTTAGTTTTCTGATGGCCACGGGTGTCACTGAGGCATGAACACAGATATGAGAACAGAGAGACTGTTTCAGGGAAGGGGAGAGGAGAGTCCTGGGGTGATTAAAAGCAAAATGAATTAAGGTCTGAGCTTCTGGAGGCTTGGAGGCAGGAGGAACAGATGAACTGAGTGAGCACTGCCCAGTGCCCCAAATGAAACACCCTGAAAATGAAGGGAAAGGAAGTTCTGTTGCTGCCCTGATTGATCTCTCAGTGAGCCTCCCCCTGCAAAGGAAAGCAAGATGAAGTGAGTGGAGGGGACATTTTATCCTGTGACTCTGAGTTCCTGTCAACTCCTGATCTTAAAAATGCTTCAAGTGCATGAGTGCAGGTGTGAGGTGATCCAAGATCACAGTGTCCTAAGGACCACTTCTAACAAAGCCAAGGGGAAAAGAAAAATTGTCCTCCTTCCCTTCCTGGAAACTGTCAAACAGATAGGGAACAAGAATCCTGTCCCTTGTTGTAAGAGGACAGCGAACACCTGTGGATGCTAACTTGTGAACTTCTACTTAGTAGAAACTCCCTAGGGCAATGAACCAGGGTTTGGAGTTCTACTTTTCGCATTGTTCCATCAGAAACAGCTTTCTGTGGACTCAAAGGAACTCAGAAATTTTAATGAGGAGTAGCTGAATATTGTTGACTGCTTGGGTTGTTTTAGTCTTGTTTTTTTCTACTAACATTTGAAAAAACAAAACCCCAAACAAATAAAACCATCCCTCATTCTAGTGATTTAGATATAGGTTCTGAAACACTAAAGATATAAAAATTTAACCTTCTTCCCCTTAATGGGTATACTCTGGAATAACTTTACTGTATTTGTTTAGTTAGATTTTGCAGAGAACCTGCCATTAGGGTGCTAATAACTTAGTGGAACTTGGGTGGATGCTGTTGGTCAAGCAGTGCGAAGCAGCGGCTATAAAGATAAGACTTGATTTCTTATGACATTGTTAATTTGGTGAGGAAAACATGTACGGGACTCACAAACAAAATGAATCATAGAAAATGAGGGCAGGGAAATGCTGGGAGCTAAGTATTAAAGTACTTGCTCTTTGGTTGTTAAAAACTGATATTTGGGGAGTGGTGACCTTGGGGTTAGGGGTGATGAATCATATTTAAACCCTACCTAGCAGCAATCAGTAATTAATAGGCCTGGTGACCTGGCACCAAGTAAATCGATTTAACTTTGGCGCACCATGTTTCCCCTTGGGAGGTTGCTTTGCAAGTTATGGTATCAATGCTTGAAATGAGGAATTTTCACTTCCCTTCCATTAAATATGAGTGGAGTAGAGCTCTGTGACTGACAGTAAGCTTCATAGGCAGGCACTCTGTTTTGGGAAGGAACACTGGGGAAGAAATACACTTTTTGACATTTCAAGGAGGCCTCTCTGTGTGAGTTATTGCCGAGCACTCGATGGCTGCCGCATTTGTTTACACCATTCCTGCGCTACCAGTGCTGCATTCATTGTTTGCAAAGCTCTTTGGGATAATTTGTATATGAAGGATTCCATATAAAAATCAGTGTTTATTCCTTTTTGTAGTATGCTTTTGGAGCCTGACACATAAGGGTGCTTTTATATGCAGTGTGCAGGAAATTAAGCACTCAACTCCTATTAACACCAGTAGAACTATGCTCCTGGTGTGCTAGCTGGGGCCATGGAAAGAGGCTCACAGGTATGCAAGTAAACTGAAACAAAGACAGGGTACAACTCAGATATTTATTCAGCTGTTGAAAGTTTTATGGGCAACCAGGCTACAAATATTGTGAATTATTTTACCGAGTGTTTGCTGGAGAAATGGAGCTTAAACTATCCTTTTCGTTTTATTTGTGGATGCTGTGTGTGTGTGTGTGTGTGTGTGTGTGAGTGTGTGTGTAGTGTATGTGTATAATGGGTGTATATGTGTGTGTAAACAAAAAAACGTCCACTATCAGTATCTCATATAGAAATTTCCACTAATTGGTGTAATTGTGGTTCATTGAGGAAATGATTCTATTAATCTATATCATAAGCTTGAAACACTGCAAAATCCTGAACCTCCTTCAGAATATTAAGAAAGACAATAAATTGAGTCTTATTGGGTTTTGATGTTTATTACTTTTGAATTCTTTAAGCAAAGATAATTCCCATGACATATGTAGTGTATTTTACGTTTAGATCATGTTTAATAAGAGTTTGCACTAAAAGGGAGGCAAACACGCATCTCATGATAACAGCAAATAACTAACTCATGTTCTGTAAAGATATACAAACTACTGAATTATTATAATCATATATGAAATCTATAATGTATAATTTGATTTATAAATATGTAAATATGTACAAATACATATTATATTTGAGATGATTTTGTGGCTCTTTTATGACACAGCAAATAAAAATTGTGCTTATTTGAAGTTTATAAAATTATGGTTATTCTTTCTTGCTTGCAATCTAATTAATAGAACACCCTTTGGTTAAAATAAAAAGTGACAATACAGCAGTCAGGTGGTGACAATGGATGGTAGATAGAGACCAAGAATGATTTAAAGTTCTCATCTATCATGTCCATGGTGTGATTCTACAAAAATCCTTCTGGGCACATTATACCTCTGTGTTGGATCCTGAAGCATGCCCACAATGTGAGTGTCTCATGTCTCAGTGATTTTTAGGTAATAGATTATGATTTTCCCATGATGACCCTTGGAAATGCTATTTAACTTACATAACCCAAAAGTTCACAGACCTCATCAGCCTGTGGGTTCAAATGAGGTCACTTATTATTGATGCTATAATCACAATGGTTGTGTGACTTTGGGAAGTCATTTAACCTTTTAAAAAACCTGTTAGCTCATCTGTAAAATGAGGATAATAATAAGACCAACATCATTTTGTCTGCAGATTAAAGGAGATGATCCATGTAAAGCTTATAGCAGAGTGCGCAGCATTTAAGAGCTTAAAAATAAATATTGCTAATAAAGACATTACTCTATTTATTTATTGATTTATACTCTTTTAAAAAAGAGGATTTGAGGTGATAAAAAATAAAAGGTAAAGTAGGGATTAAGTGTTAATTTTATTTATTTTTGAATAAAGTTTCTTCACAGCAAAATATCTGAAAAGATAGACATCATTTGAATAGCTGTCAAAATTTCAAAACTAAATTCCAATACATGTTAAGAAGTTGAATCTTAAAAGGCAAGCCATATAATACATCTTTAAAAAGTCACAAATTTGTATATTTTGAAGATAAGTTCAGTTTCAGTTCTTTCTTGTCTGCAACATGACTAAAATACAGTTTCATTTTTCTATCAGACTGAATTGCTATCAGATTTTTGTAAACCATTTACTCTGTAAAAATGCTTTGTTCTGAAAAAGACAAGTGCTGGGAAAAACTCAGCAAGACTGCATAGCTTGTTCTTTGAAAACTAGCACTTGATAAGGGTGTTAGCATGAGATGTAATTCCACTTAGTAAAAGGATCATTGAACAGAATGGAAGCAATGATTAAACCATAATTACACACTGTAGCTGTAATTATTTTGCAAAAGGAAGGTACATATAACAAATAAAGGAAATATTTAAACATAGGCATACAGAGGAAGAAATATCCATTACTTAGAATGAGTAAAAGGAGAGAGAGAGGATCACAATGTGTAAAAATCAATGAAAATAAGAACATTTTGGAAATGTTTACAATGAAATAATTGGACAGATGTAAAACTTCAGTTATGACTCACCAACACAGTAAAACTCTCTTGGACTGGATATTTTGCAATGAAGAAAGTAGGAAAATGAAAGGAATAAATGTTTGTGGAATGAATGAATCAATGAAAGCAAACTGAATTTAAGAGATCAGTGTACTGACTGAAGAAAAAAAACAAATTAAGACATGAGGTTTAGAATAAGGTTCACTTTTCAATTTAACTATCTTTAAGATCTTATGTTGATTATGTCTTCTCTTTAATAACAAAAATGTACATAAATATGAATGATAAGTAATTTGGAAAATTATTAGTAACGAAGACTTTGTATTAAAGATAATGGTAGAAAAGGAGAAACAGTAATCATTTGCTTTTCTAGGGATAATATATTGCTCTGTCATCATCAGGCATGGAGGACTTTCTTGCAGAGGAAGGGGAGCAGCCTTGGAGAACCATGACAAATCTGGGGAGAGTGGTTGGGTGCCAAGAAGGGAGAAAGGTGGTAACCATGGGAATACAGTCAAGACACTACATCAGAAACCAGGAAGACACAATATGCAGTGGTGTTGAGGGTCTGTGGGGCTGTACACAGTACTTGCAGCAGTGGGAAGAGTGGACTGCCTAACCAGCTGGCTGGTGGAAGGATAATGTGATCTGAATAAGAATGTTGTGGGTTTTAGAACCTCCAAGGTCCATTTTTTACGACAATAACCAAGAATCCCAAATACCTAACAGAGTTTTTTGGGAGTGAGTCTCAAAATACATAAACCATTTGGACACTTCCTTGTTTAGTTATTCAGGGTGTATTGTGAGTGTGTATTGCTGGAGATGAAACCCAGGACCTCATGCATGCCAGGCAAGCACCTATCACTGAGCTATACCCCCAGTCCTTAATTATTATTGTTTTATTTGCACTTAGTTTTATTTAATAGCATTAAGGGATTTTAGCCTGAGATAGGATTATGGTCTGTAGATGTCAGGGAGTTAGTTTCTAATAGATGACCATTAGCTTCCAGAGCCCCACTAATTTTACCTGCTTATGAAGGTCCTTTTCTTTAAACTGGTATCACTGCCTGATCCCCAGAAGTTGTAACCTTGTTCCAAAGGGAGCCATCTAGTCAATGATGGAAGTCACTTCTGCAGACCCTGTTAGTGTTCATAACAAGCCAGCAGTTACCACATTCAATAAAGCCAACAGGATTTGTATCCCTAAAGCAATGATAGAAATGAGTTTACAGATATCTCAACTGCCCTGTGCCCTGTGGCCATTATCCTTTAACTTTCTCAGATGAAGAGCACACAGCTAACCTGCTGTATCTCATGATTTAGAAGGTCTGGTGGCCCCTGAAGAAGAAAAAAAAGCCTCCTGCTGCCTGTATTGCCTGTTTGCTAAGGCTGGACAGCCTGCAAAATTAGAGCTTTGCTGCTGTTCCTTTTGGTGTGCGGTCCTTTTACAATTTGCCAATTTCTTGCAGTGTGTCAGATTGCTACAATCTTATCATTTTCAAAAACTCATCATTACTTGTTCTCTCAGTGTAGATCATTTGTAGTTATGAGGAAAATCTCCCTCTGCTTTTAATCTCACACTGGGTTAGAGTTTCACGTCTGACTTTTCAAGTGCACTTCCACAAAAGAGAAATAAATAGGCATTCTGAGTCTCTCAAAACCAGAATGCTATCATAACTTTTTATCTTTTACCACTCTAAACTCAAGGATGGGTAGAGAGGTGTTTTCTTTCTCTCATATTGAATTACTATTAAATATAAGTGTTGAATTTGAATTGACCAGGCAAAGAGGCAAAAAGGCTAAAAAGAGCTTCTGGATAGTCTTGCTTACACTAAACAGAGAAGTAGTTGTGAAAGTGTATAGCTCCACTTTCAATAAATCACACATATGTGTAGGCATATACATGTATACATTTATGTGCATGTATATATGTATATCTATTTAGGTGTGTGCTTGTATCTAGTTATCTGTATGTATTTATCTATCTATACGTAATATTTTTATTAGGTTGCCAGAACAGATGGAGGATATGGAATGGACTCTTACAATTCAGATAACAATGACAAAGTCCAGGTAACATAGACATGAGATACTTCACATAAAGTCTTTGATCCTCTGCTGGGTTTAGCAAAACCTAGCATCTATCTGACCTACTGCAAAAATCAGATTCCACCTATGATGTTATTTTGAGATGCTGGAGTATCCCTTTCCTTTCACAATGGTGACCCCAAATATTTAGCCCCACTCAAGAAGATTCATTTTGGAGGAAGTCTAGGGATATCATAGAACACAGAGAAAGTGTGTACATGCCTGTGCTTATGTATACACATGAGCATGTGTGTGTGATTTTGTGTGTGTGTGTGTGTGTGTGTGTGTGTGTGTATCAAGGGGGTCTAATGAATTTTAATAGCTTAGGGGGAGCTATTTTGGTCTGTTATTTGATGACTAAGGAAAAACAGTCAGGAACATGAAAATTAAACCATAGGGAAAAATACTGTTTACTCTGGAGTTTTAATATGACAAAAAGCTAGAAAATCAGACATTATTGGGAAAAATTTGGAATTTGTGAAGGTACATTTCTTGGAGCTCAGAAAATGTGGATATAATTCTCTGACCAAAGACTGTATAAGGCTAGGCACTTATGTAAGATGAGAGGTTCTACTAAGAAAAGTTTCACAGGATTTTAAAAAATTATTTCAAATGAATGAAAGATGGAGGCGTTTTGACTTATCAGATAGATGTAGCTGCCCATGTGCTTCCAATGAGCTCCAGATATGTAGTAAACATGGAAAGAGGGTATAATAGAACAATGACATCGTCTTTTTTAAAAAAAAATTATTTATTTATTTATTTTATTGTAAACAAATGGGGTGTATCTTGTTTCTCTGTTTGTATAAGAAGTAGAGGTGTACAATTTATGTAATCATACATTTACATAGGGTAAATGTGTTTGATTCATTCTGTTATTTTTTCCTTCCCCCCATCCCTCCCACCCCTCTTTTCCCTCTATACAGTTCCTCCTTCCTCCATTCTTGCCTCCCTCCCACCCCCCCCCCCATTATGTATCATCATCTGCTTATCAGTGAGATCATTCGCCCTTTGGTTTTTTGAGATTGGCTTATCTCACTTAGCATGATATTCTCCAATTTCATCCATTTGCCTGCAAATGCCATAATTTTATTATTCTTTATGGTTGAGCAATATTGTGACATTGTCTTATTGACTGGAGTGGTAACTTGCAGAGAACACAAACTATATCACATACTTGAAAAACAACTGTTTACCTTTGTGCAAATATTCAAAAAGAAAAATGAACAGAAGCAAAATTCTCTTGCTTTGAGCAGATAATTATGATGTTAACTGGAAGAAAAAAGAACTATTAGCCTTCTATATATCTCCACCCAGGAGAATAATTTTGGGAGTGGAAATAACATAGTAACTTGTACTGTGATGGAATTGAAGTCACTAAAAGTCAATCCCTTATCTGAGATGAGTGGCATAGAGAATACTAAAATAACTTGAAGATCCAAGTTTGACTCAATGCCTACTCTTTGACCACATCCTACACAATTTTCTTGTAAACACAAGATATTCAGATAGAAAAAAACCCCAAATGCTCCTGTTACATTCCTGACACCCAGATGTTTGGTTTGCTGGTGGAAGGTGGGAATTGGATTAGGAAAGAGCAGTCACTTGCCTTTGTGGATAATTGGTAATTTGGTGTTTTAAGTCAGGGGTTGGCTACTGTTGCACACAACTCCTCTGTCTTGCTGGTAATAATTCACATATGTCCTTGTGCTTGCATTGTTTAGTAACTTCAATAGTTTTTAATTAACATTTTCTTCAAAGGGAGGATTTTGCACTTTTGAGCTATTATGTCCAGGCACTTTCTCTAATTGACACTGTTTTTAAGAATATGATTTCCCTCTGTTTTTACTTGTTTGAACAGAAGTCTAAAGTTTTGTCCCCAAAAATCTGAGATTAATGGCCCAGAATCCTGGTTTAGTTATTATGATTGCAGACTATCCATTGAATTGATTTCTTCATTCTAGATCAGGATTACCCAAGAAGCAAATAAAACTTGGGAAATAATGACATTATTTAATTCTTCAGTTCAATAGTTAACCAGCTAGGAAGAGTTCTATGTCCAGTTAAACTAAGAAGGTGTCACATGAGTGCACAAAATAATGCACAAGAGAGTGCAGAAAAGCAGAGGCCACTGAACTTTATATCTCTGCCCAGCTGCAGTATTATTCAGAATTTATGGTTATGCCAGTCTGCCTTTGCACCTTCAAAACATTTCCCCAAGTATTATAGGATTCTCACATAAATACTGCTGCCATAAGTATCATCAACATTTAGTAGCTGTTTTTCAAGAATAGCCAAGTGACATTATTATGGTCTATCATCAAAACAGGGCGGTATGGAGGAGGCCGAAGTTGATCCCTGCAAATAAAGATGAGGTTTATACAGATATAGACAGCACTCTTCTATGCCAAAGAATGTGTGTATGTTTCAACATATTAGTGTATTTCAGTATTCTATCTGTTTTTGAATAGTGCTTTTCACACAGTTCATTCAGATGGCTCTAATGAGAGAGGAGAGTGGATTGTATTTATTCATAGATACATTTTAAAGTCTTGTATTTATTTTTTAATAACTTGTGTGGATTTTGGATCTAATTTAAAATTATTAGAAATAAAATGATATTTTACTATTATCTATTTCTCAGCTGCCTCAGCAAATAATTGTCAGTTTTCATACTTTAGGGTATATAGGATCATATATAATATTTGTTAAAAATATTTGTCTCTATCATCTCTCTGCCTTGGATCTTGATTAGGTGAGTGTAAAATAGAGCCTGGAAATAAATGCACTAGGATATGGATTCTGTTTAGGTAACTGTAGCATATAAGAAATTTGACTCTAGGAAGTAGCACTGGGGTGTCCTGTTATCTTCTCTTCAGAAGCATCTCTTTATAGGTACTAAGATACTCATTGAGTATTGGTTGAATGGAAGACTCTATGAGAGTTAGTATCTAGAGTTGAGAAGAACACAAAACCAGAAGAAGCAATAGCTGTTGCTTAATTCTGATAAAGTGGTGATAAATAGAAGTATGTTCCTTTTCCTTCATGGTATTTCTCATAATTATGTGTGGAAAAAATCCAAAAATAATTATAGCAGCGATATAAGAAAAGAATGGGTATTGGGACCCACAGAATGTACAACATAAGTGTGAACCATAATGTCAACTATTAAATTTAGTTAATAATTATGAATTGATATTATAACAACAGTACCACCCTAATACAAGATGTTGATAACAGGGGAAACAAGGAAGGAGGAATTTGAGGAGGTATACGAGAACTCTATTTTCTATTCAAATTTTTAGAAAATTAGAAACTGCCTCCAAATAGTATATTAAGTAAAAAATAAAAAGACAAAATAAAATGAATAAAGTGAAATGTTGAGAAATAAACATAATCAATAGAATTCATCTAGTGCTGGTAATAAGTAGCATCTTGAGAATAGGAGAGTGAACCTGGCTTGCTATGGTGGGGAACAACACTCGTTTATGATTGTTTATCCATTACACCTCTAAAGAATTCTTTGAACTCAGCTTTATCATTAATGAAATAAAATTTTCCCATTTAGAAACTTAATAAAATGCAACTATCAATAAACAAGCATGAACCTTACAATAAACATTACTGAAGGATTCACCTTGTTATAAATTAGAGAATTGGTAAACATTCATGTGTGTATTTATAAGGGCAAAGGTGGAACAGAGCTGTAGGGAGGATAAATTCTACCAAGAAGTTTGAAGAATATCTTTGCTGAAATGAGACTTACTATGGCACAAGTCAGTCATGATTTGACAAGAGTGATGAGGGAGGAGGAGAGGGAAGGAGAGAAATCAAGCTTCGTGGAGCTGGGCTCACACATATTCAGCAGTTCATTTTAGATGGAAAAAAATAACAAATTTCAATTTATGTACAGCATAAGTATATAAATGACTCAATGTAGAATATTGTATTGCAAGCTCCTTCAGAATTATGCAGTCAGCACAACCTGCAAATTTGAATTGTTTTGTTTTAAACTTTACCTGTTTTCTCCATCCTCCATTTGAAATGATAGCAATCCAGGATCTGCCTCTATTTTGTTGCATATACATGTATTTCCCTACAAGTAGAAAAGAGATGTTTGCACCTAGTGAGTGTGTATTTAGCTTTCTCTTCTCTTCCTCTATTGATACGGAGAATACCACTTTCAGTTCCATGAGGGTGTTTTGTGTCCACACCTGAATGAGGTGAAGGGGTTTGTAGGTACTCTCAGGGCTAACGTTCTGGATGTAATTGGCTCAGGTCAAATCTTTTCAGAAACCTGCTCAGCACATAGTGGAATACAAAGGGTCTCAAACTTTAATGTGTGAACAAACCATCTGGGGATCTTGTTGAAATGCAGATTCTGAATTGGCAGTCTGGGGTGGGGCCTGAGATCATGCATTTCTAACAAATTCCATTGAGTTGATGCATAGCAGGTGTGCCAAGGAGCTGACTCTTACCTATCATATGACCAGTGTCTGATCTGACCTTTTTATTTTTTACACTTTATACTAAGCTGTGTAATCGCCAGTAGTGAGGAAGAAGTCTGTTTTTTTTTCATTGATCCTTTCAGATATTTTAAGGATTTTACAAATAGTTTGTTTTCTTCCTACTTTCTGTCTATAAGGGGGTGTATAAAAAGTTTGTATGATCACCTCTAAAGACTGTACATGATACAGCATGTGACTTGTGCAAGAGATTTGTGTGGTCAGGTAGCAAATGAAATCATGAGGGAGAAGATTTTCCTCCCTCTGAAAGACAGATTAAGGGTAACAAAAGTGGCATTTGGTGATTTTTAAATAGCAAATGATGTGTTCTTTATGCTCATTAAAAAAAAAAAAAAGGTAAATGGATAACTTAACTGGTAGGTAATGACAACAGATGTTTTCATGTGTGTAGAAATGATTTGTCAGTGATTCATTCCTAAGGATTCTTTTGTCTGCAAATTTTCACAAGATTTCATGACTAAGCTTTTTACAGGCAACATAGGACATCTCATATGGTTATTTCTTCTGTAAATATATTTAGCACAAACACATTGATCAATGAATTCACTAAAATTGTCCACAATTCCAAATTTTCACGACAGTTGAATGCTCTAACCTGCAGAAAGGGTTTTGCAGAAGAGCTGAAGTCAGGGGAGGGGAGGAGTAGGGAGAGAGAATAATGGGAAGGAAATGACAGTTCAGCTGAGGGAATTCTCTTTGGAGGAGGAAAATGTGTCCTGCTCCCCAACCTTGCAGGTAGCATGTTTGGCTGCCACAGGAGCACATTATTTGTTCTTTTTCCCTGACACTGAACTAAAGAATGCATTGTGGGAAAACCCATCCTGACATATGACACAGTGCAAAGGAAGATCACAGCGTGAGGCAGCATCAAGGGGTTGACATGGCCTTGATGCACTCAGGCACAGCACGGGGTCGCCAGGATGAGTGGCTCTTCCAACGGAAGCCCTGGTGCAATTTGCACAATTCTCCTGAGAGCTCCCAGTGAAGCCCCAAGCCCCTGTAAACTGGGCCAAAGAGGAGAGCAAAGACCCTGCCCCCTGCCTGGAGACACACAAAAGGAGGCATTTCAAAAGGGGCTTAGTTAAAAGGAGGAAAAATTATACACAAATATGAGAGGAAAATTGGAATGGATTTTTAAAAAGAGTCTAACAGTATGAATGGGAGCAAAGGGGATGGGAAGAAAATTGAAATGGGGGGCACCGGGTAAAGCACAAATCAAAGTGATGTGTTAAACTTTTCCTTTAAATTCTTTTCCCTCCCTTCCTTCCTTCCTTCCTTTCTTTCTTTCTTTCTTTCTTTCTTTCTTTCTTTCTTTCTTTCTTTCTTTCTTTCTTTCTTTCTTTCTTTCTTTTTTTCTTTCTCTTTCTTTCTTCCCTTTGTTTAAGAGCAAGACTCTTGGGAATGTTACAAGTGAACCTGATTTGTTTGGGTTAAAGACTTCTTTCCTTACACTCTCCCCTAACTTTTTAGCAGTTGCCCATGTCCAAAGGGAAGTTTGTGTTTTTTCCAAAAAGGAAAAAAGTCAGCAAGCCCAACCAATGTTTCTTTCTATTCTGTCTCCGAGCACAAGACCCACCTCCACCCATCCTCTCTTGTTGCTTCTGCTTATCATGATATGCCACTTTTTGTTCATCAAATTTACATTTCAAAATTTTTGTATTGCTGCCATACATTAATTATTAATTTTCCACCAGTCCCTTCTGTAGAAGCATTTTAAACTTTGATTTCACTATTCATCCTGAGGAAAATAAGCTTTAATCATAACCTCTTTCTAGTGGGTATATTCCTTTTCTGATTCAATGAAGAATTCACCCTCCACGTGTTAGATAAGTATTTAGAAAAATTTCATCACTGAATCATGCTTGATATTGAGAATGGCTGTTGTTATTTGGAACCACTGAAAGCTCTTCAGGACAAGTCTGGGTTATGTTACAAATAAGTATTTTATGAAGATTTAATAAAAGGTTAGGGATAGGTTAGTAAAAAATTAACCAATATTTTTGGCCTCAACTGGTGGCCTGACTACTGCTCAAACCAGCCCAAACTGTCAATCCAATTATTCATATGTCCCCTAACTCTGAGGAGTCTTCCATGAACTTAACCATACTTGTTGCTTTCGTGTTGCTTCCTGACTTGATTTCACATGTAATTAAGAGAAACAGATCAAACTTACCATTTTAAGTTATCTTCTAATACATCTTCTTCATGGTTATAGTTTTTTCCCTAGCTTATTTCTGTCTCTAAAATCTGCTTAGCACCTAAAACAGTCTTCTTAATAGTTGAGGGTGGTCACTTATTTCTTTAAGAATTTGATAAAAACTATATACACATAGATTGTCTTCATATGATTTTGAGATATTCATAGGGACCTAAGTTATATGTGGGCCCTTTAAAGTTCTTAGACTTTTAAGAACTGAAAACAGTGATGAAGAAGTCCCTGGGTTTTACTGTCCCTTCTGAACTCTTTATCCACATGATTTCCAGCTGAAGTCTGTGCTGTGTTTAGTATCTCATGTAAATGGTCCTCACAAAGGCCTGTCAGTTTCTTTGTTTAGTAGTCATGTAGAATTTTGAATGCCAACCCTATTACTCCTCAGTACTACAGTTAGATTTATTTGGAACTATATTCTATTTGTGTTCCTCTTTATTTCTCTTCTGCTGTTAAGCAATGTTTTATGTTGCAAGATACAGTCGAAGCATCACAGCCAATGGAAGAAAAACCACAAACCTAGGAGGCAGATGAGATGGTCCTCTAGTGTCATTCATACTGTGACATGACTCTATAATCTTAAGCAAGTCATTTCATCCTTCTGGGTTTCATTTTCCTAATAATGGCTGTCAGTTATTGAGTTCATGGAGTGTGCTGAACTCTATGTGAAACTTCATATAAAATGAACCACAATTTTATTTGAGGTCATTGGGAGCCATATTGACTAGCGAATATTCTAATTCTCAGAAAAAAATTAAAAAAAACTATATTGACTTATAGATGACTTACCATACACTGCCAGTAAAGTGTACCTTTCAGTGAGGTTTGACATATGTACAAATCTGTAAAAACATCACCACAACCAAGACAATGAACCCATCACTCTTTAAAGTTTCTTTTTGACTCTTTGTAATCCCTCCCTGCACCTCCTCCCAAAACAACCACTCATCTGCTTTCTGTCACTATAAATTAGTTTATATTTTCTTGGATTTTTTAAAAATAAATGGTGGTCTCTTATTATAATTTAATTTTTGTTTCCCCAATGAGTAAGGATGCTCAGCATATTTTTCTGTGTTTACTTGTCATCCATATATCTTCTTTGTGGATATGGTGGCTCAAATCTTTTGTACATTTTAAATCAAACTGTTTGTTTATTGAAATTTGAGAGGTATTTTTATATTCTGAATAAATCATTTTTTAGATATATGATTAGAAAATATTTTCTACCACTCTTCCATTTGTAGAATCTTTTGCAGACTAGAAGTTTTAAATTTGGTAAAGTCAAGTTTATACTTTTGTGAATTGTGTTATAATTAGATTTAATTCTTTGACTAACCCAAAGTTAGATTTAGGCAAAAGAAAGAAATTAAAGAGATAAGAATAGGAAAAGAAGAGCTCAAACTATGTCTGTTTGCTGACGATATGTTTCTATATTTAGAAAACCCCCAAAACTCCACTAGCAAACTTCTAGAACTCATAAATGAATTCAGCAAAGTAGCAGGATGCAAAATTAATACCCATAATTTAATTGCATTCCTACACTCAATAATGAATCAGCTAAAAAAGAAATTAGGAAAGTCATCCTATTCACAATAACCTCCAAAAAATACTTAGGAAACAATCTAGCAATCTTTTCTTCTGTAATGTATAATCTACTATTACACATCTAAATAAAATTATTTCCAGAGTATTTTTCATTTAACACATTGTAATATTTATTTCTACAAGATTATTTTGGGTAGGTCTTTTTATTTCTAGTGTTTTTGAATGCTAATTCTGTGTTAGATTTACTGATTTTCCTCCTCATTATAGGTCATATTTTTCTGCTTTTTTGAATGCCTGATGATTTTTTATATGATGTCACTCCTTATGAATTTTAACTTAATAGGTACTAGATATTTTTCTATTGTAGAGTACAGTTTTATATATATTCTGGAATGCAGTTACATTATGTGAAACAGTTGAATATTTTTGAGTCTTCTTTTCTTCCCCATCTTATTTGCTGGATGGGTCTGGAGCAGAGCTCAGTCTAGTGCTACTTAGTTTCCACTACCAAAGCAAGACCTTTTTGTGCATTCTACCAAGGTTACTGGGAGCTGCAAGGTTTTCCAGGTTGGCCATGGAAACAGGCACTATTACTGTCCCTGTATGAGATTTGGGCGGTATTGACTGGGATTCTTTCACATAATTCCTTCCTAGACAGCATGTAGTTCTCTCACACACATTCATATATAGATATTCACTGAATACTCAAGGGAACCCCCCTGCCAATCTTGAAAGCTCTCTGTTTTAATTCAGATACTGTGAATATGCAGAAAGTGGAACTTGAAATATGGCTTTGCTTTCTATAGGTGAAAAGAAGAAACATTCTCAGAAAACATGAGGTAGAGACATAAACAACTGTCTAATTAAAGGAAACCCTTCAGGAGACAGTGAGAAGACTCATTCAGTATAATCTGAAATTTCTTATGGTGAAAGAATTTGGTTCTTTTGGAAAGGCTAATGCCTCTTACAAGGGTATTTGACCCAAGCAATGGAGTCTGGAGCCAAGTTCATCTATTTAACAAATGTCTCAAAGATCTTCCTGTGTTAAAGAGTACCAGGCAGCGGGTGGACACAAATACAGTTTCTGTCTCAAGGAGTTTATTGTTAGTGTAGGTGCTATAGGTGAAGCAAAGTACAGATTCAAAAGTTTCTACTAAGTTTTACCTTATAGACTAGGTATCCAGTGACCACTCTTGCAAACACCTGATGAGATGAAAGTCATGGTTTGGAAAGAATTCAGAAGTTATGCATTACATGTATGGGACAGGAAGATCCTAGAGTATTCAGCAAGAACAGTGGAAGATTGGACATTAAAGGTTTGAGTGGAGGCAGTGTGGGTGGGTAAGAAAGGGGCAAGTACTAAGAATAAAAAGTGGTATGGATTTGAAAAAAGACTTCGTATGCAAGGTGAAGACAGGAAGCAGTATAAGAAAACTTTGAAGGCTTTGAGGAGGCTTGATTGATAGAATGCTGGTACCAGGAATAGAAATAGAAATGACAGAAGAAGATCTTGTTTCGGAGTGAAGATGACAAATTTATTTTTAGGTGTTTGAGTTTTGAAGTGACAATGGTATACCAAAGTAGACATGTACATCTGTTGGTTGAAAATTTAGGATTGTAAGGAGAGTTCAGGGCTCAGGATACAGATGGGGGGGGTCACTTAATAAAATTAGTTTAATTCATTCAATAATTAATTCATTTACCAAGTGATTGGTATCAACAGTTTGCCAGATGCAATGACACAACAGTTTGAGGTGCAATGACACAAATGTATGGTCTCTATCCTCAAGGAGCAGGTGAACACATGAGATAATGCAGCCTGGTAAGGGCTACATAGTTATGCCTGTTGGAGAATAACATAATAACATCCAACCCAGAGTGGGGGATTGTGGGAAAGCTCCCTGGAGGAAGTGTCATCTAAAGTAGGGGTTAATGAAGTCAAGAAACAGGTAAAAGTTATCAGAGGCAGAATAAGGAGCATGTGAAAAGTTACAGAGGCAAGAGTGAGCATGGCTTGTTGGAGATATTGTTGAAGTGAATACATGTGGGAAAGAGAAAAAGGTAGAACTGGAGAAGGAGGCAGAAGTCAAACTATGGAGGACCTTGTAGGGTGGTTGGTGACTTTGTAAGACATGCCAAACTGGGTGCTTAGAGGCATTGGACTCCTTCCTGTGGGTAACGAGGCTCTCTTACTAATTGAGATTGGAATCAATACGATCAGATCAACTTAGATTCGGCAGTGATGTAAGGAACTGTTTGGAAGGGCTAAGCTGAAGTCAAAGGAACTGGTTACACCATTACTTTAGTTATGAAGGAGAAATGTGAATGGAGCATGAATATAAATAAGGTCAATAGGAATGGAAAAAAAGGGATAGTCAGAAAGATTAAAGAACTCTAATAGTCTGAATTTCAAAGCAAATTAGACATTAGAGATTTGAATTTGGATTTACCAGTATGTAACAGATATTTGTCACTTGAAGGAAAAGCTATTCTAAGGAGTGTGGTGATTAAAAACAGAATCTCTCTAGGTTGACACCTCAGGTCTCCCCAATTCTGGACTTCCTATGGCTTGAGTTTTTGGAGGAAGAAGGTATAAAGAAAGATGTGGAGGTGGAGGAATGAAGCCATAATATGATTATCATTATTTAAGAGGGCAGGAAGAGGATAGAAATTAGCAGGGGAAATAATAGAAAATAAGAATGGTGTAAGGTCACAGGAGTTCAGAATCTTGTCAGCAGTGCTGTCAAAAAGGATAAAGATGAAGAAGATGATACTTTTGGACTTCAGGAGGTCCCAGGGAACCCCAGACAAAGCTGTTTTAGTAGAATAGTGAGAGGACAAGCCAAATAACACAGATGGGACTGAGAAGATGTTGACCAAGTGGATTTCGTAAGTGTAAATGAAACCAATTACATAAGGCTAAGCCCTTCTAGCATTCCTAGTTATTGAAATTAAAGCATTTTACATCTTAAGTTAATTCTTATATCTTATAAGAAATAGGCAAAATTGGAAATAGAACCAGCTATCAAGACTTTGGTAGTACATGAACTTAAAGGTATTTCTTGAAAGTGTCTTCTGTAATATTGGGCCTATATGCAAAATATATTTTAAGGAAAATCATTAAAAAAGAATAAACTCCCTCAAGGAATTAAATACAGTTTAAATCAGACCTTGAAGCATCAGTCTTATTTTTGAACTGTGGTGATTCATAGCTCCTGTTTCTTTTTTCTTTTTTGGGGTGTATCAGGATTGAACTTGGGTACTCTACTACTGAACCACATCCCCAGCCCTATTTTGTATTTCATTTAGAGACAGGGTATCACTGAGTTGCTTAGCACCTTGCTTTCACTGAGGCTGGCTTTCAACTTGCAATCCTCCTGCCTCAGCCTCCTGAGCTGCTAGAATTAGAAGAGTGGGCCACTGTGCCTAGTTTCTTTTGATTCTATATTTTATCATGTCTCATGACAGAAACTTCCCTACACTGAAAAAATTTTTCTTTGCTCTTGACCACATTAGCTAATTTTCTGACTTGTTGCAAAGCCTATTCCTTCTCTGTGAAGCAGCAGATGTTAGAGCTGAGGTTGGTGAAGGGCAGGTGGGGTGGGCAGCCAGGGTGTGTGAAGAATGTGCCCTCATGTTATAGGTAAAGATGCCCAGAAGAAACCCAAATTCTGTCAGCCCAAACAACTGAAAGGGTTGTTTGTTAATTTTTTCTTTTAGCTTCATACCATGAGATTTGACAGTAATGTGAATTAGTTGATAATATTGATGTTAGAAAAAAATGTTTATAGGCTATTTTTCAGTTTAAAGTAGTCTTTACCTACTTGATCTCATTTGATCCTCAAACAATAATCCTATAAAAACACTTCATTGCATAATAAGTAGAAAATACAATAAGATTAAAAGAAAAATAAACAACTATTGGTTTTCGTTATGATTTATATATGAGGTGTCCCTGAAAAACTCATGTGTGAGACAATGCAAGTATTTTCAGAGATGAAATGATTATATTAATAGGGAGGGCAGATATGATGAAAGCATGTTGTATGCATGTATGGAAATGTCACAAGGAAACCCATTAGTTCGTACAATTAATTTGTGTTAATTATTGCAATTAAAGAAAGAATATTAGAGTTAAACAAGCAAAAAAAGAGAAATGATTAAGTTATAAGAGTTTTAATCTAACCAGTGCATTAATTCACTGACATGGATTAAATGGGTGATGACTGTAGAGTGGGTTGGAGGAGGTAGGTCAGTGAGCATGTGCCTTTGGGGTTTATATTTTGTTCTGATGATCAGAGCTTCCTGTTTCCTGTTTGCCTGTCCTGAGTTGCCTTCCTCTACCACACTCTTCCAACATAATATTCTGCCTTACCTTGGGCCCAGAGCTAATAGATTTGGCTGAACATGGACTGCAACTGTGAGTCAAAATAAACTTTTCCTTCTTTTGTTGTTTTTGTCAGATCTTTTGGTCACAGTAAAACAAAGCTGACTAACAGTTTTTATCAAGATTATTTGGTAATAAATATCTGACCAAAGGTCATTGTCCAAATCTAATGCTTATTTTACAATGGAGATTAAGAAAGAATACATAAAAATTCTTTTTTTTTTTTTTTTTTTTTGCGGTTCTGGGGATTGAACCCAGGGCCTTGTGCATTCGAGGCAAGCACTCTACCAACTGAGCTACTCCCCAGCCCCATAAAAATTCTTTTACTACATTATTTTGAGAAATTTTTTGAGGATATCAAAGCAGTGTAGTAAAATGTAAACATACTATCCATTGTGTTTAAGACACTTTTACTTTGTGAAAATATTTAAGGACCTAGAAAATTAAAGAAAAAACAGAGCAATTATTTCAAAATTTAATTCCTCTCACTCTGGTTTTTAGTTTAGAATTTAATTTTCTAGTAGTGGTGGCAAGTTTAGATATACACTCTTTCTCAGTCCTTCTTATAATCAGGACTAAATTTTCAGACCAAAAATAAATCAGGATATATGTCTGGCAAGTCCAGATATGTACGGGGGTTCTGAAAGCACATTTAGAACATGACTGGAGTTAAATGGAATCTCTGAGGAACCAAGTTTTTCTCTTTTGAGAAAATGAGCATAATGGAACCCAGGGTCCCTGTTCTTACCTAAAAGGAGTTCTGCTGAAGGGGTAGAGTGGCTTACAGAATGGTGCTAAACCAGAAAAAATAGAAACAATATTTTATGAACTACTAGATCATTAACCAGCAGAAAACAATCCAAACCAAAAGTTAGGATTCATAGCCATGTAACATTTTTTGTTCCATCTTCAAAATATCATATACCTTGCCAAAGACATAATTGAATCATTAGTTTATTATTAATAATTTTATTAAACCAATTGAGATGAATCTAGGTTAAATAAATTGATATCTTTTGGGGATTCCACTTGTAATCACAATTTCCTAATAATTTAAGAATAATTCCAAATAACTATCCAATATTTACTCTTTTTTCTGATGTAGACAACTCTGTGTTTTTTTTCCTATAGATTAAAAATGGGTTGCTTTTGACAAGTTGCAAACACATAATAATATTCCTGGGGTATGTTTCAGTCTCTAGCTTATGTATCTTATAATTAACTGAATAGCTTCAAAAGAAAGAATTCTAGTTCAGGGCTCAAATTAAGGGCAAATAACTCTAAACACAGTACTTGATTCATAAAAATAAACATCACATGTGGGCTTTGGTGCATGCAGATGTAATGCCCTAGAATGTGCCCTGATTTCTTTTCAGCTGCATAGGAACAGCAAAATCACGTGGATGTGTAGTAACATGGGAGTTCCAGTCACATTGCGTGCACCCCACATATAAATAAGACAAGAGCAATTGTAGGTAGGTTTTTCTAATCTCTGAAACCACAAAGCGTTGGTCATATTGTTTTTGGTTTTATTAGGGAGCAACCTGCTCTCAACCTGCTACTTCCCCTTTTACTCCCTTTACTCAGGCCTTGGGGTGCCTTGTGCTTCTGTAGAATGTTGCACATTTGTATAGGCTCATTCTGGGAGGAAAGATAAAGAATGGACATTTTACCCAACACTTGGTATATGCTATGTTCTTTTACCTACATTTGATTTCTGTTTGTAAATGGTGAAGAAAGTTTCCAAATCCCAACATTTGTATTATGTTTTGATATAAACTCTACGTTTTCTAGATTTTTGTAATTTGCAGTTAATTTTATCCTTTATAACCCTTTTCTCTGAAAACCCTTATTGAACGTGCACTTTGTATTTGAGTTGGTCTCATTTCCTTTATTATTCTGGATGAGCAGACCCAGAGAAACTGGTGCTTGTGCATGGAAGCAGAGTGAAAATTTAAATCTGGGTCTGTTTGTCACTCACACCTAAGTTTTTCCTGAGTACACATTGTGCAATAATCATGTCCCCTCCATAAGTTGTTCTAGCTACACAATAAAGTTTGTCTCTTTCTACCATGCCTCTGAGCCTTCTTCTAACAATAATAGAAGGTAAGAGGAGGTCTGCAGAGAGTCAAGTGGTACAGGAGGATCTGATATTATTTCCAAGTTATGAAAGCCCCATAAACCTAATTCCCCGAAGGTTGTTTAAAAGAGGAACTTTGCTAGCTGTAAATGTTTGGGAGATACTCTAGTCATTTAAAAAATAATGTTTTGTCAAAAAGGCCATCAGGTTGCAGTGGGATGAAGGGGAGTACCCTGGCTGTGTATGTTGCACAGTGATAGGACTGGGTTCAGATTTCAGAGCATTCACAAGACCTTACATACAGTAGGAAACCCAGAAATATCCATGTACACTAGTACTGATGCATACAACATCAGCGTTTTTTTAGATGATTTGTTTGGCTGAAGGATTGGTAATTACAGCATAATGAATTCGTTAAACTTGAGACCTACCTTATTTTCAAAAGCACTTGAGATTACAGTAGTCACCCCTTATCCATGTTAAATATTTTCCAAGAATTTCTAGGATAGTACCAATATAAGTACATAACTATGCATTTTCCTGTGCATGCATGCCTATGATAAAGTTTAACTTATAAATGAGGCACAGTAAGAGAATAGCAATAATTATAATAAAATAGAATAGCACACCTTAACAAAAGTTTATGAATGTGATCTTTTATTCTCCTAAACTATTTTCTTGTATTATACTCGCCTTTCTTTTTGTGGTGTTTAAAGAAAGTACTTCACAACTTGTTTTGATATATTCAGACTTCCAGCATTACTACTTTTGTGCTTTGGGTTATTCTTAAGTAAAATAAGGGTTAAGGCAGCACAAGCATTGTGGTATGGCAGCAATCTGATGACTGAGATGGCTACTATGTGACTAATGGGTGGATAGTGTATACAGCATGAATATGCTGGACAAAGGAGTGAGTCACACCCTGGGGAAAATGAAGTGGGTTGGAGAGAGATTTAATTATATTAAAATAGCACAAAATTTAAAAATTATGAATCACTTATTTTCAGAATTTTCCATTTGATACTTTTGACTATGGTTGACTGCTAGTACCTGAAACCACAGAAAGTAAGACCATGGATAAGGGGAGATGACTGTAAAGACTAATTCTGATATACAGTAAAAAGCTTCAAGAGAAAATCAACTCTATTATAAGGAGAACCCAAGGGTCTCAGGTATCATATTGGCTTTGTTTTCTAGAAGTAAAGGCAAATACTTTAGGTTATAGGTCTTGCTTTCTGACAAATCATAATATACACATTTATAGAGATAATTAGTATGTGAAAACTAATTTCAGCAACAAAACTTGAGTAGGATTTTTTTCTTGAGTCCTATGTGTAGAGCACATCATACTGTACAATACTGACACTGTTGAGAAATATCTTTGATCAGATCCTTTTCAAATTTTTATTTCCTGCAGATTTCCTTTTACTCCTCACTCAAAGTGGGATTAGAAGATAGATTTAGCTTTAAAGAAGAATGAAATTATGGCATTTATTGGTAAGTGGATGGAGTTGGAGAATATCAGGCTAAGCCAAATATCATGCTAAGCCAAATAAGCCAATCCCAAAAATCCAAAGGCTGAATGTTTTCTTTGATATGCAGATACTAATTCACAATAAGGTGGGGGCACTAGGGAAGAATAGAGTTACTTTAGATTGGGTAGAAGAGAGTGAAGGGAGGGGAAGAGGTGAGTAGGAATGATAGCAGAGTGAAACAGACATTATTACCTCATGTACATATATGACTGCATGACTGATGTGATTAGAAAAATGAGAAATTATACTCCATTTATGTATGATTTATCAAAATGCATAAGTGCATTCTACTGTCATGTATAACTAATTAGAAAAAATAAAAAATAATTAAAAAAGAAGATATATTTAATTTGTTTTATAAAAGATACCTAAACAAGTTCAGTTGGGGAGTGATCATGCCCTGACCCTATACAAGGGCAAAAGTTACAACATAAAGAGTTTTAAATCATCAGGTATCTCAAATGAACTTTGGGCAGAAATGACTATCAATTGATTTCTGCAGCAGATGATTGGGAAATAAGCAACATATTCTAAAATATAGATGTAAGCAAGAGTCCTCAGTTCTGGATTGAGAAGAACTTGGGTATCATGAACTCAATTGATTGTTTTTTTCCTCAAAATCTTTGATTTACTTTTCAATATTTTAATATGCATCTTTCTTAGGGTACTGGTTTAGATATTGACTTAAGGAAAAGAGACAGACCAATGACATTCCTTCTCTGTGTTAGTGACTGTTCTGTTTTGGACCTTTATGCTCCTTGCTGCAGAGGAGTTCCACAGTCTTTTCCCTGCACCCATAGTGGAACTTGAGATGTTCCTAATCTTTATGGGACTGAAAGGAGATTGAGGGAAAAAGTCATTTCTGAGCACAAGTTGGGTCTGGGGCTTGGATCTAATGAAAGGCAGTTGTTGTTTTAGTTAACTACCACTATGTAACAAACCAGTGCAAAACTTAGTATAAAGTAAGGTTGTATTATTATCTCTTGTGGTTCTTTGGAACGACTGGGTTCAGTGTCTTCTGCATTTGTAGTCAGCTGTAGTCTGCAACTGAGTTATCTTAATGCATTAGATGACAAAGATGGCAAGTTCTTTTCTAAGTCTGGCACTTCCTCTAAGAATGCTGGAACAGCAGGGAAAGGCCAGGCAGGTCAGGCATGACTCTTGCCATGCAGTCCCTTTACCTGGTTAGCTGGACTTGTTCAAAGTAGCTGATCTTAGAGTAGTTAGATCTCAGTAACAGCTGGCTTTCTTCAGAGTGGGAATTCTGAGACACCCAAATGGAAGTTGCATATCCTTTTATGACTTAGTCTTCAGAGTCATGTAGCACCACTTCTACCACATTTTACTGGCCATAAGTGAGTCACAGGGATCAGCCCAGAATCAGAGGAAAGGAATGCACAATGATATGAATCCAGGGGACGTGCTCACAGAGGAGACAACTTTGGAGACTAGCAACCATAGAGGTATAAAGACATTTTGAATATTTAAAACCAAACTGGGTTTTTGATCTTTGGTAAATATCCACAAAGGTATGAAGGAATCTCTAGATTGAAAATAGGTGTTGTGAGCCCATTCTACAGTCACAAACAACAAACTGCCCCTGAGTGCCCATAAAAAATGTAGAGGAGACTGCTTCCATAGTGAGGGAAGGTTTGATGCTTTGTTGGAATTTATTAGTTTAGAAATAGACCTGGAAACCATCTAAGGGGAGTGACCTGACAGATGATTAAGGAGAAGTTGGCACCCATAAATAAGTGAAGGGTGATTCCACAGTCCTATACCTGGGTAAACCCCTGTTGTGACTCATTATTCTTAGTACTAATGCTATTAATGGTAGTAAGACCCAATAGGATTCAGAGAACTAAGGGATATTTTTCTGAGGTCCATTTGTAACATCCATTCACATCTCAAGGTTTATTTACAAAATCAGCTTGCTGATGCCTTCTATCACCCTTAGTGCTCTGAGTGACTGGGGTGCCAGACAGATGGATTATAAATGTGGAGCCAGGGTAATGAGGCATGTCAGAAATTTTGGGCTGCCCAGGAGACAGCCTTTCCAAACCCCCAGCATCCATTCTGTCTCTTTTCTTCATAGACTTTTCCTCACTTCCCCTCTCCATTTCAAATCTGAAAAATAATAATCATAAGAATACAAACAATAAATATAACAACAACAGCAGAAGAAGAGGGAACAGAGCCACCGAGGAAGAATTCCAGGTGATGAGGAAATGTACTTACAAAAAGAAAAAAAAACATATACAGTTCTGGATACCTTAATCATGATGAAATTCATGCCAAGAATGTAATTTTAAAATCAAAGAAACAAACAACCTGGGATGGTCACAGGAGAGTGGGTAGAATAAAGATCAGCTTAATGAATGCACTGCATATCCAGTCTCTTGGGGCCCTGATTTCAGGAGTGAAAAATAAAGGAAAGAGCAAGGAACAGAGTGTGGCAGAGAAAATAATAAAGGGAGAAGTGGGGAGGCACATCAGGGAGAAGGTGAGAGAATCTGGGTGGAGGCTGCTCTTAGGGAGGAAATAGAATTGCTACCAAACATGTTCTTCTGCATTTAATGGTGAACATAGAACTATATGTAAGGTTTATAATAGTAATTTTTCTGTGAGAGATGAAAATAGAAGATGAGTGTGTCAGAAGGAGGGATCATGAGATAAATGTAACAGTCACTGTGATACAGGCAGAAGGTAAAGGACAACTTGTTCTATGGTAGCTTGAATGCACAGTACTTACGAATTGGGTTCACCGTCATATTTTTCTATGCCAATAATTTTACTGATAGGGTTGTAATAAATGCTCTAACCTGAAGAAGATAAAATTTTCACTTTAAGAGCTTGATGTTTGAAAACTCCCATTCAATTAAGATATAATCAAGAAATTAAGGGGTAGTGATTTGTTGTGTGGCTTTGGAGTCAATTCCTGGCTCTGCCACTTAGCAGTGCTGTGACCTGATCAAGTTATTTATCCACATTCAGTTTCAGTTTCCTCATCTATAAAATGGGAATAGCAACAGAACATGCCTTGTTTACATGGAATATGTGTGCAAAGTCTAAGCGCATTTTGCATGACTTCAGCACACAATAGGTGGTATTGATATGACTCCATTGTCATTAGTAATAATAACACAGTTTAGTTTTATCATTTTTTATTGTTATTTTAAGCTTCCCTGCAAGGATGTACTCTCTGACCATTAAGTCAAATGTATTTCTTTGCACAGCACACTGATGTTGATGACAAACATCAGAGAGGCCACAAATGAAAATGTTTGGGCAGAGATGCAGTGTTTACACAGATATATTGGTTAAGCCCCACACAACTTTTCCATTTTTCTGCCTCTCAATTAACTCTAATTTTTGACTCCACTGCTCCTGATTTTGAAGTGAAAGGGTTTTCGATGGTCCACTGGGCAGCTGGATTAAGCTGTGCTTAAGTTACTTATATGCAGAAATAAACTTGTCTTCTCCCTCTTATCCTTCCTGTACAATGGTACATTTCTACTAATTACATTATTCTCAGTGATTCTCCAGGGTCCTCTGGATAACAAGTAGAAGCAGTGTTACAGGACATATGCTTTTACGCTTTATTGGCCACAGTTATCCACAGCCTGCCACTGAAACTGAGCAAACAGTCCAGCCCCAAATGTGAAAACCTACCCATCGTCAATTGCATGAAGTCTGAATTTGATTAGAGTGCCATTTCCCTGCCCTTTCCCCTGTGCACATAAAGAAAGGAACAGCTCCGAAACCCCTAAGAGAGGCTGCTTGATTTAAGCCCTATGAAATTCTAACCAAAAGGTAATAGAAAGGAGAAACCAAGCTTATCAAATTTTCCTTAGGAGCATTGGTCTGTTTCACCTGTGGTAATTGGCGGAGTTGGGGCCTGCTCTTGACAAGCTGTGGGAAGTTGCCAGAAAGGACCACCAATAAATAACCCAGTGCTTTGGAAAACAACCTTTTATGCTCTCTGATGCTGATTTAGATGAGATCTAAGAAGAGTGGGAAGTACACAGGGTGAATAAGTGAATTGGGGTGACTTTTGGGGGAAGTAACAGCGATTGGCTAATTACAAGATAAATTTTGATGCTGTGAGGTTGTTAATTAGATGAAGGACCCTGGAATGAAAGCTGGTTTCTATTAAAGCTATTTAATAGAGGAAGAAACCAAAGAGAGTATTACCTTCTCTCTCAGACACAGATAATTTAACCTATTTATTGGAGCATTTAAGAAACACAGGAGGAAAAAAAAATCTCACAGGTGTTCTTTTAATTTAGTCAGTGCAGTTGGGTATTGTGGACAAAACTGCTTAGGCTGCAGGGCCTTCTGCTAAAAGGGCACCTCCTAGAACCATCCTCTGGAAAGGTGTCAGGAATGAAACTACTTATGGCGTAAATAGGAAGATGAATCTTAAATAGCTTACCCTGAAAATCTGATATTTAAAATAAGAAAAGTCATCAGAGCATTTCAGGTGCATTTGACAGTCACATACCAGTCCACGTCAGCTTTGCCAACCCTGATGTTCACACACACAGAACAGCCTACTATGGCTCAATGGGTTTTGATGAAATTGAAAATTGGAGACAGAGTTGAGGATAACTTGATTCATACAAAGGACCAAGAGATCAAAGCCCTTATTTTTTTAGTGGCCGGGAGCAAGCTGGCTGCCCTTGAGGATGGAGCAGAGAGTGAGTGTGGGGAAGAGAAGAGCAGGCATGTGTCCTGGCAGCTTTTCTCTTCAAGAATTGGGAGCAAAACAGAAAATAGTTACTGGTTCTTGGATCTCAACTATCAAATAGTAAATGTTTCTTGTGGATCACCAACTCAGGTTTTTGTTCTTTTAATTTTGTATGAAGTACAAGATATACTTCACATTGAACCAAAAAAAAAAAAAAAAAAAAATCCAGAGATGAGTTTCAGTCCAATGCTACAAATATTTATAGAGTACCTGGGTAAGAGATACTGCTTCTGTGTGCTGGCATGCTGGTGGATAAGAGATGAAGAGTGAAGATCAAGAGCAAACCACCCCTTTTCCTTTGGAAGGGAAAAATCCAAGTTTCAAATAATTTATTTCAAATTATTCTGTATCTGTGATACCTTTTGTTATACTCATCATTTGAGAATGTCTACAAATGAAGCTGTTTCTCTGGCTTCGTGTTGATTTAGGCATAGCTGAAATGCCCCTCTGACAGCTTTTAGTGCACTGTTGTGTCATTTTCAATCTCAGGGAATATTAGTTGAAAATGATTTCCCTTTATTGCAGAAAACAGTTTTGAGAGGAAGTAGGGGAACTAGAAAAGCAGCAGGCACGTTTCAGGAGTGCCAGATTCTCCTGCTGCCCCAGGCTATATCCTGGCAAGGTCTGGATGCCACAACCAGGAGCTCTCCCTGTTGTCAGCTACGGTGACACTATAGTTCCTTTGAGGACTGGGAGAACGTGCCCAGGATAACAAAGAAACACATGTAAATAAGAAACCTCTGGGGTTTATAGGCTTTTGACAGCTCACCAGTGTCCATTCGTTGAATTCTGCATTAGCAAAGCAATAAGAATAGTCTCTGACCTTTTGGTATGAACAAGAAGACCAACTTGGGGCCTGAAAAGTACATAATGACAAAATGGCAATAATATTAACAATAAAACTTTTGAGAATGGGCCTTTTTTTGGTTTCTCCCTGGCCTACTTCCCATTCCTACCCTTGACACTCTGGGTTGGAAAAATATGTGTCCCAATTTTCCTCCTTTGGGGAGCCACGTGGTATATGAGGTGCTGTCTCTGAGTAGGTTGGCCCATCTCTCTTCTGGTTCTCCATATAACTTGCTGGGGAAATTGCAATAAATCCTGGGAAGGCACTGGGTCCAGATCATTTATTCTAAGACCTTTTCAACTGAATGGGAATAGTAGTCCTGAATTGGGAGACTGCATGAACATTTTAGCAAATTTAACATTGCAATCCAGAGAGCACAAAGGACAATGCCTGCACTTCATTCGACACTCAATACAAAATACTTTGTACTCTGCTACTTACCTCTCTGGAAATGGCTCCCCGCCCCCAGTTAAAAAAAGATACATTTTTACTGAGAAATATTAGACCACATTGAAAAAAAATACTCAGTACATAAAAAAGGAAATAAGAATGCACTACAAATCATTCATAATTTCATTAACTAGGGGAAGCCAATGTTAACATTTTGGCCTTTACTATTTTAGATTTAACTTTATGTTGATACACACATATTCATTTGTCAAAAACTCAACTATACTATGCAAACTGTTTGATGAACTCCTTGATATGTTCTGTATCAACAAATATAGATCTTAATTTCTTTTTGATAGCCTTAGCATATTCCATAATGTAGATGAACCATATTTGACTCAAGCTATCCATTACTGGTGAATATTGGGTTGTTTCTAGTTTTGTAAAATCTTGGTTAATGCATAAACACAGTCCTGGTGGACATCCTTGTACATATTACCAGCCAATGCACTGATCTTATTTTTCCTTTTGATAAACTCCTAGGAGTATAATTTCAGGTCAAAGTATACCAACTTTTTAAAGGCTTATAATGTATAGTATAGCCTCCAGAGTTCTTGTACCAGTTTATTCTGCCAGCAGCAGTATATGAATGCCCACTTTCCTAGTCTTCACTACAGATCACAGTGAACTTTTCCCTATTCGATGAAAATTAAGGTATTGACATTTTTTATCTTGGCCAATGAATTCGTTGTTTTATTTCACTTTTTTTCTATTATAAGTGGCATTGAAGGTATCGTCATTTATTTGTTCATTCCATTCATTTTCATTTAAATACTGAATATGTGCCAGATATGTCCTATGACCTGGGGAAGCAGTAATGAGGAAAAAACAAAAACAAAAACAAAAAAATTCGCACTTTCCTGGAATCCAGAGTTCGAAGGGTGATGATGAAATCGATGAAAAAGAAAATGTTAATACCCCTATACATAGGCAAAAACGGTGACTGGCACTCCCCAAAGCAATTACGAGAAAATTTACAAATGTACACGAGAAGATCCTTCTAACTCTACATTCACGCACAAATCCTGTGTCGAATTTGTGCTTCTAGAAAAACATGGTGGGACATGCTCTGCAAGGCTGACTGGATATCAGACCCAGGTAGAAGTTCTTCCATTGTCTGGGTGAATCAAGGTCAGTATAGTGGAGAAGAGGTGAGAGCATATGCTTAAGAGAGAGAGAGGCAAGAGCCAGAATTTGTTGATTATAGTGTGTCAGGGGAACCATATCAAGAGTAAGCCTAAGGCTTTTAGTGTGCATAGAAAGATGGATGGTAGAACCCTAATAGGGAATTAGCAATTCTTGAAAGAGATTCAGGTGCTGGAAATCTTCTTTGAGGTGCCTTTGGAATGTATGGGTGGAAATGTTGAATAGGCATCTGGGTAGATGGATCTGGGCCTAGAGAGAGCACAAGATTGGAGATAAAACCCTGAGAGTCATCTGAACATAACTGGTTTTTGGTGTATGGATGGCAATGAGATCATCTGGGGAGAATGTAGAGTTAGAAGGATCTTCTCATGTGTACATTTGTAAATTTTCTCTTAATTGCTTTGGGGAGTGCCAGTCACCATTTTTGCCTATGTAAAGGGGTATTAACATTTTCTTTTTCATTGATTTCATTGACAAGATCTCTTTATATATTAACATATTTCTTGAAATATGTATTGCATTCTTTTCCTCAGTTAACAAACTGTATTTTAAATTTATTCATAGAGTTACTGTTATTATTTTTGACCTTTAGGAAATTTTAGACTTTATATACTTTGGGTTACCAGTATTTTTCTGTATGTAAAATACAGTGTTTAAGAACTTAAAATTTTAAACTTGTTACGTTGGGCAGGATATTTAACTTACTGTGTATCATTTCTGTTACCTATATCATAAGAATGATAGCACTTACCTTACTATGGACATTTAATAAGACAATTCACATAAAGACTTGAAAATAATTCCAGGTACAGTAAATATATGTCAATAAAAAGCAACAATGGTTGTTATTAATTGTTGGAGGTTAAATATGACAAAGAAAATTGCAAATAAAATATATTTATGATTTAAGTTCAAAAAGAATTTTAGACAAAAGTTAGAGTTAACTATCAAGGGAAACAAATGCTGTGCAAACTACCAGGACTAAAAAAGTACAAGGAGAGTAGAAAACAGACAGGTCAGTTTAATACCATCTCTAAGCTGTAATAGAAAATAACTTCTGATACTTTGAACATTTTAATCACAGAAGCAAAATTTGGAGTGTACACACTTGAAAGAAAACCAGCTAGCATTGTCTCACAGGAAGACCTGTCTAGTCTTCATAAAAGAAAATCTGGGACATCAGAACATGCCCCACATTATGATGAAAAGGTAATACATAGAGGGGTTGGAGCAACCAACTCAAGGCAAGGTACAGTGCTTGGGACTCCTGGGGATGGTAGGGGTTGCCTCAAGGTCAAAATGGAGTGGAGTCAAAATGAGAAAAGAGGAGGTGGGATTATTTTTGAATAAATATGTAAATCAAGCAGGCAGGTTAAGAATTTCTAGAGTCCTGTATACTCATTATTCTTGTTAATCTGCCCAGTTGATGGGTACATCATAAACTTGGGGGCCAGACAATGCAGAGGAATATTGTACTCCTTAACTTTGCTCTTACTTGTTTTTTTTTTTTTTTTTTTTTGTGGTGCTGGCGATCGAACCTAGGGCCTTGTTCTTGTAAGGCAAGCACTCTACTGACTGAGATATCTCCCCAACCCCAACTTTGCTCTTACTTGAAGGGCTATGCCTTCCCAGGGTAGAAGCAGAACTGATAGTTTAAAATTGCTATCATTTCCATTTTTAATATATAAATTGATTATAAATATTATGTCATAATGTTAGTATAATAATAAATATTTTAAATATGAATATATTATAACATGTATTATAAGTATTATAAATTATAAATATTATTGGGAATGGTTTCTGTGTTCAGTGGCATCCTCAAAAAGACCTTCAAAAATATTCATCTATTATTTTGTTTCCTGTACTCTTTTAGTTTCATTGCTTGACTTTCAAACTACCACTTGAATAATTTTTTACATATATGTCTGTCTTCGTAACTTTCCAAATACCAGGAAATGTGTCCTTGTTTCCCTGCCATCCAGCGGAGTCAATCCTGGTGGACCTTCAGAAAAGTGTCTCTTGATAATGAGTGTTGTGTGGCATTGATTATAAAAGACTATTCTTTCTTTGTGCTTTTGTGTTTGGTGAGGTTTTAATTTTAATTTTCCAGTAGTGCTCACTGTGAGTGAGGTAGCCGGATTAGGCTTTCTCAGTAAGTGGTCAGTGCTTTCCATGGTTGGCGATGGGCTCCAGAGGACTCCCTGAGGACAGGCCTGTCAGATAATAAACACATATCACAACTCCAGACCATATGACAGCAGGAGTCCTAATCATTACTTCCTCACAAGCATATGGAATTTTTGCCCCGTGGGGAGATGGCCCATCACTTTCATCACTTTCTCAGAGAGGTCAGGGACTAACACATGATAAGGAACCATTGCTCTTTGCTCCTACCCTTGATAATTGGCTGGGTTGCCTGTGAGCTGTGAGGACTCCATTGCCTCCCGGTGGCTTACCTCCTGAGTTAGGCTGCTCTAGGCCGAGTGGAGAAAACTCAGGCAGAAAGTAAAGGGCTCTTTGCCTTGTGGCCCTGAACTCCAGGGGGCTAGCATGGACCCATGGTTGTTATGGATTCAACCTGACCTTGGTCTTATCCCACAGCCTCATGTGGTGTGAGGTGAGAGAGAAAAAAACAACTCAGAGGCAACCCAGGATGAAGTTTCCAGATGCCGTTCCCCCTTTTCTTTATTCCTCTTTTTACTGCCTGATGTAATATGATTTATTTCTCTGCTTGCATGTTTGAAATGCACCTCCTTGTGAATTTTATGAAAACAGTTGTCCTCAACTTCCTTTTTCACTACTGTCTCCCTCAGCAGGGGGGAAAATATTTGCTACATAGTAAGTATTTAATACAGATATGTTTTAACTAATAAATGAGCAAATTCATGTTGAAGTATTTTTTGACAGCATTAAACATCTTCACTAGGAAGAAATCTTTAAAAAATTCCAGAAAACATCAAGACAGATAGTATTGCTATATGACCACTCACACCCACACTACATCTGGATATACCCTTGGAACACATTGGGTACCTGAAATTTAGAAGTGGCGGAGCTCATAATTTCTGTACACCTATCAAAACATCTGCCTCTAGAAGTGCAGTTTATTGTATGCAACATGTAATAAATATTGGTAGATAATTAAATAAGTTAGAAGCACATTGTTTATCCTAACCTAATTATTACTCAAGCAAGGATTGGCTTTCATGATTCTGAACGTCATGTGGTAGCAATTGCAGTAACTATTTTCCAACTTTCAAAGCCCTTGTGAATTCAGAAGGCTCTCCTTCACTGGTTTTGGGTACTAATGGTGCCATGTGGAAGGGAAAGCTCCTCAGTTTTCTTATTCTGCTGCTGAAAGCTTCCTGATTATTTGTCTTAGCAGATTCTACTAAGTTCTGGAACTCTGGAGCTCTGGAGCTTGATTAGAGCTTCTACTCCTAGAAGTGAGGGGAAGAGAGGAGGAAAGGGGAGAAAATATTGAACTTCATTTACATAAGAAATACTCATTCAATGCTTCTCAGTGCCAAAGACTGTGCTGGCTTAATATGGAAGCCCAGGTGAACTGAAATCATTTAGCCAGAGAAGAAAGGCAGAAGGAGGAAGTTAACACTAACTTATAAATTGTATGAAATAGATGAGATGCCTGCGAAGTGACTTTCTTCAGGTTCACTACAGATAAGACAACAGACAAGCAAACAATCACCCCCAAAACCCAAACCAACAATATTTGGGCTAGAAGACACTAAACAGGGCTGACGTAAGTGCAGGGGCCATATTTTCTGAACTAGAAATTGAAACACATGGTCTGACACATGATCTGACAGATGGATGGAATATTTTGGATCATGACTGTCCTAGAAAAACCTTTTGCAGATGGCATAGGTGTAGCACACAGCCATGGACATGTGACTTGAGGGGCATGGAGGAAATGCCATGCCCTTCTTCAAAATATCTTTTCCTGTGTTGTATCTTCCACTATTAGAAATTTATTTCTGTGTCCTATGGAGGCTTTCAGATATTCCAGCTTGCCTTATGCAAATGGAAATATTTCTGGTATGTAAGATCTTAAGCAATTTTCAAGTTCTAGCTTTGGGGGATTCGGGTTTAAAAGTATAAAGGATTGAGAAACTTGTGGGAAAGAGGGGTGACAGGACATAAAGGGAAACATTCTCATCCTTTGCCTAAAGCTAGTTTCATCTACATGAGTTGCCAGATGGTGTCAGAAATACCCAGGGAAGTTGTGAATCTCTTCCTTGGAGATTTGAAAGAAGAGATGACTGGCTGGGGGGCAGCCCTGCCTGGCAAGACTGAACTCAGAGCCAGTACTGCTCAGCTCACAGTTGAACAATGAATATGATGCATAGAGATACTTTAGACCCTTGCCATCCTGGGCGTATCCAATGCTATGAATCAGAAAAGAAAATTCATGGCAGTACCATCTCAATAAAGCAAAATCTTCCTTTAAACCAGCAAGATTTCATGGGGCAAAATTTCATGTGAGCTCATGACAGAATTCACATTCTAGTTTATTTCCCTTGCCCGTGATATTTTAGTGTAAAAACTATTCTCTCTTGTAGGAAAAAAAATGACCTTGAAAGATATTGAATTTAGAAATAATTCCTTCATGAGTGCATTGGGTGGAGTGTAGCTGAACACTCAGAAGGTTCCCGTCCTGCCTCACTCATACTTGGGCCATAGGTTGCTCACCCATGGGCAGGCCTTTCTTAATGGAGCTTTGAATCACTCTCTCTTGACTATATGCGAACCACCATTATAATGTAACAAAGTCAAAAGTGAACAAATGAAAGAGATGAAACTATGCATTGCATAAAAGACACTGGTATAAGTTCCTTTATTAGAAAACAGGTCGCTTGAAAGAAGGGTTCAGGTCTGTTTTCTTTTGTGTTCCATCCCCTCTTCCTACCACAAAGTGATTTTAATATGGTGGGTTATTGTGTAATTTATGAATGAATGGAGTTAAAATTTGGATATTATTAACTTTTTAAAAAGTTCTGTTGGGTGTATTATTGACTACCCATATAAACTTCCCTGTAACTATGAAGGACTGGTGTTAATAACCTATGCCATGTGACCTAAAGTAGTCGTCCCTTGTCCCCTTGTCTTGTTCCCCTAGGTAGGAGCCAGCCTGTGGATTCCCTTATTTTGCCTTGTCCTTACATTTTTTTACCTCTTCCAACTCTCACCAACCTTAATTTTTTTTCTTATCACTTCAGAGAGAATTATCTCTACATTAACCTTTATTCTTGCATGGCAGAAAGAGAAAAGGTCAATATTTGTCTATTTTTACAAAAATGAATATAAGAATTTCTGTAATGGTTAATCCAATTTTTAAAACACAGACAGGTTGCTTTCCACTTTAGGGACCAAATGGACTGTTAGGTACTAGGCACCACACTCTAGAGCAGTTCTTGTTGGTTACTAGTTTGCAAAGAGAGGATGTAGATATTGAGAGTAAGTAAACCTACAAAAACTTTCAGAACAGTTCAGCATGACTGCAGCATTCACTTTAATTGTTTTGCGCAGAAGTGTTAGTCCCTTTTGTATTAAAAAATTGAAAAAAAAGGGAATCTTCCTTTCTTCTTTCCTTCCTCCTTCACTCCCTGTCTTTCCTTCTGTCTTCCTGTTTCCATTCTTCCCTCCCTCTCTCCTCCCCACTCTTTCTTTCTTTCATCTGGTCATGCATAATGTGTGAAACACTGCTGTAATGAATAATGGTCAGACAGTATAAAAAGTCACTATGGAGTTAATGATTATTGTCCAAATTAACCTTTTTAAATGACAGTACCCCAATGAAAAACAACCTACTAAGCTTTTGGATAAGAGAAGGTTTGTCAGATTTTATTTAGTTCATGTGCATATGTGTATACACACCCTTATATGGCTTAGGACCAAAATGAATACTCACTAGAACAATAACTTCTTATTTTGGTAGCTAAATATGATTGCTCCTTTTCTTATATAAATTAATACTTCAGTACACACAAAGTAATGAATTATTCTCAGAAGTAGGACATAATAGTTATCTATAACACATCAAGAGAAATTTAGAAATAAGACTATCTAAGATAATGAGAGGCAAGTGGGAATTTGGGGGAGAAGAGAATTTGACATATGGAAGTAATTATTATGAATTTTAAATTATTTACTAAGTATAACAACATTGAGATGCTTTTGTTGGGTGACTTAGAAATTTTTCTTAAAAGAGAATATCAAAATGTAGAACAACTGCAGGTATTATGTATTCTAAACAAAACAAAACAAAACAAAAAAAACCCTTCAAGCCTGTAAAGCTCTTGAGCAAATCTAGGACTGATCCTGGATGGATGCACTGGAGTTCGTTTTGCTGTTAGTTGATGCAATCATTGTTCAAGGAAAAACCAAACCATGTCAGCTGAATGATACAGGGTGTTTTGGTTTGTAACTCTTTGCCAGATACTTTCTTATTTTCCTTAGAAAGAAAAATATTTGTTTGCTGTTTACAAAGACTTCAGGGTGCTGCTTACCATTTTAGCCACTAACACAAACAACCTTGACAATCATAATCTATTTTTTTTATCCCTTTTCACCCAGACAAGTAAGCAGTCATCAATTATAGGCCCTCACATGAAATACAAATTTAGCACCATAGAAATGAAAACTAAAGCAATTTGTACCTTTACTATTCCAAGGGGAATCGTTCTTGGTTTATTTATAATGAAATATTCCCTCTATCTTATACTCGTCTAAGTTATATCAATGTCATCAACCATAACTTGAATCATAATGAGTAGATGACACCCTAGCATGACCGGAATCATGTCATCATTATTAGATGACCTAGTTAGCATATGTGGTTAAAAATGCCATTGCCTTTTTATTTATTGACTTATTCACAATGGCATAGGTTATATCAGGCGTGGGCTTCTGATGTGTTCTTATGGAATGTCAGTGTTTTGTTTATTTTTTTAAACTCACATCCACGAACTACATACACTGAACCATCTACGCTATTTTAAAATATTTCTCTACAAACCACATTTTTTTTCTTTCTATGACTTTTATTATCAATGCTCCTGGAAAAATGTAAAACATGGGCAAAGAAATGTGATAGCCTTGTTTCAAAAGTGTCAGTAGACTTTAGGATGAACCTCAAATCAGAAAAGGTGTCAGTGAGAGAAACAAACCCTCTTTCTTGACCCCATTGGGCTCCAATGTGTGCACAGTGTGCTTGTTTTTACTGCCATCTGTGTACATTCCCTAGGGAAGGAGTGGGTGAATTAATATACCCTGAGGAGTTTTCCTGATAACTCTACTTCCAAGGTCAGCAAGCTTGGCACTGTTCCTCAGTTTTGCTTATAAATAAGAGTGTATAAAGGAAAAGAGAACCATTTGCCTTAGAAATGCTGCCAGAATTTGTCTTTACTTTGACTTTTTGTCTACTCCAATCTTTATTTAGTCTTTAACCAATGCCTCTTGCTGTTGCAGTTTCGCCACACCTAATTTTCCTAGGCCATTACTCTTTTCTCTTCAGGGGGAACCAAAATGCTCTAGAGAAGCTATTCATGCAATTTTGGAAGAATTCACTATCTTATGTCCTCTGATTCTCTTTCTGGATTTTTGTTTCTTTTCAAATCCTATTAAGTTTATCCTGTTCTCAAAGCATTCTTTGGAACTCATTATTGATATTTGTGAGTCTGACCATTTATTTGCTAAAGTTTCTCTGGATTATTTTGCAGGATTTAAAAGAAATTAGAGTAAATTTTTGAAAGTTAGGCAACATGACTAATGAGCAATAGAAGATACTTCCTTTTTAAGCTTTACTTTCTTATAGTTTAAGGCATTTTGATTTTTAAGGAAACTTTGAGGTTTTTTACATATAAGATCAGTGATTCTACAAGTTTTTTTTTCCTAAACTACTTAGTGATCATACTAGATTAGTCACATAATACTTAATGATATAGTTGGGGTCTTATCAGATATCATGATGGTAATTTAACTATTAACTGGTCAAATTGGCCGGGCAATCTTCATTGATATGAGTTTTCTTTACGGACACTAACTATGGGTATCAGTAAAAAATTAAGGTATTTGAATGATTTGCATTTCTAAAGATAAGGAGATAATGCATATACTGGAAGAAGTTAAGTTAAATGAATCCACTTTTTAGTTCTACTACATGATTGAAATAACACCTTCTTCTTTTTCAGTTTTCCTTGTAGTTCCATCTTTTTTTGAAAAGCAACAGTATTTGGTAGTATGGATGTGATGTTAATCCAAAATAAATTTCATATCTATTACTAAGGAAATCATAAATATTGATTCCCAATTGCATGCCTTTCTGACTACTGTATTTTATTGATAAGTTTCTCATGTATGTTTGTTGTTGGACCTGATTTGTTGTCCCTGCTCTTGATCATGTGACTTAGTAAGCTGTGAAGATCTCCAATCAATTCTCACTGCCCTCTGCAGAAGGACTTGCATTTCTGAATAGACCATATGCCAGAAATAAAGGACTGAAATGCAGCTTTAATATCAAAGCAATATGTTTCAATCGACTAAGCAGGCCACTAACAATTTAGATAAAAGGATGCAATATAACAATTAAAGAGCTATAAAAACCCTCATTGAACATTAACCCTTTAGAGCACATAGGTATGTATGTGCATTGTAAACATTTATGTAGTTGGCATATGAAAGCTTTTAAGGCTGCATTATGCTATTTAAATTTATGATTCACTGTTTATATTTACATAGTGGAAATTAAGTAGTCTGATTCTAAACTTCACTGCTCTGATCATGAAGAGTTTTTGAGGGAAAATTGGAATTTAAATAGAAACTGGGATACAGGATGACTTTATTAACCAATACATGTTTAATAAATGAATTCTTTGGCTATGAAGCTGTGTTAAATGTGGTGACATATGAGAAGAGTCTAAGTTCTGGCCCCAGGCCTTAGAAATTATAATAATACAAGATAAAACTAGTGTTCATGGAGCAATTTAAGAGTTAATAGTATAACTCCAATTAAAAACAATGAATGAACTCAGAGTAGGGAGGAGCATGTTAGTCCAGGGTAGTCAGGAAAGGCTTTGTGGGACAGGGTCTTTGATATGGACTTTGAAGAAAAGGTTGTATTTGAATCAAGGGAGGCAAAACTGTGAGCAAAGCCTTGGGAAATGGAATGAATGTGGTGTGTTTGAGGTATGGGGGAAGCCAATGAGACTGGGGATGAATCAAAGCACATGAACACAGGACAGACTGACTTATTGCCCTGTGTGGGACCAGCTGAAGAGTCGTAGATTGAATGACTTTGAATCCTGGATTCAGGCTCTGAATTCAGTTGCTGCTGGTGATGAAAGGGTTAATGCACCCTGGAGGGAAAAGAGAATTGGAACCCCAAGGGTAAAGCAAATTGGGAGCCCTTGGAGTCATGGAGAAAGACTCCAGTCTCTAGACCCTGCGTGTTGGAGAGAATGCCAAGTTTGCAGAAGGCAAGATACATTCTTTGGGTACATGAAGCTGGTTCTAGACTTAGTGAAATAAGGAAGTTAATCTTTGACATCTTCCCATTATCACTTTCTGGGCCTCTCCTGTAAGCTGGCTGTCTTACTTGGACTCTGTGTAAAACTTCTCTTTATATTGCCTTGTTTCAATCTAGCTGTAGTTCCACTTTACTTGTTTTTGCATCTTGAAGGATAGAATCTGAATTTTTGCTGACTATTGTATATATGAAAGAAGGATAACATTGGGTACCTAGTGACCTTGGGATAATATTCCTTCCCTTCTCTTGGTGAATATTTTGATAACTTTTGGTTAGATAAGCCTTTTAGTTTTTAAGTCTTTTAAAAAGTTGTTTTAAAAAGAGAAGGTTTAGGTTTATAGCAAAAATTAAGAGGATGGTGCACAGATTTCACATATACCTCCTATCCTCCTATGCATAGCTTCTGCTGATTAGTACCTGTAATTGGAGTGGTGTATTTGGCTACAGCATTTTGCATTCCCACTACTAAGAAGTGAGAGTTCTTGTTGCTCCACATCCTTGCCAACATTTAGTGGTGTCAGTGATCTCGATTTTGACTATTCTAATCATATATCACATTGTTGTTTTCACTCACACTTCTCTGATGACATGATGTGGAGCACCTTTTCATATACTGATTTGTCATCTGCATATGTTCCTTGGTGAGGTGTCTGACAAGGTTTTTGACCTATTTAAAAAATAAGACTGTTTCTTATTGAGTTTTTTGAGTTTTTTGTGTATTTTAAATAATGGTAAATAATGGTAGCTTGTCAGATGTGTTTTTTGCAAATATGTTCTCCAGGTCTGTGGCTCATATATATATATATTTTTTTTTTCAAATTTTTTAAATTTTTTTATTTTTTGGTATTGGGAATTTAACCAAGGGCCACTTTACCACTGTTCTACACCCCCAGCCCTTTTTACTTTGAGAAAGGGCCTTACTAAGTTGTTGAGGTTGACCTTGGACTTGAGATCCTCCCCTCTCAGTCTTCCTGAGTTGATTGGGGTAACAAATGTGGGCCCCTGCACCTGACTGTGGCTTATATTCTTATTCCCCTGACAGTGTCTTTTGAAGAGCAGAAATTTTTAAACTTCTAACAAAATATATAAAAGAATCATGTGAGGAAAACAATGTAATGAAGTCCAGTTTATCAATTATTTCTTTCATAGATCATGCCTTTGTTGTTGTGTTAAATCATCACCATCCCTAAAGTCATCTAGATTTTTTTTCCTATGTTATCTTCTAGGCATTTTGTAGTTTAGAGTTTTACATTTAGGTCTGTGGTCCATGTTTAGTAAATTTTTGTGGCTAGATTCACTGTTTTGCATGTGGATGTCCAATTGTTTTTTCACCATTTATTGAAAAGACCATTTTTGTTCCCTTGTGTTTCCTTAACTCCTTTGCCAAAGTCAGTTGATTATATTTCTGTGGGTCTATTTCTAGGATCTCTGTGATGTTCCACTGATCTATTTGCCTATTTCATTCTGACACCCTTCTGTCTTGATTATTTTGACTATATAGTGAATCTTGAAGTTGGGTAGTATTAGTCTTCCAACCTTAATTTTCTCTTTCAATTTCGTGTTGGCTATTCTGGGTCTTTTGCCTCTCCATATAAACCTTAGAATCAGATTGCTGACACCCACAAAATCTCTTGCTGTGTTTTTGATTGAAATTACATTACATCGATAGGTCAAATTGTGAAGAACTGACATCTTTGTAATATTGAGTTTTCTTATATGTGAATACAGAATATTGCTCCATTTAAAGTTCTCTAATTTTGCTCATCAGAATTTTGTTTTCCTCACCTGATTCTTTTATATATTTTGTTTTAGATTTATACCAGTTTGACATTTTTAGGTGTGAAAATAAATAATATTATGTTTTAAATTTCAAATTCCATTTGTTCAGTGCTGGTAGAGAGGAAAGCAACTGACTTTTATGTGATAATCTTGTATTCTGCAATTTTGCTATAATCTGTTATTAGCTTTAGGAGTCTTTTTTTCCCTGATTCTTTCATAATTTCTACATGGATCATTATGTCATTTGTGAACAAAGATAATTTTGTGTTTTCCATCACATTCTGTTCACCTTTTACTTTCCTTTTGTGTCTTATTGTACTTACTAGTATTTCCAGTATGGTGTTGTAAAGGATGAGTGACAGGGGACCTACTTTTTCCTTGTTCTTGATCATCGTGGGAAAGTTTTGAGTTTCTCATCAGTAAGTATGATGTCAGCTGTAGGTTCTTCATAGATATTCTTTATCAGTTGGGTGAAATTCCCTCCTATTTTTATTGAGTTCTTTTTGTAATTATGAATAGGCATGATATTTTTCAAATTTTTTTGCATCTATTGATATTATCATGTGATTTTCATATTTTAGCTTGATGATATGATAGACTGCTTTTCAAATGTTGTAGCATGCCTGCATAAATTCTAATTGATTGTAGTACATAATTCTCTTTATACATTACATTGTTAGATTCTCTATACCAATGAGTTTTCTGTATCCCCAAAATAAAATCATATACCTATTCCCCTTAGTGTTTGTACAGCACTAATGCATTAAAAATGATTTTATTTGATTTTTAAAAAATTATGAAGTACTTGTTAAATGATATAATTTTCTTTTGGTTTTGACTGGCTAATTCAGCTATTGAAATATTATTAAGGCAAAATGTTCCCATATAGGCCATTTAACTTTTTCAGATAAAAATGTAGTTTTGTGTATAAATGGGTTTTATTCCTAGCCACATATATAACCTTTCAAGGACCTTTTAAAGGAATCCTGGGTGTTTTACTGCCACAACTCTCATCAGTGCTTGACGTGGGTACCTTTGTGACACTTTATAAGTGACAGAAGAGAGTGGTGGCCACAAATGTCAGTTCAGCTGCTTCTCTTTTTGGAAACTATAATCTTTTAATCACATAAAATGATTTGAAATCTCCAAAGTTACTTCATGAGTTCTGCATCAGTTATTTTTTTAAGATGGCACAGGGAGCTGCTAATTTGGTTGATTCTTACCAAATTTCATATCTGAACTTTCTTTTAAGATCTGGCTTTAGGGAAAGAAAGTGTAGGGCAAAAGTGTAGGAAATAAATCTTTGTAAGTTTAGGATTAGAAAGGTAAAATAGTAATTGAATTCAACTTACTTGAAATTCTTAATTGAGCTTTATTATTAATAATTGAACAATGTTAGTGAACAATTTCAAACATAATATTTGTAAATGACCCTGTGCCAAGCTATGGCATGGTGGTGTTGATCATCATATTGTTCTATTTTCTTTTTTCTTCCTTTTTTTTTTTTGACCTAGGGGTTCTCTACCACTAAGCTATATCCCCAGCCCTTTTAATTTTTTTATTTTGTGACAGGGTCTTGCTAAGTTGCTGAAGTTGGCCTCAAACTTGTGATACTCCTGTCTCAGGCTTCTGAGTTGCCAGGATTACAGGCATATACCACTGCCACTGGTACATTGTTCTACTTTGTAAATGGAGTGTTTTGTCTGTGTGGTACCTAGTTAAAATGGGTTTTGAAAACTGAATGATTGAGAAGTGATATTTTAATTCTAGCTCGTGATTAGGCATTTATAATTATTTGGCATTTGACATAAAAATTAAAAATAAGGTAAATCCAATATGATCTAAATGCTAGCCATCAGCAATCTATTTCCTTTCATGTCATAGAAGTTGAGAGATCTAAATTTCCCATAATTAGCTAGATTTATTTATTTTTTCTGTTTTTAAGGTATGTGTCACTGTGACCAAAATACCTGACAAGAACAACTTTGAGGAGGGAAAGTATTTTGGCTCATGGTTTCAGAGGGTTTGTCCATGGTCAGCCAAGTCCATTGATCTGGGCCCAAGTGAAGCAGCACATCCTAGTGGAAGGGCTTGGTGGAGGGAAGCTGCTCCCCTCATGTCAGCCAGGAAGCAGAGAGAGAGTGGGAGGAGGGGCCTTAGGGAAGATAAATCCTTTCAGGGCATGCCCTCAGTGACTCATCTTCTCCAGCCCACACTTCACCTGCCAGCAGTTATCACCCAGTCAGTCCTTTCAAATTAGGGTTGACTAGATTATAGTTCTCATAATCTGATCATTTTACCTCTGAATATTCCTGCATCAACACAGGAGTTTTTGGGGGACACCTCATACCCAAACCAAAACAAAGTTGAAATGTCTATATAAAACTATATTTAATGTTTTTAAGGGAAGACATTAATGTTTTAGTCTATGTTTAAAGGCTTTATAATTAGTGCATGCTAATTGTAAATCAATAAAACCATATAATTTAGAAGACTATAGATATTATTTTATCTTACTTAAGTGAACTTCTTTAAGACATGGTCTCTATGTGGTTTGCACAGAAATCTGACCAGTTGTTTTTCACTTAGATCAAAGCTTGGTCCTTTATGGAAGATTTTTATTGCAGAATTTGGTTAGTTCATACTGTTATTTGCTTGTCATTGTTGACATGATAAGAGATGGGCACAAAAACTAAAACCCTTATCCATCATTTTAAGGTTCCTCCTTGGATTCTCTAACACAACTTATTAAAAAATCCATTCTCTTAAACTTGTATATATGTGGGGATAAAATCATTAAAACTCTGAATTTTGAAAGGTTGCCTCCTTCTCCACCTTCAGTTGATTCTTAATGTTAAAATATCTCCTGAGAAATTCTTCTGTCATCATCCAAGGTTGATGTCATTTGAATCTTATTGTCCAGTGTTTTAGTTAGCTTTTTCACTGCTGTAATTAAAAGATCCAACTAGAACAATTTTAAAGGAGGAAAATTTTATTTGGGGGCTCACAATTTCAGAAGTTTCAGCTCATAGAGAGTAGGCTCCATTCCTGGGGCTTAAGATGAGGCAGCACAACATGGTGGAAGAGTGTGGTGGAGGGAAGTGAGTCACATGATTATTGGGAAGCATAGAGGGAAACTCCACTTGCCAGATACAAAATATATACCCCAAAAGGAATGCTCCCAGTGACTCACCTTCTCCAGCTACACCCTACCTGGATTCTATTACCACTCAGTTAATCCCTGTCCGGGGAATAATTCATTGATTGGGTGAAGACTCTTATAACCCAATCATTTCTCCTCTAAACTTTCTTGCATTGTCTCACACATGAGGTTTGGGGGACACCTCACATCCAAATCATAACATTCAGTGATACAGATTTCTGTAACCAATGAGCTGAAGGATCACTCCCTCTATAATCTTAAATTCACTTCAGTATAGATGGTATCATTCTATTTCTTTGGGAATAATTTTAAGTAAAATGTTATAAATAAAAATATGCACATAAATTTTAGTGTCTTTTTACATACACATTGGTTCTTTTTGAAATAATACTAACATTCTTCTTTGGATGGACAGGGTAGGAACAATTCTTACCAAACATAATAAAGATTGATTCCCTTCGTAACATTTCCTGTTGTAGTAAATTGCTATAATAATGGCCTCTGATGTTTCCAGCCCTTTTGGGTCTATATCTCTTTGTAATGTGCTGCTGCTGCTTTCTCTGTCAAGAGGTAGAGTGCATCTTTCCACTCTATTGAATCTGGGCTGGTCTTGGGACTTGCTTTGACCAACAGAATTTAGCAAAAGTTACAGATGGATGAGTTTTAGAGGCTTAACATACTTTGAAGTTCTGCCTTCATTTTTGAGGATCTTGAGACATCATGCGGTGTAGAACACTGGAATGAAAGATCATCTGGTGATTGAGAGTTCAAGTCCTCCCAGTCAATAGCCAGCACTAATTGCCTGACATGAGATTGAGGCCGCTTTGTAATTTCCTGCCTTGTCTAGCTGCCATCTGGTTGTAACAGCACAAATGAACTCAGACAAGATTAGCAGAAGAGCCATCCTGTCAACCTTCAGAATGATGAAAATGGTGTTTTGGGGCAAAGATACTCAGGTATCTTTGGGGCAAAGATACCTGAAACACCAGTGAAATATTAGATCTTGTTACATCACAAACAGCCTACATGTGTAGTGTTTTCTCAAGAGTGCTCTGAACTTTTATTTTTTCAATCATTTTGGACTAATCTGAGCTAACTACATAATTGACTGGAGACCTTCAACATTTCATGAAGGTTCTTGCTATAGATAATCATCCCAGGACTCTAATTCTTTGTGGGGTCGTGGCTACACAGTGGAATGTGCTTTGATTGAGCTGCTTTTCATATCCAAGGTAACCCAAATTACTTCACAAAGGAATGTACCAGAGGGTAGTGTCTCTGCAGGCCATAAAAGAACAATTATGTAATAGCTCATACAGCACTTAGAATTTTAGAACTTGTCGTACTGAGAGGAAATGTGAAGAAAAGAGAAAGTAATGAATGAGTATCAGACCACAAATATAGAGAGGAAGCAATATATTAATTACGAGGGCACCCAAACTTTCCATGCAATCCTTATACTTTTGCAATTCATTTTAAAGTAGACATCAATGAAATGCTGGTTAAGTGAGTCATAATTCAGTTCTGGAAGTGTCCTGCACAATTACATACATTCCTTATTTCCAAGTAGCAGACAAATAAAATTATATGTAATTTATTTTGAATTAATTCATGCTACACATTCTTTAATTTATTTCATAGTGAAATTTATGTACATTTGAAGTACTTGCTGATATACTGTACTAGAAAATAGTCATCTTCAGTCATGCATATATGTAATTCATAAAGGAGTAAAATCACAAAAAACGTGAATTTTATTTTCTCCCTGTTACCACCTTTTAAAATAAATTCCATCAGAAATGTAGAAATAGCTTATGTAAAGTCTTATGGTAGGATTAAGTGGAGAGGGATCCTAGTAAAATGGGCTCTAGGTTCCTACTGCTGTCCCAGGAGAGAAGGTATTTGACCTAATCTAGTAAATTGTCATCTCTGGAACAGAGAGGAAGGCCCAGATGAGACTAATTAAGTGTCTTTGTTTCATTTTTTTAGGGTCAAGCTCATGTTTTCTCACTGTTGTACTTAAATAACCTTCTTCAAAACAGGCATGGATTGATTCCTTAATGTCACTTTCCAGTTTACTGTGCCTGCACATGTAAGATGTAGGTTGCTAGAGAGGATTGTAATTTGCAAACCCAGGGGTTCAGCTTTCTGCATTAGTCATATCTGAGAACCCTAATGTGCCAAATAGCCCAGCTTCTTATTATCCCTCAAAGAGTTATGTTTCATAGTTCTTACGTAATCTTTTCCTGCTAGGTTTCCTCTTCAAATATTTCCTCAAAATCTATCATAGCCTGGTACCCTTTAAAGTGTTCACAGTGAAGTGGGGGAAAGGGAATTAAATAGATGTTCCAGCAGATATTAGAGATATGAACAAAATACTAAGGGAATAGAAATAAACATCAATACAAGTTCACTAGGCAAAGAAGAGGGGCAGAATATTCCAAGTTGTAGGAACAACACATGCTAACCCACAGTTAGACACCAGCATGAATTGTCTAGAAAGTAAAAGAAACTTCTTGTGATTGGGCTTAAGAGTTTTGAGGGCATTGATGAGATATGGGACTTGGAAGTAGATTGGGGCCAGATTGTGAAGACACTTTATGCTATAATGAGAAAGAGAAAGAAAAAACTGTTTTGAATTTGACTTGATGGTTGTGCAACAATAACTTGACTCCTGAGTATTATGCTGGTTGCAGTTTTTTTTTTTTCTAGGAGATTCTGTTTCATTATGCATAAGACTCAGGTAATGCACATGTAATTCATTGATATAAAATTATTTATTGCTCAATTATGTTATATCTTGATGGTAAATACACAAGAATTCAACTTTTTAAAAATTGAAGCCTGAAGAGATAGAACAATATATAATATATGGAAGCAAATTAAAAAGTTGTAACTAGTTGATCTAGCACTACTATTAATTAATAATAATTAAAGAACAGGGCCTCACTATTGAAATGAAGAACTGAGATAACAGTATGAATAATTGACACTCAACATCCTCATTGACCTGAATACCTGAAGTTTTTAGCTTTAATGATGTAATTCATTGCCTCCAGGCCCCCATTTTGCTTTGCTGGTATACTTCTGTACAACATCATAACTATATTAGCTACCAGGAAGCAAATGACGTTTTCAGCAAAGATGTTCGGAAAAATATTTCAAAGGACATCTGAAAAACAGGAGAGTGGTAGTTAATGGGGTGAATTCCAACAAAAAACAGCACTTTATTTTTAATGCTGTCAGGTTATAAAATTACTTCGTATTTTAAGAAAAATTGTCCATTTTAATTATGCTTCAATTGCTGTAAATTTTTAAATGACCTCATAGCAAATAAGGACAGCTTTCTTTTCCCACAATTCTGTTTCCTAATATAATTTTATTCATGCATACATCTAACTATGAAAGTTTTCTTTACTTATATATTTGATTTTTGCTGTATCCTTTGGAGGGGCCTCATGTTTTTGTGAAGTTTCTGTTGAGGATACGGATTACATGAATCTTACTCGGATGCTTGTACACAAACAGAACCATTGAAAGCAACTATCAGAAGTTGACAATTTAGAGTAGAGATAGATTTTAAAAAACATGAATCGCTCTCTCTCTATATATATACACCCATATATATTTATAAAATTCTATATCTATCTATATCAATATATAGAAATATATACAGATATATGTAAACATATATATCTATATTTATCTATACATAGAGAGATATACATCTATGTATATATAGATATATCTTCATATTTTAAAAAGTTGAGTCTTAAGTTTAGAACAGATACAAAATGAAACAAAAAAGGAAGAAATAAAATAATAATAATAATAATAATAATAAATACTCTTCTTTTTTTCTCCTTGGTACATTAAAGTTAAAAATTGAATCAATGTCATTTCAGTATGAAATAGGGGTGATAGAAGTTGGGTATCAGCAGAGTAATTAAAAAATCAATGTGTTTTCTTGGTAAGATGGAATTTAGTCATAGTGGCCAGTTCCAAGAAATCTATTTATATCCAAGTTTCCTCAGACATGTATGGGAGTATGAAATGATTGAGTTTTAATTATCCTTGTAAGTAGCAAATTTCAAGTACAATTTCTACTGTGAATAGTTAAGAATATTATTACACTAATGTTCTCCAAGTGTGTAGGCACCAGAGATTTAAGAGAAAGAACATTTCTGTTTCACTGATTCTAAATACCTCACTTCATAGATTTTTCTCCCCCATTGGTTGGAAATTGCTTAATTCAACTTGTGTTCCTGCTGTTTCTGGAGCTCAGATGGAGTGCCTGCTTAAGAAACAATTTGTAGAAAACAACAATAAACTTTGCTTTCAAAGTTTTTGATAAGGTGTTCCCAGCTTCTCTAGGGAGCTTTTCACCCAAAATTTAATACCTAATGAGGCCTTGGTACCTACTCACCACTTTTATGACACACATCAGAAAGATCAAGGTATGCAGAGAAGCACAGGAGTTGGAAAATAGGTTTCAGCTCAACTGCCAGTCCCAATGGACTGTTAGTGAGGCCCTGGTTGAGATGATCAACAGGAAGAAGTGGCACAATTCATTAGCAATGTCTTCCATGCATGCAGGAGCTGAGGAGTCTGTAGCTATCCTTGTCTGGCTCATTAGAATAGGCTTTCAGGAAAGCATTCAGAGAAGGTAGATTCACATCATTTTGTCTTTCTTCCTATCTTTAAGGGCTAAGTTCTTCTACTTTACCTACAATGCCTAGAACAATTCTTTGAACATGAATATATATAGCAAACATTCCTTTGATTACTTCAGAGTCCCCAAGTAGGAAGTAATATCCTTTCTATTGATTTGCCATAAATGTCCCAGGCTCTAGGCATGTATTATCTGTAGTGTTATATTAAATCCTTTTATTTCCAAATGTCTATATTTTTATGACAGGAATATTCACTATAGTTAGGTCTTTGAAGAAAACATTTTCCCAAGAGTAAAATGGTTATAATCACATTTTACATTCTCATTTTCTTACTATATTTTATACATTAAGAATGGTTTTATATCATCTATCAAAACCTATAAAGCTATTAGTACCTTTTGGAAAAATTTTAATTAGCTTATTTGCTTTACTGTTTTCTACCTAAAAAGTGGAGAGTTGACACTTGACATTCTGCTTTAGAGAAATAGGAACGCTGATGAAGAAGATATTTGATGAGACAAGTTTGAGATGGTTCTCTAAGGAGAAATTCTAGAGCTATGTCCTTCTCACAGGCGGGAAAAAGGTGCTTCTGAATTAGCACTAGAGCAGCCATGCAAATTCTTGATCTATTGGTACTGAACACACCTGTGTGTTGCATTGTTCACCACAGTAGCCACCAGTCAAGAGTTAGGTTTAATTACGATTAAATTAAATTTAAAATCCAGTCTCTTTGTTATAATAGACACATTTCAAGTGTTCAATAGCTATAGCTCAGGAGTGGCAACCCTTGTGGGACAGTGCAGAGCAGATATACAACGTATCCATCATCATAGGACGTTCTGTTGGGAATCTCATTCTGAAGACTTCCCTATGGGTGAAAGATGGCCCACACTACTGCCATCACACGTGTGAACAACTGCTGAGCAGAGAAGTAGCCAGAAGGCAGTTATTTTTCTGATATATTTAGACCAGAGTTACCTTTCTCCATTTATTCTACAGATTAAAATATGTACTTGTAGATTGTCACAAAAGTCCTCCTATTTTAAGCCTGACTTATTATCCTTTGTTTCTCATAGTTACCTATGCTTTATCAATGAGGCTATGAGTTAATGAAGGTGGGAGATCTGACATAAACTTCTTTAATATTCCATATTCTTTTCCCTTCCCAGCTTTGGTGCCAAACAGACATTTGTTGAATTAAGCTATTTTTGGGCTAAACATTCTAAGTTATAGAGTAAAATGATCTGGCTATAATAAAGTTCAATTTTTAAAATTAGACACAGCATAAGATTAACAGCAACAACTAATAATAAAATAGAACAATTATAGCAAGTTATGTGAATGTGGCATCTCTATCTCAAAATATCTTACTGTACTGTACTCCCTTTGCTTGTGATGATGTGAGATGATCCCATATATGCCATGTACGATGAGATGAACCGTGGTGAATGACATAGGCATTGTGTTGTTGTGATAGGCCACTGCTTGAAAATTACTCAAACACAAGACCTTCAGTACAACAATAGTGTAAAATGTGGTACATAGTGCATAAAACATGGACATGGTGGACAAAGGGACAATTCACATCCTGGGCAAAACAGAGCGCAGAAATGTGAGATTTCATATATTGTTCAGAATGGTGTATAATTTAGGGAAACTATTGATAATTACGACGTGCTGTATATTTTTAGAAAGTTAGAAGGATTTTGAATGTTTTCATTACTAAGAAGTGATAAATGTTTGAGGCGATAGAGATGCTTATTTACCTTGATGTGAATTTTACATGTATAGAAATATCACAAGGTGCCTGACAATTTTAATATGTCAATCAAAAAAAAATAAGATTATTTATTTCTTGAACTTTTCTAGTTAATGTTTTTGGACTGAGGTTGACCCATGGTGTATTAGTCAGTTTTCCATCACTGTGAAAAATATACCTGAGATAATCAACAGATAAGTAGGAAAGTTTATTTTGGCTTGTGGTTGCTAAAGTTTCAGTTCAGGGTCACTTGGTCCTGTTGCTATTGGCCCATAGTGGCCCAGTACATTGTGGTGGGAGCACGTGGTAGTGGAGTTGTTTATGTTAAGGCAACTAGGAAGCAAAAAGAGAGAGAGGAGATAGAGCTGGGGTTCCAATATCCCATTCAAGGATATGCTACTAGTGATCTAACTTCCTTGTAGCTTCTACCACTTCAAAATAGTAGCACAGGCTTACAATCAAGCCTCCCACCCAAGGGACTTTGGGGGACTCCAAACTATAGCACCTGGGTAACAAACTACAGAAAGTGATATTCAGATAAGGGGAGACTACTGCATATAAAATAGAGTAAGTTAAATATATTTTTGAAGGGTAATAATGTTCTAGGACATATTGTTAAAAATCCTCATTAAGGACAGAGAATAAAGAGGGTCACAATTATTTTTGGAATTCTCTATATTTCTAAAGGATAATGAATGCATATGTATTTTTACATGCCTTTTGGACAATAAATAAATCTAGGGAAAATAGTTCAATAAGGTCATCCTGTACACTGTAATTGTAGCTTAAATTGAACAACTTAACACTCTGAAGCCAGTTTAAAAAAAAAAAAAGGAACAGACGCAATTCTTTGAAGTGGTTATATGTGCATAAAGCTTCTCATCTCCTTGAGCAAAAAGCAAGAAAAAAGGTTACATTTATTAGGGACTGGAAAATATTTGTACCGTGGGACAACTGCTTGTTTGCAACATTAGGGAAAAGTTATAGAAATGTTTTATTTGCAGTTTTTAATGGAATTGTGATTATTTCTGACTTTTATAGTCAGTTCTGCCTTTGGATTGTCTTCTACCCAAGAAACACACCCCGTGTAAGTGATAAGTCTGGTCCCTTGCCTCGCTGCATGCACAGCCAGCCTCTGCTGATGCTGGAGCACATGAAGTCCACAGATTAGCAGCAGCTAGGCAGTCAAAGGCTCAAAGGATGGTTGACTGACTCAGTGAATAAAGCTTTGGACATTACATTACCTCTGGCTTGGAGCATACGGAATCAGTCCTGCAGCTCTCAAAGGGGCGGGGAAAGAAACTTCCACAAGCTTGGCATGGCTAGTCTGTGTGTGCTGAACCAAAAAGCCAACCGAACAAAGACATCTAAATTTACAGCTCTAGTTAAAAAGCTGAGAGGTTAATACAGGATACAGAAAGCACCTTTCAAATTACATTTCTTTGCACATTTTAATGTGTGCTTATTCTGGTTTATAAAAACATTTTATAATCTCTATATTTCTTTTTTCTTTTTTTTTTTTTGCGGTGCTGGGGATCGAACCCAAGGCCTTGTGCTTGTAAGGCAAGCACTCTACCAACTGAGATATCGCCCCAGCCCTAATCTCTATATTTTTACATTCATATCTCTATGTCTATATCTCTCTACCTAAATCTATTTCTATACCTATATTTATTCATTTTTCAGGTCTAACTGTAAATTATTTCTGAATTTATTCAGAAATAAATTGATTTCTATAGAGAGAAATAAAATACATAAGTAATATAATACCACTCTTTAAAAAATAGACCTGTAATTTATACAATAAAATTTTACATTTATTTTATGATAGCTCTTTAGATTATGTAGAAGGAAATGAGACTGGGGTTATGTAAAATGGTGGAACGAGACAGACATCGTTACCCTATGTACATGTATGATTGCACGAATGGTATGAATCTACATCATGTACAACCAAAGAAACAAAATGATGTACCCCATTTGTGTACAATGAATCAAAATGCAGTCCATAAAAAAATAAAAAAATAATAATTAAAAAAAAAGATAGCCATTACTATTACAAGGGCATTGAATTTTTGGCATCTAATTTGACCCCTTTCATAATCAAGCACATCATATAAATTTCAGATTTCTTCCACAATTATATTTTCAGTCCTTTATTTTGAACAATGTTACTCAGAAACAAAATGACTCTTCAGAGGTTGCCTATGAACTTAGATAATTATGAAGAGCAGTCGTTTGAGTTTTGAAATTAAAATTCAACAAATTAAGATAATTTAATAAAAGAGGAAAAAATATAGTGATAAACAGGGATTCTGGATCCAACTGCCCAAGTTCAAAACCTTGACTTACCATTTACTAGTTTAGTAATGCTGACCAAATTACTTAACCTTTTTGCACCTCAGTTTCCTCATTTGTTAAATGAGGGTAATGATAGTACCCGATAGAGTTGTTGAGAGTGTTAAATGAATTTATACATGAAAGTTTTAGACTAGTGCTTGACACATAGTGAGCACTGTTTAAGTGATGGCTATTATGATTGGCATTGTAAGTTAAAAGTTTTAAATAGATATTTTGTTATGATAATATTGGTGTTATAGTTTGGATATGGAATGTAACTCAAAGGCTTATATGTTGAAGGTTTGGTTCCTAGCTTGGGCACTCTTAGGAAGTGGTAGAAACTTTATAAGTTGGGCCCTACTTGGTAAATCCCTGGAGGTGTGTCTCTGAAGGCTGTAGTTTGCCCCCCACCAATTCCTTCCCTCTCTCTTTTTCCCAGAAACCATGAGGAGAGCAGTTTGTTCCAGCACAACTTCCCACCAGCATGTACTGTCTCACCACAAGTCCACAGAAATGGGGTTAAGTGATTGTGCATTGAAATCTCTGAAACTTTGAGCCTTTCATCCTTTAAGTTGATTTTCTCAGGTATTTTCTCACAGCAACAGAAAGCTGACTAGAAGAATAGGAATATTCAGGTGATGAATATTATGCCTCAAAACTTGCCAAAATTAAATTTGCTTTCTTAGAAGTAAGTTTTTCCAAAGATTCTTCACCAAGATAAAACAAGCCTATAAGAGTTATGATTTAAAAATATGTATTTGGATTCAGTATATGGAAATTGATAATGTATTTTCCCATCTTTTCAATTTCTACATATGATATAATTATTCAAGTTTTTAAAAAAAATTTGAAAATTTTTATTTTAATTGAATTATATATTTTTATTAATATTTTAGAAGCCTATCATATTTACTGTCATAAAGTTTAACTTAATTTAAAATGCCTTCAGTTTAGCTTAAACCTTTCATTTAATACTTACATTTTTTCATGTAATCTTTAGTCTGACATTTGCTGCATAAAAGTTATGCTTGTTTATTGTAGAACATTTAGAAAATTATTTTTAAGAAACTCCAAGAATTAAATGAAAATCACTTGCAATATGGATACCCAGAGATAATCATTTTTCAAATTTCTGTGTATCACACTTATACATGTCAACTGGGGTCATACCACACCTCCCTTTAGAGCAATAGAATATAGTGGGAGACAGGGTGCCCAGAGATTGTAAGTGGGGAGTAAGGTCAAACTGTCAGAGTTCAAATCTTGGCTCTATCATTTACTGGTGCTTTGAGCTAAAGAAATTACTTATCCTCTGTCAATTTCATTGTCCTCACCTCTACATACAAAAGATTGTAAATGTTATAAAACATTCTTTGCTAAGAACTTTTTATTATCTTTAACAATATATCATAAAGTTCTGTTTTTGATATTAATCATGTTAATAGTAAAATCATAAAAGTTAATAATAATAAACATGATTACTAAATATTTTTTGAAATAGGGACTTTAAAGGGAGCATTATTTCTAAGCATTACACTATGAATACTGTAATAATTTGTGGTAGTTAGTTTTTTTTTTTTTTTTTTTTGTACTCTAGGTGACAGAAAACCAACTCAAAATGGCCTTAATAATAAGGATTCTTTTCACTCACATAGCAAGTAGTCTTGAGGTGGACAGTGGCACACTTCCAGGCATTGCATCAAGGAAACAGTAGGACCCTGACTAATGTCCTTTATGAGAGCAAGGGAAACTTTGCCAGAGTCTGACTGGCTTTCATATTTCATTGGCCACAATGATGTCACATGCTCATTTTAAATCACACAATGGAGATGGAAGAATTTTGACGGACTTAAATTTTTCTGACTTGAGAAGGCTCATCCTCATAGAAGCCCATACCTGCCTCATACATGAATTAAATTGAGATTCTATTGCACAAAGAAATGAGAGAAAGGCTTACAAGTGTCCAGTAGTGTCTGTCATTTTTGGTAATTTTGTTAGACTTTTGTTAATTAAAAATATTGTCATAATCTCTCATCCCATAGAAAACTCATTTGTGCACATCTTTACTTGTGTGCCTAATTCATCTTCCTAGGAATGGAATTCTTAGGTAAAATCTCTGGTTTAAGTCTCTTAATGTATTATTGTTAAGTTATCCACCAAAAATTATAGCAATAGTCTTTTCACTAATTATTCACAAGTTTACCATTTTCTTACATCCTAGCTGACAAATGGCTTGCCAATTTATGGGTCTTTACCAGATAGAAATTGGTATTATTTGTATTTATTGATATTTTTTCTGAAAACTAGCTCCTTGCTAGTTTTTAATATATGGATTATGGATTTTTTTTTCAAGTTTTCTGTGTGAATAACCACATAATGCAGGAATGTTAAAAATGACAGTTTTCCGTCCTTTGGGTATAGGCCAAGGAGTGGGATAGCTGGTTCAAATGGTGGTTCCATTCCAAGTTTTCTAAGGAATCTCCACACTGTGTTCCAGAGTGGCTGCACTAATTTGCAACCCCACCAGCAATGTGTGAGTGTACCTTTTCCCCCACATCCTTGCCAACACCTATTGTTGTTTGTATTCTTGATAACCACCATTCTAAATGGGGTGAGATGGAATCATAGGGTAGTTTTTATTTGCATTTCTCTTATTACTAGAGATGTTGAACATTTTTTCATATATCTGTTGATTGCTTGTAGATCTTCCGTGAAGTGTCTGTTAATTTCCTTAGCCCATTTGTTGATTGGGTTATTTGTATTCTTGGTGTAGAGTTTTTTGAGTTCTTTATATATTCTGGAAATTAGTGCTCTATCTGAAGTATGAGTGACAAAGATTTTCTCCCACTCTGTAGGCTCTCTCTTCACATTGCTGATAGTTTCCTTTGCTGAGAGAAAGCTATTTAGTTTGAATCTATCCCAGTTGTTGATTCTTGCTTTTATTTCTTGTGCTATGGGAGTCCTGTTAAGAAAGTTTGATCCTAAGCCAACATGTTGAAGATTTGGACCTACTTTTTCTTCTATAAGATGAAGGGTCTCTGGTCTGATTCCAAGGTCCTTGATTCATTTTGAGTTGAGTTTTGTGCAGGGTGAGAGATATGCAGCCACATCAATGTTCAAAACTGCTCAATTCACAATAGCCAGATTGTGGAACCAACCTAGATGCCCTTCAATTGATGAATGGATAAAGAAATTGTGGTGTATATATATACAATGGAATATTACTCAGCCATAAAGTATAATGAAATTATGGCATTTGAAGGCAAATGGATGAAATTGGAGAATATCATGCTAAGTGAGATAAGCCAATCTCAAAAAACCAAAGGACGAATGATCTCGCTGATAAGCGGATGATGACACATAGTCGGGGGTGGGAGGGGGGCAAGAATGGAGGAAGGAGGACTGTATAGAGGGAAAAGAGGGGTGGGAGGGGTGGGGGGAAGGAAAAATAACAGAATGAATCAAACACTATTACCCGATGTAAATGTATGTTTACACAAATGGTACACCTTTACTTCATGTACAAACAGAGAAACAATATATATCCCATTTGTTTACAACAAAAATAAATAAAAAAAAATAAGTCAGAGAATAAAAAAAAATGACAGTTTTCTTCTATTCTTCATACTGTCACCTGACTTTGTTGCCTGCACCATGGTGTCCAGGACAACAACCTCCAGGACAATGTTGATAAATGTGGAAATCCTGGCAAGTTTTGTCTGATTCTTACCTTTTAGGAGAATGCTTCCAATGTTCAGTGTTTGTGAATATTTTTTTCTTCTTTTTATAAATATTTATCATCAGATAATTTTTCTTATTATAGTAAAGATCTTTTAATGTTAAGAAGAAGTATTTAAATTTATCAAAAGACTTTTCTGCATTTCTTGAGATGATTTATAATGTTGTTCCCATAATTTATTACTTGGGTAAATAACATTTAGCATTTTCTAATGCTAAATCACCTTGAAATTCCTGGGACAACTCCATTTTAATTATGGTAAATGATAATTTTATCTATCCTGGATAAATATAAGACCCCTCTGTGGTTCTCTGAAGGTATTTAAAAGACCAAACTAAAGCAGCTGGAATTTTCACTGTAGAAGGTAAGACTCTGATTACAAGATTTGTTGCTGAAATTGTGACTGTATATTTATTCTCTTTGTGGTTTGAGGCATGGGCTGAGGAGCTAAGAAAAAATTAAGGCTGTGTTGATTGCTTTAGCAAAGTAGTCCAAAGATGTGCTACCTGCAGTAAATGTGGCAAAAAAACAGTTATTGTCTCAATATTGGAAAACATGTAAATCATCTGAGTTTGATGGGATCTCTAATTAAGGCACACTGATCACCTGTGTTTAGAGTTGAAGGGTCATTCCCTCTGTCGTGTGAGGGAATTAGGATCTTAAATCAATACCATAAAATAATGTAATATGAATAACATAAAGCTGACATAAAATGTCAATATAATGATCTCATAGAATAGCTAATTTGCTAATTATTTCCTCAATAGATGACAGGTAAATGCTTCTTTCTAATGAAAGATATGGAAAAGAGAAATTAGTTTTTAAAAAAGAGATATTGATAACAGTTTGAAAGAGAGATAAGTTATGATCAAGAAGGAAGAACTCAGGGGACACAATATTCACTGAACACCTATTAAGTTTTAGGAAATGTATTCATGCTATGTCTGTTCACTCAAAAATAATCGAGTAGCCCCTACTTCATAAATAAAAGAACTGAAACCTAGAAAATTTAAGCATCTTGCAGAAATTGTGTAGGCAATAAGGGACCGAGTTGAAATCAAATAAAGTCAAGTCACCTGTAAAGTCAGGGACACCTTTTCCTTTATCAAACTAGAGAATATGAAAGAGACTTAATGAGGACATATAATGGGGGGTGGGAGGAGTTAGCGTTAGGGTTAGGGTTAGGTTTAGGATTAGGCTTAAGGAGGGTGGTAAGAATGGAGGAAGGAAGGACTGTGTAGAGGGAAAAGAGGGGTGGGAAGGGTGGGGTGGAAGGGAAAAAAACCAGAATGAATCAAACAACATTACCCTATGTAAATTTATGATTACACAAATGATATGCCTTGACTCCATGTACAAATAGAGAAACAACATGTATCCCATTTGTTTACAATAAAAAAAAATGACCTCTGATAAGTGAGCATATGCTAAGGAAAAGGGTTTAAGGTAATTTACTTGTGATGGAATCTATCTTGAGTGGAATATGTGTATTCTTTAAGTTTGGCTTTCACATTTATGTACTTTCTCACAATATAGCCACTTGCTTCTTTACCATTTTGTTGTGCTGATGTTTAAAAATGAAAAAGTATCTTTCCAGTGTCATTCAGTTTTCCTTTCTGAAAAAAGGTGGGATAGGAATATAGGGCTAGATAACTACTTGGAGTAACTACTTGAGAATAATCCAGTTATTGCTCATGTTGTGTGTCAATATTTTTAATTTTTTAAAAAATCTACCTTTTTTCCCAGTAGAAAAAATGCAAAATAAGTTAAATAGAAAAAGAACTTTGCAAATACCTAAAGGAAATTCAATCTGACTGATGAACAAAAATTGAGAAAAATAAACATGTAATTTTCAAAATATGAATTCAAAAATTTTGTTTAAAAGTATAATGCAATTTAATTATAAAATTAAATAAGCTTGAGAAAGTGGAAATTCCCATATTCAGGTGGCTGGTGAAAAAGTTGATTTAACAGACTGCTTTCTGGAGGGCAATTTGGCAATACGTACCCAAAATATCTAAAATATGTGCACACTATGACCCTATGTACAGAGTGCAGAATAAAGAGCGGAGTGCAGAACATGTGCTACTTGTCTCTAGCAGAAACAGATTTACTACAAGTTAGTAAGAAACTTATGGAATCACTAAAACAGATGAAGATATCAAGGTTGAGCTTCCAAAAATGACTCCTGCTATGGTTTGGATATGATTTGAATATGTCCCCAAGGGTTCGTGTGTAAGAAAAACTTGATCCTCAGTATGGTGATGTTGGGAAGCAGTGGAACCTTTAAAAGGTGTTTAATGCAAGGTGATTAAATTATTGGGGACCTTGTACTTGGAAGTGATTACTATAGTTCCTGTGGCACCTCAGTTAGTTCCCACAAGAGTAAGATGTTATAAAAATAACAAGATTGGCCCCTCTGGTCTCTTGACTTTCTCTCTTTCATTCTGTCTTTCTTTTGTGTATGCTCCCTCTCACTATGAGATCCTCACCAAAGCCAAACTGATGCCAATATCATGTCCTTGGACTTTCAAAACTGTGAACTAAAATAAACAAATTTTCTTTATACATTACTCAGCCTCAGACATTTTTCTATAGCAATGAAAAGTGGACTAATATGACTCAAAGACCCTCGCAGAACAGCTCACCAAGGGCAAGTCACTGAAATGGCCTGTCAAGCTGGAAAGCTGATGCTTTTAGTGATGGTTCTGGAAACTTGCCACTTCTGCCACAACTGGTGTTAAATGGAAACCCTGAGTACATTTTCTTTCCCCAGTTCTGAATCTGAGATTCATGAAAGAACTTGTCATTGCAGAATGTATATGACCTCTGCGAATTCAGCTGATGCAAGTTACAGTCTTTTAACTTTAGCAAAATAAAAAGACATTGTAGGGTATTAGACTAGATATTGATGAGACAACCCTCAATTTCTGACACACCCAGCAATCCTACCTCTAGAAATTGATTCTAAAGAAATATGACTATTTCCAAATATATAACTGAAAGAATATTCATTATGCTGTTATTTGAAATAGTAAAAAATTGGGAAACAAATGACCCAAAATAGGTCATTGATATTACTTATGGAATAGGATAAAATCATCAAACATGAGACTATAGATGAAAATAAAGATGACTTTGGGTTTGGCAAAAAGTTTATAGATACAATACAAAAACAATTCATGAAGAAAAAAAATGATAAGCAGGATTTCATTAAAATGAAAAACTTCTGTGAAAGATGATGTCAAGAAAATGAAAAGATAAGCCACAGAGTGGAGGAAAATCTTTGCAGAAGACTTATCTGTTAAAATATACAAGGAACTATTAAAATGCAACAATAAGAAAACAAACAACTCGATTTAAAAAATGGGTCCAAGACATTAACAGACCCTTCACCAAAGAAAAAGCACAGATGGCAATTGTATGAAAAGACATTCAACATCATATCTTATTAGGAAATAGGAAATTGAAAGAATAATGAGATATAACTACATACCCATTACAATGACTAAATTCCAAACAGTGATAATAGAAGGAGCTGGTGAAGATGTGTAGCAATAGGAACTATAATTCATTGCTGATGGAAATACAAAATAATACAGATATTTTGCAAGACAGTTGGTTGGGCAGTTTCTTACAAAGTTGAGCTCTTCAACCATAGGATTCAGCAAGGTATTTACCTAAGTGAGATGCAATCTTATGTCCATATAAAAACCCGTATGCAAATGTTCATAGCAACTTTTTCATAATTTCCCCCAAACTGGAATTAACCAAGATATTCTTCAACAGATGAGTGGATTAACAAACAGAGAAACATCCAGACCATGGAATATTATTCAGTGATAAAAGTAAATGAGCTATCAAGCCGTGATGGAGCATGGGAGAAAATTAAATTCATATTGCTAATAAAGAAATCAGTCTGGAAAGAGTACATACTTTCAACTGCATGATACTCTGGAAAAGGCAAAATTACAGCATGGTAAAATGATAGGAATGGAGGAAAAAGAAATGAATAGAAGGGACTCAGGGAATTTTTGGGACAGTGTAACTATTCTGTAAAATACTTTAATGATAGATATATGATGTTATGCATTTGTCAAAATTTATAGAACTATACAAAAAAAGATCAAAAGTGAATCTTTTTTCTATTTATTTATTTATTATTTGTTTTTTCTAGACATATATGCAGTAGGGTGTATTTTGACATGTACATACATAGAATAAGTATAACTTGTTCCAGTTAGGATCCCATTAGTGTGGTTGTATTTAATGTGGTGTTACATTGATCATGTATTCATATGCAAGGATAGGAAAGTTATGTCCAATTCATTATACTGTCTTTTCTGTTCCCATTCCTCCTCCCTTCCCTTTGTCTAGTGCAATAAACTTCTATCTTCCCCTCCTTTGTTGTGAATTAGCATCCACATATCAGAGAGAACATTATGCCTTTGGTTTTTTGAGAATGGCTTATTTCACTTAGCATAATATTCTCCAGTTTCATCCATTTATCAGCAAATGCCATAATTTTGTTTTTCTTTATGTAGTATTTCACTGTGTATATATACCAAATTTTCTTTATCCATTCCTCTGTTGTAGGGCACCTAGTTTGGTTCCAATGCTTGGCTATTGTGAATTGAGTTGTTATAAACATTGATGTGGCTGCATCATTATAGTGTGCTGATTTTAAGTACTTTGGGTATAAACAGAGGAGTTGGATAACTGGATCACAAAGTGGTTCCATTCCATATTTTCTAAGGAATCTCCATACTGCTTTCCAGAGTGGTTGCACCAATTTGCAGTCCCATTAGCAATGTATAAGTAAACCTTTTTCCCCACATCCTAACCAATATTTATCGTTACTTGTATTCTTCATAATTGCCAACCTGACTAGGGTGAAATAGAATCTCAGTGTAGCTTTGATTTGCATTTCTGTAATTGCTAGAGATGTTGAAATATTTTCATTTTTTTTTGACTATTTGTCTTTCTTCTTCTGTGAAGTGCTTGTTCAGTACCTTAGTCCATTTGATTGGGTTATTTTGAGGGTTTTGGTGTTAAGTTTCCAAAAGCGAACCTTATTGTGCCTTAGTTAATATTGATGTATCAATAGTAGCTCATCAATTGTCATAAATGTACCACATTAATACAATATAATAATAGGGGAAACTATGTGTAGGAAGAAAGGGTGTAGGGGAACCCTTTGTACTTTCTGCTTTTCTGTAAGTCTCAAACTGCTCTAAAAAGTCTGTACATTTAAAAACTGAAGTCATAGAAGACTATTGTTGTGAAAACTGCTTAAAATAGGTCAGTTGAATAGAGCATACAAAGTTCTATTGCCCTATTTTATTGAAATATGTGTGCATGCTCTCATGCACACATACATTTGTGAACACACACATGTATTAACTCATGGCTAAAGACTAGAATATCTAAACTAAACTGTCAACATCACTGTCTCTGAACTATAGAATAAAATGAATTTTTCTCATTTTTTATGTCTGAATTTCCCAAAAATTTTACAGTGAACTCTGTGCAATGTTTTTTGAAAAGGAAATAAGCAGGTTTTTTTTTTTTTTGGTAAAGTTTCTATCAAAATATCCACTTGAAATAATAATTTTAATTGATAAATTCTGTTGATAGAATTGATAGTCAAATTTCTCCCACCCATGTTCCCTACTCAAGATGATTTTCATTTTCCTTACATTGTGTACATGTGTATGAACCCTCATTCCATATCTCACACTTGGAGTCTTTCTTGAAACTCATTCCCTTACCCTCAATGTATGTGGCCATTGATATCCTATTTTCCTTCAAGACCTTAATCAGTTTCTTGAAACATTTCCTGTTTTATTTTATTTCTGCAGGAATCCATCCATCTCTTCTGTGGTCCTCTAGAACTGTGCTAAGACTCCATTACAACACTTTTTATAATCTTCTTTGTGCTGTGTGAGTGATGCCCACATCTGTTTTCCTCCATAGACCAAAATATCCTTTGGAAAAGGGACTATGCTTTTGTATCACCTAAAACACACAAAGTGCAGATCTTTGCACAATGAATGGCTGTTAAATTGAATTGATTTAAATTACATTAGAAGTCATTTGAAAGTGCTAGCAAAATACCATTAATGGTGTCTGTGTAAGATGCTTTGAATTAAATGTGAGGACAAATACATTAATGCTAACATGCTCTCAAGCAAACACCACCAGCTCTGCGGTGAAGATTATCAAACATCAGCTTCCCTGCCCGAGACTTGTGATTAGAATGCCTGATTCTGCAAGTTCAGATCAAGTCCACTCTTCTCACTGGGCCCAGATCAGAAGACTAAATCATAAGATCAATGTGAGAAAAAGTGAAATGAACACATAGTTTGGGAAGAAGTGATCTGAATCATTTTATATGTAAGAACATGACTGTGTTACTGCAAAGACGACTGTGAGGGAAATGGAGGAAATGATGTGTGACCCCCTTCTCTTTTCCCCCTCCCCAAAGCCAAACTAACAAACGACGAGAAGCCAGAGTTTCCTTTTCTGAAAATCAAATAATCTTCCTCTAAAAGTGGTTATTTGATCATCATTATATAGGGGGACATGTAAAATGTGGTTTGACATCCCTTCAGGAAAGAAACTGATATGTTAGTACTCTAAGGTCCTCTGTGAATTGGTGAAGGCTCTTAATAATAACTTTTAATTTATTAGTAATGGAACAAACATCAAATGGTATTGCCTGTAATGCATTTTTAAGAATTCACTATTATTTCCTATTATAGAAACATGTATTCATATATAAACCCAAGATGCTGTCCATGGTCCTTAGGCTCACAGAATACCAAAGTAGCAAAAGCCTAGATATAAAAGAACCAGAAGAGAAATCTTCACTGAGCATAATCATTTAATTTTCCACTTGGTTCAAGAAGAAATATTTTACTTAATTTCTTATTTGTTCATTTTTATATAAAGTTGTGGCCTATATGGACTATAAATCACTGACCCCTTTTACACTAACTATTTAATGTCATATATATTTCAGTCTAGTTTAATACAGTTGAAAAATAGGCTTTGTGTAATAGTAAAACAATGAAACAAACCATTAACTCCTCAGAAGATCATGGTGGCCTGGCAAGACCTGATGTGTGTGTGTGTGTGTGTGTGTGTGTGTGTGTGTGTGAGAGAGAGAGAGAGAGAGAGGGAGAGAGGGAGAGAGAGAGAGAAAGTGCTCATTTTTTTTTTTTTTTGTCTAGCATATGCATTCTGATGGATTCTGTTACTTCATTGTATACAGGGAGACACTGAAAGAAATATAAAAAAAAAGCCTTTACACATGATATACGTACAAAATGTACTGACTTCTTTAGTTGAAAAACTTACTTCTTTTAAGATACTTAAAAATAGCAAAGTATTCCAGCCTATAATTATAAAAAAGTGTTGCATCTCTTGATAGCAGTTTTGCTTAGATCAATTGTTTTCACTGTCATTGTATCATGCATCTTGATGACATTTCTCAATACAATGAAAATAACATGCCAAGTAAACAAAATAATTTTAAATCTAGAAACAAAACTCAGGACTTAATTTTTTTCCTCTATGCTCAAATATTCAGGCTGAGATTGGACTGGACAGATGATACAGTGCAGTAAGCACTAAAATTTAGAAGTATGATAAGATCAGCTATAAGAGTGCTACTTTTAGTTTGAATTCTTTCCATTTATCATCTTGTGTCACACCTGAAATACTATCCAAATTCAGTGTATATTTGTAATGTGTGGTAATCTAACTTTATAGGGAATAGTCTAGTGATCCTCGTTTACTATCAAGATGTAATGCTGGTGATTAAATTACAGATGACACACCACATCAATTCTTATTAGAGATGTGCAGGCAGTGAAATGTTTACATTTCAGTGGATGATTTGAGGCACTCTCTCACCCATTTCTCATTATATTAAACTTGGTGATTATCAGTGAGTACTTCAGACTGCACTTGCCCAAGTTACACATTTGGTATCTTATTAAGGGAGGTTTTGATATATTTGCATCTAGTCCTTCTCTATCTGGTTGTAAATATTAAATGAGAAAATGCATATCAGAATAGTTTAAAGTCTTGTAAAATGGGGCATTATATTTGTGCAACAAATATTAGCATCCATTATGTATTGGGCATTTCTTTAGGTACTGGGGATAAATATTAGAAAAAAAGTCCCTGCCCTCACAAAGCTTATATTCTAGTGAGGGGGGGCAGATAATAAAGAAGTGAAATATGCAGTGATCCTTAGTGGTATTTTTATCTGTAGGACAAGGTGGGTAGAGAGTGACAGGGATAGATATGAAGAGCGGAAATTTAAAATGGGTTGGTAAGAAAAGTTCTAATGAGAAGGTGGCTTTTAAACAAAGACCTAAGTCAGGGAAAGACTTTCCAGGCACAGGATGTAGCTAGTTCTGTCGGCAGTTTGGGTGTTATGTTGGAGGAAGAAGTCAAAGAGACTAGTGTGAGTAAGGGGGCCAGTAAGGAGGTAAGACAGATAAGGTGATACAGAGAAGAGATGGTGTAGAAGCTTGGGAATGGATAAGCACATAGGATTGCCACATGACAACTGTAGGCCAGTGGAACATGAGCATATTACAGTTGGTAGCTCCCTTAATAACCTGTGTCACAGGGTGCTTAAGATGAAATGATATAAAATACAGAATGCTCTTTGGATCTATAATGTGCATGAAGCCTGGTGCAGAGCCTTGTAATCCCAGGTAGTAGGGAGACAGAGGTAGGAGGATCTCAAGTTTGAGGCCAGCGTGGGCAACTTGCCAAAACGCTTTCTCAAAAAAGAAAGATAAGAAATGTGCGTGAGGCTCCTATAAGTCTCTGTCAAGTCTCTACTAGTTTCCTAGAAATGGTCCCTTATCTCTACAAAGGCTGAATTCTAAGCCTTCTGCTTGCCCAGAATTGACAAATTGGCCAAAGTAAAATATCTAAAGAAGTCAGGTCTGTTTTAGAAATTCTTGTCTTTTCTAAGTTTTAGCACCACGGGATTCTTTTGCCTCACCGGCTCTCTGCTAACTTTGAAAAAATGATTTCATAGTAGTTCTTGGTGGGATTACTGATCTTCTGCTAATCACTCCATACCATCCAGAAGTGAGAATATTCAGATGACATTTAAAGTTACAAGATTTGTTGAGATATCAAAGGGAGTGAATAAAATACAGGATTGGGTACTGAAATCTGGAACATTTCAAAAGTGAGAGATATCCACCATACAAGGAAAAAATATCATATTCTCTGTAATATTGAATGTATTTAAAATAATCATATCTTTATTTATTACTACTTTCCATATTTTCAATATTTATACTTTCTCTTTCCAAAAAATTAGCTGATTTGTTATTTTGCTTGACTATGGAACTCAAGTTGGCCAGTTTCTCTGGTATTCTAATAATTTCCTTTTCTTTCACATATACAATTATTGGTAGTTTTATTCATGGATTAAAGGCAAAAATATTATCGATGTGAGTGAAATTTAAATATGAATAGACTAGTAGTAACTCTTGAAACCAGTGTGTTCAATCTGTTCTAACTATTGTATCAATTAGTATTCTAGTGAGAATGAGAGGATAGTCCAACTCAGAAAATTCAAGAAACACTTAAGGAGGAGACAGTTTTTAAGAAAAGAGCAGGGAAAACACACAGGATGACATCAAAGTAGAAACTTGAGACATCTTTGTCCTGAAGGAGCAAAAGAAGAGATCAGTTACTAGAACTGGGAGATACCACAACCAGGTGCCCTAGGAAGCTGGCAGTGGCCCACTAGCAAGATTATCTCAATCTTCCCTTCTGTCTTTGCTTCTTTTTCCCAGTGGGAAGTCAGAAAACAAGATAACCTATTGAATTTATTTTTATAAATAAAAAGCTGGAACAATACAGTTCTGGGTCTCTTTATTTTCCTCTATCTCCTTTCCCCACATTGAAAAATGGCTCCCAGGTGAACATAGCTGTCATACTTCCTGGACCAATAGAGTATGCCTTTAGAATTAGTTATACAACTCTGTAAGTTCATTTACTAGAACTCTTATATCAAAGTTGATAAAACTCTGAAGATACAAATTGGACTTAACAACATACTTTATATGAACATATCCTAAATATAAGTTTCAGGTATTTCCTCTTTTAAGCATTTTTCGTATCATAAAAATCTATCTTGACATGTAGCATACATATACAAAAAGAGTTTGGGCGTAGTTTACTTCAACAGAAATATCAGAAAGCTAGATGGCGTAGAAGGTGGGTAACTAACTTACATTAATCTTGTTGCTCCTCTTAAGAGTTCAGGCTAGAAACTTGGAGGCTGAATGTTTACTCTTTACTTTTGTTTTGAAAAGTAAATTTTTGGAAGCTTCGATACAAGTTTTAATCTCAACTCACCCTTCACATTTAATTGATATTGTAATGTAATTTCACTGTAAATATCAATAAAGAAGTTATAATGCCAATGGACATGGAGATTGAGCTAGACATCTCAGAGTAATGGGCTACTAAAATATCATGATTACATAATTGATTTTGTAAATAATCCAAAATCCTGACTCAGAAAGCTGCCTGGAAGGCTCGTAATGACTGTTTGTAGGGCTCTGACCTGAATGGAGTGGTCTATAACAGAACTCATTGCCCTTCAAAAATCTTCTCCTCTTCCTGTTTTTTTTTTTTTTTCTTATCAAAGATGTCATAATTCTCCAGTGACCCAGAGACAAAACATTGAAATGATGTATTCATTCATTCATTAAATCAATAACAATTTATCAAATGTACTGTCTAGGAGATAAAGACAAATGAGGTTGAGCAGGTCTCATGACGGAGCTCAATCTGCTTGGAATGTGGAAAAGTTATTGTTGTAAGTCTTGTAATAGATTTTTGTTCAGTGTTTGCTTTAAGTCTTGAAAGACACCAAAAGACCCTATGTGTATACATGTGTGTAAAAGAGGCTACTGCAGAGAAAGTTTATTCCCCTTTTTCAAACAAGGACCACATTCCCTTGATCTCTCAAACAGTTCTTGGAAATCATTCTTTCTTCTTTATTAGTGACTGCAATGACCATAGTTGAGCCCTTACTACCTTCTATTGGGCTTAGAGCGGCCGTGCCTCATCTCTCTTGACTTTCAAGTTCTCCTGCCAACAACCCCCACTACCAAGTATTGCCAAATTGTTTTTCTGGAACACAGAGTCTCTATCTAATACTTGATCTCACCTACTCCTCTGCTCTAAATTTATTAGTATTCTAGTATTTATCTTGTTCAGTCCTAGAGTGACCTTCCTTGCTCATTCGCCATTACCATCTTTGGAAAGTTTGCCAATTCTTCAAGGGCCAACTGGAAGTAAATACTCTCTCCTTTAAGCTCATGATTTTGGGTATTTTTTGTATTTTTTTCATAGTACCTAAGATATTCTGTTTTGTTTTTTATTTATGCTTTATCTCCCTTTCTGGATTGTGAGCTTTTTGAGGCCCCTGTTCACATTATTTATTTTTCTGTATCTATTACAGCAAATGGTGTGATGTCTTTACAGATGAGGGGAAGGGGAATTCAAATGTTTTTAAATTAAATCATGCAAGCATTCCAAAATATCAGAGCAGACTAGAGATAAGCTCTAATTTGATCTGGTATTAACAGATTTTGATGCTAGATGGAGTGACACTGCAAAGACAATACATTTGTCTTCTATTAGGTATGTTCAGTGATTAAAGGCATATTTCAGTGAAAGCAACAAAAGTTATAAATTTATACACATTAAATTCATATAGCAAAATATCATTGAAAACATTTAGCAAACTTGTATGTTTCCAGATGTCTAGTGAATTCGAAAGTAAATGTGATCTTTTGTAGCCTAGATGTTGCATGCTGAAACTAAAGTTTTAAAACCAAAGACTTCACTTTTTCAAAATAATTTGAATTTAGTCATTTTGTTTTCATGTAAAAAAATTTATGCAGATATATTTTGAAATACAAATTCTTTAACTTAAAAAGAACCCATTTCTTCCCCCATGTTAGAGCTGTCAAAAAGAAGGAGAGATTTGGTAAACTGCATGTCACTATCAGCCATTGATAGCCAGTGATTTGTTCCAAATCCAAAGGCTAAACCAAACCTCATGCTGCTGTATGTCAGATACAATTGGTCCACAGTCAAAGTTTTACAGCTCAGACAGGGCACACTTTATCCTTCAGGCTGCTACTTAAGATAGCCATGACCCTGAGGAGAACCAGTCAACAAAACAGACAGACAAGAGGATGTGATTTGTATGCATCCCTGAGCCAGCTCACATCACCCCTGACCTACAGGTCAGGCTGCAAATGACAGCAGGGTGCATGCACCTGATCAGACAGAATATTCTCATTATAAAGACTGGGAAGAAGAAGCAACTCCTCTGTGTTTACCCACAGACCAGATGCAATCTACCTAGGAAATGAGTTAAAAAAAATACTGATTTAGCTCAACAAGAAGATGTGACCGACATGTAAGTGCCTTATAAAAATTTTAAAGCAATGATTTATCCTGATAAAGTTGGATGAACACAGGATGCTTATACAAAGGAAGTTTATCAAAGGGAAGAAACAGTTTGTTTAATCACAAACAGACCATCCAAAGAAAACTAACCTGGAATGAGTAACCCTGACTGAACTACAATAGGGCAACCTTTTCAGACACATGGCCAGGTGTATTTGTTTTAGAATCGGTTTTGATTAAGCACGAGCCTGAAAATAGTGTTGAAAGCCTACAAATGTGTTATTTTGTAAATTTTTGGAGGTGGTAAAAACTTTCAGATTTTAAAAAGAAATTTGGGTTTCCAAAATGACCTGTATTGACAAGAGAGTTGCTGTAGAGGAAATACATCAATTCACTATGGGTGCTTGTTTTTAAGAGCAGGAGAGAGAACCTCTGACTTAAAATAGTAGAAGTAACTTTGCCTGAGGTCAGCAGAGTAGAATAGGTGATCTCTGGACATCCCCATGAGAGCTCTGATTCCTGAGGGCAGTATCTTAAAACAGTAGAAATTCATCATACAACTGCTCTAACATAAATAGGTAAAATGGTATTGTACAGATTTCAGTAATCATATACACAAAAAGCCCATCGTTACTCAGATAGTCTGAAAAGTGGGTTTTAATCCTATTTCTGAAATACCTGAGTAAAGAGATGTGTGTGTATAATGTATATATGCATACATACACACATGCTACATGTGTATATGTTTATTTATAAACAACATCTTTATACACACGAGTATTAAGATGATAGATGAAATCATGCAGATAGTGCTTCTTAGGGAGCTTAAATGCAAAACTAGTCAACAATGTCCAGTTTATGTCTTTTTAGCAATCTGGAATGGAAGGGTTGAGTAATTCAACTTTCTGTCTATAAGCATTATCTTCCCCATAGACTATACATTCACAATTTCACAGACTATGTCTTACTTATCTTTGGTTCCTCAACATGTATTGCAATGCCTGTTGACTCCAAAATGACTTAAGGCTTGAAGATAGGCAAGTGATCAACCAATTCACTAAGGCAAAACAAATGCAACTCTTTTTCTTCCATTAAACATTTACTTTGGCTTCTTAGATTTCTTTTTGGGGTAGACTTACCCTTCATGTTATAGTTATCATATTTTAACTTCGATGTTTAAGACTTTGGGCTGCAGAAAGTTCATGGAGATAAGGAAAAAGACAGCAAAGTCTTTTCCATAACAGTATATATATATATATATATATATATAGTTTTTATATGTATATATAAATACTAATCATATGACTTTAGATGGATTACTTAAATTCTATGAGTTTCATTTTTATAAAATGTGCATTGCATCCATAACAACTAGGCATATCTCATAAGATTGCAATGTTTTAAATTAGAATATGTGAGAAATTATTTGTAAATATAAAATGTTATTAAATGTGACACTATTTTTCTCCCTTTTTAGAGAGACCAAACTATCAAGTTCTTATTTACAAATAAGAAATTTAGTTATATAGAATGGTTTAGTAATAATAACTTCTGCTACATGTTTTGTATGCCATCCTGTGATGTTAAATAACAAAAAACAGAATAGGGAAAAGAAAATTGTGTCCTCTGACACTAGGTGACCAAATTTAGTGGGTAAAATTACAGGTGCATTGTTTAATTTTAATGTTAGATAAATAATAAATATTTTAAAATATAAGGATGCCTCATATAATATTAAAACTTACATGGGTGTGTCCTATATTTTATATGGCATTGATACTTTGGCATCAACCAAAAAAATTGCTTTGTTGTAAAATTGTCCTCCTAACTCCCTTCTTAACTGAGTCTTATTATTTTATCTTTATTTAAATTTTCTAATTTTACAAGTATCTTTTTATAAAAATATTTTTTTTCGTTGTAGATGGACACAATACCTTTATTTGTTTTTATGTGGTACCAAGGATTGAACCCAGTGACTCACACATGCCATGCAAGCACTCTACCACTGAGCCACAATCCAAGCTTGTGTACAAGTATCTTAATAAGTAACCCAAAACACTTTGGGGGAAATAGAATATAGAATGTTCTATTAATGTCTAATAATTCCTTTCTTGCATCAATCATTAATTTGATTAATACCCTTGAGGCACAAGCAAGGAGGAAGGCACTGTGTCAGGCATTATCACAGTTAAACCACATTCACCATTTTATATTGTCTTTTGTATTGTTGGAGTTAGAAGTCTGCAGTTAGCTATCAGTTTTTCTCATTACCTTGCTGTTAGATGTTTGCCAATGTGATGTGCTGCAGTAGATTGGAAGGTGAGGGGGAAAAAGCTATCTGGCTCTTCTATTAGTTCCTAGCAGTGACTGCTATGGTTGCTGTGACTAGGAGTGATTGCAGATGGCTGTGGGCTTCAATAGCAACAGTACTTATTTCAAGTTCTTGGTTACTTGCACTGTGGCCATAGTGTGAATTGAATGCAGCAGTGACTAAGGTCATGTCTCCAGGTAACTCAGCAGTGAGTATGGGCTTATGGACATCATACTTGAGATGGTAACAGCTTCCTAAACATTGGGAAAAAACAAACAAACAAACGAAAAACAAAAAACTATTTTATGCTTTCCGTGTCTCAAATTCCCTTTCCTATTCTTGATGTTCTGGTTCTTTCAATTAGTTTGTGATCCACTACTGTGTTAGAATGTTTACAACACCTGGAGTGGTTATTGTTTTCTTGACTGAACTGTTGGTGGAAAATTCTGACAACACCAGTGCCGGTTTAGGCCATCTTTGGAATCATGTGGTACAAAAATAATGAAGGAATCTAATAGGACACGACTCATTTGAACTCCAGAGACATTTTATCATGGGGATTTGGAGGAGGAATCTTCAACTATTTATAGGCTAAATTAGATCCACTGGAAAGAGGTCTTCACTTACTTGGCATGTAGGGTGTAAACATTTATGGTCAAATTGTATGTCTTTAGCCAACCATGAACAACAGCTTCACTAGACTTTCAGTAATATCAACACACATAATATGAGAGGAAAACAAGGCCAATAGATATTATTTATATGAAATAATTTTTTTCTCTGAGATCATATCAGAAAAAAACTTATTGGTAGGTAACTACATTTCACATAATTAATTTGCTGAATTGAGTTTGATTCTAAGTGTATCAAAGCTATAATTAATATAAGGTTTAAAAATACCTTTGTATTTAATCTGTTGCAGTATTTCATTATTCTATAGCCAAGACATTATATTTCATCTCTAAATTAAACTTTCTCTTCTTGAAATTCTAGCATATGTGCTTCTTATCTTTCCCTCACCTGAGAAGAATACATCTGTATTCTTCCTTAACACTCTGCATGTTCCTGAAGATAATAAATCAGTAGCCCCTTCCCCAGTGTTCTTCTTTTTTCAAGTGAAGAAATCTCAATTCTATTGACCTTTAAGCATGATGGTTGTTTCCATCACTGTTCATAGGTTCTCTGAACTGAGAATAACTGATGTAAACTTGTCCATCTTTTAACTGTCATAGTTGAGTTTCTGTAATTTTATTAAAGAACAACACCTAAGATATTACTTAAAGGAAAAAATATTTGTTTCGCTTTCGCAAAAATACAAAAGTTTGTATGGAGAGTATCTGACTAAGCACAATTGGAGTTAGATCAGACAGGGCTGTTGGTGTGACTTTGCAAAATTCAAACATTGTGGACCAAGTGTTTCAGAATTACCTTAGTTCAAAGTGGTATTTTTTTTTGTTTTTGAAGGAAGTCTGCTAAAGTCTGTAAACCCAACTAAGTCAAATGCATTCAGTAAGAAAATTTTGTAAGAAAAACTGTAAAGCCTGGACTGAAACAAATAATAAAGGATTGGTCACTATTTTTTTCCCACTGAATCCTTGAATCCCCATAAACTTAAAATATTTAAAAGTTAAAAAACCACAAAGTAACCCCTCCCCAAGGAAAACAGAAACCTAGCATTCATTCCTGTGGAAGCATTTGACTATCTAGTAATACCTGGCTCATGATCATTGTTATGGTTTAGATATGAGGTATCTCCCCAAGACTTCTTTATTAATGCAGGAAAGTTCCAGAGATGAAATGATTAGACTGTGGTATCTGTAACCTAATCAGTCCATCCAGTTTGAATAGACAGGCTGGTAACTGCAGGCAGGTGGGGTGTGGCTAGAGGAGGTAGGTCACTGGGACTGTGTGCCCCAAAGGGTTTATCTTCTTGGCAGTCTTTTCCCCTCTCTCTTTCTGCTCTCTGGATGCCATGAGTGGAGCAGTGTTCCTTTATCATTCCCTTCTACCATGATGTTCTGCCTTACTTTGGGCCCAGAGTAATGGAGTTGGCCCACCACGGACTAAACCTTTGAAACCCTGAGCCAAAATGAACTTTTCCTTCTGTAAGTGGTTCTTGTCAGGTATTTTGGTCACAGCAATGTAAAGCTGACTAAAACAGTCATTCATATAGTAGATACTTAATGCAAGGTGTAGAATTAAATATTAAATAGTAACATTAATAGTGCATTTTAAAGCATAATTTAAACATAATAGCAATGATAATGAATTTGAAATCAATTTGATGTCAAAATACATTATAAAGAATATCTGAGAGGAAGAAAATCCAATATTACTTATGATGAAGTGCTCATCTATATGTTACATTGCCATAACATTTTGTCTTTATAATTTGTTACAAAGCTCTGTGATGAAAAATTATAGATTAATTATTTTAGATTAATATTATACATATTTCATATATGTACAGTAGGTTAAACATAAAGAAACAAAATATTAACTTGAAAATATATTAAAAATGCAAAATACATTTATGCATACACAGAAGTAAGGCCTTAAATATCTAAGCCAATGAATTTTTCTTTAAATATCTTGAATTAATAAATTTATGTAAAATGAGTGTTTACCCACTGTGGAAAAGATAATGTGTTTGATTTCTAAACTATATTCAGGTTATTGAATTTTAAAGTTTGTAATGTTAATATAAATGCAGAGGTTTAATGTGATTTTTTCAGTGTTTAGTGAGGTAACAGTCAGCATTAATGCTTTTAGATTGATATTAAGAATCTTTTTATATTACAAAATAACTTTTATTCTATTGATGGGATTCTGTGTACTTAACCTTTGGAGCTTACTAATTAAAAGTAATTGAATAATAGTCCAGTAGATTTTAAGAAAATTGCAATATTGAACTGAGAGCAAAGTAGACAAATTAGAAATCAGGGAAGTTACAGTACTGAAGTTTCTTCCTTTTTTGTACCTTCATCTCATCCTTCGGCATCCCCTCCTTTCTCCTCTCTTCTCTCTCATTCATTGAGTCTCTATTGATCAGAAAATTTTACTAATTCAGCACCTCCTGTAAAAATAAAAATCACAGAATTAACACAATAATGGATGGGAAAGGGAATTTAGGCTTCAGAGTCAGATTTTCACTGTGGTTCTACTTTTTGTTAGCTAAAGAACCTAAGCATGTAACAACTTCTAAAAGTCTCATTTTTTTAAAACTGGAAAAATACAGAAATTAGATTACTCAGATTTTAGAGTAAGGATGAGACCATAGATGCAAAATATTTAGTAATATACCAGGCATAAAGTTTCCTCCATTAGTTTTATTTTGCTATGCTTCAGGTACTGAAGACAAAGTTCCTTCTCTCCTCTGACTTTTCTCTCGTGAAGAATGAGATTGTTGGATGACCTCCAAGTTCCTTCCAGCAGGAAAATCCATAGCTTTATAACCCCTTCTTTCTTAATTGATGCTTATGTCCTGCGGGTGCCTGCATGGTCAGCTGGTCTTTCCTAACTAGCTTGCTAGTGAATGTGTTAAATGATAGATGCAGGAGCCAAAGACTGAACAGGTGACCTAGGTTCCAGAACCCTCACAGCCCAGAGTGAAATAACAAATCTGAGGTTTAATTAACTGAAAGTAGTTTTATAATTTTAATTTATAGAGCAATTTTGGCATAATCCATATAACCCATGAAAACAGATTGAATAAGAAAAGTTGCAATGACAGCAACCTTGCCTTCCAGGAATATTGTTATGAATGAGTGAAATAAATTTTTTATAATGACAGGTTGAGTGATAATAACTAGAACTTAATAACAGTAACATTTGTAGAACCATTGCTGTGTTTAATGCAACCTTAAACTCTATCTTAAAGAAATTAAAGAGGAGGAGAAGAATGTGATGTGATTTGGATGTTACTGTCTAGAACGTCCTTCTCCATCCTCCAGTATACACACTGCCTGCCCCTAATGAGTGTATCATCAAAGAATACCACAAATATCTTCTGGAAGAAGGTCTATGTTGGCTTCTTTCTTTATATTGCTCATGCTCAGCCCAATTACCTGGTTGGAATAGACAGTCCAATGAATATTTATTTATTTATTTATATATTTATTTTTAATTTTTATATTTTTATTAATACAAATCCAAATTTAAAAATGTGAGTAAAATTTTTTCTAGAAAATTCAAATATTTTATAGATTAAATTCAATTTCAAACATGTGGGAAGTCCCAAGGCATAACAATTTTCTCTTTATTTAGTACAGTGTTTAAAAATGGAAAGAGCATATTTCACATATTATCAACAAAAGGACAAAACATTTTTTAGATTAAATATTTTGTTTGAGAAATGACTCTAAAACTTTTAATAAGAAGTTTCCTCCTCCCACCCCCAGAAATTATTACAATTAAAAAATATGGAGGTTCTAGTTTTTGCTATAAACTGGACAATTTGAATTTTTGTTCTCTGTAGATTGAATAAATATTCTTGAAGAAAGTTAGAATTTATTTAAATCATGAGTATGGTTGAAGATTAATTTTTAATGGTTTTCAAAGAATAGCCTTTGTTTTTTACCAGTTACATCTTAAAATTAACATAAAAATTTGTTATGGTCACTCATGTCATGGTTCAACATAGCTCTTTGCTTGATGGTGCACTGTGTTATCTGAAACAGTTTCTCCCTAATCAGAGAGCCTGTTTTCAAGTGACATCCTTCTCTTCCTCCTTGTCAACACCCAGCAAAGCTTCATAACATCACACTTGTCCTTGGAAAGACACTGCAAAGTCTCTGAATTTGTACCCAAGATATGAAGAGAAGACAATTAAGACTGTTGTCCACAATTAAAACAAATAAAAGCAAAATTAGAGTTACTTCTGGCACAGTGACAGCTTCAGAGATGGTTTGTACTTTGTAAAATTGTGCTTTTGGGTTTCAGTTTCCATCATTTCCTTTCATTCATCTGAAATGAGTGAATACATATGTAAATAAAACATCTACAAGAATTCTTATGTAAATAAAAAATATAGCCTTCAGAGAAAGAAAAGAGCAGTTGATAAAGAAGAGCCAGTGCTATGGGGCTTTGTGAACAAGGGAGGGAAGGATTTCTTTGTGCTACAACAAAACGTAACCCTGCTCATGAAAGAAAGGAGACAGAAGGCTAGCTTTTGCTGAAAGCTGGGCTGCATGTAACTGACCCAGTGGAGGAAATCCTGGTTCTATCTCCAGAGCTCGTTAGCTGTGCAACATGGATCCTATATGTGTGCAGGATACCTGCCGTCTGTTCTTCTGCTGACCTGGGGCTCCAGCGGTGGGGTAGGTGTTTTAAAACAAAAGGGAAATCAATACCAATCAGCAGAATTAATTTGAAGCTGTTTCTGCTGGTTTCTATTATTATTTAAAAAGAGACAATCAAATAAACAAATTTTACCCTTAATAATTTGTTGCATCTTTGTTCTAATCCTCCTGGTTACTAATCAGAGAAGAATGCACTTCCTTCTTTCCTATCTTCTCAAATTAGTGACCTAAGTGTACAGTTCTAAGTTCCCCATGGAGAGGGGCATTGTAAAGAGTGAACAAAACTGGTAATATTTTGAGCAATATATTAAGCACCCTTTGAAGTTGACAACCTCTCACCAAGATATTTCTGTGGAATATCACCTTTATGACAACAGACATCCTGGCATAAGCCACGATCATTTACACAGGCAAAATTCTGTGAAATAATCACAAAAAGTGAAGTTGATAATCCACAAATTATGAATATTGATATTTTTCAGGATCAGAGTACTAAAGGTAGATAATCACAGTCTTGTGTATTTTTATTAAAAAATCTCAGACAGAATGAAAATTGGGTAGATACTATGTCCTTCTCATGTCACTGACCTGTCACTTGCTGCACAGCAATTGTTAGGTTTAAAATACATGAGATAGACATTTATTTCAGAATTATTAGGTACTTGGTTGAAAACATAGGCCAAATGTTTTAGCCTAATTTCCCTTCCCTCTCCAGTAATATGTTAAAGATTTCCATGACCTTAAAAGTTAAGCAAATTTGCATAAATTTTACAGATTGAAAAAAATAATTTTATATAGAAGATCTTCATTGTAACTATTCTTATGCTTCACTTGTTTATAATTTTTGTGGGGGTGGCCATGGTTTGAAATAACAATAACAAAGATACAAATCACCTTTTGCATGGCTTTAGATTAAAAAAAAAAAACCAACATGCCATTCAAACATGACAGGCAAAATCTGTTGTTTGTCACAAATTAATTCAATAAAATGTTAATGAAAGCATTAATAGTTAGAAAGAGCTCCTTTAAACAAGGTGAAAACAATATTCAGGATAAAAATATTCCCACAAAGTGTAAAACACACCCACAAACAAGCAAGAACCAATTACTACTCAACTCAAAAGTGTGTAAGGATTGAAGATGCTATTGAAAGTTGCTTTATCTCCAATGGAATTATTGCTAATGCTTTTGGGGGTAGGAGAAAAATCCTGCAGTAACTTTCAGTGTGAATCTCACTGATCCCTGTAACAACTTTAATGTCTTCTCAGTGTAATTCTGTTAATAGAAAAGGCATCTTGCTTTCTAAATATCACACCTGCAATCATCCACCCTTGGGAATCGTTCGATTCACTGGTAAACACTGCCCACATACATCAAAAGTTTCCACTTCTTCCAGCTCTTTTTAACACCAGGTCCCTCCCCTCTCCCCAGGCTCCTTGCAGCTATCTAGGGAATCTTTCACTTTTTGTCCTTTCCCGACCCTTCTGGACCACATTTTCTCTTCTTATTCAGGCCATCTGCTCTCAAGGAAGGTAAAACTTCTGCTGGGAAAACAATCAGCATCGCTAGCAATTAGTCGCTTTTGTGAAATATCCTTTCAGTGGTTGCCTATGAAGATACACATTGTGCAAACCGTAACTCAAATGATGATAGTAGTTTAAGAATAGTTTGTAATTGATACATTTCTGGCTGCAGCCTCCCCCTTTACTCTGCTAGTGGTACAATCTTCTTGCTCTTGACAGAAGTCTTTCTAAAGACCTGCTCAAGCCTCACTAAGCAGCTGTGAGTTAGGTCATTTTCCCAGGAGTTTTACATGTGGAAAACTGGGCATTAGTAAGGCCTCAAAAAGGACACCATCTGGCCCTAGTGAAAAAAAGGATCATGACACTTCCTGTGGTACCAACAGACCCTGATGAACCAGAAAGGAATTCAGCCCTGGACTGTGATCCAATAGAGACCAGCCCCACAATCACCTCCGTGACAGCCAGCTCCATTCATCTTAGCAGTTATCTCATAGCACAATGGACTTTTGTGCCATGCTGTTTACTGAAGGCGGAGTAAAATCCATTTTGATTTTTGTGTTTAGTCTCAGTGCCTGTCCTCTTTCCTGGAACACATACCACATCAGGAGAGAGTGAGCCACACAAAGAATGTTTCTTTCAGTTCCCATTCAAACTTCTCAATTTCCCTCCCACTGTACACGGGCATAAGAATAAAATGTTAGACTCTTCAGAGGTATCAGAAAAGATTTTCCTGGCAAAAACTTGTCTCTCCCACTTTTAATATAAATTATTTTAAACTATTTAGATCAACGGTTTTTTTTTTTCTTTTTTTGAGAAAATTGAAATTTACAGATTAGGAAATCCTTCCTAGAAGTGTTCTGGATTCATTGACTCCATTAAGCACTAATGTATTGAAAGATCCTGTTTAAACCACAAGAACACTAATAGCAAACCAGATTTTCTTTTGTGAAAAGACAATTGCCTGGTCAAAGCAATAGTAAAGTTTGTAAATAGTAAAGTTTGCTGGTTACATCTTGTTTGATAGTTTTTTGCAGCGTACAAAATCTTTTCATACTTCCTATTTTAGAATCTTAAAACTAGGTAAGTCTGATTAACAAAACCAAAACCCTAATTTATGTTTTCAATTTTTCTGTTTGACCGAATATATTATAAAACAACAAAGAAATTTAACTCATTATCAGCAACTGTATGTATGTATTTTTAACTCACGAAATATTCTTTGTAGTGGATGATTGGAAACTCTGAAACTAGCTATCCCAGAAATTGTCATTCAGGGTAAACAGGGGCTTCTGTCTGAGGTCTTTTGTATGTCTCCTAGCACAGAAGGAGTTGGAAGGTGCTTTCTTGGATCTGAGAGTGCCCATCTCAATTCTAACCAGATTCGTCTTCATTATCCACCCTCCGTCCTTTTTTTTTTTTTTTTTTTTTTAATTCCTGCGGTCTTAAGATACTAAACCTCATTTTGTCTGCCACTGGGGACTTCATCTCTACACAGATTTGAGTCCTCCCCCACTGTTGGAACCTTCTATAGAAAGCCATGTTGCTGCACAAAGAGCTGTGGGGTTAAAGTACACGGTTAAGGCACATTACTTTTCCTATTCTCTCAAGTTAGTTTGGAGAGGAGTTTAGAGAGCCTACCCTTCTTCCAAAAAAGTCTCCTGCCTAGATTTTGAAGGATTTAAAACAGCAACACAGTTGTGAGTAGAATTTAGTGAAGGAAAACATTTCTATGACTCTGATTCCCTGATAGAAATGATTGGTTCTCTTGTGGAAAGATGTAAAACTATTCTTCATTTATTAACATGTGTCCAAGGTCTAATTATAAACATTCTTCTTTAATGTAGTATTGTCACCATTGATGACTATTTAGAGAAGTTCAAAACCAAAATCTTTATTTTTAGTCGTCAATGAAGTTTTTCAGGATTTTGTAATGACCAGTAGTGTATTATAACTATAAAGCCCAAGATTTTGAATATTAGGCATCCTTTGCAATAATCCCATGCAAATGTCTACAAGTAATAAGTAATAGCTTGATTAGGCATGAAGGAAATGGGGGGGGGGGAGAGAGAGAGAGAGATTTTGTTTTGAAAGGTCTAAAAACAGGATATAAAACAGGCAGCATCCCATTGCTGAAGTGATTGCACAAGTCTGCACACAATCTATCCTATTATGAGTTGGAGTCTTTCATAGACTGCTTCTAATGGCTTAAATAAGAAAACTATCAGGGACCCTTTGAGGCAAAGGCCAGCAGTCAGGGTTATAGACACCAGTGCCTGAGGCTGGCTGCAGAGAGTGAGGGTAACTGTGCCAAGAAGCTCAGGAAGGAATGGGGTACAGATACCTGGAAAACTGACTTCAAAGGCTCACAGGCCATTCCCTCAAAACAGAGGGCACAGGAGAAGAAAAAGGAGCAACCCCAGCAAGGGAAGAAGTCCAGGTTTCTTCAGTGATGCTGAACATGAAAGCCTCTTTGACACCAGAAATGGGATGAAAAATCCAGACTGTATCAGGCACATAAATGTTTAGTAATTTGGGACATAGTTTCATTCTTTCCTTCAAGATCACTAATACTCTGAGGATAATGGAAGATTTTCTCTTTTTAAACAAAAGAACAATTGAAAACCTGGTAGATCATAAAATAATTAATTTTACCTATTATCTCTTATGACACTTTTCTTAGCATTGATTTTGCAGCATTAACATATTTGCCTAGTATTAAATGATTTTAAAGGATTAAAATGTTAATTAAAAAATACAAGTGACGTCTCAGTTGTTGGGAAGACCCGAGAGAGCATTGTTTTAACTGAAGGCTTGTGCAACTCCTCGTCCTCCACCTGCCAAAGAAGCTCTGTTTTGAGGCAACAGTTCCCTAGGAAGAAAACGACAACCAGAAACAATTTGCTCCTTTAAGGATTTGAGAATGCTTATGTTGGAACCTAACAAAGGCAGCGTTATGTCCTTGGACATTCTAAAGATCATTGTTAATAGGATCAATTTTTGTGTGTTATTCAACTGGATCATTCCTAGACCCTAAGAACTGCATTTTAGTAGCAAGACTTGGTGGTGATGGGGGTGGGGTGGGGGGTAAAGGAAGGCCGGGCAAATTCCATGTGATCAGTTCAGCTGCAATAATCTCTTTTCTCCTTCTTGACGAAGCCACACATGAGAGCACTCTGGTGTCTTTCATCATTATTTGTCACCCTTTTGTGTGGAGCAACTTATATCCACAGCCATTCCAGCAATTAAAATGAAAAAGAACCAAACAGTATTCTCATTGAATACTCAGAGGCCAGTGCCACCAAGTGCCATCCAACCTATTGAATGTCGGGTACCTAATGCCATTAGAGCTCTGCAAGTATTCTGTGAAAAAAACAAATAAATTGTTACATGCAGAATGTAGAGAATGATTTAAAAAGATAAAATCTTTTAATGAATTGGCAGCAGCTAGATTGCCTGTAATAGGCTCTCTCCATGATAATGTGAAGGAGAAGTAAGCAACTGACAGAGATTCAGACTCACTTGAAAAGATTGAGAACATGGAATTTCAGTAGACAAGTAGTCATGGAGTAAAATCAGTCTGAAAGAATAAGTCAATCTTGTTTCCGCTGACATATCTTCTGAAAATAACAATGAGCATTTTATTAACCTGACTTTTATTACTTGAATATTTCTCCAAAACCTTAATGTGTCACCTCATTTCTAGGAAAGGTGCATTTTCATCCCCTTTCCCCAAAAAGGGCAAAATGAAAAAAAAAAAAAGTGACAAAAAGCTAACTTTCTTAAGACCGCAGAAAGAGGGGCTCAGGGTTGAAGAATGATGATCACCTGACATTGACAGTAACTTAAGATCACACACTTCAGAAGATGAGGACCCAGTAAGTTGCTTTCCTCATGCCAAATGTTTTTGTACAATCCAGATCTGATAATTTTAGGGTCATTATGAAACCATCAGTTTTGAATCCATGTATTTGTTCTTATATTTAGGGTATAGCTTTTAGAAAATACCATTAATAAAGTCCTCTGAAATCCCAAGAAAATGCACTTTGCCAAGAATAGTAATACAAAGTGCCCATAGATCTTTGTCCTGCCATATAATTTAGTGGGAAAAAAGATTTATGTTTAAAGGGTAGTTAGCATTTAAGGTAACATGCTGTTGAAATTCTGAGAAGATCCCAAGGACTTGGGTAGATAAGAACTTTCTGGATAATGTCCTCAGATCTGAAGGACAGGAAAGAGGGCCCCCAAGTGAGCAAAGGAGCAAAGGTATGTTTGACATGGCAAAAATGATGAAAACATTACAGTGATGAAACACATGTCCATAATGTTATCTAGAAAGCGCTTCATACCCCTATTACAATTTTGATACTGAGTAAATCCATTTGGCTTATGCCGGGAAACTGGAGGCAGAATTCCCAAATAGTGAGTTTTACTTTCATGCAAGGGGCAGAAGAGCTACTGAAGAATTGTCAGTGGTGGTGGATGGTCTGGTTGATTTTGACATAGTCATAGACAATGATAAGTGACCAAGGGCAGAGGTGGGGCATGTAATGCATTTCAGTGTTGCAGAGATGAGAATTGTCAGTTAACCTACCATGTGAGATAAATGTCAAGAAGAGCTGTACCCCACAGATCCTTATCAATGACCTTTAGGACCACTTAAGCCAATATATGGGTCTACAACCTGGGGAGCTGTGGGCTGCCAGGTTTTGGTCTAGAAAAGCACCTTTGTGTAATACTTTTAGGATGCATTATGACCATGAAGAAAACAGCAGAGAAATAATGTTTCTTCCCTTTTCCTAAGCTGGGATTTGATGACAATCTCTTTATACCCCCTTTAGGAATGGAAAATTCTAGAACTGGAAGAGCAACTTCTAATATATAACGTTCTTCCCTATAACCTCATAAAGAAGCTGTGTGGGGATTCACTGTGGCTTTTATAAATCTCTTTAAAATAAATATATAATGTTTTATAAATGACAAGGATTTCAGATGAAGCCCTATTAAGGCTCCCCAGAATGTCTTTGCTTCTAAGAATATTAATAGCAACAACAACAAAAATTTTGAATAAATTAAACAGTCAGGCGGGGTTGATCCAGGTGGTTCTGCTGCTGAATAATGATTGAGATTGCTCCTTTAAAGTGACCATATTTTGTCAGTGCAATTTTTGGCAAAATATGTGACTTTGAGGTTATCAGTTGGGAGTGGCTGGCAGTTTGGCTTTAAATTTTGCAAACTTACTTGAATGCTTAATTGTTTGCTAAGATGTCAGCTGCAAGATTAGTAGAGCTGAGGGAAAAAAAAATGCATTCACATTGGCCCTATGTCTATTTTTGGTGTGAAAGGGACTGGCTGGAGAATGTTGCAAACACTTGAAGCTATGCATTCTGCATTACAATGAAATGGTGCTGTATTACACAATACCCAAGGTTTTTTTTTTTTTTTTTAAGGGCATCATATCCAAACCCTTTGACTACAAAGCAAGAACACCAGATGACAAATATTAGGATGTGTTAAACACCAGAACAATTACTTTAAAATGGACTTCTTCCAGGCTGACTCCCCTCCAATTTTTACTAGGTAAGTAATTAGATTGAAAACTACACAAGAATTCTTTTAAAAAATATTGGAAGGAAGCTATGTAAGAATTACAACAAAATAAAACAAAACCCTTATTTTTACATCAAGAATGTAGTATCTGGTGATCTCCCCACAGATCTAGTGTATAAAGGTCTGGTGATATTCAAGAATGTGCCATTTAACTTAGTCTTCTATCTACAAAAAGAAAAATGTTATGAACTCTGTCCCAGTCTGAGTTCCTTTTCTGGATCTTCTACTTATTGTAAATACAAGGCCTTTAGTTTTGTTTTACTACAAAGACTTCTGAAAATATTGCTAGTACCTCCTCTCTCAATAATTCTAGTCTTCAAAAACCAATAAATATTATTTTTGAAGGACAAATAAGTAAAATCTAAAATCACAGCATTTTAGGACCAAATAATAAATCTGTGATGCTATTAAAATTTTTCTATCATATTTAATCCTTGTCAAATAAATAGAGTTCAAACTTAAACACAGGCCTTTGTTTCCAGTTCTTTATCTTCAACTCCAAACCAACCACAGAAGTATGTTTGCTGGTTGTCCCTCCCTCTAGAGAGAACCTGCTTTCTCCCATGAATATATATTCTTTGCTTTACCCCCAAAGGCATCTCTTTGAGATTGCCCTATTCTCCTTTGAATATGTATCTACTTTCATAAATAAACTTCTATGTAAAAAAAAATGTGTGTGTGCGTCTCTCTCTCTTTATATGTATATGTATGTATATGTGTATATTTGCTATCTGGCATATGACAAAGAAGGAACATCAGTTATTCAATGTTAGGTAGAGCAGATTTCAGTATTTGCGGAAATGAGACTCCGTTTTTCCATATGTATTTCTATTTAACTTCTGTGATCCCTTCAGTCTGCATCTTTTTTCATCTGAACTTTCACAGCATTCCTGATCTATGTGAACTTTGGTGATGATTATATTTTGCTGTGTTAGACGTGTTCCTTTACTGGGGCTGTTGTTAGAGGGAACTCTGTCTTCTTTATCACCTAGCACAGATCTGATGTATAGAAAGTGCTCAATAAATACCCATAGAGTGAAAAAATGAGAGTATGGAAGACATTGTATGTATTAATCTGACAGAGTCACTGATTCCTGCAGGGTGAGCAGGCATGCACTCCTCTTGCTGCCTTGTTCCTGGTTTTAGGAACCACCTTTGACAGGTTATAGAGCCAGCATACACTTGATAGCCAGGACAACTACTTGGAGAGAAGAGACAAAGAGGAGAGGAAGCCAGAGAGGAAGCAAGAGGACGAAGGAAAAAAAGAGAAAGAGAGAGAGAGAGAGAGAGAGAGAGAGAGAGAGAGGAAAAGTTGGAACAGAGACCCAAACTTAATTCCAGCTTCACCCTTGTATTAACTCAAACTTCCCCCTGTTTTTGTCAAAGGGAAGACAGAAGGCATGAAAGAAGGGGTATTCGTGAAGTAGAAGAGTATAAATTATGGCCAGAACTGTGACTAGCATTTCAAATTTATCAAATTGTTTGCTAACTGACGAATATTCAACTTTTCTAAAGACTCACCATTTGGTGAATTTTAACTATTATTTGACATTCTAAAATTTTGGGAGATTGGAGTTTATTGGAAATGCAGAGAATTTCAAAGAAGTAATCCCTAAAACTGGATAAATTATAATTATTTTTTTCCTAATGAATACAGTTAACAGACTACAAACTCAAATGTGATACATTGGCAAAGAATAGGCCCTGTCATGAAACCTGAAAGGGGTCTGTGCCATTATTAATCTGCTACCCAGGCAACACTTTTTGGGTCTTAATGAATAGTCTCTAATTGGCTGAGGCTGGCCCACATACCCAGGAGCCATTCACCAATGGAAAAAATACATTTTCCCCCAAGACTCCTCTCCTCTGCATCTGTATTATAGGAAGATTATCATGCCCACATGATAGCATGTTTTCATCATGACTTGGATGAATAATTAACCCATGAGGATTTTTAAGAATACATATTTCTGTCTTTATATATAAACTAAACATATGAATGAAAATAAAATAACTCTTGAATTAAAAATAGCTGATAATAAGAGTACCTCTATTCAAAATGTAGATTACTGATTCTTTGTGTCTCAATAACATAGTTGCTCAGAAAAAAAAAAAAAATTCTTTCTTGTTAAAAGAAACCAAGATGCCAGATTTTATTTTTTATGTGTTTAATAATTGAGTCAGAGGTCAAGGAGGGGACTCTTTGATCCATCTACCAGTGATATTAGAACACCCCAGGGGCAAGGACTGTGGCTTCCCCAGTTCTCTGTCTCAGGACCTTGGTCAGTGTTGCCCTCGGGTGAAGTGGGTGAGTGAACGGGGCACAGGAGAGGGGCAAAGGGCTGAAGAGAATGCTTACTGCATTCCACAGGCATCCACTGAGGTCTCCTCAGCTCAGCAGTTCCTTCTGTTTGCCTCTCCAACACTACTAAAGATCTCCTGAATAAATATGTTATAATTTGCTTATTGTTTTGGGGATGACTTTATATAAAATGTTTGAAGGTTTTTAGGAAAAGTAATCTATAGATTTACATAGATGTCTACAAATATTTTGGAAGGGACTTTTTATAAAGGTGACATGGCATCATGCTGCAACCTTCTCCTCACAGCCCTACCATGTAAATTAAATTAAAATTCACTGGTTTAGCCTTGGTGCCTTTCCCATGGACACAGCTCTCTCTGCATGGGAAAGCTTGCTCTTGCACAACTTCAGGGCTTTGTTTTCCACCAGAACTCCAAACCTGTTGAAGGAGCATTGATTTTGAGATGGCACTGTGCTGCCTTAGAAGGCATGGGGAGAAATGGAGACCTTCTCAAGAGATTGCATTATGCGGGATAAAGGAAAGGAGAGTAGTAGAAGAGAGGACCGGGTGAGTGATAGTAAGGCAGAGCATATCTGAATCAAGCCAGAGTCATGTGACAACAATGTTGTAATGATGTTGACAATGATGTTCAGGCATACTGGCCTGAGAAGACCAAAGGGGTTTTATGGACTCCAGTAAGGTGACATTAATATGCAAAAATAGTAGATATTGGATAAGGGAGAGTTTCACTCAAATTGATTACAAATAAATGTGCATACCTCTGATTCAGTGCCAGTCTGAAATTAGTTACAATCTTCCCAAAGAAACTGGTGACTGGATTTATAGTCTTGGAAGACCTCTGAATCTCAGCACTCTCTTCATTGCGGAAAAATCTAGAAGACAATTTTTGATCCTTGTAAATGTTTGTAATTCAGTGAGGGAGGAAGTGAAATCACTAGATACCTGTACCCATGTGAAAGAGGGAAGTATGGGGCATAGAAGGGGCTGTGGGGAATAGATTGTGGGATAGAAGAGGGAGAAGCTTCACAGAGTAATTTTTAGGAATCAGAAAGCAACAGAAAAAGCAGATTCGTAACTGCAGTGAAACCAGGTGTCATAGCTTGATGTCATGACAAGACGGTAAAAGTGTGAAATAGCAGTGCACCTGCCAGCCCACTACAGCCTTGTCTGTTATTTTTCTTGCTCCTAAAATGTCACATCATTTATACTATTTTTTTAACTCTTTGTCAATGGACAGATAATTGGCAGAGAAAACTAAGAACAGAAATTTTCTTTAAACATCCTGGTTATGATTTACAAGTTTCTGATTTTTCCTGTCGTGGAGAAAAGTTGCTGAGCTAGGAAATGCTTGGTGGTACCAAAATGCCTTCCTTTGTATTGAAAGCTGCAATATTCAGTATATCCAAGAATGTTCAAAATAAAAATTGACTTAGAATTTAAGGTTGCCTCCATAAATCAGATATTTGGCATGTTACCAATAGAGCAATGAAAATTCATATTTTTAAGTCAGTCAAACTCTCATGTTTTGGGATTTTATAATAGATTCAAAATATAATACAACTATTTTCCTTTAAATTGTATTTACTTTGTTATTTTATAATTGAAAGTAATACATATCAGTAGTAGCATGAGAAACAGTACTTGAGGCATGTAATGAGGCAGTTCAATGAGGTCAACTTCCCAGACTTTTCTACAGGTGTATACCAGCACGGGCAAATATATCTATGCATATGTATTTTTGCTTTCTCTAATACTAATACCATATTGCACAAATTTCTCTGAAACTTGCTTACATTTAACCTAAAAATGACATGTCATGAATAGCCCCTTGCTGGGTACAGACTTAACTCACACTTTTTGTGATAGCTACATATATAATATTTCACAGCATGGAGGTGCTATTTATTCAACCATCCCCCAAGGAACAGGCATTTAAACTTAATAGTTTTTTTCCTCAATGATTGTGGGAAGCCTTTTGAAATATTTTATACTATTTGTTACTGCTTCATATTGAAGATGGAAGTCAACCAGAACTAGCACAATTGTGAAACAAAACTGGAATCAGGACAGACTCAATAATAGTCGCTCCCTTAGGTGCCTATGAAACAAGAAGTTGGGTTTGAAGTTCCAACATAAAAAGACGTATAAATCTAAGATGTATTGGGTTGCATTATTGAACTAGTATTTTCAGAGACACAGAAAACTCGTGAACAAATCCAACAGGTAATCAAGACATCGCACTTTTATGGTGGCTTCTTCTAAGCAAGTGCTTTGCAGTCAGATTAATTTTCATGTGTTCATAATGAGGCTACTTTTATATTACAGAGAGTGATGAAGCAAAGAACAGGAAAACAAGTCTTCTGACAGTCAAAATACAAGAGGTTTACACTGAGTGAAGAACACTCAAAGTTCCAAATTATGAATGGAGGCAAAGAATGAATTGAGAGGTGACAATGCACGTTCATAAAGGACTCTGTCTTACAAAAAAAAACCCCTACCGAGTGCTGGAGTGACCTCTGCATAAAGAGTGATCCAGGGCAGGTGTTCCCAACACAGCATCATGACAGACTCCAGAATTACCTGCTCTACCTCTCAGCAGCCACCACCCACCACGTGCATTTAAAAAGAACAAAGAGCAACACAGTCTCCCATTTCCTTGGAGTATTCAAGAGTTCCTTTAAGTGGAAAGCTTAGGAAGTGCATTTGAAATCTAATTGATCTAGAGAAAAACAGGGTCAAGTGAGGTAAATCTTTATTCTGCATTATGGACCTGCTAGGACAAAAGATGATTTCCCTGGAAAAGGGAAGTTCCAGATGTGGTAAATCACTCAAGAGTAATAAAATTAATGATGAACAGTAATCAGTTGAATAGCAATAGGATGGTCAACTCAAATTTTAATCTCATCATAAGGTTTGATTGATGATTTTATTTCTAATACATTTTCCCCTTCTTTGTTTCAAACTCTTTTTTTGGTGGGGAAAAGGGGTGCTGAGGATTGAACGTAGGGGCACTGCTCTACCACTGAGTTACACCTCCACTCTGTTTATTTTTTATTTTTCAACAGGGTCTCCAACAGGGTCTCCCAAATTGCTGAACCTGGCCTTAACTTGACATTCTCCTGCCTCAGCCTCCAGAGCTGCTGGGATTACAGGCCTATACCTGGCTTGTTTTCAAATTCTTAATCAGTGGGAGAAGGTAGCATATAATATAATCCCTCTTTCTGTGTAATGATGAAGGGACGTGATAATCACTCCTGTATTTGGGAGTGACTCTGAGGCAGTTTGAAGGAGAGGAAGCTGCCTTGGATGATTCTAGATTCTGTAGTTGCAGGGCTTGGACTGGAGCAGGAACAAGAAAAAGAGTCAGTGAATATTCCAGGGCTCTGCCCACCTGGCTCTCCCTTTTTCTTGCTTCCTCTACAATTCCACTGGAGGCTGAGGGCTGGACAGGAGTAGCTACAAGTGTACAAAAGGATAAGAGAACTGGGGTCATTTCCACCTGCTGTTTTGTAGGTTTCATTTTCCTCTCCGAAATCACGAACTTGAAGATACCTTTTTTTAGTCTCAGCTTCTCTGACGATATTGCACCCAGTGCACTTCTATTTCAGGACATTTCACCCCTCCCCTACAGTGCTGTGGAGGAAATGCAGCAGGTGTTTTTTTCTACTATCTCCTTACTCCTATCCTGTATATGGCACAACACAGGCACATAGGAGTTGCTGCACACATTCTTGATGAACAGCTGAATGCTAATTATGCTTGGTTTTCTTCCTGTGAGAAACACTGGTGTTTCTACCTACAAACTGAGCAAAATGAGAGGAAGCATTTTTGTTAAACTGTCCAGGTATTTTGCTTCTAAAGTCTATTAGCATTTCCTCTCCTCCATGAAAGCTGCACTCTGGCTATCTATTTATTGTGTCCTCAGTGTGCCCAGAGCATTCCAGAGGCCTTGGATCTACCTCTCTCTGGGATTCCTTCTGAATCTCTACCTCCTATCCAGGTCAGTGGTTACTAAGGGTCAATCCTTGGTGAAAATTTCTGAAGAAAATTGAGGAAACATACACACACACATACACACACACACATATACACACACAGAATAATTTATTTCCCATAAGAGTAAATTCATCCAGTATAAATAATTATTCTTTATTTTAGGATTTGTTTTATTGTTTTTAGTGTTAAAATGTATCTTTCTAAATATAAAATGATGGCCATTCTGGGTGGAATTATTTTTGGTTTGAATAACATTACTTAGAAATATTAGAATTGGCAATATTCCATAAGTCTCAGTGAAAACAAAAATACCATTTCATAAAATCTTTATGTTGGGAAATTCCTCTTCTAAAATCTTACCACATCTTTTGCAGTGCTGCTCAAAATAGTGTGACTCTTCTGGTAGGAGAGGGCTGACTTTCAAGGACCACCATCCCTCCTGAGCTCCTCCTGCATTGGCCACCTTTGTTACTCATTCATTCCAAGTCTACATCAAAAACTTACTGAAAGATAGGTACCAAACTGAGTCCCATGCCTAGAGCAGTAAGGAGAGTGAGTGTGCTTCCTTCTCTCATGGAGCTTGCAGTTTGCTAGGAAAATATAATTACAAAATTGTAATTGGGTGAGTTATAATTGGGAAATTGTTTTGGGAACTTCCAAACTTGGAAAAAATGGTTTAAAAGAAAAAAAATGTGTTGTTCCATGAAAAAAAAAAAAAAAAAAGACCGGTGAGGATGTTTTCATGTTGGACAACAGGGTGGTTTCTGAGACCTGTTGGTGTGTTGTCTGAGTGAAGCAGGGTTGTGTTAGTGGTGGTGAGGGGTCAGAATTCCCAGGGAGAGAAGGAACAACCTTTGAACTTGGAATACACAGGGTGAACATGAAGTATAGTAGAGAGTGATAGAGGTCTAGATGTGGTAGGGGGCCAGATATGGCCAACTTGGTAAGTCATGTTTGGGACTTGATATTTTGTCCTAAGTTCTGTGAACAGCTAATGAAGGGTTTAAGCAGGAGAATGATAGAATGACACAATGTGCCTTTTAAAATGTAAAGGTGGGGAGGATGATGGAAAGGAGGGATGTTAGTGAGCAGGTTCCTTAGAGTCCACGTGTGAGGTGATGGGAACCAGTTATGATTTTGGAAACAGAAAAAAGGGGATGGATTTGAGGACAGGTTCTTGGCATATCCTGTTTATGTTGTAAGGATATTTAGTATCAAGCAGAGTTTTTAATGACTTTATATTAAAATTCGGTGATTTTGGTGGACAAGGTTCTAAGGTGCTGAGAATGTATCCTTAGCTAAGACATTCTCAGTGTTTTTCTTATCAACTTATAGTCTTATGAGGGATATAGGGAAACAAAGGTGCTGTTAAATTATCTAGCAATAAGGGCTATGACTAACACAACTAATTAATATAATGTTTAAGAAACTGAAAATCCTTTGAAGAAAGTCATGTTTGCATTGAAACTGAAGAATATAAAATTAAGTTAATGCACATGATTGAATAAATATTGTATTATTTTAAAGTAATTCAAGCAATGAGCAGACAAGAATAAGCACAGGGTGGGAGGGAGTTTTTTTTTTTTTTTTTTTTTTGGTGCTGGGGATTAAACCCAGGGCCTTGTGCTTGTGAGGCAAGCACTCTAACAACTGAGCTATATCCCCAGCCCAAGGATGGGGGTTTTGTGAGCATGTTCTAGACGGAAGGAACAGAATGTGCAAATGATACAGATGAAAGAGCTTGGTGTGGAATAAATGTTTTTGATTATGACAGTCTGATGCTTGTTGGTAGCTCCCAAATCAACCCATTGCATTACCTAACAGAAAGATTTAGGGGAAATTGAGATGGATGCAATTGATTTAAGAAGAGAGGGAGAGCTAACTAGCTGTCACGAAGAGTACATTCTGACCATCCTACCCTGGCAGATGATGTCGAATTGTCTTGCTGCTGATCCTTGTGGGAATTATTTCTGGTTGGCACTCAAGGAACTGATGAATTGCAACTTTTGATATTTACACTGATTTGCATCAGGTGCTTTGTTTGAGCCCTATGAAGAGTAAGGTGTTAGTTCTATGGTGTTGGCAGAAAAAGGTAGTAGCTGGGGCTAGATGACATCAAAGTAGAAAAGTAGACTTTATTATTTTTAATGAATTCCCAAAGGGTTTTCTTTTAAAAAGGGAAAACTGCAGGAAAAACAAAAAACAAAACAAAAAAAAAAATAGGAGAGAGAGGTAATAGACTTGGAGAAGAGAGAACAGAGATTCCCAACTACAAAATAAAGGTATTACACAGGAGTAATCAGAATATCAAGCTGTTTTCTTTACGGTAGATTTATAATATGTTTTAATAGTTGGTAAATAGATTAGATTGTTTTTCAAATATTTCCTATCTATTCTTTCATGAAACTATGACAATTTGTAAAATTAGGTGCTTTAATTTCTTGGGAGCAAGTCTTTAAATATTTCTATAGTTCCTTTTTTTTTTTAATTTCCAAAGCTGTTTTTCATAAAGATCTCTTCTTTGTGTGTATATGCTTACTTACTACATAAAGACTATGTATTTGAACTCATAAGATGAATGGATTTAATATTCATTAAGTATGAATTATACAAATAGGTTAGTGTATTTGGTGACAGCTTATACTGAAAAAGTAAAAGGAGAATTTTAAAAATCAATTAAATGTGCTGACCTGAAAACATTTGTTCCATTTTTAATTTTCTTGCTTTTAAAACACAGGAAAAACAGTTCTTGCATAGAAAGGAACACGGGGCAGACCAAAAATCCCTATTTAGCAGTAAGAATCTGAGAAGCATTTTGACAGAAAGTGCACATGACCTGCAATTGTCACACTTCACACTATCTTTTTGTGGTAGGTAACTTCTATTAGATAGAATAATTCAAGTTTTGAACTAGTTTCTTTGAAATTGAGCTCATTTTTGGTGAGAATCAATGCTCCTTTCTGCACTTCTATGCAATTTACACACTCCAATCTTAGGGAAGAAGTCAATTTAAGCTGGCAACTTTGGAGTTATAATAAACTTTACAGATATGTTCCGTGACTGGGAAGCTCAAATTTATCCCTAAATGTTCTGAGTGAATCACAGATTTTCATCTCCATTTTTTTCAGATAATGCAACAACATGATTCATAAAATTATAATAAAATTCATAAAATTATAAAACAATTTTAACCTTATTTTATCTGTGTACAAGGATACATTTTTCAACATTTATTATCACTAAGATTAAAAACAGATTATGTTTTTCTTAAAAAAATACAGCATAAACAGAGTTCTTTTCTGATCCACCCTCTTCCCAATATCTTTTTATGAAGCAAAGATACTTTCTTGAGACTCTTAAGTCCTAGAGCAGAGTTTTGGCGGTAGCGTTATCTCTGAATAGTCCCGTCTCCTTTAGTCATTGAAAAATAGCAGCTGCATCAGGAGATGAGAGGAGGGTGTTTTCACCAGGACAGGACACTTGGCCTCTTGGTGACCCTTTCAAGTGACATCTGTGCACACCAGAAGCAGTTGGAGTGGGCACCCTCATCTTCACAAGTGAAGGGCATGCTTATATGTCAGTATATTTGTGTGTGTTCATATGTCCATACTTGCACAGAACTTGTCAAATATAATGTTGAATTATTTCAAGGTTGGGGTATTGATTGAAACTGCATATGCATTCAGAAAAGAATATTTCCAGTAGGGCCAGATCATGAGAGCTAAAGAAACATTTTTTTTTTTTAACTTTCCTTTTCCTTTTTAGTTTGGTTGTTGCATAGTGCATTCATTCACTTTTTAATTGGCTCACTAGGGGGTTATTAACATTGCTTTACTTGAGGATATGGAAACTCAGTAGCCTAAAAAAGTCAAGACTTTTGCTAAATTACCTAATTCATGGTAACATTTCTCTCTCTTCCTATTGGGCATGTGTGAATACATGTTCACATGTGTATGTATGTGTATGTGTGATTCTGCACTGGGAAAGTTTTCAAAAATTGCTAACTAGGATACTTGGACAGATATTTTACTTTCTCTATACCTCAAATTTTTCTAGAGGACCTGAACCTCCGTATTCTTCAGAATCACTCTGTTGTTCTACTGAATCAGACTTTACACAAAAGATTGCCTTGGTACAAAGTCTATGAAGAATTAGGGTAAGAATTCTGGTTTTTCTTTAGGCAGAACCACAGATTCTTAACTAATCCATTTAACCAATACCTTTTCTTTCATTGACAAAAGCAAACAAATTATTATTTAAATCAATAATAAAAGAAGATAAGGCCCCTGTGTTTGCCTCTTCTTGAATACCTTATAATTTATCAGAAAAAAAGGAGTAGACCCAGCCTGGCTGCTCCTCTGCTTTTGCTTTCTTTATCCCTTTATTTCTTTGCCTACCTTAGGCTTCTGCTATCAGTGTAGCTGTTCACTTTTGGAATTTTAGGTCTGTATCCTTATGATACTCCAGTTTCGACAGATCGATGAGATGGGGGAAGACCATAATTTATTTCCCTTCCTTTAGATTTCTTCATCTACCACCAGAACAAGTCTAGTATTAGAAGAGAAAAAAGGAGAAGAGAAAAAAGGAGAGGGTGGGAGTAGGAAAGGGAGAGAGAGAGAGAGGAGTAGAAAGAGAAGAGTAGAAAGTAGAAGGCAGAGAAGGAGGAAGAGGAGAGAGTTAAGGAATATGAAAAATATATAAAGCACTCCAGTTCAGCAGAATTGGTTCAAGGTGAATTTTGGGAGCCAAGTCAGAGCCCCTTTTAATCTTATGAAAGGAAAATATGTGCATTATTTTTCCTGTGGTTTAAAGTCCTTTTAGGTTCAAGTTTATGTGCAGATACACACTGATATAAATGTATACACACAAACACACACGTGTTGTGTATGAGTTCAAAAATTAAGGCTAGTTCAAATTGAGATATGCCCTAAGTACAAAGCACAGGTAAGATTTTGAATGCTTAGCATAGAAATGTAAAATACCACATTAAAACTTTTTTAAAATTACTTGTTGAAATAATATTTTGAATTCATTGAATTAAATAAAACATACTATGAAATTAATTTCACCCATTTCTTTATACCTTTTTAATATGGTTTCTAGAAAACTTAAGGTTACATGCCTGGCTGGCATCATAGTCCTATTGGACAATGTTGATCTACAACTGTATTATAAAAGAGGAAAGTTTTCCTAGTAGTGTGGGGAATAATTTCTTCTGTTTAACTTTATATAAGGTAATTTTAGTAACCTTTTTCTCTTTCTACTACTTTTCAGACGTCAACAATGTATCTCAGAATTAACTTTGAATTTTCAGTTTTATCTTTACTTTAGAGCAGATTAAGTTTTTAGGTATATAGATCATCTCTCAACTAGGGATGAATATAGTTTATTTTAATCGGAGGGATAAACATAGTTTATTTTCCCTTTTATCCCACCAGATTTTTCAATGTTGGGAATAGAGCGAATTGTTGGAATTCTATCAAATGATCGAAATTTACTATATGCCAGCTCCTCCTTGCCACATATTTCAACTCATTCCATTCACAACCCAAAAGGTATTGCCATCTCCATTTCAGAGATGAAAAAACTGAGAATGTTTAAAGGTTAAGGAACTGGTTCAAAGCCAGGGGTGAGGAAGTGCTGGGATTGCAGCCTAAGTGCCAGGTTCCCCCCTGCACTTTGATAAGCACCTCTGAGACAGAAGAGATGCATTACACAGTTAACCTTATGATCATAATATAAAGATCAACTAATTACTGTAATTTGCATATATATTATGTATCATATGAATGATGCATTTGGCATGTTGACTGATAGAGGGAAAACTGATTTCTCAAACTGTCAAAATAAAGATACAAAATGGAAAAAGACTTTTTGGGTTCAAAAACAATGAAGTATGAAAAAAATCATACATAATTTGGATCAAGAATGATTTTTATAAACAATGAAATTAATTAAAAATCTTCAAAGTAAAAAATACTGTTATGTTTATTAGCCTGCTTTTGAAGTCACCCTTTCTAATTTTTTGAAATTATGAACTTAGTTGTATCTTTCCTAAGACCCTAGATCAGGCTTTTATCCAAATTTGTGCTTGTTCTATTTTCTAATATGCAAAGAATCTAATTTATGCATATGCATGGCACGAATACATGGTAAACCCTTGGTGAAGCCCTGGAACCTTATTCCATGCTTTGAGTTATGGACTGAGAAAACAAATGTGAATATGGCATTGTCCCTGCCCTCCCAGATTCAGTGTGTTGTAAAAATCAGAAAGAGAGATAGGAACAACGTATTGTGGTAGCTGCTGTGTGACACAGAGGTGCTTTGAGAATTATTGAAGGAGTGCTTGGTGGGTAGAATTCTAAGATGCCTATAAGATTCCCACCCTCTGACAAACCCCCTTGGATAAGCCCTTTTTTTGAGTATGCACAGAATTAGTGAATATGACAAGATAGCACTTAAGAATAAGTTACTAATTGGTTGAATTACAAATTTATGAAAGGGAAAATTATTTGGGTAGGTCAGATCAAGTCAGAAGAACCCTTAGGACCTTGGCTCTTCCTGAAGTCAGAGCTATTGGAAGTATAAGAGGCCCTAGGCAGGTGTCCATCCAGCAAGTACCTGAAAGCAGCCCCTGGACACGGATGGCAGTCCCTGTCATAAGCTAGCAAGACAATAGGAACCACAGTGCTACCTGCAAGGAAATGAAGTCTGCCAACGAGTGAGGGAGCTTAGAAAAGGATCTCCCTGTAATTGAGAGTCCAGATGAAGACATACCCAGTTGACATCGTGATAGTCTTGTGAAACCCTGTGCACAAGATGCAACAAGACCATGATTGGATTTCTGACCGGCAGAATGATGAGTTTTAAGCTTTTAGTTTAAGCTTTTAGTGGGGTTTTAAGCTTTTAAGTTTGTGGTAATCTTTTATGCAGCAGTAGAAAATCAATGCATGATCCTAAGCCATTGTGGAAGTTTGGAGAGACTTCACAGGAAGAAAGCTGACTGGTATCTTACTGGATAAGCAATAGTGAGGCAACTAAAAAGGGAGTAGCAAAGTGAGACTTAGGGGTGGAGTGAACCACCTTGATTACTTTGGGATTACCTGAGTGTTACATGTAACTGATGCTTTGATCCTTCTCTTGAGTTTCTGAAATTATTTATCTGGGTTACAACTTGGACCTTGGGAATTTAAAATCTATCCAGGTGATTCTAAAGGGCAACAAAAATAGAGAACCATGTTTTAGATTGAGTGAGAAAGAATGGAACTTCAAGTAGCTTAGGGTGGTTGGGTCAAAGGCTAGGGCAGAATGGGAAGAAGTAAAAGAAAAATAGAGGCCAGATAGTGAATTTTTATTGCTTTCTAAAATCAAATTCCAACTTAAGTATTGATGAAGTCTCTGAATACAAACTTACTTGATAAGAAAATATGAATGTGTAGTGTGCTAGAAAATGAAAGGGCAAGACCTCTTGGGGGTAAGGAGTGTTTGCATTTGTTACAAATTTCCAGTCTATTTCACAGTACTAAATACTCTAGGTGTTCAATAAATGTTTGTTGAATGAATGAAAATTATAGAGGATATTCAAGAAAGAAGCTGTGCAAATATCTTACATAGACTGAAAAATAACTACCTCCCTGTCTTGCAATCTGGGTGAATGTATCCATCATGTTATTTTTTCAAGTTTTGATAGTTTCCCACAGATGAATTATACTTCCATTGCTTGCACTGTTGCTATTCATCTAGCATGGGAAGCGATCCTTCATTTGCATTAGTATAAGCTTCATATGGTTAATGGTGCCAACACAAAAGAAAAGCAGATCTTGGGTTGCTTTAATGACCAGCTCAAAAGACAGGCCTATAGTAAGATGGGTGGATGAGCTCAGGATACATAAGGAATATTTGGAAGATACGAATATTTGGGTGGGTGATACCCAAAGTCTTTGCATGGCCTCTGAGTTGAAGAATTGTATTCTCTTCCAATTATTAAGTGCTTATTCTGTGCCCAGTCCTGTGTAATGAATTTTACATAAATTGTGATATGGTCCTCACCAAACCCACTGAGGTAGAGGTTAGTATCTCCATTTTACATATGGAGACTTAAAAAACCCCAAATGAACCCAAGTCACATCAATTCTAAGTAATAGAGCCACCATTTGAATGAAGTCTTAAACTGGACCTTTGACCACAAGATTAGGAGTAGTTCTATTTGGGAAGGGTGATACCACAGCCTAAGAAATCCTTCCAGTGTTGCAGAAAATGTTCAATCTTTAGATTTACTACAATGAAAAATTTTGCTTCTAGGAACTGAACTAAAACCTACTGGATTACATTTTATGTAAAGTAATGATGTAAAATCAGTTTTGGAATTACTGAGTTAATATTTGGAGATGTTTTTGAGCATTAAAATAATTTAATAGTATTTTTTCTTCTGAAGTCAGAACAAACATATAAGAGAGATTCAAGATGTGAATCATGTGAAAGTAAGCTGTTAATTTTGTAACTCAGCTGCTGCTATACCAAACATACTATATAAATGTATATACATAAATGATTTTAGGAATAGAGGATTATCAGATACTCAGAGTAAACAGCTTTGCTTTATACATAAAAATCAATGCTTTCTAGACATTATTTATTTTTAGACTATTAACTTTTGATCTTTAATTAAATAAATAGGAAAATATCTAAAATGCTTTTGTATATCTGATCACCTCTTCTCAATGTAAACTCTCCAAAGTACAAGAATTCTACCTTTTTTTTGTGGTATTTAACTCCTTGGGCATTTCATGTATTTATATGCTGAAAAAAAGTGAAATGACTGGGTTCATTTATTAAAAATTACCAAACTTTTTATGTGTTTAAATATTCTTGGCATAGCTGTAATGACTGTGGTGTTTCTTATAGTTGTAATGATGTAATTATTATGATTATTATCATTTCATGTTTTCAGTTTATTTACTGTCTAATTTTTAGTTTGGATTTTTGTCACAAACATTCTTCATTTAATTCACCACAAGCTGTAAAGTTTTGTCCTAAAAAGTCACATGTGAATTGTATAGAGATGACTGGCAGAATATGATATTAATAGGTTATTGACTTGTTAGGTCTTAAAGAGCCAAAGGGAGCATCCCTTGCAGCCCCTGCAATGCACTGGAGGTTTGTTTCATTGATTGGTCTGTTTAACCCATCATCTCCAGGCATTTAAACAATGATATACGCTTGACAAACCTAATATTTCATTTTCTATCTGGGGACCATGGAGCAGAAATTAAAGGAAAGAAAGACAAATGGACAGATATACAAGCAGAAAATGATGATAAATGTGAGAGGGAAGGAAGAGACAAATATAACACAGACCAAAATTTGGATCGGTAAATTCTAGAATCAGTAAATGTACAACCTAACGGCAAGTGAAATTCCCACGAGGTGGGGAGGGAAAAGGAGTTAGTATTTCCATTGCTAGCAAAACTGAAGATTTAGATACAGAATAGCCAGCAATCCAAATAAGATATGGTTACTTTATATGGTTTATATGGTTACTTTTATAAATATGATGTGGTTACTTTTACTTTTGAAGAGAGGGTGGGGAGAGAGAGAAAAAGAGAGATGAAGTGGGAGAAAGAGAGAGAGAGCGAAGTCTTTCTTTTAAGGGTTTTGAATACTTTCGAAAAGAACAAATTTAGGCTCTTTATTTTATCTAGTCTTTGCTGGTTTTGACCTTGAAGCAAGAATGGTGACATAAGAAATACTTCTTCCTCTTCTTTTCTTTTTTTAAATTTAGGTTTTTCTTTTGTTACCAACCAGAAAATGGGATGCTTTATAGCAACCTGCCTCAGTTTTCTTAAATATTTTTCTTCGGTATGATAGAAGACAGACCAAATAAAAGTAAATACATAGAACAAAATATTTCCTTATGATGCGTTATTTTGTGGGGTTTGTTCTGATTAATATTCTATTCTTAATGTGTTGTGTCCCTGCAAGTAGAGCAGTCACCCTGTGCCTTGTCTGGGAATCATAGATGAGGATGCTCTATCAGGATTCCTAACCATATATTCAAATCAGCCTATCTTCTGGGAAAGAAAAATGGGTGAGGATCAAGTGAGTCACATCTCCATACTCTTTGGTATATGGAGGTTTCTATTATAAGTGGACTTTTTAGCTTTTAAGGTGTATGTCCTATAAAAATATTTAGATTTAATCTGCTCTCTTCACTATGACAGCTACAAAGTAACTATATTTAAATGCTGAAAGTATACCAGTTCTTTCTAAAGAATTTTAAGAACTCCATTTTAAGAACACTAAGCAATTTTAAGAACATCATTCTATCAAGAAATAGTTATTCCCTACTTCTGTGTTTTAGGTGTGGGATAGAAGGTGGAGTGCACACGAAAGGGTAGTAAAAGAATTATCAGAAAAATGTCCTTAAATAGAGAACTGAACTGAACAGGGGTGGAATTACATTGTGTGTGCAATTTTTCAAACTACGAGATAGAAGGCAGAAAGATCAGATTCTTATAGGAATGGGAGAATCTGAGAATGGTCTTAAAGGTCATTGGGGAGTAAGAGAAAGCAGTCCTAGCTGGAGAGATGCCTGAAAAGGAAAAGAGTTTGGAACTAGCACGGTCTAGCAGCACTATCACCTGATAGCCAACGAAGTTCTGCATGTATAACACTCAGCTCTGGATTTGAGTTTCTGCTCCACCAGCTGTCCAACCCTGGGAAAGACCCTTCCCACTCCCCTCACCTTTTCATCTGCAGATGTCAACTCCAAAGGGTGTCTTTACTCAATAGCTATTAGCAACTATTGTTGTTTTTAAGTCAATCATTTTTAAGTTAGAGAAGTAAAATATGATGCAGATTGATTATAACTGACCTCAGAATTGTTGATCTCTAAAGCACAGAGGAAGCACACAGAAAACATAACTTTCTAAGGCCATAAACTTGTCAACTAGCAAACTTGAAACTTCTCTGCATTCTACTGCACCTGTTGCCTTAATTCTTAGTTTTTCTTGTGTAGTTTCTATTTCACTTGATAGATATTATACAAATATGTACAACCTTCAAGTAATAAGAATAGGGATTCTCTCTTCAGATAAATAAAATTATGATATATTATCTGTTTCAATGTGCTGGGATTTCACAATATAACACATCTAATATATGTAGAAAAGTCACCAAAATCTTTAATAACTCAATGAAAGAAACATGCAAACACATTTGACTTCATTTGCTCACAGGAAATAAATTGGGGTTTATAAACAATTTAATTGTTCATTCATTCAAAATATTTACTAAGTTATCATATCTACATCAGATATAATATGTTCATTTTAAAGTCACTGTATCAAGTGTCCATGCAAAACAAGAAATTTAATTAAAAGATGTGCTTTTATGTTAAGGCCAAAATAGCAACAACAAAAATTATGACTTTAGTTGAAGGCCTAGCAGAAAGCTGAGATGGTATGGTTCTCTCCCAATGATGTCAGATAGAGAAATTAGTCACTTCTCTTTATTCAAACCCTATCAGGCAAATATATTATATATTTTGCTTCAATTTCCAAATAAGATTTGTTCAGGCTTTGGTAGAATATCAGGTCAGTTCTCATTATGTAACCACGGTGTCAAATAATGATAATAATATTGGAATACAAACTTTGACATCTGGAACTAAGTAGTGAAATCATTGGTACTGAAGATAGAAATAAGGAGAGTATTAAGCCATAAGTTTCACCTGGCATCTTTCATTAGAGCCTGAATAAAATTGTTCATTGGAATTTGCAACACTACTTGTAGTTCATCTTATTACTTTTACGGGGGACAAACAGCCATGTAATTAGAGTGTATTTGCAGTATTACATGCTTATTTGTAATCTGAAGATTAGATACCAATTGGCTGATACCATTTAACGGCCAATATAATTACGACAAAGCTTTTTCTCTGCATCTAACAGTGCACATTTCAGTGCTGCTACAACTGTATAATTATTTTTCAGTTAGCTTATATCCATATTCTTATTAAATAATTATATGTATGCAAGATGAAATAAGATCATTTTGAAGTTACTGTTAAAAATAAATCAGCCATACATAAGAAGTATATATTCCATTATGGCACTTCCTGTTTTTATACTGATTCTCAGTGAAAGTTGTCACTTCTATATATCTGGTTTCTTGAGAACACACATGGACTTGTCTTCAAGAATTTGAAACTTACTATAATAATAATAATCTGCTATATGGATAACAACACTTATTTTTAAAGAGCATTCACAAAAATTAGATTCCACAGTATCCTAAGAGGTTAGCAAAAAGGAGGGACAGACTTTCTTCTAACTAGAAGGGAATTTGGGACAGAGAAGAGCTGTGCTCAGAACTCCTGGAGCAATGCTGCTACCCTATGAGTCATAAATAGTATCTTTTGCACCATCTGTATGTTGTGGAAGTTAAGCAGTGGCATGATCATAACTGGAAAATAATTAATTTATTTATTCATTTATTCATTCATTCACTTACACCGAATTGCTAAGGGGCATGCAATGGAGCTCACTCATGACAAAATTGGCCTTACTGGGAAAGGTGAAAACAGGCCAAAGTCATCCAATGGTTCCTCTGCCAGAGAGAGAAGACAGAGGATCCAGAAGAGGAGGGATTGGGAGGTACTAGGAAGACTTTTTTGGAGTCACTGAAAGGAAGCACATGTTGTATTAGATGAGTTGTCAATCTCTCCATACCAGTGGTGGTTTGGTAGATATTTAACAAACAGTTCTCAAGAGGCATCAAAGTCAAAATCTGTAGCATTTGCTGATTTTCATGGTGTAAATTATTTCACCAGGGTTTATTACAAGCTACCAATGTGATGTCTCTGGAATAGATAGGCAATAGCCTGTCATTATGTAATATTTCCATCATATACATGCATTAGGTATAAATGGCTTCAAAAGCAACATCATAGTAAAATTTAAAATTATTAGGTACTGACGAGTTTTGAGTATTGATTTTATTTGTTTATGTAACTTAATTATAAGTAATATAATTTAATTTTTAGTAATGACTTTATCAACTGTCTTACAAAATAATTGAAAAATTTAAAATTGGTTTTCTCCATTTGGTATTAATTAGTCTAGCACATCATTGCTCTGGACCCTCCCCCCACATTTTATTTATTTATTTATTTATTTTTATTGTAAACAAATGGGATACATGTTGTTTCTCTGTACATGGAGTCAAGGCGTACCATTTGTGTAATCATAAATTTACATAGGGTAATGTTGTTTGATTCATTCTGTTATTTTTTTCCTTCCCCCACACCCCTCCCACACCTCTTTTCCCTCTATACAATCCTTCCTTCCTCCATTCTTACCACCCTCCTTAACCCTAACCCTAAACCTAACCCTAACTCTAATGCTAACCCCTCCCACCCCCCATTATTTGTCCTCATCTGCTTATCAGCGAGATCATTCGTCCTTTAGTTTTTTGAGATTGGCTTATATCACTTAGCATGATATTCTCCAATTTCATCCATTTGCCTGCAAATGCCATAATTTTATCATTCTTTATGGCGGAGTAACATTCCATTGTATATATATGCCACAGTTTCTTTATCCATTCATCAATTGAAGGGCATCTAGGTTGGTTCCACAATCTGGCTATGGTGAATTGAGCAGCAATGAACATTGATGTGGCTGCATCTCTGTAGTATGCTGATTTTAAGTCCTTTGGGTATAGGCCAAGGAGTGGGATAGCTGGGTCAAATGGTGGTTCCATTCCAAGATTTCTGAGGAATCTCCATACTGCTTTCCAGAGTGGCTGCACTAATTTGCATCCCCACCAGCAATGTATGTGTGTACCTTTCTCCCCACATCCTCGCCAACACCTATTGTTGCTTGTGTTCTTGATAATTGCCATTCTAATTGGGGTGAGATGGAATCTTAGGGTAGTTTTGATTTGCATTTCTCTTATTACTAGAGATGTTGAGCATTTTTTCATATATCTGTTGATTGCTTGTATATCTTCTTCTGTGAAGTGTCTGTTCATTTCCTTAGCCCATTTGTTGATTGGATTATTTGTATTCTTGGTGTAGAGTTTTTTGAGTTCTTTATATATTCTGGAAATTAGTGATCTATCTGAAGTATGAGTGGCAAAGATATTCTCCCACTCTATAGGTTCTCTCTTCACATTACTGAGAGTTTCCTTTGCTGGGAGAAAGCTTTTTAGTTTGAATCTATCCCAGTTGTTGATTCTTGCTTTTATTTCCTGTGCTATGGGAGTCCTGTTAAGGAAGTCTGATCCTAAGCCAACAAGTTGAAGATTTGGACCTACTTTTTCTTCTATAAGATGCAGGGTCTCTGGTCTGATTCCGAGGTCCTTGATCCATTTTGAGTTGAGTTTTGTGCAGGGTAAGAGATAGGGGTTTAATTTCATTCTGTTGCATATGGTTTTCCAGTTTTCCCAGCACCATTTGTTGAAGAGGCAATCTTTTCTCCATTGCATATTTTTGGCCCCTTTGTCTAGTATGAGAAAATTGTATTTATTTGGGTTTGTGTCCATGTCCTCTATTCTGTACCATTGATCTACCTGTCTATTTTGGTACCAATACCATGCTGTTTTTGTTACTATTGCTTTGTAGTAGAGTTGAAGATCTGGTATTGTGTTACCTCCTGCTTTGCTCTTTCTACTGAGGATTGCTTTAGCTATTCTGGGTTTTTTATTCTTCCAGATGAATTTCATAATTGCTTGCTCTATTTCTGTAAGGTACATCATTGGGATTTTAATTGGAATTGCATTGAATCTGTATAGCACTTTAGGTAGTATGGCCATTTTGACAATATTAATTCTGCCTATCCAAGCACATGGGAGATCTTTCCGTCTTCTAAGGTTTTCTTTAATTTCTTTCTTTAGTGTTCTGTAGTTCTCATTGTAGAGGCCTTTCATCTCTTTTGTGAGATTGATTCCCAAGTATTTTATTTGTTTCGAGGCTATTGTGAATGGGGTAGTTTTCCTAACTTCTCTTTCTGAAGATTCATCACTTATGTATAAAAATGCATTGGATTTATGAGCATTGATCTTGTAACCTGCTACTTTACTGAATTCACTTATGAGTTCTAAAAGTTTTCTGGTGTAATTTCTGGGTTCCTCTAAATATATAATCATGTCATCAGCGAACAGGGATAGTTTGAGTTCTTCTTTTCCAATTCGTATCCCTTTAATTTCTTTGGTTTGTCTGATTGCTCTGGCTAGAGTTTCAAGAACAATGTTGAATAGAAGTGGTGAAAGAGGGCACCCCTGCCTTGTTCCAGTTTTTAGGCTCCCCCCACATTTTAGAAATCCAAATGCTTGTGCCCCAAGTTAGTTTGCTGGGGCTGCCATAACAAAATACCACAGACTAGGTGGTTTAAATAACTGAAATTTATTGTCTCACAATTCTAGAAGTTAGAAGTCCAGGATGAAGGTGTCAGCTGGGTTTGCTTTTTTAAGGGCTATCAGGAAGAATCTTCCATACTTCTCTCCTAGCTTCTGGTGGTTTTCTGGTGATCTTCAGGTTTGTACATTCACCACCTTAATCTCTGCCTTCACATTTACTTGGTATTCTCCCTGTGCAAATGTCTACCTCTCTGTTTAAACTTCCCATTTATAAGAACACATTTATATTGTATCAGATCACATCCTAATGACCTGAACAGTACTGATTGGATCTGTAATGACCAATTTTCAAATAAAGTTACATTCCAAGGTACTGGGGATTAGGGCTTCAGTAAATGAATTTTGATGGGAACATAATTTGACTCACAAAAGCCCTGACTTTGAGAGCTTTCCTTTTCTTCTTGGGAGATTACCAGTTCTCTCATGAAAGAGATTGAGTGAGTTCCAGATTACTGACTTCTTTCTCACTCTTCTCAGACATGTGAGGCAAAATGAGTAAGTGGTGAAATACTGCCCTGTTGTTCCTCAGTCTTAAATCTACTCAGGTCTGTTTTATCCTCTCTCCCCTTTAGAGTTTTAAGTGCTTATTTTATATATAATTTCCAGAAATTTAAAAAATTATGTTTAACAGAAAGAATATGAAAATGTATGTCAACTCCCTTTACCTAGCAGGAGTAGACAATCTCATAGTTTTAAAGGTATTGTACATTTTCAAAGGTTTAAAACATTTGCTCAGTTTTTATAAGCAGAGAATATTTAATTCTTTTGATGTGTGATTTTCACCCAAGTTTCAGATTTTAAAATTTTAATTAAAAGGGAAAGATACACCTACTAAGATTACTAATGACAAAATAGTTAAGAAATACTTCTAAGGTTCTTTTTTCCATTTTCCATAGTAATAATGTGATGTGTTTAAATAGGTAAAGGCTTAGATGACAGCATATGTCATATCAACTAAATAAAGTTGAAATTAAAATCCATTTTTTGTGGGAGTACTGTATATGAAAATCATTGTCAGAGTGAGTCTGACCTTCATTCATACATTTCAAATATGACCTCTTTAGAGATATAAAAGACATTTGGATGAGACCACAGGGTTTGCATCCTGAGATCTGCCAGTTATTACCTTTGCAACCTCAAGGTAGTTTTTTGATGTTTCCTCATCTGTAAATTGGGACGGAGTTTGGTTGTGAGGATTAACTGAGATAATATAATCCAGTTCCTAACAATTTCCATCACATACTAGCTACCTTCAAATTGTAGATCTTTGATGTTTATAGGGTTAGGCATTCATGTTAATTCAGAATGAATTACATCTTGAAAGCTACATATCATGCTATCATCATCATTTTAAAATAAGCTGGGTATTGAGAAAATACCAAAGAGAATTGATTTTAAAAACTTGGAAGCAAAAGTTTAGCCTACATAGAAAATAACAAGGCCCACCATTCAAACATAATTTTGTCAAATATCTATTCCAAAAAATGGAAAGGAAAGCAAAATTCTCTTGTTAGGTAGATACTGAGTGGGCCCGCATAGCAAACTTTGAAACAAACCACAGTGATTTTATTCTAGTTCCCTTTTAAAAACAATAGTAAAAATTCTTTACATTTGTATACTACTTTACATTTGACAAAGAGCTTTCACATACATTATCTCCTTTAAAAGAGACTGGTAGGCGCCTTTCCTGCCCTGATTGATGTTTATGAATGTACTACTTTCCCCTAGGCTGTAGTCATCAATAGTCAATGAGAAGAAAGGCTGGCCTTTTTGGAAATGCTTTGCTGCCAGGTAACTGCATTAACTCTGCTATTGTTGAATAGAGCGATGTATTAACTGTGCCACAGGACATCAGCCATATCAACTAATGAATATTTGAATTCTTGTTCCTTGTGGAGCAGTGTATGAGATTGTTCCTCTCTGCTTATCCAGTGCCCTCCCTCAGGATTTATATCTTCAATGAGGTTCTGTTACACTGAGCAAACTTAAGTTTTAAAGAAAAAAAATGTGGAAGTTACATAAACAGATAAACTGCTACATAGAGCAAGAGTTATACTGTTCTGAGGATGGAAATTGATCCTATTTGTTGATGACATGGAGGCACATTTTGTCTTTGTATAAAGACTTTTCTATAATTGGAGAGATGATGTACTAATAAAGTCTCTGTCTGTGGAATATTTAACACTATTCTAGAATGGGCAGAAATTTCTTCAGTGGGCTTCTTGTGCTGTTTGGGAATGTGGGACAGAGGAATACTAAGGTTTATTCCTGATTCTAGATTCTCTGCCTCTGAGATCCTATTTGTTGTTAAATTCTCTATGTGTCTCATGATGCTAACTAGTATTCATCATCCATTGACTGAACATGAAGGCAAAACCAAACAATACAAATACCACATTATGTTCCCTGGAAAATTTATAGGAGCAGTGGTAGAATTAAATTTTGGGACTCAGCATCTCTGAACCAGCACATTTCAGTTATGCTTTGCTTTGTTTATATGGAATTTCTTCAATCTTACCCCTCATTTCTCATTTCTACAAATAATGATGTTCTTGATGTCTTTCCACCATAACTCCTCAGGCTTCAGGCTGAGTTCCCAGATTCAGCAGACCAGATTCAGCTGCTGCTTTAACACTGCATATAGAGTTGAGTCGACTCCCCATCTGAACACCAGGGATTCTCTTAGCAAATGAACTGAGTCCACACTTTAGGATCTATCACTTCTGATGACCCACTTCTAGGTATCAGTTTCAGAATTAGTCATATCTATTTGGTTGCAATTGGCAGCAACTCAACACAAATAGCTAATGGCTAAAATGGAATGGATTAATTTGCTACTGGAAAGTGCTGTGGTGGAGTTGACCTCAGTCACAACTAGTTACTTGACATATCTTGATTATAATCTAATTATCCTAAAACAAAGTAGGTACAGGTTTTACAGATAAATTATCTTTAATATCTGTAAGGTAAATCATGTAAAACATTTTCCTTTCCAGGACAGTTACCATAATACTTCCGAAAGTTTAAATACGATAACATTCAACTAGGTTTAATAAACATATGTTCTAGTTTATCTCACTTATACATGGTTTTTAATGCTTGCTTTTTCTACTAGACTGGAAGTTCCTTGAAGTCTTTACTATTAATTATAATAACACAAAACCTAGTGCTGTACATACTTGTTGAATAAATAAATGAATCAATGAATGATCAGAGTAAAACCTAGCATGGCATGGTTGAAAGAATGTGGATTTTAGAATCAGAGCCTGATTTATTTAAATCTGAACCCTGCCATCTTTCAACATGGTGTGGGTTCACAAATATTAGTTAAATTTTAATGTTCAGTTTTTCAGTTATAAAAATCAGATAGATGATTCATCTGTGAGAATTGTTGTAAAAATAAAGATGATGTATTGAAATTATCTGGTACTAGTGAAACTCAATAAATGATAGTTACCCTTAGTGTTATAATAAAAGACTCTTTGCTAATTGCTAAGGATACCAAAGGAAACTATTGAGAAGGAAAGAAAGAAGTGTGAGCAGATCACTTCATACCAAATGATAAGATGAATTTTAGAGAAGGTTATGGGGTGTGCTACAGAGAACACAGGAACACCATGCCAAAAATAGAGTCATGTGTTGTACAACTTAAAAGTCATATGCACATTACAGTCTGTATTAATGGAGGGCTCAATTCATCTAGCTTATTGGTTGAACTATACGAAATTACTGATATTTAACTATTTTTGATGTACAAAAATAAAATATGAGAGTGCCCTTGGAACTGAGTCATGTGGAATTATTGCACAGGGAAGAGGGAAGAATCAGATTTGTCCTAGGAGCAATTATGTATGAGGTGAGTCCTGGAAGATGAGGAGGCATTACCGTAGTGAAGAAGCAGAAGCTGGCACATGCTAAGGAATAGAGGCTTGATACAGCATTTGAGGGATAACTGCGAGAAATTCACTGTTTCTAAGAACAGAGAGGGAAGTAAGATGAGACAGGATGTAAATCCAGGCAAGGGTGGATTTTTAAAAACTACAGAGACTACAAACTTGAAGTATCATTACAGAGTGGATGTTGGGGAAGACATTGATTCTAGAATTCCAAATGGAATTGTTGGTAACTAAATTAAATATTCCCTCCATCAGGGTCTTCTTTAACTTTTCAGTCAAATCAAGTCTGCCCCCTCAATCTCTTTTATGGAAGACTATTCTCTTTTAAAATTTCTTTATTCATTTTCCCCCTCACGTATTGAGATCAGTGCTTATTTATTTATTTATGTGTTTATTTATTTATTTAATACCTGTCTCCTCTAAATTGTGATTATAGAAGGGCAAGGCCTCTGTCCAATTTGTTTAAAATTGCCTACTTGGTGCTTAAGAATATGCCTGAAACTAAAGAGGGGTTCAATAAATATTGTGTGAAGCAATATTTATTGAGTGGGTAGCAAATGTGAATTTTTCAAAATCTGCCCTTCCTATACCAGTTTCTCCCAGTTAGAAATACTTGAAGGAGGTCCATTGCAGGAGTCTATAAGAGAATTACCTCTAGCACTTGTCCCAATTACTTAATTCACATGAAATGGGCCCATTTAGCACAAGAACCAGATGCATGAGGAAGATGGTATCCTTTCCTCCTGGGTGCTCGAGACTCAACCCTGAGTAATGCCAGGTGACAAGTAGAGTTGGTTGCATGCCAAAACAGAGAGATATAGAGAAATGTTGCTTATTTTTCTTAACTTGCAAACTCAAAGCCTCTTAGCTGGAGATGAAGAGGGTGGAGTGTTGGGGGTAATAGATAAAGACAGTATCTTCTTAAATTTTTACTAAACTCAAGGCCATTTGTCATGGAATGTCATCTGAGAACTGTTTCAGTTACAAGAATGCATCATGCAATTCAATTTGGCAGGCATTTGGATATTGTAAGAATGTGAATTAGATCTTGTACTACATCATTAGTCACCAAAGGGAGTGGGGATATCCTTGTTGTTGGGCTGTGGCCTATCAGTGTTAAGTATCTCCTTGCTCTACCATAGTGACTAGTTTTTCACTTTAAAACTGTAAGGCAAATCCTGAATATTTCCTTCTTGTATCCAGTGTTGTAAATTATGGTTCAATTGACTTCGGTAGAAGGAGAAAAGATTAGATAGAAATACAATACATGACTACTTCTGCTCCTCTTATATGCCCAACCCTCTGTGAACAGAACCTGATTTCCTGAGTTATTTTTCTACTTACATGAACTATCAACTTATACAACATATCAAGTGCATTTCCCTTTCCCTAAATGCAGGAATTCACCTTGAATGAAAACATTTAATATCTGAAATATTAAATATGAGATGGAGGAAAGATATACTTAATAGTGGAGAGATCATCTTCACTCAAGGGAAGAGAATTCCGTAAGCACGATGTTAATGCACAGAGTATTTTAAGAATAATCCTTGAACATTAGCAATGTCTTATTTTTTCCCCAAAAGTCAGATCATTGTTGTCTTAGGTATTTGAAATAAAATGTTTATTACTAATCTTAAAATGTATCAATTTTCATATTGAGCAAAGAATTTAGAGAAGAATGCCATACTTGAAACATTTGATAGTCCTTAAATATTGCTGCTTTTAAGAGACATCACATCCATGCACCATTAAGGAGAACTTCTTTAGAGTTTCATAAAATTTACTTTGACTTTTGTAGAGTTGGGTTAGGCTTGATGCTATGTGGAGCTGTAGCAGTGGAAAAATCAATTGGATTTGGGAATGCAAATTTCTGAAGTTATAAAAACAATGCTAATATGTGCCTGCAGAGGTCAGTGGGGAGAGCATCCTTGTCAATGCTCAGCCAAGCCAGAAATCCAGGTGGAAGATTCCACCTATGTAAAAGCTATCCAGGATCAGTGCCGATTGGAGATTTAAGTATTGGGGAAAAATAATTGCTTTGTCAAGAAGCCATGTGTATTAGATATTACTGTAGTCAAGAATTAATGTGACACTTTCAGGTAGTAAGATGAACAACTGATAGTGATTTGGTTACACAAAGAAGAAAGTCCACTAAGCAAACCTTTAAAGAACTTGGGCTTGGTGTGTAACTTGGAGAAAGGTTGCTTGCCTAATATGCTTGAGGCCCTGGGTTCAATCCCCATCACTGCCAGAAACAAATCAAAACAAAAAACAGACTCTTACTAGAAATTCTCAGGTCACATCCTCATCGGCAGAGCTGGAATGATCTATCACTGCCATGGAGACTGAATGAGAAAAGAGTAAAATAATGTGTACCAGGGTTTATTTGCAGAAGAATTAGAAATTCTGAGACATCAGATGACTCTTGTAGGAAATTAACCCTAGTCCACACTTGACTTGCATGGCAATTAATTGCAAAGGGCTTTTCAATACAATAAGTGGAAAATTTTACTTTACTTTTCTGAAGAGTTGCTGGTTTAAGAATCTAACTCCAAGTGTTGAGAGGGAAAGAAGGTAAAACTAAAGACTTAGGCTTCCTGCAGAAAGATATTAGGAAATCAGCTTTATCGGAGTTTAAAAATGTGGCTGGGAGGTTTTTCCTCTCACATTCTCTGAACTCAGCTGAAGGGTTGTACCCAGGTAGGCCCCTTCCTCCCTCTGCAAGTGATAACCCTTGGAGAGAAGTGGAAGAAGCCAGTGCTCACATGAAGGCAGGCGGGATTGTGAGGGGCACTTGGGGAGGGGAGAGCAATTAACTCTCTCCCTCAACTGCAGAGAACTAGGCTTCTCTTGATCTCACAGGAGACTTCAGCCAGTGGCCAGGATTCTTTTCAGTGAGTGAAATGGAGAGCGATGCTGCAATACCAAAGAGGAGACCCGCCCTGGTCTGGCGTTCATAGAGAGAGAACTTTCATAATGAGGCCAGTGGATAAAGGACTGAGATCCTTTACAGCAGAGGGAAGTGCAAATAGGGTGCGTCTGAGCTGATCTCTTGGAGCCACTTCACCTCTGAGCAGGTTCGGAGCTTTCAAGCCCCTTGAAGTTTTAAAAAGGCACTGATTTCAGCATGAGATGTTTGCTGCACTGTGCTCAGCTGGATTGAAACGAAGGGGAGGAAAAGTAGCTTCTTTCTTGCATTCAGAAAGCAGAGGCCAATTGAATGGATTCTACTCAAACTGATTGCGTTTGTAGTTTTTGAAAAGGAAAAAAAAAAAAAGCTAAGAAGTTTAAATCCTATTCACTAAGTTCACAAAAACAAAACCCGGTCACAGAAGGACTCTGAGAAGTGCACACATCCTTACAAGAGATGGACAATTTAAAACAAGCTTCATTAAATAAGTCCCTTTCAAACTGGATGCTTAGTATAATTCAGAAGCTCATACTTCTTTGCCTTATTTTAAGGGCTTTCTTTATGGTGGGCTAGTTTAAATCAACTGTTCGACATGATTCTGTAAGTTTACAAGGGTTTATTCATTCATTGAGTTAAAAATGAAAATCTTTTTCCATTTCCTCTTTAAAGAATAGAATATATTTCTGCACCTCCCCTCCACTTGCTGATTACTATTGTGCTAGGTAACATGAAACCCAATCCAAGTGTGGAAAGTGAAATCTGGTGATTTTTGATGTGTTAGCTCATTCTGCTCATCTCTACTGGGTCAAAATGCACAGAACACTGAGGCGAGCTCGTACTCACCTCTTTTCTGTTTATTCTCTGCTCATGTAAAATATTTTACTTGTATCTATCCACTTAATTCATGCAATGCTTTAAAGCTTGTTCAGCTACCTGATTCCCCTTTATATCTGCCTGCTCTAGCATTATTGGTCTTGGTTTGAAGGCCTGTAGAGGTCAGGAAATTGGATATTACCTCATTTTGTAGAGGACCTGAGAAAGCACCTTATAAAGCCCTATGTTCATCAAAAGTTTTTAAATAATGATGACAATGATGAGAGGTGCCATCCCACTATGTATTAGGAAACTTATAAAGAGAGGGTCAAATGTGTGAGACGTTGTCTGTTGGAATTTGCATTCAAGGTGATGGATTGGCTTGTTCAAAATACCAAATTACCTGTTTGATGTTTAGGAAGAGTAGTACTACATTTAATTAAGTAGTCTGAACCTGGCAATAGGCTACATGATTAACACGTAGAGAAGAATTTCTAATTTTATGTTTTTAATGCATATGAAATAAACTGGATACTGAATGGCATTTGTATTTGTCAATTAATTAGGAGTTTACATTTTAAAATTATATTTCAATACATTTTTGTAATCAATAGTTTATGATGTATAAATATGCAGGAGCGGTGGCTCCCAATTCCATTTTATGGATCAGGATCATTGATTATAAGAAGTTGAGTGAAATTGGAAACATCTCAGGCCAGAATCAACTAGTTAGCTAAATTTGAGGTGAAATTAGAGGTCACATTTCAGAAACCCTACACTACTAGTTAAACTATTAAATACCAACCACAATACGTGGGTGCTCCTATTTTCTATCCCAATCATTCTTAACATTCCATTTACATAATGCTAATATGCAAGGGTTTTATTAGGTACAAGCAGCAAGCCAGTTTGAAGAAAATAGCATGGCTCTCTATAAAAGTGGTATATGTGCTGTCCCTTATACAATGCTTCAGGAAATGACATTACAGTGAGTGACAAATTGTTGCCACACTTATGGGAAATGTAGGGTTATAGTATGCATACACCAGGTCTGTTCATCAAGATGTCCTACACATAGAGCTGGTTGCCTCCCTAACTTCCTAGGCTAGTCAAGAGAAATCCATGGTTCATAGGAAGACACAGAGAAACCTGCTAAACTCACCCTCCAGCATGAACTGGAGTCAAATTGACTTTCTTCTACAAAACTTGTAGAAGCTGATTCTCATTATAAGCTCTGCTGCTTCATCCCTCTTTCTTCTACTCCTTTCCCCTTTCTCCTCCTCCACATTAATATTATTAAAGTCACTGACATACCAAACCCAGGTTTGGAAGAAACCTTAGACATTACCATTTCTAGGACTACCTTACCAAAATACTTACCCTATAACTTTTATTTGCTTCAAGCAAGTGCAGGTTAATTGTGTTCCCCTCAAGGAAAATGGTCAAGTTTGTCTTATGGACTTTTGATTTTTAAGTCCTTCTTCTTTTCTAGTGATTATTCCAACCCTAACACTTTAATTACCCCAGTTAGTTTGTACTTTGTGATTGAAGCTATATAATAAGAATAAAATCCGGTGCAAAACATTTTATCCCAATAGGTGCTTAATTTGTCATTTTTTTCTCTAGTGGCAGAATGATTATTTTTCCCATTCCTGTTCCATTTAAGGAGAGTTTAAGCATCAATAAGAAGCACTGAATTGAGTTTGTAAGGTGGAGATGGAAGAAGACAGTGAGAATGAAACTTCATGTTTGGTCTTGAAATTACATTAAATAACTCTTTTAGGCAAAACAGATGTGCATTGGTTGAGGCGGGAACTATTGCCTCGGACACTTTGAGATTTCTGTGCTTTGGGGTCTCCCTCCTCCAGGAGGATGAATCCTCAGTGTTCCATGCATGAGCAACTGGAGGGTAAGAGTTTGGCAGGTTCCTCCTTGTCTTCCTATGAACCATGGGTTTCATTTGGCTGAACTAAGAAGTTAGGGAGAGAGCCAGCTGTATGTGTAGGATATCTTGATGAACAGCAGACAAAAGAGGGTGGCTGTGGTCTAGGCAAGAAAGACTGTATGTAAATTCCTATGCCCAACTGTCAACTCAACCAGGTTAGAAATATCTCATCAAATATTGAAAAATATACAGGAAGTTTTGTGCATAATGGTAAACTGGATGTGAGAAAATTCCTTATTAGTGCCCAAGATATCTGAACAAATTGAGAAGGATTTGAGTCTGGAGAAATGATAGCTGACACTTGCTTGGAGGTGATAAAATCACATAGGAAGAGTCCCATCATAATAAAACAAAATAAAAAGAAAAATTCTTTTTTAGTGATTATTTTCTTTGTACTTTGAAGCATTAAATGTACTTTTATGTTCTCTTTCAGAATTTCATGTAGGATCTATTTATTTCACTGGATGGTTTCCAACATTAAAACATCTTCATATCAAGTTTCTTTTTCAACTATTTCATTAAAAATATTATTATAGTTAGTTTTTATAAACCAAAATTTTAGAGTAGATTTAGGGACATAGTAACATAGGAAGGTATAGAGAGTCCCCATATACCTCCTTTTTCCACAGATTAATACCCTTCCACATTGTCAATATTGCCTACTAGAATTTGTTATGGTTGATGAATCTGCATTGATATAGTATCACCTGAAGTCCATTAGATGATGCATATGGTTCACTCCTTGTGTTGTATGTTCTTTGGGTTTGGAAAAATATTGAATGATATGTTTCTACCAAAAGAGTATATAACACCATGAGTTTTGGTTCTTTTTAGAATGCTGTGAAGCTGGGATTATATAACATGTGGCATTTGAAGCCTGACTTCTTTCATTTAGTAAGATGCATTTAAATTTGCTCCATGTCTGTCTGTAGTTTAATAGCTTACATTTTTAGTGATGAATAATATTCCATTATCTGAATATAATTGAGTTTATGCATTCACTTACTGAAGGACATCTTGGTTTCTTCCAAGTTTAGGCATTAATGAATAAAGTTGTTATAAACATCTGTATATAAGTTTTTAGATGGAGATAAGTTTTCAACTCCTTTGGGTAAACCAAAACTAAGGGATGTGATTGCTGGATCATAAGGTAAGACTGTTTAAAAAGAAACTGTCAATCTGTCTTCCAAAATAACACTATCATTTTACACTTAGACCAGCAATGAGTAAGACTTCTTGTTGCTCCACATCTTTGTCAGCATTTGGTATTGTCAGTGTTCTGAACTTAGGCTACGGTAATATGTATGTAGTTGCATCTCACTATTATTTTCATTTGCATTTCCCTGATGACTGATAATGTGAAGCATCTTTCATACTTATTTGCTGTATGTATATATTCTTTGGTGAAGTATCTGTTAGGGTTTTCAGCCCATTATTAAATTGGATACTTTGTTTTCTTATTGTTGAGCTTTAAAAAGTCTTTGTTTTGGATAGCAGCCCTTTCCAGATGTGTCTTTTGCAAATATTTTCTCCCTTTCCATTTATATTTATATTTACATTCTCATGACAGTGTTTTTGCAGAGCAGAAATTTATAAGTTTCATGAAGTCTAGTTCATTGGTTTTTATCCTTCATAGATCATGCCTTTGGTGTATATCTAAAAAGTCATTGTCAAACCCAGCTTCATCTAGATTTTCTTCTGTTTTCTTTTTATAGTCTGTTTGTTTGACATTTAGGTCTGTGTGTGGTCCATTTTGAGTTAATTTTTGTGAAAAAAAATTTTCACAAAATTTTAGGTGTTAGGTCTTTTTTCATGTGAATGTCCAATTGCTCTTGCGTGGTTTGTTCCTTTGTCAAAGATCAGTTGATGATATTCCGTGGGTCTATTTCTGGGCTTTGCATCCCGTTCCACTGATCTGCCTCTTCATATCATGCTGTCTTGATTTCTGTAGTTTTAAGGTAACTCTTGTATTTGGGGATTGTTAATCTTCCAACTTTGTTTTTTCTATTTCAATACTGTGTTGGCTCTTCTAAGTCTTTTATTATCTTTTATTGTCATATTTTTATTTTAAGCAAAGTAACACATATACTGACTTTAAAAAGATCATATAAACTTCTGTTTTTCAATGACTTTTGATGCATTTTTCCCCAAGACCTAAGAAAATGTATAAAGATGTAATTAAAATCTCATATCTAGATTATTGCAATGGACTCCTAATAATTCTTGTTTCTTGTACTGTTACCCATCTTCACTCTACTCCCAACAAAACAGCCAAAGAAGTCCTTTAAGAACTTTAAGTCAAACCATGTCTATGACTAAAACCACAGTAGCCTGCAAGACCCTGAGTATCTGGCCATTGTCACCTTACATGATTTAACTTTATGCTTTCCTCCCTTGAGTCCAGTCACACTAGCATCCCTATTTTCACATTTCTCAAATACACCAAGTATGCACCTCATAGCCTAGGTGTTGACTACTTACTCCCTCTGGTTCTAACACTCTTGCCCTAAAGCTCTTCCTGTCTCCTTCCTTCT